>NC_064621.1:211347020-212738270 GCF_023898315.1 Schistocerca nitens
TTCATCCCTTAGAGCTACCCATTCTTCTTCTACTGTCTTTCCCCCATTCCTGTCAATTGTTCCCTTATGCTCTTCCTGAAACTCTCTACAACCTCTGGTTTTTTCAGTTTATCCAGGTCCCATCTCCTTACATTCCCACCTTTTTGCAGTTTCTTCAGTTTCAATCTACAATTCATAACCAATAGACTGTGGTCAGAATCCACATCTACCCCTGGAAATGTCTTACAATTTAAAACCTGGTTGCTAAATCTCTGTCTTACCATTATATAATCTATCTGATACCTTTTAGTATCTCCAGGATTCTTCCAGGTATACAACCTTCTTCTATAATTCTTGAACCAAGTGTTAGCTTCCTCTTTCATTTCTTCCCACCAATCCATATTCACCTACTATGTTTCCTTCTCTCCCTTTTTCTACTGACGAATTCCAGTCACCCATGACTATTAAATTTTCGTCTCCCTTCACTACCTGAATAATTTCTTTTGTCTCGTCATACATTTCATCAATTTCTTCATCATCTACAGAGCTAGTTGGCATATAAACTTATACTACTGTAGTAGGTGTGGGCTTTGTGTCTATCTTGGCCACAATAATGCGTTCACTATGCCGTTCGTAGTAGCTAACCCGCACTCCTATTTTTTTTATTCATTATTAAACCTACTCCTACATTACCCCTATTTGATTTTGTATTCTTAACCCTGTAATCACCTGACCAAAAGTCTTGTTCCTCCTGCCACCGAACTTCACTAATTCCCACTATATTAACTTTAATCTATCCATTTCCCTTTTTAAATTTTCTAACCTACCTGCCCGATTAAGGGATCTGACATTCCACGCTCCGATCCGTAGAACGCCAGTTTTCTTTCTCCTGATAACGACGTCCTCTTGAGTAGTCCCCGCCCGGAGATCCAAATGGGGGACTATTTTACCTCCGGAATATTTTACCCAAGAGGACGCCATCATAATTTAATCATTCAGTAAAGCTGCATGTCCTCGGGAAAATTTACGGTTGTAGTTTCCCCTTGCTTTCAGCCGTTCGCAGTACCAGCACAGCAAGGCCGTTTTGGTTAATGTTACAAGGCCAGATCAGTCAATCATCCAGACTGTTGCCCCTGCAACTACTGAAAAGGCTGCTGCCCCTCTTTAGGAACCACATGTTTGTCTGGCCTCTCAACAGATACCCCTCCGTTGTGGTTGCACCTACGGTACGGCCATCTGTATCGCTGAGGCACGCAAGCCTCCCCACCAACGGCAAGGTCCATGGTTCATTGAAAATGAAATTAGCAATTGCAATCTCTCTTCTTTTTTCTTAATCACTACGACCAGATTATCTCACCGCTCTCAGGCAGATCAGAGCGTTCGATTGAGATCGCCAGTTCGCGTTCGGGCCGACCGTGCAGTGTCTGGAGAGCGCCCCGGTCTGGAACGGCGCATGCGCACTAGCGCGAGCACGCGCGGCCGCTTAGCTGGCGCACGGGCTTGCGGGGCTGATGGTGATTGCCGTCATTGCTGTCGCTGCTGCCGCTGCTGCTGCAGGATGTTGCGTAATCCGCGCTGCACCGCGATGTGATGTAACGGATGGCCAGCCGCCGCACGCCGCGCTCTCCTGTTCGGTGTCTGCACACTGAAGGCCTTAAACTAGAAAAACGTATACAGGGTGCTCTAAGATTCCACTTTCAAACTTCTGCCTTTTATAGATGAGACTGAGTAGACAAAATTTTGAATTAACCGCCTTCGTGGCCGAGGTCGCCTGCGCGTACTCGACCCAGGGGTAAGCCAGTTCGAATTTCCAGAGAACCGACGGTGCGAGATATTTGTTGTTGTTGTGGTCATCAGTCCAGAGACTGGTTTGATGCACCTCTCCATGCTACTCTATCCTGTGCAAGTTTCTTCGTCTCCCAGTACCTACTGCAACCTACATCCTTCCGAATCTGTTTAGTGTATTCATCTCTTGGTGTCCCTCTACGATTTTTACCGTGCATGCTGCCCTCTAATACTAAATTGGTGATCCCTTGATGCCTCAGAATATGCCCTACCAACCGATCCCTTCTTCTAGTAGTACTACAAACTCCTCTTCTCTCCAATTCTATTCAATACCTCCTCATTAGTTATGTGATCTACCCATCTAATCTTCAGCATTCTTCTGTAGCACCACATTTCGAAAGCTTCTATTCTCTTCTTGTCTAAACTATTTATGGTCCACGTTTCACTTCCATACATGGCTACGCTCCATACACATACGTTCAGAAACGACTTCCTGACACTTAAATCTATACTCGATGTTAACAAATTTCTCTTCCTCAGAAACGTTTTCCTTGCCATTGCCAGTCTACATTTTATATCCTCTCTACTTCCACCATAATCAGTTATTTTGCTCCCCAAATAGCAAAACTCATTTACTATTTTAAGCCTCACATTTCCTAATCTAATTCCCGCAGCATCAGCCGATTTAATTCGACTACATTCCATTATCCTCGTTTTGCTGTTGTTGATGTTCATCTTATATCCTCCTTTCAAGACACTGTCCATTCCGTTCAGCTGCTCTTCCAGGTCTTTTGCTGTCTCTAATAGAATTACAATGTCATCGGCGAATCTCAAAGTTTTTATTTCTGCTCCATGGATTTTAATTCCTACTCCGAATTTTTATTTTGTTTCATTTACTGCTTGCTCAAAATACAGATTGAATAACATCGGGGATACGCTACAACCCTGTCTCAATCCCTTCCCAACCACTGCTTCCCTTTCATGTTCCTCGACTGTTATAACTGCCATCTGGTTTCTGTACAAATTGCAAATAGCCTTTCGCTCCTTGTATTTTACCCCTGCCACCTTCAGAATTTGAAAGAGAGTATTCCAGTCAGCATTGTCAAAAGCTTTCTCTAAGTCTACAAATGCTAGAAACGTAGGTTTGCCTTTCCTTAATCTATTTTCTAAGATAAGTCGTAAGGTCAGTACTGCCTCACGTGTTCCAACATTTCCACGGAATCCAAACTGATCTTCCCCGAGGTTGGCTTCTACTAGTTTTTCCATTCCTCTGTAAAGAAGTCGTGTTAGAGATATTTATTGTCTCTTAATGCTGTATCACAACAGGAACGTGATGGAACGGCAATACTCGATGAAAGCTTGGCCCACACTCTGGCGTACTATTGACCCCCCTCCCCCCCTCCCCCGTCCTTCTCGGCAACTCGATCCTCACGGTATGTTCTACTTAATCACAACTGCTAGACACGGGCCAGATCGCACGTAGTAAACATGGCTGATCCGCCAGTCTGCACATATTGCAGGCTGCACCGTTTAGTGTGTGGGAAGGTGACGGAAGTGTGGACTCAGACACGTCGTATCATAGCTCTCCTTAGCCGAAGCACTTACACAGAGTTCCCACGGGTGGTAATTCTCTACCCAGATGCGACATCGATGCGATCAATTGGATCGCAGGGATGGCGGTGAACAGCAAATGCGACGACAATGGAATGGAAAAGCTACGATTTTGGATGCACTTACACGAAGAACACGAGAAGATACACCGCCGAACGAAATTCGGAATACATCACGGCAATTTCTTAAGAAGAGTGTTCGTGGATCCTCCCATTTCTGAGAAGATTTACTACGTAATAGAAACCCTCAGCTGCCGACAGGTATTGTTGATGTACCTCAATGGGGACAGCTGAAAATGTGTGCCCCGACCGGGACTCGAACCCAGGATCCCCTCCTTACATGGCAGACGCTCTATCCATCTGAGCCACCGAGGACACAAATGAATAGCGCGACTGCAGGGACTTATCCCTTGCACGCTTCCCTTGAGACCCACATTCACAACTGTCCACAATCTACATACGTAATGTTCCTAATGGATATGGCTACCCAGCCATTGACGTTTGTCTATGCGAATACGCACAGGTTGCCCGAACTCTTACGGGAATCGTTACCTTAGAGTGCGCGAGTAATGAGTGGATGAGCAAATATCTGTTAGGTACATTACGTATGTAGGTTGTGGACAGTTGGGAATGTGGGTCTCAAGGGAAGCGTGCAAGGGATAAGTACCTGCAGTCGCGCTATTCATCTGTGTCCCTGGTGGCTCAGATGGTCGCCGGCACGGTAGCTCAGCGTGTTCGGTCAGAGGGCTAGCTGCCCTCTGTAATAAGTAAACGAGTCAATGAATCAACAACGAACTGAAACGGGTGACTTTCGACGTCCGCCCCGAGCAGATACAACGAACGAAAACGACCAAAATCAGATTAAAAAAAAAATTATGGACAGAGAGTTTGCCATGTAAGCAAGAGGTCTCGGGTTCGAGTCCCGGTCGGGGCACACATTTTTGGCTGTCCCTATCGAGGTATATCAACAACACATGTCGACAGCTGAGGGTTTCAGTTAATTATCATTTATTGTAGAGAAGCTGCACGGTCGTCAATGGTATCTGTTCTTTCGAGAACGACTACTATCTTCATTTACTACGTAGTTGGTCTTGATTCGATACAAAAACTAACCCTTACGGACAGTGGATTCTGAGAAGTCGACTGGTCCTCTTCTGTTAAAGAATTCGAGATTCACACGTTCTTCTATTTAGCAAAATGTTACGAGTCAGTTATTTTCGTTTACTGCGGGAGTGCATACCTCACTATTTTGTTACAATTTTCTGCCTTTTATGGCATTTTGTATCTTTTGCTTTTTTTTAAAAATGTGGTTCCTTGTGATAATTGTGGAATAAACTTCAAATGTGTTCTATTTACAAAAAAAGTCTTACAATTTTCTGCCTTTTATGGACTTTTGGAGTGTTTGTTATATGTTTCCTTGTGAAAAGCATGTAATTAAAAAAAGCGTGTTCGGCAAGAGGCCTGAATGCCCTCTGTAATGAAAAAAATACCTGCTAGCGGAAAATAATTTCAGTGTCTCCTAAGTGAGGACATGGGACACTGTTGATGGTGATCCGTCAGCCGAATGGGGCATTAAGCTTGGTGTCCCCGTTCGTGCTATTCGCAGCTAGGTGCGGGCACAGGGTTTCACTCTGTCCCTTCTCTCATCATTATCATCATCATCATCATCGTCATACAACAGGGCTTCACAACATACGTGCTCGCGGAGCAAGCTGTGAGCAGCAAGGCGCGAGCACAGAGCAGCGCGAGCACGCTACCCCCACTACCGGACCAGAGCGGAGAGTGGGGAAAGTCACGTGGGGCACACAACAGCTGCCGCCAGTCAATGTAAATCCGCGGCCACCTGCAGGGATATCACTCACGAATTATTACTGCGACAAATGAAACAAATAAAGGAGAATGTACACATGCCACATAATTTTATTAGCTTTGCATTAATTTGTGAACTGTTACACAATAAAAGGTGTCACTGAAGTGTGGGATTCTCGGTTATCTTGTACTTTTTGCCCTTTACAATTGCGTCTATGTTCGGAGTAATTGTTCTTGTGCATTTTAGGCTCAGCGTGCAGTTTAAATTTCGATCAGACAATGCGTTTCTCAGGCACGTCTTGTTACATTTCATTGCAGAGAACAGTTGTTCACAAACATACGTGGAACCGAACATTGATATTATTGTCGCCGCCAGTTTGTGCAAACAAGGAAATCTATCTTGAGGGAGGTGTCTGTAGAATTCCAAAATGTTTTTCTCGTTCTGAAATTTGTCTCTGTATTCTCTGTCACACTGCAGGTCAATAATTTCTTGCTGCAGCTCAGGACGAATTTCTTAAATATTCGCTGAATATGGAGAGAACAGATAAAAATCACTGTCTAGTGCTGTCAGATCTTGAAAGCGCTGATTAACTAAACTATGTGAATAACGTTCACAGTCTTTGTGACATCCTGCATGGATGATAATTTAGGAAAATGAGCTAGGTTTCCTGACTCACCCAAAGTGTCAATTTCATTTTAAAAGCTCGTATTCGATCTATGAAATGAGTAATTAGCAGATCTTTACCTTGTAGTAAAATGTTCAAAGCATTCAGATGGCTAGTTAAATCTGCTACGAACGCGAGATCACATTCAAACGTGCGCGCGCATTTCCCCTCCCTCCCCTCCCTCCCTACTCCACGACCTTGCACCTGCTCGCGAGCACGTGCCTGAGCAGACGCGAGTACTCGCGCTCAAAACCGGCCAGTTGTTAAGCCCTGTCATACAACATACATATTAACTATTCACACACACACACAAAATACATATAGGTATATTGTGTATTGAACTGGGGACCTAGAAACGACGGAGAGGCTTCGTCCCGTCGCAGCCATCAGTGGTTCACAAGTCAACAACAGGCCGCAGCAGTCTACCCACCCTACCGCCGCCCCACACCGAACCCAGGATTATTGTGCGGTTCGGCCCCCACCAGTGGATCCCCTCCTGCCCCCCCCCCCCCCCCCCCCTCCGATAAGTTGGCAGCTGGCCCCCATGTAGTGATCGTTAAAAATTGGCACCATTGAGACCACTTCCTGTCAGCTGTTCTATATTTCAGATCGTTGCACCCTCAACGACCCCAAAGTCGTAGAAAAGCTTTGCCTAACTAAGTCTTGTGTTTTCAAATAACTTACGCGTTTGCTGCCGGCTGACGTCGTCGAACACCGCCGATATTTCGACAGGAGCACACCCTGCCATTCTCAAGGCACAAATGCAAGGAAGAAAAAATGTGCAAGCAAATTTAATACCTCGGTTCACAGAGGACAAACAAGGAAGACACCACACACAGAACAAGTGTCAACACAGCCAAAGATAACCAACATCAGAAATATCGATTGTTACTATTAATCAACAGGTGAGGTAGCACTAATTCTGTCCCTCTGTTTTTTTATGAGAGAAAGAGCCGGATTCCAAGCAGAATTTAAACAAAATCCACCATCTCTGTTAATAACGTTGCTTGATAGTCTGATTTCAACAGCTTCCTTAATAACATTATCCCAATAGCTGGACGTGCAAGCCAGAATCTCCGTGCTGTTGTATTCCATAGGATGACCGGTGTTAAGGCAATGTTCTGCAATAGCGGATTTGCTCGGCTGTTGTAAGCGTGTGTGACGCTTATGTTCAATACACCGGTCTTCCACAGTCCTGATCGTCTGACCACTATATGACATGCCACAACTGCAAGGAATACGATAGACCCCAGACTTAAGCAAACCAAGATCATCTTTTACGGACGCCAACAGGGCCTTAATCTTAGAATTTGGTCGAAAAACACATTTCACATCATATTTCCGCAAAATACAGCCAATCCTGTTGGAAACGCTTCCTGCGTAAGGCAAAAAGGCCGTAGATATAGGTGTCACTTCGTTGCTATCGTCACTCACCCGTTGCACAGAAGGCTGATGGCGCAACGCACGTTTGATCTGCCTCTCACTATAACCATAGTGACGAAAGGTGACTTCGAGATGTGCTAGCTCAGCTACCAAACTTTCAGGGTCTGAGATAACGTGGGTCCTGAGAACCAAGGTGCGAAGTACTCCTTCACGCTGGGCTGGATGGTGACAACTATCAGCTCGCAGATACAAGTCAGTGTGGGTGGGCTTCCTATAAACAGAATGTCCCAACGTACCATCAGTCTTCCTTTTGACCAACACATCAAGGAAGGGAAGGCATCCATTCTTTTCCATCTCCATAGTGAACTGAATATTCGGGTGGATTGAATTCAGATGTTCCAAAAACCGGTTTAAATTCTCACTACCATGAGGCCAAACAACAAAAGTATCGTCTACATATCTGAAAAAACACGCAGGTTTCAAGGTCGCTGAACTGCAGGTTCCTCAAAGTCCTCCATAAACAAATTGGCCACAATAGGTGACAACGGGCTTCCCATTGCAACTCCATCAGTCTGTTCGTAGTACTGACCATTGAATAAAAAGTAAGTCGAAGTCAGCACATGTCGAAACAAATTTGTTAACTCGACACCAAACTTAACCTCAATTAGCTACAACGGATCAGAGAGAGAAACGCGAGTGAAAAGAGAAACCACATCAAAACTGACTAAAATATCAGAGTCATTCAGACGCAATCCCTGCAATCGACGTAAGAAATCTGCAGAGTTCTTAATGTGGTGTTCACACCTACCTACTAGTGAGCTCAACAAACTAGCAAGATGTTTAGCTACACGATATGTCGGAGCACCAATATTAGAAATTTGCTTGCACATTTTTTTCTTCCTTGCATTTGTGCCTTGAGAATGGCAGGGTGTGCTCCTGTCGAAATATCGACGGTGTTCGACGACGTCAGCCGGCAGCAAACCCGTAAGTTATTTGAGCATTCGATTCGCCGGGAAAAGTTAAGGTCTCACATAAGTCTTGTGTTGTCTGTGTGAACGGATGGTTAATTGGTTAATAAAAGTAAGTGTACTTATGTTTCAAAGCACTATTCAATATGAGACACTGTGACATATGATTTGAATGTCAGTTTTCCTCTACTCATTGCGTTGTGCTATAAGATCTATAATGTAATGTTCCTCGCTGCAAGTAAGTATCGCATTTGAAGACGGTCGTCTCTGTAGCACGCATTCACAAATCGATGTCACTTTCGTCTCAAAATTCATACCGTAGCAGCTGATCGCTACGAGACGCTCGTACATGTGAGTTATCGATACTGGAAGACAAAACAATAAACGCTTCCCGCTGTAACACAGCAGTGGCCGCGCTACTTGACCCCTATACCCCTGAGGTAAGCGACCAACTTTACTAAGCTCATGGACGACTTCATCAACATCGATTAAAATTAAGCACATCTTAAAATCGTAACTCGCTGTGTAAGTATTTTTTTTTTGTTACTAAGCATAAAAAGTACAGTTCTTGACGTTAGTTGACGTTTTGGACTCGGCTGTTAGTTGTCAGATGCATATTGTTATAAAATACGGCTGATGTGAGAATCGCGGGCCACACGAATAATTGATTCGGGCCGCATGCGGCCCGCGGGCCGCAGTTTGACGACCTCTGGTCTACATGTTGATCGTGCTATTACAAGTGGACGCATAGAGCATTTGTAATAGCATAGCTAAAACTTTAACATTTTATGAGTATTTTGCAACTGTTCCCATTTCTTTTACAAAACATGTTGAGTTTTGGAATCAGGTCATTCTTTTTGAAACACTCTGTATATTAATTTGGGAATGATCAGTGTCACACAGTGTAGGTGTTCAGAACAAAACTCCACCGACATTAACATTGGTTGCCAAAGCCAGAGCCCCTTATTCTTCTTCTTCTTCTTCTTCTTCACATAGTCTCACAATTACCTCAAGGGTCTGAGTGTATCTCTCACGGGCCTGAGTGTATCTCTCACGTCTCCCTCCACATCAGCGTGACCTTATGAGGACTGAACCCAAATTATCCGTATGGCAATCCAACACGCTCATCGCCCCATTTCCAGAACGGATTTGCCGGCCGGTGTGGCCGATCGGTTCTAGGCGCTTCAGTCTGGAACCGAGCGACTACTACGTTCGCAGGTTCGAATCCTGCCTCGGGCATGGATGTGTGTGATGTCCTTAGGTTAGTTAGGTTTAAGTAGTTCTAAGTCTAGGGGACTGATGACCCCAGATGTTAAGTCCCATAGTGCTCAGAGCCATTTGAACCATTTTTAGACGTATATGGAGGCAACCCAGTCAGGCTGAACGCCTTAGACATACTGTCTAGCGAGTGCAGCAAGGTGGAGGTTCCCTGCTGTTTTGGGGTGACAACACATGACCAGATGACTTCAGTGCAGGAGAGTTCTGGTGAACGTTCTAACCAGGGCAGTATTCAGGTGAATCAGGACAGCACTGGCAACATGTGGTCTAGTGTAATTGTGTTGAAAGATAACTTTATGGAGAACTCGACCTACGTATAAAAAATGTATTGGCTGTTGCCCAAATTACCGGCTACCCGAACCAGAAGTCATCGTTTTCTGTACCCAACGGAACCCTCTTCCCATTACATTAGATACTGAGTCCACATAGCCGTAACGAATGAAGTTTGCCAACGTTCGGTCTCCTCGAAGCCTCCTCCGAAACATATGTCTATTGTGATTCTGAACGAAGAACCAGGATTCGTCCGAAAAGACAACATGGTCCCACTCGTGTGTCCAGTGTTGTTAGGAGCACCTCAGTCGATACGACTCTCTCTTCTGCCAGGTCAAGGGAAGCCGCAAAAAAGGTCGAAGCCCTGACTATCCACGGCCCTCCAGACATCGTCGCACCGACTATTTGGATTCTTGTCTCCTTGCAAACAACCTCATTTCTTGATTCAAGATATGTGATATAGCTGAGTGATTCTGCACAGCCGAGCGAACAATACGTCTCTCCTCTAGCGAGCTAGTCACGTGAGGCCTTTCAGATCGTCCATGGCTTAAAGTATGGCCCTGCTGAACCCATCGATTCCTTATTTGTATGATAGTCGTGGCATCCAGACCAATAAGAGAAGCAGTGTCGTGTAATGATAAACTGCAGTCTCATGGTACCGTTGCTGTTGGATTCCGACATCTTCTAAACTCTTCACGTTAATGAATGCCATAACACATGGGCTTTTCCTAATGTAATTCTGAGAAAAAAGCGATTCTGGTAGTTGGAGACAGAGGTCTTTGTTAATTCTGACTTTTAAATTCTTGGGGCGATACTTCCATAAACACTTTCATCCCCTAACGCATGTTTTTCATAGATTTTAATATAATGAAATAATTCTTCCCCTAAGCGGCTCGAAGAAAAAAAAAACCACCGAAACACGTATTTTTTGTTATTTCTAATCGAAGAGCCAAATACAAATTATGTTGGATTTAGTTGTAATGAAATATTTTCGTAGAAATTTGCATCTCCCATTTCTCCCCCTTAGGCGTTGAATTTTCCAGAACACTGAAACGTATTTTTTTTATTTCTAACCGAGAAGTCAAATACCAGTATTCATAACTCTACCTTTAAAAATCCTTTAGTAATTTTTTCATAATGATTTATATTTAAAAAACCTTCACCCACTGTTTCACTTCAATAAGGTCTCAAATTTTCAAAATTACTGAAACACTTGTTTCTTTATTTCTGACCAAGAAACCAAATATCAATTTCCGTAGTTCTAGCTTCAAAATTGCCTTAATAGCGACATATTTTGAACATTCCTTTCATGCCCTATTTCACCCCCCCCCCCTCTTCCCCTGGGGGTGGCATTTCGAAAAAGCCCGTCTTAAACGATAAGTACAGCATAAGATTTATACAATCTTCCCAAGTTTCAAATTTCTATCCTCAGCAGTTAAGGGTGAGCGATGGTGAGTCAGTTATATATATATATATATATATATATATATATATGACTGACTCACCATCGCTCATATATATGCAGGGTTGTCTAGTGATCGTCACCGGGTCAAATATCTCACTAAATAACCGTCAAACGAAAAAACTACAAAGAACGAAACTTGTCTAGCTTGAAGGGGGAAACCAGATGGCGCTACAGTTAGCACGCTAGATGGCGTTGCCATAGGTCAAACGGATATCAACTGCGTTTTTTAAAATAGGAACCCCCGATTTTTATTACATATTCGCGTAGTACGTAAAGAAATATGAATGTTTCCGATGGACCACTTTTTTCGCTTTGTGATAGATGGCGCTGTAATAGTCACAAACATATGGCTCCCAATTTTAGACGAACGGTAACAGGTAGGTTTTTTAAATTAAAATGCAAAACATAGGTACGTTTGAACATTTTATTTCGGTTGTTCCAATGTGATACATGTAACTTTGTGAACTTATCATTTCTGAGAACGGATGCTGTTACAGCGTGATTACCTGTAAATGCCATACTAATGCAATAAAGGCTCAAAATGAAGTCCGTCAACCTCAATGCCTCTCAACAGCGAGTAGTTCGCCTTCCATAATGTTCGCACATGCATTGACAATGCGCTGACGCATGTTGTCAGGCAGTGTCTGTAGAGCACGATAACAAATATCCTTCAACTTTCCGAACGTGCGGGCCATGGTATGGTGCTTCGACGACCAATCCACCTGTCACGAAATATGCTGTTCAATACCGCTTCAACCGCACGCGAGTTATGTGCCGGACATCCATCGTGTTGGATGTACATCGCCATTCTGTTATGCAGTGAAACATCTTGTAGTAACATCGGTAGAACATTACGTAGGAAATCAACATACATTGCACCATTTAGACTGCCATCGATAAAATGAGGGCCAATTATCCTTCCTCCCATAATGCTGCACCATACATTAACCCGCCAAGGTCGCTGATGTTCCACTTGTCACATCTATCGTGGATTTCCCGTTGCCCAGTAGTGCATATTATGCCGGTTTACGTTACCGCTGTTGGTGAATGACGCTTCGTCGCTAAATACGAGGCCTGTTCAGAAAGTAAGCTCCGATTGATTGCCAAATTGAAACCACAGTGAACATCAGAAATGTTTTACTTGTAACAATTAGTTACACCTTTAAGCTACTTCTCTACGTAGTCGCCGTTCTGACTTAGACTTTTGTCATAGCGTTGTACCAACTTTTCAATAGCCTCATCATAGAAGGCAGCCGCCAGTGCTTTCCGCCAATTCTCCACGCTGGCCTACACCTCGTTGTCTGTGTCAAAATGTTGTCTTCAAAGACAGCGGTTCATGTGACCAGAGATGAAACTCAGGGGGAGACAATTGCGGACTGTATTGTGGGTAATCTAACATTTCCATTTGAAAACGATGCAGGAGCATCTTCATTGCCCCTGCAGAATGCGGCTGAGAATTGTCTTGAAGACGAAACAGCACGACAGTTATGTAATGTTAGCTGCATAGCTTCAGGCGAAATTTCTCACCAGGCCCTCGTACTTGGCGGCAGACACTATTTTCTAGACATCTTTACGCACTCACTGCGAGCTCAGAAATGAGAAGAGCGACGTGATGCTTACTGGGGTTATACTAGAGACACTACCCAACACATCTGTGCAAAGCTTTATCGGATTTTCATAGTCGTTTCCATTTCGCGACCGATCGGAGCTTACTTTCTGAACGCCCCTCGTAGAACGCGCGCAAAAAATCTGTCATCGTCCCGTAATTTCTCTTGTGCCCAGTGGCAGAACTGTACATGACATTCAAAGTCGTCGCCATGCAATTCCTGGTGCATAGAAATATGGCACTGGTGTAATCGATGTTGGTGTAGCATTCGCAACACCGACGTTTTTGAGATTCCCGATTCTCGCGTAATTTGTCTGCCACTGATGTGCGGATTAGCCGCGACAGCAGCTAAAACACCTACTTGGGCATCGTCATTTGTTGCAGTTCGTGGTTGACGTTTCACATGTGGCTGAACACTTCGTGTTTCCTTAAATAACGTAACTATCCGGCGAACGGTCCGGACACTTGAATGGTGTCGTCGGGGAAACCGAGCAGCATACATAGCACACGCCCATTGGGCATTTTGATCACAATGGCCATACATCAACACGATATCGACCATCTCCGCAATTGGTAAACGGTCCATTTTAACACGGGTAACGTATCACGAAGCAAATACCGTCCGCACTGGCGGAATGTTACGTGATACCACGTGCTTATACGTTTGTGACTATTACAGCGCCATCTATCACAAAGCGAAAAAAGTGGTCCAACTAAAACATTCATGTCCGCAGCTCGTGGTCGTGCGGTAGCGTTCTCGCTTCCCGCGCCCGGGTTCCCGGGTTCGATTCCCGGCGTGGTCAGGGATTTTCTCTGCCTCGTGATGACTGGGTGTTGTGTGATGTCCTTAGGTTAGTTAGGTTTAAGTAGTTCTAAGTTCTAGGGGACAGATGACCATAGATGTTAAGTCCCATAGTGCTCAGAGTCATTTTTAAAACATTCATATTTCTTTACGTGCTTAAAAAAATGCTGTTGATGTCTGTTTGACCTATGGCAGCGCTATTTAGCGGGCCAACGATAGCGCCATCTGGTTTCCCCCTTCAAACTAGACGAGTTTCGTTCTTTGTAGTTTTTTCGTTTGATGCTTATTTCGTGATATATACAGGGTGATCAAAAAGTCAGTATAAATTTGAAAACTTAGAGAGCTAAAATTTGACACTCATTCTTGGAATGACATGGGGTTTTATTAGAACAGAAAAAAACAACGTTCACAAAATGTCCGACAGATGGTGCGTCGTTTGGTGATGATCGTGTGCTCAGCCGCCACTTTCGTCATGCTTGGCCTCCCAGGTCCCCAGACCTCAGTCCGTGCGATTATTGGCTTTGGGGTTACCTGAAGTCGCAAGTCTATCGTGATCGACCGACATCTCTATCGATGCTGAAAGACAACATCCGACGCCAATGCCTCACCATAACTCCGGACATGCTTTACAGTGCTGTTAACAACATTATTCCTCGGCTACAGCTATTGTTGAGGAATGATGGTGGACATATTGAGCATTTCCTGTAAAGAACATCATCTTTGCTTTATCTTACTTTGTTATGCTAATTATTGCTATTCTGATCAGATGAAGCGCCATCTGTCGGACATTTTTTGAAACCCCATGTCATTCCAAGCATGTGTGTCAATTTGTACCTCTCTATCTACATTATTCCGTGATTTATTCAGTTTTCAAATTTATACTAACTTTTTGATCACCCGGTATATAGAGAAGAGAGAGTCCGAATTGACGTACACTATCACTTCGCAAAATATTTACTACTACTAAAACACCTTGTGTAGTTAAATTGCTTTACCTGTGTATAGTTTTTTAGAGAAGCAAGCGATTATATGGCATTGGGTTTTTACGTTTGAATTAACCTGCACATATGCGCGAGGCGCCTGTGCTGCGTAATTCACGGCCGCAAATCTGTGTCTGATCACCAGACGTTAACAGCGGCAACGGGCGGCCTTCTCTCATAAGGCAGGAGAGCAGCGCACGGCTGATGTGACGTCGCCGCCGCTGGGAATTGCTCATTAGAGGATCTCACTCGCGTGCCTCGATACCAAAGTCAGTGTCAAGTGCTCCGGAATGTCACACCGTCTAGCAGAGATCGCTTGCGGTGGCTGGCAATTACGCTGTCTGGTGAAACGCCGTGGTCCTTGCACACTGCTGTTTGCGTCGACTTCTGTCGAAGCTGTTGCGAGTCGGACAGATGTGTATTGGCATTCGACTGCTGTTCTCCACCGTGTACATGGCCGTTTGATTGCCGTTAGGATATAGCAGTGTCCCTTGCAGTTCCAAACAGTGCCGCTGTAGTATAGAAATCTGTTCTGGTTCAAAATGGTTGAAAGAGCTCTGAGCACAATGGCGCTTAACATCTGAGGTCAGCAATCCCCTAGAACTTAGAACTACTTAAACCTAACTAACCTAAGGACATCACACACATCCATGCCCGAGGCAGGATTCGAACCTGCGACCGTAGTGGTCGCTCGGTTCCAGACTGAAGGGCGTAGAACCGCTCGTCCACACCGGCCGGCCAAATTTGTCTTCGACGATTGTCTGGTTGAAGACACATGCGACACTCATCGGTGAAGAGAATTTGATGCCAATCCTGAGTGGTGCATTCGGCGCGCCTTCCTGCGTCCGTTGAAGCGGCTGGCAGAGGACGGTTCGGGAAAGCGATTTGGGGGTGCTGCGCCAGGTCTTCTCGAGAAATCGCAGTTTATTAGAAGTTAAGTGACTGGTGATATGTTGTTTGATTTACTCTTGTTAAATTCTACTTGTTTTCTTGGTGCCGGCCGGTGTGGCCGAACGGTTAAAGGCGCTTCAGTCTGGAACCGCGTGACCGCTACGGTCGCAGGTTCGAATCCTGCCTCGGGCATGGATGTGTGTGGGTTTAATTAGTTCTAAGTTCTAGTCGACTGATGACCTCAGAAGTTAAGTCGCATAGTGCTCAGAGCCATTTGAACCATTTTTTGTTTTCTTGGTGAGGTCACCAGCCGTTTTGCTTTGGGGTCGTCCTACCATTCTTCTCCGTTTGCCCACCCGCGGGAAGGTGATTGTTTATAAATTGGGTGGTCCGTTTTTCCCTTGTGGAGTAGCAGCGGTTAGAGCAACCTGCGGTTCGGGTTGTTCGGTAATCTCCCTATCAATCTACCGTACGTTAGTAGCTGCCTCTGTCATGTTTGTCGCATTTGGTGTGTTAACGAATTTATTGCTTGGAGTGTAACGGCCTAATACCTGAAATATGTTTTGATCTTTGGAAACTTTGATATTATTGCCTATGATCTTGAGAGGCGGTATCTGTGTACTGTAGAGCATCTTAACTATTGTTTTGCCAACCTTGTAGAATTTTATATAAGATTGCATTTCATGGGATTTTATTTAAATGATCATTTTAGTATATAAAGTTGCCACCCTTTCACCGTAAGACTTTTCTTAGAAGTTAAAATCAAGTTGCACCTTCGGTGGAAAGGTTAACATTTTAATTGTTAGTGTTTTGTACCATTTCCATCCCTCCTACAGGGTGTATAGTTTGTGTCCTCGTGTGAATTGTTAAAACTTTTAGTTTAAAGTAATCTGGTGTGTTGGAGATTTGCACCAGTGTAGTCTTTCAGAGGTTGTTGTGAGCGGTCGTAACTACGGCCGTGTCAAAAGGGAGCGGCAAAGTTCTCTGCCCGAAAGTGCTTTCTGATTATAATTTTAAACCTGTTTCTTTTAAAAATGCTTTTAGGCACTATTCAAGTGAATAAAATTCCCAACTGTTAAAAGGAATTTGGTTGTGATTTCATCAGTTACTCCCTGGCAACTACTTCCATGCTTACATAGTGTGATTAAATGTGTTAATGGTTCAAATGGCTCTGAGCACAATGGGACTTAACATCTGAGGTCATCAGTCCCCTAGAACTTAGAACTAGTTAAACCTAACTAACCTAAGGACATCACACACATCCATGCCCGAGGCAGGATTCGAACCGGCGACCGTAGCAGTTCCGCGGTTCTGGACTGCAGCGCCTAGAACCGAAAGGCCACCGCGGCCGGCTAAATGTGTTAATGTTCTTGATGAATCGCTAGTAAATAAAATAAATTCTTAAGAATATTCTTTGAAAATAAATCACGGTTCATTACTGGTAGCAGAGCGTGGTTACGATCCACGGACCTCTGGGTTATGGGCCCAGCAAGCTTCCTCATACATCGACTAATCTTGACTAGCGGCCTGCACCTTCCAAATATACAGACATTCTAGATGTTTCCTAAAACCCTCTGTGAGTCTCTCAGTGATTATTAGTTGTGTAAGTTGTAACGAGAGCCCCTCCGAAAGAGCTCTAGAAATTAATTCGTTACACTTCCTCTTTGGTAATGGGTACAGCAGAGCTAACAGGGTGAAGTGCCACACCGGCCGGCCAAATACACTCCTGGAAATTGAAATAAGAACACCGTGAATTCATTGTCCCAGGAAGGGAAAACTTTATTGACACATTCCTGGGGCTAGATACATCACATGATCACACTGACAGAACCACAGGCACATAGACACAGGCAACAGAGCATGCACAATGTCGGCACTAGTACAGTGTATATCCACCTTTCGCAGCAACGCAGGCTGCTATTCTCCCATGGAGACGATCGTAGAGATGCTGGATGTAGTCCTGTGGAACGGCTTGCCATGCCATTTCCACCTGTCGCCTCAGTTGGACCAGCGTTCGTGCTGGACGTGCAGACCGCGTGAGACGACGCTTCATCCAGTCCCAAACATGCTCAATGGGGGACAGATCCGGAGATCTTGCTGGCCAGGGTAGTTGACTTACACCTTCTAGAGCACGTTGGGTGGCACGGGATACATGCGGACGTGCATTGTCCTGTTGGAACAGCACGTTCCCTTGCCGGTCTAGGAATGGTAGAACGATGGGTTCGATGACGGTTTGGATGTACCGTGCACTATTCAGTGTCCCCTCGACGATCACCAGTGGTGTACGGCCAGTGTAGGAGATCGCTCCCCACACCATGATGCCGGGTGTTGGCCCTGTGTGCCTCGGTCGTATGCAGTCCTGATTGTGGCGCTCACCTGCACGGCGCCAAACACGCATACGACCATCATTGGCACCAAGGCAGAAGTGACTCTCATCGCTGAAGACGACACGTCTCCATTCGTCCCTCCATTCACGCCTGTCGCGACACCATTGGAGGCGGGCTGCACGATGTTGGGGCGTGAGCGGAAGACGGCCTAACGGTGTGCGGGACCGTAGCCCAGCTTCATGGAGACGGTTGCGAATGGTCCTCGCCGATACCCCAGGAGCAACAGTGTCCCTAATTTGCTGGGAAGTGGCGGTGCGGTCCCCTACGGCACTGCGTAGGATCCTACGGTCTTGGCGTGCATCCGTGCGTCGCTGCGGTCCGGTCCCAGGTCGACGGGCACGTGCACCTTCCGTCGACCACTGGCGACAACATCGACGTACTGTGGAGACCTCACGCCCCACGTGTTGAGCAATTCGGCGGTACGTCCACCCGGCCTCCCGCATGCCCACTATACGCCCTCGCTCAAAGTCCGTCAACTGCACATGCGGTTCACGTCCACGCTGTCGCGGCATGCTACCAGTGTTAAAGACTGCGATGGAGGTCCGTATGCCACGGCAAACTGGCTGATACTGACGGCGGCGGTGCACAAATGCTGCGCTGCTAGCGCCATTCGACGGCCAACACCGCGGTTCCTGGTGTGTCCGCTGTGCCGTGCGTGTGATCATTGCTTGTACAGCCCTCTCGCAGTGTCCGGAGCAAGTATGGTGGGTCTGACACACCGGTGTCAATGTGTTCTTTTTTCCATTTCCAGGAGTGTATGTCTCCGACAATTGTCTTGTTGCAGGCATGTGCGACACTCATCGGTGAAAAGAATCTGATGCCAGTCCTGAGTAGTGCATTAGGCATGTTGTTAGACCCATCTGTACCGGGCTGCATGTTATCGTGGTTGCAAAGATGGACCTCGCCATGGACGTCTGGAGTGAAGTTGCCCACCATGCAGCCTACTGCGCAGAGGTTGAGTCGTAACACGACGTCCTGTGCCTGCATGAAAAGCACTATTCAATATGGTGGCGTTGCTGTCAGGGTTCCTCGTAGCCATAATCCGTAGGTAGCGGTCATCCACTGCAGTAGGAGCCCTTGGGCGGCCTGAGTGAGGTATGTCATCGACAGTTCCTGTCTCTCTGTATCTCCTCCGTGTCTGCACAACTTCGCTTTGGTTCACTCTGAGACGCCTGGAGACTTCCCTCGTTGAGAGCCCTTTCTGGCACAAAGTAACAATGCGGACGCGATCGAACCGCGGTATTGACCGTTTAGGCGTGGTTGAACTACAGGCAATAAGAGCCGTGTACCTCCTTCCTGGTGGATGACTGGAACTGATCGGCTGTTGGACCACCTCCGTCTAATAGGCGCAGCTCATGCATAGTTGTTTACATCTTAGGGCGGGTACAGTGACATTTCTGAACAGTCTGTGATACAATATCCACAGTCAACGTCTATCTTCAGGAGTTGTGGGAACTGAGGTGACGCAAAACTTTTTTTGAAGTGTGTATAAAAAGAGTTCATAACCTTCCATACTTAGCGTTTTCTTATGTGCAACATGTGACCACAACATAACCGCGGAAAATACCGCCGTGCTGTGATACCACATCCTCTGTACTTCACTGCTGGCACTACACATGAAGGCAGGTGAACTTCTCTGTGCATTTTGAAACTCGAAGCTTTCCATCGGGTTACCACAGGATATACCTGTGATTCATCACTCCGAATGACTCGTATCCGGTCATTCATGATACAGTGGCGTCGCTCTTTACACCAGCTCAAGCGTCTCTTAGCCTTGATTACATAAATACACTCCTGGAAATGGAAAAAAGAACACATTGACACCGGTGTGTCAGACCCACCATACTTGCTCCGGACACTGCGAGAGGGCTGTACAAGCAATGATCACACGCACGGCACAGCGGACACACCAGGACCTGCGGTGTTGGCCGTCGAATGGCGCTAGCTGCGCAGCATTTGTGCACCGCCGCCGTCAGTGTCAGCCATTTTGCCGTGGCATACGGAGCTCCATCGCAGTCTTTAACACTGGTAGCATGCCGCGACAGCGTGGACGTGAACCGTATGTGCAGTTGACGGACTTTGAGAGAGGGCGTATAGTGGGCATGCGGGAGGCCGGGTGGACGCACCGCCGAATTGCTCAACACGTGGGGCGTGAGGTCTCCACAGTACATCGATGTTGTCGCCAGTGGTCGGCGGAAGGTGCACGTGCCCGTCGACCTGGGACCGGACCGCAGCGACGCACGGATGCACGCCAAGACCGTAGGATCCTACGCAGTGCCGTAGGGGACCGCACCGCCACTTCCCAGCAAATTAGGGACACTGTTGCTCCTGGGGTATCGGCGAGGACCATTCGCAACCGTCTCCATGAAGCTGGGCTACGGTCCCGCACACCGTTAGGCCGTCTTCCGCTCACGCCCCAACATCGTGCAGCCCGCCTCCAGTGGTGTCGCGACAGGCGTGAATGGAGGGACGAATGGAGACGTGTCGTCTTCAGCGATGAGAGTCGCTTCTGCCTTGGTGCCAATGATGCTCGTATGCGTGTTTGGCGCCGTGCAGGTGAGCGCCACAATCAGGACTGCATACGACCGAGGCACACAGGGCCAACACCCGGCATCATGGTGTGGGGAGCGATCTCCTACACTGGCCGTACACCACTGGTGATCGTCGAGGGGACACTGAATAGTGCCCGGTACATCCAAACCCTCATCGAACCCATAGTTCTACCATTCCTAGACCGGCAAGGGAACGTGCTGTTCCAACAGGACAATGCACGTCCGCATGTATCCCGTGCCACCCAACGTGCTCTAGAAGGTGTAAGTCAACTACCCTGGCCAGCAAGATCTCCGGATCTGTCCCCCATTGAGCATGTTTGGGACTGGATGAAGCGTCGTCTCACGCGGTCTGCACGTCCAGCACGAACGTTGGTCCAACTGAGCCGCCAGGTGGAAATGGCATGGCAAGCCGTTCCACAGGACTACATTCAGCATCTCTACGATGGTCTCCATGGGAGAATAGCAGCCTGCATTGCTGCGAAAGGTGGATATACACTGTACTAGTGCCGACATTGTGCATGCTCTGTTGCCTGTGTCTATGTGCCTGTGGTTCTGTCAGTGTGATCATGTGATGTATCTGACCCCAGGAATGTGTCAATAAAGTTTCCCCTTCCTGGGACAATGAATTCACGGTGTTCTTATTTCAATTTCCAGAAGTGTATATGGCTTATGAGGAGCTGCCCGACCATAGTACCCCACTGTTTTTAACTCCGAACGCACACTCATTGCGCAAATTGGGCGGGTGGTAGCACGTGGGAACTCACGAGTGACTCTTTCTGCTGATCTCAGGCGATTTTTTGCAACCACCCTCCGCAATGCTGTCCGTCAGTACATGAGGTGTCCCTGGTCTTGTTTTAGCTGTGGTTCTTCTTTGGCGCTTCCACGTCACGTTAGCAACAGTCGGCTTGCGAAGTTTTACAAGGGTTAGGAGTCCGTGATAGATTTTTACTAAGGTGACATCCAATGACTGGTCCACATTCGAAATCATTGAGCTCTCCTGATCGATCTGTTCTGCTATTACTGCTTCTTCACTGACTGACTCAGAGGGCCATAGACACGGGTTCCCAGGTAGATGCCGTGTTTCTTGACTTCCGCAAGGCGTTCGATACAGTTCCCCACAGTCGTTTAATGAACACAGTAAGAGCATATGCACTATCAGACCAATTGTGTGATTGGATTGAAGAGTTCCTAGATAACAGAACGCAGCATCTCATTCTGAATGGAGAGAAGTCTTCCGAAGTAAGAGTGATCTCAGGTGTGCCGCAGGGGAGTGTCGTAGGACCGTTGCTATTCACAATATACATAAATAACCTTGTCGATGACATCGGAAGTTCACTGAGGCTTTTTGCGGATGATGCTGTGGTATATCGAGAGGTTGTAACGATGGAAAATTGTACTGAAATACAGGAGGATCTGCAACGAATTGACGCATGGTGCTGGGAATGGAAATTGAATCTCAATGTAGACAAATGTAATGTGCTGCGAATACATAGAAAGAAAGATCCCTTATCATTTAGCTACAATATAGCAGGTCAGCAACTGGAAGCAGTTAATTCCATAAACTATCTGGGAGTACGCATTAGGAGTGATTTAAAATGGAATGATCATATAAAGTTGATCGTCGGTAAAGCAGATGCCAGACTGAGATTCATTGGAAGAATTCTAAGGAAATGCAATCCGAAAACAAAGGAAGTAGGTTACAGTACGCTTGTTCGCCCACTGCTTGAATACTGCTCAGCAGTGTGGGATCCGTACCAGATAGGGTTGATAGAAGAGATAGAGAAGATCCAACGGAGAGCAGCGCGCTTCGTTACAGGATCATTTAGTAATCGCGAAAGCGTTACGGAGATGGTAGATAAAGTCCAGTGGAAGACTCTGCAGGAGAGACGCTCAGTAGCTCGGTACGGGCTTTTGTTGAAGTTTCGAGAACATACCTCCACCGAGGAGTCAAGCTGTATATTGCTCCCTCCTACGTATATCTCGCGAAGAGACCATGAGGATAAAATCAGAGAGATTAGAGCCCACACAAAGGCATACCGACAATCCTTCTTTCCACGAACAATACGCGACTGGAATAGAAGGGAGAACCGATAGAGGTACTCAAGGTACCCTCCGCCACACACCGTCGGGTGGCTTGCGGAGTATGGATGTAGATGTAGATGTAGATAATCCTCGCCTTCTTTTATTCTAGCGGTTCCGCCCCTCGTGACAGATAGTGGTCAGTTCCACGCTGTACAGGGGTGTCCAGATACTTTCGATTAGTCATATTGGGTATTAATAACCGCTTCAGCTGTATTTAGTCCTTCATTACTGGATCACAACCGGCACTAAAAGCCACATCTTCAGGTGAACATATGATTAAAAATGATGTGTTCGCAAGATGAATACTCATAGCTCTGACTGCCCCACTTTTGATTATCTATTCAAAAAATGGTTCAAATGGCTGTAAGCACTATGGTACTTAACATCTGAGGTCATCAGTCCCCTAGACTTAGAACTACTTAAACCTAACTAACCTAAGGACATCGCACACATGCATGCCCGAGGCAGGATTCGAACCTGCGCCCATAGCAGCAGCGCAGTTCCGGACTGAAGCGCCTAGAACCACTCGGCCACAGTGGACGGCTATCTACTGTAAATCGATTTAACTCTTATTAATTTTTTAGTATTCTATGATTGTCTATGTTTCATTTTGCATATTTAGTATTAGCAATTAATTTGTTTGATAATTGTAGACTCTTTGCTGTTCATGCTTTTGTCGTTATACATAATAACTTCTTTGTCAAACATGGTGTACAATGGGTTCACAACCGGAAATCTACGTCGCAAAAATATATATGTAGTGTGAACAAGTGGTAAAGGTATGTGTTTTCCCGTGTAATTGTGTTTAATCAAGTACCCACATTGAAATAAACAGAAATTTCTAGTTTTAATTTAAGTGATTTCGTTTAAAACTTCAGACTTTTGCTGTTGCGCTGTCGGGATACTTCGACAGTTCCGAGTTGAATAGTTTCATATTTCGATCAAGGAAGTCTGAACTGAAGAAACACTGCAGTGAAAGCCTAGGCAGTATTTCATTTGAGCGAGTTTGTGAAGTCGTTAAGACGCTAGAGATGCATTCGAGAAGGTCTGATTCAGCATCTTTATGAAGGTGTTCTGTTATTTCGGTAAGAGAACGCAGGGTTGGTTGTTTTGATAAAGCGAAGAGCGAATCCTCCTCCAAACTGATCTAATGAACCAGCGCTTCGGATCTAATAACTTCGACAAGCCGGCCGGAGTGGCCGAACGGTTCTAGGCGCTACAGTCTGGAACCGCGCGACCGCTACGGTTGCAGGTTCGAATCCTGCCTGGGGGATGGATGTGTGTGATGTCCTTAGGTTAGTTAGGTTTAAGTAGTTCTAAGTTCTAGCGGAATGATGACCTCAGAAGTTAAGTCCCGTAGTGCTCAGAGCCATTTGAACCATTTGAACTTCGCCAAGCTCGCGACGTTAAGCTCTTTCCTTTCTGGTTTTTAGAGTTGCCTGCGTTTCTGGAAGAAGAGAGTCGATTTCTGTGCAGATAAATACGGTTTATAGGCAATGAGAATTTGATGGACTGTGTGGTTCACACAAGTATTTCAGTTCCACTCCACTGTGGAAAATTCATTGTTTACTACCTGCACTTACATACTGTCTTGTGTTTCTTCCAAGCATTTTGAGCCGCCTTAAGTTGAAATGCTTGGAATAACTGCAGTGTTTCCTCCTATTGCGCGAGGGTAGATCACCTTTTTTTTTTTTTACAAAAAGAAAATAAGACCGAAAAAGTAATCCGCGGAACTGGAAAGCGGCAGAGGCACAGATAACAATACTTCGAAGTTCACTTCTGGGATGATTACTGGGTTTCTGATTTTTTTTTTTTCATGTAGTGATAGTGCCTGTTTTGATATACAATAGAATTTGCCTGTGGCATATTTTTCAGAGAACTCGCACGCGCACTCACTGTGTTTCATTGATCGCATCAGAGACACTATGAAATGGCAAGTAACACTCTTCACATATTGTCGGCACTATACTACTATTATTGCACTACAACGTTAATCCCCCACCTTCCAGTGGGTATTATTAACATGCTCCATTCATTTGTAGTAACCCAAGGAAATCATTTATTTTACGGACTATAAGACGCTACGGAGTATAAGACAAACCTTAATTTTGAAGCATTTTTTAAAATAACATTTTTACCATTTTTATTATTAGATTTCAAAGCGAGACTAAAAAAGTTCTTAGTTTATAAAAGCGAAGTGACCTTTAAAAGCCCTGAAAACTGTCGTCTTCTAATTTCGGCCATTTCGCATTCAGTCCTCTAGTTGCAAATTTGGTCTTCCTAATTTTTTTTCAGTTCTTCTTTACTAGCCGCGCAATCGCGAACGGTTTTTTCTGTTGGTGGAGAGCCGAAATGCCCCTCAGCTGCTCTGTTTCCACGTTCTTCTGCATATGCTATTACTTTCAAATTATAGCCCACATCATATGAATACCTCTTATTTTTTTCCACTACGAAACTAATAACAAAAATATTGTAATGTTACTGATACACAAATCACTTCCAGTTCGAGTTCACTGTCACCTTAAACTGCAATGACGCACCATAGGAGTGTCCTGGGGTTGTGGTGGCGGTGCGGGAGGGAGCCAGTGTTAGCAAGCTTGTGAATCCCCACAACTTATGTACGTTGCATCGGTACACTGCTGCTGCCAGTTGAATCCAATGTTGCCAGACAGTGATAGGTTTACCACAGCATCGAATATATGGCCATTTTTAAGACTGGCGGGAATTTTAAATCAAACAGTGAACATGTTTATGTTATTTTGAATGCATCTGAATCTTGGAGGCAATTTTTCGAAGGAAAAAGTGCATCTTATCGTCCTTAAAATACGTGAATGTCAGGGTGTGAGCCTTTGACATGAGCCCTAAACGTACACTGAGTGTAATATTATTGCTTGTCATTTAATTTGATAAGCGATCTGCGACTTCAAAGGAATAAATTCCCTGAGAGCAAAACTTATTACGAACTGCATATGTGTGATGCAAAAGATCTGTTATTTACTATAGTTTGTTTACACCAAAGGAAAATAAGTGCCCTCTCGGTGTACAAGTAAATACATACCTTATTCTCTTCATCTCACATAATAGGGGACTACTGCAAAGTACAATGCTGGCCATTAAAATTGCTACACCAAGAAGAAATGTAGATGATAAACGGATATTCATTGGACAAATATATTATACTAGAACTGACATGTGATTACATTCTCACGCAATTTGGGTGCATACATCCTGAGAAATCAGTACCCAGAACAACCACCTCTGGCCGTAATAACGGCCGTGATACGCCTGGGCATTGAGTCAAACAGAGCTTGGATGGCGCGTACAGGTAAAGCTGCACATGCAGCTTCAACACGACACCACAGTTCATCAAGAGTAGTGACTGGCGTATTGTGACGAGCCAGTTGCTTGGCCACCATTGACCAGACGTTTTCAATTGGTGAGAAATCTGGAGAACGTGCTGGCCAGGGCAGCAGTCGAACATATTCTGTATCCAGAAAGGCCCGTACAGGACCTGCAACATGCGGTCGTGCATTATCCTACTGAAATGTAGGGTTTCGGCCGGCCGGTGTGGCCGAGCTGTTCTAGGCGCTTCAGTCTGGAACCGCGCGACCGCTACGGTCGCAGGTTCGAATGCTGCCTCGGCCATGGATGTGTGTGATGTCCTTAGGTTAGTTAGGTTTAAGTAGTTCTAAGTTCTAGGCGACTGATGACCTCAGATGTTAAGTCCCATAGTACTCAGAGCTATTTGAACCAAATGAGGGGTTTCGCAGGGATCGAATGAAGGGTAGAGCCACGGGTCGTAACACATCGGAAATGTAACGTCCACTGTTCAAAGTGCCGTCAATGCGAACAAGAGGTGACCGAGACGTGTAACCAATGGCACCCTATAACATCACGCTGGGTGATGCGCCAACATGGCGATGACGACTACACGCTTCCAATATGCGTTCACCGCGATGTCGCCAAACACGGATGCGACCATCATGATGCTGTAAACAGAACCTGGACTCATCCGAAAAAATTACGTTTTGCCATTCGTGCACCCAGGTTCGTCATTGAGTACACCATCGCAGGCGCTCCTGGCTGGCTCTGAGCACTATGGGAGTTAACATCTGAGGTCATCAGTCCCCTAGAACTTAAAACTACTTAAACGTAACTAACCTAAGGACATCACACACATCCATGCCCGAGGCAGGATGCGAACCTGCGACCGTAGCGATCGCGCAGTTCCAGACTGAAGTGACTAGAAACGCTTGGCCACACCGGCCGGCCAGCCGCTCCTGTCTGTGATGCAGCGTCAAGGGTAACCGCAGCCATGGCCTCCGAGCTGCTGCAAACGTCGTCGAAGTGTTCGTGCAGATGATTGTGGTCTTGCAAATGTCCCCATCTGTTGACTCAGGGATCGAGACGTGGCTGCACGATTCGTTACAGCCTTGCGGATAAGATGCCTTTCATCTCGACTGCTAGTGATACGACGCCGTTGGGATCCAGCACGACGTTCCGTATTACCCTCCTGAACCCACCGATTCCATATTCTGCTAACAGTCATTGGATCTCGACCAACGTGTGCAGCAATGTCGTGATACGATAAACCGCAATCGCGATATGCAATCCGACCTTTACCAAAGTCGGAAACGTGATGGTATGCATTTCTCCTCCTTACACGAGGCATCAAGACAACGTTTCGTAGGTGTTGCCACCGGCGCCAACCTCGTGTGAATGCTCTGAAAAGCTAATCATTTGCATATCACATCATCTTCTTCCAGTCGGTTAAATTTCGCGTCTGTAGCACGTCATCTTCGTGGTGTAGCAGTTTTAATGGCTAGTAGTGCATTAATCCGTACCTCCGATTTAAGTAAGTATAGCGGTAATTGTCTCGGAACGATAATTACATAGGCATTGTGAGCAGAGAGGATTATTTTGTAATGGGCGCCATTCCCCATAAAGTGGGGCTGGAAAAAATGTTCGTAATGTGCAGCTAACAGAACACGTTTCCAGGTAAAATTGTTACACGTGGTATCAACCTCTCTAAGAGTAAATAGTCGTTACTAAGTTCCAAGTTGTATCCTCTCACAGGCGTACACGAGGTTACCCTCGACGTCGTCGTCGTTATAGCAACGCGGCGAAATCCGTGTGCTCTCACAGTTCTGCTCATTGTAACATTTAATGACAATTTCATTAATATTGCTGCTATCATTTTTTTTCTTCTGCCGGGTTCCCGGGTTCGATTCCCGGCGGGGTCAGGGATTTTCTCTGCCTCGTGATGGCTGGGTGTTGTGTGATGTCCTTAGGTTAGTTAGGTTTAAGTAGTTCTAAGTTCTAGGGGACTGATGACCATAGCTGTTAAGTCCCATAGTGCTCAGAGCCATTTGAACCATTTTGTCTTCTGTATAAAGTACATAGTTTGTATTTATCCACATTTGGAGATGATTTCGGGCCCCTGTGCTTACCTGTAATTGTATGCCGGTGCACTTGGGTTCTGATTATGTAATTCGTTAAAAAAGTGTCTCATTTCTTAGATGGATGGGGCAGTGTCTTCTGTAAAGTGTTCACGTTTTCGAAGAGTGCGGAATACACCAAAGCCTTTAAATGTCCCCGTATCCAGAAATCTAAGGTGTTAAGGACAGGTGAAAGGGGAGGCTGTACTACTGGACATGCTCAACTCCTCAACGAGCCGTTCGCTCATTAAGCGTTTCTGTTAGCTAACGACGTATGAGGCGTACAGAAAGATGTGGTGTTCTGTCGCGCATAAACCACATCTGTTGTGTTTCCCTATGAGTGACGTTCTCCAATAGAGAGGGTAGTTTGTCGCACAGAAATTGATGATAACCAGCAACTCTTAATTTATTCGGTATCCTAAGGGTCTTCCACTCACATTTCCTGCCCACACACTGATACTGCAGCGAATCCGATATCTTGCTATCACGCTAGTTCAAAAATTTGCTTAAGACGCACACTTTGTTATTATGCCAATTTATTATCTCACTCTCTGTGAACACCGCCTCATTCGTAAATAAAAAGCAGATTGTGAATTGCGAATCTCAGCACACCGCGTTAGAATCCGATGACAGAACTCTTAATTTGGAGTGATGGTCTAGTCGCCTGACAGCTTGCATTCGCCGTAAGCATAAAGTCATTGCTCGTGCAGAATCAGACCACACAGGAGGACCGTGTTCAGACTGCTGCTTCAACTGACAACAGAACGGTTGTCTCCATCTCTTTAGTGGCCGTCCAATTTCCCGTCTTCCCTTTTAGTTAACGCTTCGAGATCGAATAACAGAAAAGTATTTAATTTAATTTTAAATTTTTTCACGAAGTTGACCTTTATCATCACAGTACGCAATGAATACGAGAAGTAATTAGCAAAAAGTAAACAATCAATGGTTTTAAGGAGATGGTTTCACTTTGAAACCACTGGGACATACAGTTTTCAACCACCCGTCATTTCATGAGATACATTTGAAAGCATTTTCCACATCCCTAGACACAATATCCAAAACTTCAATGAATTCGTAGTACCTAAAGCAAATTATAGTCCCAAATAACAAGCAAGAATTGGCTAAAAATTTGATAAACTGATATCAAAAGTACATACTGCCCCAGTGGTTTGATTTCGAAACCACTTATGAAAAGCAATAGTATAAATTCAGTTTCATTCTACAATAACTATAGACGTACTTACTTTCAGTTTCAATAAGTCTCCGTCTTACAATAGCATTGGTGCTTTCATATGAAAGGCATTGCCCTTTAAACAAAAAATTGATGAAATGGTGGTTTCAGACGGAAACCACTGGTACTCAAAGGGTTAAAACGTAATACTTGCCATGGCAGGCGCTTAGGTGGCATCCTTTTAATGTGGTCATGCAACTGTTTTTTTGGTAGTCGTAAACACTTCTGTCATTGTTTTATTCGCATCTAGTTGCTGTCTTATGCCTTCACTTCGCACTTTTATCTCTTAATATTAATCCAAGAAGTGACCTCATAAATCTGAACTCAGCTGCTTCAATTCATTGTTCCTCTCCTTTATAGTATCCAGCTTTTGTTACGATACATAAAATCAGGCTTGGCCACCACTTTTCGCAGGCTGATATTACCTCTTTCCTAATAGTTCTGCCAAAGTACCTCCGTACACTGTCATTTATTGCGTTGTATTTCTGCGTATTTTGAACCACGTGTGGTTTAGTTTTGTATATTGATGTATCTTTTCGAGGTATTTAAACGAATTTACGTATCCTGTTGTCTGCCTCCCTAGCTGAGCCATCAGCGCGGCCGACTGCCATGCGGGGGACCCGCGTTCGATTCCCGGTATTGCCAAGAATGTTTCCTTGGTGGGAGAACTGGAATGGGGTGCGCTAAGCGGCGTGAGGCCACCTGATGAGCTACCTGACTGAGTATTAGCAATCCAAGGTCAAGAAACCCGATAGCGACTGCGAGAGCGGAGTGCTGATCACAAGGCCCTCCCTACCGCATCCGATAACGCCATTAGCGGAGGATGACACGGCGGTCGGTTGAGACCGATTGGCCCATCGGAACGCGGAATTTAAGTTTTACCTGTTTTGTAATGTTATCGTTCATCATAATTTTTGCTCTTACTACGCGTTTCCCCTTCGTTGCTATTACTTTTATTTACAGAAATAGTCATTCAATAAGTTTGTGAAACAGTATTCAGTTTAACTACATTCTCTTGTTAAGCACTCTTACTGCTTCTAGGAGAACCTGGTCGTCTGCAAGTAGAATGGTGTTAGTAAATTTGATACTTCCTAGGCCCATCCTGTTGGAGTTTTAGAATTCCATTCCTTTAAAACTTTGGTGATATATATATCAAAAAGCGTTCAAGAGAGTTCGCGCCATTGATTTAATTCCTGGTTTACCATCAATAATTAGTTTATACTAATTTTAGTGTTATGGTATAGTGGTTTAATGGCATTGTACAGATTTAGAGGTCACATTGTGGTCAGTAAGTGTTTCCCATACATAATGTGGGCTTCTCATGGTTAAGGAAGAGCAGAAATACTGGCACATGGAAGTCTGTTCTCTTTTCTACTGTCTTTACGAAAGCTGCACTGTACTTCTCTTAAAAAATGTTTCTACTGTTGGCTGGAGTTTTATTTTACTGATAGACGGAAGATTTTATCAACAACATTAAAAATAGATAAACTCCTATAATCCCGTTATCTATAAATACTCAATATTCCAAAGTAATACAAATTTTATGCATAAAAATTACACATTAAAAAAAACCTCCACTTGAACAGTCCATGAAGGCCCAACGGTATATATATATATATATATATATATATATATATATATATATATATATATATATATACGAGGGCGGTTCAGAAAGTAACCTCCGATTGGTCACCGTGCGGGTTGTGGGGGGAGTAGCGACGCCATCTGTGCGTTCACGCACTCAACAGGTCAGTCGGCATCAAGCCGTGGTCGAGTGAACGTCGTACCTGCGCTAGTTTAGTTTTTGTGGCAGTTTGAAATGTGTGCTGCAATAGAAAACCCCGCCAAATGTGAAGTGCGTGCTGTCATAAGGTTTTTTACAGCCAAAGGATATTCTGCAGCAGCTATTCATCGTGAGCTTTGTGCCGTGTACGGACCAAGAGTTATGAGTGAAGGAGTTGTCCGTGAATGGGTACGTTTATTTAAAAGTGGACGAGAAAACGTTCATGATGAAGAGAGGAGTGGTAGACCATCATTGGTGACTGACGAACTCGTTCAGACAGTTGATGCAAAAGTTCGTGAAAATCGACGTTTCCCAATGTCGGAGTTGTCTACTGGTTTTCCACAGATTTCTAAGACTCTCTTGTACGAGATAGTGACAGCAAGATTGGGTTACCGTAAGTTCTGTGCACGATGGGTGCCCAAAATTCTTACCGACCACCACAAAACTCAAAGAATGGCCTCTGCATTAGACTTTCTGTCACGTTATGAGGACGAAGGAGAACCATTGTTAAACAGAATCGTGACCGGTGACGAAACCTGGATTAAGTACGTGAACCCTGAGACAAAAGAACAATCAAAGATGTGGGCACATTCAAATTCGCCTACCAAACCAAGAAAAGCCTCGCAAGATTTTTCTGCCAGAAAACTGATGGCAACGGTGTTTTTGGATGCCAAAGGGGTGTTGTTGGTTGAATTCATGGAACGTGGTACGACCATTAATCAAGACGTGTACTGTGAAACAATAAAAAAGTTACGACGGGCTATACAGAACAAACGCCGTGGTATGCTGACTTCCGGTATCGTTTTTTTGCACGATAACGCCCGTCCTCACTCTGCTCGCAGAACAACGGCCCTTCTTGAGTCCTTCAAGTGGGACGTTATCAACCATCCACCTTACAGCCCAGACCTGGCGCCAAGTGATTATCACCTCTTCATGCATTTGAAGAAATGGCTCGGGTCACAGCGGTTTGATGACGACGAAGAGCTCAAAGATGCGGTCACAGGCTGGCTCCAGGCACAAGCGGGTGATTTTTATGCAGAAGGAATTTCAAAGCTTGTGAAGAGATACGATAAGTGCCTCAATCGCTATGGAGACTATGTAGAAAAATAGTGCAAAGATGTAGTTGTAAGATGTATATATTAAAATATTTTTATTTAACTTGGTGTATTTTTTTAAATCAACCGGAGGTTACTTTCTGAACGGCACTCGTATATATATATATATATATATATATATATATATATATATATATATATATATATAGAGGGAAACATTCCACGTGGGAAAAATATATCTAAAAACAAAGATGATGTGACTTACCAAACGAAAGTGCTGGCAGGTCGATAGACACACAAACAAACACAAACATACACACAAAATTCAAGCTTTCGCAACCAACGGTTGCTTCGTCAGGAAAGAGGGAAGGAGAGGGGAAGATGAAAGGATGTGGGTTTTAAGGGAGAGAGTAAGGAGTCATTCCAATCCCGGGAGCGGAAAGACTTACCTTAGGGGGAAAAAAGGACAGGTATACACACGCACACACACACACACATATCCATCCGCACATACACAGACACAAGCCCACATCCATTCATCTTCCCCTCTCCTTCCCTCTTTCCTGACGAAGCAACCGTTGGTTGCGAAAGCTTGAATTTTGTGTGTATGTTTGTGTTTGTTTGTTTGTCTACCGACCTGCCAGCACCTTTGTTTGGTAAGTCACATCATCTTTATATATATATATATATATATATATATATATATATATGGTGGTCCATCTGATGTTTCGGATGAGATTATCTCGAAAGCTATACATCGGGCAAAAATAGTGGGTAAGACAAGTTCGTAAGCTCAGAGGGGGACATCAAATGATACTACACGTGACCTCCAGCCCCCGCCCCCTTGGGTGGGGCAACTTTTAAATTTTAAATGGAAACACCCATTTTTAATTGCAGATTCGGATTCTCCATAAAAAAAGTAATCAAGTCTGAAACATTTTTTTAAACCATTGACAGATGGCGCTGAAATCGAGAAAAAGTAAAATTGGGGAAGAACTCCGATATATTTAGAATAATCTAGGAAAGACGCATCAAATCGATAAAAAATGTGCACCAATTCTTTCGTTACGCCAAATTAAGCTATTTTTGCACAAAATGTACTGTATCCTGGATTAGCGTTACCCAGGAACAACGACATGGACGTAGTAGAATGATGTTGCCATGGGGTGCTTCATTAGTGTGAGTCAAATGGTTCAATTGGTCTAAGCACTATGGGACTTAACATCTGAGGTCATCAGTCCCCTAGACTTAGAAACTGCTTAAACATAGCTAACCTAAGGACATCACACACATCCATGCTCAAGGCAGGATTCGAACCTGCGACCGTAGCAGCAGCGCGGCTCCGGACTGAAGCGCCTGGAACCGCTCGTAGTGTGAGTCCCCTTGCCTCTCAGATGTTGGGCTGCTTCATTAGTGTGAGTCCCCTTGCCTCTCACAATTTGGGGTACTTAATTAATGAAATTAGCCACGAAGAAATTGTTCAAAATTATCCCCATTTCCTTCAATGCATAAAGTGAATCGTCTGCGAAAGTTGTCCTTAGTTTTGAGCAGCACATCCCGTGGTATGGCTGCACACGCTCTTCGAATGCGTTGCTCCATATCGTTTCAGGTTGTGGTCTGTCTTTCATAAACAATATTTTTAAATAACCCCACTATAAAAAATCAGGAGATGTTAGGTCTGGCGAACGTGGAGCCACTGAATTGGTCCGCCGCGTCCTATCCACCGACCAGGGTACCGTAAATTTAAAACGTTCCGCACATTTTTAGCATAATGGGGAGCTGCTCCGTCCTGTTGGAACCACATTCGTTGCCTAGTTTCTAAATCAACACCGTCCATTAGCTCCAACATATCATTACGGAGAAGTTGTAAATAAGATTCCGCAGTAATATTTCGGTCAAAGAAATACGGTCCTATGAAGTAACCTTTTAAAATTCCACACCAGACCATTAACGACCATTTGTGTTGATTGTCAACGGGTCGGTGCCAGTGTGGATTGACAGGGGACCAATAATGACAATCATGACGATTTAATTCGCCATTGTTTTTGAATGTGGCTTCATCGGTGAACATAACGCATCGAAAAAAAAATCATTGTCACCTCTTATCATTTCCAAGGCCCATTGGCAGAAATGCACGCATATTTGCATATCTTTCAGCGTTAATGCCTGTGTCAGTGTGATATGATACGCACGATATTGATGTGCCTTCAAAATCCTCAAAACAGTTGATTTCTGTATTCCAGTTTGTCTCTGGATCACACAACTACTCATTTCAGGATCCAGTTGAACACAGGCGAGAATAGTAAGTGTACGAGCGTCATTTTCATTGTATTCGAGATGACGAAGTGGACGGTGCCTGTATCCATTTAGAGCTCGCTGAGCGCAATTTCGAATAATGTTTTCGCTTGGATGTCATCTGTTAGGGAAACGATCCGCATACAGCTGCGCAGCTGCAACGTAATTCTTATGGCATTCACCTAAAATTTACATCATATCAACGATCTCTGTAGGATAGTGAGCCATGTTTCGCTAAAGAATAATTTACTTTCGTCAGATGATGTTTGTGGTTCACAATCTGAAAGTGAAGTGACGCCTGATCGCATTGCACAGACCTTTATACTAAGCCATACTTCCCAGTTTGGCCACAGTAGCGCCACAGTCAGGTGAGTAATGCAATTGTGAAGAGTTCCCTAACGAGATTTTAATATCATTCCGCCTCCATCCGTCAAAAACTGTGGCGGGTAGGATACATTTGGTAAAAAAATAGCTTAATTTGGCGTAATGAAAGAATTGGTGCACATTTTGCATCGAGCTGATGCGTCTTTCTCGGATCATTCTAAATGAATCGGAGTTCTTCCCCAATTTCAGTTTTTCTCGATTTCTGCGCCATCTGTCAATGGGTTAGAAAAATGTTTCAGACATAACTTGATTACTTTTTTTATGAAGAATCCGAATCTGAAATAAAAAATAGGGGTTTCCATTTAAGATTTAAAAGTTCCCGCCCACCCCATCCAAGGGGGCGGGGGCTGGGGGTCACGTGTAGTATCATTTGATGTCCCCCTTTGAGCTTACGAACCTGTCTTACCCACTGTTTTTACCCAATGTATAGTTTTTGAGATAATCTCATCCGAAACTTTAGATGGACCACCCTATATATATATATATATATATATATATATATATATATATATATATATATATATATATATATGAACAGGTTTTGTTATTAAACATATGCTGTTTACGTACGTGGATCTTCCATGATTTGCCCATTTAAGACATTGCTCCATCCGAACTATACACTTCCAAAAACTGGTTTCTTGTCTAAAAAGACTCAATGGTGGAACGTCTGTGTGTGTCGAGCAGGGGAGAAACTGTCCCACGTACAGAGTGTCACAAACTATACTTTTGACCCTAAAGGTTTGTCACATTCTGTACGTGGGACAGTTTCTCTCCTGCTCGGCACATCTGACAGTGATGACTTATAAAGCTATAAGTTATATCGCAGAAGCCTTCGCTGTTAGTCGCTCTTCATAGCCATTCTTCTCAGTTGCCAACGTGACGCATATAAAATATAGCTCTCTGCAGTATTTTTAGACGACATAGGCCGTCCTCCAGGTATCTGGCGTCGATCCCAGTTGCTTTCGCAAATGTTTAATATCGGCTCAGTATTTCGCACCCCGTGCGTAAAGTACAGGGTTTGATTCGCATCCTGGTTCTTTCTTCTGCTTTCTCGAAAACAATATCACACTTTGGTTGGAGGTTTCAGAAGAAAGCCGTTTGCAGACTGTAAGGCGGAGTAGACTTCGAGATGTGTTGATGAATGTTTGAAACCACGGTAATACTCATTTTCAAGTAAATTATTTTACTCTTACGTCATTCAGTCAAGTGTAGACGATGCGTCTACATCTACATCTATGCACTACTCTGGGGGACACCGGAATTACTTCTACCTCTGCCTGTGACTTTCTGTCGAACATAATTTGCAGCGTCTTCCCTACCAAGAAATCCTGAACCGGATCATGTTTCGTCTGACACCCCATATGATCGTACTTTCGTTAACAAGCGTTGCTGTGGTACTCAGTCAAGTGCTTTTCGGAAGTCAAGAAATGCTGCACCTACCTGACTACCTTAATCCACGGCTTTCAGGATGACACGTGAGAAAACGGCGAGTTGTGTTCGCATTTCTGATATCTTTGGAACCCGTGGTAGATGACGTGGAGGAAGTCATTCTGTTCGGATACCTCGTTATGTTTGAGCTCGGAATACGGTCTAAGAATCTTCAGTAGATGAATGTGAAACACATTAGCCGATATTTTTGTGGATTATTTCTGCCTTCTTCCGCTTTTTTTGTAGACGGGTGGACCTCTGTTAAAACGTTGTCATTTTCCACTTTTTCGTTTCAGTGCAAGCACATGACGGGGTACCACAGGCTTTGTAACTCCCAATTGCATAGTTAAAGTTGATAGAACCGAACCAATCCAGACTGATCATGATTTCCAATAGTTTGCAGTGTAACCCAGGTGATTTTCAATGTGTCAGAAGCGAGGTGTTTTTTTTTTCCCCTACACAAATATCTCGCGGAAATGAAATTCTTTTATTATGACCTGACGAGGAACAACTTTTATTGCTAACACTTTTGATGAAAGACGACACTTACGATGTTACGTGTTGCTCATAATTTCAGCTTCGAGTATCGGTCGTTGAATGTATACTAATTTTGATTCTCGTTCGCCAAGATGCGGCACCGTTGGAGGACCTTGGGTATTGCCGTTAGAATTCAGATGCGTCCATTAATTGTATTTTACATGAACCAGCTCGTCTTCATAGCAGTTTATTCCAGGGGCTAGGCATTACATCCGTTTTGGCAGTAATTGATAACTATAAATCAATTAATAGCGGAAGTTTACCTTTTGACCCCTTGAATTAGCGGCGCATCGCCACCTCAAAAGTACTAGCAGATTTCCCGGTGTTGGCCGGTTATGTTTTTATTCCAGCTTTCTATTAGTCCCTCTCCTCCTCACCCCTCTTTCTGTTCATCTCCTCCTTCTCCTTCCTCTCTATCTTCTACTTCCCCCTATGTCCATCTCCTCCTCTCCCTCTCTTTGTTAATCTCCTCCTCCCCCTCTCTCTGTCCATTTCCTCCTCCTCTCGTCTCACTGTTCATCTCCCTCCATTTACTTTCTGTATACATCTTCTCGTCTTCCATCCATCTCTCTCCCCTCTCTGTGTTCATTTCGCCCTCCCCTACCTCTGTCCACCTCTCCCTGCTATCTGTGCCTATCTCCTCGTCCTCCCTTCTCTCTCCACGTTATCACACTCACCGCAATAGGAGGCAGCTGGTTCTTACCACTACAGCATTTCGTAACTAATATATATGTCTACCAAATTTAAGTCGTTCTGGGATTAGGAAGAGCTTTTTGCCCGTGCCTTTGTTCACACATGCACACCTTAAATATATTTCACACATACACTCCTGGAAATGGAAAAAAGAACACATTGACACCGGTGTGTCAGACCCACCATACTTGCTCCGGACACTGCGAGAGGGCTGTACAAGCAATGATCACACGCACGGCACAGCGGACACACCAGGACCCGCGGTGTTGGCCGTCGAATGGCGCTAGCTGCGCAGCATTTGTGCACCGCCGCCGTCAGTGTCAGCCAGTTTGCCGTGGCATACGGAGCTCCATCGCAGTCTTTAACACTGGTAGCATGCCGCGACAGCGTGGACGTGAACCGTATGTGCAGTTGACGGACTTTGAGCGAGGGCGTATAGTGGGCATGCGCCAAATGGCATGGCAAGCCGTTCCACAGGACTACATCCAGCATCTCTACGATCGTCTCCATGGGAGAATAGCAGCCTGCATTGCTGCGAAAGGTGGATATACACTGTACTAGTGCCGACATTGTGCATGCTCTGTTGCCTGTGTCTATGTGCCTGTGGTTCTGTCAGTGTGATCATGTGATGTATCTGACCCCAGCAATGTGTCAATAAAGTTTCCCCTTCCTGGGACAATGAATTCACGGTGTTCTTATTTCAATTTCCAGGAGTGTATGTAACATATTACACGCGTACCTGTACACACATGTCACCTGTACGTCTAGCAAATTTCATCCTGCAGTTTCATTTTCACGCAGCGCAATATTTATGACGTCGTATCTCCAGAATTATGTGCTGTACAATGATGTAATTTTGCAAGTATATCCAGTGGTATACGTGACTACTGTTTGAGAAGTGCATTGTAAATAGAGTTAGTAGAAAAGAATTTATAAAGTAAAACGTCATGTATGGTGTGGCAGTATTTGACATCGTATCTCCTACTCTATAAGCCGTTCAGTGATATAGTTTTGTAAGTGGATATTGTTTGCGGAATGTGTTGCGAACAGAATTTGTAGTAAAGAAATTATAAAGTAAATCGCTATGCGTGATACGGCAGTTTTTCTCACATCTCAGTATTTGAAATAATATATCTGGAACTGTGGGTCGTACAGTGATATATTTTCGTAGGTACATGCAACAGCAAATTCGGATGCTCTCTACAAAAAGTATTGCGAATAGAGTTAGTAGCAACGAAGTAATAAAATTAAACGTCTTACGTAATGCGGTAGTTTTTCACGCATTCAGTGTTTCTGGCGTCATATCTTCTGAACTAAGTGTCGTACAATGATGTCATTTTTCTGGTACATTCAGTGGTATAACTGAATACTGTCTGCAAAATCTATCACGAAAACAATTGGTAGTAAAGAAGCAGTAAATCAAAACGTTGTGCTTCATGTGACACTTTTATTGCACGAACAGCGAAAATGTAGTGAGATCCAATTTTTTTTTTCCTTTCATCATTTTGTGATGGTTTTCAGCTTGAAAAAGTTTCGTAAACGTTCCCACATTATGTGTAAAGTTTGTTGCAAATCTCTAAGTGTTCTCCTCCTCAGATACTGGATGACCAAAGTATGGATATTATCGCGTCGTGCACTACACTGCTTTTTCACTCCAACCCCACCCCTTAGACAGGTAGATGGTTCTCGTACCCACAGCTGTTCTTTACAAACAGTAAACGATGCGTGTTCGAAGTTTGGTTGAAATTGATGCAGTTGTTTAGGAGGAGATGTAGAACAATCATCATATATACATACACACGCAATCCCCCCCACACACAAACACGTATATCCATGTTGTAATTTGTATGGGTACTGCTCTCCAGCCTACTTGTTTTCTGACTGACAACCTTTCGCCAACCTCACCTCTGTCACCTAGCTGTAGCTACATTCTTAATGATCGGATGAAGGAACAGACCTGGAAAAGCCAGAAATACACTCCTGGAAATTGAAATAAGAACACCGTGAATTCATTGTCCCAGGAAGGGGAAACTTTATTGACACATTGCTGGGGTCAGATACATCACATGATCACACTGACAGAACCACAGGCACATAGACACAGGCAACAGAGCATGCACAATGTCGGCACTAGTACAGTGTATATCCACCTTTCGCAGCAATGCAGGCTGCTATTCTCCCATGGAGACGATCGTAGAGATGCTGGATGTAGTCCTGTGGAACGGCTTGCCATGCCATTTCCACCTGGCGCCTCAGTTGGACCAGCGTTCGTGCTGGACGTGCAGACCGCGTGAGACGACGCTTCATCCAGTCCCAAACATGCTCAATGGGGGACAGATCCGGAGATCTTGCTGGCCAGGGTAGTTGACTTACACCTTCTAGAGCACGTTGGGTGGCACGGGATACATGCGGACGTGCATTGTCCTGTTGGAACAGCAAGTTCCCTTGCCGGTCTAGGAATGGTAGAACGATGGGTTCGATGACGGTTTGGATGTACAGTGCACTATTCAGTGTCCCCTCGACGATCACCAGTGGTGTACGGCCAGTGTAGGAGATCGCTCCCCACACCATGATGCCGGGTGTTGGCCCTGTGTGCCTCGGTCGTATGCAGTCCTGATTGTGGCGCTCACCTGCACGGCGCCAAACACGCATACGACCATCATTGGCACCAAGGCAGAAGCGACTCTCATCGCTGAAGACGACACGTCTCCATTCGTCCCTCCATTCACGCCTGTCGCGACACCACTGGAGGCCGGCTGCACGATGTTGGGGCGTGAGCGGAAGACGGCCTAACGGTGTGCGGAACCGTAGCCCAGCTTCATGGAGACAGTTGCGAATGGTCCTCGCCGATACCCCAGGAGCAACAGTGTCCCTAATTTGCTGGGAAGTGGCGGTGCGGTCCCCTACGGCACTGCGTAGGATCCTACGGTCTTGGCGTGCATCCGTGCGTCGCTGCGGTCCGGTCCCAGGTCGACGGGCACGTGCACCTTCCGCCGACCACTGGCGATAACATCGATGTACTGTGGAGAACTCACGCCCCACGTGTTGAGCAATTCGGCGGTACGTCCACCCGGCCTCCTGCATGCCCACTATACGCCCTCGCTCGAAGTCCGTCAACTGCACATACGGTTCACGTCCACGCTGTCGCGGCATGCTACCAGTGTTAAAGACTGCGATGGAGCTCCGTATGCCACGGCAAACTGGCTGACACTGACGGCGGCGGTGCACAAATGCTGCGCAGCTAGCGCCATTCGACGGCCAACACCGCGGTTCCTGGTGTGTCCGCTGTGCCGTGCGTGTGATCATTGCTTGTACAGCCCTCTCGCAGTGTCCGGAGCAAGTATGGTGGGTCTGACACACCGGTGTCAATGTGTTCTTTTTTCCATTTCCAGGAGTGTATTTCAACCGCATCACCAGTTTGCACAGTGTCTCTTCGTGAGGCTTTCTATTTCTTCATCTATATCTACATTCATACTCTGAAAATCACTGTGACTGCGTGGCAAAGAGTACTTCCCATTGTAGCAGTTTAAGGATTTTTACCCGTTCTATTCACGTAGGGGACGCGTGAAGAATGATTCCTTAGGGAGGTAGGCCTCTTTGAACGCATGAAAACTAGGTGATTTTCGTGATTTATTTCAGGTTCAATAAAAAGCAATGATAGATCTGATGATACAGTTTTCTCCCTTATACTTTTGTCTTCAAGCAGTCATTTTTGTGTCCACATCGGACGCTCCCTGTAACCGCTGTACCAGGTGGAAGGTCCACTTGCAGCCGGAACATGTGTGTGTGTGTGTGTGTGTGTGTGTGTGTGTGTGTGTTTGGTGTTTACGGGCTCTCTACAGCGAGGTTATCAGCGCCCTTACACACATTAAAAAAAAAAAAAAAACGAATGTGGATAAAATGACTAAAATGGGATCATACACGCGGAGACAAGAGGAAAGAATGAAAGATGCTATACAGGATACTAAAACACAAGTGAAACGACAAAGGCACATGAAAATGTCTCTGGCTGATCACTTACATAAAATGTGGGTGAACCTGTCACCCTGTTAGCACATTAAAACCATCTCCCTAAAGTCTTGGAAAAAACGTTGGAGAGTCCACAAAACTTTAAAACTCGAATCACATTCGTTTGAATGTTACATAAAACAGATGACAGATCCATCGGCAAATCAGCCACAGCCCGCTGGTCGGAAAATAAAACGCAGTCCAATAAAAAGTGGCGCACTATGATATGTACGCTACAGGGAACATTGGTCATTGGTGAGAATTCCTGAAGCCGTTCTATTGGGCCTGTAACAAAATAACTTCGTATCAGTGCTTTGTAATATATTTGCCATCAGAATACATAGGTTAACTGTAAAAAAAAATATTGAATTCAGAGAAAATGTTGACGTGTTGAAACAGATGTCATTTTCTTCTCATACAAATCGAGACAAAAGTAGGATTCGTAAGTAGGCTTTAGACGTTATCGCAAAAAGGCTACGATCAAAATCGTATGTACCACTCTCAACTTATGTTTCTGGCCAATTTGAAAAATACTGTTTCGAAAAAAACGCACTTAAAGTTTTAGGTTACATTTTTTGTAGCTAAGTTAAACAAACCTGTACGCAGCGATCCCTGGACCATACAGCAATCCTTCCAGGTCAAAAAGGAGATGCTCCTCGTTCTTCTTCGTGACCGTTTTGGCTCTGCGAGCCTCTTTGGCAGTTTCTATCATCCGCTGCTGTCATCCGCTGCTCCGTTCGCTCGATACGCTTTTCGTCCGCTTTTGTGCAGAAGTTGTAACAGACAGGTCCGATCTCAAGTTCTAACAAGTTCATATTTCAATAATGTCTGCTACGCCGTCGTTGAAATTATATGTCGACTATTTTTTCCCATTGTGAATTTTTTTGGAGACACTTTTTCATAAATCGCCTCGGAACTCGACAACGGAGTTTCTGGCGAACTTGGGATGAACACTTCAATAAATTAGGAATCCTAGGGAATACTTTAAACAAAAAATCTATTTATTGAAATTTTCAAAGAGGATTACTTCCTTAAATGCCTCTGTGCGCGCTTTATTAGTCCTTGTGTTTGCGATCCATACGGGAACGATACGGAGGAGGCTGTAGTATACGTATTTTTAGATTCATCACTTGAAGCCGGTTGTAGAATCTTAGTAAGTGGACAGTCACGAGATAGTTTGCGTCTGTCTTCATGCGTCTGCCAGTTCAGTTTTTTCATCATGTCCGCGGCGCTCTCACATTGCTCAAATAAACCTGTGACCATCCGAGCTGTCCTTCTCCGTATACTTTCCGTATCCCCTGTTAGTCCTATTTGGTACGGATCCCTCACACTTGAACCATATTCTAGGATGGGTCGCACGAAAGTTTTGCAAACCAACCTCCTTTGGAGATTGGTTGCACTCCCCTAATGATGTACCAGCGAACCGAAATCTGCCACCGGCTTTACCTATGACTTAGTCTATGTGATCATTCCATTTCATGGCCCTACAAAGTATTACACCCAAGTATTTGTATGAGTTGACCGATTCAATCTGTGAACCATTGACATTTTAGTCACAGGATACTATTATTTTCCGTTTGGCGAAGTGTAGAATTTTACATTTCTGAACATTTAATAAGTCGTCAATATTTGGATCACCTCAAAAAAAGCCGCACAAGTGTTGATCAGATCTTGAGGAGATTTCAGGCATTACTTCACTGTAGATAACCGCATAAGTTGAGAAAAATCTGGGATTACTTGTAGTAATGTTTGCAAGGTCATTAATGTACTACATAGAATGAAATTTTCACTCTACAGCGGAGTCTGCGCTGATACGAAACTTCCTGGAAGATTAAAATTGTGTGCCGGACCGAGACTCGAACTCGGGACGTTTACCTTTCGCGGGCAAGTGCTCTACCAACTGATCTACCCAAGCACGACTCACGCCCCGTCCTCACAGCTTTAATTCCGCCAGTACCTCGTCTCCTCCCTTCCAAACTTCACAGAAGCTCTCCTGCGAACCTTGCAGAACTAGCTGTGAAGTTGTGCTTGGCTAGCTCAGTTGGTAGAACACTCACCCGCGAAAGGCGAAGGTCCCGAGTTCGAGTCTCGGTCCGGCACACAGTTTTAATCTGCCAGGAAGTTGCATATCAGCGCACACTCCGCTGTAGAGTGAAAATTTCATTCTAGAAAAATCCCCCAGGCTGTGGCTAAGCCATGTCTCCGCAACATCCTTTCTTCCAGGAGTGCTAGTTCTGCAAGGTTCGCAGGAGAGCTTCTGTGAAGTTTAGAAGGTAGAAGACGAGATACTGGCGGAATTAAAGCTGTGAGAATGGGGCGTGAGTCGTGCTTGGGTAGCTCAGTTGGTAGAGCACTTGCCCGCGAAAGGCAAAGGTCCTGAGTTCGAGTCTCGGTCCGGCACAAAGTTTTAATCTGCCAGGAAGTTTAATATACTACATGAATAGCAAGGGTCTATATGCACTTCCCTGGGGCATGTCCGAAGTTACTAGTACAGTATGGACGTTAATGAAACCGACAAACTGCAGGGAAACTGAGGAAAAAGGCTATGAACATGTGTCCAGAAATGGACGGTCTACGTAGAACGGCAACAAATCGTCCTGGAACACAGTACAGAGCTGCATCGCATCCACGTCACAACAGATATTGAAAGTGCCCTCCATGACACTATAGGTGATAGCGATAGTAGCGATGTCATACAGGATACACGTAATCGTAATCTGGCTTACACCATATTGGCAGACCACTTGCATGAAGCTTGTAATAGGATTTGTCTCAACTTCCTGTAGAACCCAGCCCTCCAAATCTGGTGTACGCACAGTCGGCCGCCTCTTTACCAGTTCTTCTGTCTGAAAGGACCCATGATTACACAAACGCCCAAAAAGGGCTTGATATGTTGTGAGATGTGGTTGACATCTTGTTCTGGTATAGCTGTGCTGCCTCTCTACCATTTCCAACTGCTTGGCCGTACACAAACACCATCTCGGCTTGTCCCTAAAATGAATACCAGACACTTCCGTTTTTACAGTATGCTGCGTCAGTCACAAAGCCTGCAACACACAAGAAACACAAAGCACGTCGTCAGAGGAACTGTCTTGCGTCAACGCCATCAATATGGCAAAAATGCATTTCCGGACACATATTCATAGGACCTTTTTTCCTACATTTTCAGTTAGGAATCCGTTCTTGCAGTTTGTCGGGTTTATTAATGTTCATCCTATATATTTTATACATACAGGACAACATCCTGTGTCCCCCCTACCAACAAACTCTCAATCCAGTCGTAAATTTCGCTTCATACCTCATACGATCATACCGGGTGATCAAAAAGTCAGTATAAATTTGAAAACTGAATACATCACAGAATAATGTAGATAGAGAGGTACAAATTGACACACATGCTTGGAATGACATGGGGTTTTATTAGAACCAAAAAAAAAAAAATATACAAAAGTTCAAAAAATGTCCGGCAGATGGCGCTTCATCTGATCAGAATAGCAATAATGAGCATAACAAAGTAAGATAAAGCAAAGATGATGTTCTTTACAGGAAATGCTCAATATGTCCACCATCATTCCTCAACAATAGCTGTAGTCGAGGAATAATGTTGTGAACAGCACTGTAAAGCATGTCCGGAGTTATGGTGAGGCATTGGTGTCGGATGTTTTCTTTCAGCGTCCCTAGAGATGTCGGTCGATCACGATACACTTCCGACTTCAGGTAACCCCAAAGCCAATAATCGCACGGACTGAGGTCTGGGGACCTGGGAGGCCAAGTATGACGAAAGTGGCGGCTGAGCACACGATCATCACCAAACGACGCGCGCAAGAGATCTTTCACGAGTCTAGCAATATGGGGTGGAGCGTCATCCTAATAAAATCCCATGTCATTCCAAGCATGTGTGTAAATTTTTACCTCTCTATCTACATCATTCCGTGGTTTATTAAGTTTTCAAATTTATACTGACTTTTTGATCACCCTGTACTTTTGATAAGAGTAGTGGTGGAACTCAGCCACTCTGACGAAGACACGTGTCGAGTCCAGTGGGTCATTGATTTAAGAAGAGCGTCTCAGCCCACCCTCGGCAAGAACTGCAAGCCTTTTATGGCGCGGGGCACTCCGAGGGGATTGCTCTGATGTAAATGATGAGCCACGGTCTTCACGGTGGAACTTCGATTACGATTTATAAACGCAAACGAAGTTCAACGAGTGTGGAGCAATGCTGCAACATTAAGAAAGCGGAGACTAGTAAATAACACCTACAGTAGTTTAAGTTTGCTACCATATTTTCTGGTAATTTTTTTTTCCTTTCAAAATGGTGTTATCCACAGTTATCAACAGTTTTTGACCAGTCTAATTTCTATAGAGATCATTTTTCATGTTACGGGGCGGTTACTTTGTCACCTCACCAGAATATAATTGTAATGGAACATTTTCCGTCACACACGCGTGTCGTAATTTCTTTGGTTTGCAGTGAATGTCCATTGTAGACGTATTTGAATTAAACGAGCCGTTAATTGCAGGTCTAATCCGATGACTAGCAAGAGGTTGAAGTAAAATGTTCAGTTTTAGACTCGGAATAATCGAACATTCTAATAACTACGTTTTTCAAGTCAACATTAAAAAAATAGTTTCATCATATATATCCAGACCGCTGCATGATATTGCAAATGTGATTTCGTTACCTGCTTCGTCTTTAGAAACGTCAGTCACTCAGGTTTATGCCATGCCCTAATAATTTATATAACTCACGTTACAGTTTGTTATGCATTTGTAAAATACAATGAGCAGTAGTTAAAGAGTCCTGAACAATTCAGGAGAATATTTGATTAAGCACAGCGATTCAATATAAACAAATAACACATGCAATTATGAACTTGTAATTCTTAATAAAAACTGTACATACACTTGTAATTCATAATATATTCTGAGCTCAAACGTAATGAAGTATCTCGAACAAGACGAATTCCCCATGCTAGTCAGCGTGCATTTCACAAACATCGATCAAGCGAAATTCAACTCGCGCTTTCTCACATGAGATTCCATAAATTCACAACAGATTTGTACAACTTTAGTAATTTCATAGGATTCTCAGTTCCATGACAATTCCTTGGTGTCAACTAAGACTTCACACCCGGATGCATACTATGAGTAGAACATTATCAGATTTTTTATGAGAACTCAACATAAAGATCTGTACATGCAGATATAAATCTGACATTTCAGTCAATTGTTAAGCCTTGTTGTATTTTAATTTTGTATTTGGAAACAAATGTACCTAATGTAACTTTGAGTGCTATTACGTTTGTTAATTTCCACTCCTACGGACAACACATTAAATTGAGCTCCACACATATAATGTTACGATGTAAAGGAGCATTTTAAGTAAACAAATGGTAAATGAAATAATTCCGAGGGCCGTGTATCAACTCAGTCTTGACTCCCGAAAAACACTTTACTCAGCATCACACAAAGGTTTATTAACGAAAGAACGATGCTATGGGATTTCGAATTGAAATTTGTGAGGGGATAGAGGATTTCTAGTTAGAGAGTGTCATCGATAGGCACAGAATTAACTTCAGGAGTGCCCTATGGAAGCTTACTGGTCATGTTGCATATTAATGACATGGCAGATGATGCAGTAATTTATAATAAGGTAGTGTCTGGGATGGACTACGCAAGTACTCAGTTGAATGTTGGTAGGATTCCAAAGTAGTGTGAACCCTGGCAACTTGCTTTGAATGTTCTTAAATGTAAAATGATGCACCAAACATACGCAAAAATCCAATATCATATGACTGCAATATCAATGACTGGCAACTGGAATCAGTCAACTCATATAAATACTTGAGTGCAACAATTAGTAAGAATATGAAATGATATGGTCAGATAGATTCAGTTATAAGTAAAGAGTACTTACTGGTAGGATACCGAGAAAATCCTTTCAGTCTCTAAAGTAACGTTGCTTACAAAATACTTGTCAGACCCATCTTAGAAAACATTTATATTGTGATAGCCCCGTACCAAGTAGGACTTGCAGAAACTTTAATCGTACAGGGGGGTCATAACTAAACTTTCGCTACTTGTGAAGGTGTAGATGGAAAACTATAGGAATGATGTTCAGTCTTTGCGCTGCAGGATTTGTGTTGTTAATAGCGTTAGTGCCATGAGTTGCCGTTAGGCGCTGGGCACCCGGTACTGGTACGGCAACCTATGTTTGTAACTGAACAATCAGTGCAAAATGCAGTTGCAGACAATCAACATGGGTCTGGACAAGGTGAGCAGGGCTTTACTCATAAAGCTATTTTATTGCAACAACAGTAATAAAATGCCACTCTCCGCAAGTATCGATGCATTAAAGGAATATGGAGAGGTCCCTCTTTCCGCTCTTGGGTTGAAGAAAGTGATTTCGAATTGGTGATTTGTGAATTGCTCCAGGGACAGGCCAATGGCCAATTGCGCCACAAATTGTTGAAGTTATGTTGCCGTGGCTGCGAGTGATGGACACATTGTGCAATCTTCAAGCAGTGCACGACAGCTGAAAATTGCATGCTCCAGCGTTCTAAAAGTGCTGCGGAAAATTGTGAAATGGTATTTGGTGCGATTACAGGCTATCATGGTTGCAGATGCAACGTTTGTGACCTGGAACGTAAACATGGTACGCCAATTAAAAATGTTACTCTCTCATGTGCAAATTAGGAAGTGTTTCTTTCAATAGTTTATTCGTAATTTGTCTATTTTTCCTTTATGGCTTCATAAAAGTTCGAATCTGTATTCCGCCACTACCTAATGATTTGCCAGAGCAGAGACACAGAACAGAAAAGGCTATTTCTTCCATTATTCTGGATTTGTTAATCAAAGTGTGTCAAGGATTGGATTTTAGGTTGTATGTATAGTGCACGTGTGGAACATTTGTTGGAGGAACTAATGTTCTAAATTGTCTAAATTAAACTGTTATAATACACTATTGAAACTGGGTCATTTTTGTCGACACCCTGTATTCGATTATATTTTTTGATTCTTTAGTTACTTGTAGCCTCAAACATAAGCTTCATGATGAAGTGCCTATCTTCTCGTTAATGATCATAGGCGAAATTCGAATAACGTACAATGAAAAACAGGAGTCATAATGAATTTACGTTTGGCACATATTAGAACATACATTGCAGCATATGAAAAGTAGCTAATATACATTTTTTTTCTACCTCAAATCTCAAGAAAATGGATTGTACATACATTCACTGCTGATCGCATGTACTAACGCTACAGCAAGAATGAAATATTTGTAACATCTATTGTGTCTTCTAAATGGTTCGAGGTATCGAAATGAGTTTTTGGCAAATAATAGCATGCAAAGAGTGGAGTATTTCGCAATATGGTTCACATCACGAAATTTTCTTACTTACGACGCATTACGAGTAACTATAGACTTTTTCAGTGGAATAACGTAATTTTCTAAGAAAAATCGATAGCTTGAGAAATGAGAATTAGTTTGGCTTTGCAACAACAACAGTGAAGAAATTATACATTTGTTTTTATACCAAGAATGTGCATTTTTAATGAGTATACAAGCTCACGGTTTGCAACAGGCCACACGATAATTGCATATGCTGTTTAACTGCACCGTCTCTCACAAATACGAGTATATGATACATTTCGCCACAACACGAATATTATTCTATACTGCAAGATTTTCCAGTTTTTCCGGTTAAGTACTTGTATTGCCGAATGACAACAAATGTAAGAGAACCGCCAGCAGATCGACTTTCACCAAACGTATTGAGAGGTCAGGGTTTTGCCATTTAAGTAAGATTCAGAGTTGTTTCAGAGTATACAAACTGTTTGAACATGTCCATTGCACAAAAGTTCGTCTGTAAGGAGAATTTCATGTCACCCAGAGTTTCATAATCCTTGCACCCCATTACCTCCGTGCTGAATAAAATTTTTTTTCTGAGACAAATGAGTCTGTTTTCCGGTGCATGTGCGAATGCGAAATTTTGTCAACAAATAATTTGTATTTAGACACTTTTTTTACTGGGTTTTGCCAGATAAACGGTCGTGATCTATTAGATGAAATTGAGATCCTTTTTGTTTGGAAAGTTAAAGTGTTTCGCGACTGAGGGTGACAGTTTGAATCGCTCTGGTGTACTTAAATTCAGCGGGCGACATCCAGAGGCGACAACCATCCTTCTCGTCGTAAAGTGTCAAAGCATTTACGGTGAAAGGCGTGCACTTCATTCTCGTTCACTATGCACGCTTTTCATATTTTATTCTTCTTGTAACTAGAGTACTTCTCACCTGCCTCTTTTAATTGCAGTTGAATGCCTATATGGCTAGATAAGTTCTTAGGTTAACACCACGCTGATTAGTGAGAGAGGATGGGTGCAGGATATTTTTCTTTATTTGTGCAGTCAATTCAGCAGCTTCCCTGTAGCCACGATGGCTCCACCTTTCCCGCCTTGATCGCTGTCCTGGGTCTCCAGGGGGAGCGCGTGGGACCAGTTTGAATGCTAGATGATGGCTACAGTTGTCCCTCTTCTCAAACTTGTCTCTATCAAGCTATCGTACCGACTCTGAAATTTCACGTCTCACTCTTTTAACGCCGCAAAGTAGCCTCCGTGGGAACTCTGGGCCATACGGTTGGCCGGCGTAGGAGTGCACAGTTTGGTGCGTAACGCCCCCAGCTCCCCTCTGGAGATAAGGAGTCGTCGGTCAGTGCTCCTGGCTGGAGGCGCGACTGCGACGTCCCGTACCGGTAAGCATGAGTGTTCTTCGTGAACTCCAGCTTTGTTGGTTACAATATCGTGAATGAGTTACAAATTCTTCATTTGGAGCGAGTTCCTAGTTTTCTTTTTTTTTTTGCGATGTTTATCCCGTAAATTAAGAATTTTTTTGTCACGATGTATTTGGCATTCGATCTCTGTCCGTTAGACGCGGGAAGTCGGTTGCAAGTCATATTAGGGCAAATACCCAGATCACGTAAGAAACAGATTGCCCGATCGCTTGGTCTAGCAGGCAACCCTTGTCAGGGAATGGCCACCAGGCGGCAACAGCGTCGCACCCTTACTTGTGGAATCAACCACTAGATGGCACTCCGTTTTGTGAAATATGTGGCAACATCGGCCGAACGCGTGCAGCTTTCCACTATATGGCGTCTGTGAAGTACAGCTGTTTCTGACATACCAGTGGTAGTGGATCGAGTCGTCATGCCGAGGACCTGCGAGTATATCAACTGTGGAAGGAGTAGACGAACAAATCCTGAATTTAAAATGTTCAGATTTCCCATCAAAGATAAAGAAAGGTTACGCGAGTGGGTTTTAAATTCAGGTAAATCAATAAATTAGTTACGAGTAAGAATTAATTAAGAGCCCTAAGCATTCGATCCTATATACATGTTGTCGATCTTATATTCTGATATAACGTGGCAGCCCTTCCTGTAGAAGAATCATATCATATAATTTTTAAATGAAATTTTTGCTGCGATTTGGACTTTTTTAAATGTTCAAAGACAAGTGTAGTAGAACTGTCTTAAAACTGAAAATTATAAAAAATATGTAGTTTATTCATATTGTATTTAAGTACAAAATAAAGATTCTCCGTTAGGCTGCACAAATAATTTTCGTTGCCTTTCCTTGATCACTCTACCACGTTTAACTAGAAAGAAGTAATGTGTTAATTCTGAGCAAAACAGTACTGCATGTGACAATAGTAGATGTGCTGACTGCAAAGTTAAGATGTTTACCATCACAGAATTTTTTTTTACTCACGATATTTAAAGTTTCTCAATATTTATTTTTTTCGAAGATATCGTTGTTAAGTGCGTACATGAAATTATATTCGTTTACAACTAACAGTAAGCAGATGCAAAATGTGGTTATACTTAAGAACGCTTACAGAAATACTTAGAAAGGAAGCAAAATCTGTTTCTTAAACTTATTTACAGTCTCAATGTGAAAAATATCTTGTAGTTATAACTCACCTAATCCTTATACATACTTTATGCAAAATAAATAATTATGTTGGTAATGTCAGGACACGAAACCCACTGCTCAGTGCAATATTTGTCAGTAAATTAACGGATTATATTTCAAAGACGTTGAGATTTTGAAAACTTTCTAGTGTTAACCTGCATGTGGAGATCTTTTTTACCAACATAGTCTGTATCAGAAGAGCTGTATGACAAAGAGGAAATAGACGGCATGGAAGGCGAGTGTAAAACCTATGCGACTGCAATACAGTCTGCATTTAAACAGTAACTCACGAGAAATATTTGTGTGTTACTTTTCATTTATTTAATTTCGCATATGATTGTGAGAAGTATCCCTACAGTAGAAATAAACCTGGTTTGTAGAATTACAGGAGCTAATCTACATTCTTCGATTGGAAACTCGGGAAAAACCATAGCCGATCATGGTCTACAGCCAGCTGTGTGACGAATACATTTCGCGCGCAACGCTCTAGCCGAACACGAATCAGCGTCATTCACGTCACCGAAGATACAGCGTTGCCAATTCCGCGACATGGACAGGTCAGCTAGCATTGTAGCGTCGCCTGAGACATCTGTTGACCGACGGGAAAACTATTTTTACGGTTGCCTGTTCCGCCGTAAGGACAGTCAATCTGTTTCTTACGTGATCTGGGGTAAAGATTCTCACTCTCAACACTACAGCTGCGCCTCCTGCATTCTTTCTGTTTTTTGCTTCATGATATTAAGATTCTGTACACTGCAGTCTTTTGTGCTAGACCTCGTGGCTACGTGGCGAGCGGCTGGCGTTACGTAACGATGATTCCATGGCAGGAGTTCATATCCGCAGTAATTTGATCCTCTTTGCTCAGTCGAAAGTTGTTACCATGGACACTGATGAGAGTTACTTGATTCTCGCGCGGGAATCGCTGACGGAGCTACTTGCACAAAATGCATTATCACGTCCACAAGTGGAGATGCGCCATGATGTATTGAACTCTGCTCAGAATGCAGTTCCGCCTTTTACCTCTGTTACACACGTGGCTGAAAACTGTGGTTTCATGGGGTCAAATGCTTATTGAGAAAAGTTAAAAACACAAACTATGGAGGTCCGAGCATATGGAATCTCGTCTCAGAAGGCCTACTTGAGTGGCTCAAAGATTTCTGATGTACCAGAACCCAGTGCGTTGCCCTGGCCGGTGATTGTCAATAAGAGACAAAGGTATCGTTGGGAGCGCCAAGGAACTTTGTTTGGACCCCTATTGTTCTCTGTACACATAAACTATCTGATAGACAGGGGAGCAGGAATCTGCGGCTGTTTGCTGATGATGCTGTGGTATATGGAAAGGTTGCCTCGATCGATAAATGTAGGAGAGTGCAGGGTGACTTGGGACATTTCGATTTGGTGTGACGAATGGCAACATCCTCTAAATGTGGATAAATTCAAACTAATGCAGATTATGATAAATAATCCTGTATTCAGGTTATCTTCCATTCGGAAAGTGGATGCACTCAGCGACTGTATGTGACATAAATTATAGAGTGCAGCAATCTGTCGTCCTTTCTAGATTTTATTGTGAAAATCCAGATTCTCAATGCTAAAAATACAAGAAGTACATAGTCAGATGCTATAATAAAAAGTCACAACTAATGGCATAACTTATATGGTTTGTATATTACATACCACTATTTTTTATTCTCAGCGCATGGAAGTCCCTGTTGTTCGGGCGTCAGTCACAATTCTTTGAATACGAGTGTATAGAGAAGGTGGGCTGTGTGGAGAACACATGGCGCCCTCTATATGAACTACGTATATAATATTTAAGGGAAGTAAAACAGTTCAAACTTATATAGGAATTTCATAAAATAAAACATAAGTAAAATTCTTTACGCTGCTGTCCAACTTATTTCATATTTGCCGGTATATATAGAAAATATATACAAGAAAAATTTCCGGGTTCACTCCTTGTGAGTCAGTTGTTTTATTCTTTAACCATCTAAGTAACGTCATATGGGTAAAACCTTTTTTTAAAAGATTATTTATAAGATACAAGATGGCACATTCTATATACAACTATTAGAGTTGATCTGACGCCCGAACAACAGGGACTTACATGCATTGAGAATGAAAAATAGCGGTATGTAATATACAAACCATATAAGTTATGCCATTAGTTGTGACTTTTTATTATAGCATCTGACTATGTATTTCTTGTATTTTTAGCACTGAGAATGGCTAGCTACTAGCCGAAGTCTAGATTTGCATAATAAAATCTAAAAAGGACGACTGATTGCTGCACTCTATAATTTATAATCCTGTAATGTTCGAGTATAATATTATTAATGTGTTGCTTGTCGCAGTCACGACGATTATATGTTTAGGCGTAACGTTGCAAATCGGTTTGTCGGGAGAATTTTAGGAAAGTGTAGCTCATCTATAAAGGAGACCGTGTATAGAACATATGTGCAACCCATTGTTGACTGCTGCTTGAGTGTTTGGGATTTCGACTAAATGGGATTAAAGAAAGACATCGAAGCAGTTGTGAGGCGTGTTGCTAGATTGGTTCAAAATGGTTCAAATGGCTCTGAGCAATATGCGACTTAACTTCTGAGGTCATCAGTCGCCTAGAACTTAGACCTAATTAAACCTAACTAACCTAAGGACATCACACACATCCATGCCCGAGGCAGGATTCGAACCTGTGACCGTAGCGGTCGCTCGGCTCCAGACTGCAGCGCCTAGAACCGCACGGCCACTCCGGCCGGCGCTAGATTGGTTATCGGTAGGTTTGATCAGTACGCGAGTACTCTAAAGAGAATCTCTGCAGAGGAGAAGAAATTATTTTCAGGAAACACTACCGAGGAAGTTTAGAGAACCGACATTGCGACTGACTACAAAACGACTCTACTGCCACGTGCCTCACGTGAAGACCGCGAAGACAAACGAAATCAGGGCTCGTATAGAGGCACATAGACAATTGTTTTTCCCTCCCTCCATTTCCGAGAAGAACAGGAGAAGGAATTACTAGTAGTGCTAAAAGGCACTGTACTGTATGGTAGTAGACGTTGATGTAGATGGGAATGGTATAAAACTTGTTATAAACAGACTGTAAAAGAAAGAAGAAACTTTTGTCGTCACTAGTAAATCCAGCAATGTTAGCACAGGTTGTGAAACGAATAGTGTAACATTCGTTGTTGTTGTTGTTGTGGTCCTCAGTCCTGAGGCTGGTTTGATGCAGCTCTCCACGCTACTCTATCCTGTGCAAGCTTCTTCATCTCCCAGTACCTACTGCAACTTACATCCTTCTGAATCTGCTTAGTGTATTGATCTCTTGGTCTCCCTCTACGATTTTTACCCTCCACGCTGCCCTCCAATGCTAAATTTGTGATCCCTTGATGCCTCAAAACATGTCCTACCAACCGATCCCTTCTTCTAGTCAAGTTGTGCCACAAACGTCTCTTCTCCCCAATCCTATTCAATACCTCCTCATTAGTTACGTGATCTACCCACCTTATCTTCAGCATTCTTCTGTAGCACCACATTTCGAAAGCTTCTATTCTCTTCTTGTCCAAACTGGTTATCGTCCATGTTTCACTTCCATACATGGCTACACTCCATACAAATACTTTCAGAAACGACTTCCTGACACTTAAATCTATACTCGATGTTAACAAATTTCTCTTCTTCAGAAAAGATTTCCTCGCCATTGCCAGTCTACATTTTATATCCTCTCTACTTCGACCATCATCAGTTATTTTACTCCCTAAATAGCAAAACTCCTTTACTACTTTAAGTGTCTCATTTCCTAATCTAAGCCCCTCAGCATCACCCGATTTAATTTGACTACATTCCATTATCCTCGTTTTGCTTTTGTTGATGTTCATCTTATATCCTCCTTTCAAGACACTGTCCATTCCGTTCAACTGCTCTTCCAAGTCCTTTGCTGTCTCTGACAGAATTACAATGTCATCGGCGAACCTCAAAGTTTTTACTTCTTCTCCATGAATTTTAATACCTACTCCGAGTTTTTGTTTTGTTTCCTTTACTGCTTGCTCAATATACAGATTGAATAACATCGGGGAGAGGCTACAACCCTGTCTCACTCCTTTCCCAACCACTGCTTCCCTTTCATGCCCCTCGACTCTTATAACTGCCATCTGGTTTCTGTACAAATTGTAAATAGCCTTTCGCTCCTTGTATTTTGCCACTGCCACCTTCAGAATTTGAAAGAGAGTATTCCAGTTAACGTTGTCAAAAGCTTTCTCTAAGTCTACAAATGCTAGAAACGTTATGGAATAATAAAACCGATATTAATCTTTAACTTAGGTTTATGCAGGATGGATCCAGAACCCACATGTAACTATTAAACAAATTGTTTCCGCTTAAAATAGTCAAAAATTATTTATTTTTTATTGTGATTGCAATTTTGAGTATAAAACACCTACAGGCAGAAATGCAAATACGCACACAAGCATAAATTCTGCCGCTAGTCCAAACACATATCGAGTGTGAACGGAGACCCAATCACAGAATAACTGAGTAAACACAACACCAGATGAAAACAACGGTAGTAACATTACTCACGTTCGGATTCTTCCGCTTGATGGTTATTTGAAGTAGCCGGCGTTTGACAGCTAGAGGGCTGGACAGTGGGAGTGATCTCGCATTTCGGACTCTCACTGTATTGTCCACCACGCAAAGAACTGTGTCCGTCAATTCCATCTAGACGAGAAAATTGCTTATTTTTCAAGGAAAAAATGTCACTCCATCGTAAACAAAATTAAGAAAATATTTTCTAAATCCTTAGAGACACTACAGAGATCTGTATCTTACGTGAATTTCAGGTTTGTTACGTGTTTTCTGTAAGAGAAAGAAAAAGTAGAACTTCTATCACTGTAGAGAGCTGTGACGACTAACTTTAAACAGAAGTTGTGACAACGCCGCATTTTTGCTCCTTGAACGCCAAATGCCAACTTATTTAAATTAACACGTGTAACTGGAGCTTCTGTCGTGACATCTCAGAACTATTTCGTCATTCATCCCTGAATTAACATGAGGTCCCCACACCCCCGTCCAGCAACTCTTACCTTAGATCTTGGCTGCTCTCCTGGTCATACATGTAATACTGCTACAGAGTTTCATGATGTTGTGTAGCATGATCTAGCCTAACTAAATACAAGCTTGTGACTGTGCGTAGAGACCGTCATAGAGATGTTGGATGCCGTGTGGGGGTAGGGGAAAAGTCTTTCAAATTACTTCCACTGGTTGCTAGTATAAGGTGTCGGCTGTGTTTTTATGTTTGGTAGCATGGAGTGCTCTGATCGAATACTAGTGATCTTAACCACTATTTATGACTGAAAATAGGCAAAAATGTGACAGTAATACTACTGACCACTGATTCCTAGTGTTCTTTTAACACATCCACTGACGATGGTGTGGTACCCCGTAAGTGCAACGCCCATACTGTGGTTAATCAAAGAACATTGGGCGTTCAAAACTCGTCTCTAATTTTTTTTATTTTTTGCAGGAGGAGAATGAAATTTTTTATGAACATACTTGGAACATTTATCTGTACATTGAGCCTACTCAGTGTAACCTCCATCAGCTGTGACGCATCTGCCCCATCGTTCTTTCCATGATGTAAATGCACTTTGGTAAAATTCTGGGGATTGACTTTCACACTATCGCCTGACACAGGAAATAAGTTCTTTCTCACTACCAAATGTTTTAACTCGCAGGCGGGCCTTCAGACGGAGCTAAGTCCGGGCTGTAGGGAGGATGAGGAACAATTTTGCAGCCCGTTTTCCTGATTTTCTCAAATAGTTCAAATGGCTCTAAGCGCTATGGGGCTTAACATCTGAGGTCATCAGTCCACTAGACTTAGAACTACTTAAACCTAACTAACCTAAGGACATCACAGACATCCATGCCCGAGGCAGGATTCGAACCTGCAACCGGAGCAGCAGCGCGATTCCAGACTGAAGTACCTAGATTTCCTCCTGCGTCATAAGGGCTGTATGGGTTTGGCATTGTCATGGTGGAGTGTGATGAGCTGACCGTGAAGCTGTGGTCTGTGGGTCTTGATGGCACGTCGCAGCGTGTCCAATGACAAACAGTAACGGTCCCGCTGAATTTTGGAGCCAGGTTCCAAAACGTCAATGAAAATGACGCCACACTGATCCCAGGAGGAGGAGGCCATCACGTTTTGACCCGCTGTTTGTGAAAGTCACCTTCTTTAAACCTCTTCAACCACCACTGGATACTGCTGCGATCGAGTGTGCCCTCCCCATAAACCGGGAGCAACTTTCTGTGAATCGATGTGGCAGAGTCATCGCCGGTCTTTAAGAGGAACTCCATCACCGACCGTTGTCGCAACCTGACATCTACTTGACGGTCCATTATGGCTCACCTGTAAATAAAAGAAAATACACTCCTGGAAATTGAAATAAGAACACCGTGAATTCATTGTCCCAGGAAGGGGAAACTTTATTGACACATTCCTGGGGTCAGATACATCACATGATCACACTGACAGAACCACAGGCACATAGACACAGGCAACAGAGCATGCACAATGTCGGCACTAGTACAGTGTATATCCACCTTTCGCAGCAATGCAGGCTGCTATTCTCCCATAGAGACGATCGTAGAGATGCTGGATGTAGTCCTGTGGAACGGCTTGCCATGCCATTTCCACCTGGCGCCTCAGTTGGACCAGCGTTCGTGCTGGACGTGCAGACCGCGTGAGACGACGCTTCATCCAGTCCCAAACATGCTCAATGGGGGACAGATCCGGAGATCTTGCAGGCCAGGGTAGTTGACTTACACCTTCTAGAGCACGTTGGGTGGCACGGGATACATGCGGACGTGCATTGTCCTGTTGGAACAGCAAGTTCTCTTGCCGGTCTAGGAATGGTAGAACGATGGGTTCGATGACGGTTTGGATGTACCGTGCACTATTCAGTGTCCCCTCGACGATCACCAGTGGTGTACGGCCTGTGTAGGAGATCGCTCCCCACACCATGATGCCGGGTGTTGGCCCTGTGTGCCTCGGTCGTATGCAGTCCTGATTGTGGCGCTCACCTGCACGGCGCCAAACACGCATACGACCATCATTGGCACCGAGGCAGAAGCGACTCTCATCGCTGAAGACGACACGTCTCCATTCGTCCCTCCATTCACGCCTGTCGCGACACCACTGGAGGCGGGCTGCACGATGTTGGGGCGTGAGCGGAAGACGGCCTAACGGTGTGCGGGACCGTAGCCCAGCTTCATGGAGACGGGTGCGAATGGTCCTCGCCGACACCCCAGGAGCAACAGTGTCCCTAATTTGCTGGGAAGTGGCGGTGCGGTCCCCTACGGCACTGCGTAGGATCCTACGGTCTTGGCGTGCATCCGTGCGACGCTGCGGTCCGGTCCCAGGTCGACGGGCACGTGCACCTTCCGCCGACCACTGGCGACAACATCGATGTACTGTGGAGACCTTACGCCCCACGTGTTGAGCAATTCGGCGGTACGTCCACCCGGCCTCCCGCATGCCCACTATACGCCCTCGCTCAAAGTCCGTCAACTGCACATACGGTTCACGTCCACGCTGTCGCGGCATGCTACCAGTGTTAAAGACTGCGATGGAGCTCCGTATGCCACGGCAAACTGGCTGACACTGACGGCGGCGGTGCACAAATGCTGCGCAGCTAGCGCCATTCGACGGCCAACACCGCGGTTCCTGGTGTGTCCGCTGTGCCGTGCGTGTGATCATTGCTTGTACAGCCCTCTCGCAGTGTCCGGAGCAAGTATGGTGGGTCTGACACACCGGTGTCAATGTGTTCTTTTTTCCATTTCCAGGAGTGTAGTTTTATATACCAACTTATAGCTAAATGTTCCAAGTATGTTCACAAAAAATTTCATTCTCCTCCTGCAAAAAATAAAAAAATAGAGATGACTGTGCAAAACTTTTTGTACGCCCTTTGTAGAAGGAATTTCTACCCTGAAAACAAGTAAAACAAACAAACAAACAAACAAACAAACAAAAAAAGTAAAACAAACCTCACGCAACGGAAACAAGCAGCACAGTATGGTCTTATGGAGATTTCCGGAAGGCGTTTGGCACGGTGCCCCATGGCAGGTTGATAACGAAGGTACGAGCGTACGGAATAGGTTCACAGATGTGTGAGCGACTCGAATACTTTTTAAGTAATAGAACCCAGTACGTTGTCCTCGACGGCGAGTGTTCATCAGAGCCAAGGGTATCGTTAGGAGTGGCCCAGGGAGGTGTGATAGGAGCGCTGTGGTTCTCTGTATACATAAATTGTTTGGCGGACAGGGTGGGCAGCAATCTGCAGTTGTTTGCTGATGATACTGTAGTATACGATAGCGTGTCGGAGTTCAGTGACTGTAGGAAGACAAAAAACGACTCAGGCAAAATTTCCCGTTGGTGTGATGAATGGCAGCTACCTCTTAACAGAGAAGTTAATGCGGATGAGCAGAAAGAACAAACCCGTAATGCTCGGATAGAGAATTACTAGTGTCCTTCTGGACACAGTCATTTAAATATCTGGGCATTATGTTGCAGAGCGATATGAATTGGAACGAGTATGTGAGAACTGTGGCAGGGAAGGTGAATGGTCGATTTCGATTTATTGGGAGAATTTTAAGAAAGAGTGGTTGACCTGTAAAGGGGACCGCATCTAGGACGCTCGTGCGACCTTTTCTTTAGTACTGTTCGAGTGTTTGGGATTCGTACCAGGTCGGATTGAAGGAAGACATCGAAGAAATTCAGAGGCGGGCTGCTAATTCTGTTATTGGTAGGTTATAACACCACTTAAGTGATACAGAGAAGATTCGGGAACTGAAATGGAAATTCCTGAAGGAAGGCGACGTTCTTTTCGAGGCATACTATTGAGAAAATTTAGAGAAACAGCATTTGAAGCTGACTGCGAAAGATTCTAGCCGCGCGGGATTAGCCGAGCGGTCTCAGGCGCTGCAGTCATGGACTATGCGGCTGGTCCCGGCGGAGGTTCGAGTCCTCCCTCGGGCATGGGTGTGTGTGTTAGTCCTTAGGATAATTTAGGTTAAGTAATGTGTAAGCTTAGGGACTGATGACTTTAGCAGTTAAATCCCATAAGATTTCACACACATATCAACATTTTTTGAACTATTCTACTCTCGCCAACATACCACGAAGATAAGAAACGCGAAATTAGAACTTATACGGAGACAGTTGTTTTTCCCTCGCTCTGTTTCCGAGTGGAACAGGAAAGGAAATGACTTGTGGTCGTCCAGGGTACCCTCTGCCTCGCACCGTACGGTGGCTTGCGGAGTATGTATGTAGATGTAAATGTATACGATCACAATGTTTAGCCATACCTCACATATTTCTTAATCTACTGTCTGGTGCCTCTGAAAATGACCTGGTGGGGGTATCGCCTTGATGTAAGACTGAATTCAAACCTTAGAAATTATTAATAGTTACTTTTAAATGAAGGAAATTTGATCTGCGTAACAACCAATGCCCTCCGGAGGTTCGAGTCCTCCCGCGGGCATGGGTGTGTGTGTTATTCTTAGCATAAGTTAGTTTAAGTAGTGTGTAAGTCTAGGGACCGATGACCTTAGCAGTTTTGTGCCTTAGGCATTCACACACATTTGAACATTTTTTGTAACAACCAGTGTCCTTCAGTGCTGCTGTCCCTTAAGAAGTCAAGATTAGACCATAACTTAGCACACAAGGTGGGTGGGTGCCTCTATGGGAACAAGGGAAAGGATTTTATAAAATTGTGTGTGATCCAACACGCTGCGGCCGAAATGAAGAAGCTGCTAAGGCAAAGAACAAGCGAGAAAGTTGCTATTACTCATTCACAGAGACTCTCGGGGCCGATGAACTTAAAACTTTGTGAACCGATTTGCACCGGACAAGAGCAGAGTGAGAGGAAAGTAGATAGTAGTTACAGTTATTGAAGCAAGAGAACGAACTTACTGGTCAGCCTAAAGGTCGGGACACACACGTCCGGGCCGTGTCAGGGCCGAGCGTCGGACGAGCGACGGCCGTGCTCCGGTCCGTTCCTGCAGGGGCCACACATGACCGGGGTACGTCCGTGCCTTTGTTGTTCCTTGAAGTGACTCGGACGCGGTGATCTGTGTTTCTGTTTGTGAAAGCTGTAAAACATGTTCACTGATTTTCGTAATAGTGAATTAGGACTTATAGCACTTGCTTTAGACGAAGAGGAAAAACAACAAAGGCAAACAAGAAGAAGAAAATTATGGATCCACAGTGCCTGGAAAACAAGACTGGTACAGGGAGAGTTTCGAACATTATTTTCTCATCTCATAGATAATGAGACTAAGTTTTGTGAATATTTTAGGATGACGCAGTACACCTTCTATGAACTTTTAAAGAAACTAGAACCAAGACTGAGAAAAAACGACACTTTCTAGAGAGTATCAGTTTCACCCAAAGAACGACTGGATTTTTTTTAAGGTAGGTTAAAGAAAAGTACACAGAACACAAATAAATAAGAAGTTTTAAGGACAGCATGTTTATTTTATTACTTTAGTAATTGAATGATAAATACATAAGTTAGTAAATAATAGTTAAATTTCTACTACACTAAGAAAAACAAATGACTATTCAGTGAATTAGTTTCTGAATCTGATGAGGATGCAGGGGAACTTGGGGGATGATGGCTTTGGTTATTTATATACGAATTGTGGGAATCCCTTTGCAGATCCAAAAGCTGCTGTGTAGGTTCTGTTGACTCGTTTTCCACAGGTGAAGGATATGGTGTTGAAACAGATTTTGCTGAGGAATTGGAGGATTATGGAGTGAATTGATGAACTGATACGTCATTCATGAGTTGCTTCAGTTCAAAGTCTTGTACAATTGAAAAAATCCTACTTTCAGCTTGATGAAAAAGTGGTGGATGCAACGATTTTAGGGCTGGTGCTATACCAGCAAAAAAGCATCAACTAGGTTTTGTACTTCTCTCTGTTTTTCAGCTTTTTTTTCTGTCAACTCAAAAAATTCCTGAATTCTCCACAAGTGACTGTCGAATGGCAAGAACATGTCGTCTTGGCAATATAACGATGACGTAAACCAAACATCTGTTTGTAAAATAAAAAGTAAATAAATATCTTTGTATAGTTTTTATCTTACCTTCGGCTTGTAGATCTGTTGCAATTGTCTTCCAAACTCTGTCTTTGTACTCGATAGTCCTGTAGTTTTCACTTCCCTGATCGTAAAGAACGGGAAACTTGCGAGCTTCTTCTATTAGTCGTTCCACATCCATGTTTTGTACACAGAACAGTCTTGCGCAGTTGCACAGCTCACGAGACAATTCTACCGTCAGGCCGTGTCCGTCACGTGAAAAATTAAACACGGCGAATCCCGCCCTGCCCGGCCCCGGCCCGTTGACGTTCCCCGTGCACGGCCCGGTCAAGTGGGGCCCGCTACATTTCTTTTAATCATGTATTTCGTTGTCAGGGTGACGGCCGATATTCGGACGTGTCTCGGCACGGACACGGTCCGGACATGTGTGTCCCGACCTTAAAACAGGGCGGCGAAAAGGATTTAGCTTACGACACACGTGTCAAAGATTTCAGAACTCCGAAAGATTTTAATACAAAGAACTGTGAATACGAACAAGCTGTGATCGCGACCTAACTAGCAGTACGCCAGCAGACAGTTTCATTGCGTCTCATCGTCACTGCTCTGCGATACAGTCGTACAGCTTGTCCCCACCGGCCATCAGCACCTCCAACACGCCCAGACTGTAGCTCGCCCCGTTTGCCACTGCTCCCGTTCGCTCCTCCACAGCCCCGAGAGAACGCACCTTTCTTTGACGCACATTCCAGCCAATCATGGGCCTAGCTTCCTGGCGCAACACGACGGTCCAATCGGCTCTCGTAGAAAAACGCGCCCTGCGGATCCCCTATTCGCCTGTTTCAACTGACGTCTACCTGCGTAGCGCAGCGGCTGTGTTACCGCCTACGACGCAAGGGGGCCCGGGTTCGATTCCCTGCAGGGGACTGGGTGTTGTATGTCCATCATTTTCATCATTACTGACACGCAAGTCGCCGAAATGGCGTCAACTAAAAAGACATGCAATACGGCGGCCGAACCCCGATGGGGATATCTCGGCCAATAAATGCCACAAAATCATTTCAAAAATAGTTCAAAGGGCTCTAACCACTATGGGGCTTAACATCTGAGGTTATCAGTCCCCTAGACTTAGAACTACTTAAACCTAACCAACCTAAGGACATCACAAACAGCCATGCCCGAGGCAGGATACGAACCTGCGACCGTAGCAGCAGCGTGGTTCCGGACTGAAGAACCTAGAACCGCTCGGTCACAGTGGCCGGCTACGATCATTTCATTTCACTGACAAGACCACCTCCAAGACATCCAGCATCCAATAGGAACACTCGCTCACGAATTCGCCGAGAAAAATCGTTCCACCTACGCGCTCCAATTCACGTAGGCCAAGACAGAGACACTGGCGTCCTCTGTCACCATTTCTATCCTTGTTCTTCGATTCTACCCCCCCCCCCCCCCCCATCCCGCCTGCTATTGCCCTGTGCATTCCAGCGGTACAACTCTCTGTTGCTAAGCTCAGAGAGAGCAGAAAATTCGCCTTAGCCCACAGCCAAACAAAGAATGGATTTCATGCAAGACAGGGCGTATTCATGCTGCTGACGATAAAGGGGAAGTTAGTATTAAATAAATCGCATGCCCCTCAGATCACTTCCTTATAGGCAATGGTCCGAGTAGAATGTGACAAATATGGCATATAAAAATAATAAAATACCGTACCTAGTTGATAGGTCATGATAAATGTATTCAAATAAACGTACGTGTTTCAATACAGATGGTCGAGGGATGTCGCCAGTAATGCAAATTGGACGAGACTTCGACCCGCCATGCCTGGCATGTGCGCACTGAGGTCAGATCTGTTGACCGTGGCACTTGGGAGATGTGATGGACATCTCGGTGAGAGCAAGGCTAACACCGGTACCGTTTACTGATAGAGCATATCACCCTATTAATTTAGGAAAGACGACAGACTGTTCTAGATGTACCCTCCACAGTACTTCATAAGAAACAGCAGGGAGTAAAGCCGTCCTCACACGCGACGTGTTCCTCATCACGAAGCACACCAGACGTGGTTGATGTCTGTCGCGATTGCTACACGATGCACTACATCTCACGGAACATGACGTGCTCGTCATCCTTATTTGCAACTGCAGCGCTCCCTGGCAGCACTTCTCGCCTTCACCTGGCGCGCTAATCACACAGTTTGTTTACGGAAATGGTCACGCATAAAATGGTTGCGTTAACTCTGTCAGAGATCTTCGAAGAGAGGTAGAGAAAGTCACGGAAAGGATTCGATGGTTTGAACTGCCATCTGCTGGTAGAGGAACGCTACAGAATGGTGTACAGCGATCTGAGATACATGCTAGTAAACCTTACTCCTTAACTCAGCTGAATCTTATCAAATGATCAGTTTTAAAGAGAATATAGCTATAGTGTCTAATGTCAGTTTTTGCATGCACAATATCCATATTCTCGATGTTGTATTGATTACCATCACTCTGAAGTAATGTACGTCGTTACCTAGTTTTCAAGATCGAGATTTAATTCGAATGGAAAGGGAGATTTCTTTGAAGGTACTCGCCATCATTGAAAAATACATTTACCAGCAAGATAAAAACGTGAGGCAATCCATAAAAACCAAGAGATGGGTATTGTTGTTGTTGTTGTGGTCTTCAGTCCAGAGACTGATTTGATGCAGCTCTCCATGCTACTCTATCCTGTGCAAGCTTCTTCATCTCCCAGTAACTACTGCAAACTACATCCTTCTGAATCGGTTTAGTGTATTCATCTCTTGGTCTCCCTCTACGATTTTTACCCTCCACGCTGCCCTCCAATACTAAATTGGTGATTCCTTGATGCCTCAGAATTTTCCCTACCAACCGATCCCTTCTTCTAATCAAATTGTGCCACAAATTTCTCTTCTCTCCAATTCTATTCAATACCTCCTCACTGGTTAGGTGATCTACCCATCCAAACTTCAGCATTATTCTGTAGCACCACATGTCAAAAGCTTCTATTCTCTTCTTGTCTAAACTATTTATCGTCCATGTTTCACTTCCATACACTACACTCCATACAAATACTTTCAGAAACGACTTCCTGACACTTAAATCTATACTGGATGTTAACAATTTTCTCTTCTTCAGAAACGCTTTCCTTGCCATTGCCAGTCTACATTTTATATCCTCTCTACTTCGACCATCATCAGTTATTTTGCTCCCCAAATAGCAAAACTCGTTTACTACTTAAAGCGTCTCATTTCCTAGTCTAATTCCCGCAGCATCACCCGATTTAATTCGACTACATTCCATTATCCTCGTTTTGCTTCTGTTGATGTTCATCTTATATCCTCCTTTCCAGACACTGTCCATTCCGTTCAGCTGCTCTTCCAGATCCTTTGCTGTCTCTGACATCGGCGATCCTCAAAGTTTTTATTTCTTCTCCATGGATTTTAATTCCTACTCCGAATTTTTCTGTTGTTTCCTTAATTGCTTGTTCAATATCTAGACTGAATAACATCGGAGATAGGCTACAACCCTGTCTCACTCCCTTCCCAACCACTGCTTCCCCTTCATGCCCTTCGGCTCTTATAACTGCCATCTGGTTTCTGTACAAATTGTAAATAGCCATTCGCTCCCTGTATTTTACCCTTGCCACCTAACGAATTTGAAAGAGAGTATTCCAGTCAACATTGTCAAAAGCTTTCTGTAAACTACAAATGCAAGAAACGTAAGTTTGCGTTTCCTTAATCTATTTTCTAAGATAAGTCGTAGGGTCAGTATTGCCTCACGCGATCCAACATTTCTACGGAATCCAAACTGATCTTCCCCAAGGTCGGTTTCTACCAGTTTTTCCATTCGTCTGTAAAGAATTCGTGTTAATATTTTGCAGCCATGGCTTATTAAACTGGTAGTTCGGTGATTTTCACATCTGTCAACACCTGCTTTCTTTGGGATTGGAATTATTATATTCTTCTTGAAGTCTGAGGGTATTTCACCTGTCTCACACATCTTGCTCACCAGATGGTAGAGCTTTGTCAGGGCTAGTTCTCCCAAGTGCTCTGTCAAACTCTTCACGCAGTATCATATCTCCCATATCATCTTCATCTACATCCTCTTCCATTTCCATAATATTGTCCTCAAGTACATCGTCTTTGTATAGACCCTCTATATATTCCTTCCACCTTTCTGCTTTCCCTTCTTTGCTTAGAAATGGGTTTCCATCAGAGCTCTTGATATTCATTCAAGTGGTTCTCTTTTCTCCAAAGGTCTCTTTAATTTTCCTGTAGGCTGTATCTATCTTACCCCCAGTGAGATAAGCCTCTACACCCTTACATATCTCCTCTAGCCATTTTGCACATCCTGTATTCCTTTTTGCCTGCTTCATTTACTGTATTTTTATATTTTCTCCTTTCATCAATTAAATTCAATATCTCTTCTGTTACCCAAGGATTTCTGTTAGCCCTCGTCTTTTTACCTACTTAATCCTCTGTTACCCATGCTTCTGTTACCCATGCTTCTTCTCCTGTATTTCTTTCCCCCATTCCTGCCATTTGTTCCCTTACGCTCTCCTGAAACTCTGTACAACCTCTGGTTCTTTCAGTTTATCGGGGTCCCATCTCCTTAAATTCCCACCTTTTTGCAGTTCCTTCAGTTTTAATCTACAGTTCATAACCAATAGATTGTGGTCAGAGTCCACATCTGCCCCTGGAAATGTCTTACAATTTAAAACCTGGTTCCTGAATCTCTGTCTTACCATTATATAATCTATCTGAAACCTGACAGAGTATTATATTCTCCAAAAAGTTTCATAAGAGTAAACGGTTTCAGTGGGTGACTCGTTTATTTTCTGACATAGACAGGTAGTCACATTAAGATTTATGGCCACACCGGAAACATGAAGAAATGTTAAATCATGTTCTTAACAGTGTGATTTACTGGTTTTCTGCGAATGGTCACACTTTCAATTTTTAAAAGACACAACGGTTTCAGTTCTGCACATCTAGAGGAACTACACCAAGGCGTCAAATGGTTCAAATGGCTCTGAGCGCTATGGGACTCAACTGCTGTGGTCATAAGTCCCCTAGAACTTAGAACTACTTAAACCCAACTAACCTAAGGACATCACACACATCCATGCCCGAGGCAGGATTCGAACCTGCGACCGTAGCAGTCGCACGGTTCCGGACTGCGCGCCTAGAACCGCGAGACCTCCGCTGCCGGCAACGAGGCGTTTGAAATTATGTGATGCCCACCCACGAATCATTTTGTAGACACCTGTTTAAGGAATCGGCCATTCTGACCAAGTGTTTCACAGTATATTTATTCCCTCATGAAGTCTGTTGTAAAAATCCACTGGAGTTCAAGAGGAACGATGATGAATTACAATACTAGGAGGAAAAATGACATTCATTACTCCACATTGCGGACCGTTGTGGCTGAGCGGTTCTAGGCGCTGCAGTCCGGAACAGCGCTGCTGCTACGGTCGCAGGTTCGAATCCTGCCTCTGGCATGGATGGGTGTGATGTCCGTAGGTTAAGTTAGGTTTAAGTAGTTCTAAGTCTGGGGGACTGATGACCTCAGATGTTAAGTCCCATAGTGCTTGGATCCATTTGAACCATTTTTCACTCCACATTAATGTTGTCTTTAGCAGAAAAAAAGGAGCGCAATCCGGAAACTAAAATTTTTGATTACGTCCCCAGTGACATAAAATGTTTGGCAGACACCAAAGTAAAATTTGGAAACAAACTGAAGGCGGCCGGAGTGGCCGAGCGGTTCTAGGCGCTACAGTCTGGAACTGCGCGACCGCTACGGTCGCAGGTTCGAATCCTACTTTTGGCATGAATGTGTGTGATGTCCTTAGGTTAGTTAGGTTTAAGTAGTTCTAAGTTCTAGGGGTCTGATGACCTCAGAATTTGAGTCCCATAGTGCTCAGAGCCATTTGAACCATTTTGAACCAAAGAAACTGAAAAGTTTTTCCTTGACAACTCCTTCCACTCCGTAGAAAAATTACTAACTCACAACTGTATATTTAATAATAATGATAATAAAAAACAAAAATAAAAGAAAAGGAAATAAAATTTATAAATGTTCAGCATGTAGCCATATTTACAAATTAACTTCCGATGTGTATGTAATATGATACGTTCCACATCATGATGATTTGTTAAAGTATATGACCCAACTTCTGGTCACAATGTTAATGTATACGGGCAGGGAAGGGGGGAGGCATATGCCTCGTGACGACAGGGTGCAGGAGGTCGAGCGGTCGGGGTTTGAGAGTGGGCATCCAGGGCTGCCTTTAAATGACAAAACAGGAAATTAAGTACAATAACGAGAATATATTTCCGGGTACGGTATACAAGTTGCGCGCCTAGGGTCAGAAGTTAGCAGGTTTAGGCCAGTCTAGGAGGTCGAACAATTAATTGAAATGGGCAACGGAAGGGGAAGCGGTTCATGTTAACTTACGTTGGTGGCCGGCCGTGAAAAGCAGAGGCTCTGCCTTCCGAAAAAGACGTCTGTTGTGCTCGAGGTCTGGATTACTAGAGAGAGAGGCAACTGTATTCCGCACCGCAGAACACTCCAGCGTCCACACACGTGACTGGTATCCCATGCACGCTATTGGCTAAAACCAACGGCTTGAATTCGCTAGCTGTTTCAGCAGAGGGCTCAGGCCGTCTCCTGTCACCAGCTTTAACTGGACAGAACCGCCTCGGTTTTGAAAGACAGGCAACTTGTGTCACGTAGGCAGAGCGTAAGTTGCTCTAGGAGTAAACTTGGAAAGATTTGACAGGGCCTTTGAAACAAATTTCTTAAACCAGTTCCCTAAAATATCCCTTGACTGGCTGCGAACATGTACAGATTTATCGTGCAAATATCCATGGAACATCAAACTAAATAACTAATTAACTAACTGCGGGCTATGGCTCCCTACACCACGCAACCGACGCAGGCACAGCCTACCGTTGCCTTATACTCTCGCATACTGGTTGCTGTTAACGCCACAGTAGTCTTGGGCCCGATCTGAGCTAAGGCTAAGCATGTTTTATTTTGCGAATCCTTAGTAGTTACGTTATAGGAATCCGAAGAAAAATCTTTCCATTCGCATACACCAAGGTTAATATTTCGTTACAATGTAGTTGCTAAGATATGAGAAACAGCCTAGCAAGGGGTATACTTGCTTCCAGCTCACTTTCCAGGAAAGCACTGCCTGATGGTGACTAGCTCCTGGCTTGGGTGTAGCAATCGCCCAGTTTTTTCTGTGGCGCCTGCGGGTACAGTAATAGAAATTCATCTGAGATAATGGTCAGGCGTGAGTCTGCACACAACTGCATTCCACATTCTGAATGACCAGCACCGATACTTTCCGTGGACCACTTTCAGAATTGTAGACAAATGACACCTGACGCTCAACAACTTTGGAAACCCTTCTAGGATTTGTAAATAATAGATTTCAGCTATCAGTCGTCCTTTGGAATAATTGTTGGCAGATCTAGATTTCGGCTAGCAACTAGCCATTCTCAATGCACTATCCTTTTTTGGTCAATGCCTGTAATGCCTGTTGGTCTGGCTTTGTACACAATTCATGGAATACCTTCTAGGGTTGCCGGACGGTGTGGCCGAGCAGTTCTAGGCGCTACAGTCTGGAACCGCGCGACCGCTACGGTCGCAGGTTCACATCCTGCCTCGGGCATGGATGTGTGTGACGTCCTTAGGTTAGTTAGGTTTAAGTAGTTCTAAGTTCTATGGGACTGATGACCTCAGAAGTTAAGTCCCATAGTGCTCAGAGCCATTTGAACCTTCTAGGATTCCATCTAACTCCACAGACCCACGGTAAGTGCATGAATTGTCCTCTCCGATGCCGTTCTGTCATGTCTAGAAATGTTTATTATTCGATACAACAGCTGCGTCTTGCAGCAAGTTAAATATAGCTATTGTACGCTTAAGCCAGCCTCTCTCGGGAAGTAATTCACGTGGAGGAGGACCTGGGACGTCATAGCGTGGAATTCCACTTTCCACTACAGTGCGGAGCGTGAAATGAAGAATCTAGCCAAATTTTAGCCTCGTGGAGAGGAACGTGGCTAATGAGATGCAACATCGTTTTAAGTTACAAACAAAACAAAGGAGGCGCCATATTGTTTGGCTTTAAACATCGTACTTGGTGGATTTTCTTTCTCATAGAGTATGGGGTATGAATATAAGCTGTTTCAAAGCATCATAAAATTAAGGTTCTCTCGAAAACGCGACTTTTTAGCTACGATTTGTAATAATAAACAGACCAGAAACTACATATCGGTGGGTAGCTTCCTGCAGTTGATGGTTTTAATGTAACTTGTATTCTATGAAAGTATGCCTTTTCAATGCCACGGCACAATGATGATCTATGGTTCAAATGGCTCTGACCACTATGGGACTTAACTTCTCAGGTCATCAGTCCCCTAGAACTTAGAACTACTTAAACCTAACTAACCTAAGGACACCACACACATCCATGCCCGAGGCAGGATTCGAACCTGAGACCGTCGCGGTCGCACGGTTCTAGACTGAAGCGCCTAGAACCGCTCCACCAGCCCGGCCGGCGATGATCTATCGAAAGCGAATCTTTTGCGTACAATTTACATATTCAGTATCAAATAATGACATTTGTAGACAGTAAATACAGTCTTTAGCATGTGTATACCGTATAGGCAGAGTCGACTCCTATATCAAAGCTGTAGCGCAGTTGTTAGCGTCGTACACGAGTTTTGTAGAGAAAAATTTTACCTTTTGTATTCTAAAAGAGTTTGTGTCTTTCTGATACATTTAATAGAAATAGAATTTCAAAAGTCAATGTTATTTTCCGCAACTGTTATTGTAAAGGTCAACGACTGGAACGCTTCACCAGTGGCCAGAAATCTTATCGTGACTGCCAGTCTGTGTCTGGAAGTGAAACAAAATTACACACTGCAAATTTTTGCTATTATGAAACTTGTTGTGTAATGAAACTTCCTGGCCGATTAAAACTGTGTATCGGACCTAGACTCGAACTCGGGTCCTTTGCCTTTTGCGGGCGAATGCTCTATCATCTGAGCTACCCATCCACAACTGACAACCCCTCCCCGCAGTTTTAATTCCGCCTGTACCTCGTCTCCTACTTTCCAAACTTCACAGAAGCTCTCCCGCAGACCTAGCAGAAGTTTGGAAGGTAGGAGACGAGGTACAGGCGGAATTAAAACTGCGGGGAGGGGTTGTCAGTTGTGGATGGGTAGCTCAGATGGTAGAGCACTTGCCTGCAAAAGGCAAAGGTCCTGAGTTCGAGTCTCGGTCCGGCACACTGTTTAAATCAGCCAGGAAGTTTCATATCAGCGCACACTCCGCTGCAGGGTGAAAATTTCATTCTTCCTGGATAATACACAGGGTGTCCCATAATAATGTATACACGCTTTGAAACTGGACATCTCTTTAATCAAAGGGGTTAGAAATACAATTTTAGAGGTGTTAGGTGCCTCATGGTTCGACTTAAGGTAGTAAATGTTCAAGCTGGTGTTTGTTCATGCCCGCATCTCGTGGTCGTGCGGTAGCGTTCTCGCTTCCCACGCCCGGGTTCCCGGGTTCGATTCCCGGCGGGGTCAGGGATTTTCTCTGACTCGTGATGGCTGGGTGTTGTGTGATGTCCTTAGGTTAGTTAGGTTTAAGTAGTTCTAAGTTCTAGGGGACTGATGACCTGAGAAGTTAAGTCCCATAGTGGTCAGAGCCATTTGAACCATTTTTGTTCGTCCATCGCAATACACAGTCGACAACGAATTACGACTGAGCGATATGCCAACTTTATTGTTTCCAACAGAATAGCATCACGGGCTTGCTCAATTTGCTCTGTAAGATCATCCAGTGTGTGTGATCTCGCAGCGTATCTGTGTTCTTGAGAGAAAGAAATCCCGATGAGTTAAATCTGGAGAACGAGCGGGATACTCCACACTCCCTCTTCGTCCTCTCCATCTGGTAGGGAATGTACGATTGAGAAATGCCCTCACATCCAGGTGAAAGTAAGGTGGTGCCCCATCCTGTTGAAAGCAGTAATCTTCATTTCCAAACACAACGCTAAGACCAAGAGTTATCATTTCCAACATTTCCAAGTACGAGTCGCGGGTGACAGTGTTGTCAAAGAAGTACGGCCCGATTAACCCTCTATAAGACAGACCACACCAGACTATTACTTCTCGTAGATTAACATGCCTTTGCTCGGTTACGTATGAATTCTCCATGGCTCAGTGCATTCAAATAATGGCGGTTAATTGTTCCATCAAGTTTAAACGTCACTTCATCTGACCAAAGAATCCTGTCTTGGAAACGTTGCTCTTCTTCACATCTGTTAATGAACCACTCACAAATTTCGCTTCGCCTATCAGGATCATCTTCGTTAAGAGCATGGAGAATTCTGGGAATGTGAGGCTTAAAGTTCTGAGACCGCAAAATTCTATGAACACTGCTTCTCCAGATCCCACTCTTACGAGAGCATTGCCTCAGAGATTTCTTCGGGGAACGTGTGTATGCCTGGATTACCGCATCAACACTCTCATTGTGTGTTGAACTTCTCTTTCGTCCGCTAAGTCCCTTCTCCATATCGTGCACCGTTACTTCGACTTCAAACTTATCTCTGATTCTTGTAATTGTTACTCTTGTCGGTGGTGGTGTTCCAAATTCAACTCCCCAACGTCGACGTACCTCACTCACATTCTCTGTTTTCCAGTAACACTTTAGCACCCATTTCCGTTCTTCAAACGATAACGCCATTTTTGCTGACAATCCAAAAGCATTGTTATGTTTTTCGCCGCCTTCTAAATTATTACCCATAAAAATTGTATTTCTGTCTCCTTTAATTAAAGATATATTCTGTTTCAAAGAGTGTATATATTATTTTGGTTCAAATGGTTCAAATAGCTCTGAGCACAGTGGGACTTAACATCTGAGGTCCTCAGTCCCCTAGAACTTAGAACTACTTAAACCTAACTAACCTAATGACATCACACACATTCATGCCCGACGCAGGATTCGAACCTGCGACCGTAGCGGTCGCGCGGTTCCAGACTGAAGCGCCTAGAACCGCTCGGCCACCATTATTTTGGGACACCCTTTATATACCATCTCGTGATCTGTGGACGAGCTCATGTATGTATCTCGCACTAAATATTTTTTTCCGTGATGGCGAGGAGCTTCGAAAAAATCTCTTCTACCATTCGAATGAAATTTCGAAATGAATCTCAATCTTGAAAGCTACTTGACAGCTACTTGACGAAGTATGTTATTGCTGAGTGTTGGTAGTGAATGCAATATCGAGAATATGGATATTATGCATGTGGAAACCATCATTGGACACTATACCTTAACTGTGTTTAATTTCAGACCGAACGTGGGATGAAAATTCACCTGAGTTAATGAATGACTTCTGCTATTACGTGCCTCAGATCGTTGTACAGAATTATGTAGTGTTACTCTATCACCAATTCTCTATTAAAGCCATCGATGAGTCCAGAGTTTTCTTCTTGATTTCTGCGCTCTTCTACCACAATCGCTAACAGAGTTAACGCAGCTATTTTACGCTCGTCCATTTTCGTAAGGAAACTTTGTTACATGAGAGCCAAATATAGCCGACAACGGCCGCGGGAGAGCGCTGAGAGCGCAAATCACGTTAAGGGGAGGTTTACTATCTTTGGTCCAAAAAAAGCATGTTCTTTGAGAATTTTTTTCTCGGGATGCGTTACAGATAACAATGTCAAATTTTGTCAAAATATTTATTGATATTTCCTCTACAAACTGGATTTGTTTCGACAGTAAATGTAGAAGAGCAAAGGCGGAAGTGCCGTCGGAACGAAACAACATTTCCATGTAGACCTCCACGCGCGGTTATGTCACAGGTCAGCAGGCTCGTCTGAAATCAAATTGAGTTGACGTTAGCGAAGTATATAAGTTTCTTTAGCAGTTGTACTTCGCTTAAGTTATTTGGATCGTAGTAAACAGAATGGCGGCTATTTGAAAAAATTGGGTTTTTTCATCGATTTTTCGACTTCGTCGGCCAAATAAAAATATTTATAGATGGTGGATCGGAATAAAAGTGGTACAACTTCTAGACGATTTAGTTAGCTTCGTCGGAAACAAAGAATCATGCCAATCGGTTCAGTAGATTTGAAGTTACCATACCGCGTGCTATTTAAAAAGTCATTTCGAGAAAAACGCGTTTGAAGTTTTGACTACATATAACATGCAATATTATGCAACTTACGTTCAGTCTGCTATTCCGTGTCCATAAACTAGTCCTTCCTCTTCCTCATAGAGGGCGTTCTGCTCTATCTGGGCCATCCTGCGCTGCTCCAGAGCCGCTCTTACGGCCGGTGACAAGCGGTTTTCGGCCGCTTGAATCCGGTGGTCGTCCGAATGCTTAGCGAATTGCGTCGAATAGAGTCCCAGGGTGACGTCCATCGTTGTCATGGTCTTCAGAATTGCTGAATGTCCTTCGTTGAAGCTGCTCACTGCCAGGAAAGTCGCAATCTCCACAGTCTTCACACCAGAATGCATATGATTGGGGGCTAACTTCCAAACACACGCGTTCAAACTTTCATTTGAATTTTGTGTGTTTACACCCAAGCTCCGGTACAATAACCCGTCCTCCGAAAGAAAAAAACCGGTGCGCGAAAAAGGCCGATTTCAGGCAGGTGCAATTTTTTGTTCAACCGCGAATAACAGACATTTCCGTTCCGTATTCGGAAAAACCGTTTCAGGGGCGGATCCTAAACACTTTTACGGACCCAAAAATGCAATTTTAAAAAAATCGATTTTTTGAACCAAGAGATAGTAAACCTCTCCTTAACCAGCTCGTTCCGCGTGTCGACGGCGCTGTGTCTTCTTAGGTCGGATGTATCGTACGCATCCACGTTAACGTTAGCTGCTTCGTCCCGTGTGAGGACGACCTTAGCGTATTGACGATCGATACACGATTTTCGATTCGCAGCACGCCGCTTTTTATTCCATGTACATCACACCATAACACATAATTATTTTCTGTTCTCTGCTAGAGTGCTATTTCTTGTGTATTATTATCTTTCGTGTAATCTCTGGAATCGCAGGTACATGAAGTAATAGATACTGCTTAGTGTGACTTTTCCGTATTATTTTCTTTCACAAATGGTCGCCATTACCAAATACCTTTATAAGCGTGTAACCTGTATGGTGTCGGTGCCGCTGATTTTGAACCCATGTTCCTCACAGGGGAGGAAGTGCCGCTTGTGCTGCGTCGCTGTCCGCTCGCTATATCCGTCGGAAATCGTCCCTGGAATGTGTTCTGCTTTCCGCGGTCCGGCGCCTCCGATAGTCAGCCGAACCGAGAGAGCCCGAGCCAAAAACCGCTAAAATTAGCGAACAAGCGAAGAGCGTCAACGTTACGAAAATATTGGCGCCCGTGACGGTCAGTATGCGCTAGTCCTTGCGTGTGGTGACTCTGGTCCGTGTGTGTATTGTGCGCGTCCACCCTTCTAGGGTACACTTTATAGCGACTATACCTTCGAAATGTGTCCAGCTGCCAACGATAATTCACCTCCACTTCAGGCAAATCACAACTTGTGAGGAAATAGGTGGTAAGTAAAGTAACATTCCGTAAGTTTTTCCGAAGTGGATAATACATGAAACTGCTTTAGACGTGCTAAGTGTAGTCCTTTCCTTTGTGTCTAAAATAATGATGAGTGCGCTATAGACAGCTCTTAAGGCAAATCACTTGGTACAAATTGATTCCGGTGTGTGCACTCCTGCGATTCTGCAAGATTCTGTAACCTCATTTTTGGGCTCAGTTTGCCAGCTGCAAATTTATTTGTACGTTTGGTCGTGTGGAAGTCAGAGCGCGTCCAATCTGCTGAGCAAGGAGGATGTTATAACAATCCGAGCGTAAAAACTCTCTTTTCTTTTCAAAATTTGTAGCATTATTAAGCACAAAGGAAACTCGAAAAGGGATGTGATTTTCAACCACCTAATGATAGTAGCGGCGAGGCAGGTGATATTAAATATAAATACACTGCCTGACAAAAAAAGTCAAGTACCCAGAAGACATAGTTGCATCTCAATGTGATTTCGTACATGTACGTAGTCTGTTCAAAAAAATCCGGAACATTTGTAATTTCGCGCCAATGGTGTGATGCAGCGAAGTGCGATTGGCATAAAATTTCAAATTCAAATGGCTCGAAGCACTATAGGACTTAACGTCTGATGTCATCAGTCCCCTAGACTTAGAAATACTTAAACCTAACTAGCCTAAGGACATCACACACATCCATGCCCGAGGCAGGATTCGAACCTGCGACCGCAGCAGCCGTGTGGTTCCGGACTGAAGCGCCTAGAACCGCTCGACCACAGCGACCCACTGCGACTGGCGTTATTCCACAGGCCTATATTTAATGTGTAACTGCCGGAAGTATATCTGTTAGTTATCGCTTGAGTGCTGTGTTGAATAGAACGTTGTGTCGCGCAGTTTGCGAATTTCGAGATGGCAGAGTTAAGTTTTGGGTGAAACTCAAAAAAACTTTACAGAGACGCAGCAAATGATGCAGGAAGCCTACGGTGATGAGTGCTTAAGCCGTACTCACTGTTCCGAATGGTTAATACGGTTTAAGGGGAGTACGTATGGTGGAATTGGTCAAAAAGTGACATTTTCGGATTATTATCTCTTATTAATATTTGATCTTTCCTGAATAATTTGATGCATTATTTGTCGAAAAATTCGAATTGTAAGTGTAGTTTTCATCATTTCAAAGTTAATAGTGCGTGTGTAAAATTATCCGGTCGTTCTGCACTGACTTGCCTAAGTATCTCTATCTCTTGAACTATTCAGTCTAGAAGGCTGTGGTTTTCAGCTATGTATTCCTTGAAATCATGTTCATGTTCGTGTTAAGAGGTTGGTTGCACTGTGTAAACAGAAATGGCGGTATAGCACATGCATTTTGTTTATTTACTTTGTGGTTGTCGTGTTTCATAAGTTTTGAACTGAAAACATAGTGGTTTGGTGTGTTATTACACGCTCTTATACCTCTTTTCAACGTGATGAAAAGAAAGGGTTGTTTTAACAAGCGACGTTTCCATGGAAATCAGCATATCACAAAATCTGAATCCAGTGTTGATCCTGAAATAGATTTTTCACAGACTCGTGATAAGGACACGCCTACTAGTGCTTCGAAGAGGAAACTTGGAGACCATGAGGATTTATTTATTGGCAAAGATCAAAATAGTATAGGTTATTTTCTTTTAGATTTGAGTGTGTTAGGACAAGTTTTGCAAGATGCTGTGTCATGTATGGTTTGTGGTGGGCAAATTAGCATCTTTGAGGACTCTTCTGAAAGGACTGGACTGGCTAACAAACTTGATATTCAGTGCGAAGTTTGCAGGCTCTCGACATCATTTTGGACTTATGAAAAGTGCAAGAATGACTTGTTTGAGAGCAATGTTAGATTCCTGTATGGAATGAGGTGCATTGGGACAGGATTGACTGCAGCTGAAGTATTATGTGCAACGCTGACCTTGCCAAACCCACCAACCAGATCAAGTAAGTACACAGAAGTAATTGGTGAATGTGTCAAATCTGTTGCTGTTTATTCTATGAAAGCTGCTGCTAAAGAAGCAGTAGAATTAAGTAACACAACAGACTTATCTGTGGCAGTTGATGGCACATGGCAGATGAGAGGCCACACATCAAAAAATGCAGTTCCAACTGTCTACATCTACATCTACATTTATACTCCGCAAGCCACCCAACGGTGTGTGGCGGAGGGCACTTTACGTGTCACTGTCATTACCTCCCTTTTCTGTTCCAGTCGCGTATAGTTCGCGGGAAGAACGCCTGTCTGAAAGCCTCCGTGCGCGCTCGAATCTCTCTAATTTTACATTCGTGATCTCCTCTGGAGGTATAAGTAGGGGGAAGCAATATATTCGATACCTCATCCAGAAACGCACCCTCTCGAAACCTGGCGAGCAAGCTACACCGCGATGCAGAGCGCCTCTCTTGCACAGTCTGCCACTTGAGTTTGCTAAACATCTCCGTTACGCTATCACGGTTACCAAATAACCCTGTGACGAAACGCGCCGCTCTTCTTTGGATCTTCTCTATCTCCTCCGTCAACCAGATCTGGTACGGATCCTACACTGACGAGCAATACTCAAGTAGCAACACTCACTAGTGTTGACACAGGTAAAGTTTTACACGTTGAATTGCTAACTAAATACTGTCATCAGTGTAAATCAGTTGATGAAATAAATGAAAGCCATAAAACAAATTGTGCTAAGAATTATGAGGGAACTAGTGGGGGTATGGAGACTACTGCAGTTGATTCTATGTTCAGAGTTCACAACAGGAGAGAGGTGTGTGTTACACTGAGTACTTGGGGGATGGTGATTCAAAAGCTTACATATCAGTAGTGGAAAGCCAACCTTATGGTAATAAGCATATTGTTAAGATTGAATGTGTAGGCCACGTTCAAAAACGGATGGGAACACGTCTCCGAAAATTGAAGCAGACAAAAGGAAAAGAGACGTTATCAGATGGAAAGACTCTAAATGGTAAAGGAAGACTTACAGACAAAAACATTGATGAACTCCAGCATTATTATGAAATGGCAGTAAGAAGCAATACACGTGACCTACAAGGGATGAAACGAGCAGTGTGGGCTACATTCTTCCACAAATCTTCCACTGATGATACACCTATACATGGTCTTTGTCCACCTGGTGCTGATTCATGTACCGCAAAGCTCAGGCAGCGGGTAGCGAGGAACAATTTAAGCACAAAAATAGCATACCATCTGCAGTGATGGAAGCTATTAAACCAATATATAGAGAATTAGCTCATCCTGACCTCCTTTCCAAATGTCTCCATGGTCGAACACAAAACTTGAATGAGTCTTTCAATAATGTAATTTTGACCCGCATACCAAAAAATGTCTTTGTAGGAAGGAAAGCTCTATGCTTGGGTGTTTGTGATGCTGTGATAACGTTTAATGATGGTATAAAGGGAAGAATTGGGGTACTAGAGGAACTTGGTATCACTCCAGGTGCCAGCACGCTGCAAGCCTTTCAGCGAATGGATCGACTTAGGATCATGAAAGCCCAGCGTGCAGCAGAGGAAATGACTAAAGAAGCAAGAGGCAGGAAAAGAAGGAAGTTTCTAAGTTTGCAGGATCGTCAAGAACAGGATCCAGATAATGCTGATTATGGGTCTGGCTGTTTCTAGAAGCTGGCGTGCCTCCATGTGTAAGTTAATATCAAATAAAATGTCTGAACTTGATTTTTCCGGAAATGACATTGAGAGGCACCCACATGCCTTGCTGATACTGTGGCATCAAGCAGTCAGGCCTGCAAGATGAGTGGTCTGCCAAGCGAGTGGATTCATTCTTATTTATCGAGTAACATGAACTCTCGTACTCACAATTAAGTTACAAATTATCCTCCTGTATGAATAATACGCAACGGAAACGCACATCTGACTATCAGTGATTTACAGAACTCGGACTGTTCACTACGCACTGGCAATACCACATTTTCTTTTTGTCTTTTATTTAATGGCTTTTATCAACACGTGGCCACCGCACTGAATATGAATGGCGCACACATTATAAATTCGGGACATCATGACAACATACAATTCGAAGGAAAAGTCCACCAATCTTTTTCTTTTCACTATCTTATTTATTCCGATAAATTCTCTAACCTAAACACACAAATTCTATAACCTACAACAATAACACATGCGAAATTCCGCCCAGTGGGCATGGCTTTACATTGGTGAATCTCTATATTATGGTCTCGTAATTATTTAACGCTACAGTGCACTTTCTGGATAGGATGGTGGATCTTTTATTATACCTCATACTTCGACTCTCACAATCATCATCACGAAACTTTCCTCCAGACCGAGCAGTACCGAGGGAACAAGCATAACCCACTAATCTTTTGAAACTACCTTGCTACTCTCCCATGCAAACCACACATACCCAAATTACATGACACACACCACACTACGACATGGAATACAAAACACTACATAGTCACAACACTATCACTTTCAGCTTTCCCACTTCAATTAGTATTTATCCCAGTTTCACACGACACTGCCCCACTTTGTAATTCTACTTTCCTACTATGAACTCTGGAGATATTTGCACGTCTTCCTGTGCAATGCAAGCCAAGTGGCGTTGCTGGATAGACGGCCGACTCACGTTGCTTCTCTCTCAGAGTTTGAATCTAGCGTCACACGGAATCATATCACGCAAAGTAATATTAAGAACATATTCATCACACACGCGAGTCCTCAACTGATACCATGGACGAGTACTTCTCTTTATCCTTTGTCCCATACACAGATTGAGACTCACACAGTACTCACCACGTGGAAGTACTCGTCTCTAATTTCAAGTCCTGCACACGCCATTTCTTAAATATTTCAACTTATGGTACACACGCTATTTCTTAAATATTTCAACTTATTGTACACACGCTAGAAATTCAGCTTAACTTAAGCACACGGAAGTATTTCAACTTATTGCTACACGTGGTTTCATTGTGACCGTTGGTCACTTCCGAAGATTACTACAATCCCATTAATATTACCTGCCTGACAGTTAATTCTCCCCACAAAAGTTCTTGAAATAGAGAAATTATTATTTCAAACTACTCTTAAATATTCCACATGCATACCATGTCTCCACTCTTTTGTCATTACGGAGCACAACTAAAAAAGGTCTTAACAGCACAAGATCCAGCGGCAGAGTGTGCTGAAACATGGCCGTTCTCTAGGTCATCTCGCACCTCTGTCGAGGTGGGGGAAGACCATGCTACCGTATTGGTCAGCCACATTTCAGGCGCTCAAAGCTCAGGTAAATTTCATCTCTTTGGTCCCACCAAAGGTGGCCAAAGGATCGTCTCAAAGATGATCATATATTCACATTCACCATCTGCGGTTAGCAGACGACCATACATTCATTCATTTCACAGATCTCACCAAACTGGATGTAGGGATTTACTTTGTGGGAGTGCAGATGTGATCAATTAAATAAATAAATTGTCATTCCTTCCCACACTGGTATCCGGCTTCGCTGTATTAATTGAAATTGAGTTATTTTTTAAAAAAATGTGTTGTTCTGACAAAAATAATGAAGTATGTTGTACCTATTTTCAATGTCGGGCGGTACTGTACCCTTTCAACATTTTTAAAATTATTTTACCCATTATCTCAGGAACTATTACAGATACATATATCTAATTTTACACTATGTTACCACTTAGTGTACTGCAGCTACTGAACCTCCCAAAACATCTCTACCTCTTACGGTATTTTACTTACGGAAGAAAAAGTGGACTTTTAAAAGAAAATATTGAACAACAAAAATCATAACTAGCTAATTATTTCTCTGAACATTTTGATTCTGGTTCAATAATCAGAAAAGGAGTGATACTATACATACCAAAAATTTCAGATCTCTATCTGTCACAGGTTCTGAGATAATGGGTCATCAATATTGCAAATTTAACACTGTGTGTATAGGACGTATGTACTCCCCTTAAAAATAGCTGGACGGAAGTTAAGGATGACCCTCGTTCACGACGCCCTTCGACGTCTACCTACGACGCTCGTGTCAGGAACGCCAACGAAATTGTGCGCGGCAATCGATGTCTGACTGTCCGAGAGACTGCAGAGGAATGTAACATTTCAGTTGGATCATGTCATGAAATCCTGACACAGCGTCATGAAATACATCGTGTTGTCGCCAGGTTCGTTCCACGGCTCATGAGTCAAGACCAGAAAGACCTTCGCCTCGCAATCTGTGAAAACGTTTTGGATGTTGCAACTGAGGACGAGATGTTCCTTAAGAGAATCGTAACTGGTGATGAGACTTGGGTCTATGGTTATGATGTCAAGACCAAGGTTCAGTCTTCACATTGGGTCGGGAAAGGTTCTCCAAGACCAGAAAACGACCTTCAGGCCAGGTTAAATATCAAAGCCATGCTGACAGTTTTCTTTAACTTTGAAGGATTGATTCATAATGAATTCGTGCCACATGGACAAACTGTTAATCGATGGTACTATCGGGAGGTGTTGCGACGCCTGCGAAAAATATGAGAAGGAAACGGCCCGAAATGTGGCGAAAAGATTCATGGCTCTTCCATCACAATGACACACCCGTACATTCAACCCTGTTGGTGCGTGACAGCTGCACAAAATACGAAAACACTGTGCTGCCTCATCCTCCACACTCTCTAGATCTGGCCCTTGCCGACTATTTTTTATTTTCAAAGTTGAAAACCCCGTTGAAAGGATGTAGATATGTAACGATAGACGACATAAAAGGAAATTCGCAGACGGCGCTTAGCGTAATCCGGCAAGACGCATACCAAGACTGTTTTGGAAGTAAAACGGCGTTGGGAGCGGTGTGTCAGTTGTGGAGGAGAGTATTTCGAAGGAGACCATGCACGGTTAAGTGGAAGGTAAGCGTAGAAAAATTTTGTGGACAGAGTTCCGGAATTTTGTGAACAGACCTCATACGCACTATCGGTTGATACGTTGATGCATCGAGTTGCATTTCTTGCGATAAGTAGAACGGCCACAACAGTGCGTTAGTGTGGTTGGCGTTTAGTGTCGTTACCAGACCTGGTAGTGTGTGTAAGTTGCGTGCATAGCGTCAGATGTTGAGCGATCACTGTGGAGGACCGGAGACGCCGCATTCGAATACGACAATGGCCCGATACTGGACTGCGTGGGAATGTGATTGGAGTAATATCTGTCGTTAAGGTACCGGTTGACCACATCTCATCACCACTAGAGAGGATAGCCGTGTTTTGACCTGATACATCACAGCCACATCTCCCACCCGACAACAAGTAATGGAATACATTAAATGAATTCACAATTGCGAATAAGGACAACTATCAGCTGCAGAATGGAATGACGACAATGAAATTTTTTTCCCGACCGGGACTCGAACCCGGATTTGCCGCTTATTGCGAGCGGTCACCTTACCAACCCAATAGCTGAGTGGTCAGCGTGACGGGTTGTCGTCCTACGGGCCCGGGTTCGATTCCCGGCTGGGTCGGGGATTTTCTCAGCTCAGGGACTGGGTGTTGTGCTGTCATTTCATCCCCATCCGGCGCGCAGGTCGCCCAGTGTGGCGTCGAATGTAATAAGACCTGCACCAAGGCGGCCAGACCTGCGCCCCAAGGGGCCTCCCGGCCAATGACGCCACACGCTCATTTCCATTTTACGTTACCAATTTATCTATCTATTTATTTGTTTTTGTATTTGACCGTAGTGGAACTTTGAAGTTCGTTTTTGATCCCTTCACTCAGTGTTTATATTACAGAGACCAGCTATCTTCCTGACTGAACATGCTGACCCGCCGTGTCGGCATGCCATTTGGCTATCTGTCCAAGACTCACGGCCAGACCCAAGTCTCCAAATGTCGTCAACCATACGTCTACGACCTGTACTCAAAAATCCATTATTCCCGTACAGCTCAGAAGTTGTACTTAAAAGTCGCTTGCCCGGTATCGACAGAGAGATACGAAATTGCAGTGCCTGTGTTATTCTGATTACGATATCCGCAGCTCGTGGTCTAGTGATGTCGGCACGGTAACTCAGCGTGTTCGGTCAGAGAGCAGGTTGGCATCTGTAATTAAAAAAAAAAAAATGAGTGGAAGTATCAACAAACGAACTTGAACGGATGTCATGTGACATCCGCAACGACCAAAACAACGATCAACAATGAACAAAATGAAAAAAGTGGCTAGCGTTGCTGCCTCTGGATCACGGGGTCCCGGGTTCGATTCCCAGCCGGGCTTGGGATTTTCTCTGCCCGGGGACTGGGAGTTTGTGTTGTCCTCATCATATCATCATCATCATCATCATTCGTGACAATGGCAAGATTGGACTGCGTAAAATTAAACTGGGAAATCATTGGGAGTTTGTACGGGCGCTGATGACCGCGCAGTTTAGCGCCTCACAAATCAAACATCACCACATTCTGATCGATGAAGACAGCTGTTCATTTCAGATGGCCTTGAAAACCTGCTTCAATGTGGGTAGTTAGGGCAAGAACTTGATCGGTGCAGCTGCGTCCTTGTCTGAAGCCAGCTTGTTCAGGAGGGGTAGCAGCCTCGACGAACTGTGCTATTTTGGTTAATGTGTGAATGTAATCAAGAAGAGCAGACAACTGAACATATAGTCCAACGCTGTCCACTTCATTCATACCCTGGAATTCCCGACGACTTGTTCACTCTCACACCCAGCTTAATTAATTGGTTAAAAAACACGGACTTTAAGGTTTAATCTTGTCTTGTATCATACAGGGTGTTTCAAAAATGACCGGTATATTTGAAACGGCAATAAAAACTAAACGAGCAGCGATAGAAATACACCGTTTGTTGCAATATGCTTGGGACAACAGTACATTTTCAGGCAGACAAACTTTCGAAATTACAGTAGTTACAATTTTCAACAACAGATGGCGCTGAGGACTGGGAAACTCTATAGTACGATATTTTCCACATATCCACCATGCGTAGCAATAATATGGCGTAGTCTCTGAATGAAATTACCCGAAACCTTTGACAACGTGTCTGGCGGAATGGCTTCACATGCAGATGAGATGTACTGCTTCAGCTGTTCAATTGTTTCTGGATTCTGGCGGTACACCTGGTCTTTCACGTGTCCCCACAGAAAGAAGTCACAGGGGTTCATGTCTGGCGAATAGGGAGGCCAATCCACGCCGCCTCCTGTATGTTTCGGATAGCCCAAAGCAATCACACGATCATCGAAATATTCATTCAGGAAATTAAAGACGTCGGCCGTGCGATGTGGCCGGGCACCATCTTGCATAAACCACGAGGTGTTCGCAGTGTCGTCTAAGGCAGTTTGTACCGCCACAAATTCACGAAGAATGTCCAGATAGCGTGATGCAGTAATCGTTTCGGATCTGAAAAATGGGCCAATGATTCCTTTGGAAGAAATGGCGGCCCAGACCAGTACTTTTTGAGGGTGCAGGGACGATGGGACTGCAACATGGGGCTTTTCGGTTCCCCATATGCGCCAGTTCTGTTTATTGACGAAGCCGTCCAGGTAAAAATAAGCTTCGTCAGTAAACCAAATGCTGCCCACATGCATATCGCCGTCATCAATCCTGTGCACTATATCGTTAGCGAATGTCTCTCGTGCAGCAATGGTAGCGGCGCTGAGGGGTTGCCGCGTTTGAATTTTGTATGGATAGAGGTGTAAACTCTGGCGCATGAGACGATACGTGGACGTTGGCGTCATTTGGACCGCAGCTGCAACACGGCGAACGGAAACCCGAGGCCGCTGTTGGATCACCTGCTGCACTAGCTGCGCGTTGCCCTCTGTGGTTGCCGTACGCGGTCGCCCTACCTTTCCAGCACGTTCATCCGTCACGTTCCCAGTCCGTTGAAATTTTTCAAACAGATCCTTTATTGTATCGCTTTTCGGTCCTTTGGTTACATTAAACCTCCGTTGAAAACTTCGTCTTGTTGCAACAACACTGTGTTCTAGGCGGTGGAATTCCAACACCAGAAAAATCCTCTGTTCTAAGGAATAAACCATGTTGTCTACAGCACACTTGCACGTTGTGAACAGCACACGCTTACAGCAGAAAGACGACGTACAGAATGGCGCACCCACAGACTGCGTTGTCTTCTATATCTTTCACATCACTTGCAGCGCCATCTGTTGTTGAAAATTGTAACTACTGTAATTTCGAAAGTTTGTCCGCCTGAAAATGTACTGTTGTCCCAAGCATATTGCAACAAACGGTGTATTTCTATCGCTGCTCGTTTAGTTTTTATTGCCGTTTCAAATATACCGGTCATTTTTGAAACACCCTGTATGTATATTGTATAAAATCACTTGTCTTATATCAACTGTATATTCTATAAAATCACCATACGATTAAATAAATAAATAAATAAATGACATCAGAATAACACAGGCACTGCAATATCGTATCGTACAAGCAATGGGCTCCCTGCAACATCCTATGTCATGTCCCACCACTGGTCAGAGACCAGCCGTAGCCGTACTGGGGAATTACTGTTCCATATGTAGGCTGCTGTTAGCGCCTCAACATAAACGGCTGCGTTTGGAGCGGGGCCGTGTGCGGCAAGCATGGACTCCTGCTGAAGGGCAATGAATCTCGGTTATGCACTACCCTGGATGATCTTCTTAGGCGACTATAGCGGCGAGCTGACGGGAGACCAATATTCCAATAGTCTGGAGAAGCACACCTATATCATTGACGTCGGTTTGAAGTAGGGTTTTGGGGCATATACTGTATTCAAACATTATGAATCACCTCGAAGGGAACGATCTATTGATACGTAATCAGCATGGTTTCAGAAAACATCGTTCTTGTGCAACGCAGCTAGCTCTTTATTCGAACGAAGTAATGGCCGCTATCGACAGGGGATCTCAAGTTGATTTCGTACTTCTAGATTTCGGGAAAGCTTTTGCCACCGTTCCTCACAGGCGACTTCTAATCAAGCTGCGGACCTATGGGGTATCGTCTCAGTTGTGCGACTGGATTCGTGATTTCTTGTCAGGAAGGTCGCAGTTCGTAGTAATAGACGGCAAATCATCGAGTAAAACTCAAGTGATATCAGGTGTTCCCCAGGGAAGCGTCCTGGGACCTCTGCTGTTCCTGATCTATATAAATGACCTGGGTGACAATCTGAGCAGTTCTCTTAGGTTGTTCGCAGATGATGCTGTAATTTACCGTGTAGTAAGGTCATCCGAAGACCAGTATCAGTTGCAAAGCGATTTAAAAAAGATTGCTGTATGGTGTGGCAGGTGACAGTTGACGCTAAATAACGAAAAGTGTGAGGTGATCCACACGAGTTCCAAAAGAAATCCGTTGGAATTCGATTACTCCATAAATAGTACAATTCTCAAGGCTGTCAATTCAACTAAATACCTGGGTGTTAAAATTACGAACAACTTCAGTTGGAAAGACCACATAGATAATATTGTGGGGAAGGCGAGCCAAAGGTTGCGTTTCATTGGCATGACACTTAGAAGATGCAACAAGTCCACTAGAGAGACAGCTTACACTACACTCGTTCGTCCTCTGTTAGAATATTGCTGCGCGGTGTGGGATCCTTACCAGGTGGGATTGACGGAGGACATCGAAAAGGTGCAAAAAAGGGCAGCTCGTTTTGTATTATCACGTAGTAGGGGAAAGAGTGTGGCAGATATGATACGCGAATTGGGATGGAAGTCATTACAGCAAAGACATTTTTCGTCGCGGCGAGATCTATTTACGAAATTTCAGTCACCAACTTTCTCTTCCGAATGCGAAAATATTTTGTTGAGCCCAACCTACATAGGTAGAAATGATCATCAAAATAAAATAAGAGAAATCAGAGCTCGAACAGAAAGGTTTAGGTGTTCGTTTTTCCCACGCGCTGTTCGGGAGTGGAATGGTAGAGGGATAGTATGATTGTGGTTCGACGAACCCTCTGCCAAGCACTTAAATATGAATTGCAGAGTAGTCATGTAGATGTAGGTGTCACTCCAGCAGTCATGCTGTTGTGATGAGGTCCCATATACTCAGAGGTGCGTAGGGGACGATACGGGAGACCCGTACCGCCGTACCAGGGAAGGTCCTAGCGGAGGTGGTTTGCTATTGCCTTCCTAGTCATCTAGAGGAAGCAAAAATCTCTGACTCCGCTGGGAATCGAACCTAGGACCCCGTGCGCGGGAAGCGAGAGCGCTACCGCGAGACCACGAGCCGCAGCAAGCTGGTGGAAACCATCTAATATGACTTCCGGGCACAGCTAGAACTGGTTATGGGAACTATGATCGCACAACGGTACGTCAGTCAGCTTGCTTTGCTGTGTTACAACTCATGCAAGAGAATCTTAGCTCCATTATTCAACGAGACAATGCTTGTCCACATATGGTACTAGTCTGTGTGAACAATCAGCGAGATGTTAAGATTTTCCCGTTGCCAGCAAGATCTCCAGATCTGTCCTCGATTGCACATGCACCTCGGACGTTATTTTCGTCCCAGCGCCAATATCCAGGATACCAGGACCTTTTACAACAGTTGGGGGCCATCTTGCCTTACGCGAGGATACGACTGTTTTACGACAACTTTCCCATCCGAGTCACCCAAGCCAGAGCGAGTGTAACGTACTGGTAAGTGGGCTCATATTACCAAGTTCCTTGTAAATCTTACTCGATTTTATAATCACATCCCATACCCTCTCAACCTGTGAAGTTTCATTTAGTTTCCTGCTCCGCTTCTGGGTGCTTCACTGCTGTCAGGCTATATAAATGGCTATTAAAGCCAACTCTTCTCCCTAACAGTACCCGAAAAAACACAGTCGACAAAAAATGGCCTTGCAAAAACGGGTACATTACACTTACATGAACTGACATTGCACACTCCACCACCAGATGTCAGATCGACCAAATGATTTCTTAGAGGATTCACAAAAATCATTGGGTAGCTGACAGGCAGTAGCTAGTTTCACTGTGATGGCAGTTCAACCAAAATGCTTTAATCTTTTAACAGCAGCTCAGTTTATCTTCCGTAAAGGCTCCGCTGCTGACGACGAGAACACGGCAAGTGCCATATCCCGATTTCCCAGGAACTTCGCTCAGCGGAAGAGGAATCAAAATAAGCGAACACGTGTCTGGGATTTTCAGTAGATGTTCGACCGTTCCTGAAAAAACGACGGTCGAAGTTGTCGAGATATTGTTACAGTACTTCATGTGACTTTAACCGCGCATTATCCTCAGACGATATGTGGGCTCAGTGCTTAGCGTCGCTGCTTCCATTTGGGCCCTGTATCCGAAACCCGATAGTTTTGAATTCTTTTCTTTTATTTTTATTTTTTCGTTTATCTACGCACGTCCGTAGAAGGTTATCTAATTAGAGGATACAAGGACGTTATATTAAGCGTGTAACCAGAATAATAGCTGGAGCCCACCCAAGATCACTTTATAGACATTTGTTTAAGGAACTCATGATATTCACAGTATCTTCGCAATACACATATTCACTAATGAAATTTGTTATTGATAGCCCACCCTGTTCAAAGATAAACCAAATCGCATAGCTACAACAATAAAAGAAATGGTGATCTTCACTATTCTATTTTTGCGCCCCGTCCTCGTCACCCGATTATAGTTTTCTTTTATTTTATTTTTATTGTTTTTTTATCTACCCATGTCCGAAAGGTTATTCAGCGGATATTTGTTATCGAATTAGAGGATACAAGTGTATTATAAAATGGCTCTGAGCACTATGGCACTCAACGTCTGAGGTCATCAGTCCCCTAGAACTTAGAACTACTTAAACCTAACTAACCTACGGACATCACACACATCCATGCCCGAGACAGGATTCGAACCTGCGACTGTAGCAAGGACATTATATCATTATATTAAGCGTGTAATCAGAATAATAGCTTGAGCCCACCCAAAATCACTTTGCAGACATTTGTTTTCTTCGCGATACATATATTCACTTATGAAATTTGTTGTTAATAACCCATTCCAGTTCAAAAATAATAGCAAAGTGCATGGCTACAACACCAGAAGAAAGAGTGATCTTCGCTATTCTGGGTTAAATCTGACTTTGGCACAGAAAGGAATGAATTATGTTGCCACAAAAATCTTTGGTCAGTTGCTAAATAGCATTAAAAGTCTGAGAGACAGCCAACCAGCATTTAAGAACAAGTTAAAGGAAATTCTGGGTGACTACTCGTTCTACACTATAGATTACCTTTTAGATATGAAGTAGTAACTCTAAGAAAAATTATATTGTGTAAAGAAAACTTATGTGAAACTGACACCTTCCACACCATTACGAGGTGTCGTATTTATGGAACAAGTATTAATTTAATGTAATTGTAAAATTGCAACTGGACTTAACACTAAGTGTCACATATTTATTATGTAATATATGTGTGTCTAGTATGTTGATCCGTAAGAAGCATTTTAAATGAATTTTATCCATAGTGGATACTACTCTGACTACAGTGTGGCTCAAAACAGCTCTAGATGTCATTTTTTAATTTGTAATAGCTTTTGGTGATTTCATATACATGACATCATTGTACTTCCTAGATCTAAGTTCTCCGACAAAAATGTGGATACAAAAATTTCATAATGTGTATCAAAAATCTTCGCAGTCTATAATAGCTTTTTAAGTTTCTCTATGTACAACACCCTTGCACTTCCTGTGGATAAGTTCTTTTACCATACCCTACATGTTTCTGTTTGATCAACATCTTTACACCTGCTACATCTGAGTTCTTTGACCACAGCACACATGTTTGTATGTAAACGCGGTGTATTTCACGAGTGCACATCGCAATAGTGAAATATGCAGCTAAACTCTATAAAACTGAAATATGGACGTGAAAATGATAATAAGTGTGTAACTAAGTGGCAAAACTGTCACCACAGCGTAACTATAATAATGATGCTTCATCTTTATGTGAGTACAGATATTGCCACTTACAATTGTCCCACTAGTACCTGTTTAGTCACCAGCAAATAATTTTTTTGTATTTATACAGTGATCTCCAGCAATATAAACATGTACATGAATGTATAAACACCTGAGGATGGGGGCAAGCCCGAAACCGGTCGTGTGACAAATAAATAACCTTTTATTGCGACTAGTAGCTGAAATTTTTCTACATCATTTTAAATTCTCGTATTCTGATGTTTAATTCTTATATAAATTCTTACATTAATTCTTATATTTTAATCATATGTTTAAGCTTCAGGAAAATGTGCTGCAATCCCTTTTGCGATACCGATCGTAGAAACATTCAAAACAAAGGTATTCCAAACACCACGTGCATCGCGCGAATGCAGGTTTGCCTCAGTAACATGTCTTCGTATGAATCTCTCTCGGGAAAGGAACGTCTTTAACACTGGTGAAGATTTCGCGTGTTAACAATAATTTCACGGCAAACCGTGCGTAACGAATCGCTTTTCCGAAAACTGGCGCTTGCAATTGATTATAAATCAAGATACGCTACAGGGGATTTCACAGAAAACAATTTCAAGTAATTGGCTTTTTTTTAGTTCATTCATCTAACATTCACCGTTATATCAATACACATTGGAAAACATTCGTGTAGTGATATTCTACAGAGATGGGTGGATAAATAAAAAACAGAAATAAAAGTAATAATAGGGTTTCCAACACGGCGCAAAACTAAGAAGCCGCGACACTAACCATTGTGCCACCGTCTAATCTGAGCAGATCTGCCGGTAAAAGACACATAAAGTACCTGGTATATACCTCGAAAACTTTAACCGTCGCTTTTTCAGAAACGGTCAAGTATCTGCGGATAAGCCGATACACGTGTTCGCTTATTTTGACCCCTCTTGCTCTGAGAGAAGGGGACATCGGCTTATGCCACTTGCCGTTTTCTCCTCGTGAGACTTGTGAGATCATAAACAAGAACTAAACAAGAAAAAGTACCCTGCGGGCATAATCCGTAATCTAAACAGGTTAGCGTATCAAATTAAAATCTATGTACGTACTTAGGGCTACGGTCCCTTGGCGGTGTAAAAATTTAAGCTTCTAAGTCAATGAACTCAAAAGATTCGGCCATTGATGTCACATATTTTGATACTCGCAAACTCATCAAAACACATAGGGTACTTCCTTTTGAAGTAGAATAATGAAATTTGGCATGAAGCAAAGTTTTAGATTCTAAGTAAAGTAAAAAAAAAATCTGAAAATTATGCAAGTATAATTACATCACATAAAAAATATCTTTTTCCGGTTAGAACAGACATTGCATTCATTATCCGTCAAAAGTGTAATAGACGAACATTACTGCATGCAAACATAAAATGTAAGTTGTAGCCATGTTTTAGTAAGTAAATAAAAATATTTCTTCTATATCTACATGTATCAACTTAAGTCCCCTGATCGCTTTTTTTTTTATGTCGGGGTTAGTCTGAGGAAATACTGTAGAGATTATTTTGATACGGTCTTGGAATTGCCGGGAGTGATATCTTGCCAGTATTTATATCTAAAACAGACAAAAATTGTTGATATTCTCTATTTCCAGGTTGGATGAGCTATATAAGGGGTGAATCATTTGCAGCGCAAATATTGCGACAATGGAAAATGCTACTGATGTGCAGTTTTCACAGAATTGATCGGTAGTTAGGGACCCATATTGTTAGCCTGTCCACAGATTGCACTGATACTTAGTGTACTTTTTACGCAAAGAGTCACTTTTTAAAATGGAACAATGCCAATTAATACTAACAAACTAGAAGTAGGATAAACTACAATGTCGCCGGCCACTGCACACGTGTCTGCACTTCAGTGGAGATGTCCGAGCAGACTGTAGTAATAAGTCGTTTCTAACCATCGGGTGTAGTTGGTACATCCTTGTAGCCAGCCTCTTTCAGCTTTCCCCACATAAAAAAAGCCTGTTGTTGTTGCGGTCTTCAATCCAGAGACTGGTTTAATGCAGCTCTCCATGCTACTCTATCCTGTGCAAGCTTCTTCATCTCCCAGTACCCACTGCAACCTACATCCTTCTGAATCTGTTTAGTGTATTCATCTCTTGGTCTCCCTCTACGTTTTTTACCCTCCACGCTGCCCTCCAATACTAAATTGGTGATCCCTTGATGCCTCAGAACATGTCCTACCAACTGATCCCGTTTTTCAGTAAAGCTGAGCGACAAACTCCTCTTCTCCCCAATTCTATTCAATACCTCCTCATTAGTTATGTGATCTATCCATCTAATCCTTAGCATTCTTCTGTAGCACCACGTTTCGAAAGCTTCTATTTTCTTCTTGTCCAAACTACTTATCGTCCATGTTTCACTTCCATACATGGCTACACTCCATACAAATACTTTCAGAAACGACTTCCTGACACTTAAATCTATAGTCGATGTTAACAAATTTCTCTTCTTCGGAAACGCTTTCCTTGCCATTGCCAGTCTACATTTTATATCCTCTCTACTTCGACCATCATCAGTTATTTTGCTCCCCAAATATCACTACTTTAAGTGTCTCATTTCCTAATCTAATTCCCTCAGCATCACCCGACTTAATTCGACTACATTCCATTATCCTGGTTTTGCTTTTGTTGATGTTCATCTTATATCCTCCTTTCAAAACACTGTCCATTCCATTCAACTGCTCTACCAAGTCCTTTGCTGTCTCTGACAGAATTACAGTGTCATCGGCGAACTTCAATGTTTTTATTTCTTGTCCATGGATTTTAATACTTACTCCGAATTTTTCTTTTGTTTCCTTTACTGCTTGCTCAATATACAGATTGAATAACATTGGGGACAGGCTACAACCCTGTCTCACTCCCTTCCCAACCGCTGCTTCCCTTTCATGCCCCTCGATTCTTATAACTGCCATCTGGTTTCTGTACAAATTGTAAATAGCCTTTCGCTCCCTGTATTTTACCCCTGCCCCCTTCAGAATTTGAATGAGAGTATTACAGTCAACATTGTCAAAAGCTTTCTCTAAATCTACGAATGCGAGAAACGTAGGTTTGCTTTTCCTTAATGAATCTTCTAAGTTAAGTCGTAGGGTCAGTATTGTCTCACGTGTTCCAACATTTCTACGGAATCCAAACTGATCTTCCCCGAGGTCGGCTTCTACCAGTTTTTCCATTCGTCTGTAAAGAATTCGTGTAAATATTTTGCAGCAGTGGCTTATTAAAGTGATAGTTCGGTAATTTTCACATCTGTCAACACCTGCTTTCTTTGGGATAGGAATTGTTATATTCCTCTTGAAGTCTGAGGGTATTTCGCCTGCGTCATACATCTTGCTCACCAGATGGTAGAGTTTTGTCAGGACTGGCTCTCCCAAGGCTGTCAGTAGTCCTAATGGAATGTTTCCTACACCCGGGGCCTTGTTTCGACTTAGGTCTTTCAGTGCTCTGTCAAACTCTTCACGCAGTATCATATCTCCCATTTCATCTTTATATACATCATCTTCATATATTTATTTATTTATTTAACCTGGCAAGATTAGGGCCATCAGGCCCTCTCTTACATCTAACCAGGCATTCTACTTATTTTACATTCATATGTTTTAGTAGGCATGTTAAACTACATCTAGTATAAAAAGTGAAATAAACAATTTGAAAGGTACACTTGGAAAAATACATACATATAGAGTTTATATTCTTAGATCACAAGTACTGTTATAATTAGACATTATTGAAGAGACAGATTTTAGATAGGAGTGCTGGCAGCAGGGAGTATGAGGGAGACTCATGGTGACGGGAGGAGAAGAATAGAGAGACATGATGAAACATAATTAAGGAAATACAAAGGAAAAGAAGATTGCGTGGCTAATAGAGATAGATGAAGAGGAAGGCATCTCAGGAGCAAGATAGGAGACGCTAGCTTTGCTATTTGACAGATGAGAGGATTGGCCTTGTACATCAGTTTTGTGGTGAACTTTATCAGGATGATAGTAGGAAATGCTTCAGCTTCTTCTTAAAAGCAGCAGGAGATTGAATTTTGCGGAAGGTAAGGGGCAGTTTGTTCCAGAGGCGGACAGCGGCAACTGAGAAGGAGTTTGCAAAAGTTTTTGTTTTGTGAGTGGGCACAGTTAGGATACCAAATAAGAGTGACCTCGTGTTTCGATTATGATGGCATGACAGGTTTTTAATCTCTGAAGCAAGGTACTGGGGTGCTTGCGCGACGAGGAGTCGGTGAAGTAGACATAGAGTGTGGTAGTCACGCAATTTGTCCGGCCGCAGCCACCCTAGCTCAGAGTATGAAGCACTAACATAATCATATCGGCGAATGTTGCAGGTGTAACGCACACAGGCATTCATGGTTAGCTCTAGCCGTCTTTTGTTTTCAGTACTCATGCCTTGTTGAATCACATCACAATAGTGGAGGTTCGGTAGAACGAGTGCTTGCACGAGCTGGCGTTTCAAGTCCTGTGGAAATATGTTCCGAAACTTTTTGAGAGCATAGAGACAAACAGACGTCTTTCGGCACACTGCGACTGTATTCTCCGCCCACGTTCTTCACTGTTTTCTGATATTGTATTGGAGTACCGTCGAGCAGAATAGGAAGTAGCCGTTCGCGGAAATCTGAACTTATTAATTTCTGATGGGCTATTAAGATTACTTGCGTCTGTTTTGCATTTAGTTTAAGCCCCAGGTTTTTCGCCCATGTCAGTACTGAAGACAGATCATCATTCATCTGAGCGATTGCAGTGTTTACATCTTCAGGTCTGACGCTTAGGTAGAGCTGGAGGTCGTCGGTATAGAAATGATATTTACAGGAGGACAGAACCGACGAAATATCGTTGACATATAAAGAAAACAAAAGTGATCCTAAGACTGATCCTTGGGGCACTCCAGAGGAAACATGTTTCCAGGAAGATTTTTCATTTACGCAGACAACACATTGCTGTCTGTCTTTTAAGTAGCTTTCAAACCATCTCATTGCACTATCAGAGAAATTAAGCTGTTGCATTTTTCTGAGCAATATGTCAAAGCTAACAGTGTCAAAAGCTTTGCTGAAGTCCAGTAGCGTCAAAATTGTTGCCTTTCGATAGTCGATGGCATATTTCAGGTCATCAGTTACTTTAATTAGAGCAGTGTTTGTGCTGTGATGTTTACGGAAACCGGATTGAAATTTGTCATATAGGCTGAATTCATGCAAGTGTTCAGTGATTTGGTCATGAACAATATATTCAAGTGCTTTGGAAACAGCAGGCAGTATGCTAATTGGTGGGTAATCACTAGGCAGTTGCGGGTTTTCGATCTTAGGGATGGGTCGAATTAGGCTTCTTTTCCATGCAGTGGGATATATTCCGTTCACGAGGGAAAAATTAAATATGTCAGTTAAGACAGGTACTAAGATATCGGCAACATTCTTAATCATGGTTATACCGATACTGTCGTTGCCTATTGCATCAGAAGAGATTCTCATTATTGCTTTTCTTGCCGTATTTGTTGTTACATGTTTTAGATGGAAGGTATCGTTGTTAGTTATCCTGTTTGGGGATTCTTGTGGACGGTAATTATCAGCTGTGCTGGTATTCAGAGGTGCAGAGAAGAATTCATTTAATTCGTTAGCTGACACATGAAAAGTAGTTTCCGATTTTGCCTTTCCGACCCCCAAGCTACGGAGATTCTTCCATAGAGTCGTGGGCGTCAGATCGCTGCATACAAGGGAGCGAGCGTGCCTGATTTTAGCATTGCGAATGCATTGTTTCACTCTGTTCCGTAGCTTTCTATATTCTTCGAAACGCTCAGGTTTCGGATCTGCCTTGAAACGCCTGTGGGCAGCATCCCTATTAGTCATCATTTGACGTAATTCAGCTGTCAGCCATGGAGCAGGGGATTTTCTTACACGGATTGTGCGCACAGGTGCATGTTTATCATAGAGGGCAGTGAGTTTATCACCAAGTTCATTAATTTTGCCGTCGATTGTGGGTTTTCTGATTATTTGATGCCATGAGATTTCTGAGCAATCGGCTGTTAGAGCGTCAAGGTCAATACGTTTCATGTTCCTACAAGTTATGTAACGCGATTTGATCCTTGGGGGCTGCACAGAGTAGGCCAGGAATATTACATCATGTGCTGAGAGGCCAGGGGCCGATGTTTGACCAGCATCTCTTACTTTGTCAGTCTGTTTCGTTGCGATTACGTCTGTAAGAGTATGACTGTGCGCCGTATGGTGTGTAGGTTGTAATGGAAGAATGTTCATGCTATTGCAACTAAACAGTCTTCTTAGGTTTATTGCGGAGGGAGTGTCTCTTAGCAGGTCTATGTTCAAGTCACCCATTACGATGACATGTTCGTATTGACACTGAAGTGAATGTAATTCCGACTGGAAGGAACTCACTGAGCTTATTTTTGGCGGCTTGTACACGACGCCAGTCAAGAATTTCCGACTTTGTATATTTATTTCAATGAACATGAATTCAGCCTCTTTTTCTTCAGCAGGATTTGATGTACATACGACTTTCGCTTCGAGATCTGTTCGTATATACGCGCCGACCCCGCCACCTCGCTTTTTTGATCTGTCTGACCTAAGAAATGTGTACCCTGGGAGATGAAAAGATGCAGAGGATATGTGTGGTTTCAACCACGTTTCGGATAAGAGGATTACGTGGTAGTTTAGTTGGTTGAAGAGGAGGCTAAGTTCTTCGTAATGTGCAGGTAAAGACTGGATGTTGCAGTGAGCTGCTAAAAGCTCTGACGCGTTCCGCTGAGCAGCCTGGAGCAGGGTGGCAGACTGGTTTGTCCCTTTGTTAGGCACTACCTGCCGCGAGGGGCACTGGCCGCTGCTTCCGCCAAGTGACATAACACAGGGGTGTCCGAGATTTTGCGCGCCCTGTTCGTGACACCGCGAGTGCCGAAAGAAAGGCGACTGCTAGAGATTTCCTGGGGTTGCGGGAGTATAGAAAATGGATTAGTGGTATTCGGTGCAAGGAGAATATGATCAAAATAGTGACAGCTGTGTGTCACTGTGTATCCTCTGTCGTAAGAGGAGAAATGTAATTAGCGTATTTGAAACAGCTTAGGGTGGAAATAAGGGAAAAGGGAGTGATTTAAGAGGCCGATGCTGCCAGCAGAGAGAAGTAAGCTTAATAATTAATAGATTATCGTAGGAAGCTAGAATTAAATTGAAATTTACTAAAGTGATACTGGTAGTGATTATCGTAGGAAGCTACAATTAGATTAAAATTTGCTAAAGTGATACTGATAGTGTTTTTGTTATGAACAATTTAAACCGAAGAGATGGGTGATTAATGAACTAAAGGAGAGACTAATAATTGCAATAGAACTATTTCAGAACGGAAGAGAATAAACTGAGAAAATGAAAAAAGTATTAGCAGTAACTAAAATTAAGTAATGGTTAGAGCTACAGACACAAAAAAAGTGAAAAGTTAATACAGTTACAAAAACAATTAGTTGAAGGTACAAATATGGGTATAATTAAAAAATTAATAAAATTACAAGACTATATCTGAGTATAGGGCTGTTACAATTTGCAAATGGTGTTAAGTTTGCACTTTTGGCTCGAGTAGCTTCACTTAATACTATTCAGTTCTGTCATGTTTGTGACTGTCTTCTTTCCAGCTGCTGTCTTAATGATTACTCTGCCATCCTGAGTCCACACATTCTGAAGACCGAAATGAGATATGGCACTGTTTAAAATCTTTAGCCGTTCGTGTGTCAGATCTTCCCTTATTGTAAGCCCTGTCCTTGCTAACTTCTTCTTCTGGGTAAAGATCTCTGCCCTTTTTCGGTACGAGACAAATTTAATTATTATTGGACGAGGTTTGGTGGCACCTGGTAGTTTTCGTCCCACCCGATGGCTCCTGTCAATGTCTGCCTTGGTCACTTCAACGCCTAATTTTTCACGCGCAACCTGTATAAGCAGGTTGTCCGTGTCTTCTTCCTTATTTTCTACTACTCCAAACAGTCGTAGACTATTTCGCCTTTGGTACTGTTCTAGTTCGTCAGTTGCGGCAGATAGTTTCACTTCCAACTCTCGTGCCTTTTTCTCGTATTCAGACACAGACTTTTTTAGTGCTGTAATTTCGGCAGTATTGGCCTCAACAGTTTCACGCATTTTGGCCAATACTGCTGCCGTTACAGTATCTGATATAGTGCCTGCTATCAGATCGAGATTGTTTTTATCGCGAAGCGCAGCGTTTACCTCAGAGCGGACCAGCTCCGCTATGCCGGGAGCCGCGGCCGCACCTTCCGCCAAGAGCGGGCCCGCCGCACCTGCTGCTTCCCCGCTGCTGGACGCGCTGCTGTTGACTCTTCTGTTTACCATTTTCTCGAAGATATTGGCGGAGCACAGAAAAAAAAATAGCACTACTGCACAGAACACTGTTGTTTACACGATTTCCACTTGTACTAGACAACACCACCTGCGAGAACACCTTCGAATTCAACTAAATTTCGCGAGCCGAACTGAACACGTGTTACACTGTAGCCGCCATATCAAAACCACACATCAATAGCACTTCCATTTCCGCAATATTTACAGTGCAAGTTTTAGATGATTATCGCTGTATACACACAATTAAGTTTGCACGGGACTCTCAGCGCACGAGTCCTACTACTGCTTGGCCAGTTTTGTTTTGTAGTTTCAATATTTCGCAGGCTAACTTCTGCGGGACACCACTACTAGTCTGACACTAACCGCAGATTTTTCTTACGAGAAGCGCGTGCGATTTCTCTCGTGACTGTGTGTTCGCTTGGTGTCTCTCTCCTTATTTGTTTACGCAAGCGTTGTCAGCCTGAAGAAGTAACTGCTGCCAAACTAACGACTGTTCACTTCTGTTTCCATTCCTTTTTTTCTAACAACAAACTTGTGATGGCACAGTTGTGCTGGAAGCTGCGCAATGCAGCCGTGACCTGCCACAAGAGCCTTTACGAGAGCAGCAGACGGCGACTCGCTGGCGCACAGTGGGGAAGCGCAGCTCAATCGCTGCCGCCTTGTGCCAGGTCGGGGTTGCGCCGCAGGGCGCAGCACGCCGGACAACACATAGCGGCGCAATCAGGCGGCAATTGCACGAGGGGAGTACGCCCTCGCTGCGCCGTCGCCCTCTTCCTGAGCAGATGCGATCAGCTGCTGGCCGGACAGCACCATTAGCCAAGTTCAGCCGTCCTCAATTTATACACTACTGGACATTAAAATTGCTACACCAAGATGAAATGCAGATGATAAACGGGTATTCATTGGACAAATATACAGTGTGATTCAAAAAGAATACCACAACTTTAGGAATTTAAAACTCTGCAACGACAAAAGACAGAGCTAAGCACTATTTGTCGGCGAATTAAGGGAGCTATAAAGTTTCATTTAGTTGTACATTTGTTCGCTTGAGGCGCTGTTGACTAGGCGTCAGCGTCAGTTGATGCTAAGATGGCGACCGCTCAACAGAAAGCTTTTTGTGTTATTGAGTACGGCAGAAGTGAATCGACGACAGTTGTTCAGCGTGCATTTCGAACGAAGTATGGTGTTAAACCTCCTGATAGGTGGTGTATTAAACGTTGGTATAAACAGTTTACAGAGAATGGGTGTTTGTGCAAAGGGAAAAGTTCTGGACGGCCGAGAACGAGTGATGAAAATGTAGCACGCATCCAGCAAGCATTTGTTTGCAGCCCAGGAAAATCGACTCGCAGAGCTAGCAGAGAGCTGCAAATTCCACAATCAACTGTATGGAGAGTCCTACGAAAAAGGTTAGTTATGAAACCTTATCGTCTGAAATTGGTTCAATCTGAACGTGGATCGGCCGCTAGGCAGCCCGTGACAGAGCACTTCATCACTGGCCTCCAAGAAGCCCTGATCTTACCCCCTGCGACTTTTTCTTATGGGGGTATGTTAAGGATATGGTGTTTTGGCCACCTCTCCCAGCCGCCATTGATGATTTGAAACGAGAAATAACAGCAGCTATCCAAACTGTAACGCCTGATATGCTACAGAGAGTGTGGAACGAGTTGGAGTATCAGGTTGATATTGCTCGTGTGTCTGGAGGGGGCCATATTGAACATCTCTGAACTTGTTTTTGAGTGAAAAAAAACCTTTTTAAATACTCTTTGTAATGATGTATAACAGAAGGTTATATTATGTTTCTTTCATTAAATACACATTTTTAAAGTTGTGGTATTCTTTTTGAATCACCCTGTATTATTCTAGAACTGACATGTGATTACATTTTCACGCAGTTTAGTTGCATAGTCCTGAGAAATCAGTACCCAGAACAACCACCTCTGGCCGTAATAACGGCCTTGATACGCCTGGGCATTGAGTCAAACAGAGCTTGGATGGCGTGTACAGGTACAGCTGCCCATGCAGCTTCAACACGATACCACAGTTCATGAAGAGTAGTGACCGGCGTATTGTGACGAGCCAGTTGCTCGGCTACCATTCACCAGACGTTTTCAATTGGTGAGAGATGTGGAGAATGTGCTGGTCAGGGCAACAGTCGAACATTTTCTGTATCCAAAAAGGCCCGTACAGGACCTGCAACATGCGGTCGTGCATTATCCTGCTGAAATGTAGGGTTTCGCAGGGATCGATTGAAGGGTAGAGCCACGGGTGGTAACACATTTGAAATTTAACGTTCACTGTTCAAAGTGTCGTCAATGCGAACAAGAGCTGACCGAGACGTAAGCCTTTGAAAAGATGTTCCCACATAAACTGCTTTCTACCAACATGACTGACAGAACCGTAACTGCTACAGATTTTCTGTCATTACGCTGGCCAAACAACTTCAAATGCTTTGCATCGCTCAGTATATACTCTAACTTAACAATGTATGTTCTTTGGCCTACTGTCAAAAACAATTACATTACTGATTTACATTGAAAAGTTAATAATTTACAACAAACTATTAATACGATATTAAAGACAATCATGATTCATTCTCAAAGCATTTGATCTTTTGACTTTTGTGTGGAAATTTGGTTATGAAGTTACAATAACAAAACCTATCCTAAAATCATTAATTACATGTCGATTTCACGTTGGACTTTATTCCTGACATAAAAACTGAGGTATAGTACGAAACACCAAAACGAAATTTCAGGTTAAAGTTCGTAGTATCAAAATGACTGAAAATCAACAGTGTTTACAACAGTCATGAAAATGGAATTACAACTGATGTAACTGCTGTTTCGTTATTGACATGATACATAAAGTTCACAAGTCACGTTAAATACATCAGATGAATGATAAATGTTCCAAAAATCTGTTTTTAGGTAAGCTGAAATTAACGAATTTCGCTAATTAATTATTTGGTTTAATTACAATATAGATACTTCTAACATTTCTATGGGAATGTAATAACGCAATCACGAGAACAAAATTATACATTTTGCTGAAGTTTACGACGGTATGTTAATTCACAATATTAGGTTTTCGAAATGTAACTTTCTGTTAATTACAGTTAAATGATGTGAAATAATGTTAATGATGTTTATTCGGATTGAACTGAAGCATAGTTTAATTTGCTGAGAGAAATCAAGAAGAACCATACTTTCTAACTTATGTCCATTACATATTACGGTTCGGATAACATACATTCTGCTAAACTCTTAGTGGCATCGAAGCATTCATTAACTACCCTACAATTATTCCTATTACAATATCCACAATTGATATAACGACTTGCCGCTGAGTGGAAATATCAGATCCAAAATGGTTCAAGTGGCCCTAAGCACTATGGGACTTAACATCTGAGGTCAAAAGTCCCCTAGAATTTAGAACTACTTAAACCTAACTGACCTAAGGACATCACACACATCCATGCCCGAGGCAGGATTCGAACCTGCGACCATAGCAGCAGCGCGGTTCCGGACTGAAGCGCCTAGAATCGCTCGGCCACAGCGGCCGGCATACCAGGTCCGTGGAGGAATATCTGGTTGGACAGAGTCGTAGTATTTACTCTTCTATTTATGTGATTGCTCCTGTTTTTCTTTAGAAGTGTTTTGTAATACTGATTCGTATGCATTAAAATAGATCTGTAAATGTTAAGAGGCTGATATTAAGAGGATCCTTGGATGTAGTAATGCTCCTATATTTGCCTTGATCCAGGTGATACGCGTACTGTAAGAGCCAGATGTATACCAAACTAGCACTTAATTTTTTCGTGTTTGTACATTCTTTGATTTACAGTACACCGGAAGACTCGAGTAACCTGTTTCAAATAGGAGCTTTTGAAAATGAGCTTGTAACCAGAAACTATATCGGGCAAAACAAAAAGTTTGTGAAACTTGGGCGAAAAAATGTTTCCTTGTGTAATAGTCACTACATTTCAATTAATTTGAAATATAAACGTGAGTGGCTTGTGGTGTGAGTCCTCTTCCTGTTACGGGGTGTTCGTGCGGGAAATATCAACTCTTATCTTCTGAGGCTTCATTTATCAGTAATACACTATGGATAGTAGGCAAATAGCTGTATTCATGCATACCAATGCATTACGTTCATCCACATTGGCCTGTAATATTTGCATTACTGTACAAGGCTCTGATATTCCTATTTAGTCGACAATGTCTCTGGGCTCACTGCGATCTCAGGCCATGGTAAGTTAAGTCCGACTGTTTATCACTACTCGGCCTGTCACGAGACCCGCACCTAATCAGTGGGTCAGCGTGCGAGGCAATGTCTCTAATGTCTCTACTCTGACCTGGCGACGGTGCGTCGGACGAAAATACAACGGCACTGCTATTTATATCGCGACACGAGGCCAGCCACTCTCATCAGCTGATCCATTCACCACCCGCTGGGCGTATCCAAGAGAGACGGGGAGACGGCGTAGGCAGCAACAAAGAGAAACATACCTAACTAGAGAGTAACGACGGAAGGAGTGTCATCATACTGGTTGATATCCCGCTGCAACCAAGCTTTCGTTCGTGAACATTCGTTTCAGTTACTGAGAAAAATAACACAGTGATAAAATAATAGATCACTACTTGGGAGAAGCGAGATTCTAATCACAGTTTGCAGGCTGAAAACAAAATCTGATATGGCTGCGCAGCTAGAAGGCTTAATCTCAAACATTTAATGCAACTCATTTTAAATAAAAGAACGATAATTGGAGTGTGTAACAACAAAATGAGATGGCTTTAGGGCCTTATGGAGCAAATGGTCACCCACATCATGATACTGTTGCCACCGACTTACACTACTGGCCATTAAAATTGCTACACCACGAAGATGACTTGCTACAGACGCGAAATTTAACCAACAGGTAGAAGATGCTGTGATATGCAAACGATTAGCTTTTCAGAGCATTCACACAAGGATGGCGCCGGTGGCGACACCTACAACGTGCTGACATGGGGAAATTTTGCAACAGATTTCTCATACAAAAACAGCAGCTGACCGGCGTTGCCTGGTGAAACGTTGTTGTGATGCCTCGTGTAAGGAGGAGAAATGCGTACCATCACGTTTCCGACTTTGATAAAGGGCGAGTTGTAGCCTATTGCGATTGCGGTTTATCGTATCGCGACATTGCTGCTCGCGTTGGTCGAGATCCAATGACTGTTAGCAGAATATGGAATCGGTGGGTTCAGGAGGGTAATACGGAACGCCGTGCTGGATCCCAACGGCCTCGCATCACTAGCAATCGAGATGACAGGCATCTTATCCGCATGGCTGTAACGGATCGTGCAGCCACGTCTCGTTCCCTGAGTCAACAGGTGGGGACAGCAACCGTCTGCGCGAACAGTTCGACGACGTTTGCAGCAGCATCGACTATCACCTCGGAGACTATGGCTGCAGTTACCCTTGACGCTGCATCACAGCCAGGAGCGCTTGCTATGGTGTACTCAACGACGAACCTGGGTGCACGAATGGCAAAACGTCATTTTTTCGGATGAATCCAGGTTCTGTTTACAGCATCATAATGGTCGCATCCGTGTTTGGCGACATCGCGGTGATCGCACATTGGAAGCGTGTATTCGTCATCGCCGTACTGGCGTATCACCCGGCGTGATGGTATGGGGTGCCATTGGTTACACGTCTCGATCACCTCTTGTTCGCACTGACGGCACTTTGAACAGTGGACGTTACATTTCAGATGTGTTACGACCCGTGGCTCTACCCTTCATTCGATCCCCGCGAAACCCTACATTTCAGCAGGATAATGCACGACCGCATGTTACAGGTCCTGTACGGGCCTTTCTGGATACAAAAATGTTCGACTGCTGCCCTGTCCAGCACATCCTCCAGATCTCTCACCAATTGAAAACGTCTGCTCAATGGTGGGCGAGCAACTGGTTCGTCACAGTACGCCAGTCACTACTCTTGGTGAACTGTGGTATCGTGTTGAAGCTGCATGGGCAGCTGTACCTGTACACGCCGTCCAAGCTCTGTTTGACTCAATCCCCAGTCGTATCAAGGCCGTTATTACGGCCAGAGGTGGTTGTTCTGGGTACTGGTTTCTCAGGATCTGTGCAGCCAAATTGCGTGAAAATGTAATCACATGTCAGTTCTAGTATAATATATTTGTCCAATGAATACCCATTTATCATCTGCTTTTCTTCTTGGGGTAGCAATTTTTATGGCCAGTAGTGTATGTCCGTGGCGCTGTGTGTGTTCCTGCAGCTGTTTGCTCGGATTACGGCATATCCCGATACGACCATCGACCTGAAACATTATTCGTGCGGCCAGGTGAGAGGTTTTCATTGATCCGCGGTCCAATCACGATGATCCCGTTTCTACTGCAATCATAATTAAAGATGAAGTTTCTGCTTCCGTGGGGATCCAGAGCTTCTAAATGTTTACTGAAAGCATAGATTGTCCGTTGTAGGCTGTTTTGTGCTTTATTAAACTTGTGCTGTTAGCTAATTTCGGCCCTGAGCCATTATCAAGCACCTGAAATAAACCAATGTGGAAGAGCGTCACACGTCTGCATGGATCGTCACGTATGAATAAAGCATTCCACAACTCACATTAACGTAAATACATTTTCAGTGCAATAACGTTACTTATCTTTGCTATGTATGTATTACATATCGTGGTCATCACATTCTTTTACATCACATGCGTTGTCACTAAGTTGATCTCTGTGTGTAATCTCCATACAATGAAGACGTACGATAATGTTTGTACTAGTCCACACTTTTATTTGATGCATGTTTTGGAATCATTTTTACCTGTATTTTCCAGACATTGCTACTTGGTTCCATACGTTTTTCTTTGCATAATGTGGCTTGTAGCCGGCCGCTGTGCGGTTCTAGGCGCTTCAGTCCGGAACCGCGCTGCTGCGACGGTCGCAGGTTCGACTCCTGCCTCGAGCATGGATGTATGTGATGTCCTTAGGTTAGTTAAGTTTAAGTAGTTCTAAGTCTAGTGGACTGATGACCTTAGATGTTAAGTCCCATAGTACTTAGAGCCATTTGAACCATTTGTGGTTTGTATTACGCGTTTTGCTTAATGTAAAATACATATACATGGTTCTGAGAGAGACATTTTCTCATTTTTCTGTGTGCAATATTGTTTCAATGAATTTTAAGTGTACTCGTAGCTGTGTATCTTTATTGGTTCCTATTATCACTTCCTACCCATCTTGATGTAACAGAAGGCAGACCAGTAGTCACAGATTTGCTGATCATAGATTGTCATCTGGTGCCACTGATCTATCACGGATTATATAAACTTAAAATATTTTTTAAATTTGTTTATCAGTAATTCACCTGTACAGTATGTCAATAAGCAGGTCTCCGTATATCCGTATGTAACTTTCGTTAAGCTTGGCACGCCAGTAATAAATAGATTCTTTCTCTCTCAATGTTTCATGATTTTTATACTTTCATATATGATTTTTCATGTACTGTAAAGAATATATATGCCCTTAAGTGACCTTTGGTCAGCGATTACCGAGTGTACAGTTCTCCAATTAACTCTGACACGCCAGCGATAAATGTAACGTAATTGCACATGCCTGTCGATAGGTTTACAATGTTTGGAAGTATATGCATCTCTGACAACGGCGTAACGGCTGTTTTAGCTGTCAGGCTGCAGCATGTTACGATGGAGTACGACTTCTGGTTTTATGTATGTAACATAGAATGATGTAATGAGCACAATGTGTAATACATGACATAGCAAATGTAAGTAATGTTATTGCACTGTAAATCGGGTTATGTTAATGTGAGCTGTGGAGTGGTTTATTCATACACGATGATCCATGCGGACATGTTTTCCACGTTCGTTTATTAAGCCTAGTTTACACGACGACACGAGGTTGCAGGCAACTGCACTACCGGCCACTGCGCATGCACGCCACGCGCTTGCGAAACTCGTCGGTCAAACTAAACAGTTTCGGCGTGTTCCGACTTTGGCGACACTAGTTAATGAGTTTTGAGGTTATGTGTGTTCGTAGAGTGTAGAAAAACTGAAATATGAAGTGGGGAACGGAGAATAATGTTCGCTTTTTGGATGTCTATGCTGTGCATAGGTGTTTGTGGGATTTCAGTGATGCTGATTACAAAAATAAGAAACATACTGTTGCTCCTGAGACCGTCATGTGCGATCAGAACATAGATAGTTTGACAATATCTGATCTGCAGGGCAAAATTTATTGAATTAGAAGCACATATACAACTGAATTAAGAAAAATACAAGCAAATTTAATTCTAGCTGTAGAAATGCTCTTGTCTACAAGACTAAAATCCCATCGTTCGAGCTGGCCGGAGTGGCCGTGCGGTTCTAGGCGCTACAGTCTAGAATGGAGCGACCGCTACGGTCGCAGGTTCGAATCCTGCCTCGGGCATGGATGTGTGTGATGTCCTTAGGTTAGTTAGGTTTAAGTAGTTCTAAGTTGTAGGGGACTGATGACCTCAGAAGTTAAGTCGCATGGTGCTCAGAGCCACTTGAACCATCGTTCGAGTTGGCTGACTCTTTTTTTTTTTTAACTAATATTGTTGACAGGAGGGAAGGCTACACAAATTCAAGAAGCTGCATTCTTGATTCAATATTCATTTATTTATTATATCGCAGCAGGGCTCCCCATTCACATATGCTTGTATTTTGAAATATTGCCACTGTACAGATCTGCCTTCAAGAGAGTAGTTTGCAAACCATTCTCTTCTTAATGGGGCCTGCTACGAATAATTACTGCTGTTAATGTTAATAATTATTACTGGTAATAATTATTGGTGTTAATGAAAAAGCGTCATCACCAACTAAAACCGCATCTTATAGCATGCCGAGTGTTCGCAATTGTAATGCTTGCAATGTGATATGTAATTTCAGTTCTGGCGATAGTGCATCATGCATTACAATATCTTTATTCCTTATCACATAATTAACTCTATATTGAAGGACCGTTCGCAGTTCTGGTGACATTCTAAGATAATTAAGAGAACTTCTTGGATCTTCCATTACAAATTATTTCAGCAAGGATGCTGAGCAACCGAGCTGACGTCTTTTCATCATCCAGACACGAATCGAAACACGTTTCTTATTTTTTTTTCTTATGCAGCGATTCCATGCAACAAGCTTTAACTCAGAACTCGTGGGCCACGCGGGATTAGCCGAACGGTCTTAGGCGCTGCAGTCATGGGCTGTGCAGCTGGTGTCAGCGGAGGTTCGAGTCCTCCCTCGGGCATGGCTGTGTGTGTTTGACCTTAGGATAATTTAGGTTAAGTAGTGTGTAAGCTTAGGGACTGATGACCTCAGCAGTTAAGTCCCACAAGATTTCACACAAATTTTAACATTTTTTTGTGGCCAGGAATGCCACGCCCGGTCTGAGTGTCTCCAACGTAGACTGGTTCAGACGCCGATCGGGGACTTCGCTCCTCCTGCGGCGCCCTCTGTGTTACCTCTGTCTTTCGCGTCTGTGGCGGTGCTACCTGCTACGCTCTCTTGGTACCGCGGTCGGCTTCTCTTGACGACGCGATGGACGTTTCACCTGTCTCTACTACACCCCTGCCGGAGGCAATACAAATGAACGACGACCGTCAACAGGTACAAGCTGTCTGTCCTGACCACATGGTTGTTGATCATGGAGCTGTGCCTACCTCCGCCGTTCTGCCATCTGGCCACATGTCGAACGATAGCCGCCCGCCATCCGACACGGAACGGCATGTTAGGAAGCAACGGTCGCCGAGGAAACTGGAGAGACGACGCCGTACCCCTTCTGATGACTGCATCACTCGGAAGTCTGCAAAGGATGTCGACCCTGATACTGCGCTGTCCTCTCATGCCCTGACACCTGACGATGTGACGTCCTGCCCTGCGTCCCTCTCAAGTCAGCGTCCACCTCCGGACACCGACCTTCTCCTGCCTGCGTCTGATGCGTCGCCTCCCTTTCTCTGTCTGTCGCTACCTGTGTGGATCCATCTCTGCTAATGTTCCACTAAACTGGCCCAGTGACACTTCTGTCTCCTGGACGGACGACGTCGATACTGAGGATAGACATTCTGGAGGTGTACAGAACGATGGCTCCCTCCCCATCACAGTGATGTGCCCTTCTGTGGGGGCCTAAAGGGGGTTCCCCGTACTTCCCCCGTGTGTGAATCGCCTGTCCTCCTGGCGATGGTAGCTTTCCAGACTTGTCAACTCTATTCGCCTACGCCACAAACTGGCTTTACTCCATGACATGCTGTACGCCGCGGACGTGGACATACACTACTGGCCATTAAAATTGCTACACCAAGAAGAAATGCAGATGATAAACGGATATTCATTGGACAAGTATATTATACTACAACTGACATGTCATTAAATTTTCACGCAATTTGGGTGTATAGATCCTGAGAAATCAGTACCCACAACAACCACATCTGGCCGTAATAACGGCCTTGATTCGCTTCGGCATTGAGTCAGAGCTTGGATGGCGTTTACAGGTACAGCTGCTCATGCAGCTTCAACACGATACCACATTTCATCAAGAGTAGTGACTGGCGTACTGTGACGAGCCAGTTGCTCGGCCACCATTGACCAGACGTTTTCAATTGGTGAGAGATCTGGAGAATGTGCTGACCAGGCAGCAGTCGAACATTTTCTGCATCCAGAAAGGCCCGTACAGGACCTGCAACATGCGGTCATGCATTATCCTGCTGAAATGTAGGGTTTCGCAGGGATCGAAAGAACGGGGGAGCCACGGGTCGTAACACTTCTGAAATGTAACGTCCACTGTTCAAAGTGCCGTCAATGCGAACAAGAGGTGACCGAGACGTGTAACCAATGGTACCCCATACCATCACGCCAGGTGATACGCCAGTATGGCGATGACGAATACACGTTTTCAATGTGCGTTCACCGCGATGTCGCCAAACACGGATGCGACCATCATGATGCTGTAAACAGAACCTGGATTCGTCCGAAAAATGACGTTTTTCCAGGTTCGTCGTTGAGTACAGCATCGCAAGCGCTCCTGTCTGTGATGCAACGTCAAGAGTAACCGCAGCCATGGTCTCCGAGCTGATAGTCCATGCTGCTGCAAATGTCGTCGAACTGTTCGTGCAGATGGTTCAAAAAAATGGCTCTGAGCACTATGGGACTTAACTTCTAAGGTCATCAGTCCCCTAGAACTTAGAACTACTTAAACCTAACTAACCTAAGGACAGCACACAAACCCATGCCCGAGGCAGGATTCGAACCTGCGACCGTAGCGGTCGCGCGGTTCCAGACTGTAGAGCCTTTAACCGCTTGGCCACCACGGCCGGCGTGCAGATGGTTGTTGTCTTGCAAACGTCCCCATCTGTTGACTCAGGGATCGAGACGTGGCTGCACGATCCGTTACAGCCATGCGGATAAGATGGCTGTGATCTCGACTGCTGGTGATACGAGGCCGTTGGGATCCAGCACGGCGTTCCGTATTACCCTCCTGAACCCACCGATTCCATTTTCTGCTACCAGTCATTGGATCTCGAACAACGCGAGCAGCAATGTCGCGATACGATAAACAGCAATCGCGATAGGCTACAATCCGACCTTCATCAAAGTCGGAAACGTGATGGTACGCATTTCTCCTCCTTACACGAGGCTCCCGGCGGAGGTTCGAGTCATCCCTCGGCATGGGTGTGTGTGTTTGTCCTTAGGATAATTTAGATTAAGTAGTGTGTAAGCTTAGGGACTGATGACCTTAGCAGTTAAGTCCCATAAGATTTCACACACATTTGAACATTTTTTTACACGAGTCATCACACCAACATTTCAACAGGCAACGGCGGTCAACTGCTGTTTGTGGATGAGGAATCGGTTGGAAACTTTCCTCATGTCAGCACGTTGTAGGTGTCGCCACCGGCGCCAACCTTGCGTGAATGCTCTGAAAAGCTAATCGTTTGCATATCACAGCATCTTCTTCCTATCGGTTAAATTTCGCGTCTGTAGCACGTCATCTTCGTAGTGTAGCAATTTTAATGGCCAGTAGTGTATGATGCCGTATTCGCAAGAGTACCAGGCCATGGTGAATCGTGCCGAGGCACAGCTCATGTGTCTCTCTCGTCGTTGCCTTGAAGGAGCTATGGTCAGGGCGCGCACACACGATGGGTTTGTGCAAGAGCGTCCATCTATGTATATGTCATAGCATAACGACGACAACGTCGGAGGAATTTGCTTAATGTTCTTACGACTGATGATGGACATCGTTTTGATACCAAACGGGATATCGGGTCCGCCCTCCATGCAAATTATTTTACGCTGTACTCTGAACGTCGTCACCGCCCTGCCAACATTACAGTGGTCTCTAGACTCTTCTTTGACTCGGTTCCCGTGGATGCGAAGATGGATCTGACTGTTGACGTCACGGAGGACGGAGTTCATGACGCTATCGAGTCGGGTTCTACGAAGAGGTCGCCTGGCTCGGACGACCTCCCACTGGAGTTTTATCGGACATTTCGTCCCCTTTAGGCGTTAGTGTGGACGGAAATTTGTCAGGACCTTACGTCACCTTTCGTGCCGATTCCAGACGGTTTCCTCGATGGTTTCCTCATTCCCATCCACAAGCCTCGGAGTATCTCACGGATATGCGATTACCGCCCGTTGACGTTACTCAATAGCGATACAGAGATCTTCATGCTGCTGTCGGCTGCACGACTTAAACGAACAGCTCGGTACGTGGTTTCCCCCGACTGTGAGGTACCAATAACATACACACTGCCCTCTGCTGCTATCGTGACATAATCGCTCTTGCTCACGCTCGTCGTATGCCTGGATTTTTGGCATCTCTTAACTTCAGCCAGGCGTTCGATCGAGTCGATCAGGACTTCTTGGAAGGGGTGCTCCGTAATATGGGCTACCCTGACACTACCGTCGACGTCGTAATGCGTCTCCTTTGTGGAGCTACGTCTCGTGTGCCCTGCAATGGCCGTCTTACTTCTCCCGCCTCGATCCGTGGATCAGTGTGTCACGATTGCCCGCTCTCTGCCCTGTTGTATGAATTCGCCTCCGTCAACGCCTCTCTGGCATGTCTCTCGGTGGCCATGCATTCAGCTGCACCTCTTACGCAGACGATCTCGTCGTCGTTCTCCGTAGCAGTGCTGAGGTCAGGGAATCACTAGCATGGGTCACTACCTACGGTAAATCTTCTGGTAGCAGCCATTACGTCCGCAAATAGAGCGCCATGGCTATTGGTGCGGACTGCGCTGCTCCTTTGGATGTAGCTGATAATTTCCAGTGCTTAGGACTCGATTTCGCAAGTGATCTGCGGCGGACAGTTGCGTTCAACTGCCGAATCTACTTTCACAACTAGGTGCAGGGCTCTTAGATCACCGTTTACGAGCACTGGATCTTCTGCAACGCACACAATATGTAAATGTATATTTAGCGTCACGTATCCCCCACGTGGCACAGACACTTTCCATTCCGCCATCAATGGCCCGCCGCATGCTAGCGGCATTGGGTTTGTTTGTTACCTGCCCGCATCTCGTGGTCGTGCGGTAGCGTTCTCGCTTCCCACGCCCGGGTTCCCGGGTTCGATTCCCGGCGGGGTCAGGGATTTTCTCTGCCTCGTGATGGCTGGGTGTTGTGTGCTGTCCTTAGGTTAGTTACGTTTAAGTAGTTCTAAGTTCTAGGGGACTTATGACCACAGCAGTCGAGTCCCATAGTGCTCAGAGCCATTTTTTTGTTTGTTACCTCGTCTTGCTGCTCAAGAAAAGGCAAGAAATCCTCACCGTCCCGCGGTGCAGGGGCGCTTTAGGTCTCTATTAAGTGCCTGATAGAGCGGAAACCCTTTTCATTGGCTCGCACATGACGTTGTAGTGCCGTAGTCGTACGTGCCTTACCAGCGAATTGCTGGAGGCCCTTGCGCCACACACTCTCTCAGCACCTATCCAACTTACAGAAGTCTCGCCGCCCTTCTTTTATTTCCGCCAGTTTTTCCTTGAACTGAGCTACGTCCGTACTGTGATACTGCTGGCGCAGTTGACACCCACGAAGGCGATGTATGGTTTCCTTCAGCAGCACAGCTCACCGAATGTGGTGGAGAGGAAGCTTCCCCACGTCGACTGTCGTGCCTTTTGGCGATCGGTGTGCGCTCCTTATTTTTACACTCACGTCCAGTCTGCGTGGTACCTTACAGTCAATGGGTAGCAAGTATGTCTTTCACGCCTTCACAGGATTCACGTAGCACACTCTCCGTTGTGTGTCGACTGTGATGTTACGGACACAGACGGGTACAGCGTGTAGTGCAGATCGGTGAAAGGTGTCTGGTCCCTGGTGCGACAGATGTCCCTAATTACCCGTTCGCCGGCCGAAGTGGCCGTGCGGTTAAAGGCGCTGCAGTCTGGAACCGCGAGACCGCTACGGTCGCAGGTTCGAATCCTGCCTCGGGCATGGATGTTTGTGATGTCCTTAGGTTAGTTGGGTTTGACTAGTTCTAAGTTCTAGGGGACTAATGACCTCAGCAGTTGAGTCCCATAGTGCTCAGAGCCATTTTTTTTTAATTACCCGTTCGACTCCTCATCAGATACCTACTCAACTGCTCTTCTTTCCGCACGCGGGATACTTCCCGCAAGCAAAGACGAACTCTGTGAGGTAGTGTTGTGGAGACGCAGCGCACTACTTGTTTGCTGATGGCGAGAAAAGGATCCTTGACTTTTGGCAGTTCCTTAATGAACGTCTTTGTGCAATCCAAAATACTATTTTTCTCCAATTTCCTCTGCACTTCCTTCCTTAACCCTCCCCCGAGCTGGGGTGTTCCTGTCATGAATAGCTGATCCTAGCCTTTTCCGCACATAGAACCGATATATTCACTTGTAATCGGAATGTTCTTTTCGGAAAAACTTTACGTTGATAGTTTCAATTAGTCTGACGTCAAGCTGCGCTCTTCTCCTCGCGTGACGCCTGTTTCCTGATATTCTCGGCGGCATTAATGACAAAAATGTATAAGTAACAATAAAAACAAAAGAACGAAAAGAAAAATAAATAAACGATGTTCATGGTACCTCAACTCCATGTTCCCTACGCTTTTCTTGGTTCCTGGAGCGTGGGAACGGGACATGTTGGCCAGGCCTCGGGTTGCGACCCCGACCCACATTGCTCGCACCCCTCCCTTCGGATGCCGGGAAAGTTCCTTTAAAAAAATAAAAAAAAATAAAAAGTGGCTAGCGTAGCTGCCCCTGGATCACGGGGTCCCGGGTTCGATTCCCGACCGGGTTGGGGATTTTCTCTGCCCAGGGACTGAGTGTTTGGGTTGTCCTCATCATCATTCGTGAAAGTGGATGGATTGGACTGTGTAAACACTGGCACTTTTTACGGGCGCTGATGATAGCGCAGTTGAGCGCCCCACAAACCAATCGTCATCTTCATCCGACAATGCCTCGCAGTTGCCAAATATCTATGGGATTTGGATATGCGTCGTTACCTCCTCCTGTCCCATCTTTTTGTCCACCCTTCTCCTCTTTTGTCCATCACCTCCTAGACTCTCTTACTGATCATCAGCTCCTCCCCCTCTCTCACTCCATCTCCTCCTTTCCTCTCTTTGTCCATTTGCTCCTCCCCATCCCGTCCATCTCCACTTCCCCCTTCTCTCTAACCACGTGGTTTGTTTACTTTTTCGCAAACAAACCTTGATTGGGAACTGAAGTCGTTTACAACAAATGGGTAAATCGGTTGGGATCATTGGTTACATTGTATGAGAGAGACCTCTCCAGCTACTGGATCAGTGAGGATAGTGGCTTCAAAGACAGTATTTCTCATAGTTTTAATCTGCGAATGCGTAAGATTTCAAACTTTCGGACGGTTCACATCCCGTAGTAGTGTTCTAACCGAATGCCGGAAAGCCACAAATACAAAGTTCCTGCATCCTGCTGAAACCAACTGCGAGGAAGGAAACAAAATAGCACGTTGTTGTGTATACAAATTTTTTTACAATTTTATACAGGGTGAGTCACCTAACATTACCGCTGGATATATTTTGTAAACCACATCAAATACTGACGAATCGATTCCACAGACCGAACGTGACGAGAGGGGCTAGTGTAATTGGTTAATACAAACCATAAAAAAATGCACGGAAGTATGTTTTTTAACACAAACCTAAGTTTTTTAAATGGAACCCAGTTAGTTTTGTTAGCACATCTGAACATATAAACAAATACGTAATCAGTGCCGTTTGTTGCATTGTAAAATGTTAATTACATCCGGATATATTGTAACCTAAAGTTGACGCTTGAGTACCACTCCTCCGCTGTTCGATCGTGTGTATCGGAGAGCACCAAATTACGTAGGGATCCAAAGGGAACGGTGATGGACCTTAGGTAGAGAAGAGACTGGAACAGCACATTACGTCCACATGCTAACACCTTTTTATTGGTCTTTTTCACTGACGCACATGTACATTACCATGAGGGGCGAGGTACACGTACACACGTGGTTTCCGTTTTCAATTACGGAGTGGAATAGAGTGTGTCCCGACATGTCAGGCCAATAGATGTTCAATGTGGTGGCCATCATTTGCTGCACACAATTGCAATCTCTAGCGTAATGAATGTCGTACACGCCGCAGTACATCTGGCGTAATGTCGCAGCAGGCTGCCACAATACGTTGTTTCATATCCTCTGGGGTTGTAGGCACATCACGGTACACATTCTCCTTGAACGTACCCCACAGAAAGAAGTCCAGAGGTGTAAGATCAGGAGAACGGGCTGGCCTATTTATGCGTCCTCCACGTCCTATGAAACGCCCGTCGAACATCCTGTCAAGGGTCAGCCTAGTCTTAATTTCGGAATGTGCAGGTGCACCATCATGCTGATACCACATACGTCGACGCGTTTCCAGTGGGACACACTCTATTCCACTTCGTAATTGAAAATGGAAACCACGTGTGTACGTTTACCTCACCCCTCATGGTAATGTACATGTGCGTCAGTGAAAAAGACCAATAATAAGGTGTTAGCATGTGGACGTAATGTGCTGTTCCAGTCTCTTCTCTACCTAAGGTCCATCACCGTTCCCTTTGGATCCCTACGTAATTCGGTGCTCTCAAATACACACCATCGAACAGCGGAGGAGTGGTACTCAAGCGTCAACTTTAGGTTACAATATATCCGGATGTAATTAACATTTTACAATGCAACAAACGGCACTGATTACGTATTTGTTTATATGATCAGATGTGCTAAGAAAACTAACGGGGTTCCATTTAAAAAACTTAGGTTTGTGTTAAAAAACATACTTCCGTGCATTTTTTTGTGGTTTGTATTAATCAATTATACTAGCCCCTCTCCTCACGTTCGGTCTGTGGAATCGATTCGTCAGTATTTGATGTGGTTTACGAAATATATACAGCGGTAACGTTAAGTGACTCACCCTGTATACGTATACGCCGAAACTGGCTGTCGTGTGTGCGTTAGGTGTGCTTGCTTGTGTGTGTGAATTGTGCGTCTCTCTCTTTTACCGTTCAAGGCAGTGGCCGAAAGCTTTATGTATATGCCTTTTAACTACATTGTTAATATGTGTGTGTGTGTGTGTGTGTGCGTGCAATAAACGATCTGATGGTTTAAATGCCCTTCTATCATAGTTAAAACTGAGGACAAGAAAACGGATCCACACATTTTCAAAGAATAGGAAAGCATTGTCTTTCTCACAATTCGTTTTAACAGAAAATCTGTACATTGTCGCTTAAAAAATTGTATAGCGTAAGTCCATCTGATTGTTTGTTAGAGTATCGTGTAAAAAATCTGAAGTAAATCGGTCTAGATCTTTTTGAGATTTTTGCAAACAACGTTTCCCCTTTACACACTACTGACCATTAAAATTCCTACACCAAGAAGAAATGCAGATGATAAACGGATATTCATTGGACAAGTATATTATACGAGAACTGACGTGTGATTACATTTTCACACAATTTGGGTGCATACATCCTGAGAAATCAGTACCCAGAACAACCACCTCTAGCCGTAATAACGGCCTTGATACGTCTGGGCATTGAGTCAAACAGAGCTTGGATGGCGTGTACAGGTACAGCTGCCCATGCAGCTTCAACACGACACCACAGTTCATCAAGAGTAGTGACTGGCGTATTGTGACGAGCCAGTTGCTCGGCCACCATTCACCAGACGTTTTCAATTGGTGAGAGATCTGGAGAATGTGCTGGCCAGGGCAGCAGTCGAACATTTTCTGTATCCAGAAAGCCCCGTACAGGACCTGCAACATGCGATCGTGCATTATGCTGCTGAAATGTAGGGTTTCGCAGGGATCGAATGAAGGGTAGAGCCACGGGTCGTAACAGATCGAAAATGTAACGTCCACTGTTCAAAGTGCCGTCACTGCGAACAACAGGTGACCGAGACGTGTAATCAATGGCACCCCATACCATCACGCCGAGTGATACGCCAGTATGGCGATGACGAATACACGCTTCCAAGGTGCGTTCACCGCGATGTCGCCAAACACGGATGCGACCATCATGGTGCTGTAAACAGAACCTGGATTCATCCGTAAAAATGACATTTTGCCATTCGTGCACCCAGGTTCGTCGTCGAGTACACCATCGCAGGCACTCCTGTCTGTGATGCAGCGTCAAGGGTAACTGCAGCCATGGTCTCCGAGCTGATAGTCCATGCTGCTGCGAACGTCGTCGAACAGTTCGTGCAGATGGTTGTTGTCTTGCAAACGTCCCCATCTGTTGACTCAGGGATCGAGACGTGGCTGCACGATCCGTTACAGCCATGCGGATGAGATGCCTGTCATCTCGACTGCTAGTGATACGAGGCCATTGGGATCCAGTACGGCGTTCCGTATTACCCTCCTGAACCGACCGATTCCGTATTCTGCTAACAGTCATTGGATCTTGACCAACGCAAGCAGCAATGTCGCGATACGATAAAACGCAATCGCAATAGGCTACAATCCGACCTTTATCAAAGTCGTAAACGTAATGGTAAGCATTTCTCCTCCTTACACGAGGCATCACAACAGCGTTTCACCAGGCAACGCCGGTCAACTGCTGTTTTTGTATGAGAAATCGGTTGTAAACTTTCCTCATGTCAGCACGTTGTAGGTGTCGCCACCGGCGCTAACCTAGTGTGAATGCTCTGAAAAGCTAATCATTTGCATATCACAGCATCTTCTTCCTGTCGGTTAAATTTCGCGTCTGTAGCACGTCATCTTCGTGGTGTAGCAATTTTGAAGGCCAGTAGTGTATATTATATACACTAATAAGCCAAAACATTATGACCACGTTCTTAATAGCTTGTTTGTCCGTCTTTGGAAACAGTTTGTTGGTAGGTTTGTGGAGGTATGTGGCATTAGATGTCTGTGCACAGAGCATGAAATTCGCGTAAATAATTGGCCGCTGACTTGCGTACGCGATGACGCGCATGCTAGCGACGGAGACGGGTTCCATAGGATTTACATAAGGCGAATTTGGTCGCCAAGACATCAACATATCACTATAACGCTCCTCAAACCACCGTAGCACTGTTCTGACGCAGACATCATGCACAAAGGGATGTAGGTGGTTCACAGCTGTCAGTGTGTCTTCGATTACTATCTCTGGTCCCATTTATGCGCAGGAGAATGTCTCCCACAGCATAATACTGTGTCCGTGGCGCGCTGTACGTTACGAGCAGTCCTAGCCGGCTGTTGTGGGCGAGCGGTTCTAGGCGCTTCAGTTTGGAACCACGCGACCGCTATGGTCGCAGGTTCGAATCTTGCCTCGGGCATGGATGTGGGTGATGTCCTTAGGCTAGTTAGGTTTAAGTAGTTCTAAGTTCTAGGGGATTGATGACCTCAGATGTTAAGTCCCATAGTGCTCAGAGCCATTTGCACCATTTGAGCAGTCCTATATGGGAAAAAACAACGACCGGGAGGGAGGTGTGCTGGCCACATGCCTTTCCATAACCGCATCCATCTACGCCTGTGGGCTGAGGACAACACAACGATATGTTGGTACCGTTGGACTTTTAATGGCTGTTCGACGGAGTTGATGTATATAAGAATAAAGATACGTATCAAATGTCCGTCTTGATGGTTATTGGAGTGTCGTGTAAAAATCTGAAGTAAATCGGTGGTCAAGAAGTTTTCAAGATTTTTGTTAACAGTATTTCCCTATTTACAATCAACCGACGGTGCTCCAATATGTAAAAAAATAAACGTGAATTCGCATACAACGATGTGTCAAAATTTCAAAGCAGTCGGTAAAGAACTTTGGGATGTTTAAGATTCTGAACAAACGAAAAAATACATTTTTATTTATATAGATTGTTTTTATACAACTATTTCGTTTTTAAATACCAGCGCGGACTGTTCTCTACATTGCCGTCACTATGTTGTTATCAATAATATCCATGCATGGTGAACTAGATGCCTTGTGTTTGTGTGGTTAAGTATTCAGAGACAATTCGGGAAAATAAGTAATCTGTTAGTTGAAATCGACAAATCCCAAATTCAGTAGATCAAGTAAATCTACTTGAGGATAGCATGAGAGAGACTCTGTTACGTAACAGGTCTCGACCAACCTGCTAAGCTTACGCACGGTTTTCACACACGTTTTTGCTTTTTCCCTTATATTCAGCAGTCATATTATTTCTTACGGCCAATAGCGTGAAGGTAGATGTTAAATTGTATGTGTAAATTGCAAAGAAGATCATCTAGCTATTGAAACTTATTCCAAATATTATAACAGTTGAACTAATGAATAAGAAAATATGAATACGGTTGAACTACTATGAAAATCATAGCGAACGCATGATTTTACGAGGGGACCCTCGATACTATAAATCACGGATTTTGATGCGCTTCAAAAATGTTTTATAGGCACTTACACTGAGTACATGCCTATCCGTTTTTTTTTAACGACGGGCGTTGATTTTTGAGAAAATCGATTTTGAAGTTGATTGCGTTCTTCGTATACCAGTAACATTACACATGTTTCGAGCAAGTCAGCGTAGGGCAGCGGTAAAGGTTCATGGCTACCGCGTTGGAGGTACCATGTTCGAATCCTGCTCCTGTACTTTTTTTTCATAATCGACCGAATTTTTCAATTTTATTTCAAAGATATCAACAAACAGTGTAAGGTGTGCGAAATTATAAATGCTCCCCACTTGATGAAAGACAATACAGAGATCGCTTCTAGGGAAGATTCGATAAAATTACATTCGCTAATCCTACATCAATTCAGCGCACCTAATTTTGAAAGAATGGCTAGATACGCATGGTTTGCATCGAAATTAGAGGATGAAAGAGAAATCTTTTTGAATGCAAAAGAATTGTGTTTCCCGGTATCGCTCATGAAGAAACCGTGCGCCTGCAAGACGGTTGAATTCATAAATTGCACGTGATGCTGCGAAAATTTGTGCTTCGGATCTTTCTACGATAAGTATCACACACATTATTGTTCTGGAACATCAAGCAATGTGGACGATGAAAAATAAGATTTTGTAATATTCTATGAAAAGGCCCGCATCTCGTGGTCGTGCGGTAGCGTTCTCGCTTCCCACGCACGGGTTCCCGGGTTCGATTCCCGGCGGGTTCAGGGATTGTCTCTGCCTCGTGATGGCTGGGTGTTGTGTGCTGTCCTTAGGTTAGTTAGATTTAAGTAGTTCTAAGTTCTAGGGGACTGATGACCATAGATGTTAAGTCCCGTAGTGCTCAGAGCCATTTGAACCATTTATTCTATGAAAGAAACAATAATGTATCTTTATGATTTCACACACCTCAAACTGTTTCTTGATATTCTTTGAAATAAAATTGAAAAAAATTCTGTCGGTTTTGAAAAATAATAATGCTCACAAGTAGGATTCGAACACGGTACCTCCAGCGCGGGAGCCGTAAACCTTAACCGTTGCGCTACGCTGACATAATCAGAACGTATGTCATGTTATGGTTATACAAAGCGGTCGGTGAACTTGAAAATCGATTTTCCTTAAAACTAAGGCCCGTCGCTAAAAAACCGGATAGTCAGGTACTCAGGGTAAGTGCCTCTACAGTACAAGTTTATATGCCAACTGGCTCCCCAAATGATGAAGGGAATTTTTCAATCAATTTTTCAACGAGTTTCAATATGCGATGAGGTAAGCGAAATTACTCAGATAGTTAAAAAGACAAAAATTTACTTGTGATGGCAGACTGGAGTTCGACATTATGAGAAGGAAAAGAAGCAGATACACCCTTGCGAGAAAAAACCTTATGACCACCTTCTTAATAGCTTATTGGGCAGATTCTGCGTATAATCGATTCTACAGTTCGTTGGTAGATTTGTGGAGCTTTATGGCACCAGTTGTCTGCGCACAAGTCATGTAATTCCCGCAAATAACTGGCCGCTGATTTGTGTACTCGGTAAGGGCGCTTGATAACGACCCAGATGGGAACCATCGGATTCACATCAGGCGAATCTGCTGGCCAACATACAGGGTGATTCAAAAAGAATACCACAACTTTAAAAATGTGTATTTAATGAAAGAAACATAATATAACCTTCTGTTATACATCATTACAAAGAGTATTTAAAAAGGTTTTTTTTTCACTCAAAAACAAATTCAGAGATGTTCAATATGGCCCCCTCCAGACACACGAGCAATATCAACCCGATACTCCAACTCGTTCCACACTCTCTGTAGCATATCAGGCGTAACAGTTTGGATAGCTGCTGTTATTTCTCGTTTCAAATCATCAATGGTGGCTGGGAGAGGTGGCCGAAACACCATATCCTTAACATACCCCCATAAGAAAAAATCGCAGGGGGTAAGATCAGGGCTTCTTGGAGGCCAGTGATGAAGTGCTCTGACACGGGCTGCCTGGCGGCCGATCCATCGCCTCGGGTAGTTGACGTTCAGGTTTCATAACTAACCTTTTTCGTAGGACTCTCCATACAGTTGATTGTGGAATTTGCAGCTCTCTGCTAGCTCTGCGAGTCGATTTTCCTGGGCTGCGAACAAATGCTTGCTGGATGCGTGCTACATTTTCATCACTCGTTCTCGGCCGTCCAGAACTTTTCTCTGTAAACTGTTTATACCAACGTTTAATACACCACCTATCAGGAGGTTTAACACCATACTTCGTTCGAAATGCACGCTGAACAACTGTCGGCGATTCACTTCTGCCGTACTCAATAACACAAAAAGCTTTCTGTTGAGCGGTCGCCATCTTGGCATCAACTGACGCTGACGCCTAGTCAACAGCGCCTCAAGCGAACAAATGTACAACTAAATGAAACTTTATGGCTCCCTTAATTCGCCGACAGATAGTGCTTAGCTCTGCCTTTTGTCGTTGCAGAGTTTTAAATTCCTAAAGTTGTGGTATTCTTTTTGAATCACCCTGTATTAACGTTATTTCACTATCATACTTCTCGAACCACTGTAGCACGATCCTGGCTTTGAGACACGGAAAATTATACTGCTGAATGATGACATCGCAAGTGCAGGAAAATGTCTGAAATAGCATAGTACCGTTCCCAGCAGCCTGCGTCCGTGGCAAGCTACATGTTTGCCTGGATGACGGCGTTTGTGGAGTTGACCATCTACCTGGTGTAGCAAACAGGTGATTCACCCGAAAAGTCGACACTTTTCCAGTGGTACACGGTCCAGTGTCCATGATCCCGAGGCCACGACACTCGTAACAGACGATGTCGTTGGGCTAACATGTGAATACGCAGTGGTCATCTGCTCAAATGTTCAAATGTGTGTGAATTCCTAACGGACCAAACTGCAGAGGCCATCGGTATCTAGACTTACATACTACACTACTGGGCATTAACATTGCTACACCAAGAAGAAATGCAAATGATAAACGGGTATTCATTGGAAAAATATACTATACTAGGACTGACATGTGATTACATTTTCACGCAATTTGGGTGCATAGATCCTGAGAAATCAGTACCCAGAACAACCCCCTCTGGCCGTAATAACGAAAAAAATGGTTCAAATGGCTCTGAGCAATATGGGACTTAACTGCTACGGTCATCAGTCCCATAGAACTTAGAACTAATTAAACCTAACTAACCTAAGGACATCACACACATCCATGCCCGAGGCAGGATTCGAACCTGCGACCGTAGCGGTCGCACGGTTCCAGACTGTAGCGCCTAGAACCGCTCGGCCGCTCTGGTCGGCCCGTAATAACGGCCTTGATACACCTGGGCATTGAGTCAAACAGAGCTTGGATGGCGTGTACAGGTCCAGCTGCCCATGTAGCTTCAACACGATACCACAGTTCATCAAGAGTAGTGACTGGCGTATTGTGACGAGCCAGTTGCTCGGCTACCATTGACCAGACGTTTTCAATTGGTGAGAGATCTGGAGAATGTGCTGGCCACGGCAGCAGTCGAACATTTTCTGTATCCAGAAAGGCCCGTACAGGACCTGCAACATGCGGTCGTGTCATTATCCTGTTGAAATGTAGGGTTTCGCAGGGATCAAATGAAGGGTAGAGCCACGGGTCGTAACACATCTGAAATGTTACGTCCACTGTTCAAAGTGCCGTCAATGCGAACAAGAGGTGACCGAGACGTGTAACCAATGGCACCCCATACCATCACGCCGGGTGATAACGTCAATATGGCGATGACGAATACACGCTTCCAATGTGCGTTCACCGCGATGTCGCCAAACACGGATGCGACCATCATGATCCTGTAAACAGAACTTGGATCCATCCGAAAAAATGACGTTTTGCCATTCGTGCACCCAGGTTCGTCGTTGAGTGCACCATCGCAGGCGCTCCTGTCTGTGATGCAGCGTCAAGGGTTATCGCAGCCATGGTCTCCGAGCTGATAGTCCATGCTGCTGCGAACGTCGTCGAACTGTTCGTGCAGATGGTTGTTGTCTTGCAAACGTCCCCATCTGCTGACTCAGGGATCGAGACATGTCTGCACGATCCGTTACAGCCCTGCGGATAAGATGCCTGTCATCTCGACTAATAGTGATACGAGGCCGTTGGGATCCAGTACGGCGTTCCGTATTACCCTCCTGAACCCACCGATTCCATATTTTGCTAACAGTCATTGGATCTCGACCAACGCGATCGGCAATGTCCCGATACGATGAACCGCAATCGCGATAGACTACAATTCGACCTTTATCAAAGTCGGAAATGTGATGGTACACATTTCTCCTCCTTACACGAAGCATCACAACAACGTTTCACCAGGCAACGCCGGTCAGCTGCTGTTTGTGTATGAGAAATCGGTTGTAAACTTTCCTCAAGTCAGCGCGTTGTAGGTGTCGCCACCGGCGCCAACCTAGTGTGAATGCTCTGAACAGCTAATCATTTGCATATCACAGCATCTTCTTCCTGTCGGTTAAATTTCGCGTCTGTAGCACGTCTTCTTCGTGGTGTAGCAATTTTAATGGCCAGTAGTGTACTTTAACTTATGCTAAGAACAACAGACACATCCGTGTCCGAGGGAGGACTCGAGCCTTCGACGGGAGGGGCCGCGCAATCCATGACTCGGCATCTCAAACCGCACGGCCACTCCGCGCGGTGGCTGTCTACTGCGGAGCACCTTGTTCAGCAAATGCGCTGAATGGTGTGGTCCAAAACACATGTGCGTCCACCGGCATTGTGTTCTTTCCACACAGGGACCAAGGTGATCTGTCCTACTTTACAGAGCAGACAATCCTTCAAACCCCGTGTTCTGTGAAGAGTCGTGGTCGTCCAACCACTTAGCACCTCGTAGTAATTTCACTGTCCTACCACCAGATGCTCACGACAGGAGCACGTCAACACTCGACTAGCTTCGCCGTTTTCGAAATACTCGTTCACAGGTTCTCCGTAATAACAATCTGCCCTTGGGCAAAGTCGCTTATCTTAGTGGATTTCTCCATCTGCAGCACCTATCTTTGCTACGGAAATCCCCCATCCGTATCTGCTCGGCTTACTCATTATTCTTACTGCGTCACTTGTGGGTAAAATTTGTGGACGGTAGCAGAGGCTTGAGCCCAGTACTTGGGTTCAAATAGATGCGGGTTGCAGTAGTTATATAGAAATGAAGAGGCTTTCACGAGATAAACTAACGGGGAACAGAGTCAACTTGACCCAAGGCCGGTTCGAGAACATTTTACTAAACAAGTGACAAATAATTTGGCCTCCCCCCCCCCCCCCCCACCATCACCCCACCGCCAGACGTATGTTGGCTTTTTTTCGGGTGAACTTACTGGTTTGATGCGGCCCGTCACAAATTCATTTCCTTTGCCAACCTCTTCATCCCTGAGTAGCACTTACACCCGTCATCCTTAATTATTTGTTGGATATGTTCTAATCTTTGTCTTCCCCTTATAGTGTTGTTGTTGTTGTGGTCTTCAGTCCTGGGACTGGTTTGATGCAGCTCTCCACGCTACTCTATCCTGTGCAAGCTGCTTCGTCCCCCAGTACGTACTGCAGCCTACATCCTTCTGAATCTGCTTAGTGTATTCATCTATTGGTGATCCCTTGATGCCTCACAACATGTCCTACCAACCTATCCCTTCTTCTACTCAAACTCCTCTTCTCCCCAATTCTATTCAATACCTCCTCATTAGTTATGTGATCTACCCATCTAATCTTCAGCATTCTTCTGTAGCACCACATTTCGAAAGCTTCTATTCTCTTCTTGTCCAAACTATTTATCGTCCATGTTTCACTTCCATACCTGGCTACACTCCATACAAATACTTTCAGAAACGACTTCCTGACACTTAAATCTATACTCGATGTTAACAAATTTCTCTTCCTCAGAAACGCTTTCCTTGCCATTGTCAGTAGAGAGGATATAAAATGTACTCTCTACTTCGACCATCATCAGTTATTTTACTCCCCAAATAGCAAAACTCATTTACTACTTCAAGCCTCTCATCTCCTAATTTAATACCCGCAGCGTCACCCGATTTAATTCGACTACATTCCATTATCCTCGTTTTGCTTTTGTTGATGTTCATCTTATAGCCTCCTTTCAAGACACTGTCCATTCCGTTCAGCTGCTCTTCCAGGTCCTTTTCTGTCTGTAACTGAATTACAATGTCATCGGCGAACCTCAAAGTTTTTATTTCTTCTCCATGGATTTTAATTCCTACTCCAAATTTTTATTTTGTTTCATTTACTGCTTGCTCAAAATACAGATTGAATAACATCGGGGAGAGGCTACAACCCTGTCTCACTCCCTTCTCAACCACTGCTTCCCTTTCATGCCCTTCGACTCTTATAACTGCCTTCTGGTTTCTGTACAAATTGTAAATAGCCTTTCGCTCCCTGTATTTTACCCCTGCCACCTTCATAATTTGAAAGAGAGTATTCCAGTCAACATTGTCTACAAATTCTAGAAACGTAGGTTTGCCTTTTCTTAATCAAGCTTCTAAGATAAGTCTTAGAGTCAGTTTGCCTCACGTGTTCCAATATTTCTACGGAATCCAAACTGATCTTCCCCAAGGTCGGCTTCTACCAGTTTTTCCATTCGTCTTACAGTATCACTTCATAAAGCGTAATTCAAACTGTGATATAATTCTAAATACTGAGTGCTGCGACGGCTCGAAACATTGTCTACAAATTCTAGAAACGTAGGTTTGCCTTTTCTTAATCAAGCTTCTAAGATAAGTCTTAGAGTCAGTTTGCCTCACGTGTTCCAATATTTCTACGGAATCCAAACTGATCTTCCCCAAGGTCGGCTTCTACCAGTTTTTCCATTCGTCTTACAGTATCACTTCATAAAGCGTAATTCAAACTGTGATATAATTCTAAATACTGAGTGCTGCGACGGCTCGAAACATTGTCTACAAATTCTAGAAACGTAGGTTTGCCTTTTCTTAATCAAGCTTCTAAGATAAGTCTTAGAGTCAGTTTGCCTCACGTGTTCCAATATTTCTACGGAATCCAAACTGATCTTCCCCGAGGTCGGCTTCTACCAGTTTTTCCATTCGTCTTACAGTATCACTTCATAAAACGTAATTCAAACTGTGATATAATTCTAAACACTGAGTGCTGCGACGGCTCGAAACATATTTCCCACCGGTAAAATACTGTAAAAGTGTCTATTTAATCAAGCTAGACTACATTTTAATTTTATTGGAACATACGAAACAGTAATAACAACAGTAACACTCGGTTATAAATAACCTGAATTATCGCTTTCGCCTGCGAAAGCGCAGCATTGTAAATAACATCGTTGGCTTGTTAGCGTTCCGTGATTTTTAACAAATTTGTGTATTCCTTGGCTTTACTATTATTTTTCCCCTATAGTAGACTTGACTAACAAAATACGTATTTTTAATCGTGTATATCTACTGTTAAAAAAAGCAACAGCCGCCATTGCTGCGAGATATCAGAAATATTAATTTTTGTCAAAATTGAAACAAATGAGCCCTCGGTCACAATTTTTTAGTTTCTTAGACAAACGGTCACTGAATCAAGCTGCCAGGTTTAAAACTCTGCAATATTTGTCAATATACGCGCTTGTAAGAAGCTGAATATGTACCGTAATAGTTGAGCACTGGGAACAAAGTTTTTATGAAGTAATAACTGTTATCTTAAACGGTAAAATTTTTCGCATTTCAGAAGTGAGTATTATGCTCATCTTTCCCCTCTTCGTAATTACGATACAAAGTGCGAGCAAGCAGAAGAGTTAGGGTTGTGAATGCTAGGTAGCACAGTGCGATACCTGTTTAATAACACGTTCTTTTGGAATGAACAGATTCCCTTTTGTGAAAAGCGAATATTTGAGAAACTTGCCGTACCGACACAGACCATCATAATTGTTCAGAATCGTATCCGTCAAACTTGCTGTTCAAAAACAGCGTCGAGAATTTTTCAGAGCTACATTACGACGCAGATCTTGAAAAGCTCTTTATTACACTGGCTGCTAAGAAGAACTTTAATTTTGGCTGCACTCGATTGCACTCCGGAGCCGCCACGCATTACTGCAAAATTAATAATATATTCTTTTTCAGCCAAGGAGACAGTAATTAGGATCAAAAAATGGCTCTGAGCACTATGCGACTTAACTTCTGAGGTCATCAGTCGCCTAGAACTTAGAACTAATTAAACCTAACTAAGCTAAGGGCATCACACACATCCATGCCCGAGGCAGGATTCGAACCTGCGACCGTAGCGGTCGCCCGGTTGCAGACTGTAGCGCCTAGAACCGCATGGCCACTCCGGCCGGCAAATTAGGATCCACAGCACTAAATATAGGATTTTTGATGAAAAATTCAATTTCAATTTTCATATTCAAAGGTAACAGCAAAGGACAGATTTATTTAAATTATGTGATACTAGGAAGGAAAGAGGACCTGGTAAGAGTGGGGAACAGTAGTTACAGTCAATTTTGCAGCGAAAAGTTTCGAAGCTGCCTGTCTGTTTATTCTTTTTGCTCTTATCAGGAATACTTAATAATTTTTCTAGTGGCCAAGGGAGAGTCATTAGACCCTACAGATTTTACCCTCTACAGTTCCCTCAAGTACCATGGAAGTTATTCGTTGATGTCTTACCACAAGTCCTATTATAGTAAACATTCTTCTTTTCAGTGTTTCCCATATATTTCTCTTCTCACCAGTTCAGCAGAGAACCTCTTCATTTCCAGTGTTATTAATCCTCCTACCTGTGACATCTATGGAAGGACAGGGATGCCCTCTTTACCTGTGTTAGGCTGCTTGTTCTGTCCTCCTTGCTTCATCCACCGCGTGTTGCTATGCTTTCAACGTAGCAAAATTCCTTCACGTTGTAAGTTGCTCTCTACATTTTGTTTCTGTCTGTAATTTAGCCCAACTTTTCCTACTACTCTATAAAATCTACGAATTGCCAAAAACTATGTATTCACAAATTGTTAGTCAACTCACACTCGTATGATGACCGTTGACCAAACCGAACCGATTTGAACTGAACTGTAATTGATCTGGATGCAGCTTTTCTTTGTATTAAATGCGCAATGAAAGTAAAACAGTTATCTGGGCCTAATCAAAATTTCCACGTACCTCGCGTCTTGACAACATTGTTGCAGATTTCTCGGAAGCACAACAGCAAATAGCAAGCAGGCAGCGGCTAAGCTAAATTTCTATTTCTAGATACATGTTCGAACTGTCGCATCTGGTAATGCGTAATGACAAACAGTGGGAGGCGGGAGGGTGGGGGTGCTACTACAGGGTGGAGCAGAGGAAACGCATGGTTTTTCACTATTGAATCACTGGGACACGGTTTGATGAAAATAATAAAAAAGTGATAGATTTTTTAATGCAGTTTTGAAATATATGTACGTGATTAGTTTCGAAAAATAATGTCTTGGGTATGACGTCCTTCTTGCTGGATACAAATTAGGATCCCCTCCCGAAAGTTACGCATGGCTCTCTCCAACATTTCATTCGGTATGGCTTCAATTTCCTGACGAATGGAATTCTTCACGTCATCGATTGTGCGAGGCTGTTTCATGCAGACTTTTGATTTTAAATATCCCCACAAAAAAAACTCGCATATCGACAGCTCGGGTGTGCGAGGGGGCCAGTAAACATCACCATATCTCGAAATAACGTCCTGGGAACATTTGTCGAACCACTTCCAGGGATGCTCTCGCCGTGCGGGCTGTGGCACCGTCTCTGATGTTCACTTGACGCCTTTCAAGTTTTGGAGGAAGAAAGTTGTTTAACATTTTAACATAGCGCGCTGATGTCACAGTAACTGCAGTTCCTTCCTCTTCAAAAAAATAGCGTCCAACAATTCCCATATTTGAAATGCTGCACCACACCCGTCATTTTTAAACTAAGAAAAAAATAAAACGAAACATAATGTGAGGTAGCTAGATGATGTCAGGAACATGCACTAGTTGCATGAAAGTTTGTAACAGAATACCGAAATGCATGGAAACGTCCGTAGGAGGCCTTTATCCAAAAGTGGGTGCCTAATTGATGATGATGATGGTGATGACTTAAAAGTTCTTGATTGTCCTCCCTGTAGTGCTTACCTGCTTCAGCTTTTGTACTGGAGACGTGTGTTTAGAATACTGTGGTGTTCCTGTTATTTGTGGGGGGGGGGGGGGGGGAGGGGGGGAGGGTAGCTGCTATCTCTTCCAGACTCCCGTTCCCGACCACTTCAAAAATTACATGATGTCCTGGTCCAGATAAAACGTCCATGAAGTAGGTGCCCAGTTCATAAAATCGCCTTATATGCTGAACGGGTAATGGTTAAAACTGTATTTAAGAACCTAAATTTGCATTTCTAAGAAAAAATTCTTCCGTACCTAAAAACTTGCAGTTGGGAGAATAACGCTCATATCACAGGACTTCATGCAAACGTGATGTCTCCTTGACGTCACACGCAACATCGACAATCGATTCGCTAGGTGCCATATACATTTTGGCATATGTAGCCGTTTCGTTCAGTACACGGTTTCGAGGCAACGGTGCATTGTATATGTATCACAAGCATGTCATTAAATGGTAGTTAATAACGTATCAACGATATAACTCTTGAAGAGATGCTGTGATAACAGATATGACGCAAAAATGAAATGAGTAAGTCATACCGTAATGAATAATGTCGTCGTTTACTGAGTCGAAGGATGAAGTTTCGCATTCTGTTATTTGCTAATTTTTTTTCATCTTAGTGTCATTAACACAATGTCAGACTTTCTTATGAATTTAATACAACTGTGCTCTGCAACATACCGCTCACTAAAACTAACAACGGCCGGGAGAGTGGTGTGCTGACCACATGCCCCTCCGTATCCGCGTCCGGTGATGTCTAAGGGCTGAGGATGACACGGAGGCCGGTCGGTACCCTTGGGTTTTCAAGGACTGTTCAGACGGTGTTTGTTTGTTTTGTGTTCTGCAGTATTGGATGTTATTTGACATTTCCGTACGATTAGAGAACGAGGGATGCAATAAATACACTCCTGGAAATGGAAAAAAGAACACATTGACACCGGTGTGTCAGACCCACCATACTTGCTCCGGACACTGCGAGAGGGCTGTACAAGCAATGATCACACGCACGGCACAGCGGACACACCGGGAACCGCGGTGTTGGCCGTCGAATGGCGCTAGCTGCGCAGCATTTGTGCACCGCCGCCGTCAGTGTCAGCCAGTTTGCCGTGGCATACGGAGCTCCATCGCAGTCTTTAACACTGGTAGCATGCCGCGACAGCGTGGACGTGAACCGTATGTGCAGTTGACGGACTTTGAGCGAGGGCGTATAGTGGGCATGCGGGAGGCCGGGTGGACGTACCGCCGAATTGCTCAACACGTGGGGCGTGAGGTCTCCACAGTACATCGATGTTGTCGCCAGTGGTCGGCGGAAGGTGCACGTGCCCGTCGACCTGGGACCGGACCGCAGCGACGCACGGATGCACGCCAAGACCGTAGGACCCTACGCAGTGCCGTAGGGGACCGCACCGCCACTTCCCAGCAAATTAGGGACACTGTTGCTCCTGGGGTATCGGCGAGGACCATTCGCAACCGTCTCCATGAAGCTGGGCTACGGTCCCGCACACCGTTAGGCCGTCTTCCGCTCACGCCCCAACATCGTGCAGCCCGCCTCCAGTGGTGTCGCGACAGGCGTGAATGGAGGGACGAATGGAGACGTGTCGTCTTCAGCGATGAGAGTCGCTTCTGCCTTGGTGCCAATGATGGTCGTATGCGTGTTTGGCGCCGTGCAGGTGAGCGCCACAATCAGGACTGCATACGACCGAGGCACACAGGGCCAACACCCGGCATCATGGTGTGGGGAGCGATCTCCTACACTGGCCGTACATCACTGGTGATCGTCGAGGGGACACTGAATAATGCACGGTACATCCAAACCGTCATCGAACCCATCGTTCTACCATTCCTAGACCGGCAAGGGAACTTGCTGTTCCAACAGGACAATGCACGTCCGCATGTATCCCGTGCCACCCAACGTGCTCTAGAAGGTGTAAGTCAACTACCCTGGCCAGCAAGATCTCCGGATCTGTCCCCCATTGAGCATGTTTGGGACTGGATGAAGCGTCATCTCACGCGGTCTGCACGTCCAGCACGAACGCTGGTCCAACCGAGGCGCCAGGTGGAAATGGCATGGCAAGCCGTTCCACAGGACTACATCCAGCATCTCTACGATCGTCTCCATGGGAGAATAGCAGCCTGCATTGCTGCGAAAGGTGGATATACACTGTACTAGTGCCGACATTGTGCATGATCTGTTGCCTGTGTCTATGTGCCTGTGGTTCTGTCAGTGTGATCATGTGATGTATCTGACCCCAGGAATGTGTCAATAAAGTTTCCCCTTCCTGGGACAATGAATTCACGGTGTTCTTATTTCAATTTCCAGGAGTGTATTTCGCTGTTTACTTCCGTATACGTGGCTGTTGCCGAGTGTGTGATTAGGCAGGAACCTAAGAGGACATCTTTAATTGCTGCGACTGAAACGAGCAACAATAGCATTCGTATTCTTTCTCCTTACAAATGTTTCACTCTTTATTTCCCAATTCGTGGCGATTTCCGGGGGTGTGGTTAGGCAGGAACCTAAGAGGACATCTTACATTGTTGCGAGTGAAACAAAGAGCGATAACATTCATATTCTTCCTTATCACAAATATTTCGCGGGTAACACTCATCTCACAAGCCTTCCTGCAAACCAATAGCAATGTCGGTTGGTATGTTTCCGATGTTAATAGCACTTGTGAGCTGTTTCCAGTGCAAGAAAGGCCCGCATCGAATGTTAACGAAAGTCGATAGCAGTTCATGCGGCTGTCGACATCAAATGTGACGTCAAAATGACGTCACGTTTTCATGTAGTCTTGTGAAATGAATGCTACCCAATATGTACATATACAGGGCGGGGCAAATAAAAGTGACCCGGAGAATAACTTCCAAGGTCCAAAGAATCACAGCAGAGGAAAGGAAATGCAGTAATAGCCTGACCATAGCAGATGTGGAAAGTAACCACCATTCATCTCTTGCCACATTTGGGCCCTGGTTCCCTGATTAGCAAGCTGCTGAAGGCGGATCTAAGCTGGACTGTTGGAACTGCTGCAGTCTCATCCGAAATATTCTGCTGGAGTTCTTGAAGACTGTGGGGGTTGTTGCGATACACCTTGCACTTGAGGACTCCCCACACGAAGTAATCGCACACGTACAGGTCAGGTGATCTGGGTGGCCAGCTAGGGCTGCGACCTGACTCTGTCAGTTGTGGAGATTGTATAAATGTGCTCCAAGATTTGGTCGGCTGCGTAAGCAGTTGCTCCATCCTGTTGGAAGTAACTATAAGTCTTTTTCTTCTCCGTTAATGCTGCCGCAAATTGTTTCCAAATGTTGGCAATGTAACGCGCCGAAGTCAGCATCTGCTGCAAGAAGATGTGACAAATAATTCTGCGTGTAGACACTGCACGACAAATCCCAACCTTCTGGTCATGCAATGGTGAATCGTGGAAGCTGTGCGGATTCTCCACTGCACAGAACCTGTAATTCTGTGAGTTGGCATAACCACTCAGGTGCAACCAGGCTTCATCAGACATAAACAACAGATCCATGTCCCATTCAAAAAACTGGAGGCGCTGAGGAGCAACTGCTGGTTTTAATGCAAAAAAATGGTTCTGAGCACTATGGGACTACATCTGATGTCATCAGTTCCGTAGAACTTAGAACTACTTAAACCTAAGTAACCTAAGTACATGACACACATCCGTGCCCGGGGCAGGATTCGAACCTGCGACCGTAGCTGTCGCGCGGTTCCAGACTGAAGCGCCTAGAACCGCTCCGTCACAACGGCTGGCTTTTAATGCATGAACAACAGTCGCTCAGTAGGGATACATGGGCAGGTTCAGGTAGAGTATTTGTCTTCTTGTTCGACATGATACGCCAGTCTCTTGCGACAGGCATCGGGTTGATTTGGTAGTACTCTGAAGCTTTTCTGATGAACTACAGCCATATTTTCTAGTGTGCGGGCACTTTTCGAATTCTTTTGGCTTTTTCAAATCAGATCCTGTCTGATGCCATTTTCGGACTAAGCGTTGCATTCGACACTTTGCTGGCACTTTGACACCATTAAACTTCTCAGCAAACAACTGACCACACCGTTTCCACGACTTCGTTGTCACGTAATTTTCCACAACGAACACCCACTGCCCCACTGTGAATACCGTCGTCCCCTTTGCACTGCTCCACACACACTCACACAGCCCGCACTACGCTCTGAACCGTTGTGGATCACCTGGCAAGCGTACACGTGGTATATGGTAATATGCATACGTTCACGTCAAATTGCGTCCACACGTCTGGGCCACTTTTATTTGCCCCACCCTGTATTTTCCAAGGAATAAATGTCTAGTCCAATTTCACGTAACATTCTTCACATTAAATAAAAATATTTCATTATACGTGATAAACTGAAAGTTCATATCCTTCCAAAACTACCAACGAGAAAGGCGAAGTGCTGCGAAAATTCGACTTCTGTTACATTCTTGAAAAAAGGTATTACATGCAGCGCGCTTTGTAAATCCCTGCCTATGCTTCTAAGAAATTCAGTCAATATTAATGTTTGGGCTTGGTTCATTAAATAATTTGGCCTGATGCAACATAAACCATTATGTCAGCCTGAGACTTATACCATTTAACGACTGACTCGTACAGCGTTGAATTCACATATTTAGCGTTGAATTCACATATTTAGTAGATGGTACTGGCCTCCGAACGTTCCCTGCTGGTAGATCGATTGTCATGCTGCCGTCGCGTCGCACGTCTGTCGCTCAGCAACATTTTTGTGACATCGCCCTAATCTTACTACTTAGTAGGACGGAATAAAAAAGAGCTTCAATAATGGCAAGAATAAGGGGGCGGGCATAATATATATGTAATGGAAATGGATTAGTAATTGCTGCTTGAATAATTGAAAAAATAGGAAAGACTAATTTAAAGAAATATCCCGAGTTAACTTTAACTGGCGCTAATATCAACAGAACGCACACTGGAAGCGCGTATTCGTCGTCGCCATACTGGCGTATCACCCGGCGTGATGGTATGGGGTGCCATTGGTTACACGTCTCGGTCACCTCTTGTTCGCACTGACGGCACTTTGAACAATGGACGTTACATTTCAGATGTGTTACGACCCGTGGCTCTACCCTTCATTCGATCCCCGCGAAACCCTACATTTCAGCAGGATAATGCACGACCGCATGTTACAGGTCCTGTACGGGCCTTTCTGGATACAAAAATGTTCGACTGCTGCCCTGTCCAGCACATCCTCCAGATCTCTCACCAATTGAAAAGTCTGGTCAATGGTGGCCGAGCAACTGGCTCGTCACAATACGCCAGTCAGTACTCTTGATTAACTGTGGTATCGTGTTGAAGCTACATGGGCAGCTGTACCTGTACACGCCATCCAAGCTCTGTTTGACTCAATGCCCAGGCGTATCAAGGCCGTTATTACGTCCAGAGGTGGTTGTTCTGGGTACTGATTTCTCAGGATCTATGCACCGAAATGGCGTCAAAATGTAATCACATGTCAGTTCTAGTATAATATATTTGTCCAATGAATACCCGTTTATCATCTGCATTTTTTCTTGGTGTAGCAATTTTAATGGCGAGTAGTGTTGATACACGAGAGGGAATTCTACTAAGAGACACAACAAGCGAGTGTGTAATCCGCTCGTAAATATTGTCTGAACGTAGAATTACCGTCGGTATTACTTATTAATGTTACTGTGTTGTCTCCTTTTTTTATATATCGAATAAGTGTTCTGATAAAAAGTCACTAACCTTTCAACTGCTGTTTTCGTATTATTTACGTCAACAGAAGTATTTTTATCCTGTCAGAGAGCTCTTGCTAAACTGGTTATTACTTCAGATTCATTTTAGTTCCGTCAGTTCATGAGTTTCATTAAAAGATACTGTGTCAGTATAAGTATCCTTTAATTGGCTAAATGCGGATAGCTAGTGGAGGCCAAATAAATATGTTGATGTTTCGCCGTGGAAGCGCAAATCAGTATTTACTCTAAATCAACGAATTTCATTGTAGAATTAGCAACGTTGTTAAATAGTTGTATCTCTCGTCTGTTTATAATCTTCATTTTCTAAGGTACTAAACTTGTTGCTTAATTTAGTGTGGTATAACTGTATAGTCTCAAAGTTGGTATTACTGCCGTATAGCAGGAAGCCAGAGCAAGGAATGAGCATTCCCAATAATCAGTAGCTCGTCAATTATAGTGTTGTGGTGACTGTTAGAAATGAGTGTTCTCATTCCGGCTTCCGCCAAGTGCGAAGTGCGCGCTGTAATTCGCTACCTAAATGCTAAGGGCATGACCGCCACTGCGATTCATCGCGAAATTCTTTCAGTTTATGGAGAGGACGTAATGTCAATGCAGCATGTGACGAAATGGGTACGGAATTTCAATTCTGGAAGGACGGAAATTCTTGATGAAGACAGAAGCGGAAAGCCATCTGTTGTGACTGATGATGTGGTGCCGAAAATTTAAGAACATCTTCTCTCTGAACGCCGTTCGACAATTGACCACCTGCATGCAGTTTCTCCAAACATTTCACGAGCTGTTGTTCATGAAATCGTAACTGATCGACCAAATTATCGCAAGTTGTGTGCGCGATGGGTGCCCGAGATGCTTACCGAAGCACACAAAATGAGCAGCGTCAGTGCCGATCACGAATTTCTTGACCGTTTTGACACTGAAGGCGAGGCTTTGCTCAACTCTGTAGCGACAGGGGATGAAACTTGGGCTTATCACATACTCCAGAGAGCAAACGACAATCAATGCAGTGGCACCAAACTCATTCTCCTTCAGTCAAAAAATTCAAAACCCTGCAAGCAGTGAGGAAAATCATGGTGCCAGTGTCTTGGGACAGGAAAAGGGCTCTGCTCGTTGATTTTTTGGAAAGAGGTGAAACAATAAATGCTGCAAGATATTGTGAGACCGTGAAGAAACTTCGCAGAGCCATACAAAACAAACGTCGTGGGATGCTGACAGCTGGAGTCTGTCTCCTTTATGACAATCCACGTCCACACATGGCTCGTGCAACACAGGAGTTGTTGAGGTCGTTTGGCTGGGATGTTTTAAGCCAGCCCTCTCACAGCCCCGATCTCGTACCTAGTGACTATCACGGAACACCTTCGTGGAAACCACTTTTCCGACGACAACGAGGTGAAAATCGAAGTGAAGATCTGGCTGAGAAAGGCAGCGGGAGACGTCTAAGACACAGGAATCAAAAAACTGCTCCCATGGATGACAAAATATATTGAAGTAAATGATAATTATGTGGAAAAATAATGCAAGACATATACTACAATGCATGTACGAGGGTGAGTCAAATGAAAACCTTAAATATTTTTTAAAAATATTATTTATCGTGCAGAAGTGGTACAAAGCTGTATCACTTTTCAACATAATCTCCCCCAAGCTCAATGCAAGTCCTCCAGCGCTTACAAAGTGCATAAATTCCTTTAGAAAAAAATTCTTTTGGTAGTTCGCGCAACCACTCATGCACCGCGTGGCGTACCTCTTCATCAGAACGGAACTTCTTTCCTCCCATTGCGTCTTTGAGTTGTTCAAACATATGGAAATCACTTGGGACAAGGTCTGGTGAGTATGGTGGATAAGGAAGACACTCAAAGTGCAGGTCTGTGATTGTTGCAACTGTTGTATGGGCAGTGTGGGGCCTTGCATTGTCATGTTGCAAAAGGACACCTGCTGACAGCAATCCTGATTTGATTGCAGGCCGCAGATGATTTTTTATGAGATCTGTGTATGATTCACTGGTGACAGTGGTCCGTCTAGGCATGTAATGCTCCAAAATGACGCCTTTTTCGCCCCAAATGAGAGTCAGGATAACCTTCCCTACTGATGGTTCTGTTCGAAACTTCTTTGATTTTGGTGATGAGGAATGGCGCCATTCCTTGCTCGCTCTCTTTGTTTCCGGTTGGTGGAAGTGAACTCAGGTTTCGTCTCCAGTAACGATTCTTGCAAGGAAGCCATCACCTTCTCGTTCAAAGCGCCGAAGAAGTTCTTGACGAGTATCAACACGTCGTTCTCTCATTTCAGGAGTCAGTTGGCGTGGCACCCATCTTGCAGACGCTTTGTGAAACTGGAGCACGTCATGCACAATGTGGTGTGCTGACCCATGACTAATCTGTGAACATGCTGCAATGTCATTCAGTGTCACTCGGCAGTTTTCCTTCACTATGGCTTCAACTGCTGCAATGATCTGTGGAGTCACAACTCGTTGTGCCTGATCTCGACGAGGAGCATCTTCCACTGAAGTCACACCATTTGCGAAATTGCTACTCCATTCGTAGACCTTCTGCTGTGACAAACATGCATCACCGTACTGAACCTTCATTCGTCGATGGTTTTCAATAGTTTTCACACCTTCACTACGCAAAAACCGAATAACAGAACGCTCTTCTTCCCTGGTACAAGTAGCAAGTGGGGCGCCAATCTTCATACTGGTACAGCGACGGTATGTGTGCATCTGCACCATGCTGTCACCTACAGGCCATTCTGCACGCTGTTTATAGCACGCTTACCAACTTACAGGATAACGGCGCGAAATTTCGATTTGTTATTACAAATTTAAGGTTTGCATTTGACTTACCCTCGGAAATTTTACTAAAATAAATTCATTTTTTGTAATTCAAAAAGTTATTGTAACCTTACTTTCTGGATTAACCTCGTAAATTCTTATTATCTACATTTCTGACTTACTATCTGACTATTAGCATTGTACTTTATTCAGTACCTAAAAAGAAGCATTTCTGTCGAAACACTCAATACCAAAACCTTCACTTTGATTGAAGAACTTTGAATTTAGGTATCAAACTACACCTAAAATAAGAGAGTATTTTTACTACTTGTCTCCTGAGATTAATATGCCGTACTGGTGTAACTACTACCATTACAGCTACTTCTACTCCTTGTTCTTACTTTAAATGAATCGCAAATAAGTTATATTTTGCCCAAGAGCTAATGTTGCCATATTCAGATGCTGTTGCGACAGTTGTACGTTGGCAGAGGCGGGACGCGGTGCGTTGTCAGTTCTCGGAGCGGCCGGTTCGTTCCACCATCTCAATTTTCCAATTCAAACTTAAGAGGAGTGGTTTTAGAACCGCAGTGGCGCAATGTCTCTCGCAGAAACCGGTATAAATTCTGTGATACCACCAGTTTGCATTTTTAATTGCCCAGTGCCGCATTAATTATCCAGAGCTGTCCTCGTAGTTTTGGCTAAGGTAGTAGCGTCGCTTCTTAGTGAGTCTCAGTTCATCTCTGGTTCACCTGTCGTAATTAGCCGAGTTAACTCAGTCGGCTTCGTCAGCACATCGTGCAACTTGCGTCATAGCGCACTCTCCTGCTCTTCCAGACTGGGAGTTGCGCGACCGTGTTCAGTGGGCTTCATTTCACGAGACAGAGATAGCCATTCGATTCACCGAATTATTTGACAGCTTACCAGTTTATACGATAGTCGAGCTATTTTCGCTTGAGCGTTGCAGGATACAAAAAACATCAGTCCAACAACGTGCTTAAGCATCTAAAACGTCGCTGTATTCGTTCTACGACTGTTGATATTTTTAAAAACATCGGTAATCCGATATATCGATATATCAGAAGAATATCATTACAGGCTCTTGACATATCGAAAAGGAGTATCGATATATTGACCAAATAAATATCGACGTACCGCTCCATAAAAACGTCGGCTTCACATTGTAAATATACTGCCGGTTTCAGAGCTGTGCATTTAAATATTGATTTATTGTTAGATATTCTGTACATCAACAAACTAGCAGCCTGATTATCCCCCTTACAGCAGTACCGAAAGTAAAACGATGCACGTCCACGCTTGGCGATAACTACTTCGCTAACAATGGTTCCTGTATGTAAGTGGCACAATAAAAGGTTTCCGACAGGTGCGTCGCTCGGTTTCATCACTTATCGGATTTGTCCGGAACACTTCATGTCGAATTCCCTGTTTTTTTCTTTTCTGCCAACAACAGCGACCTTGCAGTTGTAGTGTCAAAATTGCATGGTGCATCTGAACGTTGCAGTTTCTGTTGGTAGTGCGCTGATTACGTCAGCATTTCCCCTGACTCGTTTCCGCCAACTCTAAAGACCAATCTTGTCATTTAGATTTTTGTTCATTATTTTCAGCAACTGTTTGTGAAGAATGCCGATGTGAAGAAATAGCATACTAGTTGCGTTAAAGCTGTTTTTTAACGTTACTGGGGCGCTATTTCTTCACATCGGGAATCTTGTTTTGCCGTCGACACCCCAACCCCACCCCCTCCCCCGCCCAGTGAAATCGCACATCTTTTGTGCCACATATAACTGCTTCACACAGTCAAAGAGAAAGATTGGACGTGATGAAGGCTCGAAAAGTATTAAGCCTCCTGCACACAGTGAAAGTAAAATTACGGTCTTCTACAATTTCAAAAGAACACCTTCAAATATGTACCGAAGATCGTGAATATATATATATATATATATATATATATATATATATATATATATTGGCACTCGATATTGGCATTTTGATATCGATATATCGAGAGAAGAGATATTGCCCGTGTACATTAACATTATTTAAAGAAATATCGATATACCGATAATCGCTATTTTGTCACCCACCCATGTTTGGTCGAACCGATACAGCCAGTGACAGCCTATTTAAAACGCGATCAGTGAGCATAGAGTACCAATACGACAAAAGTAGATCTGTGGTTAAATTACAAATGTTTTATGAAGTGAGCTCTCGATATCCACATAACAAGTATAATAATAAAAATCTGAAATGAACCATCTTGGTTTAATGCCACCACTCGGAGAAGAGGTTACCACGCTCTCGTAACAGGAGGAATCTGCATGGTAAATGATAGAGAAAATGGAAAATTGTACTTTCGTATGAAGAAGCCTGCAATAATATCCACAGACAGATCCTGGCGAAAATTGTCACAAAATCAACATACTGACGCTAGAAGGCCGCATACACTCGCAAATAAGAGATATTTAAATAGAGACGCCAAAGTTGAAAACCGATGTCGACCTTTCAAAGCGAACATGACATCTGGGTATGAAGGAATTACTAATTCATTTTACGTACACGGCGATTTAGTGTCTTTTCTAGCTCATATTTATCGCGAATACTTTGCGTAGAAAATAGTCCAGTATGAGTGGAAAAGAGCCAAATCACCTACGTTCCCAAAACGCCTAAAGGGGCGGAATTATAATGGTTCAAATGGCTCTGAGCACTATGAGACTTAACATCTGTGGTCATCAGTCCCCTAGAACTTAGAACTACTTACACCTAACTAACCTAAGGACATCACACACATCCATGCCCGAGGCAGGATTCGGACCTGCGACCGTAGCAGTCGCGCGGTTCCGGACTGAGCGCCTAGAACTGCTAGACCACCGCGGCCGGCGAATTATAATGTCCCTAACGTCTCTCTGTGGTATGACCGTAGAGTACATATAAGCTCAAACATTGTGAAGTTCCTGTATTAAAAGAAGCTTCTCAAAGAATCAGAACGGGTTAACGAAAAAAAAATTCGCGTATAAAACAGCTTACTTTGTTCATACACATCTTCCGAGCAATAGATACAGATGACCAGGTAGATACTATGTGCCTAGATTTCCGTAAGGCGTTTCGTAGGGTACCACGTTGATGGTTCAAATGGCTCTAAGCACTATGGGACTTAACATCTGAGGTCATCAGTCCCCTAGTCTTAGAACTACTTAAACCTAACTAACCTAAGGACATCACACACATCCGTGCCCGAGGCAGGATTCGAACCTGAGACCGTAGCAGCAGCGCGGTTGCGTACTGAAGCGCCTAGAACCGCTCGGCCACAGCGGCCGGCCGTGTGCTTCTCCTCGCCGGTTCTGCAGAAAACTTTCTCATAAGTAATGAGTCCACGATAGCAATTTCATCAGTAAATCTTATCACTGATATCTCCTTAGCCAGAATTTTGATCCCACTCGTGAACTTTTATTTCCGTCGTTGCTTCTTCGACATATAGATTGAACAATAGAGGCGAAAAACTGCATCCCTGCCTTACACACTTTTTAATGCGATCACTTTGTTCTTGGTCTTCCATTCTTATTGTTTCTTATTGGTTCCTGTACAAATAGTATATTACCCGTCTTTTCCTATAGTTTACTCCTGTTTTTCTCAGGATTTCGTACACGTTCCTCTGTTTTGCATTGTCTAACGCTTTTTCTAGGCCGATATATCCTGTGAAAATGTCTTAATTTTTATTAAATATTACTTCATCAAGCGCAATGACAGAACTGACTCTCTGGTGCGTTAACCTTTCCGAAAGCCAAAGTGATCGTCATCAAACAGATTGTCAGTTTTCTTTTACATTCTGTATATTATTCTTGTGAGCATCTTGGATGTAGGAAATGTTGATCTCTTTGTGCGAGAGTTTTCGCACTAACTGCACTTGAAATCTTCAAGATTCTGTGCGTGTAATTTTTCCGAAAGTGTAATGGCAAGTCTCGTTACTCATCAGTACTACAACCCAAGCTGAACAATCGTTTGGTTGCCTTTTTCCTCAATGATCTTAGGAATTCCGAAGGAACGTTATCTGTACCTTCTGCCTTATTTGATCTTAAGTATTCCAGTGCTCTGTTAAACTCTGACTTTAATACTGGCTCCCCACATGTATTCCATATCGACTCCCATTTCTTCTTCTATCATTCCATCAGACAGTTCTTCTTAAAGGCCTATCCGCTCTCTCATCTCCGTTTAGCAGTGAAATTACTCTTGCACACCTAACGTTGATGCCTTTGCTTATATTTTCACCGTAGATTCGTTTGACTTTTCTATGTACTGAATCGGTCCTTTTGACGACCATTTATTTTTAGATTTCTTCACATTTTTCCTGCAGCTTTCGTCTTGGAGTCCTTGCATTTCCTATTTATTTCATTCTTAAATGACTTATATTGCTGTATTCATCTTTTTTAATACTTCCCTCTTTCAACAATCACTTGAAGTACTTCTGTTGTCCAAGGTTTCCTGTATAGCCATTGCCAGTTAATAAGAAAAGTGACTGAAATACGGTTCACAAGGGCAACATGGTTCCTTCAAAAAGGGCATGGCAAATTACTCCCTTCCCTCCCCCCTTCCCATCCTTGTCAAGCTGGTCTGCTACTTCGATTCTAATGACATATATTTTGGTGGGTCTAAACTTCAATTTGCCATCCTAATGATAGCTGAACACATCATACTCGGGTCAAAACACCTCCCTATACCGCGTATTTTGTGTCAAAATGACCGTTCCACGGACATAAGGGCTCACGCTAAGTCTAACACAAGTTGGCGCATTGAATAAGAAATTCGAGTCGTTTTTGCGATGAGAGGAACTCAAATTTCCGCCAATCCCTATTTTCACTTATTGTAGTTGCATACATTCTTTTATCAGAATACAGGAATTGACCCTTACTGAAGGCTATACCGATTCCATGTCTCATTTTTGGCCAGTCACAGTTTTGCATTTGCCTATAATGGCCCATCGATGTTTAGGTTCTTGAACTCTTTGTTTCTTTCTCGGCCAAGTCACTGGTCTTCCACAGGGAGTGCTCTGCGTGCGATTATCTTTTCCTTCCAACAACTTCTATACAGGGTGTCCCGCTAGAAATGGTTACTATTCAGGCGTAAGACAGGAAAGAAACAAATCTCTTCTACTAAATAAATGTCGTGTGACTAGGGCCTCCCGTCGGGTAGACCGTTAGCCAGGTGCAAGTCTTTCGATTTGACGCCACTTCGGCGACTTGAGCGTCGATGGGGATGAAATGATGATTAGGACAACACAACACCCAGTCCCTGAGCGGAGAAAATCTTCGACCCAGCCGTGAATCGAACCCGTGCCTTTAGGATTGACAGTCTGTCACGCTGACCACTCAGCTACCGGGGACGGACAGCTTATGAAACGTCCCCTTTGAAAAATTAATGAATTACTGTGCTGATAAACCTCTTACATTATTTGATTTTCAAACAGCTGAGCAGAACTGAACCTACTCAGACATTTCGCTCTTTACCTATTCTGATCAACACTAAACTGACACACAATATTTTTAGCGCAACGCAATCTGACTTTCAATAATCCCTACAAAAGAATGGCCCTGACTAACATTAAACTATACCTTTCACAAATCACTTACCTCACAAAAATCTTCGTTACTCGAACTACTGCAGTACAGCGAGCGCCACTACTTCCAGCTAAATAAAAGATTCAAACTACTGAAGGCACTAACTAATGATAGGCATAGTTAGCAAATGAAAGATTTTAATAGAGAACAAACAATGTATTTACCTTAATAGTGTTCAAAAGTCATAATATATATAGCAGTTCATGCTCTCTCTCTCTCTCTCTCTCTCTCTCTCTCTCTCTCTGTCTGTCTCTCTCTTTCTCTCTCCTCTCTCAACGGCGAACAGCACGAACAAATACACTTGAGACACACGTCCGCCTGCTATCTTTTATGTTGACTCGGAAATATAGTCATTGTGCTGCGATGGGAATAAGGTAGTGTATGTGTTTGTGAGTATGGTTTACTTTGCGATAAGAATTTTTTAATTAGGATGGGAAAAAATGAAAGCGATAATTACGTACCGCCATGTTCATCAGATAATGGGGAAATATGTTTTTACAGTACTCTGCGCTCTACATTGTGGCAAGCTCGTTCTGTTCAGGGTCGTTTACCACTAGTTTAATTCGGTTCGTACCTTTTCTTCCTTTGCGGTGAGTGTGAACAGTGTATCTAATACCTCTGCAGACTTTTTTTACAGGCAGAATCAACTGAAATGAAAGAAGCGGGATAAATCTCTCGAGAAACAAATAGCGCAAACATATTCGCTTAACAGATGGTTTGATGTTTGTTTGATAACTGTTTAACCTTTAGTGTATCTCTTCTTGGTTTCATTTGCGACAATAGATGGAAGTGCAACGAACGTCCTGAATAAAAAGGAAGAGGAATATATCGCAGCTGCATTTAGGTCCAAATGCAAGGAATTAAAAGGTGAGAGAGCAATGTTCACTGAAAAATATGCATGAGACATTAAGCGTAGGGTATTAACCTTTCGCGTAAACAAATCTTGGAGATACTCTTTTGTAGCGTATCGTTTGGTATTTGACGGATTAGTGTGTGGCATTTGGAATAAAGGATTTTTATTACACGTTCCGTAGCTCGAATACAGAATTTGTGGTGACAGAAATAGAAGAATGTACACTATGTGATCAAAAGTATCCGGAAACCTCCCAAAACATACGTTTTTCATATTAGGTGCATTGTGCTGCCACCTACTGCCAGGTACTCCATATCAGCGACCTCAATAGTCATTAAACATCGAGCAGAATAGGGCCCTCCGCGGAACTCACGGAGGTGATTGAGTGTCCCTTGTGTCATACGTCTGTACGCGAGATTTCCACACTCTTAAACCTCCCTAGGTCCACTGTTCCCGTTGTGATAGTGAAGTGGAAACCTGAAGGGACACGTACAGCTAAAGCGTACAGGCCGACCTCGTCTGTTGACTGACAGAGACCGCCGACCGTTGGAGAGGGTCGTAACGTGTAATAGGCAGAAATCTATCCAGACCATCACACAGGAATTCCAGACTGCATCAGCATCCACTGCAAGTACTATGACAGTCATGCAGGAGGTGAGAAAACTTGTATTTCATGGTCGAGTGGCTGCTCATAAGCCACACATCACGTCGGTAAATGCCAAACGTCGCTTCGCTTGGTGTAAGGAGCGTAAACATTGGACGATTGAACAGTGGAAAAACGTTGTATGGAGTGACGAATCACGGTACACAATGTGGCGATCCGATGGCAGGGTGTGGGTACGGCAAAAGCCTGGTGAACGTCATCTGCCAATGTGTGTATTGCCAACAGTAAAATTTGGAGGTGGTGGTGTTATGGTGTGGTCGTATTTTTCATGGAGAGGGCTTGCGCCCCTTGTTGTTTTGCGTGGCACTATCCAAGCAGTGGCCTACATTGATGTTTTAAGCACCTTCTTGCTTCCCACTGCTGAAGAGCAATTCGGGGATAGCGATTGCATCTTTCAACACGATCGAGCACCTGTTCGTAATGCACGGCCTGTGGCGGAGTGGTTACACGACAATAACATCCCTGTAATAGATTGTCCTGCGCAGAGTCCTGACCTGAATCATATACAACACCTTTGGAATGTTTTGGAACGCCGACTTCGTGCCAGGCCTCACCGACTGACACCGATACCTCTCCTCAGTGCAGCACTCCGTGAAGAATGGACTGCCGTTCCCCAAGAAACCTTCCAACACCTGATTCAACGCATGCCTGCGAGAGTGGAAGCTGTCATCTAGGTTAATGGCGGGCCAACACCATATTGAATTCCAGCATTACCGATGAAGGATGTTTATAAACGAATGTGACAAATGGTGCTCACATCGAACATTTATAAGGTTCTTGGAAAAACCGTTTGAGTTGCTCTTTCATTTGACATACCATTTATAACTGTATGTTTAATGTAATAAACGGGCCAAATATCTCACGAAATAAGCATCAAACGAAAATACTGCAAAGAACGAAATTCGACTAGCTTGAAGGGGGAAACCAGATGGAGCTATAGTTGGCCCGCTAGATGGCGCTGCCATAGGTCAAACGGATATCAACTGCGTTTTATTTAAATAGGAAACCCCATTTTTATTACATATTCGTGTAGTACGTAGAGAAATATGAATGCTTTAGTTCGACCACTTTTTTCGCTTTGTGATAGATGGTGCTGTACTAGTCGCAAACGTATAAGTACGTGGTATCACCAACATTCCGCCAGTGCGGACGGTATTTGCTTCGTGATACATTACCCGTGTTAAAATGGACCGTTTACCAACTGCGGAAAAGGTCGATATCGTGTTGATGTATGGCTATTGTGATCAAAATGCCCAACGCGTGTGTGCTGTCTATGCTGCTCGGTATCCTGGACGACATGATCCAAGCGCCCGGACCGTTCGCCGGATAGTTACGTTATTTAAGGAAACAGGAAGTGTTCAGCCACATGTGAAACGTCAACCACGACCTGCAACAAATGATGATGCCCAAGTAGGTGTTTTAGCTGCTGTGAGAATGCCACATCAACATCGATTGCACCCGTTCCATATTTCTAAACACCAGGAATTGCATGGCGACAACTTTGAACGTCGTGTACAGTTCTGCCACTTGGCACAAGAGAAATTACGGGACGATGACAGTATTTTTGCACGCGTTCTATTTAGCGACGAAGCGTCATTCACCAACAGCGGTAACGTAAACCGGTATAATATGCACTATTGGGCAACGGAAAATCCATTATGGCTGCGACAAGTGGAACATCAGCGACCTTGGCGGGTTAATGTATGGTGCGGCATTATGGGAGGAAGGATAATTGGCCCCCATTTTATCGATGGCAATTTAAATGGTGCAATGTATGCTGATTTCTAGGTTATGTTCTACCGATGTTACTACAAGATGTTTCACTGCATGACAGAATGGCGATGTACTTCGACCATGATGGATGTCCGGCACATGGGTCGCGTGCGGTAGAAGCGGTATTGAATAGCATATTTCATGACAGGTGGATTGGTCGTCGAAGCACCATACCATGGCCTGCACGTTCACCGTATCTGACGTACCCGGATTTCTTTCTGTGGGGAAAGTCGAAGGATATTTGCTATCGTGACCCATCGACAACGCGTCAGCGCATTGTCAATGCATGTGCAAACATTACGGAAGGCGAACTAATCGCTGTTGAGAGGAATGTCGTTACACGTATTGCCAAATACGTTGAGGTTGACGGACATCATTTTGAGCATTTATCGCATTAATGTGGTATTTACAGGTAACCACGCTGTAACAGCATGCGTTCCCAGAAATGATAAGTTCACAAAGGTACATGTACCACATTGGGACAACCGAAATAAAATGTTCAAACGTATCTACGTTCTGTATTTTAATTTAAAAAACCTACCTGTTACCAACTGTTCGTCTAAAATTGTGAGCCATATGTTTGTGACTGTTACAGCGCCATCTATCACAAAGCGAAAAAAGTGGTCCAACTAAAACATTGATATTTCTTTACGTACTACACGAATATGTAAGAATATGTAATAAAACTGGGGGTTCATATTTAGAAAAACGCTATTGATATCTGTTTGACCTATGGCAGCGCGATCTAGCGGGCCAATTATAGCGCCATCTGGTTTCCCTCTTCAAGCTAGACAAGTTTTGTTCTTCGTAGTTTTTTCGTTTGACGCTTATTTCGTGAGATATTTGGCCCGGTCACGATCAATGGACCACCACATATATATATATATATATATATATATATATATATATATATACCCACAGTTGCTGTAGGGTCCAGGTAAATTCAACTGAAATATGGAGACGGTATGGTCATTGAAAAAAATCCGTGAAGCGTAATACGCTGTTAGAATCCATGTAATTATCTCTGATCTAGACATTCACTAATCAATGAAATCATGTACACTGACCTTGCAAAATGAGAACATCTCTGGAAATACTATCGCAGTAAAGTTCATTAAAGGGCTCCTCAAGAAATTAAGACGCGCTCTTTAAAAAAATAGAAATTGGTCACAAATTGATATTCATACATGTATCGACGAAAAATGCAAAATTATAAACTTTGGCGGCCGATCAATTAATGTGTGGCGCTGCAGCTCAAGTTCTCGGCGCACTGGCAAGAATAGTAAACGGGGGACATATCGATACCACGGCGTAAACACTTTGCCAATTTCATTCCGTGTACTCAGCTGGACCGTAGCTATGCCTCACAGACAAGCGCGTGACAGTAGGCTATACGCAGGTGTCGGCATCTGAGAGAGGACGTGTTGTTGGGACCCGAGAAGCCGGTTGCGGTTATCGACAGACTGCTCGATGCCACTATCCGACGATGCTGGTAGGAATGGGTAAACCACTACCGAAAACAGCGTCAAGAAGGAAGCGGTCGACCTAGACCACGGGTGTCCAACCCACGGCCTGCGGGCTGCATGTGGCCCAAAGTATCAGTAGGGCCCCGAGAAATGAGATCGCACGATCGGAAGGAAGCGGTCGACCTAGAGAAACGACAGAACGTGAGGAATGTGTTCATAGTCTGCTCCAAGCCTTCACCGCGGGACACAAATACACTCCTGGAAATGGAAAAAAGAACACATTGACACCGGTGTGTCAGACCCACCATACTTGCTCCGGACACTGCGAGAGGGCTGTACAAGCAATGATCACACGCACGGCACAGCGGACACACCAGGAACCGCGGTGTTGGCCGTCGAATGGCGCTAGCTGCGCAGCATTTGTGCACCGCCGCCGTCAGTGTCAGCCAGTTTGCCGTGGCATACGGAGCTCCATCGCAGTCTTTAACACTGGTAGCATGCCGCGACAGCGTGGACGTGAACCGTATGTGCAGTTGACGGACTTTGAGCGAGGGCGTATAGTGGGCATGCGGGAGGCCGGGTGGACGTACCGCCGAATTGCTCAACACGTGGGGCGTGAGGTCTCCACAGTACATCGATGTTGTCGCCAGTGGTCGGCGGAAGGTACACGTGCCCGTCGACCTGGGACCGGACCGCAGCGACGCACGGATGCACGCCAAGACCGTAGGATCCTACGCAGTGCCGTAGGGGACCGCACCGCCACTTCCCAGCAAATTAGGGACACTGTTGCTCCTGGGGTATCGGCGAGGACCATTCGCAACCGTCTGGGCTACGGTCCTGCACACCGTTAGGCCGTCTTCCGCTCACGCCCCAACATCGTGCAGCCCGCCTCCAGTGGTGTCGCGACAGGCGTGAATGGAGGGACGAATGGAGACGTGTCGTCTTCAGTGATGAGAGTCGCTTCTGCCTTGGTGCCAATGATGGTCGTATGCGTGTTTGGCGCCGTGCAGGTGAGCGCCACAATCAGGACTGCATACGACCGAGGCACACAGGGCCAACACCCGGCATCATGGTGTGGGGAGCGATCTCCTACACTGGCCGTACACCACTGGTGATCGTCGAGGGGACACTGAATAGTGCACAGTACATCCAAACCGTCATCGAACCCATCGTTCTACCATTCCTAGACCGGCAAGGGAACTTGCTGTTCCAACAGGACAATGCACGTCCGCATGTATCCCGTGCCACCCAACGTGCTCTAGAAGGTGTAAGTCAACTACCCTGGCCAGCACGATCTCCGGATCTGTCCCCCATTGAGCATGTTTGGGACTGGATGAAGCGTCGTCTCACGCGGTCTGCACGTCCAGCACGAACGCTCGTCCAACTGAGGCGCCAGGTGGAAATGGCATGGCAAGCCGTTCCACAGGACTACATCCAGCATCTCTACGATCGTCTCCATGGGAGAATAGCAGCCTGAATTGCTGCGAAAGGTGGATATACACTGTACTAGTGCCGACATTGTGCATGCTCTGTTGCCTGTGTCTATGTGCCTGTGGTTCTGTCAGTATGATCATGTGATGTATCTGACCCCAGGAATGTGTCAATAAAGTTTCCCCTTCCTGGGACAATGAATTCACGGTGTTCTTATTTCAATTTCCAGGAGTGTATATTGAGCATCCTTGCTCGGAATTTAAAGGTATTGTCCACCGCGTGCTAGAGAAGTACGTGCATAGAAAAAATATAGGGGAGGAAAAGAATCCATCTTGTTACAATAAACATATTAGGAAGCTGCTGAGAAAGCAGAGAATTTTGCACAGTCGTTTTAAACGTAGTCACTGCCCCGCTTACAAACAGAAATTATACGAAATGAAAGCAGCTGTCAAAAGGTCAATGAGAGATTCTTTTAACGAATTTGAAAGCAATGTTTTATCTGCAGGTTCTAGAAATAACCACAAAAAAGTTTGGTCGTACGTAAAATCTATGAACGCTACACATAATTAATACCTTCTCTTGCTGACAGTATGGGTAATGTAACGGAAGATGATAAACAGATGCCGAAATTCTAAACCTAGCTTTCAAAAAGTCGTTTACGGTAGATGACTGCAGCACCATTCCCCCTTTTAATTATCGAACAAACGCAAGGATCGCTGACATAGTGTTTAGCGTATCTGGGATTGTAAAACAGTTAAGATACTTAGACGCCAGGAAGACATCTGGCCCATACGGTATCTCCGCAAGATTATATGTTTACTATGCTACAAATATAGCACCATTCTTATCCATCATCTATCAGAGATCATTGGAACAGCGGAAATTTCCATGGGACTGGAAGAAGGCCCAGATCATAGCAATCTATAAAAAGGGTAGAAAATCGGATGCACATAATTACCGGCCAATTTCACCGACATCGATTTGTTGTAGAATCATGGAACATATTTTGTGTTGACATAATGACCTTTCTAGACTATGAGAATCTCATCTGCAGAAACCAGCACGGTTTTAGGGAACAGCGGTCAAGCGAGACACAGCTGGCCCTCTTTGTGCATGATATACAACAGGCTCTAGATACCGGCTCCCAGGTTGATGCCATATTTCTCGACTTTTGAAAGGCGTTCGACTCAGTTCCTCACTGCCGCTTGCTCCAAAAAAGTGTGCGCTTATGGTCTATCCGATGACATATGCGGTTGGATAGAAAGTTTTCTAACAGACAGAGAGCAGTATGTCGTCCTGAATGGGGTGACTTCAACAGAAACACGCGCAACTTCAGGTGTGCCTCAGAGCAGCGTAATAAGTCCGCTGCTTGTTACGATTTACATGAACGATCTGGTTGATGGTATTGACAGCGGCATTAGACTGTTTGCCAATGATGCTGTAGTCTGCAAGAAAGTAGTATAACACGAAAGTTGTGAACAAGTCGATGAGGATTTGCAGAAAATAAATGCGCGGTGTAATGACTGGCAGTTATCTCTCAATGTTAGTAAGCGTAACCTACTGCGTATAACAAGGCGAAAATGCCCATTAACGTACAAGTACAAAATAAATGCCCAGTCTTTGGAAGCGGTAACGTCCGTCAAGTATCTGGGTGTAACTATTCGAAATGATCTCAAATGGAATGATCAGTTTACACAACTAACGGGTAAGGCGAACTCTAGATTGCGGTTTATTGGTAGAGTCCTGAAGCGATGCAGTCCTTCACCAAAGGAAATAGCTTACAATACGTTAGTTTGTTCAAATGGCTCTGAGCACTATGGGACTCAACTGCTGAGGTCATTAGTCCCCTAGAACTTAGAACTAGTTAAACCTAACTAACCTAAGGACATCACAAACATCCATGCCCTAGGCAGGATTCGAACCTGCGACCGTAGCGGTCTTGCGGTTCCAGACTGCAGCGCCTTTAACCGCACGGCCACTTCGGCCGGCTAGTTTGTCCAGTCTTGGAGTACTGTTCGTCTGTATGGGACCCTCACCAGTTGGGTCTGACTCAAGAGATAGAGAAGGTCCAAAGAAGAGTGGCAAGATTCTTGACTGGTACTTTTATCCATCTCGAGATCGTTACAAATCTCATAGAAAGTTTGAAGTGGGACACACTTGCAGATAGACGACGCGCTAAACGGAAAGGGCTGCTCACTAAATTCCGAAATCCGATCTTCGCCGAGGATATAGAGCATATATTATTACCACAACTTTCAAATCGCGCAATGATCACCATTCAAAGATAAGGGAAATTAGAGCTCGTACCGATTCGTTCAGACAGTCGTTTTTCCCTCGTCCGATCCGCAAGTGGAACAGAGGGAGGGAAATATGACTTTGGCGCGAATTGTGCCCTCCGCCACACACCGCTTGGTGGCTAGCGGAGTATATATGTAGATGTAGATGTTGAGGACTGGGCAGTCGTAAGAGAGGAACTCAGCGCTCCGGATTCATCATTATCACCAATCCGACGTGTAACTGGTGCTTCAGTGACCGCAAGAACCGTTAATAAGCGGCTTTAACAGGCGACTCACAGAAAGAGGACTAAGCTTACGGTGCCGACTACCATTGACCTACGTGCAGCAACAAGCCCGTTTCCAGTGGTCTCGGGCAAATAACACTTGGAATCTCATTGACTGGAGTGGAATTGTCTTGAGAGATGAGTCACTCTTCAAACTGAATCCCGACGACCAACTAAGACTTATATAGGGACGCCCCAGTCACGGACGGGATACCAATCTGACGGGCACCTGCCATACGGCCCGACAACCATGAGTGATGGCCTGGTGTGCCATTTATATTCGTAGCAGGATCTCTATGGTTGTCACCTGCGGCACCCTTTCAGCTCATAGGTACGTCGACGATATTTTACGTCCCATTTTGTTGCCCTTTATGGCAATCCAGCCTGGGCTTAAATTTCAGCAAGATAGTGGCCCCTGCGCACAGCGAGGGCTTCTACTGTTCGTTTTCGTGCTAACCAAACCCTATCTTGGCCAGCAAGGTCGCCTGATCTCTCCCCAATTGAGAACGTTTGGAGCATTATGGGCAGTATCCTCCAACAGCCTCGGGATTTTGAGGAGCTAACGCGCCAGTTGGACGTAATTTGGGACAATATCCCTCAGTAGGACGTCTAACAACTCTGTCAATGCCAAACCGAATAACTGCATAAGAACCAGGCGGTGAGCAACGCGTTATTGACTTGCGCAGTTTGCGAAGCTCTTTGTCTTGAATCAGTCATCGAACTTTTCTAAAATTGTAATTATCTGTTTGTCTCTTTAATGTACATAACATCTTCATGGTGCGTCTTTTTTTGTCTTTGAGTGTATTTTGTGGAATTTGCACTCTCAAATGTCAATGAGATTTTTAAGCGTTGTATTCAATAATAAGTCTCATCAAATGTTTACTATCAAAAACAGTCTTGATCACAATTTATTTATTACGGTGACCAGTTTCGACCACTACTGTGGTCATCTCCAGACCTACAAGTCGTATACAAAGCTTTAAGTAGAGGGCTACATGCATTAAAGAAAATACATAAAGTTATAAAGCTATAAAACGATGAATTACCAATTTTTTATTTTGTTTATTTTTGGTATTGATCTGTAAGTATTATTATGTAATCTATATAAATGGAAGTCTCTTATTACACCAGTAAATCGTATCTGTGCAGCATGTACTACATCTGTGAGTTAACGATTATTACAGTCTACTCATTGAAAATCGTTTTAATAAAGACATGTTGCTGCTCAATAGTACATCGTCTGACGTGACAGTCTTTACCATTCCACTCTCGCAACAACTTCGATAGAAAGAAGCCTGCTGCTACATCTTTGGACTGGTGTTTATCCTCACCTTGGCAGCCTCTAGTTTGCCTATCGACTTTACAACAACTTCAGTGGAAAGAAGCCTGCTGCCACATCTTTGGAACGGCGTCCAACTTCATCATGGCAACCAGTGGTTCCAAATGGTTCACTAGCAGGCCTTGAGAGGGCAGCCCATGTAGTGTCAAAACGAAGTTCATTGGTCATACATGTTTAAGTATTTTAACGCTTCTTAATTGACAATAGCTGTTGAACAAGTTAAGTTTAGTGTGTGTTTATTTTCCTTTATTGACAATGTTCTTTTAATTAAGAAATTTTACATTGTTATTCGACCTATAACCCTTTGGTTAGTAATGACATCATTCCGTCAGTAGTGATTTACCACCAGAAGGAAGTTCTTACTCATTGGTAATTCATCGTTTTATAGCTTTATAACTTTATGTATTTTCTTTAATGCATGTAGCCCTCTACTTAAAGCTTTGTATACGACTTGTAGGTCTGAAGATGACCACAGTAGTGGTCGAAACCGGTCACCGTAATAAATAAATTGTGATCAAGACTCTTTTTGATAGTGATTATTCGTAACACATTGATCACTGTTCACTCCCACAATGTATTGAAAAGTAATCTAATCAAATGGCTCCGAGCACTATGGGACTTAACATCTGAGGTCATCAGTCCCATAGACTTAAGAACTACTTAAACCTAACTAACCTAAGGACATCACACACATCCATGCCCGAGGCAGGATTCGAACCTGCGACCGTAGCAGCAGCGGGTTGCCGGACTGAAGCGCATAGAACCGCTCGGCCACAGCGGCCGGTAATAAAAGTCTAAATTAAAGAAAATAATTGTTCCACATTAGCAATTTATTCCCAGAGTTGAGCAATGGTGAAAGACTAAAACGAAGAACTTTTCGCAAGATGCTGTTGAGCAGTGAAGAAAAAGAGTGGGAGCTTGTCGAAAGGTATGTATTACATACATAGCACGCATTTGTGTGCAAGTCTGCAGTACGCAGCGACCTTTATTACAGCATTAATAAAGAGCTTTTGACACGCTGTTGCTCTTCATTAATCGATACCAAACCACTTATCTCAGACATCGACTGACTGCGAAACACATTCGTCGTTCTTCTCATGCAGGGGCTCAACAACTATAGAAAACCTTATTCATACCAGCCTATCTTCACACGCTGAATGAAGGCGATTCTCTTCAAATTCTGAGGTAATATGCTTATAACATGCAATTACTGGCCTATCTTTGCTCGTTTGCTTTTCAGTATATTCGTACAATTTTTTACGTTACACATGTTGCTCTTACATGCATATAGCAAGCTACAGCTGTAAGGAAGAATCCAGTTACATTGACGTTTTGATTAATCACAAAACAAAAAAAGAACAGATTATTTACAATTGTCTCACAATGCCAGGATCGCCCAAGGACTCATTGTGAAGTATACAGGGTGTTACAAAAAGTTACGGCCAAACATTCAGGAAACATTCCTCATACACAAATAAAGAAAAGATGTTATGTGGACATGTGTGCGGAAACGCCTAATTTCTATGTTTTCTCATTTTAGTTTCGTCAGTATGTACGTTCAATGGAGCACGTTATCATGATTTCATACGGGATACTCTACCTGTGCTGCTAGAACATGTGCCTTTACAAGTACGACACAACATGTGGTTCATGCACGATGGAGCTCCTGCACATTTCAGTCGAAGTGTTCGTACGCTTCTCAACAACAGATTCGGTGACCGATGGATTGGTAGAGGCGGACCAATTCCATGGTCTCCACGCTCTCCTGACCTCAACCCTCTTGACTTTCATTTATGGGGGCATTTGAAAGCTCTTGTCTACGCAACCCCGGTACAAAATGTAGACTCTTCGTGATCGTATTGTGGACGGCTGTGATACAATACGCTATTCTCTAGGGCTGCATCAGCGCATCAGGGATTCCATTCGACGGAGGGTGGATGCATGTATCCTCGCTATCGGAGGACATTTTGAACATTTCCTGTATCAAAGTGTTTGAAGTCACGCTGGTATGTTCTGTTGCTGTGTGTTTCCATTCAATGATTAATGTGATTTGAAGAGAAGTAATAAAATGAGCTCTAACATGGAAAGTAAGCGTTTCCGGTCACATGCCCACATAACATATTTTCTTTCTTTGTGTGTGAGGACTGTTTCCTGAAAGTTTGGCCGTACCTTTTTGTAACACCCTGTATAGTGAACAGTGCATTCAAGTTCTAAGGCCTCCGATTTTTTTTCTCAGGACTGGAAAGAGATAGAAACATGCGCATTGTTTTAAAATGAGGCCGCGTTCATTGTCAATACGTCCCAGAGATGGCAGCACCGTACGGCAGATGGAATTTTACCGCCAGCGGCGAGATTGAGAACTGTTTTAAATAGTTAAAATGGCGATGTTTTCCTTACTTGAACAGCGTGCAATCATTCGTTTTCTGAATTTGCGTGGTGTGAAACCAATTGAAATTCATCGACAGTTGAAGGAGACATGTGGTGATCGAGTTATGGATGTGTCGAAAGTGCGTTCGTGGGTGCGACAGTTTAATGAAAGCAAAACATCGTGTGACAACAAACCGAAACAACCTCGGGCTCGCACAAGCCGGTCTGATGACACGATCGAGAAAGTGGAGAGAATTGTTTTGGGGGATCGCCGAATGACTGTTGAACAGATCGCCTCCAGAGTTGGCATTTCTGTGGGTTCTGTGCACACAATCCTGCATGACGACCTGAAAATGCGAAAAGTGTCATCCAGGTGGGTGCCACGAATGCTGACGGACGACCACATGGCTGCCCGTGTGGCATGTTGCCAAGCAATGTTGACGTGCAACTTCAGCACGAATGGGACTTTCTTTTCGTCGGTTGTGACAATGGATGAGACGTGGATGCCATTTTTCAATCCAGAAACAAAGCGCCAGTCAGCCCAATGGAAGCACACAGATTCACCGCCACCGAAAAAATTTCGGGTAACCACCAGTGCTGAAAAAATGGTGTCCATGTTCTGAGACAGCGAGGGCGTAATCCTTACCCATTTCGTTCCAAAGGGCACTACGGAAACAGGTGCATCCTACGAAAATGTTTTGAAGAACAAGTTCCTTCCTGCACTGCAACAAAAACGCCCAGGGAGGGCTGCGCGTGTGCTGTTTCACCAAGACAACGCACCCGCACATCGGGCTAACGTTACGCTACAGTTTCTTCGTGATAACAACTTTGAAGTGATTCCTCATGCTCCCTACTCACCTGACCTGGCTCCTAGTGACTTTTGGCTGTTTCCAACAATGAAAGACACTCTCCGTGGCCGCACATTCACCAGCCGTGCTGCTATTGCCTCAGCGATTTTCCAGTGGTCAAAACAGACTCCTAAAGAAGCCTTCGCCGCTGCCATGGAATCATGGCGTCAGCGTTGTGAAAAATGTGTACGTCTGCAGGGCGATTACGTGGAGAAGTAACGCCAGTTTCATCGATTTCGGGTGAGTAGTTAATTAGAAAAAAAATCGGAGGCCTTAGAACTTGAATGCACCTCGTATTAGCTTTCCCTGTCAGGGTATGTCACATGACAAGAGAAAAAGCAGTCATCGTACCCAGTTGATGAGTTTTTATATTGAGGGCAGTTGAAGATAACGGGAAGATGGACACCAAGGGAAATAAACAGAACAGCAGAACTGGCAGAGAGGCGTTTATGCAAAACTAAACTTCCAATGTGTCTGAAAAGATAGCATTACTGAAAGCATTACGATCAGTGTTTATTATCCGTTTTGACTTAAGGCTGTAAGATTTTTTGCGTCTTCTGACTAATTTGATGAGGTCCACCACGACCTCCTCTCCTGCGCCACCTCTTCATCTTATTCCCGCCAGAATAGTATTTGCATCCTACGTTCTCAATTATTTGTAGATATATTCTAATCTTTGTCTTTCCCAGCAGTTTTTACCCTCTATTGCTTGCTCCAGTGCCACTGAAGGTATTCCCTGTTGTCTCAACATATATCCGATCCTCCTGTCCCTTCTACTTGTTAGCTTTTTCCAAATGTTCTTTTCATCGCCGATTCTGTAAGGAACCTCCTCATTCTGTATCTTATCGGAACACATAATTTTCAATATCCTTTTATTGTACCACATTACCACATCTTAAACGCTTCGATTCTCTTATTTACTCACAGTCTGTGAATCACTACCACACCACTCTGAGATCTAAGTGAACGTTGTCTGAAACTCTTTCCTCAAATTAAGGCCTATGCTCGATACTAGTGGACTTGTTTTGGCCAGGAATGCCCCCTTAGCCAGAGCTAGTCTGCTTTTTATGTTGTCCTGTCTACGTCCTTCATATGTTATTTTGCTTCCCTGGTAGCAGAATTCCTTCACTCCATCTAATCCGTGATCCCCAATTCTGATGTTGAGTTTCTCGCTGTTCTCATTCCTGCTACTTCTCATTACTTTCGTCTGTCTTCGATTTACTCTGTCTATACTTATTAGACTGTTCATACCATTCGAGAGATCCTGTAATTCTTCTTCACCTTCTTTGGGGATAGAAATGTCATTAGCGAATCTTATCATTGATATCCTTTGTCCCTGAATTTTAATCCCATACTTGTACCGTTCTTCTATTTCCGTCATTCCTTCTTCGATATATAAATTGGACGGTAGTCGAAGGACTCCATCCGTGTCTTATATCATTCCTAACACGAACACTTCGTTCTTGGTCATACTTTCTTATTGTACGATCTTGTTTCTTGTATATATTGTATATTCCGCATCTTTTCCTGTAGGTTACACCTATTTTTGTTATATTTTTGAACATCTTGTAGCATTTTACGTTGTGGAACACTTTTTCTTCGTCGAGAAATACTATCAAGTCTTGCTTCAGTTATCAAGTACAATGTGAGGACTGCCTCTCTGATGCCATCACCTTTCCTAAAGGCCAAACTCTTCGTCATCTAAAAGATCCTCAACTTTCTTTTCCAGAAATACTATTTCTATAGAAATATTATTTCTACAGAATTATTATTTCTATTAGCAACTTTGATAAAGATTAAGCTGGCTGTACGATGGTTTTCACACTTACCTACTTTTGCTATCTTCGATATTGTATGGATGACAGTTTTCTGAAAGTCTGATGATGTTTCTCCAGTCTCATACATTCTACACACCAACCTGAATAGTCGTTGGGTTGTCACTTCACCCAGTGACTTAAGAAAATCCGAAGATGGACTTTTAATACAAAAACGACCCAAAAACAGGCTGGTTCAGCGAAAAATGGAGACATGGATGTTTACATTACAGGAAGAAAGAACAAAGCAAGTAAATGGACCAGCCAGCACACTGGAGTGAAAGACGTAATTACGAGTGGAATGAAAATGAAATGAGGCCAGGAGATGTAACCAGGCTAATGGATGACGGACGTACCAAGATAGTTCTCTGCAGCATTCCAAGAGATTAAGAAAAAAGTGAAACGAAACCTAATGTCAGGTAGTTAGATGATGTCAGGAACATGTACTAGTTGCATGAATGCTTATAACAGAATACCGAAATCCAAAAGTGGGTGTCAAATTGATGATAATGATGACGGTGGTGATGACTTAAAAGTTCTTGATTGTCCACCCTGTAGTTCTTATCTGCTTCAGTTTTTGTGCTGCAGTCATGTGTGTTTAGAATGCTGTGGTGTTTCTGTTATTTGGTATCGGGGGGGGGGGAGGGTTAGCTGCTATCTGTTCCATACTCCCGTTCCTGACCACTTAAAACGGTCATGAAATAGATACCCAGTACACAAAATCGCCGAATATGCTGAACTGATAGTGATTAAAACTGTATTTGTGGTCCTAAACTTACATATATCTGCGTTCTAACAAAAAACTCTTCCGTACCTAAAAACTTGGAAGTTCGAAGAACAACGCTCATATCACAGGACTTCATGCAAACGTGACGTCAGTTTGACGTCACACGCAATATCGACAATCGATGCGGTAGGTGCCATATACATTTTGCCGTAAGTAGCCGTTTTTTTATATAACATTCAGTACATCGTTTCGAGGCAACAGCGCATTGTAAATGTACCGTAGGCATGCCATTAAATGGTAGTTAATAACGTATCAACGATATAAGCCTTCAAGAGATGCTATGATAACAGAGACATGAGACAAAAATCAAATTGGAAAGTCCTACCGTAATGAATAATGTCGTTGTTTACAGAGTCAAAGGATGAAGTTTCGCTTTCTGTTATGTGCTAATTTTTTTCATGTTAGTGTCATTAACACATTCTCAGACTTCCTTATGAATTTGCCGGCCGGCGTGGCCGAGCGGTTCTAGGCGCTACAGTCTGGAACCGCGCGGCCGCTACTGTCGCAGGTTCGAATCCTGCCTCGGGCATGGATGTGTGTGATGGCCTTAGGTTAGTTAGGTTTAAGTAGTTCTCAGTTCTAGGGGACTGATGACCTTAGAAAATGGTTCAAATGGCTCTGAGCACTATGGGACTCAACTGCTGAGGTCATTAGTCCCCTAGAACTTAGAACTAGTTAAACCTAAGGACATCACAAACATCCATGCCCGAGGCAGGATTCGAACCTGCGACCGTAGCGGTCTTGCGGTTCCAGACTGCAGCGCCTTTAACCGCACGGCCACTTCGGCCGGCGATGACCTTAGAAGTTAAGTCGCATAGTGCTCAGAGCCATTTGAACCATTTGAACCTTCTGAATTTAATACAATTGTTTCTGCAGCATACCGTTCACTAAAACTGACAATGGCCGAGAGAGTGGCGTGCTGACCACATGCCTCTAAGGATGACACGGAGGCCGGTCGGTACCGTTGGACTTTCAAGACCTGTACAGACGGTGTTTGTTTGTTTTGTGTTCTGCAGTATTGGATGTTATTTGACATTTCCGTACGATTAGAGGACGAAGGATGAAATAAATATTTCGCTGTTAATTTCCGTATACGTGGCGATTGCCGAATGTGTAATTAGGCACGAACCTAAGAAGACAGCTTTAATTGCTGCGACTGAAACGAGCAGTAATAACATTCGTATTCTCCCTCCTCACAAATGTTTTGCTCTTTATTTCCCAGTACTTTGCGATTTCCGAGGGTGCGGTTAGGCAGAAACCTAAGAGGACATCTTAAATTGTTGCGAGTGAAACAAAGAGCAATAACATTCATATTCTTCCTTGTCACAAATATTTGGAAGGTAACACTCATCTCACAAGCCATCCTGCAAGCCATCAACAATGTCGGTTGGTATGTTTCCGACGTTAACAGCACTTGGGAGCTGTTATCAGTGCAAAAAAGGCCCGCATCGAATGCTAACGAAAGTCGATAGCAGTTGATGCGGCTGTCGACATTAAATGTGACGTCAAAATGATGTCACGTTTGCATGTAGTCTTGTGAAATGAGTGTTACCCAATATATACATACACAGGGTGGGGCAAATAAAAGCGACCCGGAGAACAAGTTCCAAGGTACAAAGAAACACCGCAGAGGAAAGGAAATGCAGTACTAGTCGGACCATAGCAGATGTTGAAAGTAACCGCCATTTATCTCTTGCCACTTTTGGGCCCCGGTTCCCTGGTTAGCAAGCTGCTGAAGGCGAATCTAAGCTGGGCTGTTGAAACTGCTGCCGTCTCATCCGAAATATTCTGCAAGAGTTGTTGACTGTGAGGGTTGTTGCGATACACCTTGCACTTGAGGGCTCCCCACACAAAGAAATCGCACACGTACAGGTCAGGTGAGCTGGGTGGCCAGCTAGAGTCGCGACCTGACTCTGCCAGTTGTGAAGATTGTGTAAATGTGATCCAAGATTTGGTCGGCTGCATGAGCAGTTGTTCCATCCTCCGTTAATGCTGTCGCAAATTGTTTCTAAATGTTGGCAATGTAATGCGCGGAAGACAGCATCTGCTCAAAGAAGATGGGACAAATAATGCTGCTTGTAGACACTACACGCCAAATTCCAACCTTCTAGTCATGCAATGGTGTTTCGTGGAAGTTTTGCGGATTCTCCACTGCCCAGAACCTGTAATTCTCTGAGTTTGTATAACCACTCAGGTGAAACCAGGCTCTACAGACACAAACAACAGATCCGTGTCCAAGTCATTCATTGTTACCTCAGTTAACAGCCACTCGCAAAGATGGAGGCGATGAGGAGCATCTGCTGGTTTTAACTTATGAACAACAGACACATGGTAGGGATGCCTGTGCAGGTCCAGGTGGAGTATATGTCTCAAAGATCGACATGATATGCTGGTCTCTTGCGACAGGCTTGGGGTTGATTTGAGAGGACTCTGAAGCACTGTCTGGTGAGCTGTAGCCACATTTTCTGGTGTGCGGGCACTTTTAGGAATGTTTTTTGGCTTGTTCAAAACAGATCCTGTCGGACGCCATTTTCGGACTAAGCGTTGCACTGCACTCTTTGCTGGCACTTGTACGCCATTAAACTTCTCAGCAAACAACTGACCATACCGTTTCCACGACTTTTTTGTTGTGTAATTTTCCGCAACGAACACCCGCTGCTCCACTGTGAGTACCGTCGGCTCCTTTGCGCTGCTCCACACACACTGACACAGCCCGCACTACGCTCTGAACCGTTGGCAAGCATACACACGATATATGGTTATATGCATACGTTCACGTCCAATCGCATCCACACGTCTGGGCCACTTTTATTTGCCCCACCCTGTATGTTCCAAGGTATAAACGTCTATTCCAATTCCACGTAACAATCTACATCTACATCTACGTACGTACTCCGCAATCCACCATACGGTGCGTGGCGGAGGGTACCTCGTACCACAACTAGCATCTCTCCCTGTTCCACTCCCAAACAGAACGAGGGAAAAATGACTGCCTATATGCCTCTGTACGAGCCCTAATCTCTCTTATCTTATCTTTCTGGTCTTTCCGCGAAATGTAAGTTGGCGGTAGTAAAATTGTACTGCAGTCAGCCTCAAATGCTGGTTCTCTAAATTTCCTCAGTAGCGATTCACGAAAAGAACGCCTCCTTTTCTCTAGAGACTCCCACCCGAGTTCCTGAAGCAGTTCCGTGACAGTCGCGTGATGATCAAACCTACTAGTAACAAATCTAGCAGCCCGGCTGTGAATTGCTTCTATGTCCTCCCTCAATCCGATCTGATAGAGATCCCAAACGTTCGAGAAGTACTCAAGAACTGCCATTACATGCTTGTCCCATTTCATATCGCTCTGCAATGTTACGCCCAAATATTTAATCGACGTGACTGTGTCAAGCACTACACTACTAATGGAGTATTCAAACGTTACAGGATTCTTTTTCCTATTCATCTGCATTAATTTACATTTATCTATATTTAGAGTTAGCTGCCATTCTTTACACGAATCACAAATCCTGTCCAAGTCATCTTGTATCCTCCTACAGTCACTCACCGACGATATCTTCCCGTACACCACAGCATCATCAGCAAACAGCCGCACATTGCTATCCACATTAAATAAAAATCTTTCATTACACGTGATAAACCGAAAATTCATATCCTTCCAAAACAACCAACGCAAACGACGAAGTGCTGGGAAAACTCGACTTCTGTTGCGCTTTGTAAACCCCTGCCTATACTTCTAAGTAATTCAATCAATATTAATGTTTGGGTTTGGGTCATTAAATAATTTGGCCTGATGCAACCATGTCAGTCTCATACTTATTCAATTTAACGACTGACTCGTGCAGCGTTGAATTCACATATTTAGTAGATGGTACTGGCCTCCGAACGTTCCCTGCTGGTAGATCCATTGTCATGCTGCCGTCGCGTCGCACGTCTGTCGCTCAGCAACATTTTTGTGACATCGCCCTAACCTTATTACTTAGTAGGACGGAATAAAAAAGAGCTTCAATAATGGCAAGAATAGGGGGGCGGGCATAAAATATATGTAATGTAAATTGATTAGTAATTGCTGCTTGAATAGTTAAAAAATTTGGGAAAGAATAGTTTAAAGAAATTTGAAGGTACACGTATCCTGAAGTTAACATTCACTAGCACTAATATCAACAGACCTTTAAAGTCAATGCATTTTCAGATTATCATTCGTCATTTAAATTTACGCACTTCTTTTTACTGTTACCGCTATTGTAGTAAGACAATGCTGGTTCCGGACCGCACCTCCTCTGCACACGAAAATTCTTCTTGTCTGCTTCGATCCTCTTGATGCAGGATTCTCGGCGGGAGCGAAATGATGAACAGATGCGGTTATTAATAAACTTCGTCTTGCTAATAACTTTTATAACACTTCGTTACTGTACGGTTAGAATACACATTTTTGAACAATATTAATGCGGCGGAATTCTTCATACGACCGCCCGCTACCGCTTATGGAGACAAACAGGTGAAGATACAGAAATTAATCAATTGAACAGCATATCTCTACCTGTTTTGTTTGTATCCAAATATTATCGCTGGTACAAAATAACTTCTTATTATTATTATTCTTTCTCTTCTCAGACGTTATGTCTGGTCAAAAATGGAAAGTGACGCGGACCTTGATCAAGCGTGACTTCCTTTTAACTGTACGGTATATGTCACATTGCATTTAGGAACATTCGGGTAATTGAACATGTATCAATAATTTCAGATTTTTGTAGCTGTATATATACGTTCGGATGTAGCTGTATTGCGTTGATGTACTGGTGGATATTGTGTGGTATGACTCCTGTAGTTGATAGTATAATTGGTACGATGTCAACTTTATCCTGATGCCACATGTCTTTGACTTCCTGAACCAATTGGATGTATTTTTCAATTTTTTCTCCTGTTTTCTTCTGTATATTTGTTGTATTGGGGAATGGATATTTCGATTAGTTGTGTAAATTTCTTCTTTTTATTGGTGAGTATGATGTTAGGTTTGTTATGTGGCGTTGTTTTATCTGTTATAATGGTTCTGTTCCAGTATAATTTGTATTCATCATTCTCCAGTACATTTTGTGGTCCATACTTGTATGTGGGAACGTGTTGTTTTATTAGTTTATGTTGTATGGCAAGTTGTTGATGTATTATTTTTGCTACATTGTCATGTCTTCTGGGGTATTCTGTATTTGCTAATATTGTACATCCACTTGTGATGTGATCTACTGTTTCTATTTGTTGTTTGCAAAGTCTGCATTTATCTGTTGTGGTATAGGGATCTTTAATAATATGCTTGCTGTAATATCTGGTGTTTATTGTTTGATCCTGTATTGCAATCATGAATCCTTCCGTCTCACTGTATATATTGCCTTTTCTTAGCCATGTGTTGGATGCGTCTTGATCGATGTGTGGCTGTGTTAGATGATACGGGTGCTTGCCATGTAGTGTTTTCTTTTTGCAATTTACTTTCTTCGTATCTGTTGATGTTATGTGACCTAAAGGGTTGTAGAAGTGGTTATGAAATTGCAATGGTGTAGCCGATATATTTATATGAGTGATTGCTTTGTGTTTCTGCAATATTTGTATTATCTATTCCTAGTTTTTGTCTGTATCCTAGATATTTATAGGCATCTGTTTTTTCCATCGCTTCTATGCAGTCACTGTGGTTATCCAATATGTAATCTTCTTGTTTAGTGTGTTTTCCCTTGACTATGCTCTCTATCGAAGACTCTTAAATTGTTTCATTAAAAAGTCTGTAGTTAGTGGAATAATACGGTAGATAATGAGGTTTTGTATAATAAAGATATGGCAAAAGATTCTCCTCTTTGCGTGCTACCGTTTGCCACAATCTCTTTTCGATATCTCAAATTGTTTATGAAATATGAGGAATGTTGTGAATATTCCACTCTGGTTTTATTACTGGAGAGGTGCGATCGCAAATAAATGTGCTACGTCAGATCAGCTTTCTCAAGATTGGTGGTAGATTGAGACCTCCACCAAGTCTAAAGAAAAATTCGGTATGTTAGTTAAATTTCATTTGCATTAACATATTATGTAATATGTTGAAAGGGTCCTGTAGTCCCCTTTCATTATCATTTTATTTGCTTTCCAGTGATACAGAACTCTCTGGCATGTGTGAGTGAATGAATATGGGTGTGTTTCATTTTGCTGTACGGTGGTCTAGTCTGCTGCAGAGAATCAGTGGTAGTCGTACAGAATGGCCAACCCTTGTAGTTTTCAGGTAGGCAGTTTGCTCCCCTTGTGTGAAAGTTACCGGTGTTAGGTTGGTGGCGGAAGCCTCATCTCTGGGTTTTCCTGGCTACGGGGTCGCGTGGGAGACGTTGGAGTGTGTGAGACAGTGTCCAGCTCGCCGAGGGTCTGCAGCCGAAGTCTCTTCGAAGAAGAATGAGTTGATTTAACCACGTGGCGCGTTGTCTCATAGCGAGAGGGGAGCTGTTAGTTTTTGGCCTCGCGTCTCAACTTACGAAGATTGTTTTGCTGGATCGCAGTAAGATATGCAAGGCTTTTACAGACTTTCAGTTTGATTCCTAATGCAGACTTGACTTTGATCCGTGAGAAGAACGTAGCACAAATGTGTTGCATATGTTGAAGTGCCCTTGGTTCATTGTGAACGTTTGTGTGCCTGTAACTGCACGTGTATACTTCTAATATTTTCCGAGTCATAGTAATTTTTACCCCTTTGTGAATTTTCTTTGTGTCATTACTCTATGTCAAATTGGAAATCATGGACGTGGGTTAATATTAGAGTTTGTTGGCCCTCTGCCGTTATCCTTTGTCTATTCAAATGTGTCCTCTGTAAAATGTTAATTGTTCGCGACTGCGTGGTTTGATGTTACTAAAATTTGTCTCCGCGAACCACGTGGGCACACGAGTCTGTTGTGAAACGTATAGCGTTGCACAAGCAATTCTACTTAGTTACCAGGCAACAGCAGTTGTATAGGTGCTTTACATCAATGTTTTAAAGAATAAATAATTTTACCTCCAATCTTATCCAGTGTACCGATGTTGCGTCTCTGTTACCTACGCCATTTACCTTGTAGTTTCCTTGTTAGCCTATCCATAGTGTTTCCATGCGCACAGGTCCAATAATTAGTATTCCCTTTTTATTTAAAACAAATGCTTTAGGATAGATCTAGTTTTCAGGGATGTTGCTGCAAGCTGCTCTTATGCACAGTGTTCGACTACTCTTCATTTAATTTTAATATTTGATTCACGTGAACAATGCCTGGATCATATTAATAATTACATTCCATTCTTTATGAATGACTTTATAATGAATTTTCTTTTATGAGTTTTTCTTATGAATAAATTAAGTAATTTTCCGACTCAGGCCAACCTATTATTTGTCGTGTGGCTAGAGTTGGTGGCGACCCTATCTTTTACGTTGCCGTCAATGTCAGATAGCATTTTCTCATTCAAAGTGCGCTTCACGCACCTTACACGTAGGTTACATTTATTCACGCTACTTACAATGCGCCAAACGCAAAGTCATAGCGATCCGTATATTTCATTCCAAACTTTTTCGAATTTCTCACAGTGTCTTACTTCCATTAAATATCACAGTAACTATGACTCTTAGTGAAATGATGTTGTGACCATGATGGATCTGACATATAAAGCTATAAGTAACGCAAAAATTAAATTGTTTTGCCATATAGTTTCTATAAAATCGTTTGAGAAAGTTTGCAGGGCGTGCACCTCGATTCTGTCATCGCCGACTGGCCAGAAGGTGACAAACACCATCGGCCTCCCCCTCTGAGTAAACGAATGAACTCTCCCGGCGCTTTGGATGAACGTTGTTCACTGTGCATCGACCACCTTATCCTGAGTGGACTCTACATATTCTTGGTACTCTGCTGACAGAGTTCTAGCGTGGTCCAGGTAACAGGTGCCCAGTGTCAGAGTGAAATGGCACAGAAACTGGAAATGTACTACAAAGTTAAAGTGCTTGGGAGGGTACGTTTCTTGTGGGCAAAATGTCTAAATTGCGCAAATATTCATCGTGAAATTCTGTCAGGATGTGGACCAAATGAATCATCTCATCCAGCTACAGTGAAACGGTGCCAACAATTTGACCAAGGCCGCATGGACGCGGATGATGCTGATTCGGAGGATGGCCCTTGAAGCAGACATCGTCTACGGACGACCATTTCCAGGCAATCGAGGAACTGATTTGCAGAATGGTCCATTTTCCAACTATGAAGACGTGCACATAACGGTTCTTGAATGGCTCCCTGACGAAAGAGCCGATTTATACTCCCAAAGAATTGAGTTGTAGGTAGAATGTCCCGACTGTTGAATACAGAGCTGGTGAGTAAGCTGAAAAATAGTCATGTATTTGTGTCATTTTGAAGTGTACTGGAATTTTCAAGAAAAGTGTCCTAACATAATAATGTGTAACTCGCCTTTTGAAATCCCCCCACACTAAAATTTTTGATTGTGTTTTGCGATACACATACAATAGTAAAATAATATTTTGTGCTACTTAAACAAATACGAGGACTATTCGGAAAGTAATTTCCGATCGGTCGGGAAATGGAAACCACAGTTGAAGTCCGATGAAACTTTGTACAGCTGTGTTGGGCAATCTCTCTAGAACACCCGTCGATAGCGTCACGTCACTCATTTCAGTTCAGAGTGCACAGTCAGCATGTGAAACTGTCTAGGAAATAGCGTGTCCCGACAAGCATGAGGTCCTGGTGACAGATTTCGCCTGATGTCACGCATCCCACATAACACAAGCGTCATGTAGTACCTTCTACATGGCAATTCTGGGGCGCAATCTGCAGGGGCAATGAAGATGCTCCTGCAGCGTTTCCGATGGGAAGTGTTTGATCATCCACAATAAAGCCCGTAACTGGCTGCTCCTGACTTTCACTTCTGCTCTTGTCAACTCGTGGCTTTCAAGGCAACATTTTGGCACAGTCAACGAGCTGTAGACCAGCGTACACTATTGGCGAAAAGCACAAGTGGCTGGCTTCTGTGACGAAATATTGGAAAGTTGGTGCAATGCTACGACAAATGTCTAAGTCGGATCGACGACTATGCAGATAAGTAGCTGGAATGTGTAGCCAATTGTTGCAAGATAAATAAAATAAAATTAAATTAAAAAAATTATTTTCACAGTGGTTTCCATTCCGCAACCGATAAGGACTTACTTTCCGAATAGCCATCGTATATTTATGTATTTCAGTTGTGAGTTTATGAATAAAATCCGTCAAAAGAATGCCTGACAATGTCATTACTTGGTAAAAAAATGTGACTCGTTGTGTAACATACGTGCCTTAACATTTTGGTGATTCACAAATTTTTTTTTAATTTATGATTTTAGTCTTATTTTGTCCCAGAATAAAACATTGACCAACAACATAAACGTTTGTATACAAAATCTAAGCATAGGACTGAAGACACTGAAGTGGACTAGGTACTGTGACTGTCTGCTTCTACCAGCCGTCCATGCAACTTGAAATGGATCATATTATTTTTGTTGTTCTTTTCTTTTTATACACACAAGATACATATAATAATAACCAATTAATTCTACTCACAATTGGAAAACCCCTGGAAAAGATAAAATAGCACATTTCTGGCTAAAGAAGTTCACCTCAACACATTCACATCTAACTAAATTATTTAACAGTTTCATTGCAGACCCATATACATTCCCTGATACACTTACACATGGAATAACTTATCTAAAGATCAAGCAAACCCAGCAAAATACCGCCCCATAACATGCCTACCAACAATATACAAAATATTAACTTCAGTCGTTACACAGAAATTAATGACACATACAACACAGAACAAAATTATAAATGAAGAACAAAAAGGATGTTGCAAAGGAGCACGAGGATGTAAAGAGCAACTGATAATAGATGCAGAGGTGACATATCAAGCTAAAACTAAATAAAGGTCGCTGCACTATGCATACATTGATTACCAAAAAGTTTTTGATAATGTACCCCACTCATGGTTACTACAAATATTGGAAATATACAAAGTAGATCCCAAATTGATATAGTTCCTAAACATAGTAATGAAAAATTGGAAAACCACACTTAATATCCAAACAAATTCAAATAATATCACATCACAGCCAATACAGATTAAGCGTGGAATATACCAAGGAGCAAATTTTAACATGATAACAAGAGAAATGTGTAGATTTTACTCAAAATTCGCCACTCATGATCCTCCTCTGAAATGTTACAAATGGTTAACAAGCCAAGCGAAAATAAATCGCTGCATTTTCAGTGGAATTCCTTTTAGATACTAACCTAAACGGAGTTGACAGATCCTATCGAATAGACACCACACAAGTGTAGATGAGAAGGGGCTCCACTTAATATTTACAAGAAATGTAACCTTCAGTTTGGAACGGCACTTCCCCTCCAGCGCTCAGCATTTCCCCTACAGCACTGTCTGTAATCCCGTAATCCCCACCACTACCGCTCTCCCTGTGCATGCCCTGCCGACTGCACGTCTACCGGCCATGGAATTTTGCGCGGAGTCTACTCTCTTGTGACAATGCGCCTCTCTTGTTTTACAGTTACCTTGGCTCAAATGAAATGCCTAACTTAAGTTTTGAAATTCCTACGTCTGTGGTCCATTCTGCTATTTTTTTATGGAGTTGCAAAGATATATTTTGCATTTAGTACACTGCACAGACATGAAACCCGTACATTCCAGAAAACTCACGTCTGGGTATTATTCATCATCTCATGTAGATGCGTGACATAAAAAATCCTTGCTGTTGGTGATAACACAGGTATGGACTTCTGGGCATTTGCCCATTGGAAATACATCGTCTTAGGTATCACATTCCTCCTCTTCTTTTTCACTCTCTTCTTCCTGTATTATTCTCTTTCGTGAATTTGGAAGTATAGGTTGTTGTCGAATGTAGAGCCAGTTTTTCATCGAAACAAAAATATCGCCATACTGTTGTGACTTATTCGATATCGTAGAATATATTGGCATATTGCAGCATTTTCTAAACATATTGTAGATCAAAATTACGAAAAGGAAGCAGAAATTATCTTCATTTCCCAAAGACATGCTAACACCGAGATAAGCCGGCCGGAGTGGCCGAGCGGCTCTAGGCGCTACAGTCTGGAACCGCGCGACAGCTACGGTCGCAGGTTCGAATCCTGCCTCGGGCATGGATGTGTGTGATGTTCTTAGGTTCGTTCGGTTTAAGTAGTTCTAACTTCTAGGGGACTGATGACCTCAGCAGTTAAGTCCCATAGTGCTCAGAGCCATTTGATTCTTTGAACACCGAGATAAACGTCTTTCTTCAGTCAGATGCTGAAAACTAGTGGGAGCCAGCATAAAAGAAAGCAAGTGATACACAAAAAGCTCATGATGTAAGGTTCACACTACAGTCACGCACAGCAAGTTTAGTTAATTTCCTGAACTAGAAAGGAACAGATGAAACATATACGCTACGTCAGGACTGAATATATTGAATATCTGAATATAAGAGCACATAGAAATTATAGGACTTCCTGTAACATCTTTCCCCATAATTCGTAGATGATTCACTTGGTTGAAGTTGCGATCTTTATCTGTAATAATTGTTAGATTTTTAGATGCTTTGCCAAGTCATTCATCAGCCCTCAGAAACGCTAAAGAACTATCAGTCAAACAGGAACTGTAAGATGAACTTTGTCGTACACAACAGCCATTAGAAAACTGGAGGCGTATGTTTTGAGACTGAATTACAGTGAACGAAGGTGCTGGAAAATAGAAGATCAATAAAAGATGAGCCAAAGTTCCTGATGAGGAGGAGGTGGCAACGAAGAAGAACAATAAGGCACGCAGCACCTCATCGTATCTGTTAATGCAGAACGTTGCTTTTATATGTACAAAAATTTGCCGTGTACTCGCAGATGCAATCTTACTCAAAAGAAAGAAAGGGGGGAAAACTGAAATGTTGATGTTATTTGTTTCAGTAGTTTCCTTAATGACTGAAGTACGTCATTGATAAAGTTCCTTAGTTGCAATGTTTGAATGAATTACTTTGGAAGGCCTGTAATTTAATTATTTATATATGCATTCCGTTAGAAATATTTTCTATTTGGAATAGGAACATTTTTAACTCCACTTTCATCTAAAGTCTCACACATTATTCGCCACGTTTTTGCACTTAAATATCCTAGATTTAGTAATAATAATCTTAAAGACTTACTGGAGTTTCAGAAACTTAAAATTTTGGTTGAATCTGCGACTGAGCAACAGGAAAAATCATAAACTGATTTTTTAAATAGTTTGTCTCGTAATTAATTTTTCTATCATTTCAGGACAGCGAACTTATTTTAGTTGTGTGACATAGAATCGGCGTTAATGAACAGAATCCTTATCGCATCAGTACATGATCATTACAGAATTTTATTCTCTAGCGGAAGTAAAAAATGGTCTTGTTCCTGATAACGTTACTCACATCAGCTAAGTCATCGATCTCAAACCTGCACTGCTACCATTTTGTTACGATTTTGTTCTCCACTTCGTATATTATTCTAATTACAGCTAATTATATAGGGTGCATAAAAATCCTCTTAAGCTCAGATTTTATTAGATTTTGCATGAGTCTGTTAATTTATGGTAGAAAAATTAATTAGAGAGATTCTGTTTCGCTACAGGACAGAGCAGTTAAGTGTCCAACTACAAATTTGGCTTGAAACAATAAACGTCGACCACCTCCTGTTCAGTATTCTAGAATGTGCTCCTAGACACACAAACTGGAGTACCTTGATGTAACCATTCGTTTCCTGGACATCGACACCCGAAGATTTCCGGTGGATTACATAGGACTACTTTATGCAGTCACCTTTGATTAATTTGTTCCTTCTAACTTCATTGCCGTCTGATTTTCACTTGAGGAAAATATACTCCACTAATAAGCGACAGCTCCTTCGTTCGTCTAGAAGGTATGGTATGCACAGAAAGGCTTTTCGTTTTTCTTTAATCGAAATAGCAACATTTTCTTAATTTTGCACGCTAATGAAGGCCATAGAAGAATAAACTTTTCCGAATGTAACTCTGACCAAAAAGTGATTGTGGTAGCTGGAGTCGGAAGTCTTTGTTAATCCTACCTTTTGAGTTCCTGTGGTGGTATTTGTATAGAAACTTTAATCCTCTAACAGGTATTTCTTTAGTTGTGTTAATATAACTGAATATTTTCATAACCCCTTAGGCACTGAATTTGCAAGAAACACTGAAACACGTACATTTTTATTGCCAAACGAGAAGCCAAATACAAACTTTTCAGAAATTTAGTGCCAAAACTGCTTTTGTAATGAAATATTTCCATAAAAACAGTCGTCCCCTCTTTTAAACCGTGTTGATGTTGTTGTTGTTGTGGTCTTCAGTCCTGAGACTGGGGAGAGGCTACAACCCTGTCTCACTCCCTTCCCAACCACTGCTTCCCTTTCATGTCCCTCGACTCTTATAACTGCCATCTGGTTTCTGTACAAATTGTAAATAGCCTTTCTCTCCCTGTATTTTACCCCTGCCACCTTTAGAATTTGAAACAGAGTATTCCAGTCAACATTGTCAAAAGCTTTCTCTAAGTCTACAAAAGCTAGAAACATAGGTTTGCCTTTCCTTAATCTTTCTTAGCTCATAGCATGTGTGGTATGTGACGACCACATGCATCACACTGGTGCATAAACACTGCTATCCCTGGTGTCTGTTGTCCATTGCATCAGACAGCTTTTGATGTGCCCATGGTGAGGTGTGTTACTGTAAAACAGTGAATGATGCATAGGCAAAGATGGAACGTTACTGGTCACTAGAGTTGGCAGACACGCATTTAATGTATGGTATAGCAGATGCAGTGCCTGTAAAGTAGCGCAAATGTACAGGGAACACTTTCCCAACAGACATCATCCTAACTGGAAGAATTTTATCTACATAGATACCAGCTTACGAGAGAGGAGGCCATTCACGTTACAGAGAGATGACCAAAGTTCTGCCAAAGACATGTCCGAATATCAGACTTTGAGGTGATGTTGTTGGATTGTGTGACCAACCACACAAAGCACCCATCAACTTGCCCATAAAATGCACACTTCAAATCATACAGCTTAGAGAATGTTGGTGGAATAGATGTTACATCCCTATTATAAAGGACGTGTGCAAGCACTGGAACCAATGTATTTTGAGCCCCACATTCACTTCTGTCAATGGATTATCCGCTGTAGTACAGCAGTACTGAACCTTGTACATTTTATATAGTTCACAGATGAGGCCTCGTTCGCCCGTGATGGTGTTTTCAACAGCCACCACAGCCATTTCTGGAGTGAGCACAATCCCCACGACAACCTCATTAGGGGCCATCAGCAAAGAATCCCTGCCAACGTATGGGCGGACATTATCCAAGATCGCCAATTAGGACCTTATTTGCTGCCTCCCCATTTGACTGGTCCACATTACTTGGTGTTCCTCCGAGATGTGCTGCCACAGTTTTTGGAGATTGTACACCTTGTTGTCCCCCAAAGGATGTGGCTTCAACACGATGGTTCACCATCCCAGTTCAATGTTAACATCAGCAGGCAACTGAAAAACACGTACCGTAATCATTGGAATGGAGGCGAGGAACTGTCCCATAGCCAGTGCGAGTGGCAGACGCACACCTCTCGACATTTTTCTCTGGGGTCACACCAAGTCGTTGGTGTACGAGTGCGGCAGAACCTCATACACCGTTGTCATGCATGCATTAAGGCTGGCGGTGCACACTGTGTAGGTAGATAACACAGAAAATATGCATTTACGACCATTGCTTCCCCATATTAATATAATTGGTTGTGGACTCACTATTATGCATTTCAATTTGACTCAGGAGATTTGAGACATCCTGAATACGGGTTGTTTCCGTAAGAGCGTTCAAAAATTTAGGTGGACGTAGAGGATGCTCCCATTGAACAATTTGAGGTATGGAACCTGGTGTCAGAGAAGCTAGTTTATGGAGACAACAGGAATAAAATCACATTGTTGTGTCCTTTTTTATTAACTGCAAAAACCGTCATTGACACAATGAATGTACCATTTGTACTGTATCTTCCAAAATGTGCTGAAACTGACAGCCATCAATCTCAATGCAAGCATGACATCGGCAGATAACATTCTGACGCACCCCGACAAATATCCCTGGTGTGTTTCGAATCACATCACAGGCAACTACAATTCTGGCAACTAATTCCATCTCCATATCCACTAGGGTTTCGTACACAAGTTACTTTAGATATCCCCATAGGAATTAATCAAGTGGTTCAGGTCAGGTGACTTCGCAGGCCATGGAATAGGACTTCCCATCCCAATCCAACGCCGGCCGCTATGGACGAGCGGTTCTAGGCGATGCTGCTACGGTCACAGGTTCGAATCCTTCCTCGGGCATGGATGTGTGTGATGTCCTTAGGGTAGTTAGGTTTAAGTAGTTCTAAGTCTAGGGGACTGACGACCTCAAATGTTAAGTCCCATAGTGCTTAGAGCCATTTGAACCATTTTTTCCAATCCAGCGACCAGGAAATACTGTACCGGTACTGCCCCGTCGTACATTGTACTGTACATCTCTGAATAGCTCTGAGTAACGAATGGGTCTGCCGTTGATTCACAGCACGTTGTGTTATGGGGCAATGTAAATACGATATAACAGAGCCACCTTGTGGATAAATAAATTAAACAAAACCTGCCTATCGCGCGGAGTAGCTGTGCGGTCTTGGGCGCCTTGTCACTGTTTGCGCGGCTGCCCCCGTCGGGGGTTCGAGTCCTCTCTCGGGCATGGGTCTATGTGTTGTCCGTAGCGTAAGTTAGTTTATGTTAGGTTAAGTAGTGTGTAAGCCTAGGGACTGACGACCTCAGCAGTTTGGTCCCACAGTCCTTACCACAAATTTCCAAAACCTGCATCATCACATCCTGGTAATCAGGCTCGTACTCCTTGTTTCCTTGCGGGAAATAAAGAATGTGGATGTAAATAAACAGCACAGTACGTGTAAACTTGTACGCCTATTACACTGACGCTCATAAATTAAGGATAATCCTGTTACATGGTGAAACAACGCTCTGGTGGGCGGTTTTCGGTTTTAATTCACCTCGGGGTATGACCACGCGGTGCATTTAACATGCGGTGTGTTGCTGCATGTCAGAGTACGGTGCAGCGAGTAATTGTGCAGACGTTTTCAGACGTGCTAATGATGATTGTGTGTTGAAAATGGCTCAAAGAACACATATTGATGACGTTATGAGGCGTAGAATACTAGGGCGACTGGAGGTTGATCAAACACAGCAGGTCATAACACAAGTCCTCCGTGTGTAACAAAAGTGTGATCTCAAGATTATGGCAACGATTCCAGCAGACAGGAAACGTGTCCAGGCGGTACAGTACAACACCTGGAGATCTGCAAGGTGCATTCCACTGACCCCTGGTCACAGGAGAGTCCGTAAAGCATGCTGTCAAGAACACAGTACGTGGTCATTGGGACAGTGGTCCCTGGTTATGTTCACAGACGAGTCCAGGTGTAGTCTGAACAGTGATTCCCGGGTTTTTATCTGGCATGAACCAGGAACCAGATACCAACCCATGAATGTCCTTGAAAGGGACCTGTATGGAGGTCGTGGTTTGATGGTGTGTGGTGGGATTATGATTGGTGCACGTACACCCCTGCATGTCTTTGACAGAGGAACTGTAACAGGTCAGGTGTATCGATACGTCAGTTTGCACCAGTATGTCCACCTTTTCAGGGGTGCAGTGGGTCCCACCTTCCTCTTGATGGATGATAACGCACGGCCCCACCGAGCTGCCATCGTGGAGGAGTACCTTGAAACAGAAGATATCAGGCGAATGGAGTGGCCTGCCTGTTCTCTAGACCTAAACCCCATCAAGCACGTCTGGTATGCTCTCGGTCGACGTATCGCTGCCCTTCTTCAAACCCCTACGACACTTCTGGAGCTCCGACAGGCACTGGTGCAAGAATGGGAGGCTATACCCCAGCAGCTGCTCGACCACCTGATCCAGAGTATCCCAACCCGTTGTGCGGTCTGTGCACATGTGCATGGTGATTGTATCCCATATTGATGTCGGGGTACATGCGCAGGAAACAGTGGCGATTTGTAGCACATGTGTTTCGGGACGGTTTTCTCAACTTATCACCAATACCGTGGACTTACAGATCTGTGTCGTGTGTGTTCGCTGTGTGCCTATGCTAATATCGACAGTTTTGTGTAGTGCCACGTTTTGTGACACCACATTCTGCAATTATCCTTAACTTATGAACATGAATGTAGTTGCAAATAAGCTGGAAAACAGTAATGCTAGACAAAGCGGTAGACAAGTTTACTTCCGTATCTCCTTAAGCCAGGGGCGGGCAGGAATCCTGCACGTGTGCGGTGTACTTGCACGTGTGCAGTAAACAGGTGTTCTGAGTGCACACAGGGCCAAGCTGGCCACCCGCTTCTCTCCCCTCCCCACCATACCGTCTCTCCGCTTCTTCCTCTGTAATAAGTTTTGTTTCCTGGCCTGCTTTATTGAATGAAGGAATAAGGTTACTACCAGTGCTTGAAAGAAATCATGGTTTGAAAGAGTACCTATTACCTACGATACGTTGTATTTAATTATCACAGGTGGAGTTTACAATACGTTTAATGTCTGGAACAAAATTTCTACATACAGAAAAACGCAAACAGTTACGTAAATTTTCATTACTGATGTTTGCTCTTAACCGAGACTTATTAATTTTCATAACAGAAAAAAATCTCTCGCAAACGTATGTCGAGCCTAACATATTATCTTTGCGGCTTCACGATGGAGACGAGGAAACTCTTGCTGTGGAAAGTCGTGATAAAAATCTATTACACGTCTTGCCAAAAGGAACTTGTGTCTCAATCGAGAATTACGCTGTAGAATCTACAGTGTAGATCTATTAATTCCATTTGCAAACTGGGATGAATATCATCTACAGAAACAGCAAATTGTCTCGATAACTATTCAAAACCTTGGGATAAGTATGATATATCCCCAAATCGCTTGAGAAATTCCTCTTTTATTGCACTAAGTACGGGAACATATTGAAATTTATTATAATGGCGTTCAATATTAAACTTCCGCTGACCAGCGAGAATACTGTCACATATTATGTATTTCGAATTTTCACGTTTTTGCTCAAAGAAAAAAATGATTCTCCCATTGCTTTTTAAAAGATAGCAAATCCCCACTTCTGCGTTTCCTTGATTCACTGTGCATTTTCCGGTTCTTGAAATACAACGTTCACTACGTAGTGGTCCCTTCGCTTCAACGTCCGCAGCTTAGCCTGGTACTACACTGCCGCAACCTGCCGGCTGTCACCACTGTCCCGGTCGACGGTTGCACGCGAGCAGCACACGTGCAGCGCTGTGTGCTCATGAGCCGCATGCAACGTTTGCCCGCCCCTGCCTTAAGCTGTTCTCCGAGCCCAGGTTCCCTATCTCAAATTGTTCAGTGGAGCATTCTCTGTGTCCTGTTACATTTTTGCACGCTCTTACGGAAATACTCTGCATAGAGATTAATTACACATATTTGCTACAACGACATAAAGCTAGAAAAACTGCCTACAACTGGGACTGGTGAGTTACAGATTGCGTGCTTCCGGGTGACGCACGGTTTGTCGGCTGGCAGCGGTCCATCCACTGCAGCGTTCCCACAGGGAACGGCTCAGCACGCAACCGCTGCTATGCCACGGCACCGCCGTGTAATCAGGGTAATTAAAACGTCTGCCACTTCTGAAGGCGCCGACAAGACGTCCCGGCCGTCATCTGTGTGTCTGTGACACACTCTGGCGCCTTTCCCCCCTCACGAATGTAAGAAGTAGCGAATGTTGGGAAGAGGAACTACATGGCGGCCGTACAGGGCCCACGCCGTCAAAGATGGCGAAAGGTAATTAATGAGTCTTGGCTTCCTCGTTCATTGGGCCCCATCTTGTTCCGCGGGAGTTCTGCTTCTGCGTACCCTCATTTGGAGAATTGTTCGGTTTATTAAACTTATCTCCTTTCGCGGTGTTGATAGGTGGTTTCCTCGTACCAGAGCGCTGAACGTCACGCCCGAACCGTTAGCCGTGCTAAACTGACACAACAATTACTTCACTTTCAATTCATTGTCCGGCTTTCTTTTTTGGTGTGTTAGGATCTCACACACACACGCAAACACACACACATATGATGACAACGAAATACAAACGTTTCATATGCAGCACTAATCGAACACTTCTGGATTCCACAAGAGGCGATTCAGCATCATTTATACAGTTATTCTAATCACAGAGATCGGCTTACACTAGATAAGCTTCGCACGACATTACGTCAAGCCAAATTTTTGAAGACTCAATTAAACACTGCGTCTGGGACGTCAGAGTCATAAATGCAACAACCTGTAGCTGTGTATTGATATCGAGTAGTTGTTAATGTATTAACCTGGCGTGTAGAAGGTCGAAAGTTCGAATCTCGTCAAATGCAGTGATTTTTTGTTTGTTTTGTGTTTTTCTAAATCCAATTCCGGGATGCTATTCCAGGCGGGTGTAAAATCAATGTGCGAAGCGGAAAATAATAAACGCTAAAATGAAGATTTGGCCCTGTCTGACTGCCCCCTGAAGCAGATCTTAGGATCTCTTGATTCTATAAATTACAATCTAAACATAAATGAATGATGAAGGCAACTAATCCTAGTAAATGATAAACGTTAGTCATGCTTATATATTTATTGCAGATAAAAAAAACCTTTATATTACAAAGTTTACATTTCCTAAGTAAAATTGCTAATCAGTTGTCCAACTCTTCCCCTTATTATGACCGCACGGTCTAATATCAATAACGCGAAATGACTGACATCATCCACGTACCAAACACTAGAAGAAACTACTTTCAAAGATGATCTACGGTGGTGTGGAACCTCAGTGGAAATAAACTAACGTGATCACATCTGTTTAGCTTTTATAGCCCTAATAAGAAGAAGCAATTTGCGATATCACCGTATGTACTGCGTCCGGTGCGTCGAAGTGATGGTTCTCGTACTCGTCTACGACGATGGAAGAACTCCAGACACAAATAAACTCTTTCAGACACTAGGACGGCAGAAGGCGGTCCTCTTATATACTCTAATACTGTCTTCTCCTCTGTGTTTTGCGGACGAGAAACGCGAATTCCCAGCCACAAGCACGGAGATCAGATAACGTCTCAACGTAAGTATAGGCAGAGGAAGTGCTCTCAGTTACTGAACGCTGCACTCAACGACGACTTCCAACCCGGAGGTGAAGTCCAGAATCGTATAGGTTCGCAACAGTACAGTGCCTAACTGTTCTAACTATAAACTCTCCTGAGAGAAAAGACAGCAAGTCTGTCTGTACCAACAAAGCTGATATCGCGTGACCGTCACATACGGACGCTCACTACGGAAGACACCGTCTCTCCAGCGCTGGCTTCCTAGCGAGACTCGGCTCCCCACCATCGTAATTCCAAAAAAGAATCATATTCCACGGATTCTTCCGAACGCCGACCAACCATATTTTAGTCTTTAGTCGTCCAGCGCGAAAAGTTTGCGAGGAAAAACCTATACTCGTACAATGGTACGCTTCTGAGTAAAAATCCTTGGAAATAACCCAGCCTGCGTGGTTTCCAAGGTGCTGCTTCTTCGTTCCGCTCACCTGCGTCCAAGATTTTCGTAGTTTCCGAAGTATAATCCTTTCGTGTCGGCTACAAGGCCGGCCGGTCGCGACTCTATTGAGCTCCAGCGCTCAGGTGCTACGATGTCCGTCTTGCAATTTCCTGTGTTTAAAAAGGACCAACACACCTGTGTGGGCCTTCCACCCACGGCTTGAGTTCTGCCTGCCGTTTCATTTCCACTGTCGTTCCAACCTCTACTAGTATAATACGAGGGCAGTTCAGAAAGTAACCTCCGGTTGATTTAAAAAAATACACCAAGTTAAATAAAAATATTTTAATATATACATCTTACAACTACATCTTTGCACTATTTTTCTACATAGTCTCCATAGCGATTGAGGCACTTATCGTATCTCTTCACAAGCTTTGAAATTCCTTCTGCATAAAAATCACCCGCATGTGCCTGGAGCCAGCCTGTGACCGCATCTTTGAGCTCTTCGTCGTCATCAAACCGCTGTGACCCGAGCCATTTCTTCAAATGCATGAAGAGGTGATAATCACTTGGCGCCAGGTCTGGGCTGTAAGGTGGATGGTTGATAACGTCCCACTTGAATGACTCAAGAAGGGCCGTTTTTCTGCGAGCAGAGTGAGGACGGGCGTTATCGTGCAAAAAAAACGATACCGGAAGTCAGCATACCACAGCGTTTGTTCTGTATAGCCCGTCGTAACTTTTTTATTGTTTCACAGTACACGTCTTGATTAATGGTCGTACCACGTTCCATGAAATCAACCAACAACACCCCTTTGGCATCCCAAAACACCGTTGCCATCAGTTTTCTGGCAGAAAAATCTTGCGAGGCTTTTCTTGGTTTGGTAGGCGAATTTGAATGTGCCCACATCTTTGATTGTTCTTTTGTCTCAGGGTTCACGTACTTAATCCAGGTTTCGTCACCGGTCACGATTCTGTTTAACAATGGTTCTCCTTCGTCCTCATAACGTGACAGAAAGTCTAATGCAGAGGCCATTCTTTGAGTTTTGTGGTGGTCGGTAAGAATTTTAGGCACCCATCGTGCACAGAACTTATGGTAACCCAATCTTGCTGTCACTATCTCGTACAAGAGAGTCTTAGAAATCTGTGGAAAACCAGTAGACAACTCCGACATTGAGAAACGTCGATTTTCACGAACTTTTGCATCAACTGTCTGAACGAGTTCGTCAGTCACCAATGATGGTCTACCACTCCTCTCTTCATCATGAACGTTTTCTCGTCCACTTTTAAATAAACGTACCCATTCACAGACAACTCCTTCACTCATAACTCTTGGTCCGTACACGGCACAAAGCTCACGATGAATAGCTGCTGCAGAATATCCTTTGGCTGTAAAAAACCTTATGACAGCACGCACTTCACATTTGGCGGGGTTTTCTATTGCAGCACACATTTCAAACTGCCACAAAAACTAAACTAGCGCAGGTACGACGTTCACTCGACCACAGCTTGAGTGCGTGAACGCACAGATGGCGTCGCTACTCCCCCCACAACCCGCACTGTGACCAGTCGGAGGTTACTTTCTGAACCGCCCTCGTAATAAAGACACTCCGTCACCTTTCATGCAATAAGCGTTAACAGTTATTTACAAGGCATACGTGACAATGTCAGTCTCCTTTAAATATTCATATATACGATGTACTACCTATCAAATAATACGTAATGTGGTTGTAGATCACGGCAAAGTATGTGGATGATTGCTTGTAAGGTGCGAAATTATAGCCTCCTTAGATAATCAAAAGACTGATTATGGTTATTTTTCAGTTGATTGGTTTAAATGCAATACTTTGCCGTGTTATTTTCATAATTGTATTGACTTTTTCTTCCTATCATTGTTTTATCGCTTGGGATTTGTTTGTGTCGCCTACAATATGTAGGCCTATCCATGTCCCAACCAGGACTTCTCCTCCATAGGTGACGCAGAATCCCTTTTGGCCAGTTTGAGGATAGTTTCAGGTAACCAATGACAGCGAGAAATTACAATGTGATTTTACCGCTAAAACTGTAATTTTGCTGGGAAGGTGGCTTTGCAAACAAACATGTTACGAAATTTTTCTTTGTTGAGTTTGGTCGTAGAGGATGGCCTTTAAACGCTACGAACAAAGCGATCGAGAATTTAGTTCTGCCGCAGATTGTTGTTTGCCGTTTTCTCAGATAGGCCTACATTGCACTTAACGAGGTTGTGGTTAGGTTAGGACATGAATTTAAATTCAGGGCTATAAAACCCGTCGTCTGCCGCAGTTCAGTCATTGGTCAGTTAAAATCAACTGTCGACAGAGCCTCTACCATTTCCGTCATACCTCGTGCGCGTTCCAACATTGCTCCACGTCAGACATTAACAGCATTTGCGAAGTGACCCGCTGAGTTGTGTGTCGCCTACGACCGAGCGGCGTAGCAACACTATAGCGGCAAGCGACAGACGTCAACTATCAAGTAATTTTAATCGGACCATAGACACAAGTGTATTCGTGAGCACATGGGTTCTAATCTTCCTCCGATAGTCCTAATTCACGTTATACAAAGGGTGTTCAAAAAGTATTGCACAGTCGTCCATAACGTTTTTATTTTTTGCTGGAGGAGAATGAAACTTTTTGTGAACATGCATGGAACATTTAGCTATACATTGAGCCTACTCAATGTAGCCTCCATCGGCAGTGACGCATCTGGCCCAACGTTCTTTCCATGATTTAAATGCACTTTGGTAAAATTCTGGGGATTGACACCATCGCTTGACACAGGAAATAAGGTGTTTCTCACTATCAAATGTTTTATCGAGTAGGTGGGCCTTGAGACGACAAAAGAGGTAAAAATCAGACGGAGCCAAGTCTGGACTGTAGGGAGGATGAGGAACAATTTTCCAACCCATTTTCCTGATTTTCTCCTGCGTCCTAAGGGCTGTATGGGGTTTAGCATTGTCATGGTGCAGTCTAATGAGCTGACCCTGAAGCTGTGGTCTGTGAGTCTTGATGGCACGTCGCAGCTTGTCCAGTGAGAGACAGTAACGGTCCCTGTTAATTGTGGAGCCAGGTTCCAAGAAGTCAACGAAAATGGCGCCTCACTGATCCCAAAAGAAGGAGGCCGTCACCTTTCGGCCTGCTGTTCGTGAAAGTCTTGGTTTCTTCTTCCGAGGGGAACCCGATGACGCCACTCCATGGGTTGCGGTTTGCTCTCAGGTTAGGACAAAAACAACCATATGTTAAAAAAATTACGAAATTCGTTCTAGGCGCTTCAGTCTGGAACCGCGCGACCGCTACGGTCGCAGGTTCGAATCCTGCCTCGGACATGGATGTGTGTGATGTCCTTAGGTTTGTTAGGTTTAAGTAGTTCCAAGTTCTAGGGGACTGATGACCTCAAATGTTAAGTCCCATAGTGCTCAGAGCCATTTGAACCATTTTTATTGGCAACTAGTTTCGATGTTGTTACAACATCATCCTCAGGCCCATACTTGTTGAAAGTAACTGTATGTCTCTAACACAGTTTTAATACACTACGGTTACTGTCAACAAGTATGGGCCTGAAGATGATGTTGTAACAACATAAAACCAACACCTTAATACAGCTGGAGGAATTTCGTTATGTTTTTAACATACATTATACCAGCTGACGTCCCAAGTCGTCCGTTTCAACTATGTATATACGAAGAAAAAAAAGCATGTTTCATCCTGGGTAATGATAGCGTCAAAACACTGTTTCCACTCTTCAGTAAAGGTCTTCATGAGACCCTCGCACACATTCTTCCTCATCATTTTCATTTCTCTTGTCAATAATCTTGGCTCCCAACGTGCACAGATTTTTCTGTACCCTAGTGACTGTACCAGTGATACCACATTAGCCAACGACAACGAGTCATTTCAGCAAGCTGTCGTGTCGTCACACATCTGTCATTTTGGGTGATTTGATCAATGGTCTCCTTATTCACATCACTCACTGCCGTCAACGTTCCACCCATCGTGGATTGTCCAGCAGAGAGAAATCACCTACTTTAAACCTCTGCAACTACCACTGGCTACTGCTGCGATTCACTGTGTCCTCCCCATAAACAGGGAGCAACTTCCTGTGAATCGATGTGGCAGAGTTATCGCCGGTCTTGAAGAGGAGCTCCATCACCGACCGTTGTCGCAACCTGACATCTACTTCACTGTCCATTATGACTCACCTGTAAATAAAAAGAAACTACTTTTATACACCAACTTATAGCTAAATGTTCCAAGTGTGTTCACAAAAAATATCATTCTCCTCCTACAAAAAATAAAAAGAAACTGGAGACGACTGTGCAGAACTTTTTGAATGCCCTTGGTACATTGTGTTGCTATAGAGCAGTCTGCTTACCACAAGCCCGTCTATGCAACTTCCGAAAGACGCAATTGGCCGTTGTGTCTTGAATGGCCCGTCAGGGTCAATATGCGAATCTGACGTTCTTTGCCTGTAAAGGCTATGGTCGATTTGATATCTCGAGCTGTCCATTCTGCACTTACGTTGTAACACCAATCGCGGCACTGTTGGTTAATGTTTAACCTTGCCCTCTTCTGTACTCGTTGTGTCATATTAAAAGCTACAAAACATACGCATACGCCATTCTATTCGTTTTTACTTCTTAAAATTCTGCGTCTTCATTCACTGGTGAACGAAGCCCAGAAAATCTTGAAAAAAATGTAATTAGATCATGTGACAAACGATCGTCTCCATTGCTGTCTTGTACTGCACTGTATTGCTCCTCTTTCATCAACTTTTATACAGAGTAAAATAGGACACGGTACAAGTCAGTTGAAAAGTGCATTTTTGATGCTATTATGGACACCTATTCTAACATTAAACAACATGTAATTAGAATTATATTACAGTGCATACGTTCAGCCTATTTTCATGTTATTTATGTACACACAAGCACAAGAAAGAGTTGCAGTTTAAATATAAATAAAAAAAATTATTTTTGCGTAAAATGTCTCTGAAATTCATAACATTACATGGCTTACGTCAGGAAAATTCTTCAAATTACTTCGTAATCTTGTTACAGATGTTCTAGTTCCTTAAAGCCCCGAAATTTGCATATGGTTTGCTTCCTACCAAAGACTTCTTAGATATAGATAGAACCAGTGGTCATTTAAATATACCTTCATTCTGATTTAAAGTCTTAATGAAGTAAATAGTTGATATAATTTCTTGGGGCAACGTGTAGTAAATCTTTTTCTCATAACGTAATATTCGACTCTGAGGCTAGTTTTTACTTGTTCAGCCTGCATTTTTGCTATCTGTCGATATTTTCATTTATGTGGAATAGGTTTGGATTTTACATTACATATTTTGTAATGTAAGCTGATTATTTTGAACACTGAACATTTTGTAACGAATAATACACACACATGGAATTGCGAGAATTCCTGTTTTTGTGAATAGTGGTTTACAAGATTTTCTTAATTTTTCCATAATATTTGAACCTGAAAAGCCTTCACACTACACCGTGTGTTGTCCCAAAATGTAATATTTTACCAAATAACGGAAATAATTTTTTAGGACTATCATTAGATAATATATAGTGCTTCTTCGAGACGCTTCCAGGTTCTGTCCCCCACCGAAGACTATTCTGTGGTCAAATTAATAGTAATTTTGTGCTGTTTACCGACTGAATAGTTTTGAATTCCACTGCATGTTTCTGTTCTGGGTATTCTTATTTCTCGGATTATGGAAGTAATGCTACAGTTTTGTCTTAATTTACTTGTTGCTTATTTAACCAGTTCAGATGCTACTTAATATTTCTACCATTCTTATCTGGAGTATTTCATTAACACCCTCATGATTACGTGGGATTGTCCAGCGAGATAACAGTAAAATAATTCGAGGATAGTTGAAGAGTGGAAACGTTCTAAGAGTGAAATTTTCGAAGGGAATTTTTTAAAAAAACTTTTTCAGCGCTATTGTGTTATCGGTACTCTGTTGCATGTCCCTAGACTTGATGTAGGCACCAAACCAAGGAGAAAGCCCTTCAAACACTCGTTAGTAGATGGTGCTTGGTCCTTGTGCCAAGCAGTACTTGCCATCATAGTTCTAAAATTTGCACGATATGATGCGGATTTGGTGGTAACAATTGCGCTAGTTAAAAACCTTATGCTGAATTTTTGTAGTTGCATTATCGCAAATAAAACGTAGCGCCTCAATATTAACGGCATTTGTAACCAAAACTTCCTTCATGCCATTTATGTAATAAAATGGAACACCTTCAGCCGTCCTTTCTTTGTTATTTATTATACAGGTACTAGTTTCGGTGATTCAGTCACCATCTTCAGGCCTCAACTGACGTTGAGATGCGAACTCTAATCGTCTACACGATCCCATCGATGGCCAACATCTATGAACTGGTTTACGTAGATTACTGTAACAGTGATGTTATGTGAGTGTGTCTGCAACCATCAACTGATTTGGTAGTTGATGGTTGCAGACACAACATCACTGTTACGGTAATCTACAAAAACCACTTCATAGATGTTGTCCACTGACGGGTTCGTGTGTAAGATTCGAGTTCATCCCCTCAGCGTCAGTTGAGGCCTGAAGATGGTGACTGAATCACCGAAACTGGTAGCTATATAATAAATAACACCGAAAGGACGGCTGAAGGTGTTCAGTTTTATTACACGCAAATCAAAAAACGTTTTGCATCACCACGGTTCCCGGAACTCCTGAAGATAGACTTTGTGTATATTGCATCACAGAAACAGTCCCTTTGACTGTTCAGAGATGTCACTAACCCCGCCCAAAAATGTAAACAATCAAGCAAAACCCGCCCAAAAATGTAAACAATCAAGCATGAGCAGCGCCTATTAGATGGAGGGGGTCCAACAGCCTATCAGCTCCAGTCATTCCACCAGGAAGGAGGTACACGGCTCGTGTTGTCTGTAATTCAGCCATGGCTAGAAGGTGAATACCGCGATTCGATCGCGTCCGCATTGTTACTTTGTGCCAGGAAGGGCTCTCAACAAGGAAAGTGTCCAGACGTCTCGGAGTGAACCAGAGCGATGTTGTTCGGACATGGAGGAGATACAGAGAGACAGGAATTGTCGATGACATGCCTCGCTCAGGTCGCCCAAGAGCTACTACTGCAGGGGATGACTGCTAAATACGGATTATGTCTAGGAGTAACCCTGACAGCAACGCCGTGTTGAATAATGCTTTTCGTGCAGCCACGGGACGTCGTGTTACGACTCAAACCGTGCTCAATAGGCTGCATGATGCGCAACTTCACTCCCGACTTCCACGGCGAGATCCATCTTTGCAGCCACGACACAATGAAGTGCGGTACAGATGGGTCCAGCAACATGCCGAATAGACGGCTCAGGATTATCATCACGTTCTCTTCTTCGATGAATGTCGCATATACCTTCAACCACACAATCGTCGGAGACGTCTTCGGAGGTAAGTCGGTCAGGCTGAACGCCTTAGACACACTGTCCAGCGAGTGCAGCAAGGTGGAGGTTCCCTGCTGTTTTGGGGTGGCATTATGTGGGGCCGACGTACGCCGTTGGTGGTCTTGGAAGGCGCTGCAATGGCTGTACGATACGTGAAAGTCATCTTCCGACCGATACTGCAACCATGTCGGCAGCATATTAGCGAAGCATTCGTCTTCATGGACGACAATTCGTGCCCCCATCGTGCACATCTTGTGAATGACTTCCTTCAGGGTAATGACATCGCTCGACTAGAGAGGTCAGCATGTTCTCCAGACATGATCCCTATCGAACATGCCTGGGATAGATTGAAAAGGGCTGTTTATGGACGACGTGACCCACCAACCACTCTTAGGGATTTACACCAAATTGCCGTTGAGAAGTGTGAGGGGTAGGACAATCTGGACCAACTGTGCCTGGTTGAACTTGTGGATAGTATGTCACGACGAATACAGGCATGCATCAATGCGAGAGGACGTGCTACTAGGTATTAGAGGCGCCGGTATGTACAGAAACCTGGAGCACCACCTCTGAAGGTCTTGCTGTATGGTGGTACAACATGCAACGTGTGGTTTTCATGAGCAATAAAAAGGGCGGAAACGATGTTTACGTTGATCTCCATTCCGATTTTCTGTACAGGTTCCTGAACTCTCGGAACCGAGGTGAAGCAAACCTTTTTTTGATGTGTGTTCAAGCGAATAGCCGAAGTCCCTCAAATCTTCATTCAGAATGATGTACATACAAAAATTCCTGCTATTTTGTCGAAAGCTTTCATTTTTGAGACCGTTGTACAGAATACGAGTTATTCTTGCAAAGAAGGAAATACCAACCAGTCACTGATAAAAGCCCTATTTATTTACACAAATAGCGCCGTTACAGATTCGTCTTCAGACGTGTGTTCACCTTCATACACTGCCGGAAAAAATTAATACACACTTTTAGAAGTTTCCAGTTCACTCATGATTTATTGTTGCAACAGTCCATATGGAGTACATGAAATGATTGCATTTGCATATCAATAGCACAAGAGGTTCTGAGGTACCAGATATTGATCCATGCTCACATACCCATATTAGTATGCGATGTAGTCTCCACAGGCGGCAATGCAGGTCCTGATACTGGCATCCAGTCGATCGTACACATAGAGAATACTGTCCTGGGATACGTTATGCCACATCTGCTCCACCTGTTCACGTAATTCTGTAAAGATTTATTGGTCAACGAGTCACACGAGCCACTTCTCGTCCAATTACGAGGAATATTCGGAAAGTAAGTTCCGATCGGTCAAGAAATGGAAACCACTGCGAAAATTTAATAAAGTTTTGCACACATACGTGTCCGACAGTGTCTCTTGTATGCCTGTCGGTTACATCACTTCGCTCTTTCTAGTTCTGAGCGCCCTGTGAGCACATAAAGATGCGTAGAAAATAGTGTCAGCCGCCAAGTATGAGGTCCTGGTGAGAGATTTCGCCTGATGTTATGCAGCCCACATTACAGAACTGTCATGCGGTTCCCACTTTGTGACAATTCTCGGTCGCAATCTGCAGGGGCAATGAAAATGCTCTTGCAGCTTTTTCGATGGGAAGTGTTTCATCACCCGCTCTACAGCCCGTAATTGGCTCCCTCTGTGTTTCATCTCTGCTCACATTAACCACTGGCTAAGAGGACAACATTTTCGCACAGACAACGAGCTGTAGATGAGCGTAGAGAATTGGTGGGAAACACAGGCGGATGCCTTTTATGACGAGGGTATTGGAAAGTTGGTACAACGCTACAACAAATGTCTGAGTCGGAATGGTGATTATGTAGAGCAGTGGCTGGAAGCTGTAGCTAACTGTTGCAGATAAAATATTTCTGATTTTCAAAGTGGTTCCCATTTCGCGATTAATCTTAACTTACTTTCCGAATAGCCCTAGTATATCCCACACTGGCTCTATTGGAGACAATTGTGCAGATCTCGCTAGCCAGGGAAGTTGCTCCACGTCTTGCAGAGCTCGTGGAGTTTCACGAGAAATGTGTGGGCGAGCATTATCCTGCTGGAACAACACATGCCTTCCTGTTGCAAGAACGGCAAAAGAACGGATCTAAGAACACTCTGCACCTACCGAGCGCGGTTTGCATCCCCTCCAAATGTGAAGGAGAGTTGTAGCTTATCGCACACCAGACCAATCTAAGGGCTGTAAAATCAACTAAATACTTAGGGATTCCAATTACAAATAACCTAAATTGGAACGATCACAAAGATAATATTGTAGGTAGAGCAAACCAAAGACTGCGATTCATTGGCAGAACACTTAGAAGGTGCAACAGGTCTACCAAAGAGACTGCTTACACTACACTTGTCCGCCCTATTCTGGAGTATTGCTGTGCGGTGTGGGATCGCATCAGGTGGGACTGACGGATGACATCGGAAAAGTACAAAAAGAAGGGCAGCTCGTTTTGTATTATCGCGAAATAGGGGAGATAGTGTCACAGACATGATACGTGAATTGGAGTGGCAATCATTAAAACAAAGGCATTTTTCTTTGCGACGGGATCTTCTCATGAAATTTCAATCACGAGTTTTCTCCTCCGATTGCGAAAACATTCTGTTGGCACTCACCTACATAGGGAGAAATGATCATCATGATAAAATAAGAGAAATCAGGACTCGCACAGAAAAATTTAAGTGCTCGTTATTCCCGCGTGCCGTTCGAGAGTGGAACAGTAGAGAGACAGCTTGAAGGTGGTTCATTGAACCCTCTGCCAGGCACTTTATTGTGAATAGCAGTGTAATTACGTAGATGTAGATGTAGACTATAAGGCCTGGGGTAAGACCAGTGTGTCTCAGACAAAGGTACTCTACAATACAGCACTCACCAGGTCTACATCGTATGCGCAAATGATCAACACTTACGTGCAGGCAGAATCTGCTTTCATCGCTGAAGATCACGATGTGCCATTCTATCTTCCAAGTGATCCTCTGACGACACCAGTCGAGCCTCACTTCGAAGGTGCGGCGTGAGTGGGGTTAGAGGTTTGGGTTCCTATAGTCCCACTGCTAATAACCGGTTCACAACAAGTCGTGTTGACACGCCCGGGCTCACAAGCTCTCTTATCTGTGCTGTGGTAGCTGTACGGTCTGCCACTGCTGCCCTTACAGTACGACGATCGTGGCGGGCGCCTGTGCTGCATGGACGTACAGAACCTCGTCCACGGCGGTGAGAATGTTCACGTGACCACTGATACCACCATCGTTGCACAACGGACGCAGCATGTCCGACTTGCGTCACCATCCCGCCACTCGGAAGGCCACAATTTGACCTCTTTCAAACCTGATTAGTTGTCTGTAAGAAGCACGAGTGCGTCTCCGTGGAATGGTTGCCTGATTGCTTCACACGTTAGCACCTACGAGGGAGCGTTTGAAAAGTCCGAGCAAAATCTGAGAGATGGCACCACGGGCGCGTATCGAGGTAATTTTTAGTTAGTAGCATCTTTGGAAAGAACGTACACCAAGTTTCAGCCATATTGGTCTATTTATTTGTGTTTGAGATTCGTGTGAATCAAGGAAGTCAAGTGATTGTCAAAAAAATGGACAAAAAAGAACTTCGTGTGGTGATTAAGCATTACTTTATGAAAGACCAAACGCCTCAGGAGACTAAAGAGAAGCTTGATAAACGTTACAGTGGCTCTGCACCTTCGATTAGAACAGTTTATAAGTATCCAGAATGAGATTTTCACTCTGCGGCGGAGTGTGCGCTGATATGAAACTTCCTGGCAGATTAAAACTGTGTGCCCGACCGAGACTCGAAACTCGTGTCCCGAGTTCGAGTCTCGGTCGGGCACACAGTTTTAATCTGCCATGAAGTTTCATATCAGCGCACACTCCGCTGCAGAGTGAAAATCTCATTCTGGAAACATCCCCCAGACTGTGGCTAAGCCATGTCTCCGCAGTATCCTTTCTTTCAGGAGTGCTAGTTCTGCAAGGTTCGCAGGAGAGCTTCTGTAAAGTTTGGAAGGTAGGAGACGAGATACTGGCAGAAGTAAAGCTGTGAGAACCGGGCGTGAGTCGTGCTTCGGTAGCCCAGATGGTAGAGCACTTGCCCGCGAAAGGCAAAGGTCCCGAGTTCGAGTCTCGGTTGGGCACACAGTTTTAATCTGCCAGGAAGTTTCAGTTTATAAGTAGTTTCAAAATTTTCGGGGTGGCCATATGCGCTCAAGTGATGCTGAACGTTCTGGACGCCCTGTCGAGGTTAAGACCCCAGAAATCATTGTTAAAAGCTATGATATGGTGATGGATGACAGAAGAGTTAAGGTGCGTGAGATTGCTAGTGCTGTGGGCGTCTCGAATGAACGGGTACATAATATTTTGCATAAATATTTGGACTTGAGAAAGCTATCCGCAAGATGAGTTCCGCGATTGCTCACGCTTGACCAAAAACGGAATCGTGTGAAGTGTTGCAAAGATGGTTTGCAGCTGTTCAGGCAGAATCCGCAGGACTTTAAGCGTCGTTTCGTCACTGTGGATGAAACATGGGTACATTACTATACTTCTGAGACCAAACAACAATCTAAACAATGGGTTACCAAGAGAGAATCTGCACCAAAAAAGGCGAAGACCATTCCTTCGGCCGGAAAGGTTATGGCGGCTGTCTTTTGGGATTCGCAAGGGATAATCCTCATCGACTATCTGGAAAAGGGTAAAACTATTACAGGTTAATATTATTCATCGTTATTGGACCGTTTGAAAACCGAGCTGCAAGAAAAACGCCGGCGATTGGATCGCAAAAAAGTCCTTTTCCATCACGACAATGCACCCGCACACACCTCAGCAGTTGTGGCCGTAAAATTAATGGAAACAGGATTCCATCTGGTTTTACATCCCCCCTATTCTCCAGACTTGGCTCCCTCGGACTACTATTTGTTCCCCAATTTGAAGAAATGGCTGACGGGACAAAGATTTTATTCAAACGAGGAGGTGACTGCAGCAATTAATAGTTATTTTGCTGACTTGGACAATTCCTATTATTCGAAAGGGATCAACAAATTAGAACAGCGCTGGATGGGTTGTGTAAGTCTAAAAGGAGACTATGTCGAAAAATAAAAAAGGTTTACCACAAACACGTAAGTTGTTTTTATTTTTGCACGGACTTTTCAAACACCCCTCGTAACTGAGCCCTCTGGCTGTAAGCATTTCCTATTAAAGAGTAGACACAGATGGTACTCTGGTGGCTATGCCACTATGCTATCTCTTGGTGGACGACGTTGCAACCATTATCAGTACATCTACTGTCCACCAGGTGGCATATGCCGTCATCAAATCAAAATCGACGTTGTCTATCAAGGTGTTCCAATTTTTTCCGGCAGTGCATTACGTCATTTGTTTCTTATATTAGTTGCTGGATAAAAACTGTCAACAATTAATGTGCCAACAGGTGTAGTACGGAAACTTCTTTATTTAAATGAGTGTGTCTGTACTTAAATTGCAGAATGACTGAGAAGGTGAAACTGCTACGTTATTTGATTCTGAAACAGCTAACTAAACGTACTGAGCCTACTTGCTCTTTACTTTTTCTTATCATGTCAAAACTGACCCACAATATTCTAGCGCAACGCAATCTACAATATTCTAGCGCAACGCAATCTGACTGCTCAAAAAAAATTACAACCTGACTTCAAATAGTTAATTCAAAAGAATGGCCCTAACTAAAAAGAAATCTTAACAATAACCTATACATTTCATTAAGCACTTACCTCACAAAAATCTTCATTACGCGAACTACTGCAATACAGCGAGCGTCAGCACTGCCAGCTAAATAAAAGATTCTAACTTCTAAGCCACTAACTACTAACAGCCATGTGGTTAGCAAAGGAAAGATTTTGTTGAAAGCCAAATAATGTATTTTTTACCTTAATAATGTGAGATACAGTTCAAACACGAATATAAATTGTCATTGACATCCAGTACAGAGATATATAATCATGAATAATTTTCAGTCTCCAAGTTCGATACGTCAGCCTACGCTAACACTTCAGACCTCTACCCTCCATCAATGCTAGCTGCTCGCATATAACATTCATCACTGCTAGCTCTTCACCTCCAACTGTCCAACAGTACTTTCATCACTGCTGGAGACTGACTTCCAACTGTCCAACAGTACTGACGATTCACTTCCAACGAGTCCAACCAGCCACAGAGTCTCTTACAAAGAAAGCGCAGTCAGAGAACCAATGCAAAGCGCTACACAGCGCTGCCAACACAGAAGCAGCCCACCAACAGTATAAAAGTGAACAGCCATCCGAAGATAAAAATGTCGGTTTGAAACCGCTAATGCCGCTATTTGAGTAAATAGATAGCACTATTATCAGTGACTGGTTGTTGTTTTCTTCTTTGCAAGAGTCAACTTGAAAAAACTTTCTCATTGACACCTACAACAGTCAATTTCCTGGTGTGGCACTTAGAACGTTATTAATAAGGTATTTTATTTTCTCACTATTTTTGTCGGTGATGCGGTGAGCAACGTAATTATGTGGTCTCAGCATACCTTCTCAGTGTTCTGGTACAGATCAGTTACATACAAACTGTCACTGTGCAGGCCACTTTAGCGTCCTCATTGTTGTTGTTGTTGTGGTCTTCAGTCCTGAGACTGATTTGATGCAGCTCTCCATGCTACTCTATCATGTGCAAGCTTCTTCATCTCCCAGTACCTACTGCAACCTACATCCTTCTGAATCTGCTTAGTGTATTCATCTCTTGGTCTCCCTCTACGATTTTTACCCTCCACGCTGCCCTCCAATGCTAAATTTGTGATCCCTTGATGCCTCAAAACATGTCCTACCAACCGATCCCTTCTTCTAGTCAAGTTGTGCCACAAACTTCTCTTCTCCCCAATCGTATTCAATACCTCCTCATTAGTTACGTGATCTACCCACCTTATCTTCAGCATTCTTCTGTAGCACCACATTTCGAAAGCTTCTATTCTCTTCTTGACCAAACTAGTTATCGTCCATGTTTCACTTCCATACATGGCTACACTCTTTACAAATACTTTCAGAAACGACTTCCTGACACTTAAATCTATACTCGATGTTAACAAATTTCTCTTCTTCAGAAACGATTTCCTTGCCATTGCCAGTCTACATTTTATATCCTCTCTGCTTCGACCATCATCAGTTATTTTACTCCCTAAATAGCAAAACTCCTTTACTGCTTTAAGTGTCTCATTTCCTAATCTAATCCCCTCAGCATCACCCGATTTAATTTGACTACATTCCATTATCCTCGTTTTGCTTTTGTTGATGTTCATCTTATAGCCTCCTTTCAAGACACTGTCCATTCTGTTCAACTGCTCTTCCAAGTCCTTTGCTGTCTCTGACAGAATTACAATGTCGTCGGCGAACCTCAAAGCTTTTACTTCTTCTCCATGAATTTTAATACCTACTCCGAATTTTTCTTTTGTTTCCTTTACTGCTTGCTCAATATACAGATTGAATAACATCGGGGAGAGGCTACAACCCTGTCTCACTCCTTTCCCAACCACTGCTTCCCTTTCATGCCCCTCGACTCTTATAACTGCCATCTGGTTTCTGTACAAATTGTAAATAGCCTTTCGCTCCCTGTATTTTACCCCTGCCACTTTCAGAATTTGAAAGAGAGTATTCCAGTTAACATTGTCAAAAGCTTTCTCTAAGTCTACAAATGCTAGAAACGTAGGTTTGCCTTTTCTTAATCTTTCACAAAGCAATAAAATCGCAATATCTTGCCAGTTCTACAGCTCACAGTATCACACTTGAAAACTCTGTAAACAGCACGAGGAAATTACCGTACTTTAACATTAAATTCGTCATTGTTGCACTGAACTTGTTGAAGTCTGCGAATGCATTACGAAATTTATAAAATAGGCCTTTCTCATCTTCAATCATGTTTACGTAGGAAAAGAGCTTCATAGCCGAGATAGCTATAAAAAACTTTATACTAGATAACAGTTTTCGGCAAAAATAAATTACCATCTTCAGATCTCCGTAATGGTTATAACACCATGACGTGTTATGTTACGGGAACGATGTTTTGACGAATCTTGACGAGCATAGTGGTTTTAATTTTAACGTGCCAACGCATCGGTCAGTTCCTGTTTTTGTACCTGTAAATTCAATGAAAAGATGTTTGTAATAACCTTTACGAAGATCTGAAGATGGTAACTTAGTTTTACCGAAACCGGTTATCTACAGTAAAGTTCTTTACAGCGATCTCGGCTAAGAAGTTCTTCCTCTCTTAAGTAATTACTACAGATCTCCCCTTCGAGCTCAACATGATTGAACTAATCAATCGCGTTTATTTTCCCATACTCAAAGGCACGAGGCGTTTCGGTGCATGCTGCCATCATCAAATGCTATCTGTTACATACGAGTATATATCAATTGTTAATTAAAAGTTCATGAGAAGGGACGAAATGATTTTTACTGGGTGTGCCAGTTAGGTTGTACCCCGAATGTTATGTCTCGTCCAGAAAAATTGATGGCTGAGCTTTGTAGAGAGTCGTCAACGGGTTGCACTTCTTAGTAATATAAAGCAGATGTGGGCAACATGTTTCTGTGTCGGGTATGAGTAGGTAATGAGAGGAAGTAATGTAGTCAGTGAACAGCTGTTAACTAGACGTGCCCTCATGCCTCTAATACACAAATTAATCTTAATTTGTGGAAGGCGTTTTCTTCACATACGACTTTTGACGTTTCTGTTATACCACGTTCGCACCTTTGATGTTGGAATGCTACTAATCACTTCTCCTGGAGTTCGAATCTTGATTGTTGTGACGAAATATTACGAATTACTTTTACTGCTTTTATTTATCTATACAGTACTTTTGCATTCTCCGTATTGAAATACTATTAATTATTTTATCTCAAAGGCGGAATCTAGGTTGAGGTGAGAGACTAATCTGTTTTGTAACCGGTGTCTATATTAGTTTGAAAGCTGATTCTTTCATTTTTCCATTATTTTCTGTTTATTTGCTATGAGAGTTCTGCACTAACAGAAAAGCCAAGATCCGGCAAAAGCTATTAATGAAAACTCAGTGTTAAATTACTTGTGGGTGTACGAGTATTCACCCTGAAAACGAAGGATTTTGCTCAGAAAATTCAGTTTGATCTAACTCTAGAACCTAGTTAAGGTTTCTGTTCGTTAAATACTTTTCTCCTTCAATCGAAACTAAAACATCTTAACGTCATTGACCATATATATCAGCTGTTCCGCCATCTTAATTTCCCAAGCCCGCTCGCGACAGGCGGTACCAATATACACTTCGAGGTGTGGATGGTCCCTTGAAAAGTTTTACCATACGATTTTTTAAAATCTGCACCGTTATGCACATTATGTGCTTAACTAGTCTCCATAATATACTACTACTGATCAGATACCTCGGTCTCTGAGGATCTTGTCGATGGACATTAGACGTCAATCTTCCTTGCTTTTGGTCAGATGTCTCATTCATATACTACCAGGTAAACAGTTATCAGTGCCAAAATTCCTGCAGTAGTTCCTGAGATTAATCTTCACATACATACAGAAGAAAAGCGATAAAATGCTGTATTTATGATGTTTATAGATGTTTTAATGTTTTATTTCAAAACTAGTTGGATGCTACGACTTTTATGCGTGTGCATGTCCTGTTGTGGTCAACCACTCATACTGCACTTGTGTTATTTTAATGAATACATTGACTCTAGTAACAGCTGATTGATACATTCACCCTCTGGTTTGTTAATAGCACCTGAGACAAGCTATTATCCCAGCTGGCTATGACAATAACATCAAATCTTGTAAATAGGTACTGCTCTCATTTCATTAATTGATCTGAAGATGGCTGTTTGCTCAGCCAAAACTAGCAATCAATAATTGTTAAAATATTACTATCTGGACTATTAAATGATTTTATATAAAAAATCTTTAACGGTTATGACACTAAAGCTTCTATAACCATAAACGATACCAGATGCAACTAAAATATGTATTCCCGATATGGCTGTCCGATTCGAGTGTATTGCCCAGTCACACCATAGTTATTAGACAAAAAAAAATTTCTTATTACATGTACTTCATTTCAGATATAGGTCCGACTAATGAACACATTTAATAACACATCGAGTTATAAAAGTTATTTCCAAATTCGTAATAAATCTGTTATTCAGTCCGCTGCATACTGAGTGGTACAACCTGTCTTAACATAGAAGACATCTACAGTCTATTTTTATGCTCATATCATTGCTGATTCCATTAATGTTATGCCTTTAAAATAGCGAACAGAAAAATAATGGACCATATGCAGTGCATGCTTATTATGTAATATAATACAAAAAAACTAACATGGTCCTCAACTTTGATTCTAATTCACATGTAATAACAGACTTCGTTCAATGACTTAGTTTGCGTTATTAATTAACAGCATGAATTATTTTATTACTCGTAATATTATAGTTTCCAATAAACTGAATATTCCAACGAACTGCTTAGGAAAGTTCTACTTCACCTGTAATGAATCCATCCACAGGCAGTCTCCACATTTACAATCTTTATAATGCAAAATGTTAATTTTGGTGTTAATGTCACTGAGCAGTACTTTATTATGAGAAATAAGTGTTTATCGGATGTGTACTTCTTTAAATTTGTTGAATCAGAATTCCTTAATTCGTCAAAAGACGTTAAGTTCCACTGGGTTTTATTAATTCATCGTATATAAACAAAAAATATTGCGTACAGTTTTAGATTCTGCCCTTCAGTTACCTCAGCGCTATATTGATCACATTATTGGGAAGGCATTGTGGGTCTGTGACATTTCCCACTGACTATTTTATAATAAACAGGAGATTCGTTATAAATTGAGGCAATTGATACAGCAGCAGCATTTCAGCGTCAAATCTTTTGAGGCGAAATCTGGGAAATAAACCACTGTTACAGTAGTATATTGGTCTCAGTGCAGATTGAGAATTAAATACACCTGGTTCTGAAAGTTGTGCACTGTCTGTTCTAATGTGCTGCGTTTTTAATTTATGAAATACCGAAGGTCGATTAATTTTGAACTTCACATCTGTTCAGTATGTTAGCGTAGTATAACTGCTCACCCTGTTATAGCAATGCGTAATTTTCACCCTTTCTTACTGGAATTGTAAGCGTTTGGGACGATTATGTCTCTGGCATTGTTGAAAATACCGCCATCTTCTTTCACTTTCAACTTTCCGCTAGTCAGTAAAGTTAAGATTCCTGGTGGTTGTAGAGAAGCATTGAGAGTAAAATTTAAATTCCCGTATTTCTTCACAATTTTACTTACAGCACGTATTTCTTCGCAGCTACTGCCTGCTTCTTCATATTCTGGGCAACTTTTCCTTGAGGCAGAAATTCAAGCAAAAAACTAGATTGTGACGTTCGGGGCATTGCCACGGGGTCCTCCGAGGTTGAGAGGCTCTGCGATTTGAGAGGAAGATTAATTTTCTGACAAAAATACAGTTTAATGTTTGGAATTCGTCTATTATCATTAGAAATTCTTATATAAATGTACGATTTCTCATGTGTGCATAATGAAATGTTTGTTTCAATACGTTATGGTGACACACTCGCCAGTTGAATATAGAGATCACTTGACACGGAATCTTCGTAACAGTATCTGTAGTTTGCAGTTTTCTGATTTCTATGTAAATACAACATTTATAAAAATCATGCTTCCCCAATACCAACTGCCCCAGACACACACTGACAAACAGTCTTTATGACTGGTGCGCAAAATCAAATTTTCCGAATATTGTTTTGCAGTGTCGAAGGTCTTCATATTTGTTAACTACACAACCCAGTAAGAATTTGTTGTTATGAGCCCGGAGAATGGTGCGATCGATTTGTCCCTTGTTTTGGGTGCGACAGATTGGCAGAACTCAGATGATTGGTCAATTCTAGTGTCCGATTCCACCCGTCAGCTTTGAGCAATCACGTTATACTTAAGGCAAAGACGCTACAGAGAGGCAATCTTTAAAAAGCACCACATCATATTCGTAAACAAACGGATTAGCATACGACAAATTTACAATCACAGTTCAGGAGATTAATTATTTAAACACGAATTATATCGAAAAAAGGAAGGTAACAAAAATAAATAAAAACAGACAAGCAGAAATATACGTGTCTGAAATAAAGCATTGTTGCAATTTATGCGAATAAGAAAAGTACAGAGAACCTTTAAATCTATTACAGTATAGTGCATGGTGAAGTCCTAATATTGTGAAACAGAGTTAAATTATTATAATAATTATTGAATTACGGGACTACCGCAGGAAACTGGATTTTTGAACCGGGAAGGAACTTAAATGTAACAGAACAACGGAAAAACCAAATAAATAATAACGTATTTGAAACGGTAACATGAAGTGTGGAGAAACCGGCACAGAAAACCTAAAAGAAAAGCCAGTACACAAGTAACGAGAATTCAAAAAAGTAACAAATACCGGAATCAAAAACGAGAACTAAGCTGTAGGGTAATTCTAATTAGCGATTCCAATCGTTCCATGGTTCATTATTTATATTGTTTTTCCAGCCTGTGCGTGCACTGTACTTGTTCTCTGAACTACCGCGAAAAAGCAACAAATATTGTAATCGGTAACTACAATTGACCTATGTAGATTAATTCTAGTTACCGATTTAAAACACTTCACAGTTTGTTATTTAGATCGTTTTTGCAAGAAGTTTGTGCGCTACGGTGCTACAGGATTTCTACATTTGACACTACTCTCTTCACTACTATGAAAAAGAAATATCTTGTCATCATTACCTACAATATTTGTTACATTTTCTCAGTAGTTCAGAGCTCAATAGCAACTCGATGAATCCTACAAAAACCCAGTTCACACACTTACATATCCAAAAGGTTCAAAGAAAACTTGAGTTTCATTTCAAACACGTACCCGACTCATACGATAATAGTTGGAGGTAACTTTAATTTACCCTCGATATGTTGGCGAAAATACATGTTTAATTTCGGAGATACGCATAAAATATCATCCGAAATTGTGCTAAACGCATTCTCTGAAAATTATTTCGAGCAGTTAGTACATGAGCCCACGCGAATAGTAAACGGTTGTGAAAACACACTTGACCTCTTAGCAACAAATAATCCTGAGTCAATAACGAGCATCAAAACCGATTCAGGAATTAGTGAACACAGGGTTGTCGTAGCGAGATTGAATACTGTAATCCCCAAATCTACGAAAAATAAGCGAAAAATATACCTGTTCAAAAAAGCAGACAAAAATTCACTTGACACCTTCCTGAGAGACAATTTCCACTCGTTCCAAATTAATAATATAAGTGTACACCAGACGTGGCTTAAATTCAAAGAAATAGTATCAGCAGCAATTGAGTGATTTATACGAAATAAATTAACAAACGACGGAGCTGATCCTCCTTGGTACACAAAACGTGTTAGAACATTGTTGCAGAAACAACAAAACAAACATGCCAAATTTAAACAGACGCAAAATCCCCAAGATTGGCGATCTTTTACAGAAGCTCGAAATTTAGCGCGGACTTCAATGCGAGATGCCTATAACTGTTTCCACCACGAAACGTTGTCTCGAAACCTGGCAAAAAATCCAAAGAAATTCTGGTCGTATGTGAAGTATGTTAGCGGCAAAAAACAATCAATGCCCTCTCTGCGCGATAGCAATGGAGATTCTATCGAAGACAGTGCTGCCAAAGCAGAGTTACTAAACATTGTCTTCCGAAATGCCTTCGAAAAAGAAGACGAAGTAAATATTCCAGAATACGAATCGAGAACAGCTGCCAACATGAGTAACGTCGAAGTAAATATCCTCGGAGCAGTGAAGCAACTTAAATCACTTAATAAAAGCAAGTCTTCTGGTCCAGACTGTATACCAATTAGGTTCCTTTCGGAGTATGCTGATGCATTAGCTCCGTACTTAACAATCATACACAGCGATTCGCTCGACGAAAGATCCGTACCCAAAGACTGGAAAGTTGCACAGGTCACACCAATATTCAAGAAAGGTAATATGAGTAATCCACTAAATTACAGGCCCACATCGTTATCGTTGATATGAAGCAGGATTTTAGAACATATATTGTGTTCTAACATTATGAAATACCTCGAAGAAAACTGTCTATTGACACACAGTCAACAATGGGTTCAGAGAACATCATTCTTGTGAAAGACAACTAGCTCTTTATTCACATGAAGTGTTGAGTGCTATTGACAAGGGATTTCAGATCGATTCCGTATTTCTGGATTTCCGGAAGGCTTTTGACACTGTACCATACAAGCGCCTTGTGGTGAAATTGCGTGCTTATGGAATATCGTCTCATTTATGTGACTGGATTTGTGATTTCCTGTCAGAGAGGTCACAGTTCGTAGTAATTGACGGAAAGTCATCGAGTAAAACAGAAAGGATTTCTTGCGTTCCTCAAGGTAGTTTTATAGGCCCTTTGCTGTTCCTTGTCTATATAAACGATTTGGGAGACAATCTGAGCAGCCGTCTTCGGTTATTTGCAGATGACGCTGTCGTTTATCGACTAATAAAGTCATCAGTAGATCAAAGCAAATTGCTAAAAGATTTAGAAAAAATATCTGAATGGTGTGAAAAGTGGCAGTTGACGCTGAATAACGAAAAGTGTGAGGTCATCCACATGACTGCTAAAAGGTACTCGTTAAACTTCGGTTACACGATGAATCAGTCTAATCTAAAAGCCGTAAATTCAACTAAATACCTAGGAATTACAATTACGAACAACTTAAATTGGAAGGAACACATAGAAAATGATGTGGGGAAAGCTAACCAAAGACTGCGTTTTATTGGCAGGACACTTACAAAATGTAACAGACCTACTAAGGAGACTGCCTACACTACGCTTGTCCGTCCTCTTGTAGAATGCTGTTGCGCGGTGTGGGATCCTTACCAGATTAGACAGACGAAGTACATCGAAAAAGTTCAAAGAAAGGCAGCGCGTTCTGTATTATCGCGAAATATGGGTGAGAGTGTCACAGAAATGATACAGGATTTGGGCTGTAAATCGTTAAAAGAAACGCATTTTTCGTTGCGACGGAATCTTCTCACGAAATTCCATTCACCAACTTTCTCCTCCGAATGCGAAAATATTTTGTTGACACCGACCTACATAGGGAGGAACGATCACCACTATAAAATACGGGAAATCAGAGCTCGTACGGAAAGATATAGGTGTTCATTCTTTCCGCAGGCTATACGAGATTGGAATAATAGAGAATTGTGAAGGTGGTTCGATGAACCCTCCGCCAGGCACTTAAATGTGATTTACAGAGTATCCATGTAGATGTAGATGTAGATTATGAACCATCGAATGATTGGAATCGACAGTTAGAATTGACCCCCTGTATAGGACAGTTATAGTTATCGATTCCAACATTTGCATAGTTCATTATTTAGATCGTTTTTCCGGCAAGTGTGTGCAATGAAATGTAATAGGAACTCTGCATTTATATCTCTTCTCTTAATTACTGGAAATAATGACAAATGTTGGAATCGGTAACTAGAATTAAGCTTTATAAGAGGTCAAGTCTAGTTATTGATTCCAATCATTGCACAGTTCTCTTTTCAGATGGTTTTTTCAGCAGGTGTGTGCACTGAAATGGAATTGGATATCTGCACTTGTAATGCCTATCTGAATTGCTTTTAAAAAGTAACTAATATTGCAATTGGTAACTGGAATTAACATATATGGGTAAATTCTAGTTATCGATTCAGACATTTGTTACTTTTTGTGTATTTTCGTTATTTGTATACTGGCTTTTTTTATGGATTTCTCCACATTTCATGCTACTGTTTCATATACGTTATTATTTATATCGTTTCCCATTGTTGTGTCACATATTTTCTTTCCGCCCAAAACCCCCACTGTCCCGTGATAGTCCCGTTGGATTCAATAACTAACACTATTTTATAATACTGAGACTTCATCACGCGCTATGCTGTAATGAATTGAAATTTTATCTGTGCTTCCCCTACTCTCATAAATTACGTCAGTAATTTAGTTCACGCATAAATATTTCTCTTTTGTTTTGTTGTTATTTATTTCCGTTGTCTTCAATTCGTTTTGATATAATTCGTGTCTAAGTAAAAATGGTTCAAATGGCTCTAAGCAGTATGGGGCTTCTGAGGTCATCAGCCCCTTAGACTTAGAACTACTTACACCTAACTAACCTAAGGACATCACACACATCCATGATCGGGTAATTTCCAAGAATGATTGCCTATCGAAGTGGCGGGGTCCAAACGGAACATATCGAGCGTGTGATTGTAAATCGATCATGCGACTTTGTTGACGGCGTTATGATCAATTATTTGTGATCGTCATTTTCATCTGTTTTCCGTCGTTCCCTTAGTTGCTTTCAATTACATACCTCCGGGAATTAACGGCAAAAAGGGAATTGTTCCCGTAGCGTACACATCACATAGCCTTTCACATGACGACAACAACGACGACGAGTAAGGTAAGTCATCTCCTTTGTAATTACAAGTATTTTTGTAACACTCTTCTTTTGTCATTGCTGCAATGACCACCGTAAACATGTAACTTCCTCCCCCAGATTTGCGTGATCGATTTAGAGGCGCACGTTTGATATGTATCGTTTGGACCCCGCCACTTCGATAGGCAATCATTCCTGGAAATTACCCATGTCCGAGGCAGGATTTGAACCTTCGACCGTAGCAGCAGCGCGGTTCCGGACCGAAGCGCCTGGAAACGCTCGGTCACATCGGCCGGCTGCCTAAGTAAAGAATCGTCTGAATTGTGATCGTAATTTTATCGTATGCTACATTCCTTTGTTTATGAATATCGTCCGCTGCATTCAAAGATTGCCTCTATGAAGTGTCCCTGCCTCTGGTATGACGTTATGGCTCAAAGGCGACGAGTAGAATCGGGCACTAGAATTTATCCCAGATGTTTAAGGACGACTTACCTTCTGATTGATATCGTTGCTCCGTGTTGTTACTGCACTTCAGGGTTTTCCTAAGATTTTTCTGACTGGTGACGGACAAACTTATGTTGCTCGCCAGTCGCCTCGTCTCAGACTGTTGCTCAGCAACAGCCTGGGCTGCTGCAGAGATTCCTGTATTATTGACAACAGCGTCAAGTCGTGATATACTGTGTGATTTAAGAAGGTATGCGGAAGGCTTTCGATACAGTTCCGCATTGTCGCCTGATAAACAAAGTAAGAGCCTACGGAATATCAGACCAGCTGTGTGGCTGGATTGAAGAGTTTTTAGCAAACAGAACATAGCATTAGAAAATTGCAGCGAAATGCAGGAAGATCTGCAGCGGATAGGCACTTGGTGCAGGGAGTGGTAACTGACCCTTAACATAGACAAATGTAATGTATTGCGAATACATAGAAAGAAGGATCCTTTATTGTATGATTATATGATAGCGGAACAAACATTGGTAGCATTTACTTCAGTAAAATATCTGGGGGTATTCGTACGGAACGATTTGAAGTGGAATGATCATATAAAATTAATTGTTGGTAAGGCGGGTGGTGCCAAGAGGGAGGTTACCATGAGAAAAAGATAGAATAATCAACGAAAGGATAACGTTCTACGAGTCGGGGCGTGGAATGTCAGAAGCTTGAACGTGGTAGGGAAACTAGAAAATCTGAAAAGGGTAATGCAAAGGCTCAATCTAGATATAGTAGTGGTCAGTGAAGTGAAGTGGAAGGAAGACAAGGATTTCTGGTCAGATGAGTATCGGGTAATATCAACAGCAGCAGAAAATGGTATAACAGGTGTAGGATTCGTTATGAATAGGAAGGTAAGGCAGAGGGTGTGTTACTGTGAACAGTTCAGTGACCGGGTTGTTCTAATCAGAATCGACAGCAGACCAACACCGACAACGATAGTTCAGGTATACATGCCGACGTCGCAAGCTGAAGATGAACAGATAGAGAAAGTGTATGAGGATATTGAAAGGGTAATGCAGTATGTAAAAAGGGGACGAAAATCTAATAGTCATGGGCGACTGGAATGCAGTTGTAGGGGAAGGAGTAGAAGAAAAGGTTACAGGAGAATATAGGCTTGGGACAAGGAATGAAAGAGGAGAAAGACTAATTGAGTTCTGTAACAAGTTTCAGCTAGTAATAGCGAATACCCTGTTCAAGAATCACAAGAGGAGGAGGTTTACTTGGAAAAGGCTGGGAGATACGGGAAGATTTCAATTAGATTACATCATGGTCAGACAGAGATTTCGAAATCAGATACTGGATTGTAAGGCGTACCCAGGAGCAGATATAGACTCAGATCACAATATAGTAGTGATGAAGAGTAGGCTGAAGTTCAAGACATTAGTCAGGAAGAATCAATACGCAAAGAAATGGGATACGGAAGTACTAAGGAATGACGAGATACGTTTGAAGTTCTCTAACGCTATAGATACAGCAATAAGGAATAGCACAGTAGGAAGTACAGTTGAAGAGGAATGGACAACTCTAAAAAGGGCCATTACAGAAGTTGGGAAGGAAAACATAGGTACAAAGAAGGTAGCTGCGAAGAAACCATTGGTAACAGAAGAAATACTTCAGTTGATTGATGAAAGGAGGAAGTACAAACATGTTCCGGGAAAATCAGGAATACAGAAATACAAGTCGCTGAGGAATGAAATAAATAGGAAGTGCAGGGAAGCTAAGACGAAATGGCTGCAGGAAAAATGTGAAGACATCGAAAAAGATATGATTGTCGGAAGTACAGACTCAGCATACAGGAAAGTCAAAACAACCTTTCGTGACATTAAAAGCAACGGTGGTAACATTAAGAGTGCAACGGGAATTCCACTGTTAAATGCAGAGGAGAGAGCAGATAGATGGGAAGAATACACTGAAAGCGTCTATGAGGGTGAAGATTTGTCTGATGTGATAGAAGAAGAAACAGGAGTCGATTTAGAAGAGATGGGGATCCAGTATTAGAATCGGAATTTAAAAGAGCTTTGGAGGACTTACGGTCAAATAAGGCAGAAGGGATAGATAACATTCCATCATAATTTCTAAAATCATTGGGGGAAGTGGCAACAAAACGACTATTCACGTTGGTGTGTAGAATATATGAGTCTGGCGACATACCATCTGACTTTCGGAAAGGCATCATCCACACAATTCCGAAGACGGCAAGAGCTGACAAGTGCGAGAATTATCGCACAATCAGCTTAACAGCTCATGCATCGAAGCTGCTTACAAGAATAATATACAGAAGAATGGAAAAGAAAATTGAGAATGCGCTAGGTGACGATCAATTTGGCTTTAGGAAAAGTAAATGGACGAGAGAGGCAACTCTGACGTTACGGCTAATAATGGAAGCAAGGCTAAAGAAAAACCAAGACACTTTCATAGGATTTGTCGACCTGGAAAAAGCGTTCGACAATATAAAATGGTGCAAGCTGTTCGAGATTCTGAAAAATGTAGGGGTAAGCTATAGGGAGAGACGGGTCATATACAATATGTACAGCAACCAAGAGGGAATAGTAAGAGTGGACGCTCAAGAACGAAGTGCTCGTATTAAGAAGGGTGTAAGACAAGGCTGTAACCTTTCGCCCCTACTCTTCAATCTGTACATCGAGGAAGCAATGCTGGAAATAAAAGAAAGGTTCAGGAGTGGAATTAAAATACAAGGTGAAAGGATATCAATGATACGATTCGCTGATGACATTGCTATCCTGAGTGAAAGTGAAGAAGAATTAAATGATCTGCTGAACGGAATGAACAGTCTAATGAGTACACAGTATGGTTTGAGAGTAAATCGGAGAAAGACGAAGGTAATGAGAAGTAGTAGAAATGAGAACAGCGAGAAACTTAACATCAGGATTGATGGTCACGAAGTCAATGAAGTTAAGGAATTCTGATACCTAGGCAGTAAAATAACCAATGACGGACGGAGCAAGGAGGACATCAAAAGCAGACTCGCTATGGCAAAAAAGGCATTTCTGTCCAAGAGAAGTCTACTAATATCAAATACCGGCCTTAATTTGAGGAAGAAATTTCTGAGGATATACGTCTGGAGTACAGCATTGTATGGTAGTGAAACATGGACTGTGGGATAACCGGAACAGCAGAGAATCGAAGCATTTGAGATGTGGTGCTATAGACGAATGTTGAAAATTAGGTGGACTGATAAGGTAAGGAATGAGGTGATTCTACGCAGAATCGGAGAGGAAAGGAATATGTGGAAAACACTGATAAGGAGAAGGGACAGGATGATAGGACATCTGCTAAGACATGAGGGAATTACTTCCATGGGAGCTGTAGAGGGCAAAAACTGTAGAGGAAGACAGAGATTGGAATACGTCAAGCAAATAATTGAGGACGTAGGTTGCAAGTGCTACACTGAGATGAAGAGGTTAGCAAATGAAAGGAATTCGTGGCGGGCCGCATCAAACCAGTCAGTAGACTGATGACCAAAAAGAAAAAGAAGGCGGGTGCCAGGTTGAAATTCATTGGGAGAGTCCTTAGAAAATGTAGTCCATCAACAAAGGAGGTGGCTTACAAAACACTCGTTCGACTAAGAGTATTGCTCATCAGCGTGGGATCCGTACCAGGTCGGGTTGACAGAGGAGATAGAGAAGATCCAAAGAAGAGCGGCACGTTTCGTCACATGGTTATTTGGTAAGCGTGGTAGCGTTACGGCGACGTTTAGCAAACTCAAGTGGCAGACTCTGCAAGAGAGGCGCTCTGCATCGCGGTGTAGCTTGCTGTCCAGGTTTCCAGAGGGTGCGTTTCTGGGTGACGTAAGGTATCGAATATATTGCTTCCCCTACTTATACCTCCAAAGGAGATCACGAATGTAAAATTAGAGAGATTCGAGCGCGCACGGAGGCTTTCCGGCAGTCATTCTTCCCGAGAACCATACGCGACTGGAACAGGAAAGGGAGGTAATGACAGTGGCACGTAAAGTGCCCTCCGCCACACACTGCTGGGTGACTTGCGGAGTATAAATGCAGATGTAGATGTAGAAAATACAGTGTTCAGTCACATTAGTGTGACCAGCTGTCAAAGCCTGAAAAGCATCTTTTGCAGCGCGAGGCGTGCAGGAAGAGAGTCAGTGAAGTTTTGGAATGTACCGACAGGGATATGGAGCCATGCCGAGTCCTGTGCCTTGGCCAGCTGCGCCAGGTTTGTCGGTTGGTGATCCATGGCGCGAACAGTCCGATTGAGGTGTGGTCCCATGGAGTCTACATTGGCTTTTAATTCCGGCAGTTTAGTGGTCAGGAGAGTCCGTGAAACTCACCCACGCACGTACTCTGCGAGCTGTGTGACACGTTGCGTTGTCAGGCTGGAAGATGCCATCTCGCCGAGGAAAAATAAACTGCTTGTAAGGGTGAGCATGGTCCCAAAGGACAGATGCATACTTATGTTGATCCACTGTGCATTACAGAGTGACGAGATCATCCAGAAAATGCACGAAAACTTTCCCCAGACCAAAACGTTCTTTCCTGCTTGCTTTCAGTCGTTTCACGCCGTATTCGCCAACAGCCGTTCATATGGTTCAAATGGCTCTGAGCACTATGGGACTCAACTGCTGAGGTCATTAGTCCCCTAGAACTTAGAACTAGTTAAACCTAACTAACCTAAGGACATCACAAACATCCATGCCCGAGGCAGGATTCGAACCTGCGACTGTAGCGGTCTTGCGGTTCCAGACTGCAGCGCCTTTAAACGCACGGCGCCAACAGCCGTCTGTGCGATGGAGCGTAAAACGCGATTCATATGAAAAGGCCGCTTCTCGCCACTCAGTGTACGTCCAGATGTGTTCGTCATCAAGGAACAGCAGTCAGCATGGATGTGTGAAACAAGTGACTGCTCCGGAGACCCATGAGCAGCAACTTTCGCTGAACGGTCGTTGAGGAGACATTGTTGGTAGCCTTTTGGTTTATCTGGACGGTCAGTCGCTCAACCGTTGCGCGTCTATTCGTCGATACATATCTCTGCAGCTGTTGTGCACCCCATCTACATCTACATCGACATGGATACTCTGCAAATCACATGTAAGCGCCTGTCAGAGGGTTCATCGAACCACCTTCACAATTCTCTATTATCCCAATCCCTTATAGCGTGGGGAAGGAACGAACACCTATATCTTTCCGTGCGAGTTCTGGTTTCCCTTATTTTATCGTGGTGATCATTCCTCCCTATGTAGGTCGGTGTCAACAAAATATTTTCGCATTCGGAGGAGAAAGTTGTTGATAGGAATTTCGTGAGAAGATTCCGTCGCAACGAAAAACGCCTTTCTTTTAATGATGTCCAGCCCAAATCCTGTATCATTTCCGTGACACCTTCTCCCATATTTCGCGATAATACAAAACGTGCTGCCCTTCTTTGAACTTTTTCGATGTACTCCGTCAGCCCTATCTGGTAAAGATCCCACACTGCGCAGCAGTATTCTAAAAGAGGACGGACAAGCGTAGTGTAGGCAGTCTCCTTAGTAGATCTGTTACATTTTTTTAAGTGTCCTGCCAATAAAACGCAGTCTTTGGTTAGTCTTCGCCCTAACATTTACTATGTGTTCCTTCCAATTTAAGTTGTTCGTAATCGTAATACCTAGGTATTTAGTCGAATTTACGGCTTTTAGATTAGACTGTTTTATCGTGTAACCGAAGTTTAACGAGTTCCTTTTATTACTCCTGTGGATGACCTCACACTTTTCGGTATTTAGGGTCAACTGCAAATCTTGGGGAACGCCAGAAATCACTTCTGTTTTACTCGATGAATTTCCGTCAATTACTACGAACTGTGACCTCTCTGACAGGAAATCACAAATCCAGTCACATAATTGAGACGATATTCCATAAACACGCAATTTCACTACGAGCCGCTTGTGTGGTACAGTGTCAAAAGCCTTCCGGAAATCCAAAAATACGGAATCGATCTGAAATCCCTTGTCAATAGCACTCAACACTTCATGTGAATAAAGAGCTAGTTGTCTTTCACAGGAATGATGTTCTCAAAACCCATGTTGACTGTGTGTCAATAGACCGTTTCCTTCGAGGTAATTCATAATGTTCGAACACAATATACACTCCTGGAAATGGAAAAAAGAACACATTGACACCGGTGTGTCAGACCCACCATACTTGCTCCGGACACTGCGAGAGGGCTGTACAAGCAATGATCACACGCACGGCACAGCGGACACACCAGGAACCGCGGTGTTGGCCGTCGAATGGCGCTAGCTGCGCAGCATTTGTGCACCGCCGCCGTCAGTGTCAGCCAGTTTGCCGTGGCATACGGAGCTCCATCGCAGTCTTTAACACAGGTAGCATGCCGCGACAGCGTGGACGTGAACCGTATGTGCAGTTGGCGGACTTTGAGCGAGGGCGTATAGTGGGCATGCGGGAGGCCGGGTGGACGTACCGCCGAATTGCTCAACACGTGGGGCGTGAGGTCTCCACAGTACATCGATGTTGTCGCCAGTGGTCGGCAGAAGGTGCACGTGCCAGTCCACCTGGGACCGGACCGCAGCGACGCACGGATGCACGCCAAGACCGTAGGATCCTACGCAGTGCCGTAGGGGACCGCACCGCCACTTCCCAGCAAATTAGGGACACTGTTGCTCCTGGGGTATCGGCGAGGACCATTCGCAACCGTCTCCATGAAGCTGGGCTACGGTCCCGACACCGTTAGGCCGTCTTCCGCTCACGCCCCAACATCGTACAGCCCGCCTCCAGTGGTGTCGCGACAGGCGTGAATGGAGGGACGAATGGAGACGTGTCGTCTTCAGCGATGAGAGTCGCTTCTGCCTTGGTGCCAATGATGGTCGTATGCGTGTTTGGCGCCGTGCAGGTGAGCGCCACAATCAGGACTGCATACGACCGAGGCACACAGGGCCAACACCCGGCATCATGGTGTGGGGAGCGATCTCCTACACTGGCCGTACACCACTGGTGATCATCGAGGGGACACTGAATAGTGCACGGTACATCCAAACCGTCATCGAACCCATCGTTCTACCATTCCTAGACCGGCAAGGGAACTTGCTGTTCCAACAGGACAATGCACGTCCGCATGTATCCCGTGCCACCCAACGTGCTCTAGAAGGTGTAAGTCAACTACCCTGGCCAGCAAGATCTCCGGATCTGTCCCCCATTGAGCATGTTTGGGACTGGATGAAGCGGCGTCTCACGCGGTCTGCACGTCCAGCAGGAACGCTGGTCCAACTGAGGCGCCAGGTGGAAATGGCATGGCAAGCCGTTCCACAAGACTACATCCAGCATCTCTACGATCGTCTCCATGGGAGAATAGCAGCCTGCATTGCTGCGAAAGGTGGATATACACTGTACTAGTGCCGACATTGTGCATGCTCTGTTGCCTGTGTCTATGTGCCTGTGGTCCTGTCAGTGTAATCATGTGATGTATCTGACCCCAGGAATGTGTCAATAAAGTTTCCCCTTCCTGGGACAATGAATTCACGGTGTTCTTATTTCAATTTCCAGGAGTGTATGTTCTAAAATCCTCCTGCACATCGACGTTAACGATATGGGCCTGTAAGTTAATGGATTACTCCTACTACCTTTCTTGAATATTGGTGTGGTCTGTACAACTATCCAGTCTTTGGGTACGTCGATCGAACGGTTGTGTATGATTTTTAAGTATGGAGCTGATGCATCAGCATACTCCGAAAGGAACCTAATTGGTATACAGTCTGGACCAGAAGACATGCTTTTATTAAGTGATTTAAGTTGCTTCACTACTCCGAGGATATTTACTTCGACGTTACTCATGTTGGCAGCTGTTCTCGATTCGTATTCTGGAATATTTACTTCGTCTTCTTTTGTGAAGGCATTTCAGAAGGCTGTGTTTAGTAACTCTGTTTTGGCAGCACTGTCTTCGATAGTATCTCCATTGCTATTGTGCAGAAAAGGCATTGATTCTTTCTTCCCGCTAACATACTTTACATACGACCAGAATTTCTTTGGATTTTCTGTCAGGTCTCGAGACAAAGTTTCGTTGTGGAAACTGTTATAGTCATCTCGCATTGAAGTCCGTGCTAAATTTCGAGATTCTGTAAAAGATCACCGTCTTGGGGAGTTTGCGTCTGTTTAAATCTGGGATGTCTGTTTCGTTGTTTCTGCAACAGTGTTCTAACCCGTTTTGTATACCAAGGAGAATCAGCTCCGTCGTTTGTTAATTTATTTCGTATAAATCTCTCAATTTCTGCCGATACTATTTCTTTGAATTTAAGTAACATCTGGTCTACGCTTATATTATTAATTTGGAATGACTGGAGATTGTCTTTCAGGAAGGCGTCAAGTGAATTTTTATCTGCTTATTTGAATAGGTATATTTTTCGCTTATTTTTCGAGGATTTGGGGATTACAATATTCAATCTCGCTACGACAACCCCGTGTTCACTAATCCCTGAATCGGTTTTGATGCTCGTTATTAACTCAGGATTATTTGTTGCTAAGAGGTCAAGTGTGTTTTCACAACCGTTCAGTGTTCGCGGGGGCTCATGAACTAACTGCTCGAAATAATTTTCAGAGAATGCGTTTAGCACAATTTCGGATGATATTTTATGCGTACCTCCGGAATTAAACGTGTATTTTCGCCAACATATCGAGGATAAATTAAAGTCACAACCAACTATTATCGTATGAGTCGGGTACGTGTTTGAAATCAGACGCAAGGTTTCTTTGAATCTTTCAGCAACTGTATTATCTGAATTGGGAGGTCGGTAAAAGTATCGAATTATTATTTTATTCCGGTTGCCAGCAATGACCCCTTCCCATGCTAACTCACAGGAAGTATCTATTTCAATTTCGCAACAAGATAAACTACTAAGAAATGTTCAAATGTGTGTGAAATCTTATGGGACTTGTGGTATACACCACTTCTAACAAACACCGAACAACGCGCTCCAGTACGCGGCCGCCAAATACATCGCTGGCCGCACTTCTCTGGGCGGCCCGCTGCTTCCATCGCTGGCCGTCTTCACACGCACGCTCCCTTACGTGGCCGAGAAATACATCGCTGGCCGCACTTCTCCGGGCGGCTCGCGGCTACCATCGCTGGCCGCCTTCGCGCGCGCGCGTTTGTCAGCACCCAGCAATTGGCTACGACAGGAAACATTGCGATTGGTTTTCCCTGGAAAACAGCGTACCCCAGCCGACGGCTCCATTAACTAGCAAGCCTTATATAACCCCGGCCGCCGCCGCAAACGACAGTTGTCATCGGGAAGTGCAGTACGCCGTGTTCCAGCTGCTTGTGGATGACTCGCCGCACCACTCGAGGTTACCTGGCTGCTCGGCGGAAATCTTGCGACTTCACTTGGAGAGACTGAACTTCACTGGACTTGGGAATAATTACGGGACGTGCACCCCACCATGCACATTCGGACATTGGTATAACCAAACTTTAATTATGCATTACTTCTGTGTGTGAGCCTGGGTAGACGCTTGGCTAACATAATTGTTAAAAAGTGATTTGTGATTTAATAAACCAGACTGAAGAGGTTATTGTGTTATTCCTGGTTATAACACAATAAAATGGCGACGAGCACGCACCAGGGACGTTGGAAGATCTCCTCAAGAACCTTCTCCAGCACCAGGACGAGAACCACAGGCTGCTACTCAACACCCTCCAGCCACTTATACAAGTGTTCATGCAGACGCAGGCCACGCAGCAAGTACCGCCGTTTCCGTCTTTTGAAGAAACGTTAGAGGACTGGGAGGCATACGAATTCCGATTGCTGGAACATTTCCGTGCTTTCAAGGTAACTGACGTTGGCCTCATGAAATCTTTGTTTTTGTCTTGGTCTAAACCTGAGATTTATCGGCTCTTGTGCAAGCTGGCCCTCTTATCAAAACCTTCGGAGCTGACTTTTGCCGAGATTCGACCGTTGCTCACTAAATATTACCAGCACCATACTCATGTTATTTCATCTCGAGTCGCCTTTTACCAATGCAAGAAACAGCCGAATCAGACGCATAGAGAGTGGGCAGCGGAATTGCAAGGCTTGGGGCGACGATGTCACTTTGTTACCTCTAAAAATAAGGACTCCTTCGCCGAAGAAATGATCCGGGACATGATAATCAGGGGTACGCCAGACAGGGAGTTCCAACATGAGGCCCTTCAGCTCGTCGACCCCTCATTGGATAAAGTCTTGGACTTGGCACAAAGCTTCGAGGTGACCCGTGCAGCAGGCCAGAAACTAGAATCATGGGTCGACATTGCAGCAACGAAAGCTACAGTTACCCATCCGTTACCCAAACTGGAGGAAGAAGAAACTTTCATTAAGGAAAAAATTAACCTCGCACCACAAAATAAAGTAGGTCCATTAATAAGAACAAATTGAGTAGTTTTACCTACTCCTCTTGTTTCGTTCTTTTTACCCTTCGCAGAAGATGTCGAAGCACCAAGAGTGCCGTCCACATTGACAAGTGATTTGTAAACCAGCATTCGCCGGCGACGACGAAAACAACGACACGCAGCGGCACCTCCTGGCGTATGGTAAACATTCCATTCCAGACCGCGGTCAAGTCGACTTGCCGACGACATACCGGAATGTCACCCACCAGGTCATCTTCTTAGTCGTTAACAGGGATTCCTCTGAGAATTTATTTGGGCTGGACGCATTTCGGAAATTTGGTTTTTCAATCGACGATTCTGTGAATTTGGTGTCGGACGAGGTTCCGTACTCGGATCTGGACAGGCTTTGCCAGGATTAGGCAGACCTGTTCACCCCCGGCCTCGGTTCCGCAAAGAATTTTGAGGCACACATCACACTGAAACGGAATGCGCGGCCTCGGTATTTTCGCGCCCGTGCCGTTCTTTTAGCTCTCAGAGATCAAGTGAAGGAGGAGTTGGACCGCCTCATGGCAAGTGGCGTTCTTGAGCCTATTCCTTCTAGTCAGTGGGCTACTCCCCTCGTCGTTGTTCGGAAGCCGTCAGGGCAGCTCCGTCTCTGCGGCGACTTTAAAGTAACAGTTAACGCCCAATCAGAGATCGAGACATATCCTATTCCAAAGCCGGAGGAGTTGCTGTCCAAATTGAAGGGTGGAAAATTCTTCTAGAAAATAGACCTCGCTGAAGCATACCTACAACTCCCACTTGATGCCGCATCTCAGCAGTTCCTGACCCTCAACACACCGCACGAGTTATATCATCTGAAACGCCTTATGTTTGGGATAGCCAGTGCCCCTGCTATTTTCCAGCTGTTTTTGGAACAATTAGTCCTTAAAGTGGATGGATGCATTAACTATTTGGACGACATCGTGGTGACGGGTCGTACGACGGAGGAACACCTTCACAACCTGCAATCTTTATTCCATGTCTTACGGGAGTCTGGCCTAAAATGTAGGAAAGAAAAATGTTGTTTTTTCCAACCTGAAATTGAGTACCTGGGCCACGTCATTTCCTGTTCGGGTGTTCGTCCATTAGAGAAACGTATAGAGGCCATCATCAAGTTGCCACGACCTACAACGCTGACACAAGTTCGTTCCTTTCTGGGGAAGATTTCATATTACCGAAAATTCTTACCCGCGGCTGCGACGGCAACTGCCCCCTTATCTCAGTTATGCAAAAAAGGGGTTCCTTTCGAGTGGACGCCGGCATGCGACCGCGCCTTCCACAGGTTGAAATCCCAATTACTGCAGGCCCCGTGCCTCGCACGTTTTGACCCTACTAAGCAAATCGTCATTGCAACGGATGCCTCGGATACAGGCATCGGGGCGGTTCTGGCTCACAGGGAGGCAGATGGGTCGGAACATCCTGTGGCCTATGCATCGAAAACATTAACCGATACGCAACGCCGGTATTCCCAAATTGAAAAAGAGGCACTGGCCATCATCTTCGCCTTAAAGAAGTTCCATGTTTTTGTGTATGGTACAAAGTTTTATCTCATTACGGATCATAAACCCCTCATATCATTATTCAATCCTGCAGCAAAGCTCCCTGACCGGACTGCTCACCGTCTTCAGCGCTGGGCTTTGTTTTTGGCACGATACCAGTATGAAATCCACTTTCGCAACACAACCAAGCATGCCAACGCTGATGCCCACTCACGCCTTCCATGGGGACCGGATTTGGATTTCGACAAAGAGGAAATTCTGTGTTTTCACGTAGACGAAGAAGCACAGGCCGCAGTAGAGGCGTTTCCCATTACCAGCTCTCGCGTAGCGGACGCAACCAGTAACGACGAGGTGCTCCGACAAGTCTGTCGTCACGTGCGTAATGGATGGCCCGAACGACCGCCTCCCACGGCTTCTGCGGCGTTTCGTCAGTTCTTTACTGTCCGCCATCAGCTTCAGTTGGTTGACGGGGTCCTTCTACTTCTTTCGGACGACGGACATCCACGGGTCGTCATTCCGCAGTCTTTACGTCAGCACGTTCTGCACCTGTTACACCAAGGTCATTGGGGGATATCCCGGACGAAGCTTTTGGCTCGCCGGTTCACATACTGGCCCGCTATGACTCAGGAGATTGAACGCCTCACGCAGACGTGTCCCTCCTGCCAACGCCAGCACGCAGCTCCACGACATTCCTTTGCCTCTTGGCCACCATGTGCTCGCCCTTGGGAACGGGTGCACATTGATTTCGCTGGGCCGGTGTTTAATGCCATGTTTTTTATTGTCGTCGACGCATATTCCAGGTTTCCATATACTGTCCGCTGCAGCTCCGTTTCCACCTCTACCACTATTGCAGCCTTAGAAAAAATATTTGCCATTGAAGGTCTGCCGGAGGTTCTCGTCTCGGATAACGATCCGCAGTTCCGCAGTGAGGATTTTCGGGTTTTCTGTGCCCGGCATGGCATTCGCCACATTCCGACGCCCCCCTTCCATCCTCAATCTAATGGCGAGGCGGAGATGATGGTCCGCACCTTCAAAACGCAGATGAAGAAATACCTCCAGGATCACTCCCCCGACGCATCTCTTACTTTTTTCTTGAGCAGTTACAGGACCACGCCCATCGGAGATAAAAGCCCGGCGGAACTTCTTCACGGACGGCAGTTCCGGACCCTCTTGAATCTGCTTCTGCCGACACCTCGGTTGGCTCCGTCGCTGTCTGCTTCTCGTTTCCACCCGGGTACTTTGGTGTGGGCGAAGGGATTCGGCCGACAACCAGCCTGGATTCCGGCCACCATCATCCAGGGCAGGGGCAGGAAAGTCTTCCGGGTTCAACTTCCCGACCGGGAGGTTCTTCGACACGCCAATCAGCTTCGCCCTCGCCTGCCTTCCCAAATCGTTTTTCTCCTCCCCCCCCCTCGGCATATTCTCCTCCCGTCCCCTGCTTCCCCCGATTCCCCACGCCAACCAGAGGAGGACACGCCCGGGTGGTCCTCGCAGTTGGCCCCCGGTCGGCTCACGGACGACGCCTCCCAGCCAGAGCTTCTTTCCCCGGACGTGGACCAGACCCAGCGACAGCCAGCCAGAGACTCCGAAGTCTCCCCCGATCGCCACCCCCAGGTCACTCCGGATGCCGATGAAGACATGCCACTGGTTCCTCCTGCACTGCCTCCTCTGCTGCCGCGGTCCGCACGCTATAACCTTTGAGAGGTGGCATGAGCCCCCTCTCATATTTCTATCTTACGATATTCGTCTCTTAATTGTATGCGGTGAAAAGTTGCTATTCCTTCACACGCGGACGTCCCACGCAGCGTCTCTCGTCACCTGGGTGGTCCGGTGACAGGCGTGCTCCGCTGCTCTGGAAAGGGTTAAGCCGACGGGTGTGAGGAAGTCGAGTGAATGCTTTGCAGACGCCGACATTGTCAAAAGACACGCCCGGAGGGGTCTGAAGTAGCGGCTGGGCTAGAGGTTCCGTTACTTCGCAGAATCTTAGCGAAAACACTTTCTGGCGGGCTACCAGCGAGGTGTGGGAATGACTTGTGTACCCAGGCAGTTGTGGCGGGAAAATTCCCGCGCTTTCTGCAAAATAGTAACTGTGATTGGGTTGCTCAGGGCATAGCTCCGTGACGTAGCAAAATCAGCGCAGAAATTGGCGCCAAGAATCTCCATTGGTGGAATGGCAGTGCTCCGGCAATTGAGTGGAATTTTCCGCCGGTTTTCGAGTTGCTGATTGGAACGTTCAACCACGGCCACTGTCGTGGAGGCGGGAATGTTGTGTGTTCGGCCTGTACGGGTGCTCTAGGTAGTCGGCTCTCCCCTTTCGGTCGAGGACGTCGAAGCAACCAGCCATCGCCTCCGGTACGCCAGATCGTGTTCTGGCAGTTAAGAAGACAGTTTGGTAATGTATGTCCGCAGCACCGGCAGATAGGGATTTTCCTAGGTGATAATCAGAGCTCAGCAGAGCGCGCCTGTTCGTCTTTTTCTAACTTTGTTCTGTCTTGAGTAGCAACAATTAATGTTGGGTTAGCTCTGTGCCTCTCTTAAGATTTGAGTGGGAAGGAATTGGCTCCACATACCACTTCGTCATAAACCTCACAATCTAGTTTAGGGACAACTTCACCTTCACAGCGTTTGTTTGAGTATCCAATTTGAGCCAGTTTGATGTATTATAAATGTTTCATGTGTTTTTGTTTATTATTTTGTGTTTAGTCTTAATAAATCATATTGTTATTTTGGACAGAACTTTCATTCTGTTAATCGGTAGAGCAACCCTATCATTCCTCACTACGTTAATGAGACCTTCGTTTATTTAACTTATTTATCAAATTAAATTATTGCAGGTGCCAAACTCTCTTCTACTCCACTGGCAGGGTTGATTAGAGTCAGTTCGCGTATTTTTTTTAATCCTTGTGCAACAGCAAAAGTCGGAGTTAGAATATGGGGGGCTTAGAGCATCATTTACATATGTAGATTCTAGAAGAATTTAGTGTTAAATACACTGCTAGCCCGGCACCTCGCACCTTCGCCCCCGGCCGGGGCGTTTTCGCCCGTATGTTCCTGTGCCCAGTCTCACCGCCGACGCCGAGGTTTCGGAGGAGGAGGACGCCACGGACGTGGCGTTCATTCGCAGCCAATGTTTCCACGCTTCCCCACGGGGGAAGGGGTGTGGTATACACCACTTCTAACAAACACCGAACATCGCGCTCCAGTACGCGGCCGCCAAATACATCGCTGGCCGCACTTCTCTGGGCGGCCCGCTGCTTCCATCGCTGGCCGTCTTCACACGCACGCTCCCTTACGTGGCCGAGAAATACATCGCTGGCCGCACTTCTCCGGGCGGCTCGCGGCTACCATCGCTGGCCGCCTTCGCGCGCGCGCGTTTGTCAGCACCCAGCAATTGGCTACGACAGGAAACATTGCGATTGGTTTTCCCTGGAAAACAGCAACCCCAGCCGACGGCTCCATTAACTAGCAAGCCTTATATAAACCCGGCCGCCGCCGCAAACGACAGTTTTCATCGGGAAGTGCAGTACGCCGTGTTCCACCTGCTTGTGGAGGACTCGCCGCACCACTCGAGGTTACCTGGCTGCTCGGCGGAAATCTTGCGACTTCACTTGGAGAGACTGAACTTAACTGGACTTGGGAATAATTACGGGACGTGCTCCCCACCATGCACATTCGGACATTGGTATAACCAAACTTTAATTATGCATTACTTCTGAGTGTGAGCCTGGGTAGACGCTTGGCTAACATAATTGTTAAAAAGTGATTTGTGATTTAATAAACCAGACTGAAGAGGTTATTGTGTTATTCCTGGTTATAACAGCACTTAACTGCTAAGGTCATTAGTCCCTAATCTTACACACTACTTAACCTAAATTATCCTAAGGACAAACACACACACCCATGCCCGAGGGAGGATTCGAACCTCCGCCGGGACCAGCCGCACAGTCCATGACTGCAGCGCCTGACCGCTCGGCTAACACCGCGCGGCTAAACTACTAAGAGCAAAAAGCCTACCCTTTCGGAACACCGTTAGGTTCTTCGCAAAAACTTCGGCTGAGCTTATATCCGGCTTTAGCCAGCTTTCACTGCCTATAACGATTTGAGCGTCAGTGCTTTCTATTAGCGCTGGTACTTTCCTAACACAGCTACGACACTTTCAACTGGCCGGCCGCTGGCGGCCGAGCAGTTCTAGGCGCTACAGTCTGGTACCGTGCCATCGCTACGGTCGCAGGTTCGAATCCTGCCTCGGGCATGGATGTGTGTGTTGTCCTTAGGTTAGTTAGGTTTAAGTAGTTCTAAGTTCTAGGGCACTTATGACCTCAGCAGTTGAGTCCCATAGTACTCAGAGCCATTTGAACCATTTACAACTGTTATACCAGTGGTTCCTTTATCTTCGTTATTCCTGTGTTCAACGTGCACCCTTTGTGACTGAAGCCCTTCTTGTGTTTTCCCGAGACCCTGTAACCTAAAAAACCGCCCAGTCCACGCCACACAGCCCCTGCTACGCGTGTAGCCGACTCTTGCATATAGTGGACACCTGACCTATTCAGCGGAACCCGAAACCCAACCACCTTTTGGCGCAAGTCGAGGTATCTGCAGCCTACACGGTCGCAGAACCGTCTGAACCTCTGATTCAGACCCTCCACTCGGCTCTGTATCAGAGGTCCGCAATCGGTCCTGTCGACTTTAGTCAGTCGGTTGTTGTCAGTAGTAGCTAGCACCAAAGGGTTATACAACGTGCTGTTTGACGGTGAAATACGGACCACTCAGTGTAAATCGCCTTACAAACGAATGAAAGCAAAAGAGAAGCAATTCGACGATCTTTGCAAGGACGAGAGGCTGACAGAGCCCGTAGCTGGACTTGAAGTGACACTTTTTTTATCCAATGATTGCCAACATTTATTCACAGCTAGATCCTTTGTTATAAGGAATGAAGTATGTTTGGACGCATACGTAGCAATACAACCATTTTTTGGAATCTACCGCCTGTAACGAAGGTCTTTCAAAATGGCTTGTGGCAGTAACAAGAGGCTATACAAAAATATCAAATGGCTTTATAGCAACAACTACTGGTTTTATTGAAATATAAGTGCAAGATATATCTGAAAAATTTCGTGAATTGTGGCTGTGAATGTGTGGAAGTTTTCTGAGATGTTTGTGTCACAAAACTAACGACTGGCATGAAGCACTCCAGTGATGCTGGTACATTATCTGATGTTGAGCACGGCCATCAGATATGAGAACTATCGAACACCGAGCTACCAAGGTCTTCACGAATGTACTCCAGTGCCACTGGAGTGCTTCAGGTTAGCCATTAAGTTCACAGCAAGCCTTCCGGGCTTTCGCGCTCTCAGGCGCTATTTGCTTGGATGTGTCACCAAGTCGTCACTGCATTCTTACTCACAGGTTTTGGACTGAGGAGAGCAAGAATAACATTAGGTGCCACTGTTTTTCGGAAAGTTGAACTGTATAATACGAAATTGAGTCAAGTGGCAAAACAGTGATACGTTTGCCAATTTTATAGTCTCTTATACAAGGTGATTTTTTTCCACCGTGTACAAACCCTAGGGACTGATCGATGAGAGGATATGGAACAGAAAAGGTCTAATGAACTTATGTCCGGGAATGTGTGGTTTCCATGCTAGAGATAATTTATTCAATCACTCTTTGTTACAGAGACTAAAACTCGCTGTACACCATGGTTCCGTCTTCGAATCGAGAGCTCGCTCACATGGTGTTCACTTACGGACAGGGCAAGTGGCAACGGGCGCTGTGGCCGAGTGGTTCTAGGCGCTTCAGTCTGGAACCGCGCGACCGCTACGGTCGCAGGTTGGAATTCTGCCTTGGGCATGGATGTGTGTGATGTCCTTAGATTAGTTAGGTGTAAGTAGTTCTAAGTTCTAGGGGACTGATGACATCAGATGTTAAGTCTCATAGTGCTCAGAGCCATTTGAACCATTTTTTTGGCAACGGGCGACTGGCAGCAAGGTTGTATTAGGAGACATGCTCGCCGACAACAGCCACAGCATTCAATGCTTGCAACAGTGTTTCGCCGTTTGTCTGAGACACGGTCGTTTCAGGAAGCAGGAAATCATGAAGGACGTACCCAAAATGTTCGGTCACCAATGGTTGAAATGGCTCTGAGCGCTATGGGACTTAACATCTATGGTCATCAGTCCCCTAGAACTTAGAACTACTTAAACCTAACTAACCTAACACAACACCCAGCCATCACGAGGCAGAGAAAATCCCTGACCCCGCCGGGAATCGAACCCGGGAACCCGGGCGTGGGAAGCGAGAACGCTACCGCACGACCACGAGATGCGGGCATTCGGTCTCCAGACTTGGAGGAAAAAGTGATTAGAGGTGTGGAAGCGATCGCCGTGACAGTACCAGGCAGTTGGCTCGCCAGTACAGGGTAAGCCAGATGACGACGTGGAACACTCTCTATGACGATTGTTACTACCCTTGTCTCTTACAGCGTGTTTAGGGCTTACTAGCGACAGACTTTCCACATCGGGAGCACTTTTATCACTGCCTTCTTCGCCAGGAAACCACGGTTCCGGGATTTGTGTCATCCATCCCATTCACAGATGAGGCCAACTTTACGCATCAACTTCCATAACTGTGGAATAGTATGCAGACCCCCATGGTACGATGACAGCGAATCATCAGCATCGGTGCAGCCGGAATGTGTGGGCCGGGATAATTGGCGACAGAATTTTGGGAGTAGTCTTCCTTCCACGTCGCCTAACAGGACGGAACTGCCGGCGTTTCTTGTGGGTCACTTTGCCTCCCCTGCTGGAAGAAGTGTCACTGGTGATTCAAAGGGTTACGTAGCTGCTGCGTGATGGTGCTCCAGCCCACTACACCATTAACTTCCGGACGCATCTCAATCGTGTCTATCCTGGTCGTTGGATCGGACGAGGATGTCCAGTTGCATGGCCTGCTCGTTCAGCGGATCTCAACCCGTGCTATTTCTGGTTATGGCGCCATCTCAAAAGTATCGTGTCTGCTGAGCCCATTACAGAAGTGGAGACAATGGAGCAGCGTATTCATGCTACCTTTGACACTGTTCGGATGCAGCCTAGCGGATGTGGACGTGTGATACAGAACATGATATGGCGCGTACAGGCATGCGTTGGGGGACATGGAAACCATCCTCAGCACATACTGTAACTGTGACTGCGTGGTACAGCGCGTATTAGAGCGCAGTCTCTGTAACAATGTATGATCGAGTAAACGGTCTCTAGCATGGAAACCATAAGTTCACTAGACCTCTTTTGTTGTACATCTCATCTACATCAATACTCCGCAAGCCACCTGACGGTGTGTGGCGGACAGTACCTTAAATATTTCTATCGGTTCTCCCTTCTATTCCAGTCTCGTATTGTTGCTGGAAAGAAACATTGTCGGTATGCCTATTGTGGGCTCTAACCTCTCGATTTTATCCTCATGGTCTCTTCGCGAGATATACGTAGGAGGGAGCAATATACTGCTTGACTCCTCGTTGAAGGTATTTTCTCGAAACTTCAACAAAAGCCCGTACCGAACTACTGAGCGTCTATCTTGCACAGTCTTCCACTGGAGTTTATCTGCCATCTCCGTAACGCTTTCGCAATTACTAAATGATCCTGTAACGAAGCGCGCTGCTCTCCGTTGGATCGTCTCTGTCTCTTCTATCAACCCTATCTGGTACGGATCCCACACCGGTGAGTAGTATTCAAGCAGTGGGCGAACAAGTGTACTGTAACCTACTTCAGTTGTTTTCGGACTGCATTTCCTTAGGATTCTTCCAATGAATCTCAGGCATCTGCTTTACCGACGATTAATTTCATATGGTCATTCCATTTTAAATCACTCCTAATGCCTACTCCCAGATAATTTATGGAATTAACTGCTTCCAGTTGCTGACCTGCTGTATTGTAGCTAAATGAAAAAGGATCTTTCTTTCTATGTATTCGCAGAACATTGCACTTGTCTACATTGAGATTCAGTTGCCATTCCCTGCACCATGCGTCAATTCGTTGCAGATCCTCCTGCATTTCAGTACAATTTTCCATTGTTACAACTTCTCGATATACTACAGCATCACCCGCAAAAAGCCTGAGTGAACTTCCAATGTTATCCACAAGGTCATTTATATACATTGTGAATAGCAACGGTCCTACGACACTCCCCTGCGGCACACCTGAAATCACTCTTACTTCGGAAGACTTCTCTCCATTGAGAATGACATGCTGGATTCTGTTATGTAGAAACTCTTCAATTCAATCACACAATTGGCCTGATAGTCCATATGCTCTTACTTTGTTCATTAAAAGGCTGTGGGGAACTGTATCAAACGCCTTGCGGAAGTCAAGAAACACGGCATCTATCCGGTAACCCGTGTCCACGGCCCTCTGAGTCTCGTGGACGAATAGCGCGAGCTGGGTTTCACACGATCGTCTTTTTCTAAACCGATGGTGAATCCTACAGAGTATATTTCAAGTCTCCAGAAAAGTGATTGTACTCGAACGTAATACGTGTTGCAAAATTCTACAACTGATCGACGTCAGAGATATAAGTCTATAGTTCTGCATATCTGTTCGTCGTCCCTTCTTGAAAACGGGGATGTCCTGTGCCCTTTTCCAATCCTTTGGAACGCCACTCTCTTCTAGAGACCTACGGTACACCGCTGCAAGAAGGGGGGCAATTTCCTTCGCGTGCTCTGTGTAAAATCGAACTGGTATCCCATCAGGTCCAGCGGCCTTTCCTCTTTTGAGCGATTTTAATTGTATTTCTATCCCACTGTCATCTATTTCGATATCTACCATTTTGTCGTCTGTGCGACAATATAGAGAAGGAACTACAGTGCAGTCTTCCTCTGTGAAACAGCTTTGGAAAAAGACATTTAGTATTTCGGCCTTTAGTCTGTCATCCTCTGTTTCAGTACCATTTTGGTCACAGTGTGTCTGGACATTTTGTTTTGATCCACCTACCGCTTTGACATAAGACCAAAATTTCATGGGATTTTCTGCCAAGTCAATACACAGAACTTTACTTTCGAATTCATTGAACGTCTCTCGCATAGCCGTCCTCACACTACATTTCGCTTCGTGAATCCTCTCATCGATCAGTCCCTAGAGTTCGTACACGGTGGAAAAATCACCGTGTGTAACGACTTTTAGAGCAGTTATTCTATTTTGAGGACTTCCCCGTGCCATGAAGTCGCAGCAGCTTGTACACATGTCAGCTCGAACAGATGCTACTATCTGAACTGCCAACATTCGCCCACTTACCACACTGACAAAGAGATGGCTGATATTTGCGACTAGGACTTCGCTACTCGTGTTTCGCATACGAACAGGGCTCTTTCGTCTTTCAGTGCCCATCGTCCCTCTCACAGCGGACGTTTCATAGCGCGGCCAAAGCTCTAACGCTGTCATTAGTTTGAACGTATAGCGTAGAACAAATGCAGAGCCTTGGAATACTGAAGTGTTTACCATTGCACGATAAGAGAGGCGCACAAGTGCGCAGATTTCTGCTAAAAGAGAGGGTAATAATACTGCACTTGATATTTGTACTCACTTGAGAGTTAGTTAAGGCCGCAGGCACACGACCGTTCTCTGGAAAGTTTTCTGCAAATCTTCACTTTTTGATTCTCATGGTGAAACTCAAAAAAAAAAAAAAAAAAAAAAAAAAAAAAAAAAAAAAAAAGAACAAGTGGATATATAAGGTGAAATGCACTCGACAAGTAAAAACAGCCACATTGATCCTAAGTAACGCAAAATATTTACAATTTAACAACACATTACACGCTATCAGTTTTTCTCTAAATTCATAGAGTTATTTTTCAGTAATGAGAACATTATTCATGGCCTTTGAACGCTTCCCGACAGCTTCCCTACAACTGTTTTCGTCTCACACAAGGCTCGTGACCACGAAGGCTATGGTTACGTAACTTTCGTGTTGCATTCTTTTGAATCATCAGTGCAGATCTTACGCTCTTGTTGGACGTCATTTCGAAACACTCATCTTTATAATAAAGTTACGTCTTGTACTTGTTGACGATAGGAATACATTTCTTTACCGATAGGAGTCCTCAGCAATAATTTGAAAATATTTAATGCTTCCCAGTGCTGCGAAAGAAAGAAAATGAATTGCTGGGAATTAAAAGACGACTGTAAGACCAGAAATTTTAACGTTCATGAACTTTTGTGCACTTTGTAGCTAAAAGTTGGCAAGTGTTTTCTTACTGACTTAATGCTTTATACAAGGTGAATCACCTAAAAGTTGCACACCAAGTATTTCGAAAATGTACAGTCCTACTGATGTGCAGTTCTCATATAATGGAGTGGTACCCAGCGGTCCGTATTAGTAGCCGATCAACAGATTGTAATAATATTTATAAAGTGTATGTTTTGTGCAAAGATTCACTTTTTTAAGCTGATCAATGCCTAATGTATTAACAAACTAAAAGCAGGGCGAATTAGAATGTCAGTGGTGTTTGTCATAGGATTCTAGTGCGAGTCATTTATGAGATATCGTATTTTGGAAAATTCACACACCGACACTTGTACAATATCTGAAGTAGCACACACTAAAGAATAATGCAAGTGCACACACTAGTTATGTGTATTCTGACAAGTATCGAGGCAGTTGACCATCACCAGTTGTGTTCAGAATGACCACCGGCAGCAGCAATACATGCTTTCAATGTGGTATGGAACGTCTTTTGCACACGTGCTAGCATTTTAGCGGAGATGTTCGAGCAGGCTGCAACAATACATCGTTGCATATCATCGGGTGTAGTTCGTATTCCTTATAGACAGCGTCTGTCAACATTCCCCCCAGAAAAAATCTACAGGCGTCAAATCCGGAGAACGGATTCGCCAAAATACAGTTCCTCTGCGTCTAATCTAACGATTTGAAAACAATTCGTGAAGATATACTGCAGTACTTCATGTACTGTGAGCTGGACAGCCATTCAGGCTGGCACCACAAGTTCCTCATAGTCTGCAGAGGAACGTCTTCTAGCATCCATGGAAGATGGCCGGTTAGGAGGCTGCGACACTTGTACGCGTTCAGTGTTCCGTCTATGGAAAACGGGCCAATGGGTATTGTCAACAGAGCAATGGCGATTGTTTCGGCAGTTTACCTGGCCATGATTGGTAAATATGGCTTTATCACTTAACAAAATATATGATACATTTCGAGTATCGTGTCTTAATGCCCATCTACAGAAGTTAATACGATTCTCAAAATCATTTCCATGCAGCTCTTGATAGTGAGAGATGTGATAGAGATGGAACCATGTCGATGGAGAATGCGTATGACATTTGCCTGACTCATGCCACTTCCTTGAGCGATTGCCCGGGATCTAACGTCAGGATCAACTGCAACAGCAGCAAGAAAATTAATTTAACTCTCGTCTCTCGTCACTTGTTTCCTTATGTTACGTTGTACAGGTGTTACACTTCCACGTAAGTATTTGAAGAGATTGATAAATAACTGCCGAGATGGTTGACGTTTATTGGGTTGTCTTGCCCCATACATCTTCAAGAACGAACTGCATTTTTACTACACTCTCCTTACGCCATAAGCATGTCGGCTTTTTCTGCACTGGTAAACACCATCGTCCACTTACTACCAACTGCTTGGAGTGTTACACACTAACTAACAAGTCGCAGTACGTTCAAGTGACACGCAGGCACGCTGGACGCAAACATAACAGCGTCGTGCCCAGAAACTACGCGGGATGAACGGCAAAAAGCAACTGTCGGTGTGGAAACTTTGCAGTATACGATATCTCGTAAGCGCACTGGAGTCCTACACCAAACATCACTGACACTCTAATGTACCCCACTTTTAGTTTGTTAATGTCAATAGACATAGATCCATTTAAAAATTGTATGTATGCACAAAAAATACGCTTTCTAAGTATTATTACAATCTATTGATTGGCTAACAATACGAGCTCCCTGACTACCAATACATTCTGTGAAAACTGCACATCAACAGCAAATTTCATTTCCGCAATATCTGCGGTGCAAGTTTTAGGTAATCCACCCTGTATAATTAAGTGTACAAGTGTAATAAGAAAACATGTTTATTTTCGTCATAATGATAATTACTTTGTACGCACTGAACTCAACGTATTACTACATCGAATTTTACCGCTAGTGGTTGTAGATTCAGTGAGAGTTGCGAGCTAACATCCCAAAGATGTTCGGGCTCACATGCGGTTCCTCTTCGTCGAAATGTCTTGGCTCAAACTCGTCTAGTGGTTGAACCTCACGTGTCGCATTACACGCCCTAAATTACACACTTGTGACCCTTTGGTTAAATTGCCAAATACGAAGTTAATATAGCATATAATAACAGTAATAGTAATATTGGGAACTAAATTAACGACTCATAAATGATGTAGGCCACACTGTTGCCATTTGGTTAGAATGATGTTTATTCAGAGAGAAAACTTATAGCGACAGTGGTCGTATTTAGAGTTACTGTTACACTCGAGCGCATATACATTTGACACAGTTCGATCATTCACAATCTCATCGCGAAGCAAAATACTCCACCTCGATATTTACACGTAAAGTTAGAGTTCACTCCATGCGCGCGGCTGCTTACCGCTCAGAGACTAAGTCCCGCGACACCACACAACGCGAAATTTTCTAAGTCGTTTCACTTCCTAGCTGCCTAAAGACCGACTGTCCACTTTCGCGTCTCAATCCGAACTGTGCACTTTGGTGTCTCGACCAGAACTGTCCTCTGCCCGTCTCCGACCACCTTTCCCGCGCACCGAACATCTTCGCTCCACTGACTAAGGCAGTTCCCTTTCCTGAAGCCGTAAATCTGATTGGCTACACTTATTCTACATTATTTTACATTTTAACATTTTTAAATAATCAAAGCTCGACCACTTTCACGTTCTAAATAAAGAAACAACAATATCCATTAGATAATAAACGTTAAATTCTTTTACATAAAATCAACACATTTTCCTTCTTAGCTTTGAATGCCGCGGCCAATAGCCTTGCACCAATGTGCTTTCTGATAAATAGATAAAAAGCAAAAGTAACTATTATGCACTAAACTTTACAACAAATATTCTATTACCTAATGATTCAATAAGGTGTTATGCTGTCATCACTCAATGTGTTTTGTGTGGAGGAAATAATGATCTGATGCTTAATTAAAAATACTGATGATTTAAGTTACCATATCTTTTAAACAAATAAAAATACGGAGTTGATATTTACAACGTTTGTCATTTTAATGATGCGCTGCTATATAAAATGTCGATCGTTAAGATTGACCAAAGCGTTCAGATTTTAGCATTCAGGTCTTTGTTACGAAAATTGTTAATTTCACTTTAACAGTAAATCCTAAACTATTATAGATATGATCAATATTCAAGTTTTATTGGGATCACCATGAAAATTTATGAAGGACGGTAGATTAAAACAACAGTGGCTTAATTCCCTGCATCACTACAGAATTAAAGTTTCCATAACTGTTTCGGCAACGGCCTTGCCGCAGTGAATACACCAGTTCCCGTGAGATCACCGAAGTTAAGCACTGTCGGGCGTGGCCGGTGCTTGGATGGGTGACCATCCAGGCCGCCATGCGCTGTTGCCATTTTTCGGGGTGCACTCAGCCTCGTGATGCCAATTGAGGAGCTACTCGACCGAATAGTAGCGGCTCCGGTCAAAGAAAACCATCGTAACTACCGGGAGAGCGGTGTGCTGACCGCACGCCCCTCCTACCCGCATCCTCAGCCGAGGATGGTCCCGATGGGCCACTTGTGGCCTGAAGACGGAGTGCCATAAATGTTTCCCTTTATAGCCGATCTTAGGTCCGCCATATTTAACATTGCCACATCTCCTTGGCCACAAAAGCCTTCTACTGGATTTCTCTATGATGTGGGTTCTCGTCTGTCTCACTCGCACACTACAGCGTTTAGGCGTCAATAGACAATGGATGCCTGTGAGTTTCCCCATCTCGTGGGGAATCTGCGCCCTTTGTGGCACACGATCCTGGACGACAGGGTTCGTTTCACAATTCCTGTAGGCTGACTCTTTCGGCCATATATTTAAATGAGAGCGCAATGCTCGTTAACTGACAAAGTCAAAATTGGCTCTGAGCACTATGAGCCTTAACATCTGTGGTCATCAATCCCCTAGAACTCAGAACCACCCAAACCCAACCAAGCCAAGGACATCACACACATTCATGCCCGAGGCAGCATTGGAACCTGCGACCGTAGCGGTCATGCGGTTCCAGACTGAAGCGCCCAGAACAGCACGGCCACACCGGCCGACAGAGTTAAGTCAACTGCATAGACAACCGTTTTCCTATTTATATGTAAATAAATGGTTCGTAACTGAGTTGCTGAATGCCATAATGTCCACGATTCGGGGGAAAAAAGTAAAAGAAGAACGAAATATAAATATGTAATATAATTTCACGAGGGAAGTTGTCCTCGTATAACGACCGTGAAAGTATCTCATCTCATCTCGAGTGTCAGTACAATCAGTTAATGTATCACAGAGACTGTTCTCAAGCAGCTGATTAAATAGAGGGCCTCTGATAACTACAGTACGGTACTGTGATAACGGAACCCCTTTCAAGTGCCCATGCCGCACTTGATAGCTAATATCTCCGAAGTGATATAACGAGGAATTGATTAATCGATATGCCTGAACATATTGGACTGAAGTTAGAAGTGGTGCATGCGTACGAAATGAAGCAGACATTCTTCCTACACATTTTAAAATCACACTTGGTTCAAGAATCATAAAAGAAGGTTGTATACCTGGAAGAATCCTGGAGATACTAAAATGTATCAGATAGATTATATAATGGTAAGACAGAGATTTAGGAACCAGGTTTTAAATTGTAAGACATTTCCAGGGGCAGATGTGGATTCTGACCACAATCTATTGGTTATGAACTGCAGATTGAAATTGAAGAAACTGCAAAAAGGTGGGAATTTAAGGAGATGGGACCTGGATAAACTGAAAGAACCAGAGGTTGTACAGAGTTTCAGGGAGAGCATAAGGGAACAATTGACAGGAATGGGGGAAAGAAATACAGTAGAAGAAGAATGGGTAGCTCTGAGGGATGAAGTAGTGAAGGCAGCAGAGGATCAAGTAGGTAAAAAGACGAGGGCTAATAGAAATCCTTGGGTAACAGAAGAAATATTGAATTTAATTGATGAAAGGAGAAAATATAAAAATGCAGTAAATGAAGCAGGCAAAAGGGAATACAAACGTCTCAAAAATGAGATCGACAGGAAGTGCAAAATGGCTAAGCAGGGATGGCTAGAGGACAAATGTAAGGATGTAGAGGCTTGTCTCACTAGGGGTAAGATAGATACTGCCTACAGGAAAATTAAAGAGACCTTTGTAGAGAAGAGAACCACTTGTATGAATATCAAGAGCTCAGATGGCAACCCAGTTCTAAGCAAAGAAGGGAAGGCAGAAAGGTGGAAGGAGTATATAGAGGGTTTATACAAGGGCGATGTACTTGAGGACAATATTATGGAAATGGAAGAGGATGTAGATGAAGATGAAATGGGAGATAAGATACTGCGTGAAGAGTTTTTTCAGAGCACTGAAAGACCTTAGTCGAAACAAGGCCCTGGGAGTAGACAACATTCCATTAGAACTACTGATGGCCTTAGGAGAACCAGTCATGACAAAACTCTACCATCTGGTGAGCAAGATGTATGAGACAGGCGAAATACCCACAGACTTCAAGAAGAATATAATAATTCCAATACCAAAGAAAGCAGGTGTTGACAGATGTGAAAATTACCGAACTATCAGTTTAATAAGTCACAGCTGCAAAATACTAACGCGAATTCTTTACAGACGAATGGAAAAACTGGTAGAAGCGGACCTCGGTGAAGATCAGTTTGGATTCCGTAGAAATGTTGGAACACGTGAGGCAATACTAACCTTACGACTTATCTTAGAAGAAAGATTAAGAAAAGGCAAACGTACGTTTCTAGCATTTGTAGACTTAGAGAAAGCTTTTGACAACGTTAACTGGAATACTCTCTTTCAAATTCTGAAGGTGGCAGGGGTAAAATACAGGGAGCGAAAGGCTATTTACAATTTGTACAGAAACCAGATGGCAGTTATAAGAGTCGAGGGGCATGAAAGGGAAGCAGTGGTTGGGAAAGGAGTGAGACAGGGTTGTAGCCTCTCCCCGATGTTATTCAATCTGTATATTGAGCAAGCAGTAAAGGAAACAAAAGAAAAATTCGGAGTAGGTATTAAAATTCATGGAGAAGAAGTAAAAACTTTGAGGTTCGCCGATGACATTGTAATTCTGTCAGAGACAGCAAAGGACTTGGAAGAGCGGTTGAACGGAATTGGCAGTGTCTTGAAAGAAGGATATAAGATGAACATCAACAAAAGCAAAACGAGGATAATGGACTGTAGTCAAATTAAATCGGGTGATGCTGAGGGAATTAGATTAGGAAATGAGACACTTAAAGTAGTAAAGGAGTTTTGCTATTTGGGGAGTAAAATAACTGATGATGGTCGAAGTAGAGAGGATATAAAATGTAGACTGGCAATGGCAAGGAAATCGTTTCTGAAGAAGAGAAATTTGTTAACATCGAGTATAGATTTAAGTGTCAGGAAATCGTTTCTGAAAGAATTTGTATGGAGTGTAGCCATGTATGGAAGTGAAACATGGACGATAAATAGTTTAGACAAGAAGAGAATTGAAGCTTTCGAAATGTGGTGCTACAGAAGAATGCTGAAGATTAGCTGGCTATATCACATAACTAATGAGGAGGTATTGAATAGGATTGGGGAGAAGAGAAGTTTGTGGCACAACTTGACTAGAAGAAGGTCTCCGTTGGTAGGACATGTTCTGAGGCATCAAGGGATCACCAATTTAGTATGGGAGGGCAGCGTGGAGGGTAAAAATCGTAGAGGGAGACCAAGAGATCAATACACTAAGCAGATTCAGAAGGATGTAGGTTGCAGTAGGTACTGGGAGATGAAGAAGCTTGCACAGGGTAGAGTAGCATGGAGAGCTGCATCAAACCAGTCTCAGGACTGAAGACCACAACAACAACATTTTAAAATAATTTTTGTATCCGGTGCCGCGCATTCAGATAAAACTAGTATTAGTTCGCGAAAACTGCGATTCGTAGACTCAGCATGCTTTGCGCTGTTTTGTTTAGCTTAGTTATGTGCAAATTCCAGAGATCATAGTTGGATGTCTAGATGTTTCCAAGGATATGTTATATCATTCTTCCTGCAAAATAATTGCAAGTTCAGGTGACGATGATGCAGGTGGATAGTTATCACGCACCGTTCTCTCCAAAGGCTCAATAATATTGACATCTGGTGACTTTGATGGCAATGGAAGATGCGACACCTCATCCCTGTGCTTACAAAATTAGTCCTGGGCGATCCGAGTTGTGTTAACAGGCGCCCTGTCGTCTGGGAACACGGCATCATCATTGGTAACGAAACATTGTGTCATGGCATGGGCCTGATCAGCCAAAATGCTCACATAATCCTTGGCACGAATGCTACTTTGCAGTGTAATGGTAAGACGCATGGAATACCACGGTATGGCTGCCGAAATCATGACCGAACCCCCGCCACGTTTCACTCTTTGGACATAAAATCGGCCAGAAGTTGAAAACATTGTGAAAGGAAACTCATCGGACCGAATGATGTTCTTCCATTGCTCCATAGTCGAGGTTTAATGGCTTAGGCACCGCGGTTTCCTGTTACGGGCATTTGCGTCACTGATGAATGGTTCTTGAACTACATTTCCCTGCTAATGGAGACCCCTTTGGTAATGACAAGGTGCTCTTTCTTTTCGTCACTATGGTCTTCAGTGACGGTCCGTCACGATCACGCAACACACACTTCCGTCCGCTTCATGACTTGGCGGGTAACGTTTTTCCGCTTTCACTATATTCGATTGAAATCTATGATACGGTGCCCCTTAAAACACCGGCCATTTCGGCTTTCTTGCTTACGGAAGCGCCCACCAAACGAGGACCAATAATTTCCCCACGTTCGAGTGCTGACCTCCGTCATAATGCACTCACAGCTGCCTAGAGCATTATTGTGACCACGACCGACTCCTGTAAAGTATTGAGGGCATTGGACGGGTGTCGTTCGCGGTAAAATACAAGAGCGCATCCTGCAGGCCTGCCTAGCATCTGTATGGATTCTTCGGGGTGTTTCCATATTTTTGTACACGTATATGACGGAATTTTAAGTTTTCCCTCGTGGTATTTACGCGAGGGATAAGCTGGAGGAGCAAAAGTGCATGTTGACTCGTTGTGGCTCTTGAAATTTTGAGAGTTAAGCTCTTCGTGATTCACACTGCCTTTCTTATAACGTTGAAAGCCTGCGTTTCGTTAATTACTTTAACCGGATGTTCATAAGAGACTATAACCCTGGCCTTATGCCCTGAAATGAAATGTGACCCAGGTGCAAGTAAACGCTATCTGATTGCTGTGATATAAGTTTCCGAGTGGCATGGACTTCAGCGAAGAGCAGTGGAATAAAAGATGGGACCAAGACAGACTGAAATTAGAGTCCACACCTAGACGCTGTGCGTAAGCTAAGTATGTATTTTAGTAAAAATACATCTTATATCGTTCCTCACGTGTTCTAAACAAATTGAAAGGACAAACAAAGACCTAACATTCCTAACGCCAAATACGAGTACAAAAAGTATCGCGGACATAAATCTAATTCCAGAATGAGATTTTCACTCTGCAGCGGAGTGTGCGCTGTTATGAAACTTTCCTGGCAGATTAAAACTGTGTGCCGGGCCGAGACTCGAACTCGGAACCTTTGCCTTTCGCGGGCAAGTGCTCTACCATTTTTTTTATAATCTCATTTTGTTCGTTTTCGTTCGTTGTATCTGCTCGGGGCGGACGTCGATAGACACCCGTTTCAGTTCGATGTTGATCCATTAACTCAGTATATATATATATATATATATATATATATATATATATATATATATATAGGGTAGCTAACCTTCTGACCGAAGACGCTGAGCTACTGCGCCGGCATCATCTGAGCTACTCAAGCATGACTCACGCCCCGTCCTCACAGCTTTACTCCCGCCAGTACCCCGTCTCCTACTCTCCAAAGGTAAAAGGCGAAAGGCAAAGGTCCCAAGTTCGAGTCTCGGTCCGGCACACAGTTTTAATCTGCTAGGAAAGTTTCATAACAGCGCACACTCCGCTGCAGAGTGAAAATCTCATTCTGGAAACATCCCCCAAGCTGTGGCTAAGCCATGTCTCCGCAATATCCTTTCTTCCAGGAGTGCTAGTTCTGCTAGGTTCGCAGAAGAGCTTCTGTGAAGTCTGGAAAGTAGGTGACAAAGTACTGGCGGAAATAAAGCTGTGAGGACGGGCCGTGAGTCGTGCTTGGGTAGCTCAGATGGTAGAGCATATGCCTGCGAAAGACAAAGGTCCTGAGGTCGAGACTCGGTACGGCACACAATTTTAATTTTTAATCTCCCAGGAAAATTTCATAAATCTAATTCTCGATGATCTGAAACGCCAAATAATGCAAAATGAGGTTAGTGCGGCATAAATGTGCAAACCCAGCGAGAAACGCATCCCAATCCAGAACCAAGTCAGATAAGTGTGCCCCTTTCACTATCTCAAGACAAAAGGTCTATACTACGAGGAAACTCAGCACGTTCAGGAAAGTGGAAAGGATGCCTCTGTGAGTGGTTCACGTAACCTTCCAAAACCGATTCTGACTCCTAGCATTCATACTGAGCGATTCTAGTCAAAACTCGCATAACCCATCAAGACATGCCTTGCAGTTCGTTCCCAGAGATGTACATGACTACAGTTCTTTTAGGCTCACAAGTGACTATCGTAGCATGCGCGAATACATGTCGTGAAAGGTACTTCGTGCCAAAGCAGATGCCTGTCAACGTTTAAGGTACGTTTAGTGAGTATATGTATGACACTCTTATCTGACTAAATATACCCGTGACGAATCGCGTAGTACTTCCTAAACTTTCCCTATATCTTTTGTAATTCCAGTTTGGCAGTTTTCCCACACCGACAAAGAGTATCCAGGAATTGGTCTAAAGCGACTTTCTTCGTGGGTAAATTCTACTTCCATTCGATTCTTCCAATAAATGTGTCCAGCATCTGCTATTCCAACAATTAGATTTGTATGGTCGCTTCACGTTACTACACTCCAGATCAAATGTGCTAGATACTTGGCGGTTGTGATTGATTCCTGGCATTTATCAGCGATCATGTTGTTACACGATACTGGGTCTTTGTATTTATTTATCCGTATTGCATTACAGTCATTTATGCAGAAAAAGAGCTAACGGCCTTGGTACTAAGCGACGATAATCTTCAAGTCTTTCGGGATTTCGTAAAGATTTTCTAACGTCTTGATGTCCCAGAATACCCTCTGCATACAGACGCAAGTGAGAAAACATTTTCTGCCCCGTCTTTTAGATACAGGTTGTCTAATTTACGAGAGCTATTCAAAAAATTCCGAAACTTCCCCCACATAATTTTTCTACGCTTACTTTTTATTTATTGCGCATAGTCTCCTTCGAAATACTCTCCTCCACAATTGATACACCGCTCCCAAAGCCGTTTCCACTTCCAAAAGCAGTCTTGGTACGCCTCTTGCTGAATCACTCGAAACGCCGTCTGCGAATTTCCTTTTGTCTCGTCTATCGGTGCAAATCTTCGTCCTTTCAACGGAGTTTTCAACTTTTGAAATAAAAAAAAATCTCATCACATTTATTATTCTCTTAAGGAACATCTCGTTCTCATTTGCTCTATCCAAGAGCTCTTCACAGATTGTGAGGCGAACGTCTTTCTGGTCTTAACTCATGAGCCGTGTGACGAACTTCGCGGCAACACGATGCATTCGAAAATGCTGTGTCAGAATTTCATGACATGATCCAACTGAAATGTTACATTCATCTGCAATCTGTAGGACAGTCAGTCTTGGACTGACACACACAATTTCGTTGACGTTCCTGACATGAGCGTCGTCGGTAGACGTCGAAGTACGTCCTGAATTGGGGGCATCTTTAACTTCAAAAAAATGGTTCAAATGGCTCTGAGCACTATACGACTTAACTTCTGAGGTCATCAGTCGCCTAGAACTTAGAACTAATTAAACCTAACTAACCTAAGGACAGCACACACATCCATGCCCGAGGCAGGATTCGAACCTGCGACCGTAGCGGTGGCTCGGTTCCAGATTGCAGCGTCTAGAGCCCCACGGCCACTCTGGCCGGCTCTTTAACTTCCGTCCAGCCCTTTTTAAATCGTGTGAACCTTTCGTAACAGCGAGTTCGGCTCAGGCGCTCATCGCCATAGGCTTCCTGAATCATTTGGTGTGTCTGTAAAAGTTTTCCTGAGTTTCACGCAGAAGTTAATGCAGACGCGTTGCTCCTCTGACTCTGCCATCTCGAAATTCGCAAACTACGCGGCACAACCTTCTAGTTAATACAGCACTGAGCAATAACTAACAGAGAGGCAACAATGAATCTTCCGGCATCACACCTTAAACACAGATGTGTGCAGGGTTGCCAACCCTAATTTGCTCCAACGAGAAAATAACGAATGTTCCGGAGTTTTTTGAACAGACATCGTATATTGACACCCAAAATAAGTATTTGTCCAGAGGCAAAGAAAAAAAAACAGATTTTCTACATCTACATGGATACGCTGCAAATCACATTCATGTGCCTGGCAGAGGGTTCATCGAATCACCTTCACGATTCTCTATTAGTCCAATCTCGTATAGTGCGCGTGAAGAATGAACACCTATATCTTTCCCTAACTTTATCGTGGTGATCGTTCCTCCCTATGTAGGTCGGTGTCAACAAAATATTTTCGCATTCGGAGGAGAAAGTTGGTGATTGGAATTTCGTGAGAAGATTCCGTCGCAACGAAAAACGCCTTTTTTTTAATGATTTCCAGCCCAAATCCTGTTTCATTTCTGTGACACTCTCTCCCATATTTCGCGATAATACAAAACGTGCTGCCTTTCTTTGAACTTTTTCGATGTACTCCGTCATTCCTATCTGGTAAGGATCCCACACTCCGCAGCAGTATTCTAAAAGAGGATGGACAAACGTAGTGTAGACAATCTCCTTAGTAGGTCAGTTACATTTTCCAAGTGTCCTGCCAATAAAACGCAATCATTGGTTACCCTTCCCCACAACATTTTCTGTGTTCCTTCCAATTTAAGTTGTTCGTAATTTTATGTACAAGGGCGGCATTAACCAATATGATCACCTTTCTTTTATCTTTGTTCGAATTTTTTATAGCACCCTACATCTTTCGCTCGCTAAATTGCTTCCTCTTCTAAAGACGTGTTCAGAAATTTATAACAGTGTACCATTCTCGTAAACGTGACGTTACTTAAAACATTACACGAAAATGACTTTTACTCTCCTCTACTTGTAGACAGTGCATGTTCTCGGGGTAAAGTAACTCGTTCACTTGCTGGATTATGACCCACTAATGTCGAAATATGTTTGGGTAGAGAATATCAAAAGGGAAAACATTGTATTTTGGAGAGGCAGAGCTTAAAAACCAAAACTAATTCGAAAACACGGCAACACAGTAATAGAGCCGGACAGGGTGGCCGAGCGGTTCTAGGCGCTATAGTCTGGAACCGCGCGACCGCTACGGTCGCAGGTTCGAATCCTGCCTCGGGCATGGATGTGTGTGATGCCCTTAGGTTAGTTAGGTTTAAGTAGTTCTAAGTTCTAGGGGACTGATGACCTCAGATGTTAAGTCCCATAGTGCTCAGAGCCATTTTTGAACAGTAATAGAAGCTTTCAACAACAGGATATAATTAGCTTCTAATACGTTTACACCTCTTTGAGTTACAAGACTCATAATGCTGCATAGGATGTTTTTGAACTACTCATGTATGGTTCCTTCACTCTACTACAGCTGTAATGTCAGTAATAACTGATAGTCCTTGCTGCGATGTGTTGAAACTGATACCCGGTAAGAAAAATTTCTATGTTCTCACACGTGTTAATTTTGTGTTGTAAAACAGCAATGTGTCAACCGTTTAGTCTTCGTTCTCGTGGGGAGATACTACAGTGTGCGCAGTGGCGAGACCTTATACATATATTTAGTCAACCGATGTAACGCTCCTATAGTGAGTACAGCCACTTTATTAACAGCCAGATCGGATGACCACGAAATTGCATGAAGGCCATTTGCAACACAATGTCCGAAGATAATGGGTTCACACAGGCTCTTGGCGTTTTTTCTTGCAGGCGGGAGATTGGATAAGTTACTTTTATCTTGACGTTAAAGATTTAACGTATCAATATTAGATTTTCTCCATTTTTAGCGATCTTGTTTATCTTGATTGCTATGCCGACACAGAAAAACATTAACTCGTCGCAGCTCTGGGATGCATAATTAACTAATCCGTTCAGAATTCATATCCAGAATCACTGCCCTAATCTTTTACATGCACTCGAAGAATGACTGAACAAACTGCATTCAAAATCTACAGTCGATGCGGATGATTTTAATGAATTTAATTGGAAATTTGTGGTAAGTCCTGTGGAACCAAACTACTGAGGTCATCGGTCCCTGGGCTTGCGCACTACTTAATGTAACTTAAACTAACTTACACTAAGTGCGACGCACACGCCCGGGCCCGAGGGGGGCTCGAGCCTCCGGCGGGGGCAGCCACGCGGGCCGTTACAAGGCTCCCTGAACCGTGCGGCAAGACCATCCACAGACTGGCCGGCACACCGGGCCCCGGCTAATGATCTTACTTTTCTTTTGCAACACTGAACTGACAAACAGCTGCGAGTTTGTCAACAACCAAAGACAATTAATGCTCAGCACGACTCTAACTTCTATGAGTAAAAGTTTCGTTTCCACTGTAAACTGTCAAACTCTAACATAAGAGAAAAGCAACTCTAATCAACACTTTACTTGACAGATTAGACCAACCTGTTGTTTCAACAAAGTACGTTTCATATCTACTATCTGGCAATAATTTGTATTGGTTTCTCTCACTTTAAGCACAGAGTACGCGAAAGAACTTGCCCCCCTTCTAACAGCCGTGTACCGCAAGTCTCTAGAGGAACAGAAGGTTCCAAATGATTCGAAAAGAGCACAGGTAGTTCCAGTCTTCAAGAAGGGTCGTCGAGCAGATGCGCGAAACTATAGACCTATGTCTCTGACATCGATCTGTTGTAGAATTTTAGAACATGTATTTTGCTCGCCTATCATGTCATTTCTGGAAACCCAGAATCTACTCTGTAGGAATCAACATGGATTCCGGAAACAGCGATCGTGTGAGACCCAACTCGCTTTATTTGTTCATGAGACTTAGAAAATATTAGATACAGGCTCCCAGGTAGATGCCATTTCCCTTGACTTCCGGAATGCGTTCGATACAGTTCCGGACTGTCGCCTGATAAACAAAGTATGAGCCTACGGAATATCAGACCAGCTGTGTGACTGGATTGAAGAGTTTTTAGCAAACAGAACACAGCATGTTGTTCTCAATGGAGAGATGTCTACAGACGTTAAAGTAACCTCTGGCGTGCCACAGGGGACTGTTATGGGACCATTGCTTTTCACAATATATATAAATGACCTAGTAGATAGTGTCGGAAGTTCCATGCGGCTTTTCGCGGATGATGCTGTAGTATACAGAGAAGTTGCAGCATTAGAAAATTGTAGCGAAATGCAGGAAGATCTGCAGCGGATAGGCACTTGGTGCAGGGAGTGGCAACTGTCCCTTAACATAGACAAATGTAATGTATTGCGAATACATAGAAAGAAGGATCCTTTATTGTATGATTATATGTTAGCGGAACAAACACTGGTAGCAGTTACTTCTGTAAAATATCTGGGAGTATGCGTACGTAACGATTTGAAGTGTAATGATCATATAAAATTAATTGTTGGTAAGGTGGGTGCCAGGTTGAGATTCATTGGGAGAGTCCTTAGAAAATGTAGTCCATCAACAAAGGAGGTGGCTTACAAAACACTCGTTCGACCTATACTTGAATATTGCTCATCAGTGTGCGATCCGTACCAGGTCGGGTTGACAGAGGAGATAGAGAAGATCCAAAGAAGAGCGGTTCGTTTCGTCACAGGGTTATTTGGTAAGCGTGATAGCGTTACGGAGATGTTTAGCAAACTCAAGTGGCAGCTTCTGCAAGAGAGGCGCTCTGCATCGCGGTGTAGCTTGCTGTCCAGGTTTCGAGAGGGTGCGTTTGTGGATGAGGTATCGAATATATTGCTTCCCCCTACTTATACCTCCTGAGGAGATCACGAGTGTAAAATTAGAGAGATTCGAGCGCGCACGGAGGCTTTCCGGCAGTCGTTCTTCCCACAAACCATACGCGACTGGAACAGGAAAGGGAGGTAATGACGGTGGCACGTAAAGTGCCCTCCGCCACACACCGTTGGGTGGCTTGCGGAGTATAAAAGTAGATGTAGGTGTAGAAGCATAGTTTCAAACAGCCAGATGTTACTTTTAGATTAGATAATCTTTCTGAAATTTATCTCGACATTGTTTTTTTTTTCCTTCACTCGAACTCAAATCACTCAAAATCCATAGCTGGCGAAAGATTTCACTTTTTACTACTAGCATCAACTTACTACAAAGCATCAAAAGCGACCAATACGTTAATCGCAATACATTTCAACAGTCTTATTCTTCAGAGATAATATACGTCTTCAAGTGCTTCATAAGTCATTTGCAGATTTTTGATCTTATATAACTATCATCGACAGTAACCAAAACAATACAATACATCGATCTTTACATAACCAGATCTCAACAAACACTGAACTTCCTGTTTTACAACATACAGTACAATATATCATGTTTTATTCTCACATTTACTCTTTCTTAAAAAAAAATGGTTCAGCAAGTAAAGTACAATTTTCATTGTCTTCTCCCTTCATCGGCCTTCGGCTGGTAGGCGAATGTTGGCAGTGACGTTTTGTTCTTGCGGCACTGCCGCTACGGGCGAAGAATGCCGTCAACTGTATGTTGATTGACTGTCGCACCATACATGAAAGAGAGAAAAACACACAAACTAATTTTTTTATCTACCTTATTAACATAATTTATGAAATAATCATTTATTGGCATTCGCTGCCTTAACGCTTCTCCCTATGGATCGGTGAACCAACATTTCACGATAAAGTGTCATCCTGCAGATGCGACTGAGTATGCCCCAGTGAGGTATTTCATTACCCTCTTTCCTTGAAACCGCTGAAAACAATGCTACGTTCTCTGAATATTTCGGAACAGTAAAATGTTGAACGGTGAAGGCACAACGCTTGTCTTTCAATTGAAAAACGTGATCTGAATATGCATAACACACGTAGTACTTTAGTGTGCGACATTTAAGATCCGAGAATGCATATTTGGCTAATTGGACATGTTTCCAGTTACTCGTTTCACCTCTTGCGTTATAGTCATCAGGAAGCCTGAGGTAATATTGCCATCTCCTCTGGTCGATGACAGCATGATGTTAATCTATATCGTTCCTTACACATTTTACACTCGGGAAATGCATCTCTGTCAGTACTGTAGATATAGCCACATAAGCTACCAGTTTTACAGCAAATACGTATGTATCTGTTTTGTGCTATTGGCAACTGCTGCAGCTTCCTTGCTAGATTTATTGACATCCTCATTTTAATATTTTTATGTTGTTTCTTCGATCGACAGTTTTGGATTCTTGTTTTGGGTCCATACAAATAGTTGTTTGGATGTAAGCTACGGCTGTAAGTTTAGTGTACTTACATAAATACGAAGTACATGTTAAACGATTAACATTTATAGACATTTCTCTATCAACCAGTGAAACACATGCTCACATATTCACCCAATTGAGCTTCTCCTTAGTTTCGTTTTCCAGTCAGTCACGCTTTTTTGTTTTCACTTTACTTGATTAATGATATGTTTTGTTCCACTCTCCTACCTCTTCTCTCATGTTCATTGCTACAATCCAAATCTCTCTTCTCCCTGCCCAAAAATTATCTTCATTTTCACAAGTAAATATAACTGTGATTTTCCTGCAACAAGTATTACTATTTTTACTAGTTCTCTCATATTAGTTCAAGGTGTTGGGTTCCGTACTACGTGTAAGACCTCTTATATGTGTCGTAATAACTATGATCAAATATGAACGTGCATAGTAAGATGCATGAGAGGACCTTATGACATTAATCTTCTCAGGATAAATCAACAATAAATTTAAATAAATAAACGATAGTGATATGAACAGTATGATAGGAAACGTCTAAAGCACAGGGTGACAAGTGTTAATAGTAGGTAACTGTAACGTAAAGAACAGTTTGCATTAGTTATGTTCATCTATACTAACAAGTGAAAGAGTTCTTGACCTGGCAAATAAATGGCACTGATATAATTTTTTTTTTTTATGTTTGCGGATGTTGGCCAAAAAAGTGTCAAGAGTCGACTTGGTCTATGGAACAGTGTTATATACATGGCTTTTACGAGTGAACTTTTTTGCGATTTATTGAAATTGTCAAATTTAAATATATTGACCTTATGAAATACTTCCTTTTCCACGGTTTCTGGCCAACGGAAAGTCAGTTAGTGTTTCTGGACCGTTGTAAGGAGACAGTTATAACCAGAATGAATCCTTCTCTCTTCAGAGAAGTGTGCTATCTTTTATAACTTTCTGTCAGGCTAAAACTGTGTATCGAAACGGGACTGGATAGCTCAGTTGATAACAGCAATGCCCGCGAAGGCAAGGTTACGTGTACGAGGCCACATCACGCTCTTAAGTTTTAATCCTTCGGGAACCTTACTCAGTGAGCGGCTGAATTCAAACTGTTCCGTACTTCTGTTCAAAGTAACCCATGCGAAGGAGGTCCCAAAAGTACAACATGAGACACAATGCTTAATAAGGAGTTGAGCGATCTCCGTTTAAAGCCGTGTGTGGTAATTGGCCCCACAGGCACATCACAGGGAACAGTACTGTCCATTGTGCTTGAAGAATTAGCCGTTAGATAGCTTTGTGCGAGATGAGCCCTGCATGTGTTCATTGCTTACCTAAAGCAGCTGTGAAAATTACCAGATGGTTATAATTAATGTGCAACAACTCGCAGAGGTCCAGTGTAGGCCTTAATTATCGTATCGTAACGAAACGTATTGGATATTCTATTGCATTAACACGGAACTGATTCACGCAGGCAAAAATTAGTTCCAGTTTTGGCCACTAGGTGCAAATCTGGCGTTGTACATGCAAAATAGACGTATAGAAATGTTTATAAAAGTAATGGGCTAGGAATTGGATGCAGGCGGAAAAGGCCAACGATGTGAGAAAGGCATAATTTTGATTTTATTATTAACCGCCGCTTACACAGTTTCTTCAAAACGACTTGATAAACATTTGCAACAGTTCTAGTGGTATCTGAGCAACGTATTCCTGCGTACTGACCTTCAGATCGAATCCAAAGATATAATGGATTCAGAATGGGTGATCTCGCAGGTCATGCACCTGGAAAACCTCTGGTAGTAACACGTTCGTGCAAGGTTGCATTAAGCAGATCTTACAGTATAGATTTAAGTGTCAGGAAGTCCTTTCTGAAAGTATTTGTATGGAGTGTAGCCATGTATGGAAGTGAAACATGTGGCCGAGCGGTTCTAGGCGCTCCAGTCCGGAACCGCGCTGCTGCTACGGTCGTAGGTTCGAATCCCGCCTCGGGCATGGTTGTTTGTGATGTACTTAGGTTTAAGTAGTTCTAAGTCTAGGGGACTGATGACCACAGAAGTTGAGTCCCATAGCGCTCAGAGCCATTTGAACCATTTTGAAACATGGATGGTAAATAGTTTAGACAAGAAGAGAATAGAAGCTTCCGAAATGTAGTGCTACAGAAGAATGCTGAAGATTAGATGGGTAGATCACGTGACTAATGAGGAGGTACTGAACAGAATTGGGGAGAAGTGGAATTTGTGGCGCAGCTTGACTAGAAGAAGGGATCGGTTGGTAGGACACGTTCTGAGGCATCAAGGGATGATCACTTTAGTACTGGAGGGAAGTACGGAGGGTAAAAATCGTAGAGAGACCAAGAGATGACTACAGTAAGCAGATTCAGAAGGAAGTAGGTTGCAGTAGTTACTCAGAGATGAAGAAGCTTGCACGGGATAGAGTAGCATGGAGAGCTGTATCTAACCAGTCTGTGGACTGAAGTCCACAACAACAGTGGGCGAGAAACGTGAGTTGTTGCTCCATCTTGCATGAAAACAGTGGTTTTTGCACTATTGTGATCTTTCAAAGCAGATATCACATGCTGTACAAGAAGGTCTCGACAAAGTACAGACGTCACGGTACGCCTGACAGACCCTTTGGGTGTATTGTATGCATAAAAGAACGTACCCAGAATGAAGGTGCTTGTGAATCCAAACCACAGAGTCACATATGGCGAGCGCAATGCCTCTTCGTACACAGTACGTAGCTTAACAGTACCCAAAATTCGGCAGTTCTGTGTATTCGCTACACACTGTGATGTAGAAGTTGCCTCGTCACTTCATAGAATATTGCCCGGCCACAAATCATCGATCCGTGTCAGAAATCGAAGAGCAAACTCGGAACGTAGTTGCTTATAATGAGGTTTCAGTTCTTGTACCGCCTGGATCTTGTACTGGTACCAGTGTAAGACAGACAGAAAACGTTCTATATTGTTGACCATGGGATGGACAATTCTCGTGACAGCATTAATCGGGGCACGCGTTGCAACAGCAACCTCGTCAATAACTTGCACCAGGATAGGAAGCCTTCTTCCAGATACGACAGCAAGCTCATCTGTGTTTTCGAACTGCATTATCATCATCTATAAGCCATTTAATGACACTAGAAATCTCCTCAGACTTTTCAGTCAGCGATGCTCTATCAGTGCAGTACTCTGTCCTAAGGGGCCCGGGTTCGATTCTCGGCTGGGTCGGGAATCTTCTCCGCCCAGGGACTGGGTGTTGTGTTGTCTTCATCATCATTTCATCCCCATCCGGTGCGCAGGTCGCCCAATGTGGCGTGGAATGTAATGAGATCTGCACCAAGGCGGCCGGACCTGCCCCGTACGGGCCTTCCGGCCAATGACGCCAAACGCTCATCTCCATTTCCAGTGCAGTACTATTATTGCTGCTGTTCACATAAAACAATTTCACCAAGAGCAGACCGTTTTTCTTCTCGATAGCCACAATGTTCACTGACGTGATGGTTTGTCAAATGATAGCGTAGACGTCATGTAGTCATACAGGTAGTGTACAGCGCCAGATTTGCTTTACACTGTTATTCACCTTGCAGTACAAGAATTTTCACTCATAATGAATACCTACAAGTGCAGTTAGTTTCTTTCCGTTCTCAGATTTCTAATTTTCAACATATTGTAATGGCGGCGTGTCCACACACGATACCCTCCAGTGCCCTCTCTGCTTGGTTTCGGAATAGTTTTGTAGTAGCGGGTTGTGGAAATGATTACTGCCTTTTTCCTTCCTGTACATTTGAGTGACAGAATGAGCGAGTTACCTGTGTCATTTTTGTCTTATCCTCAGCATCTTACAACTCCTTACACGAGGCTAGACCCAAATGTACTCCTTTCTCCTTTTTTCTTATGTTAAGGGACCATTTGTTTGATTTATGTAAGGAGAGAGGGCCGAATGATGAGCCACGTGTTAGCTCCTGGATCATGTGTCTTTTGGTAGTAATATTTTCTTGGTGTGTATGCCTTTGACAAGTCCACTTTTATTTAAAATTAAACTGTCGTTTTAAAATTAACAAAAACTTATTTTCTTGGTTGTATGAAATAGTTGTGATCCCTTTTCCATTCTGTAAGTCAGTCCTGAACACATCGACAGAGTGGTATGTGTATACCCTGAATGAGATATTGAGGTCAAATTAAAGAATATTCTGTTAGCAAATTCCAGGCCTAGTACTGTAGAATCACCTTTCGCTGCATGCTTCCTGCAAAATGTCAGTCATCTGTTGAGCATTTTATCACTGTTATTACATACTGCGCACTTAAACACAAAAAGACAATTATGCACCAAGAACGAATTAACGGAATGGGACGGAAATCGGTAGATGTGATATATGTGTCTAGAAAAGTAAATGATTACAAACAAAAAAAAATATCAAGAGAAAGAGCTTCAGAAATTGAGCAAGTCACCTCTGGCCCTTATGCAAGCAGTTATTCGGCTTAGCGTTGATTCACAAAGCACTCCGTCTTCAGGCCACGAGTAGCCTACTGGGACCATCCGACCGCCGTGTCATCCTCCATGGAGGATGCGGATAGGAGGGGCGTGGGGTCAGCACACCTCTCTCCCAGTCGTTATGAAAGTATTCTTGACCGAAGCCGCTACTATTCGGACGAGTAGCTCCTCAATTGGCATCACGAGGCTGAGCGCACCCCGAAAAATGGCAACAGCGCATGGCGGCCTCGATGGTCACCCATCCAAGTTCCGACCACGCCCGACAAGTTAAGCGAACTTCGGTGATCTCACGGGAACCGGTGTAACCACTGCAGCAAGGCCGTTGCCGTTGATTGACATAGTTGTTGGATATCTTCCTGAGGGATATCGTGTCAAATTCTGCCCAACTGGCGCGTTAGATCGTCAAATCCCAGGCTGGTTGAAGGGCCTTGCCCATAATGCTCCAAACGTTCTCAATCCGGAAGAGATCTGTCGACCTTGTTGGCCAAGGTAGGGTCTGGCAAGCACGGAGACAACCAGTAAAAACTCTCCTCGCATGCGGACGGGCATTATCTTGTTGAAATGTAAGTCCAAGATGGCTTGTCATGAAGGGCAACCAAACGGGGAGTGGAATATCGTCGACGTACTGCTGTGCTCTAAAGCGTGCCGCAGATGACAACAACAGGTGTGCTGCTTTGAGAAGAAGTGGCACGCTAGACCTTTAGTCCTGGTCGTAGGACCGTATGGCGCCTCCAGAGACGTCCTCGCTGGTCTTCGGGACTCATTTTGAAGCGGGGCTCATCGCTGAAGACAATTCCACTCCTGTCAATGAGATACCAAGCCGAAGATGTGTCTGGAGACCATCCGGAAAGCGGTGGGATATCACCCTTACTATCAAATGGCTCTGAGCACTATGCGACTTAACTTCTGAGGTCATCAGTCGCCTAGAACTTAGAACTAATTAAACTTAACTAACCTAAGGACATCACACACATCCATGCCCGAGGCAGGATTCGAACCTGCGACCGTAGCGGTCGCTCGGCTTCAGACTGCAGCGCCTAGAACCGCACGGCCACATCGACCGGCATCCTTACTATCACCCGACGACCAGGAGTGACGGTATGGGGTGCCATTTCTTTTCAGCAGCACACCTTTGTCTTCTGTGGCACCCTTAGAGCACAGCGGTGCGTGGACTATATTCTATGCTCTTCGTGACAAGCCATCCTGGGCTTACATTTCAGCAAGATAATGCTCTTCGGTGAGCGTTTTTACTGCTTGTCTCCGTGATTGCTAAACCCTACTTGGCCAGCAAGGTAGCCGGGTCTCTCGCCAGTTGAGAGCGTTTGGAGCCTTATGGGCAGGGTCCTTCAGCCAACCAAGGATTTTGACGAGCTAACGCCCAATTGGACAGAATCTCATACGATATCCTTCAGGAAGACATCCAACAACTCTATGAATCAATGCTAAGCCGAAAAACTGCTTGCATGAGGGCCAGGGGTTGGACCAACGCGTTATTGGCTTGCGCAATTTGAGAAGCTCTTTCTCGTGAATAAATCATCCAGTGTTTCTGAAATTGTAATAATTTGTCTATATATGTAGATCACATCTACCAATTTCCGTCCCATTCAGATAATTCCTTCGTGGTGAGTCTTTTTTTGTCTTAGATCGTATTACAGGACCTATTGGATATTCTAGCGAGCTTATTAGCAACGGAATGTGATGTGACCGGAGAAAAACAGATAACACTCGTAATGAGTTAATGATCATAATCTCAGTTCAGAAATATAGCCATTTTTGTCTGGCGTCACTGCCTACGATTATATACATAGTCCATTTTCTTACATCCCGCCTTTCAAGGCGCATGGACTACGATGTGCATGTACAGGTGAGGAGGGTGAGTGAGAGTGATGGTGTTGCAGGTGAGGAGTGGTCCGCTGGCCGGTGTGCGCTGGCTGGTGGCTGCGGCAGGATGCAGATGCGGGCCGCGCCGCTATGACCGCCTCCTGCACGGCGCTCGCCATTCTGCTGTTCGCGCTGCTCGCCATGTGGTAAGTGAGTGCCATCAACCGTGTGCCAAACATCTACTAAAACTTCCTATGTTTATGGTGGCGGTGGGGAGGGGTGTTGACGTCATCAATCTTGTGAGTGGTCTGATGCCACCCGCCACGAAGTCCTCTGCTGCGCCAACCTCTTCATCTCACCGTAGCACTTGCACCCAACTCCCTTCATTATTATCCTGTTGGATATATTCCAATCTCTGTCCTGCTCTGTAGTTTTTACCAATTACAGCTCCCTCAAGTACCATGCAAATTATTCCTTGACATCTTAACGCATGTCCCATCATCCTGTCCCTTTGTGATGTAACATGAGTATTGGTTGGGAGGAGAATAGCTATAAGAAGAATTTAAAGCCATTTTGACTATTTTTCGACCGTGACTGTCTCAAGAAATGTATAAAAGTTTTTTGAAATTACCGCTACCAGTCATAACATTTGTCAACTATTGTATTACTGCAATTTTGTCATATGATGACATGATAGAGACCGTGGCTGTTGTTTGAAGACAAATGTTGATGGTGTTAGGACAGCAACCAACCACAAATTTACTTTCAGTTCCGTTATTCAAAGGGCACCGTTACCGGTTTCGAATCGTTGTGTTTCATCCTCAGACGGTTTAGACGCTTTCTTTATGACATGTTGTGTGTTTTTTTTTACAGATTAATTTTCCTAAAATATAAATAATACATAAATATAAACAACGCCACACACAGATGGTTGCGTTACAGATTTTCGTTGCATGTGACTTACGTGAAACGTCGGTTTGGAGTGTTTGTTATCATAACATTCGTCCAATAGAAGTAAATGCATTCCCGCTGCATTATTATTGTTGCACACGTAAATTGTTCTCACTAAACAGTTTAGATTTGTCACTGAGAAGATTTCTACCACGCACCACATGTTTTGATACATACAAAGAGCTTACAAACATATGAGTATCACAGATGCTATGATATATCGTAACATTTGACAATGATGTCCTATGTTTGGAAAGGATCATGTATTCATTTACGCAACTGTAATGCCTTTTACGCTAGTACAGAGACATTGAATTTTTGAGTTGATATTTTTAAATTAATTATAAAGTTTTTTTATAGAACTGTATAGGTAAAATAGTATATTACTTAATTACGTTTAGCATCATGAGAACTGTATAAGTAAAATAGTATATTATTTAATTACATTTAGCATCATGACAATTATAGTAACATATAAATTTGCTACTTGATCTGCAGATAGGTGTACTAATATTATTTGCTTTTGAGGCTGGAAAGTAATTTTTGGAAATTTTTCAAGAAAGGGGTGTTAGCTAACTCTATTTGTTCGTTAAGCATTTAGTCTGGGGTGCTGTTTGTGTGTGTGTGTGTATTTCTAATTCTTCTAATATATTCATAGTGGCTCCTTTTTCTGCTAGATGCAAAATTTTTAAGTTATCCTCAATGTTTCCGACAGAATGGTTTTCTTCAGCAACATGGGCTACAAATGCTGATTTGTTCAAGTTACCAAGTCTTAAAGCATCAATATGTTCTTTGTATCTAATTTCAAAACTTCTGCCTGTCTGTCCGATGTAGAATTTATTTATTTAGCAACATGTTTCGAGGGAATACCTCATCTTCAGGCTAAATGGCATTACTAAAACAACTTTACAATAAGGTCATACTGATGCTACATAGTCTTTTCGTAAATGCTGTGGTCATACTGTGGAAGAAGAGAAAACTTTGCAAGAGGCGATGTCACTTTGGAAGCTGGACTGATGTTTCCACAAAAATGTTTTGTAACGGTCACTCACTTTGTTCTTCTGGCGTTGTAGTCTCGTTGTGATGAGCTAAGGTGTTTCCATTTCGGTGGCTCTCTTGGTCACTGTTCACAAATTCTCACTAACATAGCAGTAACATGGAAACACGATCACAAACAGTTATCTAGTGCAGATGCCAACCTACATCTGTAATACAATAACAAGACGTGCAGAAGACATGTAAACATCTGGCACCACATAGAACGAAAAATTGATAGTCAAATCTAAAACACCTGTATTTCGACCGCCATCTTGTCCACTGCACTACAGAACTGTTTGTGATCGTGTTTCCATGTTACTGCTATGTTAGTGACAATTTATGAACAGTGACCAAGAGAGCCTCGGAAATGAAAACACCTCAGCGCATCACAAGGAGACTACCACGCTAGAAGAACAAAGTGAGTGACCGTTACAAAACATTTTCGTGCAAACATCAGTCCAGCTTTCAAAGTGACATCGCCTCTTACTAAGTTTTCTCTTCTTCCACAGGACCGAGCGAGGTGGGGCAGTGATTAGCACACTGGACTCGCATTCGGAAGGACGACGGTTCAGTCCCGCGTCCGGCCATCCAGATTAGGGTTTTCCGTGATTTCCCTAAATCGCTCCAGGCAAATGCCGGGATGGTTCCTTTGAAAGGGCACGGCCGACTTCCTTCGCCATCCTTCCCTAATCCTATGATACCGATATCCTCGCTGTTCGGTCCCTTCTCCCAAACAACCAACCAATCTTCCACAGGATGACCACAGCATTTACGAAAAGACTATGTAACATCAGTGCGACCGTGTGTAAAGTTGTTTTTGTAATGCCATTTAGCCTGAAGATGAGGTAATCCCTCGAACCATGTCGCTAAATAAATAAGTAATGCAACAGTTGACAAAGTTTGTGACTGGTAGCGGTAATTTAAAAAAAAAAACCTTTACATAGAATAGATATAACTATGGCTGGGGTCTCTCTTCTCTCCTATTAAGACTCTCGATTAATTCTACGAACTATCATTGTTGCCTAGCGGATCACTCACTTGCTGATCTTCTGTCCCAGGCGTCGGAGTTTGTTTCGTATAGCAGGGTGTGCCGTCGCATAGTAACTAACTGATTAAAGGGACAGCAGGGAAACTACAGAGCAGTGACAGAGACTGTCGTCTGGCAACGTACCTCTTCAGAAATGGACAGATAAATGAGAGATGCCTCTGTCACAAATTTTCTAACGTATCACTCACAATAAAGCAGCCACTAGACGAGCAATGGACGTGCTCAGCACAAGTCAAAATAACAAAAGTTCACACGAACAATAATGTCTTCCAGAATGAGATTTTCACTTTGCAGCGGAGTGTCCGCTGATGTGAAACTTCCTGGCAGATTAAAACTGTGTGCCGGACCGAGACTCGAACTCTGGACCATTGCCTTTCGCAGGCAAGTACTCTACCATCTGAGCTAACCAAGCATGTCTCACGAGCCGTCCTCACAGCTTCAATTCTGCCAGTACCTCGTCTCCTACCTTCTAAGCTTCACAGAAGCTCTTCTGCGAACCTTGCAGAAGTAGCACTCTTGGAAGAAAGGATATTGCGGAGACATGGCTTCGCCACAGCCTGGGAGATGTTTCCAGAATGAGATTTTCACTCTGCAAGGGAGTGTGCACAGATGTGAAACTTCCTGGCAGATTGTGTGCCGGACGGAGACTCGAACTCGGGACCTTCGCCTTTCGCGGGTAAGTGCTCTACCAAGTGAGCTACCCAAGCATGACTCACAATCCGCCCTCACAGCTTCAATTCTGCCAGTACCTTAGCCAGGCTGTGGCTAAGCCAGGTCTCCGCAATATCCTTTCTTCCAGAAGTGCTAGTTCTGCAAGGTTCGCAGAAGAGCTTCTGTAAAGTCTGCAAGGTAGAGACGAAGTACTGGCAGAATTAAAGCTGTGAAGGCGGGTCGTGAGTCATGCTTGGGTAGTTCAGTTTGTAGAGCCCTTGCCCGCGAAAGGAAAAGGTCCCGAGTTCGAGTCTCGGTCCGGCGCACAGTTTTAATGTGCCAGGAAGTTTCAATAATGTCTTCAGTATAAATCCCAGTTCCTAGAGAGAGCGAAAAATTAATTAATATGAATCACTATAGTATAGAAACCAGCCATAGGTCGATAATGCGATCACGGAATGAAGTGTTGTAAACAAAGCTTACCGTGCAACATGTCGATTGCAGTGCCGACATCTCGAGGTGGGAATATAACGACAGCACAGATGCAACAACTATTTGCAGTGTGCTTGGTAATTATAAAGATCACGAGCAACTCGCGGATGGTTAAGACATAGCTGCTCCCTAGATAACGGAAGACAACAGTTGCTACAACATGCCGGTAACTGCTGCACGATGAACCTTGCCATGTCGACACCTTTAGTAGCTGCTACGGAATGGAGCGGAGAGCTGCCCTGCGGTCTATTTAAACATCCGGTCGACGAACTACAGTGCACCCCTGCGGTGTACGAGAAATCCGATATTTGATAATAAGATATTTTTTCCTTTGGGAATACCCTCTTTGCCTCTGCTGATCGGCTTTTTGTGTCCTCTTTGCTTTTCCAGTCATTTGTTATTTTGGTTCCAAAAAATGTTCAAATGTGTGTGAATTCCTAAGGGACCAAACTGCTTAGGTCATCGGTCCCTAGACTTACACACTACTTAAACTAACATATGCTAACAACAACACACACACCCGTCCCCGAGGGAGGACTCTAACCTCCGGAGGGACAGGCCGCGCAGTTCGTGACACGATGCCTCAAACCGCGCGGCCATTCCGAGCGGCTGTTTTGGTTCCGAAGTAGCAAAATTCCTTCATGTAGTCTACCTCGTGTTCCCCAATTTTGATGTTACTTATGTCGCTAATTTCATTCATGCTACTACTCAGTACTGCAGCCTTTCTTCGGTTTTCTCTCAGTCCCTAGAGTTCGCTCATTAGACCGTTCGTTCCATCCAACAGGCCCAGCAGTTCTTCTTCTGTTTCGCTGACAGTAGCAATGTCATCATCAAATTTTATCATTGAGAGTATTTCACCCTGAATTTTAACTCCACTCTTGAACTTTTCCTGCTTCTTCGATTTATAGATTAACAGTAGGGGCGAAAGACTACGTCCCTATCTTTCTTCCATTTCAATCCGAGTACTTCGGTCTTGATCTTCCATTCTCATCGTTCCTTCTTGATTCCTGTACATATTGTAAAGAGTGGGGCAAATAAAAGTGGTCCATACAGCGGGGTTCCAGCGTACAAAGAAACAGAGCAGAGGGAAAGAAATACAGCATTAAACTGACTATAGCAGATGTTGAAAGTGACCACCATTCATCTCTTGGCATGTCTGGGCCCTGGTCATCAAGTTGCTGAAGGCGGATCAAAGCTGGACTGCTGGAAATGCTGCAATCTCCTCCGAAATGTTCTGCCGCAGTTCTTGAAGACTATGAGGGTTGTTGGGATACACCTTAGACTTGAGAGCTCCCCACACAAAGTAATCGTACACTGACAGATCAGGTTACCGGAGTGGCCAGCTATGCCCGCGACCAGATGGACCTGTGCCACCAATCTGTTGGGCGCGAAGAGTGTGTAAATGTGCTCCAAGGTTGGCCCAGCTGTATGAGCAGTTGCTTCATTCTATTGGAAGCAACTGAAAGTCCTTTCCTCCTCCGTTAATACTGCCACAAATGGTTTGTTGGCAATGTAACGCGCCGAAGTCAGCGTCTGCTGAAAGAAGATGGGACCAATAATGCGACATGCAGTCACTGCACACTAAATCCTAACCTTCTGATCATGCAATGATGTTTCGTGGAAGTTATGCGGATTCTCCGCTGCCCAGAACCAATGATTCCGCGTGTAGACATAACCACTCAGGTGAAACAAGGCTTCATCAGACAAAGAAAGCTCCATGTCAAAGCCATACATTTTTATCTTAGTGAACAGCCATTCACAAAACTGGAGGTGCTGAGGAGCATCTACTGGTTTTAATACATGAACAAGAGACACTCGGTAGGGATGCATGTGCAAGTCCAGGTGGAGTAATCGTCCCCATGATCTACTGATATGCCGGTCTCTTGAGACAGGCGTCGAATTGATTTGGTAGGACTCTGAAGCATCTTCTGGTGAACTGCAGCCACATTTTCTGGTGACTGGTGCGGGCGCCTTTCGGAATGTTTTTTGGCTTGTTCAAAGCCGATCTTGTCTGACGCCATTTTTGGACTAAGCGTTGCATTGCAATCTTTGCAGGCACTTTGACAACATTAAACCTCTCAGAAAACAACTGACCATAACGCTTCCACGACTTTGTTGTCACGTAACACCCGGTGCTCCACTGTGAATAGCATCGACCCCTTTGCACAGCTCCACCCACATTGACACAGCCCGCACTACGCCCTGAACCGGAGTGGATCACGTGAGAGGCGTACATACGGTGTACGTATCACAGGGTGTGGTTATATGCAAATATTCACGTCCTGCCGTATACACTCATCCAGGCCACTTTTATTTACCCCACCCCGTATATTACCGGTCTGTCCCTGAAGCTTATTGCTATTTTTGTAACGATTTCGAATATCTTGCACCATTATACATTGTCTAACATATTTATACACTGAAGCGCCAAAGAAACTGGTATAACCCTGCGTATTCAAATACAGAGCTATGTAAGCAAGCAGAATACGGCGCTGTGGTCAGCAACGCCTATATAAGACAACAAGTGTCTGCAGCAGTTGCTAGAACGGTTACTGCGGCTACAATCGCAGACTGTCAAGATTTAAGTGACCTTGAACGTGGTGTTATAGTCGGCGCACGAGCGATGGGACACAGCATCTCCGAGGTAGCGGTGAAGTGGAGTTTTTCCCGTACCACAATTTCACGAGTATACCGTGAATATCAGGAATCCGGTAAAACATCAAATCTCCGACATCGCTGCGGCCGGAAAAATATTCTGCAAGAACGGGACCAACGACGACTGTAGACAATTGTTCAACGTGACAGAAGTGCAACGCTTCCGCAAATTGCTGCAGATTTCAATGCTGGGCGATCAACAAGCGTCGGCGTTAGAAACATTTAACGAAACATCATCGATATGGGCTTTCAGAGCCGAAGGCCTACGCGTGTAACCTTGATGACAGCACGACACAAAGCTTTACGCCTCGCCTGGGACCATCAAAACCGACATTGGACTGTTGATGACTGGAAACATGTTTCCTGGTCGGAATAGGTTCGTTCAAATTGTAGCAAGCGGATTACGTGTACAGGTATGGAGATAACAGCATGAATCTACGGACCCTGCATGTCAGCAGGGGACTGTTTAGCTGGTGGAGGCTCTTTAATAGTGTGGGGCGTGTGCAGTTGGAGTGATATGGGACCCCTGATACGTCTAGATACAGCTCTGACAGGTGACACGTACGTAAGCATCCTGTATGATCACCTGCATCCAATCATGTCCATTGTGCATTCCCACGGACTTCGGCAATTCCAGCAGGACATTGCGATACCCCACATGTCCACAATTGCTACAGAATGGCTCCAGGAGCACTCATAAGTTTAAACACTTCCGTTGGAGCATATCTGGGATGCCTTGCAACGTGCTGTTATGAAGAGATCTCCAACCGCTCGTACTCTCACGTATTTATGGACAGCCCTGCAGGATTGATGGTGTCAGTTCGTTCCAGCACTACCAGACTTTACAAGGGGAGGCCGCCAATTGTGAAATTCAGATTCGATTCATACTGTGCATAATAAAAGCTCATGGCCAGAGGTGTAATGTGGCAAAGCACCAAGATGCACTTCTCAGCCGTTGTCGAGAAAATCGACAGTTAAAAGAAACCGTTGCGGTGAAATACTCTCTACGATTAATAATGTTCTACAGCGTCGTGGCGCAGCGGTAAGCGCTCGGGTTTGTAATCCGAAGATCGCCAGATCGAATCTCGCGCCATGCGATTTTTTTTTATTATTAGTTTTTTGTAATTCAAATATATATATATATATATATATATATATATATATATATATATATATATATATATATATATGAGCTATTAATGAATTGCTTATGCATGTTGGTGAAGGCGGATCGCTCTCCAATTGTACCGCCTCCATTGTCCCGTTTTTTTAACAGGGTGTACCAAAGCTCTCCCGTCCGCACTGATTTTCGACGATGTTATAAGTTGCACTAGGGAGTGTGTGTGTGTGTGTTTGCAAAAGCTACAACCACTCTCATCGTAAGTGATGCGCAAGCCCTCGTATTCTGTTGGTGATGTTACATGAAATATGTAATATACAATGACGATTTCACGACCGGATGTTTCAGCTGCCGAGCATTCTTCCGGGTTGTATGGCCGTGGTTCACGGAACTCTTCCATCCCTGACGTTTCGTCCAAAGCTACGTTGGACATTTTCGGAGGTGCTCCTGGTTGTGCTGAGTCTTGCCGACTGAGGTGTCGGACTCGAAGAACGGCCTAAATACCGTGGAAAATGGGCTTGTTCTAGATTTCACGTGATAGCAGAGATAAAACATTGTCAAGGATAAAATATAACTATCGATCACAGTACGTCAAAGATAAAAACTTCTCATCTTCTAATGTCCGAAGCGCAGATTCAACGCTGTTCTCCTCTCTACAGTATGTCTTGCAGCTTTTCCTCATGGAAACGTTCTAGTTCCCCCCCTCCCCCCCCTATTTCCCCATTTATTAACTGCTCGCCAAGAGTTTCTAGGATCAGTCTTCTTCGCTGTAGTGTGTTTCCTTTCCATTGAGGGTGAGCTGCCTTGAATAGCAGACAAGAGTTAAATGCGGAAATGTCTATGGTATCAGAGGACACAACAATAGGACATCTGTTTGTTTTCCTCTTCTCTGTACAATTCACTACCATCTAGTCTAGTGCGTCCACAGCTCCTTTCGTAGTGTTGTAATTTAAAATATTTTGAGATTTACTTGCCATCACTGACTTGTATCGTAGTGTAGAGTGCTTTGCAAGATAACACATTTGTTTTTCTTTAGGATGTGTGATACAAGCATTTTGTCCTTTGTGAAAGCAACTGTTGATGTATAATTGGGAATGCCCCTGATCTGCAACAGATTTGGTGGAATGGCAGGCTTGTTCTTTCACACAGTTCCAGTGACTGTGATATTTCTTTTCATCAGCATTTGTCCTAGCTTATGGAAGGTGTCAAAGTTTCGTGTGTGTGTGTGTGTGTTAATTCCTAACTAATGGAATTGCTGAGGTCGTCGGTCCCTGAACTTACTCACTACTTTAACTTATGCTAAGAACAACACACGCACACCCATGCCCGAGGCAGAAATCTAACCTCCGGTGGGAGCAGCCGCGCAATCCGTGACATAGCGCTTCAAACCGCGAGGCCACTCCGCGCAGCGTAAAAGTTGTCATAGGTAATGTTATGTCCTAAAAGGAGATATAATTCGATTACAACGATTATGCCTTGGTTCAGGGACTCTACATGGTCGTTTCCCGGAATATGGCTGAATATACATAACTTGTTTCACTGTCGCAAAGTACCCAAAACTTGACGTCATACTTTGCTGGTTTACTAGGAATAAACTGGCGGAAAGGACAGCTTTGCCCGAATGCAAAAAGCTGCTCATCAACTGTAACAAAACTTATTGGGATTGAGGAACCTTCAACATCGCAGCGCATCAGCAATCGTTGGTTAATATACAAAAAAATTAGAAACCCGCCTCGATTGCGAAAAAGCACCTAGTGTTAACCTAGGTTTCGGCGTAAATAACTACACCTTCTTCAGAACAATAAAACCCACAAGTGCCTAAGAAGACCTTTGTCAATGATTAAAAGAACACCATAGCTATACATTTATAAACGAAAAAGAAAAGGAAAACACAAACAGTACATATGTACAAAGTGAAAACCACTACTTAACTTAATGGTGTACGCTACATCTCACACCGGCCTATGTTCGGTGGGCCATGACCCGCCATAAACTGCAGCTACAAATGGTCGCTCACTTACAAGCTGCAGTTTATGGCGGGTCATGGCCCACCGAACATAGGCCGGTGTGAGATGGAGCGTACACCATTAAGTTAAGTAGTGGTTTTGACTACATATGTACATATGTACTGTTTGTGTTTTCCCTTTCTTTTTCGTTTATAAATGTGTAGTTATGGTGTTCTTTTAATCATTGGCAAAGGTCTTTTTAGGCACTTGTGCGTTTTATTGTTGTTCTGAAGAAGGTGTAGTTATCTACGCCGAAACCTGGGTTAACACTTAACACAGGTGCTTTTTTCGCAATCGAGGCGGGTTTCTAGTTTTTAATGTATTGGGATTGTATAAATTAGATAATATATTCACAAATTTCTCCCATAAATTTCTTATAGGTGCAAGCTTACCTTGTTCGCGTCTTTGCAGTCTTGACTTGTCACCAAATCGAATAACCCTTAATATCTTTTTCAATATTTATTTTATGTCTTGATCTTGTGAGGTGCCAAGGACATAAGTAGTTGCACTGGTTACAAGAAATGAACGCTTTTATTGGTAACACGAAAAATAAACATGAAATGCCTGGTCAAATCCGCAGGACAGAACAGGTATTTGGAATTGTGGAAAGGCGCCAAAAATGAGCGACTGTCAGTTACATTCGAACACGTATAACTTTATTTAGTTGCCCAAACATTACAGCGCAAATTTCCGAGCTTAACTATCGACTGAATATGTCACACAATCACATGGCTTAAGGGCACAACCTCTTCAACGGCTGAAGGCCCATGTTTTAAAACACAACTACAATAAATTTTCAAAAGACAGAAAGAGCAAGGTTTTATCCTTAAATAATATTCAAATGAGGCTGAAGGCCTAAAAAATCTTAGACTTGACAAGTAAGGAATTTTAATTTTAAAACGGCTGGAGGCCCATGATTTAAAAACACAATAAATTTTGAAAGGCAGAAGGCCCAAAGCTTTATCCTTAAATAATTTTAAAAAAGGATGCTGATGACCCAAACAATGTCAGATTTAACAAGTAAGGGATTTAAATCTGAAGATGGCTTAAGGCCCATGATTGGAAAACACAACTACAATGAATTTTCAAAAGGCAGAAGGCCCAAAGCCTTATCCAAAAAATATTTTAAATGAGGCTGAAGGCACAAACAATGCAAGACTTGACAAGTAAGGAACTTCCAATTTCAAAACGGCTGAAGGCCCATTACTTAAAACCCAACTAAAAGCATACAAATTCAAACCATCAGCTATGAGCCATTAAAATACACAATCAAACACCATTAAGAAAAGGCAGTACAGCCAGCGGCGCTCAGAAGTTTCCGGGGGTCGATCTGCACTTGAAATATTAACGTTCGCTTAGGGGAGACAGGTAGTCGGCCCAACTATATCCGATCCGCCGGCAACCCAACCAAGAGCACAAGGAACTCCAAAGCCAAAACGTAAAAGGCGTAGCAGCCCACAAGCAAGTATGCATAAGCTGTCAAAACTACACACACGTGCTGGACAGCGACAACACGATGAGGAAAGGACACTGCCTGAATTTTACGTCAGCGGCCAGGGCAGGTAACCGGAACGCTAACGGCCACAAGGCAGAAAATTCCGCTGGTGCACTTGGACTTCAAATAAACAAAATACAGTTAAATTCCACCGGATGGTGGTCAAACTTCCGCCAACTCGAAGACTCGCTGTTACTCACGGGAATATACCCAACAGCCAACCATGAAAACCAACGGCACAGTGTGAACAGACTGGCTTCGGTAATTAAATCACCACTCAAATTTGATGTCCTGGGTCGGTGAGCCACGAACCTCGTAGCAATGGGAACAGCTCCCATACACTCCGACACTGGGTAGAGATCGCCAGAAGGCCCGGCCCACTGCGCCGCGCGGAGATTTCCTGGCTGATCCACACCAGCCGACCGACTGCCGCGCACCGGCTTGCCGGAAACTATAAGCGCCAAACCAAAGATAGTACAAGGTGCTTTTGACAAATGGGAATTTTATGCATTTTAATAGTGCCTAAAAGCATTTTTTAAAAGAAACAGATTTAAAACTGTAATCAGAAAGCACTCTCTAAATATAAAATTACAATTTATTCAGAGGCAGAAAGAAACAAGTTTTGACTGTATGTGCTTTCTGGTAGAGAATCTTGCCGTTCCCTTTTGACACGGCCGTAGTTACGACCGCTCACAACAGCCTCTGAAATACTAAACTGGTGCAAATCTGCAACACACCAGATTACTTCAAACTAAAGGTTTTAACAATTTACACAAGCACAGAAACTATGCACCCCTCGTAGGAGGGATGGAAGTGGTACAAAGCACTAAAAATTAAAATATTAACTTTGCCACCGAAGGTGCAACTAGATTTAGAAAAGTCTTACAGTGAAAGGGTGGCAACTTTTTATACTAAAATGATCATTTAAATAAAAGCCCATGAAATTCAATCTTATATAAAATTCTTCAAGTTTGGTCAAACAAGTTAAGATGCTCTACAGTACACAGATACGGCCTCTCAAGATGATAGGCAAGATCAAAACATATTTCAGGAATTAGGCCATTACACTCCAAGCAATAAATTCGTTAACACACCAAATCCGACAAACATGAGAGAGGCAACTACTAACGTACGATAGATGGATAAGGAGATTACCGAACAACCCGAACCGCAGGTTGCTCTAACCCTCCCCTACTCCACAAGGGAAAAACGGACCACCCAATTTATAAACAACCACCTTCCCGCGGGTGGGCAAACGGGGAAGAATGGTGGGACGACCCCAAAGCAAAACGGCTGGTGACCTCACCAAGAAAACAAGTAGAATTTAACAAGAGTAAGTGAAACAACATATCACCAATCACTTAACTTCTAATAAACTGCGATTTCTCGAGAAGACCTGGCGCAGCACCCCCAAATCGCTCTCCCGAACCGTCCGCTGCCAGCCACTTCAACGGACGCAGGAAGGCGCACCGATCACCCGTCTCACGGCGTCGCAGCTCGCACCAGCCAGACCGATGTCGTGGGTTGACTCCTGTTGCTCTCGTGTCGACCGCGAAGCCACTACCCCTCGCTATACGGCGCGGACCACGGACTCACGTGGTGACCTCACATGCGCCGACGCTCAAGACGGACAAGTCATCATGTGTCTCAGTGCGCAACCGACCAACCGATCGATCCAACCGCCAATGACCATCGCCTGAGCAAACTCGAGCAGACTGGCGGCCTAACGCGCAGACTCAGATGCAGGAACTAAGCCCCGACCGGGCGACCACTCGCTGAGTTCTCTTACTGGCGGAGTGGAAAGTCTCTCATTTTGCCGGCTTTAAAGGTTGATCCGAACGACAGACATACATACTAGCACTCCGAACGACAGACAGACACTAACTGCCTCACAAATTCGGACGAGAGACAGACTAGCAAGCTGGGGACGAGAGACTGACCTAGACTGACTCCAGACTGGCCGACTGGCGAGCTCATAGCGCCCCTTAAATGCACGTGAACAGGCAACCTTTCCCCTTTCCCACCAGAGGGAGCTGCGATTGCCACAGCGGCGCCACCGCCAGAATCGGAGGGCGGCTGCTTCACACTACGCACTGTGGCGCGCTCTTCAAAACAGAAATTTTTACCACGGCTCAATTCCCTTCTTCATATTGCAATAACTCCGCTTTGCTTTATTCAATTGTCTGGATGCGTACGTCACTGGGTGTTTCTTATTGTCTATATTCTTGCTGAGAATGCATCCCACCGCCACATTGCTTGCGTCACAGGACAATATGAATTCCTTTTCGAAGTTGAGAAATACTGAAATTGGATCTAATGTCAGTGCATATTTCAAGGTTTCAAACGCTATATGACAGTCAGCAGACCATTCAAATTTTGCTTCTTTCTTTAATAAACGGTTCAAACCTAATGCAACCTCAGCAAAATGTTTGATGAATTCTCCGTAATAACTACAATTTACTAACAGCATACTAGCCATCTGGAAAGCACACTAGATTTTCTAACCCCAAAACCAGCAGTAAATTCGGCAAAGTCAGAAACACATGAAAATACTTATATTAGTTGAAACTTTCCTGCCTCTTGGCATGCGTTATTTATATGTCTCCAAACCAACTACTGCGAGCTATTCTTGTTAAGGATGACCCAGTGACTTCTGAGGTTAACCAGAGGTGGACTATTCGTCCCAAGAGAATCACCCATGATCCTTATTTATGAAAAATTGTTAATTTTTCAAGTCTACAGATGAGAGTGAACTGGCAGTTCCATTACGACATGTAACTACAATATATTATGATATGAAGGGAGGTGACAGAGTCCCAAAACAAGCAATTTGGAAATAAAAAGCAGCGATCTGCAGACTGAAAAAAAGTAAAATTTTGACTTGTAAGTTCTCACCTGATATGCTACTGGGCTAATACGAATATATCTAATCCTTTGTTGAGTAGTGTCAGCTCGTTGCTGGTGTCGTAGGGCCAGATTACACACACTTCCGCTTATTCTCTTCTTATAAGAACATTCGTGTAGTCTCCAAATTATTGTACATGTTCTCTAACCTAAAGTTCTAGACCTTCACTTTTAAGTGCAAGCAGCGCAGCATAAATAACCTGAATGAATAATGCATTTATTAACTAGAGAGTACCCCGCGATGCCTCGGTATGTATTTATTCCAATCTTCTATTAGTTCATCTCCTCCTTCCCTCTTTGTCCATTGCTTCCTACCCATCCTTCTACTCCTACTCTCTACCTGTCTCCTCCACTCTCTCTCTCTCTCTGTGCATCTTCTCCTCTCCCTCTCTCTGCCCATGTCCTGCTTCCCCTCCTTCTGCCTACCTCCTCCTTCTCCCTTCTATTGTGTCCATCTTTGTTCCCCTCTCTGTCCATTCCCTCCTCCCCTTTCTCTGTAAACTCCTCCTCTCCCTCACTCTGTTCATCTCCTTGTCCCTCTCTTTCTGTCCATTGTCTCCTCTTCTTCCTCTGCACATCTTCTCCTCCCCATCCATCTCCTCTCACTGCCCACATCTATCTCCTCACTGCCTGTATCTATCTCCTCCTCCCACCTCTCTGCCCATCTCCTCCTCCTCTCTCTCTTCCCATGTCCTGCTTCCCCTGTCTCTGCCAACCTCCTCCCCCCTCTATATGTGTCCATCTCCTTCTCCCTTTCTCTCTGTCTTTTGCCTCCTCTCCCTCTCTCTGTCCACATCCTCCCCCTCTCTATCCATCTCTTCCTCCCCATCATCTTCTCCTCCCCCTCTCTCTGTCCATTTCTTCCTCCCTTCTCTCTCTGTCCACTTCCTCCTCTCCTCCCCTCTCTCTACCCACTTCTTTCTCCCCTCTACCTGTGCTTATCTCCTCCCCTCCTCCCCCTCTTTTTTGTTCAGCTCCTCCTCCTCCTCTCTCTGTACATTTCTTCCTCCCCCTCTCTCTGTCCACCTCCACCACTCTACCTGCAACCATCTCCTCCATCCACCCTCTCTGTCTCTTTGCACCTCCCCACCTTCTCTCTGCATCTTCTAATTACGTCCCTCACCCGAACAGCAGACTGGTTGTTCTTACACAGATAGTAATTAACATATGTACCACACTTGGTTGACATTGATCCAGGGTTTTCGGCGGAGCTTTTCGCCCGTGGCTTTGCCCACATACACTCGTGTCACATAATTTCACATGTATTTAACAAATTTCATCCAAATTTATACAAATATTTCACCTGTATCCGTAGCGAATTTCGCCCTGCAATTTAGTTTTCACGCAGCTCAATTTTATGTGACGCCTTATCTTCTGAAAAAAGTGTCATACAGTGGTATAATTTTGCAGGTACATTCAGTGGTGTATTTGGATGCTGTCTGCCAAATCTGTTGCGAATGGAATTAGAAGAATAAAGACGTAGTGAATTGAAACCTCAGCCATGGTGCGTCACTTTTTAAGGAATCTCAGTGTTTATGACGTCATGTTTCCTGAAATGTGTGTCGTAAAATGACATAATTTAGCAGGTACATTTAGTAGTATATCAATACTGACTGCTAAGTGGGTCGTGATTACAGTTAACAGTAAAGAAGTAATAAATTAAAACAGCTTGCTTGGTGCAGCACTTTTACTGCTTGAGCAACGCGCATGTTGGTTGGTTGGTTGATTTGGGGGAGGGGAGCAAACAGCTAGGTCATCGGTCCCATCGGATTAGGGAAGGATGGGGAAGGAAGTCCGCCGTGCCGTTTCAAAGGAACCATCCCGGCATTTGCCTAAGGCGATTTAGGGAAATCACGGAAAACCTAAATCCAGATGGCAGGACGCCGGAGTTGAACCGTGTCCTCCCGAATGCGCGTCCAACTCTCCCGGTAGCGCAAATGTAGTAAGCGATAACCACTTTTCCTTTCATCATTTTGTTGCTGTTGTCAGAAAGAAGAAGTTTCATAAATATTTAAAATTAAGTGTAAAGTTTGTTGCAAGTCACTAACTGTTCTCATTCTCAAATACTGGATGAATAAAATCTGGATATTGGAGCATCGCGGGCTATACTTCTTTTTCACCCCTACGCCCTCTGATAGGTAGATCTTGAGCTCTACTGTGCAACTCATTCACTATGCTCGAGCTCGCGGCAGTAGGCTATGTGCTCCTTGGTCATTGTCAATGAGAGCAAATGATGGCGGTTTAGCTGCTGCCTCTTGCCGTGAACGTCACAGGCCGACTGATGTTGACCACGCACGCCAACGTACCTGAGACTCGTCCTCACGATTTGTACATACGTAATTTTGAGACGTCTTTCAAAGTTAACTCACAAAACACATAAGTAATATACGTCAAATGACGCACATTTTGATGCTGTACATTTCAAATGTACATACAGTATCCCACATTTAAGTACAGAGTGTCACAGAATAACGGAAATGTTTGAAATGAGTAGTGGCAGCCATGAGCAGGTGGCAGAACTGCCGTTTCATGACAGCGAGTAAACAGTCCGCCATTTCAGTAATCAAAGATCAGTGGAACGGACAACAGCGCGCGTTGGCCATAAACATGTTTTATAAAAACGATGATAGTTTGGTAATGGCGCAGAGAGAGTTTCGGCGTTTTTATTATTTAGGACGTCATGATACCGTTCCGCCGAAACAAGCGATAATTAAAATGTTGAACTTTGAAGAGACTGGATCTACCCTCAAGAAGAAACCAACAGGACGACCAAGAAGTGTGCGCTCTTCAGCAAACATTGATATTCTACGCGAGTCTGTCTTACGGAGCCCACGGCGTTCAGTTCGTAAGCAAGCAGCAGTGATTGGAATGTCCCGGGAGAGTGTTCACAGAATTCTTCATTTTGATTCAAAATTTCATCCGTACAAGCTACAGACGGTGCAAGAATCGAAGGACAACGATTACCAGTTACAAAAATGGCTCTGAGCACTATGGGACTTAACTTCTGAGATCATCAGTCCCCTAGAACTTAGAACTACTTAAACCTAACCAACCTAAGGATATCACACACATCCATGCCCGAGGCAGGATTCGAACCTGCGACCGTAGCTGTCGCGCGGTTCCAAACTGTAGCGCCTAGAACCGCTCGGCCACTCCGGCCGGCGATTACCAGTTACGATTAGGGTTCTGTCAACAAATGATAATATAAATTGTAAGTAGGCTGTTTAGGTTTTTTTATTGGTAACGCCACCTCAGTATGAAAATCACTGGCTGTGTTGTGTGCAGTCTGTGGCTGCTTTGCATTGTTGTAATACTCGCCATTGTAGTGTTAGGCAGCTGGCTGTGAACAGCGCGTAGCGTTGCGCAGTTGGAGGTGAGCCGCCAGCAGTGGTGGATGTGGGGAGAGAGATGGCGGAGTTTTGTAATTTGTCATGAACTGCTATATATATATATATGATGATATCAAGGTAAATACATTCTTTGTTCTCTATTAATATCTTTCATTTGCTAACTATCCCTATCAGTAGTTAGTGCCTTCCATAGTTTGAATCTTTTATTTAGCTGGCAGTAGTGGCGCTCGCTGTATTGCAGTAGCTTGAGCAGCGAAGATTTTTGTGAGGCAAGTGATTTGTGAAAGGTATAGTTTAATGTTAGTCAGGGCCATTCTCCTGTAGAGATTATTTAAAGTCAGATTGCGTTGCGCTAAAAAATACTGTGTGTCAGGTTAAGCACAGTCTTGTAAAATTATTATAAGGGGAAGTTTCAAAATAAACCATGAGATGAATTTCTAAAGAAGTTGTGGATGTCAGATGAGGCACATTTTCATCTCACAGGTTATGTGAATAAGCAGAACTACCGTTACTGGGGCAAACACAAATCCTAATGACGTTCATGAGCGCCCTTGAGACGCTAGCCAAGAGACAGTATGGTGTGGTGTTTCCTCACATGGGATTATCGAACCGTATTTTTTCGCAAATGAACACAGAAGCACAATAATTTATTGGCGAATCCATGGAGTGTTGTGTGCACCACGACCAAAATAGGGGATAGAATTGGAAGGAAAATCAGCATTGGCCGTATTCTGTTTTTCTGACAATAAAACAACAGAATACGGCCAATGCTGATTTTCCTTCCAATTCTAACACAATATGGCTCTGAGCACTATGGGACTTAACTTCTGAGGTCATCAGTCCCCTAGAACTTAGAACTACTTAAACCTACCTAACCTAAGGACACAACACACATCCATGCCCGAGGCAGGATTCGAACCTGCGACCGTAGCGGTCGCGCGGTTCCAGACTGAAGCGCCTAGAACCGCTCGACCACTCCGGCCGGCCTAACACAATAATTGTCAATACCGATCGTTACTTGGAGTTGTTACGAGCTTTCATTACAACTGTGTTGATCAAGATTCCAAACGTTCAACAAGTCTGGTTTCAACAGGACGGAGCGACATCACACACTGCACGGCTCTCAATGGCATATGTGCGAGAATTGTTTGACAACCGTGTGATCTCACGAATGAATAACATTCCCTGCCCCCCTACATCGCCAGATTTATCCGTTTGTAATTTTTTTCTTGGGGGGGCTACCTCAAGAGCAAAGTCTACACGACTCGACCAAGAACCCTGGGTGACAGGGTGTTGTGTGATGTCCTTAGGTTAGTTAGGTTTAAGTAGTTCTAAGTTCTAGGGGACTGATGACCATAGTGCTCTGAGCCATTTGAACCATTTTGAACCCTGGGTGATAACAGAATCTTCCGTCGGTTCTTGGTAGAACAACATTGTAATAAATGAATAGCACCAGTTTGTTTTTGTTGTATAATATTACTTTTATTGTTAACCGGTTTTCGGCTTACAAGGCCATCTTCAGACATTTACTGAGTATTATCACCAAAGAAGTTACAAAGTTTGCAAACAACATTGGAAGAGAAGTAATACGTCTAGACTGAAGTAGAAACATACAGTAAGTAACATCTTTGACAGTGTGGTGGTAATACAGTAAAAAAGTAAAAATTGAACAGTACATAAATAACAATGGAGTAGACAGGAAAACCTTTAACACAAAATAGGAATAGCGTGCCTACAAAACAGTTTCTATTAATAAACAAAACTAGAAAACCGGTTAACAATAAAAGTAATATTGTAGAGCAAAAGCAAACTGGTGCTTTTCATTTATTAACCCTGGATGAGTTAAAACAGAGAATTCGGGATGCAGTTCACAGTATCCCAGCTGAGATGTTGCAGCGGTCAATGAAGAATCTCACCAGCAGCTTTCACGAATGTATTCGTACAGGAGGACGCCATCTGAAGGACGTAATTTTTTAAAAATGATAATTGCCATCAATGTTTCATAAATGTCAAAGTTGAAAGGTTTCAATTACTATGAATGCAATATCCTTCCTTCATCACTTCTAGCTGTATTGGACTGTGGAAATGTTCCCCCTTTTCTGTGTCACCCTGTATATACAAAAATTCTAAACCTCTCAACATAGCGAAAAACTTCAATAACAAATAAATGAAATTATTACGAAGTACATGGCCACCTCAATTTGTGCGTCTCCTTAAATCCCATCCGCTCAGACCATCACGTTTGTTCTAAATGGCACCAAATTTGAATAACAGGAAATTTTATTTTATCATTTAGAAGTAGCTTATCGGAACTGACTGATTAATAAAACATTAATTTCATTAATAATGTTAACTAGAAATACTATTTGGGTACGTGATGCTTGGCATAGGTGTATGTCGTTGCTTTCATAATACTTGTTGGTCAGTATATGTGTGTCTTCTGGCTTGAGTTATTGATTCTGTATTAAATGGCTTTGATGCCGACACTAGACAGTATACAAGCACGTGGTTTCTCTCAGTCATTGCTCCAACTGTGTGCTAGCAATCGCCCTTTAGATCATGTCTATAGCTGTACGCGCTTCTGGATAGCACTGCAATGTTATAGGTGTTTTTACTTGGTTCCAGGAATCATAAACATAGTCCGCCTCGAAATCTGGCAGGAAACCCAAAAAGATTCTGGTCATATGTAATGCACAGCAGCGGCAAGATGCAATCAGTACATTCACTGCGTGATAACAATGGTGATGTGACTGTGACAGTGACACTAATGAAAGGTTACTAAACACGGTTTTCTGAAACTCCTTCACCGAAAGAGACGAAGTAAATATTCCAGAATTCGAATCTACAACAACTTCTAACATGGGTAAAACAGAAGTAGATATCCTCGATGAAGCAAACCAGCTTAAATCCCTTAATAAAGGCAAGGCTCCGGTCCGCATTATATACGCGTTACGTTGTTTTCAGAGTATGGTGACACAGTAGATCCACACTTAGCAATCACGTGCAACCACTCGCTAGTCGGAAGATTCGTACCTAAAGAGTGGAAAAGAGCACAAGTCAAACCAATACCCAAGAAAGGAAATACGAGTAATCCACTGAATTACAGACCCATATCACTGACGTCGATTTGCGGTAAGATTTTGGAACAGATACCGTGTTCGAATGTTACGAATTTCCTCTAGGAAAACGATTTATTGACAAGTAGTCAGCACGGATTCAAAAAATATCCTTCTTGTGAAACACAACTAGCTCTTTATTCGCAATCAAATATCGTGCCTACGGAGTATCGCATCAGTTTTCCGAATGAATTCCTTATTTCCTGTCGGAAACGTCACAGTTGGTAGTAAGTGACGGGAAGTCATCGAGTAAAACAGAAGGAATATCCGGCGTTCGCCAAAGAAGTGTTGTAGGCCCTCTGCTGTTTCTGAGATACACAAACGAAGTAGGAGACAATCTAAACAGTCCTCTTATATTGTTTGCAGTTGATGTCATTTACCGTCTTGCAAAGTCATCAGATGCTCAAAACCAACTGAAAAATGATTTAGACATTTGTACAGCGCAAAAATGACAATTCATTCTAAATAACGAAAACTGTGAAGTCATCGACAAGAATACTAAAATAAATCCGCTGAATTTTGGTTATACTATAAATCACACTAATCTAAATTCAGCTAAGTACTTAGGGATTACGATTACGGATGACAGATTGGAACGATTACATAGACAATGTTGTGGAGAAAGCAAACCAAAGACTGCGATTTATTGGCAGAACATTTAGAAAGTGCAATAGGGCTACTAAAGAGACTGCTTCCACCACGCTTGTCTGCCCTCTTTTGGAGTATTTACTTGCGGTGTGGAATCCGCATCAGATGGGACTGCCCGGAGGACATCAAAAGCTCGTTTTTTACTATCGGGAAGAAGGGGATAAGTGCCACGGACATTATGCATGACTTGCGGTGGCAATCATTGAAACAAAGGCGTTTTTCGATGTGACAGGATCTTCTCGTGAAATTTCAATCACCAACTTTCTTCTCTGATTGTGAAAACATTTTCTCACACCCACCTATATGGAGAGAAATAATCATCACAATAAAATAATAGAAATCAGAGCTCGCACAGAAAGATTTAAGTACTCGTTTTTGCCACGTGCCGTTTGAGTGTGGAACGGTAGGAAATAGCTTGAACGTGATACGATGAACCCTCTGCCAGGCACTTAATTGTGAATTGCAGAGTAATCATGTAAAATCAGATGCAGATATTCCAGTTTTCACAACATCGGTCACACGAATGTACTCGAAGGTACAATGAATGCGTCTCGTCGATACAAAGAATTTATGGCGCTTAATTCTAATTAAGGAAGAAGGGATCGGTTGGTAGGACATGTCCTGAGGCATCAAGGGATCACCAATTTAGTACTGGATGGCAGCGTGGAGGGTAAAAATCGTAGAGGGAGACCAAGAGATGAATACACTAAGCAGATTCAAAAGGATGTAAGTTGCAGTAGGTACTGGGAGATGAAGGAGCTTGCACAGGATAGATTAGCATGGAGAGCTGCATCAAACCAGTCTCAGGACTGAAGACCACAACAACAACAATTCTAATTAGGTCTTGTGGATCAAGTAGACCAATTTTATAGTGATTCTAAAGTTCACATATGGCAGATAGCAGCAGGTCCCTCCAGTAGAGGGGAGGTGGTGGGGTGCTAATCTCCCCCCCCCCCCCTTTCCCTCCTCAGGGAGGAGGAGTATATTAGTGTTTAACGTCCCGTCAACAATGAGGTCATTAGAGACAGAGCAGAAGCTCGAATTAGGGAAGAATGGGGAAGGAAATCGGCCGTTCACTTTCAGAGGAACCATCGCGGCACTCACCTGGAGCGATCTAGGGAAATCACAGAAAACCTAAATCAGGATGGCCGGACGCGTGATTGAACCGTCGTCCTCCCGAATACGAGTCCAGTGTGCTAACCACCTCGCTCGGACTTTCCGTCCCCAGTAGGCTAAACAACGCCCCACGTGAATACATTCGCAGAAGCTTGCAACGTCTTCTAAAACTCCCACAGCCTTCATCTCGCTCTACCTGACCTTGTCCACAGCTTAGCCGTCACTCACCTGTCAGACTCAACATCAAATAGCGCCTCATAAATGGCCGATTGGTTGTAGACAAAATACCTCACTTAGCTGTTGCACTTACCTGCTAATCGCCATGCTAAATAGCGCAACACACTCAAAATTCACAGTGCTCTCACCTGTTAAACAATTAAAAGCTAAAGTTTGGGCACATTCAGTAATTAAACAATTAAAATCTTGAACCATTAAACATCGTGCACAACTGAAAAGCTATCTTGACCATCTTAGAATGTTCATCATCATCTGTATTATGTGATTTTTTTCACTCGTGACTAAAATTCACTGTTTATTGTTTCCTTTTGTTGACATCTGCCGACACCCAAATCAATGGACCATTTACAAAAACTCTTATGTCTCTGCATGACCAGTTTGTGCTACCATTTGCCTGCCATACTTCTATGTCTGTCGATGACATTCCACCCAAAATAACACGCAACGTCCTCCCTACAAGAAATCCTCAATCCAGTTGCGAATTTCGTTTGATAGCCCATAAAATCGTGCTTAAGGTGCTGTGGTACTGAATCATGCTCAAGAAATACTGCCTCACGAAACACTTCTTTTCCTCCTAACTGCCATACCTCGCACAAATCTAAAATACTATCGACGGCGGTAAAAAAGATTTACGTTCGGACCACGACTTTCGCTCCACCTTAAGATGGAAAATTTTGTGAAGAAACTTTATTTTAACCATGATCTACGATTATTTCGTTTTGTACTTTTCCAAAGATATCCATTCACTTTCTCTGATCATTTGCATATCGTCTATGCTGACCTGTTACTGTCATAGTGGGTTAGTTAGTTACTTAGTTACATGTTCTGTAGATGTAGATTAATTGAACGATTCATTTATGGAAACTATGTGTGTTGACATTAATGAACACATTATTATTTTTAGTCCTGCTCATGCAATTACACTTAATTTTTTTACTGGCTACTAGGTTTTAAGCAGAAATTCGCCAACTGAATAGAAGGAGTTGTCCAGGAGAAATGATTTTAAATTAGGTTTAAAACTTGCTTCGCTGCCTGTCAGACATTTTGTGTTATTGGACAAATGATCAAAAATTTTTATTGCTCCATATTGGATTCCTTTTTGAGCCACTGACAGGTGTAACAGTAGGTAAGAACGGTCATTTTCCAGTCTGCTGTTGTGGGTATGGACATCATTGTTTTTCTCAAATTGTGAGTGATTATTTATAACGAATTTCATTAGCGAATATATGTATTGTGACCGCGCAGTTAAAATGCCTAGCTCTTTGAAGAGGTACCTACATGACGTGCGTGGGTAAAAACCATATACACTCCTGGAAATGGAAAAAAGAACACATTGACACCGGTGTGTCAGACCCACCATACTTGCTCCGGACACTGCGAGAGGGCTGTACAAGCAATGATCACACGCACGGCACAGCGGACACACCAGGAACCGCGGTGTTGGCCGTCGAATGGCGCTAGCTGCGCAGCATTTGTGCACCGCCGCCGTCAGTGTCAGCCAGTTTGCCGTGGCATACGGAGCTCCATCGCAGTCTTTAACACTCGTAGCATGCCGCGACAGCGTGGACGTGAACCGTTTGTGCAGTTGACGGACTTTGAGCGAGGGCGTATAGTGGGCATGCGGGAGGCCGGGTGGACGTACCGCCGAATTGCTCAACACGTGGGGCGTGAGGTCTCCACAGTACATCGATGTTGTCGCCAGTGGTCGGCGGAAGGTGCACGTGCCCGTCGACCTGGGACCGGACCGCAGCGACGCACGGATGCACGCCAAGACCGTAGGATCCTACGCAGTGCCGTAGGGGACCGCACCGCCACTTCCCAGCAAATTAGGGACACTGTTGCTCCTGGGGTATCGGCGAGGACCATTCGCAACCGTCTCCATGAAGCTGGGCTACGGTCCCGCACACTGTTAGGCCGTCTTCCGCTCACGCCCCAACATCGTGCAGCCCGCCTCCAGTGGTGTCGTGACAGGCGTGAATGGAGGGACGAATGGAGACGTGTCGTCTTCAGCGATGAGAGTCGCTTCTGCCTTGGTGCCAATGATGGTCGTATGCGTGTTTGGCGCCGTGCAGGTGAGCGCCACAATCAGGACTGCATACGACCGAGGCACACAGGGCCAACACCCGGCATCATGGTGTGGGGAGCGATCTCCTACACTGGCCGTACACCACTGGTGATCGTCGAGGGGACACTGAATAGTGCACGGTACATCCAAACCGTCATCGAACCCATCGTTCTACCATTCCTAGACCGGCAAGGGAACTTGCTGTTCCAACAGGACAATGCACGTCCGCATGTATCCCGTGCCACCCAACGTGCTCTAGAAGGTGTAAGTCAACTACCCTGGCCAGCAAGATCTCCGGATCTGTCCCCCATTGAGCATGTTTGGGACTGGATGAAGCGTCGTCTCACGCGGTCTGCACGTCCAGCACGAACGCTGGTCCAACTGAGGCGCCAGGTGGAAATGGCATGGCAAGCCGTTCCACAGGACTACATCCAGCATCTCTACGATCGTCTCCATGGGAGAATAGCAGCCTGCATTGCTGCGAAAGGTGGATATACACTGTACTAGTGCCGACATTGTGCATGCTCTGTTGCCTGTGTCTATGTGCCTGTGGTTCTGTCAGTGTGATCATGTGATGTATCTGACCCCAGGAATGTGTCAATAAAGTTTCCCCTTCCTGGGACAATGAATTCACGGTGCTCTTATTTCAATTTCCAGGAGTGTATTATTCTTACTGCTCCCTCTTGTGCAGTCAATACGTTCTTTCTAAGTGATGAGTAACTCCAGAAAATTATTCCATAAGATGTTATTGAATGGAAATATGTGAAACATGTCAGTAGGCTGATATGTTTGTTTCCAAGATTGGCAATTATACTGAGAGCAAAAATAGAGTTGTTTGAGGAGCTCAGGAATACGCTTTTTCCGGTTCAAGTTTTCATCAATATGAATATCCAAAAATTGGGAGCATTCTACCCTATTTACTGACTCCTTATTATGTGCTACATCAATTGATGGTGTGACTCTATTTATTGTACATGACTGAATGTCGTGTTGTTTTCTTCCAAAATTTAGGGAAAGTCCATTTTCGGAGAACCATTAAATAATGCTTCGGAAAATAGCATGTAGTAACCCTTCTGTTGTTTTCTCTCTTATGGGATTTATCACGACACTAGTATCGTCTGTAAAAAATATACCAATTTTGCTTTTTGGATGTTAGATGGAAGGTCATTCACATATATAAGGAATTGGAGTGGATCCAAAATTGGACCCTATGGGACTCCGTTCGTGATTTTTTTTTTCCACAGTCACAAAGATTTTCTATTCTCGCCGACATTGTCTGAACTAATCTGCACAGCCTTTTGCATTCTGTTTGTTATGTGTGATACAAACCAACTGTGCATAAAGCCACCAGCTCCATTAAACTGAATTTTTCTGAGGGAGAAATGTGATCGACACGTCTTGGAAGCATCACAGAAAAAATCTCAGCTGGCGATATATTATCAGTTAAGGCTGTGACTCTTTCATGAGTGAATGTGTAAATAGTATTCTCAGTCGATCAACCTTTGTGGAATCCAAACTGTGATATGCCAAGTAAATTGTTTCTACTTAAGTGTACGACTGCTTTTGAGTGATTACTTTTTCGAATATTTCGGAAACAATGTCAGTAAGGAAATTGGACGATAATTGTTTAAGTCTGTCTTATTCACCTTTCTTGTGAAGTGGTTTAACAATTGTATATTTTAACCTGTCTGGAAGAATTCCCTGTGCCACTGATGCATCCTTCACCCACTTCGACGTCTGCTATCGAAACTACTGGATAAGGAGCCCGCCCGGTTGGCCGTACGGTCTAACGCATGGCTTTCCAGGTGGGAAGGAGCGCCTGGTCCCCGGCACGAATCCACCCGGCGGATTTGTGTCGAGGTCCGGTGAACCGGCCAGTCTGTGGATGGTTTTTAGGCGGTTTTCCATCTGCCTTGACGAATGCGTGCTGGTTCCCCTAATTCCACCTCAGTTACACTATGTCGGCGATTGCTGTGCAGACAAGTTCTCCACGTACGCGTACACCACCATTACTCTACCACGCAAACATAGGGGTTACACTTGTCTGGTGTGAGACGTTCCCAGGGGGGTCCACCGGGGGCCGAACCGCACAATAACCCTGAGTTCGGTGTCGGGTGGCGGAGGGTTGAAGTGGACTGCGGTAGTCGTCGTGGGGTTGTGGACCGCTGCGGCTGCGGTGGGGACGGAGCCTCTCCGTCGTTTCTATCATCTGATTGTCTGCAAATTTAAGTCGAATTAGTCTTTAACAGATCCATCAAGGATGTTCCTAACAATCATCAACTTCTTCCACTGTTCCTCCTTTCCGTACTTCTAAGTCGCATCAGGCAAATACTTGTAGCCATACACTGCAAAAAGTACCAACTGTAGGTTTTTATTGTTGACTAATTGTTGAGCTTGCTTAATGGCTGCTGCAAGGGCACATATGAAGTATTGACTTTATCTAAGTTTTCGCACATTCAAGTGCCTCATCTTGTGATGACAGGAAACCGTGGAAAGTGGAGCCCTCCCATTTCTTGATGTAATAGTTGACGACTGAGAGCAGTTAGGTTGCTTGGTTGATTTGGGGAAGGGGACCAAACAGCGAGGTCATCGTTCACATCGGATTGGGGAAGGAAGTCGGCCGTGCCCTTTGAAAGGGACCATCCCGGCATTCGTCCCAAGCGATTTTGGAAAATCACGGGAAAACTTAATCAGGATGGCAAGATACGGGTTTGAACCCTAGTGCTCCCGAATAAGAGTCCAGTGTGTTAGCCACTGCGCCACCTCGTTCGGTGTGAGAATTTCAGAATCTTCTTCAGAGTAGCAATTAAGTCATTTACCCTTCAGTAATTCTTCCTAAAGCCTTCGCAAACACGGTGAAGACAATGTGCAATACATGTCACATGGTTGAGGTTGGGATATGTGCCCTTCAGTTGTTGGAAAGCCAAAAGCACACAAGCATGCTTGACCAATCACCACAAGGCTGACTTTTTCGTATTGTATGCCCCCTGGTCGCAGGTTCATACATGAGTCGTTGAATGATTGCATTACCGTGCAGGCATCTGTCTTCTTGAGTTGGTGCATTTTAGAAACATTTACCCATTCACCAAACAATGGAAACACCGTGCAGGGATCTGTCTTCTTTGAGTTGGTGCATTTTAGAAACATTTACCCATTCACCAAACAATGGAGACACCGACGTATTCACAGTAAGTCTTTGCAGCTCGTCAATAGTTTCACCTAAAACCATTCCCACTTCATGTTCGCCGACCGCCTCTTTCATTTTCTCTAAAGCGTTCTGATAAAGTGGGTGTATGCCACACTTTCTCAGAAAGCTCTCATCCGGTTTTGACCTTTGCGAGTATGATTTGAATGCAGGATTGTTTATCTTACGGATTGGGTTCCTGACTGGATTAATGCTATAGCAACATCCGCACTAAAGTCATTCAATGACCGCTGCTTTTCAGATCCTAAAGTGATGACGTGTATCAGAGTAGTTTGCTTAGGTTTCGACTTGTGAAGTTCAACGTACTTTAAAAATTTGTTGTTCTGGATGTGCTGGTTTATTCTGTTTCTTTTATTCTTGTCATCAATTGCAAAATTTACATCGCAAACAACACATCGCAGACTGATGACATCAGTTTCGAGAAATTAAGTCTTGATTTCTTGTGAAAGTGCGCACAACTTCTCCTTCTTAACCTTCGGCATGATTTTGTTGTGAATAATTCGTTCTGGTAAAACACTAACAAGGCCAGCAAGGAAAAACGCAGTCGATAGATAGGAACCGTTAAATTCATGTCAGGTCAAACCGCTTTAAGTTTCAACTGTTGCAACATCATTGTTTAATTTTTTTTGATTTCTCAGAGGCATGTTGACCATTGTTGCTGAGGCTGACTATTTTTGTTGAGGTTGTCCATTGTTGCTGGAGGTATGGATAATTATCGGCGCTCTTCATAAACTATATTTTCATATTTATTGACCATTGTGGATTCTGATTAAATAAAATATAAATCATGTTCAAGAAAAAAAACATCTGTCTAAGCTACTAAAAACAGAACAGAAGGAGGAAAGTACAAAATATAGTAATATCATAAATAGTGGCAAAAAGTGCAACAAATTAATTATTATGCTTTATGTCATGTCCCCAAATGCATATATTGTCCTATCTGTCTGAAAACAGCTATATTTTTAGAAAGGTGCTGCTCCTTGTAATCCTTTCTTTAGTTATTATCAGACTTTTAGTAGTTTTACTCCGAAATACGAGTATTGGGGCAGCTGTTGAAAGCTCGAGAATTTGATTAATAACGACGCTTGATCAGTGGACAGATTAATAAGAATTACAGATTAAAAATAGTCTCTTCTCCTTCCCTTCACAATTACTGCGTCTCTTGCATGACCTTGAATTACAGTCTTGGTTTCTGAACAAGTTGTATATATATAAGCTTTCGCTTCTTGTGTTGTACCGTTGATAGCCTCAGAATTTCGAATGGTGTATTTTAGTCAAATTTTTTATATATAAGGAAGCTATTGGATTATGGCTTCAATGAAGTGTGTTGTGTATTAGACTGTAGTTTTGTGTTTCTTGAACTGTTTCAGTGTGAGGTGCACGGGTGGTGTGAAGAACTACACTATCAAGCCGAGGGTCGTCCTGCCGGAGGACTACGTCAAAGGTGAGTGACTCTCTGTGTCATTCAGCATATTGCTCTACACCGAAGAGAAAGTTGTTCAGCCAAACGCTACAAACAGCAACAAAGGAGATATATAAAGAAAAATGCGCCTAACCCCTTATAATATTAGGAATCTTAAAAAAATCTCCGTTTACTGTTGTTAAAACCTGATCATTCCCCGACGTGCGGGGTCTGCTGTTTTGCTACATCTCCCCCATGTCTCCCTGTCGTTGGTATCTTCTGGTGTTAAGCCAACAACGCGCATGTCTCCCCTGACGTTGTCAGCCCATCTCTTTGCCGGTCTTCCTCGTGGTCTTGTTCCTCATGGGTTGATGTGGAGCGCTGTTTTTGAGACTCAGTTGTCTTGCTTTCTCATGACGTGGCCGCACCAGCGGAGACGGGCTTCCTTCACTTTGTCGGTGATCGGCGCGACACCAAACCTTTGCCGGTCGTCTGTATTTTTTACATGGTCACGTCGTGTCAGACCCATGGACCATCGAAGCATCTTCATCTCCATGGTGTGTAACATTTGCTCCTGTTGTTTCGTCGTAGAGTGACACTCAGTCCCATACATTCCTGCTGGGCGTACCATGGTCTTACATACTTTTGCCTTTAGATAGTGAGGCATCTTTTTATCGCAGAGGACTCCAGTGACCTGTCTCCACTTGAGCCAAGCTGCATCCATCCTCATCCTAGTATCAAGAGTTGTATCGCAGTCTGAGGTGACGACAGACCCTAGGTACTTAAAATGTATGGTCTTCTGCAAGTCTTCTTCATAAAACTTGGTCATTATTTCATCTTTATCAAAGCTAGAATTGAATTCGTTCAACGCTGAACAGGCTTTAATACTAGGCGTGTTTTTTAAATAAGTACCGTTTTGAAATTAAAAAAAGGCGTGCTAAGATATCTCAATATTTTTATTTTTACATGAAAACCTGTACCTTAATCTGCGCACTGACGCCATTACAGTCTGATTCTTCCTTGTTTATGTTGTGTACTGAGTGTTTAAGATGCTTCCGATAATCGTGAGTCTAGCCGACTGTGAAGTAAGGGCTTTTATAAGATTTCTTAGTGCTAAAGTCCTAAAAGCGATCGATATTCATCGTGAGATCTGTGCAATTTATGGAGAAAACATTATGAGTGATGGGATGGTAAGAAAGCGGGTGAGAGCATTTAAAGATGGCCGCACAAATGTGCATAATGAAGAACGGAGTGGGCGTCCTTCGGTCGTTAATGAAAGTTTGGTGCAGGAAGTGGACAATAAGGTGAGAGAAAACAGACGCTTTACGATTTCCTCCTAATGTTTCTCGTAGTGTTTTGTACGGCATTGTGACCGAGCACTTGAATTTCCGAAAATTGTGCGCACGTTGGGTACCGAAAATGTTGACGGATGTGCACAAAACCAAACGTTTAGACAGTGTGTTGAGTTTCCTTGAGCGGTACTACAACGATGGTGATGGTTTCTTAAGCCAAATTGTTACGGGTGATGAAACATGGGTGGCCTACGTCACACCAGAATCAAAGCAACAGTCCATGGAATTTAAGCAAGGGCATCGTTTTGCTGCAAGACAATGCCCGTCCGCATGTGGCGAATCAGACTAAAGATCTCATCACATCTTTTCGATGGGAAACTCTAGATCATCCTCCGTACAGCCCCGATCTTGCGCCCAGTGACTACCATCTGTTCCTGCACTTGAAGAAACACCTGGGCGGTCAGCGTCTTCAAGACGATGACGAAGTCAAAACAGTGGAGATGCAGTGGTTAACAAGTCAGGCGGCAGACTTATATGAGGAGGGTATTCAAAAACTGGTACAACGTAACGACAAGTGCCTCACTATTGACGGAAATTATGTAGAAAAGTAGATTAAGGTACACGCTTTCATGTAAAAATAAAATTATTGACATATCTTAGCACGTCATTTTTTAATTTCAAAACTGTAATTACTTAAAAAACACGCCTGGTAGAAACCCTTACCATTGTTACATATTTGCTTCGGTCATTAGTTTCAAGTGCAACGCAAGAAAAGAGGTATACCTCTTGTTCTCTGAAGGCGATCTGCAGTCTCCAGGTGATATTTACATGGTTGAGTGAATATGCAATCTGATTGCTTTAATCACTACGACAGCATGATCGTTGTTGTGACTGACAATTCGCAATTTTTTCACAAACACAACTTTTATTTATGTACGTTTACAAGGTTGATGACTGAGCTGAGCGGTTCTAGGCGCTTCAGTCTGGAACCGCGCGACCGCTATGCTCGCAGGTTCGAATCCTGCTTCGGGCATGGATGTGTGTGATGTCCTTAGGTTAGTTAGATGTAAGTAGTTCTTAGGGGACTGATGACCTCAGATGTTAAGTCCCATAGTGCTCAGAGCCATTTGAACCATTTGACGACTGAACGACAAAAGGAACAATAACGATGCCAGTAAAAGTCTCCTAATTGAGGCAAACAAAAGTTCACTTCTAATTTTCTACAAAGGTTCTTGGTAACACACGCGCACTAGTAAAGTCCAATTCAGAGACGAAGACGTAATCTTCAGCGGTCGAAGTCACGAGGTCGACATCCGGAGTGAACTGAACTTTGGAGTTTTTCTTTTTTTTTTTCCTTTATTGAATTTCAATTCCCCCCCGAAGGGGGCGGGCTGGCAGCAGCTTAGTATGCCGCTCTTCAGCCTACAGACTTTGTTAGAAAGATGAAGAGAATAAATAATAAAAACAGACGATAAAATCGGAGACTTAAAGAGTAACATGGCGAAAAGAAATCGTGGAACTTAAAACAAAGACCAGAGGGATGATGACGCTAAGAAAATACATACAAAGCAGACAGGTAAAACAATAGACAGACAATGAAAAAAAAACACGGCGACAGTCTGGTTGCTGTTCGCAAAAGACATAAAATTCACACCCAGCGACAGCATGGTTTCTGTTCGCAACACGAGAAAGACGAACAACACTGAACAGTCACTGGAACACTGCACTAAAAAGTTGTCAAATGTGACAGACCACAGCCGAGAGCAGGTGGGGGGAAACTGGACAGATGATGGGAAAATGAAAAAGGGGGGAGCCGGGAAAGGAGCTGATGGAGGATGAGGGCCCATAAGAGAGGTGGGGGGGCGCTGGGCAGACGCGACAGGGAGTGGGGTAGGCAGAGGAGGGGAATACAAAAGGACTCGGGGGGGGGGACAAGGGAGGTAGGGAGAGGTTTAGTGGGGAGAAAACAGGATGGAAGGGGGCAAGAGGGAGCCCAGGGAAAGGACAGAGGAAAGGAGGGGGAGTGAGGATCAGAGTTGATAGGAGGGATAAATGGAGGGAGAGAGAGCATCATCCGGGAGGGGGAGTTGACGGAAGCCACCTTGGGAAAGGAGATGTAGGGTGTAGAGATGGAGGGTAGGGGGGACACAGCGGGGAAGACGTGGCAGGGGGCGGGGATCGGAGAGGAGAGGAGCAACCATGGGGTGAGGGGGTTCAAGACAGCGGGGTGTGTAGAGGATGCGGATATGTTCGAGGAATAGGAGCAGATGGGGGAAAGGAATGAGATCATAGAGGATCCGCGTGGGGGACGGGAAGCGTATACGGAAGGCGAAACTTTGGAGCTGGTTCTAGCCCGTAAATAGCTGTCTCCAGCCAATGAGGTTTTGGCGTAGTGATACTTCCTGCAGGCCGTGGCTGGAGCTCCCCCTGCAGGAAGTAGTGTTCGGAATGTCTGTTTCCATTATCTAGTGTGTAAATAGCCGGTGTTTACCATGGTGCTTTTGGTACGCCTTGGACATAGACAACCTCGTCCCGTGGGGTGTAATATGGGTTGCCGGCCCTCAGGGGCCACCATGGCTCCGGCATAACAATCGTAATCCTGACAATATGGAAATAAGGAAAAGGGTTTCGAACCACAACCTAACGAGGTAGCGAAATGTACATTCACGTGCTAGGCGACAACAAGATTCATGTCCGAAAGAACAGACACCACGCATTCTTATATTTGATGTGCCTCGATTTGCTGTGAATCAACAATCATTAGTGCAGACGCACACTTACGTTCGACATCCAGCAGGAATCTAAAATTAAAGAGCACGGCGGACATGGACGGCAACTGTGGATCAATGGTGACGCTAGAAGGGAATGTAAGTCGGCTGGGGAGCTTGCCGAGATAGTCCGCGCATTTGCGATATAGTCTGTGTCCGCGTGGCGCAGTGGTTCATATAGCCGCCTAGTACGCTCGAGATCCCACATTTGAGTCCCGGTACGACACGCATTTTTACTCGTCACCGCCAATCCCGCATAAAGTCCCGATGCAGCTGATATCATCAGTTGCTTTCCTTTGTAAGCCTTGCACCTTCAGTGTACATAATGTGACATCATTTATCGACGTTATTTTACTTGACACGATGCATTATATTACACGAGATAGGTGCTAATCCCAGCAAGTAAAAAAGCGAGGATGTTTTTGAAGCTGCCAGATGAGTCGAAAAGCTAGTTCCCTTGTTTTACACCCCTTATCCTGCCCAGGTTATATTTGCCCTTTTTTGTGCAGTGATAGGAGCAGTTTTCATTTGGTATTGTACAGTATAATACTACTATTTTTCTCAGAATTTAGAGTATCTTGAACCATTTTCCACTGTCCATCTCTTTTTCTAAGTCGACAAATGCAATGAACGTGTCTCGATTTATCTTAAGTTTTGCTTCCATCATTAAGCGCAATGCCTGGACTGCCTCTCTGGTGCATTTGCCTTTCCGAAAGCCCAACTGATCGCCATCTAACAGTTCCTCAGTTTTCTTTACCATTCTTCTGAATATTGTTAGTGTTAGCGACATGGCTGGCTGGAGAGTTAAGCGACTGTGCGATATTTTTCGCACCGAACTGCACTAGCTATGGCTTAGCCGCAATGGTAACATGGGCTCCCGTCAGATCACCGAAGTTAAGGTCTGTCGGGATTGGCTAGCACTTGGATGTGTCAGTGACGGGGTTTGCTGAGAGCCTTTGGCAAAGGGGGTGCATTCAGCCCTTGTGAGACCAATTGATGAGCTACTTGACTGAGAAGTAGCGGAACCGGTCACGAAAACTGACAATGGACGAGAGAGCAGTGTGCTGACCACATGTCGCTCCATATCCGCATGCGGTGACACCTAATGGGTGAGGATGTCAGGGTGGCCGGTGAGTACCGCGCAGTGGTTAGCACACTGGACTCGCATTCGGGAGGACGACGGTTCAATCCCGCGTCCGGCCATCCTGATTTAGGTTTTCCGTGATTTCCCTAAATCGCTCCAGGCAAATGCCGGGATGGTTCCTTTGAAAGGGCACGGCCGAAATCCTTCCCCGTCCTTCCCTAATCCGATGAGACTGATGACCTCGCTGTTTGGTCTCTTCCCCCAAACAACCCCGCCCCCCCCCCCCACCCTCCTCACGGTCAGTACCGTTGGGCCTTCAAGGGCTGTTCGGACGGTGTTCATCTGCACTTACTATCTTTGGGATAGTATAGATGATATTTTTCCAAACCCCTGATTGTATGTCTCCAGTCTCAGTCTCAGTCTCATATTCTACACACGAAGTTGAACAGTCGTAATTTTCGAGGGATATTATCTATGCCTTCTGCCATATTTAATCGCAAGTCTTCCAAAGCTTTATTGAATTCTGACTCTGGTAATGGAGCTCCTATGTCGTCCATATCGATTCCCATTTCTATCACATCATTGGACTGGTCCAACCCCATTCTTACTTCTCCCCGCCTCTCCCCCCCCCCCCCCCCTTCCCGCGCCTTAGGGGACTTCGTTGTACTCTTTCAAAAATGGTTCAAATGGCTCTGAGCACTATGGGACTTAACATCTCAGGTCATCAGTCCCCTAGAACTTAGAACTACTTAAACCTAACTAACCTAAGGACATCACACACATCCATGCCCGAGGCAGGATTCGAACCTGCGACCGTAGCAGTCGCGCGGCTCCGGACTGAGCGCCTAGAACCGCGAGACCACCGCGGCCGGCGTTGTACTCTTTCCACCTATCCGCTCTCTCCCGTCCGCTTAACAAGGGGATTCACCGAAGGTTCTTGTAACTTTTCTACATATTGAATAGTACTTCTGTGACCATTTCCTCTCCGGCTTCTTCACATTTTTCCAGCAACCATTTCGCCTTGTCTTTCTGCATTTCCTATTTCATTTAAGAGATTTGTGTTGTTGTATTGTTGTTTTCCCTTGAATATTTGTGTGCCTCGTCCTTTTAACGATCAGTTAAAGAATTTCTTCTGTTTGCCACGATTTATCACCACTTACCTACCGACTATGTTTTTGTGCCCAACTTCGGTGATTTCTATTTTTAGCGATGTCCATTCATCATAAACTGAACTGTCTTCTGTGGTATTCGTTGCTGGAGTGTCTACTGATTTAGGTAATTTGAAATGCATCTCAGCGTCCCTCAGTACTTCAGTATCCGACTTCGTTCCACAGTAATTCTTGCAGACTCTCTCTTAAACTACAGTCTGATTTTCAACTTTACTAACTTGTGATCGGAATCTGTATCTCCTCCTGGATACGCCTTACAATCGAATATCTGATTTCGGAAACTCTGTCTCATCATTCTGTAATCCAGCTGGAACCTTCCCGTATATTCAGACCATTTGCAAATATACCTCCTCCTCTTGTGATTTTTGAGCAGTGTATTCGCTATTACGAACCTATATTTATTGCACAATTCAATTAGTCTAGGTCCTTTCTCATTCCTTCTACCAAGCCCACATTCTCCTATAATTCTAACTTCTGTTTCTTCCTGCTCCAAGGGCGATAAGTTGTCCTAACTCTCTGTTTGCTCCTCCACCGTCTTTGACAACGCCCTTGTCATAATGAGGTTGACTCCTTATACTGGAAGTACTGCAGATCTTTATTCAAATATTGTGAAAACCTGAAAAGATTACACGAAGTCTAGGCGACACACCTAAGCTCCCTCGACAGGCAGTGATGGTCAGTCGAGGTTCAAGGAGGCCAGAAATGCAAATCCTTACCCATCACGAGTTTCATTTTCTTGTCCTGCTTTAGAAATGATTGCAATTCCCTCAGCTTGACTGATATGAGTACCATACAGAATTTGATATGTTCGTAAGTTTTCTCAAGAAAAACTTCGTTCGTCTGTTTCAGAAATCCGTCCGCCTTCACGCAAAGGCCAACCTGTCAGTGTGGAATTCAGCATTTACGTAGTGGATATCAACTCTATAAACGTCGAAGACATGGATTTTCGGTAAGCATTCTTTCAATCTTGAAAAGTGCCTAGTAATCATCACTGTAATTTTTTCGCAGTATATTTTTGCCGTTCTGTGTGTATCGATATTTATATTGGCTAATAGCTATACACCCGTGTGTCCGAACGGAAGTTAAAAAAGTAACTTTGCATAGATCGCTTAACCGGGTTCCGTATCTCAGTTGGTCAAAAACCTAACCCTTACAGTCTCTCTTTGTAAATAAATACTTTTTCCTAGCCAAGAAGTTAAATATACAGGGTGATTATAATTAAAGTTTTACTTTCAAACTGCTGAAAAAATAACACCACTCTTCAGAATGACGTAAAATTGCAACGGAATATTATCGGAGAAGGGGGAAAACGTATGGCAGAAGAAAAATAAATAGTTACAAAATGTAGCACTAGATGGCGCTGTAAGCATCATAATCCAATGTGCGTGGGTGTACAGGTGTGACACTGTTAGTTACGTAAGCCCATCCACCACGGCAACGTCAGATCACATCGGATGGGAAAAATCGGGTTTTAATTGCCCTGAGGCCAAAAACCGCATAAAAACATCAATCAAAATCAAATCGGATGATTAATTTCCGTGTGAATGGCGCAAAACATGTTCAATATGCTGTCCACCGTTTTCTGCAACAAACTGAAATCGAGAAACAGCATTTTCCACAACTGACCGAAGTGTTTCCGGGGTCACGTTTAGAATGTGTTGCGCAATGCGTCCCTTCTATGCAGCTAAGTTTGCAATCGGAACACAGAACACAACATCTTTTAGATAGCCCCACAGCCAGAAGTCTCACGGATTAAGATCAGGTGATCGGGACGGCCAGGCTGTAGGGAAATGGCGGCTGATAATTCTAGCAGCTGCTTAACTGGACTTGCAATTTTCCGAGGTGCGGCATCTTGAATAAAAGTGATCCCATCCAAACATCCAAGCTGTTGGAGAGCTGGAATGACGTGGTTGCGCTAAAGACACTCATAGCGCTTACCAGTGACGGTACAGGTAACAGGACCGGAAGCGCCTGTCTCTTCGAAAAAACAGAGAGCCCTATGATAAAAGATGCCGTAAACCCGCACCACACAATGATCTTTTCAGGATGATTTGCGTGTGGATTTTCCATTGCCCGTATTCGACAATTCTGTGTATTGACATAACCTGTCAAATGGAAGTGGGCTTCGTCTGTCCACAAAATTTTCCATGGCCAATCATTGTCCAATACCATGCGAGCAAGAAATTCTAAAGCAAAGGTCTCTCTTGCTAGCAGGTCAACAGGAAGCAACTCGTGCACTTGTGTAATTTTGAATGGGTAGCAAAGAAGGATGTTTTGTATGATTTTACGCACCGTGCTCACGGGTATGTCCAATGTTCGGGCAATTCTCCGTGCACTACATGTTTGCACACCACCTCACGTCTCCTCCTGCATTGCTGTGGTCAATGCTTCCACTGACGTCGAATCAATTCGTTTCCTGTACCAGGTTGCACACCAAAAGAATCCGTCTTTTCGAATTTCCGAATCATTTTCTCCTGACCTATGGCAGTCATCGGACCAACGCCTTTTTTGAAACCGTTCAGTGTTCGGAACTTCTGCAGAGCGACGTGGGCACAGTCATCATGCTTGCAATACAGCTTTACAAGCAGAGCGCGATCCTGCATTGAGACAGTCATGGCGAACGCCGCGGACGCGATAGGAGGAAAAGCCGTGTACCCAGCGTATTTATACCAACTTCATTGGGTCATGCGCGTGACAGGCGTTTCCATTTACGTTTTCTGACACATACAGCGCCATCTGTTGATCAATTTTAACACTATTTTTTTCTTCTGCCATACGTTTCCCCCCTTCTCCGATAATATTCCGTTGCAATTTGACGTCATTCAGACCAATGGTCTTATTTCTACAGCGTTTTGAAAGTTTAACTTCAATTAGAATCACCCTGAAAATGAAACTACGATATCGAAAGAAGCAAAGCTATTTAATTAAGCTTTTGATACACAAAGCGAAATCAATAACTCCTTATATATTAGCCAAGCAAATGCAATTTTAGTTTCCCCCGTCCCCTCCCTCGACCGCCCCCCCTCCCTTTTATACATCCCTCCAAATCCTTGAACGCCATGCTCTCCGCCTCGCCTATCGCATCCGTCTCCCCTCCCCCACGCGGATCCTGTATGATCTCATCCCCTTCCCCCACCTCCTGCTTTTCCTTGAAAGGATACGGATCCTGTACACCTCCCGTAAACTCGACCCTCCTCACCCGCTCGTCTCCCCGATCCTCTCCCACCCCCGCCCGCTGCCGCGCCTGTATGCCCACGTCCCACCTGGTCTCCATCTCTCCACCCTCCTTACCCTCTCCCAAGGTGGCTTCCGCCAGCTCCCCCTCCCTGATGATGTCCTCCTCCCCTCCATCTACCCCTCCTATCAACTTTGACCCTGCCCCCCCCACTTCCTGTGTCCTTTCCTTTAGGCACCCTCCCTCCCTTCTCTTCCCTTCCCTTCCCTTCCTTTCTCTTTCCTTTTTCCCCGTCACCTCCCTCCACCCCTCTTCCCCCGGGCTTCCCCTCCCCCTTCCTCCCTCCCCCCTTTTCTCCTCTGCCCGTGGTATCTCTGCTCTCCCCTCTCCCACTCCCCTTCCTCCTCCTCATCTCTTGGCAGGTCCCCGGACTCGCACACGCATAGTGAACATTCGCGCGCCGGAGATCATCGCCATCAGTGTCTAGTGTGTGTGCTTCGTTTTGTGTTTCGTGCAGTTACAACTCAACTGTTCACATGTGCTGTCGCCTTTCTCCGTGTTTTGTGCGCCGTGTCAACAAGTTTTAGTGTTTTTATCGTCCAACGTGAACGGCTTCTTGTTTATTGTTTTTTGTATCTCCATTTTTTGCCCGCCGTTTTTTTGTATTGTTTGTATCGCCTCTATGTCATGTTATTGTTCCACTTAAGGCTGAAGAGCAGCGTACTATGCTGCTGCCAGCCCGCCTGTATAGGTGATTAAAATTACAATAAAGGAAAAAAAAAAAACCTCCCTCGACCCCTCTTCCCCCGGGCATCCCCTCCCCCTTCCTCCCTCCCCCTCTCTCCCCTGCCCGTGGCATCTCTGCTCTCCCCTCTCGCTCCCCCACTCCCCTTCCTCCTCCTCCTCTCTTGGCAGGTCTCCGGACTCGTACACGCTCAGTGAACATTCGCGCGCCGGAGATCATCGCCGTCAGTGTTTCGTGTGTGTGCCTTCGTTTGTGTGTAGTGTTGTTCGCCGTCACGCCACCATCGTTCGCGTGCCGTCGCCATCATCCATGTTTTGTGCACCGTGTCGCCTAGTGTTAGTGATGTTTCTCGTCCAGCGTGAACGGCTCCATGTTTTTTCGATTTTTAGTGTCTACATTTTTTGCCCACCGTTTTTACTGTCTACTCTGTGCCACCTTTATGTACTACTTGTTGTCAAACTCAAGGCTGAAGAGCGGCGTATTGTGCTGCTGACAGCTCGCCTTTGTATAAGGTGTTTACAATCACAATAAAGAAAAAAAAGCAATGTTAGTCTGTATTCATGAAGATAAGATTGCGGCGCTTAATTCTATCATTGACGTAAACTTCCGGAAATACTTCTGTTCCTGAGGTAGAAAAATCTGACAGCGCCGTCTATTGTTTCTTTGGTGTACTACGTCATCGCTAATGTAAACATATACATCTACGTGATTACTCTGCTATTCACAATAATGTGAGGATGTAAGTCGTATTGCTGTTCGGTTTTGGAGCATCACTTGCGACCAGCTTTGCGAAAGAATCGGAGACACTTTCTGTGCAACCCACCCATCATTTTGCACGACAATGCGCGGGCGCATACAGCGCAATTGTGGCTGCTCTGTTCGGTAGATGGGACTGGGAAGTACTGTACCATCCACCATACTCCCCGGACATAAGTCCTTGTGACTTTGATTCCGAAGATGAAGGAACCACTTCGTGGCATTCGCTTCAGAACTGTTCCAGAGATCTGACAGGCAGTAGACCGCTCCATTCGCACCATCAACAGAACAGGCTCTGCTAACAGTGTGCGATTTGCAGGGGGGGATGGGGGGGGATTTCCCCCTCTCTGCATCAGACCATCCCCTCCTCTGGTTTTAGTTTATGCATCCCACCTGGGATCTTTATTTCCCACGCACTGGAGTAAAACCTTACATATAATTTAAATTTGTGGAGCCAAACACTGAAAGTATTTAATACAGTCTTACTATTAATACTATTAATATGTTTGCTTATTAATTTTGAAAAAGTGTTATCTAGTAGTTATTGTTGTTGTCTTCAGTCCAGAGACTGATTTGATGCAGCTCTCCATGCATGTAGTAGTTAAGCATTTCAAAACGTTTAGAACTAAATCATCATTATCATGTTGTCATTGTTGCTTTCGTCTAAGGTGCGTCATCCGTTTACTTGCGAGCTTGTGTCATGATGGACGAAAGTACAACGGTTTCCAATGAAACTTGTTTAATAATGGATATACGGTTGTCCTTTGAGGGAGTTGCTTGCGATTATTTTTTTGACATTGTTGAATTAGAAAGTGGGACAGGAGAATGCATTTTCAGCAAACAGTTAGCAGCTCTTGAAAAGTATGGCATTACAAATGATGAACTAAAAAATCACCTTGTAGGTATCGCAACAAATGGTGGCCCAACAATGCTTGCACCTTACAAAGGCGTAGCCGCTCTACTGCGTAGACATTTACATAAGGATTTAACTGTCGTTCATTGTATGAACCACAAAATGAAATTAGCTGTCCACGATGTTATGAATGATGTAGCAGATGTATACCATATACAGGTTTTTTTAGATTCCTTATATTCTGTGTTTTCTCGAAGTTCCAAAAATCAGAGACTACTACAAAGTGTTTAACAAGAATTATCCTCGCAGCTATTAAAACTAGGCCGTAAGTTTCGCGTACGTTGGGTTGCTTCCTCATTTAATGCTTTTGGAGCTTTTCTTGAAAGTCACAGTTCTCTAGTCCATATCTTTGAAAAACTGAGACATGATGGTTCCTGATCAACTCAGGAGAGATCTAAATTTGAAGGTTTACTAAAACATCTCACAAAGTGGCTTTTCTGATAGTGCATACGCGTGAATAGTGAGTTTCGGCATTAACATCTATTTATAAATAACTGTTTAACCACGGGTAACGCCACGGTCCAAGCTAGTAACATATATAATTACAGTAACCCCCTAAGACATCCCCCCCCCCCCACTGGTAAAAGCACAAATCGCACACTGTCTGCTAATGATATACTATGCCTTCCACATCGCTGGCAACGGGTTCTACACAACGCTAGTGACTACTTTGAAGGACGGTAACAGGTGCAAATATGTAAGTCTTTTGTATCGGCTGTGAATAAATAGTTGCCACTATTTAAGTTCCAACCCTCGAGCGTAGGTGCACCCGCTCGAGGGTTAAGCGGACATTGCAACGCATAGGGTACCACGCGAGACCAACTCGATTTGTTTAGCGTTTCGTGTGGCGATGTTGGTTAGGGAATGTTCCGAGCGTGGGGGTCCGGTCGCGTGTTTCTGCACAGTGCAATACGAAGTCTGTTCAAGAAATTCCGGAACATTCGTAATTTCGCGCCAATGGTGTTTTCGAGCGAAATGCAGTTGGCATCCCTGAACACACCTGTGTTTAATGTGTAATTGCCGGAAGTTTCACTGTTCTATATCTGTCAGTTATTGTTCAGCGCTGTAATGAGTAGAACGTTGTGTCGCACAGATGGCGAATTTCGAGATGGCAGAGTGAGAGAAGCAACGCTTCTGCATTGCAGAGGCACCAATCGAAGACCGACTGTCCGAGAGATTGCAGAAGAATGTAACATTTCAGTTGGATCATGTCATGAAATCCTGACACAGCACCTTACAAGGGAACCTACCCATCGCACCCCCCTCAGATTTAGTTATAAGTTGGCACAGTGGATAGGCCTTGAAAAACTGGACACAGATCAATCGAGAAAACAGGAAGAAGTTGTGTGGAACTACGAAAAAAATAAGCAAAATATACGAACTGAGTAGTACATGCGCAATATAAGCAACATTAAAGATATTGTCAGCTCAGGAGCGCCGTGGTCCCGTGGTTAGCGTGAGCAGCTCTGGAGGTAGAGGTCCTTGGTTCAAGTCTTCCATTGGGTGAAAATTTTACTTTCTTTATTCTCGCTAAGTTATGATCCGTCCGTTCGTTCATTGACGTCTCTGTTCATTGTAATAAGTTTAGTGTCTGTGTTTTGCCACCGCACCGCGAAACCGTGCGATTAGTAGACGAAATGACGTGCCTCTCCAGTGGGCACCGAAAACATTTGCTCGCAAGGTCATACGTCAACCGATTCCTCCAAAGAACAACACGTCTGATATATTCTATACGACACTGGTGACGGCATGCGCGTCACCTGACAGGAATATGTTGTCGACCCATCTAACTTGTACACTTGGCGAATGGGTAAAAAGATTCTTCTACCTTGCCGATTTAGGTTTTCTTGTGGATGTGATAATCACTCCCAAAAAAGTGATGAAAACATAAGAGTTTGTCACATGAACTGCAACAAATGACTGCAACAGTTTCACAGTCGCACAGTTTTCCCTGTGCTCTGTCAAAACATATGTTTCTAACGTTTTCAAATTTTTCCGTGTGTAGACCGTCAAATCCTGCATGTGTCCAAGCAAATCTGAACATGTCCTGGAATTTTGGAGAGCGAAGTTGATTATGTTTGAGTGCCTTAACTTTGATAATAGTCTGAAAATAAAAAATTTTTCACACGAGGGAGGCTTGAACCAAAGACCTTTCGTTTCGCAGCTGCTCACGCTAACCACTTTTTTTTTTTTTTTTTTTTTTTACTCTCATTTTGTTCGCTTTTGTTCGTTGCATGTGCTCGGGGCGGACGTCGTAAGACATCCATTTATGTTCATTGTTGATCGATTGACTCAGTTTTTTTATTACAGAGGGCACGTAACCCTCTGACCGAACACGCTGAGCTACCGTGCCGGCTGTAACAAAATGGTTCAAATGGCTCTGAGCACTATGGGACTCAACTGCTGAGGTTATTAGTCCCCTAGAACTTAGAACTAGTTAAACCTAACTAACCTAAGGACATCACAAACATCCATGCCCGAGGCAGGATTCGAACCTGCGACCGTAGCGGTCTTGCGGTTCCAGACTGCAGCGCCTTTAACCGCACGGCCACTTCGGCCGGCATGCGCATGGACTTCTCAGTTTGTATATTTTGCTTATTTTTTCATAGTTGCACACAACTTCTTCCTGTTTTCTCGATTGATCTGTGTTCAGTTTTTCAAGGCCTATCCACTGTGCCAACTTGTGATTAAATCTGAGGGGGGTGCGATGGGGAGGTTCCCTTGTTAGATCGCATCGTGTTACCGCCAAGTTCGTCCAACGGCTCACGAGTCAAAACCAAAAATACCTTCGCCTCGTAATCAATGAAGAGCTTATGGATCGCGCAAATGAGACTGACATGTTCCTTAAGAGAATCATAATTGGCGATGAGACGGGGGTCTACGGTTACGATGTTGACACCAAGGTTCAACCTTCACAAAGGGACAGGAAAAGTCCTCCAAGATCAAAGCAGCTCCTCAGGTCAGGTCAGATGACAGAGACATGCTGATAGTTTTCTTTGCCCCTGAAGGATTAGTTCATCATGAATTCGTGACACAGGGACAAACTGTTAATCGGTGGTACTAGCGGGATGTGTTGCGACGTCTGCGGGAAAATGTGAAAAGGAAACGGTCTGAAATGTGGCGAGACAATTCATGGCTCTTGCATCACGATAACGCACCCTGACATTCATCCCTATTGGTGCGTGAATATTGCACAAAAAACGAAACCACTGTGCTGCTTCATCCTCCGTACTCCTGCTGACAATTTTTTATTTCCAAAGTTGAAAATCCCTTTGAAAGGACGAAGATTTGTAACAATAGATGAGATAAAAGAAAATTCGCAGATGACGCTTCGCGACATCCAGCAAGAAGCATACCTGAACTGCTTCCGTAAGTGGAAACGGCTTTTGGAGCGGTATATCAACTGTGGAGCAGAGTATTTCGAATGAGACTATGCACAACAAGTAAAGAGTAAGCGCAGAAAAATTTTGTGAAAAAGTTCCGGAATTTTTTGAGCAGACGTCGTATGCTCGAAGGTAGCTATTACGCACTACTTGGAAGCTGGTTATTGTATTACTGATTGCTTAATGTAATTCCGTGCTATTCTAAATTCAATGATGTTAAGTTTTCCATAAATTTCAGATTAATTTTACGAGTTATCATAATCACGTATTTCAGACGATGTTGCTTTCATTTGTAAAGCTAAATGTGGGTTGGAATATCCCTACGGGACTAATCTGTAAAGTATAGATTGCTTGTTAAACTGCCGTCTTATGAATTCATTTGCCAGCACCATATCATTCTTTGTACTTGACCTATTCGAATGTACCATAGTGGTGGGACGCCATCTTGTCTTACCCTTCGGCTAAACATTGGTACCAAGGCTGGCTCTAACATTGGGCAATAATAATAGGACAACGCCCACACACTGGAAGCAACATTCAGTTGAATTCGTATAGAGCCAACGTAAGAATAGCTCACGGTCGGATCGTTGCCGCAGGATTTGCGGTTTCAAACGTGATTAATTATATGTTGTCACTGCAAAATAAAAAAGAGAAAACAAATAAATGAAGATGGTGGGAAAGGACAGTAAAACATATATACAAAATTTCCACTCTCAGACTATCTATTGCGTGACATTCAGAATAAGAATACATGTTGTTGTTGTTCTTGTGGTCTTCAGTCCAGAGACTGGTTTTAAGCAACTTTCCGTGCTACTCTACCTTGTGCAAGCCTGTTCATCTCCGAATAACTGCTGCAACCTACAACCTTCTGAATCTACTTAGTGTATACATCTCTTGGTCTCCTTCTACGATTTTTACCCTCCACACTGCCCTCCAATACTAAATTGGTGATCTCTTGATGCCTCAGAATATGCCCTACCAACCGATCCCTCAAGTTGTGCTACAAATTCCTCTTCTCCCCAATTCTATTCCGTACTTTCTCATTAGTTACGTCATCTACCCATCTAATCTTCAGTATTCTTCTGTAGCACTATATTACGAAAGCTTCTATTCTCTTCTTGTCTGAACTGTTTCTCGTCCATGTTTCACTTCCATACACGGCTGCTACTTTCAGAAAAGACTTCCTGACACTTAAATCTATACACGATGTTAACAAATTTCTCTTCTTCAGAAACGCTTTCCTTGCCATTGCCATTCTACATTTTATATTCTCTCTACTCCGACCATCACCAGTTATTTAGTTCGCCAAATAGCAAAACTCATTTACTATTTTAAGGGTCTCATTTCCTAATCTAATACCCTAATGCCTTTGTTGATGTTCATCTTATATCCTCTTTTGAAGATACTGTCCATTCCGTTCAACTGCTCTTCCAGGTGCTGTCTCTGGCAGAATTACAATGTCTTCGGCAAACCTCAAAGTTTTTATTTCTCAATGAATTTTATTTACTACTCCAATTTTTCCTTTTTTTTCCCTTTACTGCTTGCTCAATATACAGATTGAATAACATCGGAGATAGGGTTGTCTACTCCCGGGGCCTTGTTTCGACTCAGGTCTTTCAGTGCTCTGTCAAATTCTTTACGCAGTATCGTATCTCCCATTTCTTCATCCTTGTCCTCTTCCACCTGCTTTCTTTGGGATTGGAATTATTATATTCTTCTTGAAGTCTGGGGGTATTTCGTCCGTCTCATACATCTTACTCACCAGATGGAAGAGTTTTGTCATGGCTGGCTCTCCAAAGGCTATCAGTAGTCTCTCTCTAATTTCCCTGTAGGCAATATCTATCTTACCCTTAGTGATACTTGTTTCTACAACCTTACATATGTCCTCTAGCTATCCCTGCTTAGCCGTTTTGCATTTCCTGTCGATCTAGGCTACAACCCTATCTCATTCCCTTCTCAACCACTGCTTCCCTTTCAGGTCTCTCGACCTTCTGGTTTCTGTACGAATTGTAAATAGCCTTTCGCTCCCTGTATTTTGTCCCTGCCACCTTCAGAATTTAAAAAAGAGAATATTGCAGCAACACTGTCAACAGCTTTATCTAACTCTACAAATACTATAAACATAGCTTTGTCTTTCCTTAATCTATCTTCTAAGATAAGTCTTAGGGTCAGTATTGCCTCACATGTTCCAACATTTCTACGGAATCCAAACTGATCTTCCCCAAGGTCGGCTTCTACAAGTTTTTCCAATCGTCTGTAAAGAATTCCTTTTAGGGTTTTGCAACTGTGAGTTATTAAATTGATAGTTCGGTAATTTTCACACCTGTCAACACCTGCTTTCTTTGGGATTGGAATTATTATATTCTTCTTGAAGTCTGGGGGTATTTCGTCCGTCTCATACATCTTACTCACCAGATGGAAGAGTTTTGTCATGGCTGGCTCTCCAAAGGCTATCAGTAGTTCTAATGGAATGTTGTCTACTCCCGGGGCCTTGTTTCGACTCAGGCCTTTCAGTGCTCTGTCAAATTCTTTACGAGGTATCGTATGTCCCATTTCTTCATCCTTGTCCTCTTCCATGTCCGTAATATTGCCCTCAAGTACATCCCCCATGTATAGACCCCTTCTTTGCTGAGGACCGGTTTTCCATCTGAGCTCTTGATATTCATAGAGGTGGTTCGCTTTTCTCCAAAAGTCTCTTTCTAATTTTCCTGTAGGCAATATCTATCTTACCGTTAGTGATACTTATTTCTACAACCTTACATATGTCCTCTAGCTATCCCTGCTTAGCCGTTTTGCATTTCCTGTCGATCTCATTTTTGAGACGTTTTATTCCTTTTCGGCTGCTTCATTTACTACATTATTATATTTTCTCCTTTCATCAATTAAATTCAATAATTCTTCAGTTACGCCAGGATTTCTACTAGTCCTCGTCTTTGTACCTTCTTGATCCTCTGCTGCCTTCACTATTTCATCTCTCAAAGCTACCCATTCTTCTTCTATTACATTTCTTCCCCCTGTTCTTGTCAACCGCTCCCTAATACTCTCTCTGAAACTCTGCACAATCTCTGTTTCTTTTAGTTTATCCAGGTCCCATCTCCTTAAATTTCTATCTTTCCTCAGTTTTTTCAGTTTTAATATACAATTCATAGACAATAAATTGTGGCCAGAGTGCACATCTGCCCCAGGAAATGTATTACAGTTTAAAACAGGTTCCTAAATCTCTGTATTATAATTACAAATGGTTCAAATGGCTCTGAGCACTATGGGACTCAACTGCTGAGGTCATTAGTCCCCTAGAACTTAGAACTAGTTAAACCTAACTAACCTAAGGACATCACAAACATCCATGCCCGAGGCAGGATTCGAACCTGCGACCGTAGCGGTCTTGCGGTTCCAGACTGCAGCGCCTTTAACCGCACGGCCACTTCGGCCGGCTTATAATTACATAATCTATATGAAACCTTCCAGTGTCTCCAGGCTTCTTCTACGTATACAATATTCTTAAACCGAGTGTTAGCTATGATTAAGTTGCGCTCTGTGCACAATTCCACCAGGCGGCTCCCTCTTTCATTCCTTACCCCCAGTCCATATTCACCTACTACTTTCCCTTCTCTTCCTTTTCCTACAATCGAATTCCCCTCCACCATGACTACTAAATTTGCGTCTCCCTTCACTATCTGAATAATTTCTTTTATTTCATCATACATTTCTTCAATCTCTTCGTCGTCTACGGAGCGAGTCGGCATATAAACTTGTACTACTGTGGTAGGCGTGGGCTTCGTGTCTATCTTGGTCACAATAATGCGTTCACTCTGCTATTCGTTGTAGCTTACCCGCGCTCCTATTTTTTAAATTCATTATTAAACAACTCCTGCATTACCCCTATTTAATTTTGTATTTATAACCCTGCATTCACCTGCCCAAAAATCTTGTTCCTCCAGCCACTGAGCTTCACTAATTCCCACTATATCTAACTTTAACCTATCCATTTCCCTTTTTAAATTTTCTAACCTACCTGCCCGATTAAGGGATTCGACATTCCACGCTCCGATCCGTAGAACGCCAGTTTTGTTTCTCCTGATAACGACGTCCTCCTGAGTAGCCCCCTCCCGGAGATCCGAATGGGGGACTATTTTACCTCCGGAATATTTTACCCAAGAGGACGCCATCATCGTTTAACCATACATTAAAGCTGCATGCCCTCGGGAAAAATTCCGGCTGTAGTCTCCCCTTGCTTTCAGCAGTTCGCAGTACCAGCAGAGCAAGGTCGTTTTGGTTGATGTTACAAGGCCAGATCAGTCAATCATCAAGACTGTTACCCCTGAAACTACTGAAAAAAGTGCTGCTCCTCTTCAGGAACCATACATTTGTCTGGCCTCTCAACAGATACCATTCGTTGTGGTTGTACCTACGGTACGGCTATCTATATCGCTGAGGCACGCAAGTCTCCCCACCAACGGCAAGATCCATTCATGGGCTTGCTGCGAGACCTATTCAATGCCCCTGCGTTTCCGATACAGGAAATATGGTTCGGTACACGTATTCGGAATACACAGACATGCTCCTTATGTATGGGGAAGCTCGAGGTAACGCAAGAGCTACTAGTCGGCTGTACCACGCTCGCTTTCCGCGAGGTAGTACGCTATCGCACAAACTTTTTGCCCAAGTTGAGCAGCGGCTCCCAGAAACAGGTACATTCACCGTCAGGAGGCAGGGCTGTTGAGCTCCACGGCAACGCCGCACGCCAGAATTTGAAGATGTACTGCATCGCGTTGAAGGGAGCCCGTCAGCGAGTCCTCTGACAGTTGCGCGTATAATGGGCGTTAGTCACAGTACTGTCAGGGACGTTCTGCATGAGCAAGAATTGCATCCGTAACTCTTATAAAGGGTACACGCTATGGGCCCAGCCGATTTTCTACGTGTTGCCCACTGCATCGATGCATCGACGCACCCCTGCTTCCAGGTTGAGTGCTGTTCACACATGAATGTAATGTCACTAGTGACTGTGTTCTGAATACGCGAAACAACCATATATGGGCAGACGAAAAAGCTTGTGCCAAGCATGTTTAGAAATTTCAGCACCGGTTTGGTATAAACGTGTGGACAGGTATTCTAGACCCTCATGTGATTGGGTCGCACCTCCTTCCACTCAAGCTAACTGATCCTGCATACTTGATCTTCCTACAGAACGTATTGGACCCGTATTTGCAAGCTGTGCCACTTAATGTAATCGGAAATGTGGTTTCAGCTTGATGGTGCACCACTTCATTTCTCATGTGCTATTCGGCGATATCTCAACAGACGATATGGTGAAAGATTGATGGCCCGAGGTGGTCCAACCGCCTGGGCGCCGCGATCGCTGGATTTAACTTCAAAAAAACGTGTGTGAAATCTTATGGGACTTAACTGCTAAGGTCATCAGTCCCTAAGCTTACACACTACTTAACCTAAATTATCCTAAGGACAAATACACACATCCATGCCCGAGGGAGGACTCGAACCTCCGCCGGGACCAGCCGCACAGTCCATGACTGCAGCGTCTAAGACCGCTCGGCTAATCCCGCGCGGCACAGGGTTTAACTCCTATGGACTGCTTCTGGTGGGATCTTATGCAAAGTTTAAATTACGAGGCAGAGGAAGATCTGCTAGCGCAAGTTTTGGCGGCTACAGTAGAAACTGAAGGGGCACCTGATGGGATGGAGAATGTGAATCAAAACACGCTTCGTAGGTACATTGTCTGTGACAACGTTGGTGGACGCCACATCGAGCCGCTGTTGTAATGCATCAACACTTTTCTGTAAATACAGTATGCAGTTTCTTTATTGTTTTGGAATGATGTAAACACTTAATATTTAAGTGTTAATACAAAAACGTGTCATTAAGTGATAACTAGATGTTTCGTTGTTTCCTTTCAAAATGTTACCTGATAACTGTACTCCGGCACGCCTATTTCAGTTCCCCAAGGTAAAGTGGATGACTTTAAAATTTGAATTGAAGCCGTCGTAGAACGGAAACGGTTCCTGTTCAAAATATTATGTACTCTCTCCCTTCTACAAGTCCTAGAAATTTGTTACGGGAATTTCCCCAAGCTTTTCTCGTACACTTACAAGTGGAGTATATCGACCTGTCAACGGCCGTACGAATGCGTCTCTGAATTCGTCCGATGTCTATTGCGACGCCTATTTGATAAAGACTCTAAACCTTAGACAAATACTTTTGAATTAATCGCTCTAGAGTCTTGTATGCGATTTTCTTTAAAGATCCGTTGCATTTTCTAACAAATATCAAGCTTGCATTTTCCTTCCATACGTTGTTGTTGTTGTGGTCTTCAGTCCTGAGACTGGTTTGATGCAGCTCTCCATGCTACTCTATCCTGTGCAAGCTTCTTCATCTCCCAGTACCTACTGCAACCTACATCCTTCTGAATCTGCTTAGTGTATTCATCTCTTGGTCTCCCCCTACGATTTTTACCCTCCACGCTGCCCCCCAATACTAAATTGGTGATCCCTTGATGCCTCAGAACATGTCCTACCAACCGATCCCTTCTTCTGGTCAAGTTGTGCCACAAAGTCCTCTTCTCCCCAATCCTATTCAGTACCTCCTCATTAGCTGTGTGATCTACCCATCTAATCTTCAGCATTCTTCTGTAGCACCACATTTCGAAAGCTTCTATTCTCTTCTTGTCCAAACTATTTACCGTCCATGTTTCACTTCCATACATGGCTACACTCCATACAAATACTTTCAGAAATGACTTCCTGACACTTAAATCTATACTCGATGTTAACAAATTTCTCTTCTTCAGAAACGCTTTCCTTGCCATTGCCAGTCTACATTTTATATCCTCTCTACTTCGACCATCATCAGTTATTTTGCTCCCCAAATAGCAAAACTCCTTTACTACTTTAAGTGTCTCATTTCCTAATCTAATACCCTCAACATTACCCGACTTAATTCGACTACATTCCATTATCCTCGTTTTGCTTTTGTTCATCTTATATCCACCCTTCAAGACACCATCCATTCCGTTCAACTGCTCTTCCAAGTCCTTTGCTGTCTCTGACAGAATTACAATGTCATCGGCGAACCTAAAAGTTTTTATTTCTTCTCCATGAATTTTAATACCTACTCCGAATTTTTCTTTTGTTTCCATTACTGCTTGCTCAATATACAGATTGAATAACATCGGGGAGAGGCTACAACGCTGTCTCACTCCTTTCCCAACCACTGATTCCCTTTCATGCCCCTCGACTCTTATAACTGCCATCTGGTTTCTGTACAAATTGTAAATAGCCTTTCGCTCCCTGTATTTTACCCCTGCCACGTTTAGAATATGAAAGAGAGTATTCCAGTCAACATTGTCAAAAGCTTTCTCTAAGTCTACAAATGCTAGAAACGTAGGTTTGCCTTTCCTTAATCTTTCTTCTAAGATAAGTCGTAAGGTCAGTATTGCCTCACGTGTTCCAGTATTTCTACGGAATCCAAACTGATCTTCCCCGAGGTCGGCTTCTACTAGTTTTTCCATTCGTCTGTAAAGAATTCGTGTTAGTATTTTGCAGCTGTGGCTCATTAAACTGATTGTTCGGTAATTCTCACATCTGTCAACACCTGCTTTTTTGGGATTGGAATTATTATATTCTTCTTGAAGTCTGAGGGTATTTCGCCTGTTTCATACATCTTGCTCACCAGATGGTAGAGTTTTGTCAGGACTGTCTCTCCCAAGGCCGTCAGTAGTTCCAATGGAATGTTGTCTACTCCGGGGGCCTTGTTTCGACTCAGGTCTTTCAGTGCTCTGTCAAACTCTTCACGCAGTATCGTATCTCCCATTTCATCTTCATCTGCATCCTCTTCCATTTCCATAATATTGTCCTCAAGTACATCGCCCTTGTATAGACCCTCTATATACTCCTTCCACCTTTCTGCTTTCCCTTCTTTGCTTAGAACTGGGTTTCCATCTGAGCTCTTGATGTTCATACAAGTGGTTCTGTGGTGTCACCGCCAGACACCACACTTGCTAGGTGGTAGTTTAAATCGGCCGCGGTCCATTAGTACATGTCGGACCCGCGTGTCGCCACTGTCTGGATCGCAGACCGAGCGCCACCGCAAGGCAGGTCTCGAGAGACGTACTAGCACTCGCCCCAGTTGTACGACGACGTTGCTAGCGACTACACTGACGAAGCCTTTCTCTCATTTGCCGAGAGACAGAATAGCCTTCAGCTAAGTTAATGGCTACGACCTAGCAAGGCGCCATTTTTACCATTGCATGTATCTCAAGATAGTCTCATTTGTATCATCAAGAATGCTGTATACCAAAGGACGATATAAAAGTTAAGTGTTCTAGTAGCTACGTTCTTTTCTTTATCACATTCATTACGAATCCTGTTCCAGACTTCGCGCCAGTCGGTGTGTGTGTACGTGTGCCCTTTCGGCTACCCGTCACTGTGGACTGGCTGCCTTGTCAGTCCACTACAGGTTCTCTTATCTCGAAATGTCTCTTTAATTTTCCTGTAGGCAGTATCTATCTTACCCCTACTGAGATAAGCCTCTACATCCTTACATTTGTCCTCTAGCCATCCCTGCTTAGCCATTTTGCGCTTTCTGTCGATCTCATTTTTGAGACGTTTGTATTCCTTTTTGCCTGCTTCATTTACTGCATTTTTATATATTCTCCTTTCATCAATTAAATTCAATATTTCTTCTGTTACCCAAGGATTTCTACTAGCCCTCGTCTTTTTACCTACTTGATCCTCTGCTGCCTTCACTACTTCATCCCTCAGAGCTACCCGTTCTTCTTCTGCTGTATTTGTATCCCACATTCCTGTCAATTGTTCCCTTATGCTCTTCCTGAAACTCTCTACAACCTCTGGTTTTTTCAGTTTATCCAGGTCCCATCTCCTTACATTCCCACCTTTTTGCAGTTTCTTCAGTTTCAATCTGCAGTTCATAACCAATAGATTGTGGTCAGAATCCACATCTGCCCCTGGTAATGTCTTACAATTTAAAACCTGGTTGCTAAATCTGTGTCTTACCATTATATAATCTACCTGATACCTTTTAGTATCTCCAGGATTCTTCCAGGTATACAACCTTCTTTTATGATTCTTGAACCAAGTGTTAGCTATGATTAAGTTATGCTCTGTGCAAAATTCTACCAGGCGGCTTCCTCTTTCATTTCTTAGCCCCAATCCATATTCACCTACTACGTTTCCTTCTCTCCCTTTTCCTACACTCGAATTCCAGTCATCCATGACTATTAAATTTTCGTCTCCCTTCACTATCTGAATAATTTCTTTTATTTCATCATACATTTCTTCAATTTTTTCGTCATCTGCAGAGCTAGTTGGCATATAAACTTGTACTACTGTAGTAGGTGTGGGCTTCGTATCTATCTTGGCCACAATAACGCGTTCACTATGCTGTTTGTAGTAGCTTACCCGCATTCCTATTTTCCTATTCATTATTAAACTTACTCCTGCATTACCCCTATTTGACTTTGTGTTTATAACCCTCCTGCCACCGAACTTCACTAATTCCAACTATATCTAACTTTAACCTATCCATTTCCCTTTTCAAATTTTCTAACCTACCTGCCCGATTAAGGGATCTGACATTCCACGCTCCGATCTGTAGAATGCCAGTTTTCTTTCTCCTGATAACGACATCCTCTTGAGTAGTCCCCGCCCGGAGATCCGAATGGGGGACTATTTTACCTCCGGAATATTTTACCCAAGAGGACGCCATCATCATTTAATCATACAGTAAAGCTGCATGCCCTCGGGAAAAATTACGGCCGTAGTGGTGGTGGTGGTGGTTTTGGCGAAGGAGACCAGACAGCGAGGTCATCGGTCTCATCGGATTAGGGAAGGACGGGGAAGGAAATCGGCCGTGCCCTTTGAAAGGAACCATCCCAGCATTTGCCTGGAGCGATTTAGGGAAATCACGGAAAACCTTAATCAGGATGGCCGGACGCGGGATTGAACCGTCGTCCTCCCGAATGCGAGTCCAGTGTCTAACCACTGCGCCACCTCGCTCGGTCCCTGAAGGAAGTCATTCACAAGATGTGCACGATGGGGGCGCGCATTTTCGTCCATGATGACGAATGCCTCGCCACTATGCTGCCGATATGTTTGGACTATCGGTCGTAGGGTGGCATTAACGTATCGTACAGCCGTTACGGCGCCTTCCATGAGCACCAGCGGCGTACGTCGGCTCCACATAATGCCACCCCAAAACAGCAGGGAACCTCCACCTTGCTGCACTCGCTGAACAGTGTGTCTAAGACGTTCAGTCTGACCAGGTTGCCTCCAAACACGTCTCCGACGATTATCTGGTTGAAGGCATATGCGACACTCATCGGTGAAGAGAACGTTGTGCCAATCCTGAGCGGTACATTCGGGCTGTTGTTGGGCCCATGTGTACCGCACTGCATGGTGTCGTGGTTACGAAGATGGGTTTCGCCATCGACGTCGGGAGTGAAGTTGCGCATCATGCAGCCTATTGCGCACAGTTTGAGTCGTAACACGACGTCCTGTGGCTTCACGAAAAGCATTATTCAACGTCGTGGTGTTGCTGTCAGGATTCCTCCGAGCCATAATCCGTAGGTAGCGATCATCCACTGCAGTAGCAGCCCTTGGGCGGCCTGATCCAGGCATGCCATCGACGCCGCGCGGGATTAGCCGAGCGGTCTTAGACGCTGCAGTCATGGACTGTGCGGCTGATTTCGGCGGAGGTTCGAGTCCTCCCTCGGGCATGGGTGTGTGTGTTTGTCCTTAGGATAACTTAGGTTAAGTAGTGTGTAAGCTTAGGGACTGATGACCTTAGCAGTTAAGTCCCATAAGATTTCACACACATTTTTTGATTTCATGCCATCGACAGTTCCTGCCTCTCTGTATCTCCTCCATACCCGAACAACGTCGCTTTGGTTCACTCCGAGAAGCCTGAACACTTCCCTTGTTGAGAGCCCTTCCTGGCTCAAAGTAACAATGCGGACGCGATCGAACCGCGGTACTGGCCGTCTATCTGTAGGCATGGTTGAAGTACCAGCCGTGTACCTCCTTCCTGGTGGAATGACTGGAACTGATCGGCCATCGGACCCCCTGCGTCTAATAGGCGCTGCTCATACATGGTTGTTTACGTCTTCTGTCGAGTTTAGTGACATCCCTGAACAGTCAAAGAGACTTTCTCTGTGATAGAATATCCACAGTCAACGTCTATCTTTAGGAATTCTGGGAATCTGGGTGCTGCAAAACTTTTTTTGATGTGTGTATATTAAGAGAGCTGCCATGTTTTACAGCGCTGTTATTTTTTGTATACATAAATGATGCAGTTGACAGGCTTGGCAGCAGTCTGTGTTTGTTTGCTGATGATGCTGTGGTGTACGGGAAGGTGTCGAAGTTGAGTGACTGTAGGAGGATACTAGGTGACTAAGAGGAAATTTCTGGTTGGTGTGATGAATGGCAGCTATCTCTAAATGTAGAAAATTGTAAGTTAATACAGATGAATAGAAAAAACAAACTCGTAATATTCGAATACATCATTAGTAGTGTGCTGCTTGAAACACTCGTGTGATTTAAATGTTTGGGTGTAACGTTCCAAAGCGATACGAAATGGTACGAGCGTTTGCATGTGAGGACTGTGGCAGGGAAGGCTTCGGTTTATATGAAGAATTTGGGGAAATTGAGGCTCATGTGTAAAGGAGATGGCACATAGGACGCTAGTGCAACCTATTCTTGAATACTATTCGAGTGTTTGGAGTGTGCATGGGGTCGTATTAAATGAAGACGTCGAAGAAATTTCCATTAGGTTCGAACAACACGCGAGTATTACGCGGAGGTGCTTCGCGAGCTCAATTTGGAATCCGTGGAGGGAGCGCCACTTCCTTTTTGAGGAATTTAGAGAACCGGCATTTGAAGCTCACTGCAGAACTAATGTACTGCCGCCAACATCCATTTGCGTAAGGACCACGAAGGTACGATACGAGAAATTAGGAGTCATAAGCAGGTATACAGGGTGGTCCATTGATCATGACCGGGAAAAATATCTCACGAAATACGCGTCAAACGAAAAAAACTACAAAGAACTAAACTTGTCTAGCTTGAAGAGGGAAACCAGATGGCGCTACGGTTGGCCCGCTAGATGGCGCTGCCTTAGGTCAAACGGATATCAACTGAGTTTTTTTTTAATAGGAACCCCTATTTTTTTATTACATATTCGTGTAGTACGTAAAGAAATATGAATGTTTTAGTTGGACCACTCTTTCGCTTTGTTATAGATGGCGATCTAATAGTCACAAACATATGGCTCACAATTTTAGACGAACAGTTGGTAACAGGTAGGTTTTTTAAATTGAAATACAGAACGTAGGTACGTTTGAACATTTTATTTCGGTTGTTCCAATGTGATACATGTACCTTTGTGAACTTATCATTTCTGAGAACGCATGCTGTTACAGCGTGATTACCTGTAAATACCACATTAATGCAATAAATGCTCAAAATGATGTCCGTCAACCTCAATGCACTTGGCAATACGTGTAACGACATTCCTCTCAACAGCGAGTAGTTCGCCTTCCGTAATGTTCGCACATGCATTGTCAATGCGCTGACGCATGTTGTCAGGCGTTGTCGGTGGATCACGATAGCAAATATCCTTCAACTTTCACCACAGAATGAAATACGGGGACGTCAGATCCGGTGAACGTGCGGTCCATGGTATGGTGCTTCGACGACCAATCCACCTGTCATGAAATATGCTTTTCAATACCGCTTCAACAGCACACGTCCTATGTGCCGGACATCCATCATGTTGGAAGTACATCGCCATTCTGTTGTGCAGGGAAACATCTTGTAGTAACATCGGTAGTACATTGCGTAGGAAATCAGCATAAATTGTACCATTTAAATTGTCATCGATAAAATGGGGGCCAATTATCCTTCCTCCGATAATGCCGCACCATTCATTAGCCCGCCAAGGTCGCTGATGTTCCACCTGTCGCAGCTATCGTGGATTTTCCGTTACCCAGTAGTGCATATTATGCCGGTTTACGCTACCGCTGACGGTGGATGACGCTTCGTCGCTAAATAGAAGGCGTGCAAAAAATCTGTCAGCGTCCCGTAATTTCTTTGGTGCCCAGTGGCAGAACTGTACACGACGTTCAAAGTCGTCGCCATGCAATTCCTGGTGCATAGAAATATGGTACGGGTGCAATCAATGTTGATGTAGCATTCTCAACACCAACGCTTTTCAGATTCCCGATTCTCTCGCAGTTTGTCTGCTACTGATGTGCAGATTAGCCGCGACAGCAGCTAAAACACCTACTTGAGCATCATCATTTGTTGCAGGTCGTGGTTGACGTTTCACATGTGGCTGAACACTTCCTGTTTCCTTAAATAACGTAACTATCCGGCGAACGTTCCGGACACTTGGATGATGTCGTCCAGGATACCGATCAGCATACATAACACGCCCGTTGGGCGTTTTGATCACAATAGCCATACATCAACACGATATCGACCTTTTCCGCAATTGGTAAACGATCCATTTTAACACGGGTGTTGTATCACGAAGCAAATACCGTCCGCACTGGCGGAATGTTACGTGATACCACATACTTATATGTTTGTGACTATTACGGCGCCATCAATCACAAAGCGAAAAAAGTGGTCCAACTAAAACATTCATATTTCTTTACGTACTACATGAATATGTAATAAAAATGGGGGTACCTATTTTTAAAAAAACTCAGTTGATATCCGTTTGACCTATGGCAGCGCCACCTAACGGGCCAACCATAGCGCCATCTGGTTTCCCCCTCCAAGCTAGACGAGTTTCGTTCTTTGTAGTTTTTTCGTTTGAATCTTATCTCGTGAGGTATTTGGCCCGGTCACTTTCAATGGACCACCCTGTATAGATAGTTGTTTCTCCCTAGCTCTAATTGCGAGTGAAACAAATAAAAGTGACTGACAGTGGCACAGGGTGACCTCCACCACGCACCGTAAGATGGCTTGTTCAGTTTTGATGTAGATGTGCCGCGCGGAGTGGCCGAGCGATTTGAGGCACCATGTTACGGATTTCGCTGCAACTCCCGCCGGAGGTTCGAGTCCTCCCTCAGGCATGGGTGTGTGTGTTGTTCTTAGCATAAGTTAGTTTAAGTAGTGTATAAGTTTGGAGACCGATGACCTCAGCAGTCGGTCCCTTTGAAATTTACACACATTTGGATGTAGATGTACAGAACTTTTCTTGAAGCATGGCTTCGGCACCATTAGGTTGCCATGTTTCTGTTTTTTGATCGTAGTCCGATATTCGACGTGCTGTCTCCTCATTCGGGTGCGTAGTTGTCACCTCACCATCGCCTTAGTCATGGTTAGGGCGGGTTCCGGTCGAATAAACCAAGTTCAAATGGTTCAAATGGCTCTGAGCACTATGGGACTTAACATCTTAGGTCATCAGTCCCCTAGAACTTAGAACTACTTAAACCTAACTAACCTAAGGACATCACACACATCCATGCCCGAGGCAGGATTCGAACCTGCGACCGGAGCAGTCCCACGGTTCCGGACTGCAGCGCCTAGAACCAGCAGTTAAGTCCCATAGTGCTGAAAGCCATTTGACCCATTTTGAACCAAGGTTTTGTCCTTCGAGACCTCCTTTCCCTAGGTGGGCTGCCTTCTCTGCTGCTCGCAGAGCCCTTTCTCCTCTGAATGTAGATAGTAAGAGGAAAATAGATGACAGCCGCGAGTCTCGAAACCAAACACCGCTGGGGTCTAAAAGGCAAGAGTTTGACAAGGGAGACCAATAGGAAAGGAAACAGAAGTGTCCTGTGACAAGAAAGAGAAGTAATTTCAGTCGTAGTTAAGGTTCCTTGTAGTTGCCACACACATACTCCCAAGAAGGGAGCCCCTTAGGGGAATTACACTTCGTCTGGAATCTCACCAGCTGAGCTGTCTGTCATGGGTAGCCTAGTCTCTGGCAGCACAACTCAGTGGATCGTTGACACACACAAACCTCCGCTACGGCTTTAAGGTGGTAGATAATTTTTTTCAGTTTGAACTATTCATAGGTGCTGCTAGAACTGAGGGCGACTTCGTAACTGCACATTTATGGTGCAAAGTTTAACGAAACAGGCAGCGTTGAAGATCGTCCTCGAAGTGGCGGGCCTCGTGTGATTGATGCAACTGTTGATCATGTTCGGCAGTCGTTTCACCGGAGTCCGTCTAAATCAACTTGTCAAGCATTACGTGAACTTCAAATACCGCAAGCAAGTGTGGTGAAGATTCTTCATGAAAGGCTTAGGTTGCATGCTTAGAAAGTGCAAGTCGTACAGTCCTTGCAACCGAATGATTTGCTAACACGTGCTGAATTTGCAACTGAGATTCTCAACAGGATTGAGGGCGCTAACGATTACTTAAATCGCATATGCTTTACCGATGAATCCACCTTTCATGTCAGTGTAATGGTAAATAGGCATGTCTCCACATGCTACTGTACAGTTACAGCGAGACAGCGAAAAAGTGAATGTTTGGTGCGGTCACCTGCATAACAAGGTTTTTGGACAGTTTTTCTTCGCGGAAAAATCCCTTACGGCTAACATTAACTTAGACGTTTTGGAAGAGTTCATTGCCCCACAGTTAGAAGAATATCAACCACGGATACTTTTCCAGCAAGATGGAGCAACCCCCCCGCCCCACCCTCACTGCGCTTTGATAGTGCGTGATTTCCTGGATGAAACATTTCGGGATCGGTGGATTGGAAGAAACGGTCCAACACCCTGGCCATCCCGCTCTCCAGACATTACGCCCCTTGACTTTTTTTTCTGGGGCTATATCAAGGACAGAGTCTTCGTCACACCAGTTGCTGACGTCGACGAACTGAAGGCTACGATGCAAGCTGCTGTGGGTACTGTCACAGAACACATGTTACGAAATAACTGGCGGCAACTGGAATACCGCCTCGAACTTCTCCGAGCTACCAAGGGAGCCAGTTAAGGTTTACTAACGTAAGTGGTCTTAAAAAAAGAAAGAACTGGTAACCAACCCTAACCTATGTAACGGCATCAAATGTAAAGGCAAACGGTTATTCTGTTATTCTGTAATAAATTGTTATAATCAGGGCAAGACTTTGTGCTCATCCTGTATATTCCTAGATTCTTCACTTAATAGTAGTTCTAGAAACCTAGTAACCAGTCTTTCGATGGATAGTTAACGCGTGACTTCAGATAACAGGTAATTAATGTTTTTCAGTATTGCCGTGGCGATCTCACTCGTGTCGAACAAACAAGTGACCATTCACGACGCGTTTCTTTGTAGACGTTTATTATCCCCGTCAGTCAGATTTGTTGTGGGTGCTATTTGCTTGAGCAGTAAACGAAGATGAGAAACACAACTGTGTTTTAAGCAGCCTTCTTTGTTGACTGACTGCATTTCGCCAGTATGCTGTACCTATGACTGAGCCTATGTGATGATTACATTTCACATACCTACCAAATGTTCATACAGGTATTTCTATGAGTTGACTAACTGGTAGTTTGACTCATTAGTAGTGTGGCCATATGGTACAACTTTGTTTATTGTGAAGTGCACAGTTTTATATTTCCGAACATCTAAAGCAAGTTCCCAGTCTTGCACTACTTTAAAATCTACATCTACACATATACTCCGCTAGCCACCAAGCGGTGTGTGGCGGAGGGCACAATTCGCGCCAAAGTCATATTCGCCCCCCCCCCCCCCCGCCCCCTCTATTCCACTCGCGGATCGCGCGAGGGAAAAACGATTGTCTGAATGCCTCAGTACCAGTTCTAATTTCCCTTATCTTTGAATGGTGATCATTGCGCTATTTGAAAGTTAGTGGTAATAATATATGCTCTATATCCTCATCGAAGATCGGATTTCGGAATTTAGTGAGCAGCCCCTTCCGTTTAGCGCGTCGTCTATCTGCAAGTGGGTCCCACTTCAAACTTTCTATGAGATTTGTGACGCTCTCGCGATGGCTAAATGTACCAGTCACGAAACTTGTCGCTATTCTTTGGACCTTCTCAATCTCTTGAATCAGGCCCAACTGGTAAGGGTCCCATATAGACGAGCAATACTCTAATGCTGGACGAACTAACGTATTGTAAGCAATGTCCTTTGTTTAAGGACTGCATCGCTTCAGGATTCTACCAATAAACCGCAATCTAGAGTTCGCCTTGCCCGTTACTTGTATAATCTGATCATTCCATTTGAGATCATTTCGAATAGTCACACCCAGATACTTGACGGATGTTACCGTTTCCAAAGACTGGGCATTTATTTTTTACTCGTACATTAATGGGGATTTTCGTCTTGTTATACGCGGTAGGTTACGCTTACTAATATTGAGAGATAACTGCCAGTCATTACACCACGCATTTATTTTCTGCAAATCCTCGTTGATTCGTTCACAATTTTCGTGTGATACTACCTTCCTGTAGACTACAGCATCATCGGCAAACAGTTTAATGCCGCTGTCAATACCATCAACCAGATTGTTTATGTAAATCGCAAAAAGCAGAGGACCTATTACGCTGCCCTGGGGCACACCTGAAGTTACCCTTGTTTCTGTTGAAGTCACCCCATTCAGGACTTCTATCCAAGCGCATATGTCATCGGACAGACCGTAAGCGCGCAAGTTTTGGAGCAAGCGACAGTGCGGAACTGAGTCGAACGCCTTTCGAAAGTCGAGAAATATGGCATCAACCGGGGAGCCGGTATCTAGAGCCTGTTGTATATCATGCGCAAAGAGGGCCACCTGTGTCTCGCATGGCCGCTTTTTCCTAAAACCGTGCTGGTTTCTGCAGATGAGCTTCTCAGGGTATAGAAAAGGACATTATGTCTGTACACAAAATATGTTCCATGATTCTACACCAAATCGATGTCAGTGAAATTGGCCGGTAATTGTGTGCATCCAATTTTCTATCCTTTTTTTAGATTGCTATGACCTGGGCCTTCTTCCAGTCCCGTGGAACTTTCCACTGTTCCAGTGATCTCTGATAGGTGATGGATAAGAATGGTGCTATATTTGTAGCATAGTCAACATATAATCTTACGGGGACCAGATGCCTTCCCGGTGTCTAAGGATCTTAACTGTTTTACAATCACAGATACACTAAACACTATGTCAGCCACCCTTGCGTTTGTTCTATAATTGAAAGGAGGAATGGTGCTGCAGTCTTCTACCGTAAACGAGTTATTCAAAGCTAGGTTTAGAATTTCGGCCTTCTGTTTATCATCATTCGTTACATTACCCGTACTGTCAGCAAGAGAAGTTGTGGAGTTATTTGTTGCATTCATAGATTATAAAAAAAAATGGAAATGAAGTCCCATACTCCTTTACAGAGCGTAGGGGAACGATGCGGGAGACCCGCACCGTCTTACTAGGCAAGGTCCTAATGGAGGTGGTTTGCCGTTGCCTTCCTCCGACCGTAATGGGGATGAATGATGATGATGAAGACGACACAACAACACCCAGTCATCTCGAGGTAGGAAAAATCCGTGACCCCGCCGGGAATCGAACCCGGGACCCCGTGCTCGGGAAGCGAGAACGCTACCGCGATACCACGAGGGGCGGACATTCATAGATTATACGTACGACCAAAATGTTTTGGTGTTATTTTTAGAATCTGCAGATAAAATATTGCTTTCAAATTCGTTAAAAGAATCTATCATAGTCCTTTGGACAGCTGCTTTCATTTCGTATAATTTCTGTTTGCCAGTGGGGCAGTGACTACGTTTAAAACGAGTGTGCAAAATTCTCTGGTTTCTCAGCAACTTCCTAATATGTCTGTTGCACCAAGATGGATCCTTGGTACAACAAACATATTAGGAAGTTTCAGAGAAAGCAGACTGTAACTGTTTAATGCATGGCGATACATCATTTATCAACTCTATCTGAGAGTGTGTGTCGTTTTTTTTTTCCAGATCTATCTTATGATAGATAATTGCATCATCTGCAGAAAGTCTGAGGTTACTATAAAGATTGTCAGGTCATAAATGTACAATATGAACGAGAACTGTCCCAATACATTTTCCTGGAACACTTCATCTGTCGGTCTCTCTCCATCCAAGGTAACATAGTGAGTCCCCATCCTACCAGAAAGTCCATTCATAAATTTGTTTTAATTTCCCTGTAACTGCACCTTTGTGAACAAAAGTTGGTGTGCTATCAAGTCAAATGTGCATGTCTTCGGTTATTTGCATTTAGCAACTCGTATGACGAGCGATCGTGACCTATAGTTCAATTCTTTTATCTTGGCGGCTCGCGCATGCCCGCCCAGATGCGGGAGATTGCTGCGTTGCCAGTTACACGCGCTAAGAGAAGCAGAGCCATAGTATAGTATATTTCGCAAACTTACTTTAGGGGGGAGCGCGCAGTTTATGAAGTAAAGCCACCACGGCCTCATTAACCCTTTCGCTGCTACAGAGATTTGCTTCCCACATTCCGCGCTGTGCGCGATTTTGTCATCACTGCACTGCTCGCCTGTGCAGACACATGGTGTTTCGACTGCTTTGACACACTTTATCATCCGATTCCACAACAACTATGTGGCCCAAAAATTTGATTTTTACACATCTTCTTGATTGATACCTCCCCCCCCCCTCCCCATAAATGTCTTAATTTGTTTCGATGTTCAACGCAGTTATTGTGCAGCATTAGATGTAGTAAACCATTGCACGAAATTTTGAAGAGTTTGCAGAGATAAGAGTCCATAGCGTATAATTTCTGATGGTCGATTTTAGTTGCCACTGAAAATTTCAAAAAATTACATTCAAACGAATAAAATTCATGAAGTAAGACACTTCGATATTGTTTTTAAATAAAGAAAATATTAAGCACCGAAGAAGGTTTGAATTCAGAACCTTTCGCTTGGCAGCTAAAAACTTTAACCATTACACTAACACAGCTCGTTGAGCAATAGACCTCCCAGAGGACTTTAACCTATCACGCAAAATACCGACAAACACTGTTGGTATGACTATGAATTACTCACGTTTCGTCGAAGTACAATAGGAAATAAATAATTACCGCTGTTCTTTATTGCGAAAAAGCGGTTAGTGAGAATGATACAAACACCTTTCCTTGCTGTCGCCTGAATTAGGAGGCTTATTGCTTGTTTGGTTTAATTAATTAATGGAATATGAAGCAATTGGTATAAAGAATGGTTTTTCCAAACTTCCTATAAAAGAAAGTCTGCTATCGAGAAATTGCTTTTGTTCAATTACTTTATTTATGACTGAACGTTTCTACTAAAACTGAAGACACTCGTCTGTGCTCTGCACTGCAGTCGAGCTCTGGCAACGTCGTTCTCTGTTCATTGGCTGACTGTGTTTTGTGACGTCAGATGCGCAGAACGAACCTAAACTCGGCCGCCGTCGTAAATGACGCGCACTTTAGATGTCAGATAGTGACTCGATGTTGATCACGTGACCCCCGTCTCTACCACTGTGTTACGATAGGCAGCAGTGGTCCTGCACAGTTTGCCACAACTAAAGACGACACTTCAGTGAACGATGAAATGCAGGAATGTACCCGCCATCTGCCTCGTTGAAGAGGTCTAGCATGTGGGCTGCCACTGCGGCAGACAAGCTGTTGGCTGACTCTAGCCCCCCCGCCCCCCTTCGCTGCGGAGCCTCCTTATCTCTGGCTTTCTGCCCCAGCAGACAATGTTCCTCCATCGCACCCTCCCAAGGTCAGCACATCTGCAGTTCATCAAACGGTTGATATTTGGATTGTGCTGGTTTCACGGTCGTTCTTTTTAACTAACTACAAAATTCTACTACGACCGTTATCATTATATTCAACAGCACCTTCATATATATTAACCTTAAAAACCATACATGCTACGTCATCATTAGCCTTAGAACATCCAATGCTTCCTCTCCACTTCACAAGCCGTTAAGATCTTCATCGATCTTCTCCGAGCCGGCCGAGGTGGTGTGCCGGCACGGTAACTCAGCGTGTTCGGTCAGAGGGTTATCTGCCCTCTGTAATAAAAAAAAACTGTGTTAATGGATCAACGACGAACTGAAACGGGTGTCTTGCGACGTCCGCACCAAGCAGATAAAACGAACGAAAACGAACAAAATGAGATAAAAAAAAGGTGGACGAGTGGTTCTAGGCGCTACAGTCTGGAACCGCGCGACCGCTACGGTCACAGGTTCGAATCCTGCCTCGGGCATGGGTGTGTGTGGTGTCCTTAGGTTAGTTAGGTTAAGTAGTTCTAACTTCTATGGGACTGATGACCTCAGAAGTTAAGTCCCATAGTGCTCAGAGCCATATATGATCTTCTCCGATTTTGCTCTTTTCAGCGATACACATCAGGGTTGTTCCTGCACGTGTTCTAATGTTGTCTACCCACCTTCCAATTCTTATCTATTGTACTACTAAATACAGGTCAGTGCAAAATAGATACGATGGTTACAAACGACTGTAACTGTTTAATGCATGGCGATACATCGATAACAATGGCAGACAATGTAAATGAAAGCTCAATTTCACACACTTTTTAGTTTATCTGTATGACTCTCCTTGGTTACAAAGGCAAAACTTTACCATAACACCAGTCCGCATGATATCGGATGACCGAAAATAAATATGTATTCTTAAATAACTTTTTAAGCGAATTTCAAATTTCTTCTTTGTTTAAAAAAAAAGTAGGTCACATTATTTTCCAGTCTCAGTTGCACATTTTTACTGCATGACTAGTTTCGGTCTCCCTGTGTCATCTTCAAGATCTATGTAATTCCGTCAGCAGCTCGTCGTGTCTGTGTCGGAACTACTGTATTCAGATGTATTGTCCGATATCGACACAATGCGCTGCTGATGCAACTACATAGATCTTGAAGATGCTCCAGGAGATCGAAACTAGTCGATTTGTAAAAATTGTGCAACTGGGCCTGAAAAAAATTAACAATTTTTAAAATATCAATACAGTTGCTGAATTCTCCAGCGAAAAATATGTCGGCTTCAGTGATTCTTCTTAATTATTTTCTAACACGTCCTGTTGCTTCAAAATGGAAGAAGTCTTATTTTTTTATTATTAAAATGTTATTAGAAAAGCAAGAGAGGTACACAAAAACCTCTTGCGCGTTATGTGTGTGGAGTAACTGCGCAAAAGAAAAGCAGTGGAGTGATAAGTTGAGACAAGTCAAAGACTTCTGTATGTCAATCTAAAAACCTCTCTCACGAACTGTTCGCAAAATGGTTCAAATGGCTCTGAGCACTATGGAACTCAACTTCTCAGGTCATTAGTCCCCTAGAACTTAGAACTACTTAAACCTAACTAACCTAAGGACATCACACACATCCATGCCCGAGGCAGGATTCGAACCTGCGACCGTAGCAGCCTCACGGTTCCGGACTGCGCGCCTAGAACCGCGACACCACCGCGGCCGGCAAACTGTTCGCAGATTGCAAGAAAATATTGCTTCCACCGCTACATATCAAATTGGGATTGATGACGCAGTTTGTAAGGTCTCTTCCACAAGATGGATCCTAGTTTAGGTACATTTCTACGAATTTTCCCACCATCAGTCAGGAAAAATGGAAACCTGGATTTTTTGTTGGTCCTCAAATTCACAAATTGCTGAAGATTCGAAGATTTGAGAATTCAAAGAAGGTTACAGAAAAAAATGGCTGAGAATGTAAATGAAAGCTCTATTTCACATATGTTTTAGGTTGTATGCCTGACTCTCCTTGGTTACAAAGGCAAAACATACCCATAACACCAGTCTGCATGATATTTGGTGACCGAAAATAAATAAGTATTCTTAAATAACTTCTTAAGCGAATTTTAAAATTATTCTTTGTAAAAAAAACTTTCTTTGGTGGCCTCGAATTATTCATGTTGTACACCATTAGCACAGTCGATCTCGTAGAGGATTTTCCTGAATTGTATGCTCAAAATGTGGAAAATATAAAGATCAAAGAAGATCAGGGCAAAGACTGAGCCCTGTGGCAGCCCATTCTTAATTGTTTAGGCGAAGCTAATCCTTCCTCCGGTAATCGCCGAGAATATGTTTTCAATAAGACGGATGGAGCGACTGCGTGAAATTATCCGAATTAATTTTTGCAGCAGCCTGTGTGTCCAGAAAGCTATAAACTGCAGTTAAATCTATCAAAACAATTAATGTTTTCAGGCTTTTGTCTCTATAAGAGCTGTCACAGTATGTGGTCTGCGCAGCTTCTAGCAGGTCGAAATCCTGTATGCTCGTGCATAGTTAAAAAAACGATGCGTTGCGTCATTTCTAGGTTAATTAGCATTGAAGTTAATTAGGCCATTGCGTGCAAAAATTCAAGCAACCCGCCAGATACAATTAGTGCCTGTTGTTCTCATAGCGTAGATGATAGCGCATGAGCCTGCTTAGCCTATGTCTCGGGTTCGATCCATGTCCAATTTTTGTATTGCTCTCTTGTTTGGCCTTAGAAAACCAAACGAAGAACACTTTTGTCTACACCATCTCTGGTGGGCCGCTTTTACTGATGCGTGCAACAGCCTCATTGGCTAACTTCAGTGCTAATTAACTCGGAAACGGCGCAATGTACCGAATTTTTTTCCTAACAGTTATTTCTCGCCACAGCCTCCTCTACAGCACCCTTACCAGCTTTTCAAACCGTTTCTGACCACCCTGTGCAATGCTGAGCAGTGCAGTTGGCCTGTACGTCCTTGGTAGGTCGCTTGGTTTTCACAGCTTACGCAATGCAATGATCTTTGAATTGCTCATTTTCTGTGGTATACCCCTGTTGCAACCGTATTTATATAAAACTGAAAACTGCGCAAGCCATTTTTTGGCGTACTTCGTGCAGTAAAGACGGAATTCCCGATATATCCCGTTGGGCAATGGTGTTTCTCAGTTCTTAAACGCTTCCTTGACTTCGATAGTGGCACTTTCAGAGGCATACTGGTCTAAAGGGGAATTGTTTGTCTCGAGGGAGAGAAGGTCACGTCGTATTGTTTTTGCATGAACCTTGTCCCTCAGCATTCTGCACGTCACCTGTATATGGGCTACAGTCCTACTTGCAGAGATATATATAAGATGCGACAATAAAGTAATAAGACCGATTTTCTTTCTAACATGTGGCAACCCTGCAGGTTTGCTTAAGCACAATATCTTTGGCCTTGGTCTATAAGCTGCTTCTAGTCCAAGCGGCACATTGATGCAACTGCTCAGTCGTGAGTTGTGCTGTAATGAGTTAACAAGTGTTTGTGTCTCTCGTGACGGAAATGGAACCGCATAATATTGCGCAACGGTATGCCATTTCTTTTTGCGTTAAATTGGGTGAAAACGCGACGACAACTTACAGTAAGCTTCTGAAGGCTTTTGGAGAGGAGGTTATGTCAAGAGCTCAAGTTTTTCGTTGGCATAAAATCTTTAGTGAAGGCAGAACGAATGTTGAAGATGAAGACCACAGTGGACGACCATCAACCTCATGGACGGATGTCAACTTGGCCAGGGTGCGTGAACGCGTACGATCTGATCGAAGATTATACATGAAAATGATTGCAAAAGAACTGAACATCAATAGAGAAACGGTTCGTATAATAATAACTGAAGATCTTGGTATGAGAAAGATTTGTGCAAAAATGGTCCCCAAAAATCTCACACCACAACAGCGAGAAACACAGAAAAATGTGGCAGCTGATCTGTTAGAGCAAACAGAAATCAATCCAGAATTGTTGAGCCATGTTATCACTGGTGATAAAGGTTTTTCTTTCAGTGCAATCCAGAGACAAAACGCCAATGTTCACAATGGTGCTCAAAGGGATCACCCAGACCAAAAAAAAGCTCGCATGTCAAAGTCAAAAGTGAAATGCATGCTTGTGTGCTTCTTAGATTCCAAGAGAATTGTTCATAAAGAGTGGATGCTTCCTGGCCAAACAGTTAACCAATATTACTACAAAGAAATTTTAGAAAGACTTCGCAAAAGAGTTCCTTGTGTCCGTGCCAACATTGATGATAATTCGATTCTGCATCACGATAATGCGCCATCCCATACTGCTCTTTCAGTACAGCAATTTTTGACCTCAATACAAATCAGTACTACCACAGCCACCTTATTCACCAGATATCGCTCAGAGCGACTTTTTTCTGTTTCCAAGAATCAAAACGGCGGTCAAGGGACACCATTTCCAAATAACACGAGATGTCCAAAAGCTGTGACAAGGGTCTTGGAGGATATTACAGAAGATGAGTTCCAGAAATGTTACCATCAATGGCAGAAGCGCTGGAAAAAGTGTGTGCAATCAGAAGGGAACTACTTTGAAGGAGACAACACTAAACTTGACTAAAACGGTAAGCAACATTTTTTTCACATCAGTCTCATTACTTTATATTCGCACCTCGTATGGTATTATGATTTATTTTATTGGCTACGCCTAGTTTTCGAAGAAGCGCCAGTGCCTTTCTGCTAGATGTCTAGAAACCAAGCGACTCGATGGTTTCCACGCATTTTTCTCGCCGTGTCACGTCTGGGATATGCAGCAGCAAAAATGGTTCAAATGGCTCTGAGCACTATGGGACTTAACATCTGAGGTCATCAGTCCCCTAGAACTTAGAATTAATTAAACGTAACTAACCTTAGGACATCACACACATCCATGCCCGAGACAGGATTCGAACCTGCGACCGTAGCGGTCACGCGGTTCCAGACTGAAGCGCCTAGAATCGCTCGGCCACACAGGTCGGCATGCAGCAGCAGGTCGTTTGTAATCTCACGGTCACCTCTCTCAAGAAACGCCTGCTACTGGCTTTCGCACTTTCCGTCTCATTCCGGTAAACTTTATTTGCTGTACGTCATTGGTAAAGATGCTTTTGCTGAGCTTTTAATGGCGCCATTGAATCCCTCATAACTACCGGCTGTCAGTTAAGTCCATCCTAAGCACTTGTGTAATTCCGCGTATACATCCCACGTCGCCTTTTTAAAGGTTTCACCTCGGGCATTCATGGTAGTTGCTAGTGGTACGCTGGTTCAGATTTCGATTAATACTTTGAGTACCAGAGGTTTCTGCCTGAAACTGCCATTATATTAACTGCTTTTGAAGTATCAGTGCCTTTCGCATGAAACGATCGGTGCTATTCCAAGACGGAGGCATCTAGTAGTACATTAAAGTACGAATGTAGTCCATTAAAGCAGTCACTAGAACCGTTCAAAACAACAGTCGGCGCTAAAATTGTGATACGTAGCTGCTCTGGGTATCCCAGAGCCAGAATGCGGTCCCAAAGTGCTCCTCCAGGACATCAAACACTCTACTTCGATGAGGCCGAGCTCTGTCTTGCAAGAACCACATTTGGCCGAAATCAGGGTCACTTTGGATACTGGGGATGAAATCATCTTCCAAAACCTTCACATGCCATCAAGGAATATCGTACCGTTTATTCTGTGAATGGACATTGCACGCTGCACAGTCACCCATTGATGGTGAGGAAATTTCTCTATGGCGAAATGCGAATTCTCAGTCCTCCAAATTTGCCAATTTTTCTTTCTGATAAAGCCATCCAAGTGAAAGTGGGATTCGTCGCTAAACCGAACCATATTCACCTTAAAGCCCTGTTCGTGGACAATAGTGTTGGCGAAACAGAACCGCTGTTCCATGGCCCTGGGGCTTAATGGCTGATGGGTTTGAATTTTGTATGGGAAGAGATAAATGTCTTCAACAACAATTTGTAGCAGTGTCTCCCTTTTGATTCCCACCTCTTGTGCAGCTCGTCCGATTCCCTTAGGCTCAGCGCGTGTCTTCTCGATGTTTTCAAGTGTTTTCACCTTTTTTGGACAACCGACATTGCCAACGCTGTCATCACAAACACCACCCGTTCTCTCAAACTTGTGAATCAAATTCTTGATTGTAAGCACACTTGGACCGGTTGACTTCAGCTTGAACTCTGTGGCAAACTTCCTTTGAGCCGCAGTTGGGCTGTTATTGTTAGCATAGTAGGCCTTCACAATCGCTATACGCTCAGGCGCGTTGTACCGTGCAAATGGCTGACAACAAAACGTCGTGTGCGCATGGGCATACTAATTCCCATCATGCCCCGCGGCCAACCGTTCAGTTTGAGCGTCCTAACACAAACCGTTCCGAACTTACGACGATTTTATTTCATGTAGTTCAACAGTTGTCACGCTGTAAATTTCAGTTTGTACTTCTGCTGTTACGAGTGGTTTCGAAATGAAACGACTGGAGCAGTATATACCTTTCATATAAATTCATTAAATTTTAGGCTCTTTTTTTCTTGTTATTTAGGATTATAATTTGTTTTAGGCATTATGAGTTCACGGAAGTTGCGAGATGTGGGGATGCATGTAGGAAAAATGCGAAATTGCTTTCAAATATATCTCATGAAATGATGGATGGTTGAAAACTGTGTGTCCAAGTGGTTCCACAAAAAAATTCAAATGGCTCTGAGTACTATGGGGCTTAACTTCTGATGTCATCAGTCCCCTAGAACTTAGAACTACTTAAACCTAGCTAACCTAAGGACATCACACACATCCATACCCGAGGCAGGATTCGAACCTGTGACCGTAGCGGTCGCGCGGTTCCAGAGTGGTTCCACAAATGTAAAACAATGGGCTATCTACTTTTTCCAATTTCTTCTTTTATTCGTTGCTTAGTATGATAATGAAGATTAATTTAATAAAAAATTTTAAAATTATATTCTAAAATGAAACCAGCTCATTAAAATATTCTATTATATACTTTTTGCCAGATTTTTCTTCTATTCGTAGCTTACTACTGTGATAAAGGTCAGTTTTCTGAAAACTTTTAACTATTTTTTTTATATTGTTGGAGCTCAAAGGGTTAAGATCGGTCGGTGTTGGCTGTGTGGGAAATGTTCGTACCAGTTTTGAAAATTTTAATGGTAACTTATTAAACGTTAAAGATTTTTGGTATAATATCCTTCAATAGCCCAGCTCGTAATATTATGAAAGTCATTGCTAGTTTCAGCTGAGCAACCAGCCATCATCAGATCCGAAATTTTACAGAACATTTCACATAAAGGGGAAACTAGTGTAAAGCGCATTGTCAGATTTAAGAAGAGGTAAATTCAGGCAAATATATACCAGTTAATGAGTGCAGCATCTAATCAAAAGATGGGGTGAAGACACATTTTCATCAATGTAACAAATACTTGTGCACGACAGTGTCCACAGCAAAAGTTTTGCATGTAAAAACCAATGGAACATTACATAAGTAATACCTACAAGATGTAAATACCCAAGTAATAACAAACGTGACTTAATGCATCATTACACGACTTTAAGAAGATGAACATTTCTCTTTTGGATACTTAAGAACATAATATTCACTGTAGAATGTTGCTGTGAATTCAACTCTTTTAGAAATGCGAAACTAGCAGCATAGTTCCATTTAAAAAGCGAAGTTGATAGCGATATCTCTGTCATTAATGTAGCTTCGGAAAGAGACTATACTTAGCTTAGTGAGGACTTTTTCACAGTTCATCTGTGTGAAATCAGAACCACGACATCTTAAACGGTTCAGGAAATATCTGAGTTGAACAGCTTAGTTGGATCACCCTGCATAAATCTTGGTGTTGTAATTTTCAGGAACATAATCCTAACTTAACCTCAGCTGCCCGTATGGTACTATTATCAACTTTAAAAGAGTTAGAGCGTAACTGCTCCAAACCAGTGGCCGAAAAAGTAAATGTTACTAAATGGTCAAAAACGTAGTTCGCCAGAGTTCCTTCTTAAGAGATTGAGAGTTCTATCACTTCCGATTGGGACATTACGAAGAAAAAAAATTTCGAAAAATACTGTTATTATGTTGAAATCATCTTAGTATTCCTGATATCTGTCAAAAGGTGAAATAACATATTATCTTAATATTTTTTAAAATCACAATGTGATTAAAGATAAATTAGAATATAAACTGAGAGCATTAGAAAATGGTCATTTGGGCAAACTGGTTTTAGAAGGGTTAAAGGCACAGCTGAAACGCTATTATCGTTAGTTACTGATATACAATTGACATTCAGTAACAATATTTCCTAGTACTGTGTACGGATATCACTGAATACGTACACTGAGTGACAAAAGGCATGGGAGACCTCATTTTTCCCGGCTTAGTGCAGAAACTTGACGTGGCAAGCACTCAACAAGTCGATGGAAGTCCCTTACAGAAATATTGAGCCAGGCTGCCCCTATAGTCGTAAGTAATTTTGAAAGTGTTGCCGGTGCAGGATGTTGTGCGCGAACTGACCACTCCATTATGTCCCATAAATGTTCGATGGGATTCATATAGGGCGATCTGGGTCGCTAAACCATTCGCTCGAACTCTTCAGAATGTGCTTCAGACCAATCGCCAATTGCGGCCCAGTGACATGCGGCATTTTCATCCATAAAAATTGCATAGTTGTTTGGGAACGTGAAGTTCACGAATGGCTGCAAATGGTTCGTCTGCGCGATTATTTCTGACGTGTGCAATAACATTACTCATTTCGACAGTTCATGACTGATTTTGTCACTTTTCTTTCTGAATATTTAGAACTCGCGAAATTATTCGAGAGCTACACTTCATTTCTACGAATCACGGAGTTTCAAGGGCTCATTCTACGACGAATATAAGACTCAGATAACATGATAATGTTAAGACCAGTTTCAACGAGTTGGCCTTGGCACTTGTGATAAGAAAATAAAGAAATACAGCTGCAGCTGCGGAAGAGCTATTTGCTGCAACATTTTCACCTTCTGATCTTGGACAAAATTTTCTCTGAAAAAAATGCAGAAGATTTAAAAAATGTTTATATGCTGTGTTATAAAATATTATGACAGATATCAGTATGTATCCGCCAAGAACTCCATGGTGATATCAACAGAAGCAACAACAACATCTTTTAACTGTCTACAACCTGACGCACAATAAAATTCTCTCCATTTTACACGTTCGTGAAAAACCGATCGCCTACTTACCACATAGAACTGTATCTGTGAAATAAGTATTTTTTAATTTTATTAAAGACTTTTGGACATCGCCCATATAGCAAGTCTCAGAATAATTTTTTAACATTTAAAAGTATAAAAGTAAAATAGCCTGAACAGTTAAAACACAGCAATTAACCATTACATTCATTTAATCTGAATACGTCAATGATCTGAGAAACTCAAAATACGTTCACTAATATCAACGTATTAATAGCCGAACATAACCATTTCTAGTCAATGATCGTTTCAGTTGGACCACAGGACACAATTCATTCTATGTAAACACAGTCCACACCATTATGGAGTTACCACCACCTTGACAGCTTGGTTCCGTGGATTCGTTGGGTCTGCCCAACACTCGATCCCTACCATCAGCTCTTACCAACAGAAATCGGGTCTCCTCTGACGGCGACGCTTTTTTCCAGACGTCTAGGGTACAACCGATATGGTCATGATTCCAGGAAATGCTCTGCAAGCGATGTCTTGCTGTTAGCAAAGACACTCGCGCTGGTCGTCTTCTGCCATAGCTCATCAACGTCAAATTTCGCCGCACTTCCCTAACGCATACGTTTGCCGTGCGTCTCACCTTGATTTCTGCGGTTGTTTCACGCAGTGTTGCTTGTCTGTTACCGATAACGCTACGCTAACGCCGCTGCTCTCGGTCATTAAGTGAAGGCCGTCGACCACTGTCTTGTCCGTGGAGAGAGGCAATGCCTGAAATTTGGTATTTCGTGACACTTTGACACAGTGTATCTCGGAATATTGAAGACTATTTTCGAAATGCGTCCAAATTAGGGTTTCCATATCTAGCTGGAACCTCGTCGCGACAGTTTGAGATGGTGGTGTAGAAATGAAGTAAAAATTTTTTTGATGTAATTACTTTTTACTTACACAATTACATGGATCTTGTTGCGGCAGAAGTAGTTGATACACCATATTTATCGGAAGATTTCGCCTTTTTCAGCAAGTCTTTATTCCCTTTTACGTACGAGTATTTATAAAGTTTCATGCAAGTCAGCTTGTAGTTAAACTGGCACTGTGAGATTGAGCCTACAGTCCCTGTCAGCAGTCGATTTCCTTCATCAGTCCACTGGGCCGACCTCAGCGAAAATACTATCGACAGTGGCGTTGTGCGCAGGAATAGGAAACAAATTCTCACTTAATTTTACAAGGTGGCATTTGCGTTCAGGATTTTCGGTTTCCTTAAGAAAGTAAACCCGTAACAGTATTTCGCAGAATCGGGACAAAATTGGGTCTTTTCGGGATGTGAGGACAAGAAGGTCCATAATGTCTACATCTATATCTACATCTACATATATACTCCAGTAGCCACCAAGCGGTGTGTGGCGGAGGGCACAATTCGCGTCAAAGTCATATTCCCCCCCTCCCCACCCCCTCTGTTCCACTCGCGGATCGAGCTAGGGAAAAACGACTGTCTCATCGCCTCAGTACGAGCTCTTATTTCCCTTATCTTTGAATGGTGATCATTGCGCGATCTGAACGTTGGTGGTAATAATATATGCTCTACATCCTCGGTGCGGTGAAGGTCGGATTTCGGAATTTAGTGAGCAGCCCCTTCTGTTTAGTGCGCCGTCTGTCTGAAAGTGTGTCCCACTTCAAACTTTCTATGAGATTTGTAACGCTCTCGCGATGGCTAAATGTACCAGTCATGAATCTTGCCGCTTTTCTTTGGACCTTCTCAATCTCTTGAATCAGACCCAACTGGTATGGGTCCCATATAGACGAACAATACTCCAAGACTGGACAAACTAGCGTATTGTAAGCTATTTCCTTTGTTGAAGCACTGCATCGCTTCAGGACTCTACCAATAAACCGCAATCTAGAGTTCGCCTTACCCGTTAGTTGTGTAAACTGATCATTCCATTTGAAATCATTTCGAATAGTCACACCCAGATACTTGACAGACGTTACCGCTTCCAAAGACTGGGCATTTATTGTGTACTTGTACATTAATGGGGATTTTCGTCTTGTTATACGCAGTAGGTTACACTTACTAATATTGAGAGATAACTGCCAGTCATTACACCACGCATTTATTTTCTGCAGATCCTCATTGATTTGTTCACAACTTTCGTGTGATACTACTTTCCTGTAGACTACAGCATCATCGGCAAACAGTCTAATGCCGCTGTCAATAACATCAACCAGATCGGTTATGCAAATCGTAAAAAGCAGAGGACCTATTACGCTGCCCAGGGGCACACCTGAAGTTACACTTGCTTCTATTGACGTCACCCCGTTCAGGACGACATACTGCTTTCTGTCTGTTAGAAAACTTTCTATCGAACCGCATATGTCATCGGATAGACCGTAAGCGTGCACTTTTTGTAGCAAGCGACAGTGCGGAACTGAGTCGAACGCCTTTCGAAATTCGAGAAAAATGGCGTCAACCTGGGAGCCGGTATCTAGAGCCTGTTGTATATCATGCACAAAGAGGGCCAGCTGTGTCTCGCATGACCGCTGTTTCCTAAAACCGTGCTGGTTTCTGCAGCTGAGCTTCTCAGAGTCTAGAAAGGTCATTATGTCTGAACACAAAATGTGTTCCATGATTCTACAACAAATCGATGTCAGTGAAATTGGCCGGTAATTATGTGCATCCGATTTTCTACCCTTTTTATCGATTGCTATGAGCTGGGTCTTCTTCCAGTCCCGTGGAACTTTCCGCTGTTCCAATGATCTCTGATAGATGATGGATAAGAATGGTGCTATATTTGTAGCATAGTCAACATAAAATCTTACGGGGATACCGTATGGGCCAGATGCCTTCCTGGCGTGTAAGGATCTTAACTGTTTTACAATCCCAGGTACACTAAACACTATGTCAGCCATCCTTTCGTTTGTTCGATAATTGAAAGGAGGAATGGTGCTGCAGTCCTCAACCGTAAACGAGTTTTTGAACGCTAGGTTTAGAATTTCGGCCTTCTGTTTATCACCATCAGTTACATTACCCGTACTGTCAGCAAGAGAAGGTATTGAATTATTTGTAGCGTTCATAGATTTTATGTACGACCAAAATTTTTTGAGGTTATTTTTAGAATCTGCAGATAAAATATTGCTCTCAGATTCGTTAAAAGAATCTCTCACTGTCCTTCTGACCGCTGCTTTCATTTCGCACCATTTCTGACGCTCTCTGCTTTTCGGGACGGATGGTAACCGAAGTCTAGCTCCAAGTACCATTCCCCGTGTTCAAAGTCTGTTATTTCCGGTCGTGCGGCCGTACTCACCCCGAAAACGTTCATGTGGATCAGCTGACTACAGATAGCAGCTCCGCCAAAGCGCCGTGTCTACGGTACTACCGCCATTTGTATATGTGCATGCGATGACTTCCGTAACCTCAGTGTATGATTTGTGTCATTGTACTCTTTTCATATTAATGAACGCATTTTGAGTTTCTCAGATGATTGACGTATTCAGATGAAATAAATGTAACGGTTAATTGTTGTTTTTTTTAAACTGCTCAGGCTATTTTACATTAAAATGTTAAATAATTATTCTGAGACTTGCTATATGGGTGATGTCCAAAAGTCTTTTATAAATTTAAAAAATAATGATTTCACGGATACAGTTCTGTGGGAAAAGTAGGCGATCGGTTTTTCGGGAACATGTAAAATGGAGAGAATTGATTGTGTGTCAGGTTGTACACAGTTAAAACATGTTGTTCTTGCTTCTGTTGAAATCACCGTGGTATTCTTCGCGAATACATACTGATATATGTCATAATATTTTATAACACAGCATCTAAACATTTTTTAAATCTTCTACATTTTTTCAGAAAAATTTTTATGCAAGATCCGTAGGTGATAATATTGCAGCAAATAGCTCTTCCACAGCTGTAGTTGTATTTCTTTATTTTTTTATCACAAGTTCCAAGGCCAGACGCTCATTATCAAGTGCTCATTCTCGTTGAAACCGGACTTACATTATCATGTTATCTGAGTCTTATATTCGTCGTAAAAGGAACACTTGATAATGAGCCCTTGAAACTCCGTGATTCATAGTAATAAAGTGTAGCTGGCGCATAATTTCGTCAGTTCTAAATATCCGGAAAGAAAATGTGACGAAATGTCATGAGCTGTCGAAATGAATAATGTTATTGCAGACGTCAGAAATAATCGCGCAGGTAAGGTCAACATTTTCTCAAGCGTCTACCTGTTCCAATAACTACTTTGCTGTGTCGGGCCACCGCATGGATAAGATTGGAAATTTGTGGTAAGGTCTTATAGGACCAAACTGCTGATGTCATCGATCCCTAAGCTTACACTCTGCTTAATCTAACTTAAACTAATTTATGCTAAGAACGACACACACGCACCCATGCCCAAGGGAGAACTTCCGACGGGGAAAGCCGCGCGGAGAGTGACAAGACGCCGGAGACCGCGCGGACCGCATCGAATTGAGCTATCTCCCTGGGGTACCGTCTGGTTGGCGGCGTGCCCGGTACATCCGCTGGTCGTGAAAACTGCCAGCTCGCCAGACAGGTCTAGGATTGAGGATGTAGGGTTACTGGTTAATGGTCCATTAGCTTTCTGCAGCCGTCAGCAGCAATGACATGTGGAGTCGTATTGCACCAGCCTGCCAGGCAGTACCCCGGGGACACATCCAGCCTCTCTTTGATTTGGTGCCTTAGTATACAGAAGCTACTGTAGCAGTCCAGCCATTTCAGGAATTTTAGAGGTGCACCCTATTACCATGTTGGGTTTGCGCAAAGTGTTGCAAGATTGGGTGCTCTGTGTTTCCATATTCTCTTCCTCACGCCTTCATAATTAGTGTCAGATGTACTGGTATCATCGCAATCTTTCCGATGCCTCAATATAGAGGCTCTGTTTCTGATGTTTCTTAGAAGAATAATGCAAAACTATTGTATTTAAAAGTGGTATTAATTGAATTAGGAAAATTATATTAAACTAGCGACGCACCCGGCTTCGCACAAGTAGCACTAAGAACAGGGGTGAAACTCATTCTGGGACTTCTGGTAACACGCCATTGGTTCGCTGCCACGCCACTTCGAGCGCTGCAAGTTTATCGTCTCCGTTTCTTATTGGGTGACTTTTAGTCTTCCACGTTTGCTTTCGTTTCATAGTTAATAGTTGGTTTCATCACAGTGTGCTTCTGATTACGTCTTCTCGTGTGTACTGCACTCTTTGAAATGCATTGTAAATGTGTTACTCATATTCTGATTGTGTCATTCTCGCATCCGTAATGCTGGATGGGGTAAATGATTCCAAATTTGTTTTTATTTCATATAAAAGATGTTTTTCTTACGAATCTACGTGTGAACTGCTAGATTTTAATTCGTTGTAAGTGTACGTTATTTTTGTTCGCATTCTTTTTCCATAATTTCTCGCATTTAATGGAGAACTCTACGTTAGCAGGTTTTGACAATATTGGTATCCAGTTTTATTATAACTTGCAACGAAGTGAGTAAGTAATTTTGGTTTGAATGGTGGTGTTCTTTGCCATTGAGCACCATGCATTTCACTATGTCTTGCAAAGCTTGGATGTAGATGTAGATGAGTAGGCCGTATGCTTTGTGGTGTTTATGACTAGAGCATTCTCCATTGCAAATTCTAAAAATGCGACAGTCGTTACGCAGAAGTTTTCACAAACAGTATATTTTAGCAGAAGTCAGTGAACATTTCGGTGGCCTCCATTAAATTCGAGAGTAAGAAAAACGAATGGTAGCAAAAATAACGTAGAATATGAGCAGTAAAATTACACTGAATTTAAATCGAGCATTTAACACGCTGATTCGTAAATAGAGATGAGTCCACAGAGCACCATGTGACGACACCAGTTTCTGTTTCATGTGAAACAGAAAGAAACTGAAATCGTTTACCCCACCCAATATTACGGATAAGAGCAAAAATTAAGCAGAATATGAGCAATATATTTAAGTTGCAATTCAAAGAATGCAATACGCACAACATAGTCGTAATCAGGAACATAATTTCCACTTGATAACAGACACACCATCGAAACTGTAATATTAAGTTTAACAAATAAATACACTTTCACCGCCAGACTACCAGCCCGACCCATAAAGTATAAAAGAAAAATAATATCATCTAGCATTATTATTTCGAAAAGCAATAATACGGATTTTGGTGTCATATTTCTAGTATTCAAAGTTTACTACCATGCCAATTGGCGCACTGCTGCCGTTCTCGGCAAACACGCAGCGTTAAATCCAAACCGAACAACTGTCCGTCGAATAATCCACGTTTATCTGAAGTTTCATGCTTCCAAAATTCAAGTTTTACAGGAACTGAAATCATCAGGATACACGATGCGACAGCAGTTCTGTAAAAAGTTATGTACACTACTGGCCATTAAAATTGCTACACCAAGAAGAAATGCAGATGATAAATGGATATTCATTGGACAAATATATTATACAAGAACTGACATGTGATTACATTTTCACGCAATTTGGGTGCATAGATCCTGAGAAATCAGTACCCAGAACAACCACCTCTGGCCGTAATAACGGCCTTGATACGCCTGGGCATTGAGTCAAACAGAGCGTGGATGGCGTGTACAGGTACAGCTGCCCATGCAGCTTCAACACGATACCACAGTTCATCAAGAGTAGTGACTGGCGTATTGTGACGAGCCAGTTGCTCGGCCACCATTGACCAGACGTTTTCAATTGGTGAGAGCTCTGGAGAATGTGCTGGCCAGGGCAGCAGTCGAAGATTTCCTGTACAGGACCTGCAACATGCGGTCGTGCATTATCCTGCTGAAATGTAGGGTTTCGACGGGATCGAATGAAGGGTAGAGCCACGGGTCATGACACATCTGAAATGTAACGTCCACTGTTCAAATTGTCGTCAATGCGAACAAGAGGTGACCGAGACGTGTAACCAATGGCACCCCATACCATCACGCCGGGTGATACGCCAGTATGGCGATGACGAATACACGCTTCCAATGTGCGTTCACCGCGATGTCGCCAAACACGGATGCGACCAACACGATGCTGTAAACAGAACCTGGATTCATCCGAAAAAATGACGTTTTGCCATTCGTGCACCCAGGTTCGTCTCACTGTATGTATTGGCTTTTCTTAGCCATGTGTTGGATGCGTCTTGATCGATGTGTGGCTGTGTTAGATGATATGGGTGCCTGCCATGTAGTGTTTTCTTTTTCCAATTTACTTTCTTCGTATCTGTAGATGTTATGTGATATTTTTAGGGTTGTAGAAATGGTTATGAAATTGCAATGGTGTAGCCGATGTATTTATATGAGTGATTGCTTTGTGTATTTTGCTAGTTTCTGCTCGTTCTATAAAGAATTTTCTTAAATTGTCTACCTGTCCACAATGTAGGTTTTTTATGTCGATAAATCCCCTTCCTCCTTCCTTTCTGCTTAATGTGAATCTTTCTGTTGCTGAATGTATGTGATGTATTCTATATTTGTGGCTTTGTGGTCGTGTTAGTGTATTGAGTGCTTATAGGTCTGTGTTACTCCATTTCACTACTCCAAATGAGTAGATCAATATTGGTATAGCATAAGTATTTATAGCTTTATTTTTTTCTTACTGTAAGTACTGTTTTCAGTATTTTTGTTAGTCTTTGCCTATATTTTTCTTTTAGTTCTTCTTTAATATTTGTATTATCTATTCCTATTTTTTTGCCAGTACCCTATATATTTATAGGCATCTGTTCTTTCCATCGCTTCTATGCAGTCGCTGTGGTTATCCAATATGTAATCTTCTTGTTTAGTGTGTTTTCCCTTGACTATGTTATTTTTCTTACGTTTGTCTGTTCCTAAAGCTATATTTATATCATTGCTGAATACTTCTGTTATCTTTAGTAATTGGTTGAGTTGTTGATTTGTTGCTGCCAGTAGTTTTAGATCATCCATGTATAGCAAATGTGTGATTTTGTGTGGGTATGTTCCAGTAATATTATATCCATAATTTGTATTATTTAGCATGTTGGATAGTGGGCTCAGAGCAAGGCAGAACCAGAAAGCACTTAATGAGTCTCCTTGACATATTCCACGCTTAATCTGTATTGGCTGTGATGTGATAATATTTGAATTTGTTTGGATATTAAGTGTGGTTTTCCAATTTTTCATTAGTATGTTTAGGAACTGTATCAATTTAGGATCTACTTTGTATATTTCCAATATTTGTAGTAACCATGAGTGGGGTACACTATCAAAAGCTTTTTGATAATCAATGTATGCGTAGTTTAGAGACCTTTGTTTAATTTTAGCTTGATATGCCACCTCTGCATCTATTATCAGTTGTTCTTCATTTATAATTTTGTTCTGTGTTGTATGTGTCATTAATTTATGTGTAATGACTGAAGTTAATATTTTGTATATTGTTGGTAGGCATGTTATGGGGCGATATTTGGCTGGGTTTGCTGCGTCTGCTTAATCTTTAGATTTCAGATAAGTTATTCCTTGTGTAAGTGTATCAGGGACTGTGTATGGATCTGCAATATAACTGTTAAATAATTTAGTTAGATGTGAATGTGTTGAGGTGAACTTCTTTAGCCAGAAATTTGCTATTTTATCTTTTCCAGGGGCTTTCCAATAATGCATAGAATTAATTGCTCGGGTGTCTTCATGTTGCAAAATTATCACTTCAGGCATTTGTGGTATCATCTTGTATTTGTCTGTTTCTGCTTGTATTCACCGTGCATGTCTGTTATGTTGTACAGGGTTTGACCATATGTTGCTCCAGAAGTGTTCCATGTCTGTTATGTTTGGTGGATTGTCTATTTTAATGTGTGTGTTATCTATTGTCTGGTAAAATTTCTTTTGGTTTGTGTTGAATGTTTGGTTTTCTTTCCTTCTATTTTCACTTTTTTTGTATCTTCTAAGATGTTTGGTCAATGCTTGTAATTTTTGCTTCTTTTCATTTATCTGCTCTATCGCTTCTTGTTGTGAGATTTTACCTAACCTTTTTAGTTTTTTGTCTGATATTTCATTTCTTATAAATTGTGTTAGCTGTCCGATGTCTTTTCTCAGTTTTTCTATTCTGATCTGTAGCCTGTGTTGCCATGCTGGTTTTGTGGGTTTCTTCTGTGTGATGGTTGGTTCTGATCTCTGCCTAGTGTGTATATTTAGTGTAGTGAGTGCTCCTATATAAACTAGTAGTTGTAACTCTTCCATAGTTGTATTTTAATTTATTTTGTTGTGTATGATTGTGTTGATAGTTGTTATTGTTGTTTCGACTTGTGGCTTATTTGGTGGTCTATGCAAGAATGGTCTAATGTCTGTATTTGTGTCTTTGTATTCTATATATGTCAGTTGAAATTTTTCTTCTATATCTAACATGTGTGTCACTTCGTGTTCTATTTGTGCTTGTTCTGGTGGCTATCTTAAGATTTCGTTTTCCTCTGATTGTTTAATTGATGCGTGTTGTTCTTTGTTTGTTTGCTCTGGGATGTTTGAGTCCATTACTGTATTTTCTTCTTCTGATTGCACATTATTTTGTTCCAGTATTTGTTGTACTTGTTGTTTGGTGTTTTCTAATTCTGACTGGGCTATCCTGTTATTTTTGATTAGTACACGGATCTGATCAGCTAGTCGTTGTTCTGTTAAAAATTTTAATTCTGGGTATCTCGTAATAAATTTTGTATATACTTGTGATCTGTATCCAGTTGTGTTGGTTCCTTAGTTTGTTGCTTGGTAATAACAGAAAATGAGGTGTCGGTTAACTTCATCTGACCATCTCATCCTCTGTCTTTGTTTTCCTTCAAGACTGGTTGCAGGAAGCATATCCTGCAAAACACCTCTATTTGGATTTAAATCATTTTCCGTGTGGCTAGCAGTGTCGTTACCATTGTGGACGGGCATAGGGTTCAAGCGTCGTCCCCAACCATGACAGCCCTTGTCCGAGGCTTCATTAGTTCTGTCCTGAACCAACTAATCACACTAAAAGGGGGGTTAGCCCTATTAGTGGCTTGTTCTTTTCGTCGCCTTTTACGACTGGCAGAGCATACCGGAGGCCTATTCTTTTCCCTGGCCTCCACAGGGTTTATTATTATTAGAGTGATTAGACACAAAGCATTAATAATCTGATGTCATCCAGTTTCTGCCAGTTCAGAAGTAAGGAATGCAGCAATGAAGTGATTTACGAACAGTAAGTAAAGTGGGCACATTTGAACTTATTTGTTTTTAAATGGGGTTACAGTGTTGAAGTGAAGCAAGTGTGCAATGGTGAGGAGTAATGAAGGGGAAGCATGTTTTGTAACAAGTGTTTACCCTCACTGTGAATAGTTAGTTTTCTTTTCTGAGAAGGAGTTGAGGGTAGCACTTGCGATGCACCACGAATTCCTTCGTCATTCATTCTAACACACACAAAAGTTTAGTTAAGTGCTAAAGTTGGCGATTATGTGGGTGAGGGGGGCAACAAATGGCTGGGGAGGGGGAGGGATGAGGGCGGGGGTGTACTACCTAATGTCTGATTGCACTCAGGGGTAATGTTCTAAGAAAGGTTGGGAACCACTGGTTCAGATAATGTCTTAAATAATCACGGGAACAGGGGGGAAACTAGCAACAAGCAGTAAACTGATAAAACACATAAATGCTAGATAGTTTTGTCTCAAGGAACGGGACTCAGCCAATCCAAAATTCCGGAATGTATGGCGAGCCACCGGCTTGCTGAGGGACGGGCTAACTGTAGATAAAAGATGTAAAGAATCAGTCAGTAAATAACGGTTACTCGTCCAGTCTGTAGGGTGAGTGTCAATGGGAAAAACTGGGATGAGTCCTGGAAGCTGATAATCTCGAACGAAAGTAGTTACAAGTAACACGACCACACAAACAGGGGCAGTGAGACAAAGCTTATCGCTCTAACATGGGTGGAACAGTATTGCCGGTTGCAGGCAGTGCAAATCGCGTATTGCTTCGTAAACATAGACAAAGTTACCATGAGCATTCTAGCGCGAAAAGTCTTGACTAAAGCTGATTCAGTTTACCCATGGTTGCTCCAAGACGTTTGGAACCAACACATCTATGGCGATAGACGGCTACTACCGCATCGGTGGTAATTACGAAGTGATATCGAGTAATAACTGCAATGAAATGAGGCTCGGAGAGCATCTCTCTGTAGTCTTGTGACCTCGGACAGGGCACAACGGTGTGCCTTCTCTGACAGAATAGTGCTGGCGTTGCTGTGAATTTGAAAGTAACGGCCACGGAATTTCTGCCGATTTTCGCCATTTTGTGGATTTTATGAATTAAGTTACTGGTGATTGTGGAAAAATATACCGCCCCGTCATTTGATAGTCCGCTACTCAGGCCAGCTAACGGTGATTTCATTTGGACATGAAAAATTTATTTTGATATAAAAATCAGATTAATTATATCGACATTTTAATTAACTGATTTATAGGTAAATCCCTGCTAGCACTGAACTTGTGATTTCTTAAGTAGTATGAATCTGTGGTTGGACAGGACGTCTGCTAAGATTTCTCTGTGAGATCTACACGTCTCAGAAAAGTCTGGGTTATAATAGCAGCATTTGACTTTTCAGGAAAAAATTCTGTTAGAGTGGAGTGTGCAGAGGATTCTCATTCTGAAGTCCACTGAAAGAGGGACACTCAGGCAATGTGAGTAAGGTGCACATTGTAAAACCAATGTGTCTTTGTCGCGACGTGTGTTTCTTCAAGTGGATACTTGGCACTAGTCTGTTACTAATACTGTGTGTTAGTAATACAGATTAGAGGGTCGATACTATTTGATACACATGACAGAGCTACACTGCACCAGTTATCCAAATTTTGGTAACGGTTATCCGATTTTTTTTTGAGTCATCAGCCTTCTGATTGGTTTGATGGGGCCCACCACAAATTCCTCTCCTGTGCCAACCTCTTCACCTCAGAGTAGCACTGGCAACCTATGTCTTCAGTTATTTGTTGGATGTATTCCAGCCTCTGTCATCCTCTACAATTTTTACCTCTACAGCCGTTTCTAGTACCATGTAAGTTATTCACTAGTGTGTCAACACATTTCCCATCATCCCGTCCCTTCTTCTTGTCAGTGTTTCCCAAATATTCCTTTCCTCACCAACTTTGCCGAAAACCTCCTCATTCCTCATCTTGTCAGTCCATCTAATTTTCAACATTCTTCTGGAGCACCACATCTCAAATGCTTCGATCCTCTTTTGGCCAAGTTTTATCACAGTCCATGATTCATTGTCATACAACACTGCGCTCCAAACGTACATTCTCAGGAATTCCTTCCTCAGTTTAAGGCCGACAGTTAATTAAAATACTTCAGTGTTTACCTTTTACCTCTCTTTTATTTTACGTTACAATAATTTCCTTATTATACTAATTCGTATTGTAATTAAAATCACGAGTGCACAATTGTTTCTTAATCTGTTTAGTAAGCACAACTGACAGTTAAATTAGTCACACCAAGGAGACATCACACGAATATTGTGTGACACCGCCTCCAATGTTGATTGTGGTCTCAGTTCTCAGAGGAAGAGAGTCCACAAGATTCTTCAAGCGTATCTTATAGGGACGGGTAAAACCGGCCATTTAAGATGGATATCGGTATTTTAGTGCTGAATAACCGGTCTTTTTCGGTAGTTGTTTGGTCTGGGTTATAATAGGTTTTTTTCCATTTTTCAGTAAGAACTGGAGAAAAAGCGGCATATCAACTTGCCATAGCAGCAGTGCTAAACATTTTTATTTTTAAATTTTTTTAAAAAATGAGTAAAGTTTATTCATAAAATTTTTATTGCTTTTAAATACTATTTTATTATAGAAATCGGGAAAAGTGATCACCAGTATTTTAATATCAACGTCTACAGTTAGATACTAGCAACAAACACCTGAAATAAAAATCGGTACATTATTGCAGAGACAATGATATAACTGTTCTCGTGTGGCATGGCCTATTAGATTTGGTGGTAATGAAGTAGAACATCAAAGAAAAGAACATCGACATTGCACACATATAGCAGTACAACAGACCACTGGAGAATGAAGGAAGAGTAAAAGTTAGTGATTTCTAGACTGCGAAAGCATCAGAGTTGGGAATTGGACAAGTATGGGGTAATAAACTGGCGTTGCCTCCTTTAAACTGAGCCACCTCCACATTACCCATAAATAATTTAGGAAAAGTTTTAAAAAATGGTCACAATACTTCCTTAGTAGAGCCCCAGGCATTAATCGCTGCGCCTTCTAGTTCGGTCACAGCATTTGCATAAAATTCCCACGAGATGTTGAAAAGTCGAATGATCAATACCTACACCTTGTCAATGAGGTAAAGAATCAGCTGTATCGCCGCATAAGCATTTAGCAAACTGCACCTCGTGATGCAACTGTCCACCCTCCACAGATCGAATCAAGTGATCCACATACAATCATTTAGAAGTACAGGGAGGCGTAGTTGAAGACAAGGCGTCTTTAGGGTGCAATGACTCATGTCTGTATAATGAGAAATATCACGTACAAAGCTCAGTACTTTTTACCTTTACTAGGTGCGATAATAAAGAAATGAGACTTGTTTTCTCTGCAAGATGTGGCAACCTTGCAGGCTTGCGTAGGCACAATGTCTTTGACCTTGGTCCATAAGCTGCTTCTAGTCCAAGTGACACATCGATGCAACTGATCAGTCGTGAGGTGTGCTGTAATACGTTAACAGGTGTTTGCGTCTCTCGTCACGGAAATGGAACCGCATAATATTGCGCAACGGTATGCCATTTCTTTTTGCGTTAAATTGGGTGAAAACGCGACGATAACTTATGGTAACCTTCAGAAGGCTTTTGGACAGGAGGTTATGTCAAGAGCTCAAGTTTTTCGTTGGCATAAAATGTTTAGTGAAGGCAGAACGAATGTTGAAGTCAAAAGTGAAATGTATACTTGTGTACTTCTTTGATTCCAAGGGAATTGTTCATAAAGAGTGGGTGCCTCCTGGACAAACAGTTAACCAATATTACTAAAAAGAAATTTTAGAAAGACTTCGTAAAAGAATTGTTCGTGTCTGTGCCAAAATAGCTGATAATAGGATTCTGCATCACGATAATGCGCCATCCCATACTGCTCTCTCAAAACAGCAATTTTTAACCTCAAAACAAATTTCAGTACTACCACAGTCACCTTATTCACAAGATATTGCTCCGTGCGAATTTTTTTGTTTTTCCAAGAGTCAAAACGGCGGTCAAGGGATAGCATTTTCTAACAACACAAGATATCGAAAAAGCTGTGATGAGAGTCTTGGAGGATATTTCAGAAGATGAGTTCCAGAAATTTTATCATCAATGGCAGAAGCGCTGGAAAAAGTGTGTGCAATCAGAAGGGAACTACTTTGAAGGACTCAACACTAAACTTGACTAAAACGGTAAGCAACATTTTTTTCACAACAGTCTCATTACTTTATTGTCGCACCTCGTAGGTAACTGATCTCGATCATATGCACAGGCCAGCAGTATTACGATGGCGAATCCAAAGTTGAGTTCTTTGGCTTGCTGATAGTCGGTACTGCATGCTAAGATTGCTGAATCCGAGATGCTGCTGGTACGAAATTAAATAGTCCAAGATGACACTGCTGTGAAATTCAGAAGAACAATATGGTGGTGGTGGTGGGAAGTTCAAAAGGCAAAATTGTGGAATTAATGTTTTTCTGTCTGGGAAATTTCAAAAATTCAAAAGTACATTTTAAAAGACTTTCTAGAGATCCATGATTGTGGAACTATCTCAATTGTGTTCAGGGTAATTATGGTGCTATATTCAAAAATATTTGAATGAACTGAAATTTGCACAATATTCAAAAGTATGTGAACAACCTGAATTTTTTATACCATGTGTAAAAATATCCAACCGATCTAAATTTACTGCACTATGTTCCAGAGTGTCCAAACAACCTGGAATTTTCAGCATATCCAAATGATCTGAATTTTCTGTGAAAAGATCAGGAGTATCCCAACGATCTGATTTGTTCATCAAAAAATTACGTAAAAGTTATATTTTGTAGTTTCTGCACATCTAAAACACACACACACACACACACACACACACACACACACACACACACACACATGTACATACACACAATGTTTATGGACATAAAGGATAAGCAGCACTAGCAAACGTCCTTAGTTCGATCTCTCTGCCACACTTCGTGTAAGACACAATGGACCTTCATAATAAATGCGTGCTTATCTAAATTGTTCTATGGAACATATGATACTTGACAAGTATGTCAGCGCTGTAAAAAAAGTGCTATCTGCAAAAATATGTCCACAACACAAAAATTCAATGTTCATGTCAAGCATTACATGATGTTTACACACACACACACACACATACACACACATTGACTGTAGACTCTCAAATTAAGTGCCGCCCATGCTACTTCCATGCCTAAATTGCTACAGATAGAAAAATAACGTTCTAAGCAGACAGTTGACATTTAACTTTAGACCAAAATGAGGCGATGTACCAGAACGAACCTGACCAAGCCTATAAATGCGCAAAACATATGTTGGCTCTAATACTAAGACAAGCAGGCAAGCTACGATAGCTGATACAGATAGGCAGTCTGAATTACCGTCATCTACTGCAAGAATGCAATTAATGTATAGCTAACACTTGGCGCCTAAAAATGATTGTTAACTCTCAAATTAATTGCCACAATACTAATTGTTCCATAATTATAAACACACATATGGTATGGAAGCAGGCAGTTAAGTTTTCATACTAGCCTAAATGAGAATATGAACAAAGACAAGGCTGAAGAAACGCTATTTTAGGATGCAGAAGAAGCTAACAACATATGCAACTTTTATGTCAAGGGTCACAATGTTATTTTCACGTTTAAATTGTGCATCAAAATATGTACAGGATGTAATTCACAGCATAACCATGTTTAAAATGTATGTCAACAAATTTTAGAGTTTTCAGTATTTCATCAACTCACCAAGCATCATTTTAAGGAGGATGAAGATAATTCATCAAGTTCTGCAGTAGGAAAATATAATCTGTGATACTGACAGACTAATACTGCTTTTTATTGCATATGCTCTAGACCTACTCTAGGTTATATACAAAAACAAACTTTTGAGCCTCTATAAGTATTGCAGACAATATTTCGTTTCCTTTCCATAATCAACTACTAAATAATACCAAAACCTAATAGTAATGCTCGAAAATACGAGAAGTAAACACACACAACCAATTGACCAAACACCATTTTAGGGGGAAGGAAGATGCTTTGACAAGATCTTGAATTGCTTTAGTATTTAAACTGCTTATATCCATAAGAATCAAATACAAATTCGTAATGCTCCGAATATGAGGTGTAAACATGACCAAAGACAATGATTGACAAGGTTCCACACACAGAGAGGACATCTAATACCTCGAAAATAAAATCTTTGCACCAAAGTAAAATTATTTCTCAAGATTTCGATTATCCAACATTTGCTGTTTGCTTTTATTTCTCAAAGAGGTAATGATTTAGAGTACAAAACTCATGTGGTCATACTGTCATGACTTACTTGTTGTGTAACATTAACAAAAATACAGATGGCTCACATAATATCACTACCTACTGACAAAACTTCCACTTGGTCAGAACATTTTTCGTACTATTACTATTTCTTATATATTTGACTCCTGAGTTCTAACGTAATATTTTACGTAAATCAAGAACGATATACTTCTAACTTCCCACGCCAAATTGTGGGTGCTATGTTTTACATTAAGCAACCGTGTATGTTTGATGTCATGTACGTATGGGATCTGACCCAGTGCTTATGCGGAAGCGTATAACCATTGTTATAATAATTTTAGCTTGTCCAAAGGGACAAACGAGATGTACATCATGTCGGTCAAATATGATACCAAAATTGTTTGTCTACACCTTCAAAACATTTTTATAATGAATATTGTGTTTCACGGGATTTTAGTTATTACATAATGGCATTTTCGTACTATTACTGTTTTTATATATTTGACGTAACAGTTTACGTAAATCAGGAACGTTTTACTTCTAACTTCCCACGCCAGATGGTGGGTACTATGTTTTTTAAAAAACTGTGTTATACCTCATCTCATGTTATTCATATATTATTCTTTTTCCTTTTCTTTTTCTCTTTGATTTGTCCTGCACTCTGACAACTTATTATTGACCTGTCTTATGTTTAGTAAGTTGTTTTTTTAAAAAACAACACGGCAGTGTATTTTAAATGTTTCCTTCCCCATTCGTCTGCTATGTTTTTCACGTACATTGTAAATTTGAATTACTTCATGAGTCACAAATGCATAAGAGGTATTTTGGGTTAATATCTTGCAAAACCAGTAATATTAAGTCTTCACGTGACACATGTCACATAGAGGGCATTCCAAGCCCTGTCACAGAGAGGTCTGCTGTACAGGTGCATGTAAAGAGCGGCCTCAGTTTATGTGATCGCTCTAAGCTTGTGGTTATAGATTGATACCAGTGCCTACCACTTTTAATTGTATTTTATAGGTACGTTCCTACCAACTGTTATGTTCATACGCAGGTGTAGTTGTGATTTTCGGTTTTATACTCTCTGATCGTTATGAGAAAATTTTTAACTTCTTGTACTGAGGATGGTCACCAAGTGACCGAAAATCGATTTTGCTGACAATAAAACAACAAAATACGGCCAATGCTGATTTTCCTTCCAATTCTATTCGTCTTCAATTCACGGAAAACGATGAGATAGCAGAGTATTCACGAACGAATATTATAGCCGCGGAGGTGAGCCATACTCCTAAGTTACTCTTAATCCTTTGATGGTACTGTGTTATCGAGAATGTCTTGCTCTTATTTAAACCAAGAGTAAGTCCTTGAACGTTGTACTCTTCAGTGGACAGCATTCCCGGTTTTGGAAAATAACTCAGGTCAAAAGCTGATGTTTAATGAGGCGCTGAGCCAGTAACGAGTACGGTGTTTTTGTGCAGAGTGGACATGTTCGTCCGCCAGAAGTGGACGGAGTCGAGGCTGGACATGCCGAACGCGCTGTTCGAGGAGGGGGACGACTACGTGACGCTGCCTCCGGAGTTCGTGGACAACCTGTGGCAGCCCGACCCCTACATCCTCAACGCCAAGGTGTCTGGTGAGTACAACCGCCTTCACTCCTACCTTATTCAGAGCTTCGCGACCAGTTTCAATAGAGTAATTACTTTTTTGTATAAACGACAGCTGGTATTGGGCGAATACAGCGGTAAGAAGAATACCACAGCGACAGAAACACCCATCAGATTGTAAGCGAATGGGGGAGGGTGGGGTTATATTTTACGTCTGTATTTGGTATTCCTGCCCCCTCACCTCGTAAATCCAATCGTCAATCGCTTCTTCCCTTGCAACCTAGGAGCAGCAGCTTGAGTATGGCTGTAATAAATGATAACTAACAAGGGCAATAAAGGAGTGCCAGTTACCGAAATTTAATTTTCAGCCTAGTATAATCCACAGATTTTTTTTTAACATTTGCACTACACAGGGATGCAGTGTTACACACTTCACAAGGTAACAAATATGTTGATACACTGATACATACAGTAACACTACACCACAATACATCATCCCACTCTGCAATCCAGATGCGGCGTTCGTGGCACTATACACTACTGGCCATTAAAAGTGCTACACCAAGAAGAAATGCAGATGATAAACGGGTATTCATTGGACAAATATATTAAACTAGAACTAACATGTCATTACATTTTCACGCAGTTTGGGTGCATAGATCCTGAGAAATCAGACCATCTCTGGCCGTAATAACGGCCATGACACGCCAGGACATTGAGTCTAACAGAGCCTGGATGGCCTGAACAGGTACAGCTGCCCATGCAGCTTCAACACGATATCACAGTTCATCAGGAGTAGTGACTGGCGTATTGTGACGAGCCAGTTGCTCGGCTACCATTGACCAGACGTTTTCAATTGGTGAGAGATCTGGAGAATGTGCTGGCCAGGGCAGCAGTCGAACATTTTCTGTATCCAGAAAGGCCCGTACAGGACCTGCTACATGCGGTCGTGCATTATCCTGCTGAAATGTAGGGTTTCGCAGGGTTCGAATGAAGGGTAGAGCCACGGGTCGTAACACATCTGAAATGTAACGTCCACTGTTCAAAATGCCATCAATGCGAACAAGAGGTGACCGGGACGTGTAACCAATGGCACCCCATACCATCACGCCGGGTGATACGCCAGTATGGCGATGACGAATACGCGCTTCCAATGTGCGTGCACCGCGATGTCGCCAAACACGGATGCGACCATCATGATGCTGTAAACAGAACCTGGATTCATCCGAAAAAATGACGTTTTGCCATTCGTGCACCCAAGTTCGTCGTTGAGTACACCATCGAAGGCGCTCCTGTCTGTGATGCAGCGTCAAGGGTAACTGCAGCCATGGTCTCCGAGCTGATAGTCCATGCTGCTGCAAACATCGACGAATAGTTCGTGCAGATGGTTGTTGTTTTGCAAACGTCCCCATCTGTTGACTGAGGGATCGGGACGTGGCTGCACGATCCGTTACAGGCATGCGGATAAGATGCCTGTCATCTCGACTGCTAGTGATACGAGGCCGCTGGGATACAGCAGGGCGTTCCGTATTACCCTCCTGAACCTAACGATTCCATATTCTGCTAACAGTCATTGGATCGATACCAACGCGAGCAGCAGTGTCGCGATACGATAAACCACAATCGCGATAGGCTACAATCCGACCTTTATCAAAGTCGGAAACGTGATGGTACGCATTTCTCCTCCTTACATGAGGCATTACAACAACGTTTCACCAGGCAACGTCGGTCAACTGCTCTTTGTGTATGTGAGAGAACCGTTGGAAACTTTTCTCATGTCAGCACGTTGTAGGTGTTGCCACCGGCGCCAACCTTGTGTGAATGCTCTGAAAAGCTAATCATTTGCATATCACAGCATCTTCTTACTGTCGGTTAAATTTCGCGTCTGTAGCACGTCATATTCGTGGTGTAGCAATTTTAATGGCCAGTAGTGCAGGTAATGCAAGTTTCATTTACCGGCGCGGAAGAGATGCTCGCGGGCATCTAATCATGTTCTCGCGATTGTTCTCGTATTTTTTTGACTTCGCGAACCGCGGATTACGTCTCGTGAGGTACACGAATGATTACACAGCATCAAACACCTTTATAGTCACAAAATTTACTTGTTCTCTTAGTCTGATTCCTTAACGTCTTCACACCAAGCTCACGTTAAACGCCTCCACGTGACACCCTCGCTCGTTCTGGCCCCAAAAATCAAAGAAGCGACCATAGCACTGTCATCGTAATCGATATCAGCACTATTCGATACATGCTTACAAGACTGCAAACATTAGTGACGTTTTTAAAGTAAACCTCTTCATAAAAGTTTTTGACCAGCGCCACGAATTCGACTTGTTTTTTTTATTTTAGTTTATATTATAGTTCAAATTAGTTTATACAACAGTGGGAGACCAAGAGTGCGTAAGACAAGAATGTAGTCTTTTCCCGTGCTATACAATCTATACATCGAAAAGATAATGACGGAAATAAAAGAGACGTTCAAGATTGGGATTAAAATTGAGGGTGAAAGGGTATCCACGACAAGATTCGCTGATTACATTGCTATCCTCAGTGAAAGTGAAGAAGACTAATAGGACCTGTCGACTAGAATGAACAGACAGATAAGTACAGAATATCGATTCAGAGTAAATCGAAGAAAATATCATTTCAGAGTAAACCGAAGAAAGCCGAAAGCAATAATGTGTAGTAGATTAGAGATCTATGTTAACATGACTCTTGGTATCCACGAAGTAAAGGAGATGAACGTACTCTGCCACCTTGTAAGCAGTATAATACATCACAGGTGAAGCAACGAGAACATAAAAAGCAGATCAATGCAAATAAAATGGGCATCCCTGGTATAAAGTAACCTACTAGTATCAAACTTTGACTTTGAGGAAAACATTTCTATGTGTCTACTTTTGGAGCACAGCATTATATGGTAGTGAATCATGGATTGTCGGAAAACAGGAAAACAACAGAATGAAAGTGTTCAAATGTGTGTGAATTCCTAAGGGACCAAACTGCTGAGGTCATCGGTCCCTAGACTGACACACTACTTAAACTAACTTGTGCTAAGAACAACACTCACAACTATGTCTGAGGGAGGACTCGAACCTCCGACGGGAGAGTCCGCGCAATCCGTGACGTGGCGCTTCTAACCGGTCGGCCACTCCTCGCGGCAGAATGGATGTGCCTGCGGTGTAGAGTAATAGAAGGGTGTTGCAAATTCGGTGGACTGGTAAGGTAGGAAACGAGGAGGTTCTCTGTAGGATCGGCAAAGAAAGGAACATATGGAAAGCTCTGAAAGAATAAGGAACTGGTTCTTAGGGTATATGTTAAGACATTAGAGAACAACTTCCATGGTGCTAGAGGGAGCTGTAGAGGACAAAAACTATAGAGGAAGACAGAGATTGTAATGTATGCAACAAATAATTGAGGGCATAGGCTGCAAGAGCTACTCTGCGATGAAGAGGTTCGTAAAGGAGAGGAATTCGTGGTAGACCACGCCAGACCACGTCAGACACATCGGTATGCATGGGGTAGCTTGCGTCCATAATATGTTCCAAAACGCTACGCATAAAAACGAGTTTTCCGATCCTCATACCTCGTGTTCTATTGCTAATAAAAGGTAGGCTCAAGTGTTGTGGATACCACTTGGACTAGGGGCCATTTGTATACCCAATAGAAGGATCACCTCATTCTCACAATCCTAAAATATTACACACTTCCTCCTCCTTAGGGAAATGGAGCAAATCGGCTGGTTCTTTTTGCATTTAATGTGACCTACGAAGGGCTTGATGGGACTTATGGAAGCACCGTAGGGTCATGGGCGGTTCCTCGGAACACCAAACAAAAAGGGTTCTTACTGTGTTTTCGCCAAAAGCCAGCCGACTATTCCAAGAAAGCTATACACAGTAAATGAATGAAGCCTTTGAAATATGTTCCTAAGATCCCGATTTCAAAAAAACTTGAAAATTTTCTTGATATCGTTATCCATTTCCAAGATACAGAGTTTGAAAATTATCCTACTTCTACACGTAAAATCCGGTATGAGGAGGAATGTAAATAATAAATAACGGCAGAAAATTGCTCAAATTTTATAGGTATGTTCTTTAGGCATTAATTTAAAAGAGAAATTCCCCCTTTTCAAAAGTTTTCTTCCGTTTCCGAGAAACACCCCAAAAACTTGTTTTTTGGGTACCACGGATTCCGAGATGGCTATGCACAGAAAGCGGCTCTAATTTTTGCGATGTATTACTAAGATCTTTATCTTGAATAACCTTCACAAATTTCTTCATATCTTTATCCGTTTCCGACATAAAGAGGTCCAGTTACCCTACTTGTGCACGTAAAATTCGCATGTAAAATCCAGTGTGAGGCCAAATTGTAGTTATAAAGTTACAAAGCGCGGAGAAATCTCCAGTAAAGTGCATCACGTGGGAATCCCATTACTGACCAATAAATTTATTTTTATATGAGTTACATGTTTTGCTACAGCAGGGAAAAGAAAGGATCCAGCGGAAAAACGCTCCTATCGGAGCACAAAAAAATGCGAATATGCTCCTGATTATTTAAAAGATTTCGGTGAAAAGTGCCGTACCAGCTGCTTCATTCCTCCTTTCTCAGCACCTTTAAAATTTTTTTCCAAAAATTTTGGTATGCGAACATATTCGCGCTTTTTTATGCTGAGAGAGAGAGAGGGAGACAGAAAAGTAGTGTATATCTGAAGATAGTGGTTGTCTAATAAAAAGAACGAAGGAGGCTATGGCAGAGTGAGAGAAGAGAGGGACACCGTGGCTTTGGAATATAGTTGACAGTGACCGAACAGTGCTAGGAAACGCGCGAAGGAGACACTGCCAGAGGGGGGAGGTGGGGGGAATAAAGAGAAGGAGAAAGTTGAAGTGGGTGAGAGCCTCTGATAATGAGAGACTGAGTCTGTTAAAGTGACAGTGAGGAAGACAAAGATAGTGACAGTGAGAAGAGACAGAAGCAGTAGGAATGAGATATTAGCAGTAAGAGAGTGCGAGAGGGAGACAGGGACTTTCAGAGGAGACTATAGTAATAGGACAGAACGAAGAGTCTGTGGCTGTGACCCAAGAGACAATGACAGAGACACACAAATAGATAATAACAATGAAATGATAATTAAATCAAGACTATACGCTGTCGACGGGCGTTGATATACATCAACGGTTACAGTTGAAAATGTGTGTCCCCGACCGGGACTCGAACCCGGGACCTCCTGCTTACATGGCAGACGCTCTATCCACTTTTTTTTATTGTTGATCTGCCTTCGAGATTCTATTTTAAGGAGGAGGAAAATGTATTGTCGCCACCAGTTTTTTTTTTTTGGGGGGGGGGGGGGGATGTAGAGTGGTCAGTTACGAGCAGGTGGAGACAAGGCGGGCAGGGTTCGAAACCCGGGGCCTGGCCGCGATGCCTTTCCCTCCCATCCCTGAATCACTCCCTCAAAGTAGCTTTTTAGCATATTTCATGACAGGTGGATTGGTCGTCGAAGCACCATACCATGGCCCGTATGTTCACCGGATCTGACGTCCCCGGATTTCTGTGGGGGAAGCTGAAGGATATTTGCTATCGTGATCCACCGACAACGCCTGACAACATGCGTCAACGCATTGTCAATGCATGTCCGAACGTTACGGAAGGCGCACTACTCGCTGTTGAGAGGAATGTTGTTACACGTATTGCCAAATGCATTGAGGTTGACGGACATCATTTTGAGCATTTATTGCATTAATGTGATATTTACAGGTAATCACGCTGTAACAGCATGCGTTCTCAGAAATTATAAATTCACAAAGGATACATGTATTACATTGGAACAACCGACATAAAATGTTCAAACGTAGCTACGTTCTGTATTTTAATTTGAAAAACCTACCTGTTACCACCTGTTCGTCTAAAATTGTGAGTCATATGTTCGTGACTATTACAGCGCCATCTATCACAAAGCGAAAAAAGTGGTCCAACTAAAACATTCATATTTCTTTACGTACTACACGAATATGTAATAAAAAATGGGGGTTCCCATTTTAAAAAAACGCAATTGATATCCGTTTGACCTATGGCAACGCCATCTGGCGAGCCAACCATAGCGCCATCTGGTTTCCCCCTCCAAGCTAGACCAGTTTCGTTCTTTGTAGTTTTTTCGTTTGACGCTTATTTCGTGAGATATTCGGCCCGGTCACGATCAATGGACCACTCTGTATACATTTCTTTACCAGGAACAGGCAAATAAACAAAATATCTTTATTGGTACAGGTTTAAATACAACAGAAATGCCATCCTTCCCGCGGAAATAACACGACACATTACACTCGAACAAGGAGAGCAATTTTTTTACTAACAAGATGTAGGGGAAAAAAAATAATACTGATGTAAGGTAAGAGGTGTGAAGCAATAGACAGTAGAGTGCGGGGAATAACCAGCGTGGTCTGGTATAGTGTATAAAATAAGGGAGGCGCCTGTCCATGCGCCGACTCCACTGTGGGTTAAGATAATTGAAGTAGCATCCATCTGACCCACCGAGGGCACAGAGGATAGTGCGACTGCAGTTACTTATCTCTTGCACGCTCCCCGTGAAACCCACATTCCCAACGTAATGTCCACACACTACATTCGTAGTGCCCCTGCCCATTACTCTCATTAATCGCGGCAGACTATCTTACCGAGTCCCGTAAGAGTTCGGGCAATACGTGTGATTCCAGCACAGAAGAAGAAGGTCAACGGCCGGTTAGCCTTAACTCTATGTGAAGATAGTATCTGTTTTTTTGGACATTTCTGAAAGAACAGATACCATCTTGATATTCATATAATAACAATGAGTTGGGCTTTATGAGTGAGTGGGAAAGGGCAACTGGAAGTGGATGGGAATGTACAGTCGTGCTCAAAAGTATCCGAACGACCTGAGTTGCATTTCGCCTGATTCGCATGCAACCAGCATAACGCTGCTGTCTAGCAGGTCCTCTAATCGCTCCTTGGTACAGTCGTTTGACTATTGAAAATGGCTCCAACATGTCACCACTAGAAAACACTGCTCTGTATTGCAGTAACTCAAGATGCAAAGTAATACCACGATGCAACAAATATCAGGGAACACCTTATCACAGATAAGACTGTCCTTAAGGCTTGTAAGCTCACATTCATTACAATAAATGACATACCTGAAATGTTACCACACCCATTATTACGTCAGATAGGTAATGCACGTAGTACGTTCGTCGTATTCATGATTTCCTCTTCAAAGTAACATACAGTACTTATTATTTAACACAAAATGACATTAAAAATTTAAGTTATCCACCAGCAGCTAGTTGAGAATATGTATGAACTTCAAATGACACAACGAACCGTCTCGTTCTGCATAAGCATTCAAACCCAGATCAGGCAGAATAAGCAAAGATTTCGTGACTGACGCAGACTAACAGTCATTCCTGATTAGGCATACAGAGAGTGATATACCTCGATTTTAGATAGCATCAGTTAGCAAATATTAACTTTAAATTACATAACGCAAACACTTTTAACGGACGCGAATTCCTCCCCAGCATCTATTGTCCCTGTTAACGAACTACGAGAGATGTTAAATATTCGCTTCTTCACAAGTAACTTACTTGAAACGCCGTGAGGTAAAACTTTGTGTTGGACAGGGATTCGAACCCAGAACCTAATCGGATTGGTATCGAAACACAACCAACTGTGACATATCGGATTTCCTTGGCAGTAGCTAGATGTTTTAACTGAAATGACGAGATGAAACATTAATTCTTTCCTTCCCAGGACTCCAACCCGGCACCTATCGCTGTTATATTCTAGAGAAAACGAACGTTAAATATGGGTTTGTTGCACCAGCAACGGCATGTGAGCATGTTTGAACTAGAAATAATATGACGAAGAGTTCAGTGCTCACTGGGAATAAAGCATATCGTTGACTACGCACAAAGAGACGTCAGCTACCGAATTTTTCTCCAGCAGCAGCTCGGAATAACATCTTGAACTTACAGTGATCTCGCAAATAGTTCTACCACTGGGAGTCAAAAACGTCAGATATCGTTAGTGTTGACAACGAATGAAAAAACATTAAAAATCAACGCTATTTTGTCGAAAGTCGACATGTTGAGAAACGTGGCTGTTGTACTTAAGGTTTATAATTTATATAAAAAACAGCTACCAGCCACATGTATGGTTTAAAAAGGTTTATTATCTTCAGACCATGACCGGTTTCGGATTTTTTCGTTACAAATCCATCTTCAGATGGCAGTTACAAGCATTCTTAGTTGGACCTAGGTCCAACTAAATTACAGCTATTATTTTGCGCTGCACGGCGGTTTTTACAAACAGATAGCGCAATAGTATAGCTCAAGTGGAAAGGAACACTTCCTATTTAAATTTTTGCATCCTACACTGTTGGCAGTTCTGTGTAGGTAGCAGTTACGTGATTTTATTTCGGTGATTACATAATAGAGTCGAATGTATGCACTGGGTAGCCGAGGCAGCTAGTTCATGGTGATTCGGTCAACCAAGTAAATGAATTTACTGAACATGCTGCAATTTACTACAGGGATCCTTTGTGTCAGAATTCTCATCCAGTGTGGCGCAACGGCGTTATGATCGAAAAATGAGTAATAGAAAATAGGGTTTGGTAGTCTGTTGGACTGATGGTAGGTTCTTGTTCCTACGTTTTTATATAAATTATAAACATTAAAAATCAAAATTATTATCCACCAGCAGATAGGTGTTCTCATGCTAGAGCTTGATAATACATAAAGAAATCTTTAGTGCCGGGCCAGGATTCGAACCCATTCACACGTAATATGTGGAGATGTTGAGGAATCTGCAATTTTGAACAAACAACAAATTGTAGCCAAGCTGTATTGCCACGAAGGGATCAAATTCCGCGTTAAGGGCGGTATGAGTTGCATTCTCAGTTCAGAACCAATTTTATCGACATACAGAAGCTCAGATAAAAGATGGAATAAGTGTCCTGTGACCCTACATAGCGTTTGTTTCGTCATTAGAAATAAATAACTAGTATAAGAAAGGTTACTGGTGATATAGTTTCTACATGTCGCCACTCCAGACTTTATTGTGGTTCAACCTAAAGTCTACTTGGCAGAGAAGGAATATCATCTTTAATGTGAATTCCAGACCACACTGCCATTATATCTTCTTCACTTGGTGTAGTCTGAACAGAATGGAATCTTTCTCTCCCTATCTAAAATCATTGACAGAAGTGGGTTCAAATGGTTCAATTCACGGAACTGCTACCTACACAGAACTGCCAACAGTGTAGGATGCAAAAATTTAAATAGGAAGTGTTCCTTTCCACTTGAGCTATACTATTGCGCTATCTGTTTGTAAAACCCGCCGTGCAGCGCAAAATAATAGCTGTAACTGTTTCTCTCAGAAGTCTAGACCCGGCCATTTGCATTATCTCGCAGCGCTGTGGTATGCAGAAGTTCTGGAGGAATTGTTGTTCAGCTCTGGAGGTGTTGTAGCAATGTGTCAGCTAGTAGCGTAATGGTAAGTGTCGTGCACTATAGATAAGATGTCGCGAGTTCGAATACATATACTGCTAAATTTTTTTAAAATGCAAATCTGCTGTCTGCTGAAGTTACCGATCTAATGGTACTTTGAACATAATTCCCTTCACTTCTCAACCCAAAACAGTCGCATGTGGAAAAAGGGCTAACTTCCTGTGACATTTTGTTCGTTTCAGGTATAATAGACAGCCAGGCAGCAGATGCATCTCGAAGCTTTTGTATTATGTATGGGGAGAGCGCATCGTGTCAAAATACGTCAGAAAAGTATTTTCTACATTAGCTGTCGTGTGGTAGTGGCATTTTATTCTTCTTCAAACGTTGTTTGACAGCTTTAACTCAGAACAAGTTTTCGACATGCATGTAATCAATAAACTGCATGTGCATTGTCAGACTGTCATAGGTAACATCAGAGAATTCGCATATATCGTTGATGATTAATTTCGCTCTCATGTTTACTATTGTTTCAACAACACTAAAGGAAACCTTATGAAAATTGTGCACTGTATTATAAGAAATGAAATAAAACTACCCACCATAACCTTACGACGAAAGTCTGTTTTAATAAAAACTGAGTATCTGTACACAAGCATGCCTCTATCGACACGAATTAGTAAAATACTACTCACTTAGATTTTCATTGGGTCTGTGATTAATTGGTATGCTGTGTGATACTCAAGAGGTATGCAAATGTGGCATTTCATAAATATAGTTATGTATTTCTAGAAACCCAAAATTTGCTTGTCAGCAGCGCCAGAAAGAGGCGTTAACTGTTGTGCAGCATTGTAAGTTTTTCACCATTGCACTAGGAGCTGAAAGTAGTTTCTTGCGATTTCCTTACTGATGTTTGATCTGACTGCTGGTAGCTCTTTCACAGAAGGGGTAAAAACGCTGAAGTTAGTGAGACTTGAACTGCGAACCATAACAGACGCTTTTTCACAGGTCAGCACGTTACCACAGAGCTGGCGAAGAGGTGTGTGTCTTAGCTTCCCTTTACGAGGCCAATAGTGGCTAGAACTCATAAACCGCTATTTAAAGGACGAGATTAGTTGCGATTTCCACCTGCAACGACTTTCCTGGGCTGAAAACCGTACGTTTACAATCTTTTGTTACACCTCAAGCGATAATAACTGAGATTATTCAATGGAAATGACAGGTAAAATCAAGTGAACTTTGAGGCTTAATTCCGTGCACACAAGGAAGTAACTCGTCAGTCACAGAGTTGCCAGACATACGTTGCCTTGTTGCCAAATCTCAGTTACAGTACCAGCAGGAAGAAGACGAACCGATGTGATCCTACAGCGGGCTGGGAAGCGACCATAGCTGGTGTCTCCAGCTCGCAGCTGCTACGGCCTGGAATACGTAATGCGACTGATTCGCATTTCTGTAACTAGGTTTTGGGGACTGGAGCGTAGTTACTAATAATACTCAGAATTGACTGCAAACTAAGCATCATAAATCAGTAGCTCTCATAGTTGTTTTTATATTTCTTTCGTAAGTGTACTCAAAACTAAGAAACTCATTCACAGGCGTTTTCGTGCCTCGCTGATAGTCAATCACAACAAACAAATAAAAATAAAATAACGTGTGTGTATGTGTGTGTGTGTGTGAGAGAGAGCGAGAGAGAGAGAGAGAGAGAGAGAGAGAGAGAGGGGGGGGGGGGGTGGAAGAGAGAGAGAGTGTGTAAAAAGTTGTTCAAAAGAAATTGAATCATGGTATGTAAAGAAATCTTTCATGTAAAATGACACGTTCCACATCATTACGAAATCTCGTATTCATGATCTACGGAACAATAATTAATCTAATCTAATCTAATCACATCGTATTGATGACTAGCCATGAAGAGTCGTGAATTACCGAAATTTTTGCCAATACGAGTAACCAAATCTAAACTTGAAAATAAAAGACGACAGTTTTTGTAATAAACCGGGACTCGTATGAAGACCCTTCGTCCCTGTTAGCTAACCACGAAAGATGTCTGATATACCTCCATTCTGAAGTAATAAAGTGTGCTTGCATTTAAAGATGAAGTGCATGATGTGAAGTTCTGTGACGGAGATACGATCCCAACACGTAATCGAATTGTTAACTAAGAAAAATCAAATGTTACGTATTGATTTTTCTTATGAGCTGCTAGGTGTTTGAATCTAAAATAAGTATACAAACGTTTGTGCCTAAGCGACAATCGAACTGCACACCTACCGTGCACCCACGAATATAGCTTAAGTATCAGTTGCTTACTCACCAACCGTAAGATGTGTGCGTGTTTGACCAGAAGTAACGACACCTATTGCGATTGTTGACAACACATGAACAGACATTAAAGATGCACGTTAACTTTCACTAGCAGGTGGGTGTGCACTTGATAGGGCTTGAAATGACATTATGAATATTTTTGTACTGGATCCTTTGGACTAGACCTAGAGAAGATTGCAGTCTTGGGAAAAGGAACGAAATGATTGAACTATACTGTTCTGAAGGATTCAGATCCTCGAAAAAGGACATACGAATTCGAATCACAGTCCAGCACCAAATTTTTCAACGTTTCTAGTTCAATCCAGAACAAGTAAAATAAGAGACCTGTTCCTTTAAATGGCTATCGGTTCATCAAATAAAATAAAATTTTCTAATGTAAGTAAGTTTACTGGCGACTGTATTTATGTTTGCCATGATTTCCGCTATGTCATTTCCCAACGTAAACCGGCTCTGCCCAGTTGGTAATGAAGGAACGTGATGTTTAATGCGGATTATGGATTATAACGTCTTTCTCTTGAGGTTACCAGAGGTAAAATAAATCTGTTTCTCCTTCTTAAAAGTAAATACCTGAACCCACACAGTGCACCTGTGATAATTCGTTCCACCAGACCATTGTGGCCACATTTCCTAGCCTCAAGAGAGTGCTGAAACGGATGACGTGCTTAGCTTACAAAATTAGTCACGGTGGAAAAAATGCGAGTCTACTAAATCGTTAAGTAGAAGCAATCTTCTGACGCGGAGATTATGCTATTCTCATGTCAGCAGGATGTAAAGACTCTTCTAGGCATCATAGGCTCGAAGTAAAGCCATTTTGAATTTTCACAAATTGAGCAAATTTCTTAGTTCGAGAAAATCCACTGTGAAGTGTGAAGTTACCGGATAATTCGATTATTACCGTCATTATTACTATCATTTTCTTCATACCGCTGCTGGAACACACGTGCTTGAATATCATATAATGCCTTTTGGTCAATATAGAAGTAGTTTGCCAAGAACAGGTTCTTTCCCTGTCTACTGAATCCTTTTCATGTTAATATCAAACATCAGCAATTACTCGTAGATTACATTAAAACTAAAGTAATTGATGAAGACGTTACTTGATAACAAAAACGCTCTGCCTTTCTTCATTTACTTGCGCCTAGAAATGGCTGTCGAATACCGCCAAACCAAAAGCCAAGGAATCTTACTGCCTTCCGATATACGTCGCTGTCAGTTCTTCCATACGATTTGGTCGACATGACCTGTATCACGTTGTGTATTCTCTAATGTTATCTATAACAGCCTGACGATGCACATGCAGTTGATTGATTACATGCATGTAGAAAACTTGTTCTGAGTTAAAGCTGTCAAACAATGTTGGAAGAAGAATAAAATGCCACTACCACACGACAGCTAATGTAGAAAATACTTTTCTGACGTATTTGGACACGATGCGCTCTCCCCATACATAATACAAAAGCTTCGAGATGCATCTGCTGCCTGGCTGTCTATTATACCTGAAACGAACAAAATGTCACAGGAAGTTAGCCCTTTTTCCACATGCGACTATATTGGGTTGAGAAGTGAAGGGAATTATGTTCAAAGTACCATTAGATCGGTAACTTCAGCAGACAGCAGATTTGCATTTTAAAAAAATTTAGCTGTACATGTATTCGAACTCGCGACATCTTATCTATAGTGCACGACACTTACCATTACGCTACTAGCTGACACATTGCTACAACACCTCCAGAGCTGAACAACAATTCCTCCAGAACTTCTGCATACCACAGCGCTGCGAGATAATGCAAATGGCCGGGTCTAGACTTCTGAGAGAAACAGTTACAGCTATTATTTTGCGCTGCACGGCGGTTTTTACAAACAGATAGCGCAATAGTATAGCTCAAGTGGAAAGGAACACTTCCTATTTAAATTTCTGCATCCTACACTGTTGGCAGTTCTGTGTAGGTAGCAGTTACGTGATTTTATTTCGGTGATTACATAATAGAGTCGAATGTATGCACTGGGTAGCCGAGGCAGCTAGTTCATGGTGATTCGGTCAACCAAGTAAATGAATTTACTGAACATGCTGCAATTTACTACAGGGAGCCTTTGTGTCAGAATTCTCATCCAGTGTGGCGCAACGGCGTTATGATTGAAAAATGAGTAATAGAAAGTAGGATTTGGTGGTCTGTTGGACTGATGGTAGGTTCTTGTTCCTATGTTCTGAGTTCGATTCCCACTTCTGTCAATGATTTTAGATAGGGAGAGAAAGATTCCATTCTGTTCAGACTACACCAAGTGAAGAAGATATAATGGCAGTGTGGTCTGGAATTCACATTAAAGATGATATCCCTTCTCTGCCAAGTAGACGTTAGGTTGAACCACAATAAAGTCTGGAGTGGCGACATGTAGAAACTATATCACCAGTAACCTTTCTTATACTAGTTATTTATTTCTAATGACGAAACAAACGCTATGTAGGGTCACAGGACACTTATTCCATCTTTTATCTGAGCTTCAGTATGTCGATAAAATTGGTTCTGAACTGAGAATGCAACTCATACCGCCCTTAACGCGGAATTTGATCCCTTCGAGGCAATACAGCTCGGCTACAATTTGTTGTTTGTTCAAAACTGCAGATTCCTCAACATCTCCACATATTACGTGTGAATGGGTTCGAATCCTGGCCCGGCACTAAAGATTTCTTTATGTATTATCAAGCTCTAGCATGAGAACACCTATCTGCTGGTGGATAATAATTTTGATTTTTAATGTATTTTCATTCGTTGTCAACACTAACGATATCTGACGTTTTTGACTCCCAGTGGGACACAGAACTATTTGCGAGATCACTGTAAGTTCAAGATGTTATTCCGAGCTGCTGGTGGAGAAAAATTCGGTAGCTGACGTCTCTTTGTGTGTAGTCAACAACGATATGTGTGGAGCTTTATTCCCAGTGAGCACTGAACTCTTCGTCATATTATTTCAAGTTCAAACATGCTCACATGCCGCTGCTGGTGCAACAAACCCATATTTAACGTTCGTTTTCTCTAGAATATAACAGCGATAGGTGCCGGGTTGGAGTCCTGGGAAGGAAAGAATTACTGTTTCGTCACGTCATTTCAGTTAAAACATCTAGCTACTGCCAAGAAAATCCGATATGTCACAGTTGGTTGTGTTTTGATACCAATCCGATTAGGTTCTGGGTTCGAATCCCTGTCCAACACAAAGCTTTACCTCACGGCGTTTCAAGTAAGTTACTTGTGAAGAAGCGAATATTTAACATCTCTCGTAGTTCGTTAACACGGAAAATAGATGCTGGGGAGTAATTCGCGTCCGTTAAAAATGTTTGCGTTATGTAATTTAAAGTTGATATTTGCTAACTGATGCTATCTAAAATCGAGGTATATCACTCTCTGTATGCCTAATCAGGAATGACTGTTAGTCTGCGTCAGTCACGAAATCTTTGCTTAGTCTGCCTGACATGGGTTTGAATGCTTATGCAGAACGAGACGGTTCGTCGTGTCATTTGAAGTTCATACATATTCTCAACTAGCTGCTCGTGGATAACCTAAATGTTTAATGTCATTTTGTGTTAAATAATAATTACTGTATGTTACTTTGAAGAGGAAATCATGAATACGACGAACGTACTACGTGCATTACCTATCTGACGTAATAATGAGACTGGTAACATTTCAGGTATGTCATTTATTGTAATGAATGTGAGCTTACAAGCCTTGAGGACAGTCTTATCTGTGATAAGGTGTTCCCTGATATTTGTTGCATCGTGGTATTACTTTACATCTTGAGTTACTGCAATACAGAGCAGTGTTTTCTAGTGGTGACATGTTGGAGCCATTTTGAATAGTCAAACGACTGTACCAAGGAGCGATTGGAGGACCTGCTAGACAGCTGCGTTATGCCGGTTGCATGCGAATCAGGCGAAATGCAATTGAGGTCGTAATGATACTTTTGCGTACGACTGTACAGTTTACAGCGATGGACTAGTGATGTTGATTAAGCTACAGTTGAGAAAGCTTGTGGGCGTTTGAGGTGAGTTGCATGTTAAAAAAAGGGCGATAACTTTCGCATGCCGAAATGTTTGGGAAATTTTTTGAAGGTGCTGAGGAAGGTACAAGCAGGCAGCTGTTACTCCCTTCTCAGTCAGTCTCTCAAACAAACAAGAACATATTCGCATTTTTTGTGCTCCAATAGGAGCATTTTCCCGCTGGTATATTTATCTACACTCCTGGAAATTGAAATAAGAAGCGTGAATTCATTGTCCCAGGAAGGGGAAACTTTATTGACACATTCCTGGGGTCAGATACATCACATGATCATACTGACAGAACCACAGGCACATAGACACAGGCAACAGAGCATGCACAATGTCGGCACTAGTACAGTGTATATCCACCTTTCGCAGCAATGCAGGCTGCTATTCTCCCAGGGAGACGATCGTAGAGATGCTGGATGTAGTCCTGTGGAACGGCTTGCCATGCCATTTCCACCTGGCGCCTCAGTTGGACCAGCGTTCGTGCTGGACGTGCAGACCGCGTGAGACGACGCTTCATCCAGTCCCAAACATGCTCAATGGGGGACAGATCCGGAGATCTTGCTGGCCAGGGTAGTTGACTTACACCTTCTAGAGCACGTTGGGTGGCACGGGATACATGCGGACGTGCATTGTCCTGTTGGAACAGCAAGTTCCCTTGCCGGTCTAGGAATGGTAGAACGATGGGTTCGATGACGGTTTGGATGTACCGTGCACTATTCAGTGTCCCCTCGACGATCACCAGTGGTGTACGGCCAGTGTAGGAGATCGCTCCCCACACCATGATGCCGGGTGTTGGCCCTGTGTGCCTCGGTCGTATGCAGTCCTGATTGTGGCGCTCACCTGCACGGCGCCAAACACGCATACGACCATCATTGGCACCAAGGCAGAAGCGACTCTCATCGCTGAAGACGACACGTCTCCATTCGTCCCTCCATTCACGCCTGTCGCGACACCACTGGAGGCGGGCTGCACGATGTTGGGGCGTGAGCGGAAGACGGCCTAACGTTGTGCGGGACCGTAGCCCAGCTTAATGGAGACGGTTGCGAATGGTCCTCGCCGATACCCCAGGAAGCAACAGTGTCCCTAATTTGCTGGGAAGTGGCGGTGCGGTCCCCTACGGCACTGCGTAGGATCCTACGGTCTTGGCGTGCATCCGTGCGTCGCTGCGGTCCGGTCCCAGGTCGACGGGCACGTGCACCTTCCGCCGACCACTGGCGACAACATCGATGTACTGTGGAGACCTCACGCCCCACGTGTTGAGCAATTCGGCGGTACGTCCACCCGGCCTCCCGCATGCCCACTATACGCCCTCGCTCAAAGTCCGTCAACTGCACATACGGTTCACGTCCACGCTGTCGCGACATGCTACCAGTGTTAAAGACTGCGATGGAGCTCCGTATGCCACGGCAAACTGGCTGACACTGACGGCGGCGGTGCACAAATGCTGCGCAGCTAGCGCCATTCGACGGCCAACACCGCGGTTCCTGGTGTGTCCGCTGTGCCGTGCGTGTGATCATTGCTTGTACAGCCCTCTCGCAGTGTCCGGAGCAAGTATGGTGGGTCTGACACACCGGTGTCAATGTGTTCTTTTTTCCATTTCCAGGAGTGTAATTGAAAATATCTTTCTGAACGCTCTCCTCACCACAGAAAATTGTTACACACAGCCACCTACGGAGGTAAAAGCAGGTCAGCATTCTCAGTGCAGTTCGCTAGATTGCTTCCCGTCTCCAATCGGGAACGGCCATCTCACGCGTAGACGGTGTGCTTGTTGACACGTTACGGTAAGGACTGCCAGAACGGGAAGTTATCTACTTCTACTTTACTATCACCTGTTTATACTGTTTTGTGGCAAATCAAACGCAACCTTGCAAAATTTCAGTTTGCTGCTTTAATTTTTGACACCAGTGTATGTATAGACGAAAAATATAACTGAAACCATGATACAGAAACAAAAAACTTTGTTCTGTTTGCTTTTCATTCAAAAGTATTCCGTTAACACTTAAAAAGTAATTTCAGACGTTTTTTTCTTAAACACGAAAGCCATCACTGCCAAATTATCTAGCTCTTCTTTGTAAATCCCAGCTTCTGTTGTACAGAATTCCCTGCAAAAGAAGCTGCAATTGTTGCAATACTTGCATAAGTACGTTAATGTGTACATTTCTGGTTTACACGAAACAGTAAATTGTATACTATATTTTTCGAAATTGTAGATGGTGCCCCAAACCTTGGGCCGGCCGCGGTGGTCTCGCGGTTCTAGGCGCGCAGTCCGGAACCGTGCGACTGCTGCGGTCGCAGGTTCGAATCCTGCCTCGGGCATGGATGTGTGTGATGTCCTTAGGTTAGTTAGGTTTAAGTAGTTCTAAGTTCTAGGGGACTGATAACCACAGCAGTTGAGTCCCATAGTGCTCAGAGCCATTTGAACCCAAACCTTGGGATGAAAACTATACAGAATGTAGAGAATTCTGAATTCAATAATTCGAGACCCAGAAAAAATAATCACAAAGTAATATTTCTGGTGGTAAGAGATCTTGACTGAGAAATGTGTGTGAGGCACGTTTTTATAAATTGATAACGTTTCTAAAATAATTGAAAAGTCACGATCGCTTCAATCGGTTATTAGATGACCGGTTTCAGTACTCTGAAGGTGGCATCGTCAGATGTGTGAATGTTTAACATAACAGGTTAGAATCGCAGCAGGTAAGCCTGCGCGGAATACGGCAGTGATGATGCCGACCGGTGTTAGGCGAGCAGTGGTAGTTCCATCTGGTGACTTCAGTTTTATATTTTATGGAAAGAACGAACATGAGAGCAGTTTTTATTATTTTTTATTGGCTGTGACAATGATTTTATCAGATGGTCTGCCTCATATGCCATGATGTCCATGTTGTTGTTGTGGTCCTCAGTCCTGAGACTGGTTTGATGCAGCTCTCCATGCTACTCTATCCTATGCAAGCTTCTTCATCTCCCAGTACCTACTGCAACCTACATCCTTCTGAATCTGCTTAGTGTATTTATCTCTTGGTCTCCCTCTACGATTTTTACCCTCCACGCTGCCCTCCAATGCTAAATTTGTGATCCCTTGATGCCTCAAAACATGTCCTACCAACCGATCCCTTCTTCTAGTCAAGTTGTGCCACAAACTTCTCTTCTCCCCAATCCTATTCAATACCTCCTCATTAGTTACGTGATCTACCCACCTTATCTTCAGCATTCTTCTGTAGCACCACATTTCGAAAGCTTCTATTCTCTTCTTGTCCAAACTGGTTATCGTCCATGTTTCACTTCCATACATGGCTACACTCCATACAAATACTTTCAGAAACGACTTCCTGACACTTAAATCTATACTCGATGTTAACAAATTTCTCTTCTTCAGAAACGATTTCCTTGCCATTGCCAGTCTACATTTTATATCCTCTCTACTTCGACCATCATCAGTTATTTTGCTCCCTAAATAGCAAAACTCCTTTACTACTTTAAGTGTCTCATTTCCTAATCTAATCCCCTCAGCATCACCCGATTTAATTTGAATACATTCCATTATCCTCGTTTTGCTTTTGTTGATGCTCATCTTATATCCTCCTTTAAAGACACTGTCCATTCCGTTCAACTGCTCTTCCAAGTCCTTTGCTGTCTCTGACAGAATTACAATGTCATCGGCGAACCTCAAAGTTTTTACTTCTTGTTCATGAATTTTAATACCTACTCCGAATTTTTCTTTTGTTTCCTTTACTGCTTGCTCAATATACAGATTGAATAACATCGAGGAGAGGCTACAACCCTGTCTCACTCCTTTCCCAACCGCTGCTTCCCTTTCATGTCCCTCGACTCTTATAACTGCCATCTGGTACAAATTGTAAATAGCCTTTCGCTCCCTGTATTTTACCCCTGCCACCTTCAGAATTTGAAAGAGAGTATTCCAGTTAACGTTGTCAAAAGCTTTCTCTAAGTCTACAAATGCTAGAAACGTAGGTTTGCCTTTTCTTAATCTTTCTTCTAAGATAAGTCGTAAGGTTAGTATTGCCTCACGTGTTCCAACATTTCTACGGAATCCAAACTGATCTTCCCCGAGGTCCGCTTCTACCAGTTTTTCCATTCGTCTGTAAAGAATTCGCGTTAGTATTTTGCAGCTGTGACTTATTAAACTGATAGTTCGGTAATTTTCACATCTGTCAACACCTGCTTTCTTTGGGATTGGAATTATTATATTCTTCTTGAAGTCTGTATGATGTCCATATGGTTTTATAAATGTTAATCCACGTTTCAGATATGTGGTTCTGTAATAATTGTACTGTATATAGTTAACACATGTAAGCCCTTCCTCAAACCTGTTATATTATATCTTCACAGATCTGATAATGACACCTTCAGAGTGCTGAAACCGGTCATCTAATAAACGACTGAAGAGATCGTGGCTTTTCAATTACTTTAAAAACAGAGTGATCGCCCCACGACACGCCATGTGTTCACTGCATGATAACGTTTCACAACAAACGACTGCCTTTTACATCTGCGCTATCTTAAAAAACAGTACATAGTCTATGAAATGTTCACGGCGCACTTTACCACTCTTTACTTTTCGTGACAGATGGTCGAAGATTTAACGTCATTCGTTACAGGAAGCTGTAAACGTGCATTTAATATATGATACGGGTTAGAAACGCAACAATATTTGACAATAGAAGCGTCCTAAATTGAGGGTATCTCCATGGACAGAAACTAACGAGAAAGCGGTTGTTCATATTAGTGACAAAGCGTTTTCCAAGTCATCGACAGCAAATTGTTCTCACAGTAGAATGTGAGAAGATGGATCTGAATAATGAGGCAGAAGATTCATCAATAAGTACTCTTCAGCGTTCCTGTGGAATGTTCACTTGGAAGAATACGGTGTGGAAAGTACCAGTGGAGCAGTAAAGAAAACTGCCAGGAAGTAATGGGGCCAAATGATTTTGAACTCGCAGTTCATTCCAGTTAGAAGATTATCTCGTGTAAGACCACAGTGCTCAACTTTGACAGTTCGTACTGTTCATCGATGACGCCTCTTTCTACCACAGCAATCGATGTGGCGCAGTCGTTAGCACACTGGACTCACATTCGCGGAGGCGACGGTTCTAAACCGAGCCGGCACGGTAGCTCTGCGTGTTCGGTCAGAGGGTAATCTGCTCTCTGTCATAAAAAGAACTAAGTTAATGGGTCAAAGGTGAACTTGAACGGGTGTCATACGGACGTCCGCCCCGAACAAATGCAACGAACATTAACGAACAAAATGAGATCAACAACAACAACAAAAAGGCTCCATCCGGCTATTCAGATTTTGGTTTTCTGTGATTTGCCTAAATCGATCCAGGTGAATTCCAGGTTGGTTCTTCTAAAAATGGTACGGCATATTTCCTCCCCATCCTTTCGTAATTCGAGCTTGTGTGCTCCGTCTCTAACGAACTCGCTATCGTCAGAACGTTAAATTCTAATCTTACTTCCTTCCTTCTTTCAACCAAGGTGGTACTTTTAATTGCCGCAGTAGCCTCGTCTTGAGTGATGATAATCCATGTGCCACGCTGGACTCCAATCACGAGCGACGATTTTCTATCAACTTGTGGGCTGGAACTGTATGAGGGGCGTTTGAAAAGTCTGTGCAAAGTCCGAGAGATGGTACCACCGGCACATATCGAAGTCATGTTTAGTTAGTAGCATCTTTGGAAAGAATGCGCACCAAGTTTCAGCCATATTGGCCTATTTCTTTGTGTTTCGCATTCGTGTGAATCAAGAAAGTCGAGTGATTGTCAAAACATAGACGAAAAAGAATTTCGTGTGGTGATTAAACATTTCTTTATGAAAGGCAAAACGCCTCAGGAGACTAAATAGAAGCTTGGTAAACATTGCGGTGAGCCTGCAACTTCGATTAGAACAGTTTATAACAGGTTTCAAAATTTTCGGAGTGGTCATATGGACACAAGTGGTGATGAACGTTCTGGACGCCCTGTGTAGGTTACGACTCCAGAAATCATCACCGAGCGAGGTGGCGCAGTGGTTAGCACACTGGACTCGCATTCGGGAGGACGACGGTTCAATCCCGTCTCCGGCCATCCTGATTTAGGTTTTCCGTGATTTCCCTAAATCGCTTCAGGCAAATGCCGGGATGGTTCCTTTGAAAGGGCACGGCCGATTTCCTTCCCCATCCTTCCCTCACCCGAGCTTGCGCTCCGTCTCTAATGACCTCGTTGTCGACGGGACGTTAAACACTAATCTCCTCCTCCTCCAGAAATCATTGATAAAATCCATGATATGGTGATGGATGACAGGAGAGTTAAGGTGCGTGAGATTGCTAGTGCTGTGGGCATCTAGAATGAACGAGTACATAATATTATGCATAAACATTTGGACATGGGAAAACTGCCTGCAAGATGAGTTCTGCGATTGCTCACCTTGACCAAAAACGGAGTCGTGTTGCGAGGATGGTTTGCAGCTGTTCAGGAAGAATCTACATAACTTTAAGCGTAGTTTCGTCACTGTGGATGAAACATGGATACATTACTATACTCCTGGGACCAAACAATAATCTAAACAATGTGTTACCAAGGGAGAATCTGCAACAAAAAAGGTGAAGACCGTTCCTTCTGCCGGGAAGGTTATGGTGACTGTCTTTTGGGATTCGCGAAGGGATAATCCTCATCAACTATCTCGAAAACGGTAAAACTATTACAGATGCATATTATTCATCGTTATTGGACCGTATGAAAACAGAGCTGGAAGAAAAACGCCGACGATTGGACCGCAAAAAAGTCATTTTCCTCAGCATTTCTGGTCGCAAAATTATTGGAAATATGATTCCAACTCGTTTCACATCCCCCCTAGTCTCCAGATTTGGCTCCCTCGGACTATTATTCGTTCCCAAATTTGAAGAAATGGCTGGTGGGACAAAGATTTTATTCAAACGAGGAGGTGATTCCAGCAATTAATAGCTGTTTTGCAGACTTGGACAATTCCTATTATTCGGAAGGTGTGAAGAAATTAGAACAGCGATGGACGAAGTGTGTAAGTCTAAAAGGAGACTATGTCGAAAAATAAAAAAGTTTACCCCAAACACATAAGTAATTTTTATTTTTGCACGGACTTTTCAAACGCCCCTCGCACAAGGCAAACTAACAGAACCCTAATTACTGCCACACTGTTTCAGTTTTGAAGATCACCTTATGTTCATTCCAAACATGCTGTTACTGTTACTGGAGAGAATAGCCCTACATCTTGTCCGTGAGATATGTGCATTAAACATGGTGTACATCCTATTTCGATGTAAATCTGAGCTCCTACACAACATCATTAGATTGGAAGCAGAGATCCAGTTCCAAGGATAGTGCAATCCCTAGATCTCACTTCTGTAGTATTTTTTTATCTACAGATATACATAAGATCACTGCAAATCAGTAGAAACTGAAGGGGAACTTGTTGGTAGATTAGTTGGTTGATTTGGGGGAGGGGACAAAACATCGACGTCATCTATAAGGGAAGGGTGAGGAAGGTAATTGGCCGTGTCCTTTCACAGGAACCATCCTGGAATTTGCCTGAAGCGATTTAGGGAAATCACGGAAAACCTAAATCAGGATGGCCGGACGCGAGTTCGAACCGTCGTCCTCCCGAATGCGAGTCCAGTGTGCTAAACACTGCTCCACCTCGCTCGGTGACTGGTCGGTAGAGTCCTAGTTGCATACATCACTGTACAGCAGACACCATTGCTATACGAAAGAGTGCGCCAAAATTTTACGCCCTCTTATAGTGCGTACATTGAGACTGGAAGTCGTCAGCTTTAAAACTCATGAGCTTAACTCTTTTCGATAACGTGTGAATTGTTTCTGTCAATAAAAAATAAATATTTATTTCAAACCTTTAGTTCTTCAACCGTACATACAATTTAGAGTGTAAAACTGCGGCACAACGGTGTAGGGTTTACTGGCAAATATGAAGACTGCATACATCACACAAGCACTTTGATAGTATTATTACAAATTATGGTGAACACGAGAAGAGTGGCACTACGTAATCATCTGCATTTTGTTTATAATGTATATCGCTCATTAGTAAATATTTTGTGTAAACATTCGTTTTCTTGAAACTTCCTGGCAGATTAAAACTGTGTGCCGGACCGAGACTCGAACTCGGGACCTTTACCTTTCGCGGGCAAGTGCTCTACCATCTGAGCTACCCAAGCACGACTCACGCCCCGTCCTCACAGCTTCACTTTTGCCAGCATCTCGTCTCCTAACTTCCAAACTTCACAGAAGCTCTCCTGCGAACCTTGCAAGCTAGCACTCCTGGAAGAAAGGATATTGCGGAGACATGGCTTAGCCACAGCCTGGGGGATGTTTCCAGAATGAGATTTTCACCCGGCAGCGGAGTGTGCGCTGATATGAAACTTCCTAGCAGATTAAAACTGTATGCCGGACCGAGACTCAAACTCGGGACCTTTGCCTTTCGCAAGTTTGAAAGGTAGGAGACGAGATATTGGCAGAAGTGAAGCTGTGAGGAAGGGGCATGAGTCGTGCTTGGGTAACTCATGGTAGAGCACTTGCCTGGGAAAAGCAAAGGTACCGAGTTCGAGTCTCGGTACGGCACACAGTTTTAATATGCCAAGAAGTTTCATATCAGCGCACACTCCGCAGCTGAGCGAAAATCTCATTCTGAATTCGTTCTCTTGTTTATAATTGTTCTTCTTCTGCAGTTCTGATTTTTTTAAATCTTTAAATTTATCCTCATGTTAACACAGCACCTCCTGTGTTGCTCACAACAAACAGCATGTAATGAAGACAAAAGCAGCCACCCGGAATTGGCCGAGACTTGCACAAGGCGATGGCAGTTCGTAGCAACACAGTTCGTTACAGTCACAATGTTTATCACAGTGATTTAGAGACGTATCTTCAGAGTCCCTAGTATAAAATGATATTCTCAAAAGTTCAAAAGTAGTACATGTCTTAAGAGACTTGAAGCTTTTCGTATAAGCTGTATCCCTTACAGGAAAACAAGACCTTGCCCCCCCCTTTTTTTTCCTCAGTCGTCAGTCGTCTCACTGGTTAGATGTGACAACACCACGATTTTCTCTTCCGTGCCAAACTCTTCATCTAAGAACAAAATTTACACTCAAATTATAATATCAGCTTTTCCGTACAATTTTAGCCAGTACTAGCACAGTAGCTACACCCTGATGTCATAACACCACTCTTATCATACTGTTCCTTCATATTTGCCAACATTTCCTTCCACGTCGATTGTGCGGAGAACCTCCTTGTGACTGAGGAAGTCGGGATGAGGGATACACTTAGCACGGAACGTCAAGGCCCCTATAATGTCGCTCCTTAAACACAACAACTACCAAAACATTAAATTAACAATTTATTCAGGACAATATTTATAAAACAGCTAAGAGAGATTCAACACGTGGATATCTGTAAGACAATAACAAAATTACAGATAGCTTGCTTCTTAAACAAGGCAGCAAATTGTAATTACCAAGACTGATTTAAAGAGATGAGCCACAAAGACTTCAATAGTTAAAAGAACAATACATTACAATCTGGAGGTAATTTAAAGAAATGTGACACAGATAATTCGTTCTTAAAGAGCAACAATTTGCAATATGAAAGTGATTTATGAAACGCACACCAGTTCATTAGGAACTCAAATAACACAAAAGTTACCAATTAACACAATTCATTCCCAAGCAAATTTTGAAACCCTTTTTTTTTAACTATACATGAAACACGTTATAAGTTTACCAAACGGGCAGTGACGCCAGGCTACCCTGGGCGAAAGGTGACTTGACTTAAAACGTCTGAAGCAGCAGACCAGCCGTCCAAAACAACTAAACGCCGGGCCCCAGCCGGGAGTCACTTCCTATTAGACGTCACAGCTTATGTGCACCGAAGCGAAACGTGGGCCGCTCCCACGCACCCTAACTCGCAGAAAACTGGAACACAAACAGACCGCAGAAGACACGGCAAACACCAACTAAACACCAATTAATATAAGTTAAGACATCAATAAATAATATAAATGAAGAAGCAATTCCTCTAATACTGAGTGAGTGCATTCAAATAAATTCGCGTACATAAAGGAACTACATATAAATGACTAGCTTTACAAAATACGAGTCTTTACTACTACTAAGTGAGTGAGTCTTTCAAATAAATGCACGTCTATAAGTGACCCAACTTTTACAGAAATATACAAGGGACGTCCTGATGACAATCAAAATACACTGAATATCTCATACAGACAATACATAAACTTCTGGATACTGTCCCAAAAAGCCAAACAATATCACACACACCTTCGTGCTAATCAGCTTCCTAATAGTAATCCAACCAGCGGATTACTAAAAGGAACTAGTAACTGCTGGTCTCCATGCGGTGGCACACTTTGCCGGCTGCTTACTTCAGCAAGCAACAAGAACACTCGCTGCAACGCAAATGGTTCAACGAAACGAAGGCGTCAAAATCACTTACACCTTCGATGGAAAGTGCTGTCGAAGATGGTCTCCAAGGATGGGTCTCTCCGAGAAAACAGGCACCAAGGCAATGCGAAGAACAGCCCCCGGAGTTGACATCAGGCAGGTCCACCACAAACTCGCGACCGCCTTACGAGGTAGGCCCGCCGTGCCGCTGCTGGCCGAGCACGCGGTTTTCATCTTTCGCCCCCTCTAGCACGTCCTTGCGCCCCATAGTGAGTGCAACACCAACTGCCGTGAGCGCGAAACACGCGCGAGTTCACGACAGGGGCGAAGTTCCTACTACAGCCGGATAATCGATAGTGTCGTGCCAGCCGGCCGCGGTGGCCGAGCGGTTCTAGGCGCTTCAGTCCGGAACCGCGCGACTGCTACGGTTGCAGGTTCGAATCCTGCCTCGGGCATGGATGTGTGTGATGTTCTTAGGTTAGTTAGGTTTAACTAGTTCTAAGTTCTAGGGGACTGATGACCTCATATGTTAAGTCCCATAGTGCTCAGAGCCATTTGAACCATTTGTCGTGCCAAAGAGCTGGTGTCCAGAAAAGGCGTCCCACGGCTCGCTCCTCAGTTCTTATCAGTTCACTTAATTTTTAGTATCCTTCTCTTTCGGCAACACCGCATCTCAAACGTTAGGATTATCTTATTTTCCGGTTTCTTCACAGTCCATGGTTCACTTTCATAAACGCAGTGCTCCTGACGTTGTCTCATATTAAGGCCTGTGTTTGATACTTGCAGAGTTTTGAGAGAAATGCTCCGACTTCCTATGCTAGTCCACTTGTTACATCCTCTTGCTATGTCCTTCGTGCATTATTTTGCTACGAAGGTAACAGTATTCTTTAACTTCGTCTTCTAAATGGTCCAGACATTTGATAGTAATCTCATTTCTGACGTTCGTCAACAGCTCCTGCAATTCTCCTCAGTTTTCACAGAAATAACAATACCATCAGCAAATCTCATCATCGATATCGTTTCACCCTGATTTTTAATCAGGCTTATAAAGATTTCGTTTATTTTCTTCAGTCATACCCGTTGAAGAGTAAACACTGCATCTCCATGTTGCGCGCTTCTTACTCGGAAGACTTCATTCTTAGTACTGAGCGAGGGGATGCAGTGGTTAAGAAACTGGAATCTTATTCAAGAGGATGGTGGTCAAAATTACTGACCAGCCATCCAGACTTTTCTTCATTTGCCTAAATCACTAACATGAATGCCGGGATCGTTCCTTTGAGACAGCACGGTCTTTTTCCTTTCCCGTCCTTCCACATTCCGAACTTGTGCTTGTGATGCCACACCTTCCAAGGTAGCATACTACACTCACGCTCAAAAATTAAGGATAATGCTGATACATGGTGAAACAACGCTCTGGTGGGCGGTTTGTGGGTTTAAATCACCTCGGGATATGACCATGCGGTGCATTTGACCTGCGGTCGTCGCACGGTGGCGCTGGCAGCAGTCCACATACGCAGAGGTGTGTTGGTGCCTGTCAGAGCACGGTGCAGCGAGTAAGTGTGCAGACGTTTTCAGACGTGCTAATGGTGACTGTGTCTTGAAAATGGCTCAAAGAACACATATTGATGACATTATGAGGGGTGGAATACTAGGGCGACTGGAGGCTGGTCAAACACAGCAGGTCGTAGCACAGACCCTCCATGTGCCACAAAGTGTGATATCAAGTTTATGGCAACGATTCCAGCAGACAGGAAACGTGTCCAGGCGCTACAGTACGGGACGTCCACAGTGTACAACACCACAAGAAGACTGAAATCTCACCATCAGTGCCCGCAGACGGCCATGGAGTACTGCACGTAGCCTTGCTCGGGACCTTACCGCAGCCACTGGAACAGTTGTCTCCAGACACACAGTCTACAGACGACTGAAAAGACATGGTTTATTCGCCCAGAGACCTTCAAGGTGCATTCCACTGACCCCTGGTCACAGGAGAACCCGTAAAACCTGGTGTCAAGAACACAGTACATTGTCATTGGAGCAGTGGTCTCAGGTTATGGTCACGGACGAGTCCAGGTATAGTCTGAACAGTGATTCTCACCGGTTTTTTATCTGGCGTGAACCAGAAACCAGATACCAACCCCTTAATGTCCTCGAAAGGGGCCTGTATGGAGGTCGTGGTTTGATGGTGTGGGGTGGAATTATGATTGGTGCACGTACACCATGTCTTTGACAGAGGAACTGTAACAGGTGAGGTGTATCGGGACGTCATCTTGCACCAGTATGTCCGCCTTTTCTGAGGTGCTGCGGGTCCCACCTTCCACCTGATGGATGATAGCGCACGGCCCCACCGAGTTACCATCTTTGAGGAGTACCTTGAAACAGAAGATATCAGGCGAATGGAGTGGCCTGTCTGTTCTCCAGACCTAAATCCCATCGAGCACGTCTGGGATGCTCTCGGTCGACGTATCGCAGCGCGTCTTCAAACCCCTAGGAAACTTCAGGAGCTCCGACAGGCACTGGTGCAAGAACGGGAGGCTAAACCCCAGCAGCTGATCGACCACCTGATGCAGAGTATGCCAACCTGTTGTGCGGCCATATTGATGTAGGGGTACAGGTGCAGGAAACAGTGGAGTTTTGTAACACATGTGTTTCGGAACGGTTTTCTCAACTTATCACCAATACCGTGGCTTTACAGATCTGTATCGTGTGTTTTCCTTATGTGCCTATGCTATTAGCGCCAGTTTTGTGCAGTACCACGTTGTATAGCACCACATTCTGCAATTATCCTTAATTTATGAGCATGAGTGTATTATTAGCACATCAGAATTAGGCTGATAAGAGATTAATAGCCCTTTTAGGCTACCAACATTATTCCTATATGAAGTAACTAATTTTGACTTTAATTTTATTCGTGGTTTTGTGTGTGTCGTGAAGGCGGATGAGAGGTACGAAATAGATAGTAACGACGCCCTGGTGTAGAGGTGCTGCTCCTAATTGCAATTAATTTATAAGTTAATAATTTTCGCACAGACGGCGTTTTCCTTTGTAAGAGAGCCCTTTGTGCTAAATTTGTCCAGTGCATCACGCATGAATACACCAGAGAGGCGACAGAGAAGCTGTTCTAGCCGTGAGAAGGAGCAAAGACCTGGCGATGTAACTTAATTGAACAGCCCGCACAAAACTATACCAACGACGAGAGGTTGGCCATGAAAAGTTGAGCCCTCTGCGCAGTCGGGCGTTTTCTTAGAAATCCGAAGTTTTAAATAATCCCACAGCTAGGGCCCTGCCTCGATGGGACCCCAGATCTTCTGCCATAAAGATGCGTTTCTGTGCCTGGTTCAGTCAGTCTCCGACCACATGATCCTACCGCTTAGGCGCCTAGTTGGGACTGTTAAACTGAGTTTACTTTGCAAGTGTGAAGGAACAGACATAGCTGATAATCTTCAGCTGCACGAAATATTTTCGAACTTTACTCGGTGACTGTGAATTCCTTCACGTCAACTGTATTAGATATAGATCTATTACACAGCAGCGACCCGTGAAAATTTCTGCCGGATCGTGACTCGAATCTGGCTTTCTCGTTTGTCGCGAACGGTCGTCTTAACAGCTTCGGCTATCCGTGCACGCTCTTCGCTCGTGATAAGCGAGAAGCCGGGTTCGAGTCCCAGTCAAACACAAATTTTCATGTGTCACTAATAGATTATATTCATATCTATCACAGATGATGTCAAATGCATTCGCAGACTGCGAATAAGTTTCGTAATAGTTAATAGAGCTATGAATAGACGGCTATCCTTCGCACGCCGACACTTGTTGATGGCCCGGCACTGAAATCTGCAGCAATTTGTGTAAAGGTTGCACTACTGTCACTTTGAAAGATTCTCTTCAGTCGTCGTCGGTCTCATTCTTGCAGGATCTTTTTCCGGCCGCAGAGATGTCGGAGATTTGATGTTTTACCGGGTTCCTGATATTCACGGTTCACTCGTGATATGGTCATACGAGAAAATCCCCACTTTATCTCTGCCTCGGATATGCTGTGTCCCATCGCTCGTGCGCCGACTATAACACCACGTCTAGATTCACTTAAATTTTGATAACCTGCCGTAGTAGCAGCAGAAACCGATCTTAGAACTGCACCAGACACATGTTGTCTTACACTCCTGGAAATTGAAATAAGAACATCGTGAATTCATTGTCCCAGGAAGGGGAAACTTTATTGACACATTCCTGGGGTCAGATACATCACATGATCACACTGACAGAACCACAGGCACATAGACACAGGCAACAGAGCATGCACAATGTCGGCACTAGTACAGTGTATATCCACCTTTCGCAGCAATGCAGGCTGCTATTCTCCCATGGAGACGATCGTAGAGATGCTGGATGTAGTCCTGTGGAACGGCTTGCCATGCCATTTCCACCTGGCGCCTCAGTTGGACCAGCGTTCGTGCTGGACGTGCAGACCGCGTGAGACGACGCTTCATCCAGTCCCAAACATGCTCAATGGGGGACAGATCCGGAGATCTTGCTGGCCAGGGTAGTTGACTTACACCTTCTAGAGCACGTTGGGTGGCACGGGATACATGCGGACGTGCATTGTCCTGTTGGAACAGCAAGTTCCCTTGCCGGTCTAGGAATGGTAGAACGATGGGTTCGATGACGGTTTGGATGTACCGTGCACTATTCAGTGTCCCCTCGACGATCACCAGTGGTGTACGGCCAGTGTAGGAGATCGCTCCCCACACCATGATGCCGGGTGTCGGCCCTGTGTGCCTCGGTCGTATGCAGTCCTGATTGTGGCGCTCACCTGCACGGCGCCAAACACGCATACGACCATCATTGGCACCAAGGCAGAAGCGACTCTCATCGCTGAAGACGACACGTCTCCATTCGTCCCTCCATTCACGCCTGTCGCGACACCACTGGAGGCGGGCTGCACGATGTTGGGGCGTGAGCGGAAGACGGCCTAACGGTGTGCGGGACCGTAGCCCAGCTTCATGGAGACGGTTGCGAATGGTCCTCGCCGATACCCCAGGAGCAACAGTGTCCCTAATTTGCTGGGAAGTGGCGGTGCGGTCCCCTACGGCACTGCGTAGGATCCTACGGTCTTGGCGTGCATCCGTGCGTCGCTGCGGTCCGGTCCCAGGTCGACGGGCACGTGCACCTTCCGCCGACCACTGGCGACAACATCGATGTACTGTGGAGACCTCACGCCCCACGTGTTGAGCAATTCGGCGGTACGTCCACCCGGCCTCCCGCATGCCCACTATACGCCCTCGTTCAAAGTCCGTCAACTGCACATACGGTTCACGTCCACGCTGTCGCGGCATGCTACCAGTGTTAAAGACTGCGATGGAGCTCCGTATGCCACGGCAAACTGGCTGACACTGACGGCGGCGGTGCACAAATGCTGCGCAGCTAGCGCCATTCGACGGCCAACACCGCGGTTCCTGGTGTGTCCGCTGTGCCGTGCGTGTGATCATTGCTTGTACAGCCCTCTCGCAGTGTCCGGAGCAAGTATGGTGGGTCTGACACACCGGTGTCAATGTGTTCTTTTTTCCATTTCCGGGAGTGTATTTGGGCGTTGCCTACCGCAATGCCATATTCTGCCTGTTTACATATCTCTGTATTTGCGGACAAGTTACCAATTAACACAATTCATTCCCAAGCAAATTTTGAAACCGTTATTTTTTTTAACTATACATGAAACACGTTATAAGTTTACCAAACGGGCAGTGACGCCAGGCTACCCTGGGCGAAAGGTACGAACCATTCAACGAAACACCATCGATATGGGCTTTTGTAGACTAAGGCCCACTCGTTTACCCTTGATTACAGCATTGCTTAGCGCCTTGCCTCAGCCCGTCAACACCGACACTGGAATGTTGATGACTGGAAATATGTTGCCTCGCCGGACGAGTCTCGTATCAAATTATATCGAGCGAATGGTCGTTTACGGGAATGGAGACAATCTCATGAATCCATGGACCCTACATGTCAGCAGGGGACTGTTCAATATGTTGGAGGTTCTGTAAGGGAGTGGGGCGTGTGCATTTGGATTGATATGGAACCCCCCGATACGTGCAGATACGACTCTGACAGGAGACACGTACGTAAGCATCCTGTCTGATCACTTGCATCCATTCATGTCCATTGATCATTCCGACGGACTTGGGCAATTCCAGCAGGACAATGCGACACCCTCCACGTCCAGAATTGATACAGAGGGGTTCCAAGAAGACTCTTCTGAGTTTAAACACTTCCGCTGGCCACCAAACTCCGCAGACATGAACATTATTGAGCATATCTGGGAACGCCCTGCAACGTGCTGTTCAGAAGAGGTCTCCAACCCCTCGTACTCTTACGGATTTATGAACAGCCCTGCAGTATCTATGGCGTCATTTCCCTCCAGAACCACTTCAGAAATTAGTCGAGTCCATGCCACGTCGTGCGGCGGCACTTTTGTGTGCTCAAACGGGGGCGCTACACGTTATTATGCAGGTGTGCCAGTTTCTTTGGCTCTTTAGTGTAAAAACAGTATTACATGCCTAGGCAGGTTAACAGGTGATGGTAATAACATTGGTTTCTCACTGTTACTCGAATCACATAATACGCGATCATTATGGGATGTAGACAGTGTGTCATATGGAAGTTTGAAGCCGTTTCGAGGAACATGCACGTATAGCATGGTCCGGTACATTTTTCATTTGTCGCTAATATATATATATATATATATGAATGATGATGGAAATAGGATCACATTTGAGGAAGTGGAGAAAATGGTCAATATATTGCAGTGCAATAAATCGGCTGGGGTGGATGAAATTAAGGCGGAACTCATCAAATACAGTGGAATGTCAGGTCTTAAATGGCTACACAGGATAATTGAAATGGCCTGGGAGTCGGGACAGGTTCCATCAGACTGGCCGAAAGCAGTAATCACACCAATCTTTAAACATGGAGACAGAAAAGATTGTAACAAGTACAAAGGTATCTCTTTAATCAGCGTTGTGGGTAAAATCTTCTCAGGTATTGTTGAAAGGAAAGTGCGAGTATTAGTTGAGGACAAATTGGATGAAAATCAGTGTAGGTTTAGGCCTCTTAGAGGTTGTCAGGACCAAATCTTTAGCTTACGGCAAATAATGGAGAAGTTTTGCGAGTGTAACAGGGAATTGTATCTGTAGTGTTAGCAGTTAGCCAACACTACATACACTACTTGGTTGAGGAGGCCGAATGCACGCGTTAACTCACGCAGGCTAGAGATAGGTCTGAAACAGGATACGTAATGAATGCTATAAAGAAAAGTACGTAGCTGCTGGAATACTTAACTTTAATCCATCATTGTTGTACATCGCTCTTGACGATACAAGTGAGACACTGTAGATCATGCAATGTAATACTAATGGCGCCTTGCTAGGTCGTAGCCATTGACTTAGCTGAAGGCTATTCTAACTATCTGCTCTGCAAATGAGCGAGGCTTCGTCAGTGTGCATCGCTAGCTAAGTCGTCCGTACAACTGGGGCGAGTGCTAGTCCGTCTCTCGAGACCTGCCGTGTGGTGGCGCTCTGTCTGCGATCACTGACAGTGGCGACACGCGGGTCCGACATGTACTAATGGACCGCGGCTGATTTAAAGCTACCACTTAGCAAGTGTGGTGTCTGGCGGTGACACCACAGTATCTATGCTTTATAGATATAGAAAAGGCATGTGACCGGGTTCCTAGGAGGAAGTTATTGTCTGTTCTACGAGATTATGGAATAGGAGGCAAACTTTTGCAAGCAATTAAAGGTCTTTACATAGATAGTCAGGCAGCAGTTAGGGTTGACTGTAAATTGAGTTCATGGTTCAGAGTAGTTTCAGGGGTAACACAAGGCTGCAACCTGTCTCCACTGTTGTTCATATTATTTATGGATCATATGTTGAAAACAATAGACTGGCTGGGTGAGATTAAGATATGTGAACACAAAACAAGCAGTCTCGCATATGCAGATGACTTAGTTGTGATGGCAGATTCGATTGAAAGTTTGCAAAGTAATATTTCAAAATTAGATTACAAATGTAAGGACTATGGTATGAAGATTAGCATCTCCAAAACGAAAGTAATGTCAGTGGGAAAGAAATATAAACGGATTGAGTGCCAAATAGGAGGAACAATGTTAGAACAGGTGGACGGTTTCAAGTACTTAGGATGCATATTCTCACAGGATGACAACATAGTGAAAAAACTGGAAGCGAGGTGTAGCAAAGCTAATGCAGTGAGCGCTCAGCTACGATCTACTCTCTTCTGCAAGAAGGAAGTCAGCACCAAGACTAAGTTATCTGTGCACCGTTCAATCTTTCGATCAACTTTATTGTATGGGAGCGAAAGCTGGGTGGATTCAGGTTACCTTATCAACAAGGTTGAGGTTACGGATATGAAAGTAGCTAGGATGATTGCAGGTACTAGTAGATGGGAACAATGGCAGGAGGGTGTCCGCAATGAGGAAATCAAAGAAAAACTGGGAATGAACACTATAGATGTAGCAGTCAGGGCGAACAGGCTTAGATGGTGAGGTCATGTTACACGCATGGGAGAAGCAAGGTTACCCAAGAGACTCATGGGTTCAGCAGTAGAGGGTAGGAGGAGTCGGGGCAGACCAAGGAGAAGGTTCCTGGATTCGGTTAAGAATGATTTTGAAGTAATAGGCTTAACGTCAGAAGAGGCACCAATGTTAGCACTGAATAGGGGATCATGGAGGAATTTTATAAGGGGACCTATGCTCCAGACCGAACGCTGAAAGGCATAATCAGTCTTAAATGATGATGATGATGATCACTAATATATTATATCCATACGTAACACAGCTGACGTCAAATGAATTCGAAGTCTGCGAATAAGTCTGGCGATATTTAAACTGAGTGACAAAGACACCTGAAGGTCGATAAAAGATTGTCGATTAGCCAGAGAAACAGTAAATAATCTTGTTGCTCGCTACTTGCGACAGTCAGGTCATCCAGAAATACGCTGGCAACTCGTAATTACTAATGAATCTGTATCACCGACGCTACCGTGTCGTCACTAAGGTAATCTGCCACCTCATTAGACAATATCTCTCTCACTTGCCTTTAATTGCATGTTTTATTTCTTCATTTTGTACACGTCATCTGATTACTTAAATGTGTGGTTTGATTGACACGGCACTGTCTCCTGATACAGTAATAGCTGTTTCCTGTCAACACACTTTTATCACTGACTTCAGTACCTTTTTCTTAGGGTTCTGTACGTCAGTCGGTAAAAACAGAATCCTTGTAGGGTTGCTTTGTTTACATTTGTCCGTCTATCTGTCTGTCTGTCTGATTGTTAAAAATCCTTGTTCTCAGGAATGGGTAGAGAAAGCAATTTGAAATTTGTCACATATTAAGGTCTAGGTCGCTTGGCGGTATAAAAAACTGAAGCTTCTAAGTCAGTGTCATCAAAAAGTGCAGCCATTTATGTCACATTTTGGTACTTCCTGTTGACGTAGAATAATGAAATTTAGCAAGGAGCAAGATTTCACTGAAAAAGTAAAGGTAAAAAGGCCAGAATTGTTAATATGTGATTACATCACACGATAAAAAGATTTTTGTCATTTGCTATCCGACTGTGTCTGTCCGCCCCCCTTTAAACGGATTTTCCCCAGGCACGGGTAGATGTGTAAAGTTCAAATTTATGTCACACAAGTAGGGGGACAAAGCAGGAGCGGGTGCATTTTGTTACTGCAGTTTGCCTACATCAGGGTCAGGTTTTCCCCTGAGAGCGTACCTGATGTAGGCAAACCGCACTAACAAAATGCACCCGCTCTACTTTGTTCCCCTACTGACACACTATGGTCTACGATAAATTGGCAGTGTAATACATGTGAGCCCCCCCATGAACCATGGACCTTGCCGTTGGTGGGGAGGCTTGCGTGTCTCAGTGACAAACATAGCCGTACTGTAGGTACAACCACAACGGAGGAGTATCTGTTGAGAGGCCAGACAAACGTGTGGTTCCTGAAGAGCGGCAGCAGCCTTTTCAGTAGTTGCAAGGGCAACAGTCCGGATGATTGACTGATCTGGCCTTGTAACAATAACCAAAACGGCCTTGCTGTGCTGGTACTGCGAACGGCTGAAAGCAAGGGGAAACTACGGCCATAATTTTTCCTGAGGGCATGCAGCTTTACTGTATGATTAAATGATGATGGCGTCCTCTTGGGTAAAATATTCCGGAGGTAAAATAGTCCCCCATTCGGATCTCCGGGCGGGGACTACTCAAGAGGATGTCGTTATCAGGAGAAAGAAAACTGGCGTTCTACGGATTGGAGCGTGGAATATCAGGTCCCTTAATCGGGCAGGTAGGTTAGAAAATTTGAAAAGGGAAATGGATAGGTTGAAGTTAGATATAGTGGGAATTAGTGAAGTTCGGTGGCAGGAGGAACAAGACTTCTGGTCAGGTGACTACATGGTTATAAACACAAAGTCAAATAGGGGTAATGCAGGAGTAGGTTTAATAATGAATAGGAAAATAGGAACGCGGGTAAGCTACTACAAACAGCTTAGTGAACGCATTATTGTGGCCAAGATAGATACGAAGCCCACACCTACTACAGTAGTACAAGTTTATATGCCAACTAGCTCTGCAGATGACGAAGAAATTGAAGAAATGTATGATGAAATAAAAGAAATTATTCAGATAGTGAAGGGAGACGAAAATTTAATAGTCATGGGTGACTGGAATTCGAGTGTAGGAAAAGGGAGAGAAGGAAACGTAGTAGGTGAATATGGATTGGGGCTAAGAAATGAAAGAGGAAGCCGCCTGGTAGAATTTTGCACAGAGCACAACTTAATCATAGCTAACACTTGGTTTAAGAATCATGAAAGAAGGTTGTATACGTGGAAGAACCCTGGAGATACTAAAAGGTATCAGATAGATTATATAATGGTAAGACAGAGATTTAGGAACCAGGTTTTAAATTGTAAGACATTTCCAGAGGCAGATGTGGACTCTGACGACAATCTATTGGTTATGACCTGTAGATTAAAACTGAAGAAACTGCAAAAAGGTGGGAATTTAAGGAGATGGGACCTGGATAAACTGAAAGAACCAGAGGTTGTACAGAGTTTCAGGGAGAGCATAAGGGAACAATTGACAGGAATGGGGGAAAGAAATACAGTAGAAGAAGAATGGGTAGCTTTGAGGGATGAAGTAGTGAAGGCAGCAGAGGATCAAATAGGTAAAAAGACGAGGGCTAGTAGAAATCCTTGGGTAACAGAAGAAATATTGAATTTAATTGATGAAAGGAGAAAATATAAAAATGCAGTAAATGAAGCAGGCAAAAAGGAATACAAACGTCTCAAAAATGAGATTGACAGGAAGTGCAAAATGGCTAAGCAGGGATGGCTAGAGGACAAATGTAAGGATGTAGAGGCTTATCTTACTAGGGGTAAGATAGATACTGCCTACAGGAAAATTAAAGAGACCTTTGGAGATAAGAGAACCACTTGTATGAATATCAAGAGCTCAGATGGAAACCCAATTCTAAGCAAAGAAGGGAAAGCAGAAAGGTGGAAGGAGTATATAGAGGGTCTATACAAGGGCGATGTACTTGAGGACAATATTATGGAAATGGAAGAGCATGTAGATGAAGATGAAATGGGAGATACGATACTGCGTGAAGAGTTTGACAGAGCACTGAAAGACCTGAATCGAAACAAGGCCCCCGGAGTAGACAACATTCCATTGGAACTACTGGCGGCCTTGGGAGAGCCAGTCCTGACAAAACTCTACCATCTGGTGAGCAAGATGTATGAAACAGGCGAGATACCCTCAGACTTCAAGAAGAATATAATAATTCCAATCCCAAAGAAAGCAGGTGTTGACAGATGTGAAAATTACCGAACTATCAGTTTAATAAGCCACGGCTGCAAAATACTAACGCGAATTCTTTACAGACGAATGGAAAGACTAGTAGAAACCGACCTCGGGGAAGATCAGTTTGGATTCCGTAGAAATGTTGGAACACGTGAGGCAATACTAACCTTACGACTTATCTTAGAAGAAAGATTAAGAAAAGGCAAACCTACGTTTCTAGCATTTGTAGACTTAGAGAAAGCTTTTGACAATGTTAACTGGAATACTCTCTTTCAAATTCTAAAGGTGGCATGGGTAAAATACAGGGAGCGAAAGGCTATTTACAATTTGTACAGAAACCAGGTGGCAGTTATAAGAGTCGAAGGACATGAAAGGGAAGCAGTGGTTGGGAAGGGAGTAAGACAGGGTTGTAGCCTCTCCCCGATGTTATTCAATCTGTATATTGAGCAAGCAGTAAAGGAAACAAAAGAAAAATTCGGAGTAGGTATTAAAATCCATGGAGAAGAAAGAAAAACTTTGAGGTTTGCCGATGACATTGTAATTCTGTCAGAGACAGCAAAGGACTTCGAAGAGCAGTTGAACGGAATGGATGGTATCTTGAAGGGAGGATATAAGATGAACATCAACAAAAGCAAAACGAGGATAATGGAATGTAGTCGAATTAAGTCGGGTGATGTTGAGGGTATTAGATTAGGAAATGAGACACTTAAAGTAGTAAAGGAGTTTTGCTATTTGGGGAGCAAAATAACTGATGATGGTCGAAGTAGAGAGGATATAAAATGTAGACTGGCAATGGCAAGGAAAGCGTTTCTGAAGAAGAGAAATTTGTTAACATCGAGTATAGATTTAAGTGTCAGGAAGTCATTTCTGAAAGTATTTGTATGGAGTGTAGCCATGTATGGAAGTGAAACATGGACGGTAAATAGTTTGGACAAGAAGAGAATAAAAGCTTTCGAAATGTGGTGCTACAGAAGAATGCTGAAGATTAGATGGGTAGATCACATAACTAATGAGGAGGTACTGAATAGGATTGGGGAGAAGAGGAGTTTGTGGCACAACTTGACCAGAAGAAGGGATCGGTTGGTAGGACATGTTCTGAGGCATCAAGGGATCACCAATTTAGTATTGGAGGGCAGCGTGGAGGGTAAAAATCGTAGGGGGAGACCAAGAGATGAATACACTAAGCAGATTCAGAAGGATGTAGGTTGCAGTAGGTACTGGGAGATGAAGAAGCTTGCACAGGATAGAATAGCATGGAGAGCTGCATCAAACCAGTCTCAGGACTGAAGACCACAACAACAACAACAATACATGTGAGCTTCTAAGCCATCGCAATCGAAACATATGGCCATTTACATCACATTTTTTGATACTCACAGATTCACTCATCAGAATCTGTAGGGTACTTCCCTTTGGTCTAGAAAGGTGGTAAAATGTAATTTTCTGAGAGCTAAAAACAAAAGAGGTCAATTGCATTTCGTTCACGAAATTAAATTATTTTTAGGAGATTGTAATTATTGCTGCTATTTTTTAAGACTGTAATACTGATTACTGATTACGTAAGTAACCAATAATTACATTTTCTCATTTCTAGCGGTAATATCTGACATAATGGGGTGGAAGCCACAGCTTGTGAAGCCCAAACTCTTCATCACATAGTTCACACACTACACCCTTACTTCATGCTTTATATCATGCATCTAAGACAGTATAATTGAGACATATACATCATATATTGGGATTTTTTTCCGTCGGTGTATTTTGGACGATGACACGTGGTGCTGTGTCAGTGGAAACCTAGAGTACACAATGCTCTTGAGATCACTCTTTTGACATTCCATCGTGGACCTGGAGTACCCGCTGGATCTGTTTGGTTTCAGAGATCGCGAAGCTGACGCACGAGTTCTCGTCGGTGACGCTGTTCCGCAACAAGACGGTGCGCTACGCAGCGCGCATGCACGCCATCATCGCCTGCCAGATGGAGTTCCAGCTCTACCCCATGGACATCCAGGTCTGCCCCATGTACATCGAGAGTTGTGAGTACACGCGGGTTGTCTCAGTCTCACCAGCAAAGCCTGCAAAATGCTTTCTGCTGTCATCTGGAGCGGCGGGGCGGGACGCATGGGGAATAATTGCTGGCAAGGTCTCTCAACCCTTTAATTACGGTGCGGCCTCTAGTAGCAGTCTGCCGCACGAGTGCGCGCCACTATACGCTGAGACAGCGTTGTAAGCAAATGTGAGCACGGAACGCGAAAACTGAGTGCTTGTTTCTCGTTCATTTCGTGGATGTGTGCAGCGAAGCGACATTGTCAAAGCTAGAAATACCTATTATATTAAATTGCTGTTCTTGTACGCTGTAATTTATAAATAACTACGATCCAGTATAATTTAATCATTCTGTGTTAAGCCTAGTTTACACGACGACATTGGGTTGCGCCACTCGTTGCGTGGAACGAGTTGCACGCAAATGGCTTCATATTTGACTGTAGACACAGTGAAACCAGTATATACTTCAGTTTCGTCGTTTTGTGGGTTCCTGAGTCGTGTCTGAAATGAAAGTTTTGGCAGCTGTACGTCGCACCACTTGTGATGCAGTTAACTTTTGTTGCGTGGAACCGCTGCATAAGAAAAAAATAAGAAACGTGTTTCGATTCGTGACTGGATGAAGAAAAGACGTCAGCACGGTTTCTCAGCATCCTTGCTGAAATAATTTGCAATGCAAGACCCAAGAAGTTCTTTTAATTATCTTAGAATGTCACCAGAACTGTTAACGTTTCTTCTAAATAGAGTTAATTATGCGATAAGGAATAAAGATACTGTAATGCATGAAGCACTGTCGTCAGAACTAAAATTACATATCACATTGCATGCATTACAATCGAGAACACTCGGCAAGCTATAAGATGCGGTTTTAGTTGATGACGACGCTTTTTCATTAACACCAATAATTATTAAAAGTAATAATTATTAATATTAACACCAGTAATTATTCGAAACAGGCCGCATTAAGAAGAGAATGGTTTGCAAACTACTCTCTTGAAGATGGACCTGAACAGTGGCAATATTTCAAAATTCAAACATATGTGAATGGAGAGCACTGTGCGACGTTTTAAATAGATGAAGACTGAATAAAGAATGTAGCTTCTTGAATTGTGCAGCCTTCCCTCCTATCAACATTATTCCCAAAAAAAAAAAAAAAAAAAAAGGAGTAGGCCAACTCGAACGATGGGATTTTATTCTTGTAGACAAGAGCATTGCTACACCTAGAATTACATATGCTTCTATTTTTCTTAATTCAGTTGTATATGTGCTCCCAATTCAATAAATTTTGCCCTGCAGCTCAGATATTGACAAACTACACAACTGGCCATTAAAATTGCTACACCAAGAAGAAATGCAGATGATAAACGGGTATTCATTGGTCAAATATATTATTCTAGAACTGACATGTGATTACATTTTCACGCAATTTGGGTGCATAGATCCTGAGAAATCAGTACCCAGAACAACCACCTCTGGCCGTAATAACGGCCTTGATACGCCTAGGCATTGAGTCAAACAGAGCTATGATGGCGTGTACAGGAACAGCTGCCCATGCAGCTTCAACACGATACCACAGTTCATCAAGAGTAGTGACTGGCATATTGTGACGAGACAGTTGCTCGGCCACCATTGACCAGACGTTTTCAATTGGTGAGAGATATGGATAATGTGCTGGCCAGGGCAGCAGTCGAACATTTTCTGTATCCAGAAAGGCCCATACAGGACCTGAAACATGCGGTCGTGAATTATCCTGCTGAAATATAGGGTTTTTTAGGGATCGAATGAACGGTAGAGCCACGGGTCGTAACACATCTGAAATGTAACGTCCACTGTTCAAAGTGTCGTCAATGCGAACAAGAGGTCACCGAGACGTGTAACCCCATACCATCACGCCGGGTGATACGCCAGTATGGCGATGACGAATACACGCTTCCAATGTGCGTTCACCGCGATGTCTACAAACACGGATGCGACCATCATGATGCTGTAAACAGAACCTGGATTCATCCGAAAAAATGACGTTTTGCCATTCTTGCACCCAGGTTCGTCGTTGAGTACACCGTCGCAGGCGCTCCTGTCTGTGATGCAGCGTCAAGGGTAACTGCAGCCATGGTCTCCGAGCTGATAGTCATGTTTTGCGCCGGCCGCGGTGGTCTAGCGGTTCTAGGCGCTCATTCTGGAACCGCGGGGCTGCTACGGTCGCAGGTTCGAATCCTGCCTCGGGCATGGATGTGTGTGATGTCCTTAGGTTAGTTAGGTTTAAGTAGTTCTAAGTTCTAGGGGACTGATGATCTCAGATGTTAAGTCCCATAGTGCTCAGAGCCATTTGAACCATGTTGCTGCAAACGTCGTCGAACTGTTCGTGCAGATGGTAGTTGTCTTGCAAACGTCCCCATCTGTTGACTCAGGGCTCGAGACGTGGCTGCACGATCCGTTACAGTCATGCAGATAAGATGCCTGTCATCTCGACTGCTAATGATACGAGGCCGTTGGGATCCAGCACGGCGTTCCGTATTACCCTCCTGAACCCACCAATTCCATATTCTGCTAACAGCCATTGGATCGATACCAACGCGAGCAGCAATGTCGCGATACGATAAACCGCAATCGCGTTAGGGTACAATCCGACCTTTATCAAAGTCGGAAACGTGATGGTACGCATTTCTCCTCCTTACACGAGGCATCACAACGTTTTACCAGGCAACGCCGGTCAACTGCTGTTTGTGTATGAGGAATCGGTTGGAAACTTTCCTCATGTCAGCACGTTGTAGGTGTCGCCATCGGCGCCAACCTTGTGAGAATACTCTGAAAAGCTAATCATTTGCATATCACAGCATCTTCTTCCTGCCGGTTAAATTTCGCGTCTGTAGCGCATCATCTTCGTGGTGTAGCAATTTTAATGGTCAGTAGTGTATCTGTGCTATGATCGCACGTGACGGTCTCAGGAGCAACAATATGTTGCTTATTTTTGTTATCAGCATCACTGAAATCCCACAAACACCTATGCAAAGAATAGATATCTAAAAAGCGAACATTATTCTCCGTTCCCAACTTCATATTTCAGTCTGTCTACACTCTATGAACACACATAACCTCTAAACTTATGCAGCTAATGTCGCAAAAGTTGGAACACGCCGAAAGTGTTTAGTTTCACTGACGAGTTGCGCAAACGCGCGGCGCGCATGCGAAGAGGCCGGTAGCGCAGTTGCCTGCAACCTAGTGTCGTCGTGTAAACTAGGCTTTACAGACATATGGAAAAGAAATTGCTACTCTATCTACATTCCGAAAACAAATCCAATGGTAAAATGATTAATTACTTTTGGGCTTTTCAATAATAATTTATCCCTCGTCGTTCGGAAATGAAGAAGGAAAAGAGTTAGGCATTCAAAGGCTTTGGCGAGTTGCAGCGCCTTTTGTAAAAAAAGTTTTAAAACGTTTACTTGGTGCCATAGATTTCATTGTACGAGGGACGTTCGAAAAGTAATTGTCGTTCAAATGGCTCTGAGCACTATGGGACTTAACATCTGTGGTCATCAGTCCCCTAGAACTTAGAACTACTTAAACCTAACTAACCTAAGGACATCACACACATCCATGCCCAAGGCAGGATTCGAACCTGCGACCGTAGCGGTAACGCGGTTCCAGACTGAAGCGCCTAGAACCGCACGGCCACACCGGCCGGCTAGTAATTGTCGTCATTGTTTCTGACAGAGAATATGGAACACCAGGTAACACAAGCAAACACCATGTGAATGCACACCCGCTGATGGATCGACGACGAAAGGGGCATCAGCAGAGGGATGGCGCATGCACAGTGCGCCAACGAACAGAATATCAGCAGAGCGACGTGTCCACGTCACGATGGCAGACGGACGTGTACTGACAACGTGGTCACCAGAGCAAGTGCGTGTTGTTATCCGGTATGAATGAGGACGTAGGGCTAGTACGTCTGTCACCCATGAACGGCTACAGACTATTTGTAGTGAAGAGGTCAAGTCCAATAGTTAGTCGCTGGTGTTGCATGTTCAGAGAAGGAAGGTACAGTGTGGAAAACGAAGGTCGAAGTGGGCGTCCCTCCAAATCCACGAATGAAAACAACGTTGCCAGAATAGAGAACACGGTGTTAATGGACAGGCGTGCAACGGTATCAGATGTGGCATCCACACTGCGTATTGGCTGCGCTCAGGCCCATCACATGCTTCGTGATGTGTTCGGTCACCGCAAAGTGTCTGCAAGATGGGTGCCAAAAATCCCGGCCAGGGATCACAAGAGCGAAAGGATGGTAATCAGCACCAATCATTTAATGCGGTACACGCGAGAGAGAAATGAGTTCCTGTTCAAAATCATCACAGGCGACGAAACATACGAGGGGCTTTTGAAAAATTCGTGCAAAGTCCGAGAGATAGCACCAGCGGTGTCTATCGAGCTCATTTTTAGTTGGTAGCATCTTTGCAAAGAACGCACACCAAGTTTCAGTCATATTGGTCTATTTCTTTGTGTTTGGCATTCGTGTGAATCAAGGAAGTCGAGTGATGGACAAAAAATGGACGAAAAAGAATTTCCTGTTTTGGCTAAACATTACTTTATGAAAGGCAAAACGCCTCAGGAGACGAAAGAAAAACTTGATAAACATTACAGTGAGTCTGCAGATTCGATTACAACAGTTTATAAGTGGTTTCAAAATTTTCGGAGTGGCCATATGGGCACAAGTGATGCTGAACATCCTGGACGCCCTGTGGAAGTCACGACTCCAGAAATAATTGACGAAATCCATGACATGGTGATGGAAGACAGAAAACTTAAGGTGCGTGAGATTGCTAGTGCTGTGGGAATCTCGAATGAACGGGTGCATAATATTTTGCATAAACATTTGGACATGAGAAAGCTATCTGCAAGATTGGTTCCTCGATTGCTCATGCTCGACCAGAAACTGAATCGTGTGACGTGTTGCAAGGATGGTTCGCAGCTGTTCAAAAAGAATCCGCAGAACTTTAAGCGTCGCTTCGTCACTGTGGATGAAACATGGATACATTACCATACTCCTGAGACGAAAGAACAAACTAAACAAAGGGTTGCCACGGGAGAATCTGCACCAAAAAAGGCAAAGATCATTCCTTCGATCGGAAAGGTTATGGCGACTGTCTTTTGGGATTCGCAAGGGATACTCCTCATCGACTCTCTGGAAAAGGATAACACTATTACAGGTGCATATCATTCATCGTTTTCGGACCGCTTGAAAACCGAGCAACAAGGAAATCGCCGGCGATTGGACCGCAAAAAAGTTCTTTTCCATCACGACAATGCACCAGTACACACCTCAGCAGTTGTGGTCGTAAAATTAATGGAAATAGGATTCCAACTCGTTGCACATCCCCCCTATTCTCCAGACTTGGCTCCCTCAGACTACTATTTGTTCCCTAAATTGAAGAAATGGCAGGCGGGACTAAGATTTTATTCAAATGAGAAGGTGATTACAGCAACTAATAGCAACTAATAGCTATTATTCGGAAGGGGTCAAGAAATTAGAACAGCGTTGGACGAAGTGTATAAGTCTGAAAGGAGACTATGTCGAAAAATAAAAAAGGTTTACCCCAAACACGTAAGTAGTTTTTATTTTTGCACGGGCTTTCCAGTCGCCCCTAGTATGTGCACCACTTTACCACAGAACCAAACGCCGCCTCAATGACGTGGAAGCATCCCAAGTCACCGGTGAGGAAAACATTCGAAATGTCACCCTCCACAGGAAAATTACTACCACAGTACTCCGGGATGCGAAAGGGGTGATTCTCCTTGATTTCCTCCAGCAAGGGACAATCAGTGCAGTACGCTATTGCGACACCCTCACCAGACTCAGTTCTGCCATTCGATGAAAGAGACCAGGGCTCTTGAGTATAGGTGTTGCGCTCTTGGACGATAACGCAAAACCACACACACCGCTCCGCGCGGGGTAGCCGTGCGGTCTGGGGCGCCTTGTCACGGTTCGCGCGGCTCCCCCCGTCGGAGGTTCGAGTCCTCCCTTGGGCATGGGCATGTGTGTTGCCCTTAGTGTAAGTTAGCTTAAGTTAGATTAGGTATTGTCTAAGCCTAGGGACCGATGACCTCGGCAGTTTGGCCCCATACAACTTCCCATAATTTTCCAATTTCCACACACAGCGAGATTCTTAACAGATCAGATTCGTTGCTTCAGAGGAGAGGTATTGGATTGCTCGACCTACAGCCGCGGTCTTGCCCCATCTGACTTTCATCTGGTCCCTTCATTGAAAGCCAACTGTCAGGACATCACTTCCAAGTCAACACTGAGTTGGAGCAGCTGTGCAACAATTCCTTGCATCGCAGATCACCAAGTTTTACCACAGCGGCTCCTTCAAACTAATTGCACGCTACGACAAACGTCACATGTAACAAAAATAGTGCAAAGTGTATAGCTCACGATACCATTGTGTACTTGCTTTTGGTAATAAAATTTGGAAATTTTTGGTAAGTCCTATGGGACCAAAGTGCTGAGGTCATCGGTCCCTAGGCTTACACACTACTTAATCTAACTTACGCTATGGACAACACACACGCCCATGCCCAAGGGAGGACTCGAACCTCCGACAGGGGGAGCCGCGCGAACCGTGACAAGGCCCCCCCTAGACCGCACGGCTACCCCGCGCTGCTTGGCAATAAAGTTTTCGTGTGAAAAGCAATGACGAAACTTACTTTCAGAACGTAACTCGTACAGTATCATATAACACAGTCTTCTTCCGATACTGGTATCATCAAGAAGTTTTATCGCTTCAATCACACGACCCATCAACTCATCGGATTTTATGAAAGAAGATTTTACTTGGAAAGTGACGTTATGTCACGTTATGGTAATGCGCCGTAAATTTTTGTAATGTTCCCCCGAATGTCACTTACGAAACGTATAATAAATTCCGACATTTTGTCCCGATATTAGGTTTGTGCAATATATGCTCATTATAAAGAAAAGCAAGTTGAAAGTATAGAAAAACAACTTCTCGTACCTTTTCACAGCTAAATTTTAGAATAGGTCCTATCGATATCTGAATAATATTACACATGTTCACTGCCCACACAAGAAGCTCAGTGCAACGAAGGACAAACTGCGGTTTCTGTATCTGCTTTCGAGTTTTGTGGTCAACTTTTTTTTGCTATCACCTATCTTTGCTGAGCAGCTACCTGTCAGGATGCAGATTTCTCTCCCGTCAATCCGTTTGGCTGCCAATAAAATACCTAACAACCTCAACATCACCTCTTCTTTCTTCAGTTTCTCTTCCATTTTCTGCACAATATATCTATTTCTGCGGACAGATCACCAAACATTGGTAGCTCCATTATGCAACCATAGGACTCTACTACAAACTAAACACATGAAGAATGAGTCTTTTCTTGAATAATAACCATCTTTTGATCTTAAAAGGACTTTCATTTGTATATAATTTATCAAACATGGGAAGAGACTCAATAAGGCTCGCATAATTGACCAAAAACGACTGTTATTTACAAAGTCAGTTTCTTCCAGCAGACAAGTTACTGATAGCAAAATATGCTACACTGAAAATTAAATAGAATAAATCTGCTGACATGGCTTTTTCGAAAGTGCTTTTTTTCAGTAAAGAATCTGTAGTGCAACATTCGCGTAATGACAACTCCCAAATGCATAATCCGAGAAACAGTACAATCCATCCCAGGGCAGATCTTCGCAAGAAATCATTAAGTAAAATAATACAAAGCTTGCCGTTCAGGTAGACGACAAACTTACTGTCTTATTCTGTTATAAATTCTGACAATGACATAAATAGCTGAAAGCATTACAAGACTGAGATGCTGATATTCAAGTCACGTAGTTCCTGCATTCTTCTCGGTACGAAGACCCACTCTAAGATGAAAACTGTTTTGTGATCAATAAGACGTAATACAAGGATCCCAGGTTTTTGCATAGATCACTGCCTCTTTCATTTGTGTTCAGAAATTACGCGCCTTGCCGTTTCATCCGCAAATACCATTCAGATGGTGTGGTTCTTCCTTCCATTCAAAAATCTCCATCAGAGAAACTAAAACCCTCTCAGTCCCTTTTAGTGCATCGAGCAACTCATGCTTCGACTTCCGGTGTAGTTTTTAAGTGATTGAAAACTGTACATTTACGGGTATGGTCAAACATATGCACCCGCGCTGAGTTCCGTAAATAACGCAAACTCATTAGCATCATCATATTCACCAACGCAATGATTAAACCATCTTCGATTATTCCGACCTTTAGTTTTTTTGTCCTGTCTATATTTTCTTCCTTCTTTTGGATTTCACTCCGACAGTGACAATAACAGAACGTGAAGAGATAATTTCTTATCCGCGCGTCTCCCCACATATAAAAGTGTGGCTGAAAGTAGAGCTCATACTATGCAGTGTTTTTACGGACTAAAGGTATGTTTGGCACCTGATGTAACGAATCTCGCTGCGAAAACATGCAATCACTGGCAATATGACAATACTCGTTCTTAAAGGGTTAAGTAACCAATCGGAAACTATGATCGTGCCAGGTGGAAAAAATTCAAATACAACTATAAAAATTAGTAAATATATCATGCCAGAGAACAGTAAACGACAAAAACTGTTAAAGTACCGTCCTGATGTAATCGCCTGATCATCATCTCTGTTTTCAATATGAAGTTTTTTAAAGGTGGCAGCAAATTTGTTTGCTATCAAATTAAGTATTTCATAGCCCTTATTAAACACATATGATGTCGAAAATGTCAGTTAAACAGCATTATACATAATGAGATTTTTCATTCTGCAGTGGAGTGTGCGCTGATATGAAACTTCCTGGCAGATTAAAACTGTATGGCGAACCGAGACTCGAACTCGGGACCTTTGCCTTACGCGGGCAAGTGCTATACCAACTGAGCTACCCAAGCACGACTCATGACCCGTCCTCACAGCTTCACTTCTGCCAGTACCTCGTCTCCTACCTTCCAAACTGCACACAAGCTCTCCTGCCAACCTTGCAGAACAAGCACCCCTGGAAGAAAGGATATTGCGGAGACATGGCTTAGCCGCAGCCTGGGTGATGTTTCCAGAATGAGATTTTCACTCTGCAGCGGAGAGTTCGCTGATATGAAACTTCCTGGCAGATTAAAACTGTGTGCCGGACCGAGACTCGAACTCGGGACCTTTGCCTTTCGCGTGCAAGTGCTCTACCATCTGAGCTACCCAAGCACGACTGAGGACCCGTCCCCACATTTTTAATCTGCCAGGAGGTTTCATAGCCGGCCGCTGTGACCGAGCGGTTCTAGGCGCTTCAGTCCGGAACCGCGCTGCTGCTAAGGTCGCAGGTTCGAATCCTGCCTCGGGCATTGATGTGTGTGATGTCCTTAGGTTAGTTAGGTTTAAGTAGTTCTAAGTCTAGGGGACTGGTGACCTCAGACGTTAAGTTCCATAGTGCTTACAGCCATTCGAACCATATGAAGTTTCATATCAGCGCACACTCCGCTGCAGAGTGAAAATCTCATTCTGGAAACATGCCTCAGGTTGTGGATATGCCATGTCTCCGCAATATCCTTTCTTCCAGGAGTACTAGTTCTGCAAGGTTGGCAGGAGAGCTTGTGTGCAGTTTGGAAGGTAGGAGACGAGTTACTGACAGAATTGTAGCTGTGAGGACGGGTCATGAGTTGTGCTTGGGTAGCTCAGTTGGTAGAGCACTTGCCCGCGAAAGGCAAAGGTCCCGATTTCAAGTCTCGGCCCGGCATACAGTTTTAATCTGTCAGGAAGTTTCAGCATTATACATATTTATTACAACATTCTGGTCATTTCCAGGTAGGTAACTGACTACGAGGAGCGTTCTATAAGTAGTGCAACACTTTTTTTCTGTAAGCAGGTTGGTTTCATTCAAGTGTACGTTGCACCATATTGCTCCCCACGCTTTTAGGTACAAAACCCTATTTTTCAACACATACTTCAACGGCAGTATGCCACCTTACTTGGATGGGCTATATGCCAGCATGGTACCACGCTACTGGTCGATGTGGAAACCAACGTCTTGCTGCACCAATAACCTTCTCATCACCCACTTACTGCTTCCTGTCAAGTGCATCCTTCATGGGGCCAAAGAGATGGAAGTCAGAAGGTACGAGATCCGGCCTATAAGGTGGATGTGGAAGATCAGTCCAATGAAGCTTTGTGTGCTCCTCTCGGGTGCGCAGACTTTTGTGATGCCTTGCGTTGTCATGGAGAAGGATGAGTTCGTTAGTATTTTCGTTTCGAAGAACTATCTGGAGTTATTACTTCAATTTCCTGAGGGTTGTCCAATACACTTCCGAGTTCATCGTTACACCCTGAGGGGACGAGTGTGTCAGTACTACCAACAGAGACGTAGAGTTGTGCAGCGAGGAATTTGAGTGCGATCCGTCGACCATCTCGAATGAGAGTGTCCGCACGTTCCAGCATCGCAGGAGTCACAGCTGTGTGAGGTCGGCCGGCACGCGGGAGATCGGACCGGTTTGCGCGACCTGGTTGCGATGAAGACAGACGCCTCGCCCAACGACTCACCGTGTTTTTGTTCACTGTCAGGCCTCCGTATACATTCTACAAGCGCCTATGATCATCTGCGATGCTCAGTGACAGCTCTCTGCCACTACAGATGCCATTTTCAAGGCTACAGATAGCGTCACCACATATTGGAACTGCATGAAGCTATGAGGCTGAAGCGGAAATATTCCACGATGTCCCACAACAGATTCCACATTTTTTCAACGAAACTGGCAGAGAAATAAATGTGCTGCATTACTTACTGAACGACCCTCGTACAGGGTACGGCAGAACCGACTAAGCAGTTTCTGTCGATTATCTCTGGGTGGTCGTGGTAGGCAGTTACACGTGGTCTGCCTTAGTTCAGTCGTTGACCCCATTTCAGTGGTCTGGACCCGTGCACATCGTGGTTTAGCCGTTCGCGCTTAATACACTACTGACCATTGAAATTGCTACACCAAGAAGAAATGGAGATGGTAAACGGGTATTCATTGGACAAATATATTATACTAGAACTACATGTGATTACATTTTCACACAATTTGAGTGCATAGATCTTGAGAAATCAGTACCCAGAACCACTACCTCTGGCCGTAATAACGGCCTTGATACGACTGGGCATTGAGTCAAACAGAGCTTGGATGGCGTGTACAGGAACAGCTGCCCATGCAGCCTCAACACGATACCACAGTTCATCAAGAGTAGTGACTGGCGTATTGTGACGAGACAGTTGCTCGGCCACCATTGACCAGACAGTTCAATTGGTGAGAGATCTGGAGAATGTGCTGGCCGCGGCAGCAGTCGAACATTTTCTATATCCAGAAAGGCCCGTACAGGACCTGCAACATGCGGTCGTGAATTATCCTGCTGAAATGTAGGGTTTCGCAGGGATCGAATGAAGGGTAGAGCCACTGGTCGTAACACATTTGAAATGTAACGTCCACTGTTCAAAGTGCCGTCAATGCGAACAAGAGGTGACCGAGATGTGTAACCAATGGCACCCCATACCATCACGCCGGGTGATACGCCAGTATGGCGATGACGAATACACGCTTCCAATGTGCGTTCACCGCGATGTCACCAAACACGGATGCGACCATCATGATGCTGTAAACAGAACCTGGGTTCTTCCGAAAAAATGACGTTTTGCCATTCGTGCACCCAGGTTCGTCGTTGAGTACACCATCGCAGGCGCTCTGTCTGTGATGCAGCGTCAGGGGTAACCGCAGCCGTGGTCTCCGAGCTGATAGTCCATGCTGCTGCAAACGTCGTCGAACTGTTCGATGGTTGTTGTTTTGCAAACGTCCCCATCTGTTGACTCAGGAATCGAGACGTGGCTGCACGATCCGTTACAGCCATTCGGATAAGATGCCTGTCATCTCGACTGCTAGTGATACGAGGCCGTTGGGATCCAGCATGGTGTTCCGTATTACCCTCCTGAACCCACCGATTCCATATTCTGCTAACAGTCATTGGATCTCGACCAACGCGAGCTGCAATGTCGCGATACGATAAACCGCAATCGCGATATGCTACAATCCGACCTTTATCAGAGTCGGAAACGTGATGGTACGCATTTCTCCTCCTTACACGAGGCATCACAACAACGTTTCACCAGGCAACGCCGGTCAACCGCTGTTTGTGTATGAGAAATCGATTGGAAACGTTCCTCATGTCAGCACGTTGTAGGTGTCGCCAACGGCGCCAACCTTGTGTGAATGCTCTGAAAAGGTAATCATTTGCATGTCACAGCATCTTCTTCCTGTCGGTTAAATTTGGCGTCTGTAGCACTTTATCATCGTGGTGTAGCAATTGTAATGGCCAGTAGTGTATGAAAACAGCAGATCTGTGATCGCTACACAACGAGCCTTTCGGCGACAGTTCAATTTCCATCCAACAATGGCGTTCCTAAAGCAAACACAATGGGTTCGGCAATTGGGGGAAACTGGTAGCACACTAAGAATAGATACACATGGCCGACGCAAACCCATCAGTACGCCAGAAAATGTGCAGCGGGTGATAACAGCAGTTCAACATTCGCCGCAACGTTCTGCTCAACTTGGTGTAGCATTGGGGATTTCAGAAGGATTCTGCAATGCGAGTTGAAGTTCCATCCTTTCAAAATAATGATTGCTCAAGAATTATGCCCAGCAGACTACGACAACCGTCAAAATCTGTGTGAGCAAATACTTGCTCTAGATCCCTCCGAATGCAGTTTTCTTCAGTAGTGACGAGGCACAGTTTCACCTTAGTGGGTGCGTGAATAAGCAAAACTTCCACTACTGGGCTGAAAATAATGCCCGAATTACTCATGAAAGACCGCAACATTCTCCTAAAGTGACAGTGTGGTGTGCTATATCACAATTTGTCGTTGTAGGCCCTTACTTTCTTGAGGAGGAAGGAGTGACCGTGACAGTGAATACCGCACGTTATGTTTCAATGCTGCTAAATGTTTTGAAACCCAGAATGGACGAGATTGTTGAAGAACATGGTCTGTAGTTCCAACAGAATGGAGCTATCTTGAATTTCACTTGATGTTTTGAGAGAAATGTTTCTGGGACGCCTCGTCTCTTTGAGGGGTGATGTCGCGTGGCCTGCGCGGTCACCAGATTTGAGCATTTGTGACTGCTTTCGTTGGGGATATCTGAAGAAAAAGTTTCCAAAAGCCGCCCTCACACCCTACCAGAGTTAAAAGAGCGGATTATTGACGAAGTGAATGCCATACCCCGCGATATGTGTGCAAGAGCTGCTCGAAACTTCAGGGATCGTCTACAACAATGTATTGATGCTAACGGCCACTATCTTGAGGACATTATTTTCAAAACTAAATGAATATAAAATGGTATATTGTACTAATTTAGAAAATAGAAACTTTTTTCTCTATACATCCAATATACTTTTTATTGCTCCTTAAATGTGCTTAGTCGGTTCTGCCACACCCTGTATTTATTTCTACCATAAAATTGATGTATGTTATAGGAGGATATGTCGAGGATAAAACAAAACAGCAATCTGCATTTCAAAACGTTTCGACACACTGTCGTACTGTTTTTGTTTGAACTGCCAAAAAATATTATAGATGTGCATTCTCTCGAAACTGAATTCATAAAAAGCTAGTAAATGTAATTGTATTGTATATATTTCTTTGTGAATACCACTGTTATTCTCGCAAATCAATGGATTTAGTTGCAGTACACTGGTAGGACAAATGTCACGCAATAGACACTGTGAGTGCTCCAGCAAATATACGGTCCACCGAATAGTTTGTGGATATGCAGAACCGCTGACGTTTCTTGTACAGAACTGATGGAAACAATGTTGTTCATGAGTGATCGATAAAGTAAGTATTCGATAACACTTGCATTATAGGTTGGACATTTCATTTCGAAAATTGTGCAGTCGTTCACAGTTGCTCGATTCACGCTTCCACATGTGTTCTACCAATATTTACGTGAATACCGAGATGAACAGCCCCGTTCGTTCTGCTGCACTAATGTCGTATGTCGGTCGGCAACTACAGCTGAGGTATTTGCCTTCGGCAGACAACATTGTACTCTCAGAGCGATTCGAACATACCCTATCGGCTGTCTGAAACCTTCGGCCTGTTAATTCCAGGATGAGGGTTGTTTGATAAGTGTGGTGAATTTCTAGGAGAGAATGGAACATTTTTGTTGCCCTTCATGATTGATAAGCTTGCTTATTCCAAGGAACGTATAATCAATTTCGACAATCTGTAGCCTATAGTTCATTATTGACAACCCTCTGAATTGATCAGTATGTCGACTGCGACTGAAAATGGAGATAACAGAGTTTCGTGCTGTCATTAAACATTTTTATTTGAAGGGTTGAAGTACAACACAAATCAAAACAGGATTGGATGTAGTTTACGCCGGCTTTGCACCATCATTGAAGACCATCATTGCTTTTGGATTAATAAATTTAAAAGTGATTGGGAAAGCATCTAAGATAAGCGCACTCTGGCCGTCCAATTGAAGTCACCACAAAGGAAACCATTGACAAAATCCATGATATGGTAATGCAAGAGACCCGAATAAAAATTCGTGTGATTGCTGAGACTTTAGGCATCTCAACTGAGAGAATGCATAATACCCTGCACAGAGAGTTGGTTATGAAAAAGCTGTAAGCGAAGCGGGTGCTGTGATTCCTCAAAGTCGACGAAAAACGTATCCGGCACAACGTTTCAACACGATTTCCGGCGATGTTTAATCGCAATCCACAAGACTTTTTGTGCAGATTTGTGACTGTTGATGAAACCTGGATGTTGATCATTACACACCAGATTCAAAATTGCAGTCACAACAATTGACAAGTATTGGTGCTAGTGCACCGAAGAAGTCAATGACCATTTTGTGACCTGGTAAGGTGATGGCCACTGTTTTTTGGGATTGCCAAGATGTAATCATCATAGATTACTTGGAAAAATGATAGAACCATATGCTTCATTACTCAAACATTGGCTGAAGAAGGATCAAGGCTGGAATGCAAAAAAGTGCTCTTTCACCAGGATGACGCACCATTTCACACATCAGCCATACCACTGGCGAAAGAGCTTGAATTGGGCTTTCAACTAGTTCCTCATCCACGCTATTCACCAGACTTAGCTCCAAGTGACTTCTTCCTATTCCCTAAAGTGAAACTTTGACTTGCGGGGGAGAAGTTTTCATCAAATTTGGAAGTTATAGTTGCAGTCAACGAGTATTTTGCAGAGTTGGACATAACCCATTTTTCTGCCGCGATGAAAATGTTAGAGACTCGCTGGACCAGGTGTATATCCCTCAAAGGAGGCTCTGTAGAGAAGTAAGGTGACTTGTTTGCGAAACCAGACTTATCAAACCACCCTCGTGCAACAGTAATTCCGTGTGGCCCAAACGCCTGGCGCAAGTATGTCAATTAGACATCACTTTGGCGACTTTCGCGTCCATAAGCTGCCCCAGTAAACATACTGGGGAAGGAGACCTACAGTTAAACACATGTCATTTCTGGCGAATACTGACATTGTTGAGAAGTGAAGACCGCATTAAACGCAGACTGAAATATTTTATCGTTCGACAGACATTAGATCCCGCGACGTTTTCTGTTTCCAGGCGCGCACTTTACCGCTAAACAGTCAGACCCGACGATTCCAGTATGAAACTTTCACCCTAAGTAAAATGTGAAACTCTGTACGCCCATTAGGTCCAGAGGAAAGCAAACAATGAAGCCCAATTTAATGCAGTGTTCAGTGATTTCAGGGTGGCATTTGGTGTACACTTCGTGCCAAGAAAGTGAAGCATCCTGGAAACACTGTCGGATGTGAATACAGGGTGTTACGAAAAGGTACGGCCAAAGTTTCAGGAAACATTCCTCACACATAAATAAAGAAAAGATGTTATGTGGACATGTGTCCGGAAACGCTTAATTTCCATGTTAGAGCTCATTTTAGTTTCGTCACTATGGAGAGTGCTACGGGAGAACCAGTTGTTTCCGTACCATGTACAGCGTGTGCACGCACTATCAGCAGCTGATTGGCCTCCACGGGTACACTTCGGCGAATGGTTCATCCAACAATGTGTCAATCCTCATTTCAGTGCAAATGTTCTCTTTACGGATGAGGCTTCATTCCAAATTGTAAATTTTCACAATCAACATGTGTGGGCTGGCGAGAATCCGCGCGCAATTGTGCAATCACGTCATCAACACAGATTTTCTGTGAACGTTTGGGCAGGCACTGTTGGTGATGTCTTGATGGGGCCCCATGTTCTTCCACCTACGCTCAATGGAGCACGTTATCACGATTTCATACGGGATATTCTACCTGTGCTGCTAGAACATGTGCCTTTACAAGTACGACACAACATGTGGTTCACGCACGATGGAGCTGCTGCACATTTCAGTCGAAGTGTTCGTACGCTTCTCAACAACAGATTCGGTGACCGATGGATTGGTAGAGGCGGACCAATTCCATGGCCTCCACCGTCTCCTGACCTCAACCCTCTTGACTTTCATTTATGGGGGCATTTGGAAGCTCTTGTCTACGCAACCCCGGTACCAAATGTAGAGACTCTTCGTGCTCGTATTGTGGACGGCTGTGATACAAGACGCCATTCTCCAGGGCTGCATCAGCGCATCAGTGATTCCATGCGACGGAGGGTGGATGCATGTATCCTCGCTAACGGAGGACATTTTGAACATTTCCTGTAACAAAGTGTTTGAAGTCACGCTGGTACGTTCTGTTGCTGTGTGTTTCCATTCCATGATTAATGTGATTTGAAGAGAAGTAATAAAATGAGCTCTAACATGGAAAGTAAGCGTTTCCGGACACATGTCCACATAACATATTTTCTTTCTTTGTGTGTGAGGAATGTTTCCTGAAAGTTTGGCCGTACCTTTTTGTAACACCCTGTATAACTTCGTATACGTACACACCATCGGCAGGTTTGTGAATGATTAGAGTTGCAATTCTCTGCAATGGGTAGAGTGGCCACCAGAGTCTGTTAGTGTTTAGTATTGTTACCTGGCGTGAACAGCGTGACTGTGAAGGACATGGAGATACCGCGTCCTCATGTGAGACATAGTTGTCAGCAAGACATTTGATGGCCACTCGTAGTGGTCTCCATTTGGCTGGCTGATCGAATCATAAAATATCCAGTTTTCTGGAGTGTTCAGAAGTGCCAGTGGCAAGGTGTTCGGCTGCAGGGAAACGTGAGGGCAGGCATACTCATCGTCAAGATTTCGGTGGATCACTTCTGACCACCACCAGAGATGATCGCCGTATTGTCCACCAAGCACATCGCAACCTCTTTACATCTGCGCCTACCTTCCCGGAATAGTTGATGGGCTCCCCGCAACATTATGTGGCATCCATACCAGTTGGAGACTAGCAGCAGACAGACTAGGGAATTACCGTGGCATGTGTAGGCTGCCGTTGACACCGCAACACAAATGGCTGCGTCTGGAGTGGTGAGCGACTGCTGTCGCATTGTGCTCAGCGACAAATCAGGATTCTACACTTTCGCAGATGATCAATGTCGGCATGGCGGTGACCTGGGGAGATCATACCCCTCCGGTGTTTTGGAGCGGCATAGAGGTGTTAATCCTGGCTTTAAGTGTAGGAGGCCATAAGTGTAGGAGGCCATCAGGTATGGCTTCAGGTCATGGCTGTTACTAATTGAGGGAACTCACAGCGGTTCAGCATCGATATCCTGAGTCCTCCTGTGTTACCACTCACGTGACTGTATCGTGGTGCCATTTTTAACTGGGAAATGGCACGTGTCTCTATGACCTGCCCGCGTGAGGTTCTCCTGCAGACAGCTAGATCCCTAGGTCTGTCTCCAACAGATCATGTGTGGGACCAACTTGCATGCAGAAACTATCTCAGTGGCAGCATACAGGATATCAAGAACCAGTGAAAACAGTTGAGGACCAGCTTGGCTCAGGAGAGGGTACAACGACTCTGACACCTTTCCAACTGAATCAACGTGTGCATCCAGACCAGAGGGGTGCATCGTCAATGATGTCAGAGCGTGTGTTCTGTGTCAGTGTGATAAATATACTCCATCCCTAAATAATTTTTTCCAAAATAAATAACGTATACTCCTTCCTTACTCTCTCCAGCAGCCCAGCGCCGGCTGAGTCATTTTCGCGCCATTTTCACCCTCTAGACCACAATCTTGGATTACATCACAGGAGGGATGACAGCACCCTCTGGTGGCAGTACTGTGTACTACGTAAGGTGGACTCTAGATCTCATGGTGGAGAAACTGCCTGCACATTAAAGACTTACGTCCAGCATAGGCAGAGTGGGTACCAACTGAGTAACAAATCCAATAGACACGTTTCAACCCTTTTGAAGTCGTCCAGGTTGGACGTTGGTGATGTAATTGTGAAGTGGAAATGCGAAGGAACAAAAACAGCTAAACCAAGACCAGGCACACCTCAGATACTGATGGACAGATACTGTCGAGCATTGCGGGAGGTGGTTGTAAAAATTTGCATGAAATCAGAGGACGGAATCAGTGGTGAGTTGCAAAGTGGTACAAGAAGTCCATGTAGCACAATGACTGTTCTTTGGAGAATTAAAGAACCTGGATGCTCCGGTCAAGCAGCTCCTCACGAGCAATACATTTCTGTAGTCAACACTAAGTGATGTTTGAGATGGCATTCAGACCGATGTCATTGGGCAGTGCATGATTTGGAGTGAGAATCAAGCTACACCCTATGGCAATCCAATGGAAGTGTTTGAGTTTGGAGAATGCCTGGAAAACATTACCTGCCAACAATGAAGTGCAGAGGAGGTTGTTTTGCGATATGGAGGTGTTTTTCGTGTTTAGGATGTGTGTCTGGTGCAAATGGCTCTGAGTACTATGGGACTTAACATCTGAGGTCATCAGTCCCCTAGAACATAGAACTACTTAAACCTAACTAACCTAAGGACATCACACAGATCTATGCCCGAGGCAGGATTAGAACCTGCGATCGTAGCGGTCGGGTGTGGGTCTATTACTGCGCTTAAGAAAACACAAAATGTGGACGGCTATGGACGCATTTCACAGCATTGTCTCCTGTGTATAGCATACAAGCAATACGGAGACAATGTTTTTATCAGCATGACAGTGCAGCTTAGGAAGCCTGCGTAAGGCAATGATTTATGAACAGCAATATTCTTGAAATGGATTGGCCTGCTCAGATTACCGATCTGAATCCAGTGGAACACCTTTGGGATAAGTTAAAATTTCGAATTTGCTCCAGACTCCAGTGTCCAATCCACTACCTTCTCAGGCCTCAGCTCTTGAGGAACAATAGGTTGCCATTCCTACTCAGACATTCAGACACCTCACTGTAAGTGTCCCCAGCAGGGCTGAAGCCGCCGTAAAGACGAAGGGTGGACACAACTCATCTTAATGTCCACTAATAAGTATCTGGGTAATTCGATCAGATAGTGGATGTACCCTGAGAATAATGCAACAGAAGTGCAAGTTACGTTTTCTGAGGCAACAGGGAGGTCTGTGTCGATCCAGAGTGTTTGCAACTGTCTCCACATGGTCTATTTGACCACTAGAAATGAATTATGAACATCGTGGTGCGCGAAGTGAGTGAGTAAGCGAACACACGGTGTGGAAATAAAACAGTACCATTTCGTCGATCTGAGGAATCGCGAGGATCTATAGAAGGTGAGAATCTATGGAAGGTGGTTGAAGGACGTTGAAACGACGATTAAATGACAAGGTCATCAAAGAACGTGGAGATCGAAGTCTTATACACACTCTAAACCTGAACAGGCGAGGATTTATGGCAGATCTGACTGTAGAGCACAATGCTGGTGCAATCACAAGTGTTCGAGAGCGCACAGTTGACCGCACATTGGCAAACATGAGATCCATACCAGATGATCTAGACATGTTGTCATGTTGACCCAACGACTCACCACATACGATTGCTTTGGGCATGGAGCCATCAATATTGGACCATGTACCGATCTAAGTACGTCACCTGGTCTAATGAATCACGTTCGTCGTCACACCAGGTCGATGGTTGTGTTAGGATACACCATCATCCTGGCGAACGGTTACTCGAAAATGCACCATGCTGTAGACGTAGGCTTGTGGAGGCCATATAATGCTGTGTGGGTCATTCACCTGGGCGTCCATGGAACCAGCGTTAGTAATCGACGGCACCATGACAGCTGAAGACTACATGTACGTTATTGCAGGTCACCTGTATCCATTAGTACTTGGTGTCTTCCCTGATGGCGACGGCATCTTCCAGGAGGGTAACAGTCTGTGTCACAAGGCCAGACTTGTGCTACAGCGGTTTGCGGAGCATGATAGTGAACTCACACTGACGTCTTGTCCAACAAATTCGCCTGATTTGAACCCTATGGAACAAATATGGGATGTCATGGCCACAGGAATCGCGCGACCTTTGCGTAGACATCTGATGCCAAATAGTTCCGTAAATCTACCAAGTACTTGTCGAACTCCGGTCATGTAGAACGACTGCTGTATTGCATCCCAAAAATAGATCAATATGTTACTAAGCAGCTCATTATAATGCTTTTGCTGATCAGTGTGTAATAGCATCATGGACATAAAACTTTCAGAAAGCTAAACATACACTCATTTTCACGAAAAACAGGAAACCTTGAAAGACTAGAGAGTCAGTCGATAATTGGTGGTTGGAGAGAGAACATTTAGATTACAGGTAGTCTGCGAAAACCAGTTATAGATAATGCTCACTGATGTCTCTTGTATGCGGATGGTGTCAACCCCTTTGCATCATCTGAGGCCTGAATCTTGTGCACTAAAGCACCGAAACTGGTAGCCATACAATAAATGACATCATAAGTACGGCTGTTAGTATTTCATTTTCTTATATAAGTGAACGGCTGAAGTGTGCCTGTGGCTCTCGTTATGGCTATAAACCGAAGGTAATGGATCGGTATGACTTGAGCAGATGTGCAGGATGCCTCGCAGACGTATGCGGGAACCCTATCGTCAAATCAGTGAGTTTGAAAGAGGACGCAATTTTGATATGAGATCCACTCTGGGAAATTGCTGCTCGTGTGGGATGAAGTGTTTCAGCAGTGCAACGGGTGTTTGCAGAATAGTTCACGGAAGGGCGTAAAACACGAAGAGATCGGTCAGTCTGCACCACCCAGCCCCCCCCCCCCCCCCCCTCCATCGAGAAGATCGAAACTTCACCCGAATCGCATTGCAGGACAGAATTGCGTCCTCCTCGGCTTTGGCGCTACCGTGGAACAGTGTAACACACCGTACAAAATCAGGGGTGACAGTCCATCACCGATTATTACGGCAAGGGTTACGTGAGCGTCGTTCACTTCTCCACCTACCTTTGACTAATGTGCAGAAAGATGCTAGACTGCAATAGTCTTCGGAACGACGTCACTAGGGGATAGGAACGGCATCAGATAGTGTTTTCGGACGAATCCAGGTTCTGTTTGTTTGATAATGATGGCCTAATTTTCGTTCGCCGCAGACAGGGGGATCGGCATCACAGTGACTGCATTTGCACAAGACAAACAGCGCCAATTCAAAGTCTTATGGTGTGGGGTGCTATTAGGTACAGACACAAAACAGTTCGGGCATGGATGTGTGTGATGTCTTTAGGTTAGTTAGGTTTAAGTAGTTCTAAGTTCTAGGGCACTGATGACCTCGGAAGTTAAGTCCCATAGTGCTCAGAGCCATTTTTGAACAGACAGCTGTACCTTTCCTGCACACACCTCAGACGCCATTTTTCGGCACGACAATGCACGGCCATATGCTACTGCATGAACACGTGCCTTCTTGGTGTCACAGGATGTCAGCCTTTTGCCCTTGCCCACCAGATTTGTCGCCAATCGAAAATATGTGGGATATCGTGAAACGACGGGTGCAGTGCTATGACCCAGTGCCTACCACCACAGATGAACTATGGAACCAGGTGAACGCAGCATGGATGACTATAACACAGGATGCCATTCGCGCCTCATACACGTCGATGCCATCACGCATGAAACAAGTTATCAGTGCCCATGGTGGATCCCATCCTACTACAGGACGCATGCTTAACCGAGGTGACATATGCTAATCATTTCTTCAGAACATACTAATGTACATGTCCTGTGAGTACAAACTTCCTATCTCTAGTCTTTCAATGCGTTCTGTTTTTCTGAACATGAGTGTATTTTAGTCACATCGTCAACACTGTGGGCTCGTGCAGCTCTCTTATACGAGTATGTCCGATTTCAACGAACTGCCCTTCCATGCTACGATGATCTATGATCGACACCAGTTGTAAATGAAAACGTTGTCATTCTTGAAAGACTAAATGCTGAATGCCAGTGTGCTGTTAACTGAGTACGAGTGTTCCCGTGTGCCGGCCAGTGACAGCTCGCGTCCTGTGTTGCTGCAGTCTCGTACAACATGCAGAAGCTGCGACTACGCTGGGCAGACGCGGACCCCATCATGCTCAACCCCGAGCTGAAGCTGCTGCAGTACAACGTGGGCCAGCCGCTGCAGATCGAGGAGACTGACGGATACGTGCCCGAGAGGGAAGGTGAGTCTGCACGCCGCCAGCTTGGCTACACTCCCACTTCCTAAGCCGAACCTTCCTGACAGGTTAAAAACGTATACTACACATATTAAAAAAAGTTCTGCATCACCCTGGTTCCCAGAACTCGTGAAGATAGTCATTGACTGTGGATATTGTATCACAGACACAGTCCCTTTGTTCAGAAATGCCACTAAACCCTGCCAAAGATGTAAACAACCATGCATGAGCAGCGCCTGTTAGACGGAGGGAGTCCGACAACCGATCAGTTCCCGTCATTCCATCAGGAAGGAGGTACACGATTCGTGTTGTCTGTAGCTCAAGCATGCATAGACGGTCAATACCGCGGTTCGAACGCGTCCGCATTGTTACTTTGTGCCAGGAAGGGCTCTCAACAAGGGAAGTGCCCTGGCGTCTCGGAGTGAACCAAAGTGATGTTGTTCAGACATGGAGGAGATACAGAGAGTCAGGAACTGTCGAAGACATGCCTCGCTCTGGCCACCCGAGTGTTACTACAGCAATGGATGACCGCTACCTACGAATTATGGCTCGGAGGAACCTTGACAGCAACGCCACCATATTGAATAATGCTTTTCGTGCAGCCACAGGACGTCGTGTGACGACTCAAACTGTGCTCAACAGGCTGCATGATGCGCAACTTCACCCTCGCCGTCCATGGCGAGGTCCGTCTTTGCAACCACGACACCAAGCAGCGCGGTACAGATTGGCCCAACAACATGCCGAATGGACCCCTTAGGATTGCCATCACGTTCTCTTCACTGATGAGTGTCGCATATGCCTTCAACCAGACATTCGTCGGAGACGTGTTCGGAGGCAACCTGGTCAGGCTGAACGCCTTAGACACACTGTCCAGCGAGTGCAGCAAGGTGGAGGTTCCCTGTTGTTTTAGGGTTGCATTGTGTGGGGCCGACGTACTCCGGTGGTGGTCATGGAAGGCGCCGTAACGGCTGTACGATACTTGAATGCTATCCTCTGACCGATAGTGCAACCATATCGGCAGCACAGCGGCGAGGCATTCGTCTTCATGGACGCCACCATCGTGCACATCTTGTGAATGAGTTCCTTCAAGATAGCGACATCACTCGACCAGAGTGGCCAGCATGTTCTCCAGACATGAAGCCTATCGAACACGCCTGGGATACATTGAAAAGGGCTGTTTATGGACGACGTGACCCACCAACCACTCTGAGGGATCTCTGCTGAATCGCCGTTGAGTAGGGACAATCTGGACCAACAGTGCCTTGATGAACTTGTGAATAGTATGCCACGACGAATACAGGCATGGATCTATGCAAGAGGACGTGGCACTGGGTATTAGAGGTACGTGGTTGTACAGCAATCTTGACCCCACTTCTGAAGGTCTCGCTGTATGGTGGTACAACATGCAATGTGTGGTTTTCATGAGCAATAAAAAGGGCGGAAATGATGTTTATTTTGATCTGTACTTTAATTTTCTGTACAGTTGCCAGAACTCTCGAAACCGAGGTGATGCAAAACTTTTTTGGTATGTGTATATTGGATCTCATATTCGAGTCTTTGACTTTGCTACGCAAAACTACCCAGAGAACCGCTCACAACACACAGCACGGAACCAGATAAAGCATTATTCCGCATTACCTTGAGTCAAACGTAGATATAGAGAGTGGACAAAAATACGGGAACACCAAATACACAACATATTGTTATGCTAGATACCGCTTAGGAAAACCGTTGACATTCAGACCAGCTTACAGTCATCTCAGAATGGATGAACACAGCTCCGGTCCTGCATGGCTTTCACGAGAATTCTATACCATTCTTACTGAAAAATAGTGGCATGTTTCGATAATGATGATAGAGGAGGATAGCGATCACATACCCTTCTCTCCAAAGTAGACAACAAAGGATCAGTAATATTGAGATCTGGCGATTGTGGTGAAACTTTCCTGTCTCTTCTATATCTGTTTTGTTACGCAACCTTATGAAACCTTCCCTTAGGATTTCTATCTCTTGCTTAATAATAACAAATGAAATCTTCCCTTTGAAATTAATTCTGTTTCTCAATAATAATAAGTGCAATCTTCGTATACAAATTTAAATGCTGCTTATTAAAAGTGATTTGCTTATTATTTCGACGAAACATAGAATGTGTCGTCGTCGTGGCCCTCAGTCGTTATCTGCAATCACCCAAAAGTGTTCCTTACCTTTTTTACTGTTAGTGGATCGCCATCTGACTGCTACATCGAACTGCGACGTGAATATATGAGGGCAGTTCAATAAGTAATGCAACACATTTTTTTTCTCGGCCAATTTTGGTTGAAAAAACCGTAAATTTCTTGTGGAATATTTTCAAACATTCCCGCTTCGTCTCGTATAGTTTCATTGACTTCCGACAGGTGGCAGCGCTGTACAGAGCTGTTAAAATGGCGTCTGTAACGGATGTGCGTTGCAAACAACGGGCAGTGATCGAGTTTCTTTTGGCGGAAAACCAGGGCATCTCAGATATTCATAGGCGCTTGCAGAATGTCTACGGTGATCTGGCAGTGGACAAAAGCACGGTGAGTCGTTGGGCAAAGCGTGTGTCATCATCACCGCAAGGTCAAGCAAGACTGTCTGATCTCCCGCGTGCGGGCCGGCCGTGCGCAGCTGTGACACCTGCAATGGCGGAGCGTGCGAACACACTCGTTCGAGATGATCGACGGATCACCATCAAACAACTCAGTGCTCAACTTGACATCTTTGTTGGTAGTGCTGTCACAATTGTTCACCAGTTGGGATATTCAAAGGTTTGTTCCCGCTGGGTCCCTCGTTGTCTAACCGAACACCATAAAGAGCAAAGGAGAACCATCTGTGCGGAATTGCTTGCTCGTCATGTGGCTGAGGGTGACAATTTCTTGTCAAAGATTGTTACAGGCGATGAAACATGGGTTCATCACTTCGAACCTGAAACAAAACGGCAATCAATGGAGTGGCGCCACACCCACTCCCCTACCAAGAAAAAGTTTAAAGCCATACCCTCAGCCGGTAAAGTCATGGTTACAGTCTTCTGGGACGCTGAAGGGGTTATTCTGTTCGATGTCCTTCCCCATGGTCAAACGATCAACTCTGAAGTGTATTGTGCTACTCTTCAGAAATTGAAGAAACAACTTCAGCGTGTTCGTAGGCACAAAAATCAGAACGAACTTCTCCTTCTTCATGACAACGCAAGACCTGACACAAGTCTTCGCACCCGAGAGGAGCTCACAAAACTTCAGTGGACTGTTCTTCCTCATGCACCCTACAGCCCCGATCTCGCACCGTCGGATTTCCATATGTTTGGCCCAATGAAGGACGCAATCCGTGGGACGCACTACGCGGATGATGAAGAAGTTATTGATGCAGTACGACGTTGGCTCCGACATCGACCAGTGGAATGGTACCGTGCAGGCATACAGGCCCTCATTTCAAGGTGGCGTAAGGCCGTAGCATTGAATGGAGATTACGTTGAAAAATAGTGTTGTGTAGCTAAAAGATTGGGGAATAAAACAACCCCTGTTTCAGAAAAAAAATGTGTTGCATTACTTATTGAACTGCCCTCGTACTTACTCTGTTTTACTATACTCTATTAGCTGCTGGTGGGCTGTCATTATAAGTGGCTGTATTTATTACCAAAGCTGACGTTATTCTTTAATAGCATAGCTGACGTTATTCTTTAATTAATTTGAGTGAAGTTACGTAATTCTTAGTTAAACTTTTTCTTGACAACAATAAAATTTTGCAAAGTTTTACGTTGAAGGTTTTTGGGAGAGATTATGATCAGTAATGCAATATTGCTGGCAAAAATGAATTATATTCTGAAAACTATTCTTCAAATATTTACTGTTGGTGATGAAATGATTTTACAAACGTTCAAATGGTACTTGATTTTTACAATAATCTAACAACTAGCATTGCGCAAACATACCTTCAGTAGTCTTGAGTTTCTCAAAAAAAAATTATAATAATAATAATAATAATTCAATAATATTAGTTCCTCTTAAGATAATAGTTAGCTTATGTCTCTGTACATCCGTTTATAATCTCTTGTAAATCATAGCTGGTGGCTGGCAGGCACACCGCTCCTCTCAACCTCTCGCTTCACACCTGCTACCGACTCGCTTCACATCTCGCTTACTACTGACTTCCTACGAACGCTAAAGTACGGTCTCTCCCGCCAACAATGCTTTCTGGTACAGACAATCCCTGCTACCATTACAAAATGCATCAATGCGCGATCCTTCCCGCTCTTTTCTTAAATGTATCCATAGGCGGTCTCTCCCGCCCTTTTTAAAATTATATCAATGTGCGGTCTCTCCCGCCAACAATACTTTGGTGCAGACATTCCCTGGTACCACAATTATTTCCAAAATGAGAAATATTAATTATTGCTACTTAGTCCTATTAATAAAATATAAATATCTTTCACAAATTGTGGTTTGGCAATAGAGAATAGAAATATACACGTCCTACAGTGGTGAGCAGGGGAGATGCGACAGTTCACTCTCGTGCTCACAAAACCAGTCTTTGACGATACTAGCTGTGTAGACAGCGGTCCTGTCCTGTTGGAACACAGTATACCATTGCCTAACTTTGTACCATGGGATGGACTTGATCAGCCAAAATTGTCACATATTCCTTGGCAGTAGCTATGGGGCCCATGGAAGACCACAAAACGGTTGTCCAAATCATCATCGAAACCCCCCCCCCCCCCAATATTTCACTCTTGGGACGAAAACCCGTCCAGAAGTTGCAAATAGTGTGAAACAGCGCTCATCCAACCAAATGACAGTCTTACATTGCTCCGTAGTCCATGTGTTATGGCTGCGGCACTACGTTTTCCTGTTACAGGCATTTTCATCACTGGCGAGTGGTTTTGAAATTTCAGGTCGATCTGTTGTTCCCTACTTATGGAGCTCCCTTCGCGTGGTTTTGGTGCTGACAAGGTTCGCGAGTGCGACATTTAGTTCTGCAGTGAGTTTTGCAGCTGTCATCCTCTTAATTTTCGTCACAATTCTCTTCAGTGACCATCGGCCACGGTCATTCAACATAAACTTCCGTCCACGTTGTGATTTGGCGGATCATGTTTTGCAGCTTTCCCTGTATCTGAATCTGCATCTACATCATACTCCGCAAGCCGCCTAATGTAATGTATTGCGAATACAAAGAAATAAGGATCCTTTATTATATGATTATATGATAGCGGAACAAACACGTGTAGCAGATACTTCTGTAAAATTTCTGGAAGTATGCGTACGAAACGATTTGAAGTGGAATGATCATATAAAACTAATTGTTGGTAAGGCGGGTGCCAGGTTAAGATGCATTGGAGAGTCCTTAGAAAATGTAGTCCATCAACAAAGGAGGTGGCTTACAAAACACTCGTTCGACCTATACTTGAGTATTGCTCATCAGTGTGGGATCCGTACCAGGTCTGGTTGACAGAGGAGACAGGGAGGATCCAAAGAAGAGCGGCGCGTTTCGTCACAGGGTTGTTTGGTAAGCGTGATAGCGTTACGGAGATGTTTAGCAAACTCAAGTGGCAGACTCTGCAAGACAGGCGCTCTGCATCGCGGTGTAGCTTGCTGTCCAGGTTTCGAGAGGGTGCGTTTCTGGATGAGGTATCGAATATATTGCTTCTCCCTACTTATACCTCCCGAGGAGATCACGAATGTAAAATCAGAGAGATTCGAGCGCGCACGGAGGCTTTACGGCAGTCATCCTTCCCACGAACAATATGCGACTGGAACAGTAAAGGGAGGTAATGACAGTGGCAGGTAAAGTGCCCTCCGCAACACACCGTTGGGTGGCTTGCGGAGTATAAATGTAGATGTAGAAGTTGTGTGGTAGAGGGTATTTCTTGTACCACTAACTGTGCCCTCCAACCCTGTTCCACTTGCGAATAGAGTGGGAAGAATGATTGTCGGTATGCCTCTGTATTGGCTTTAATTTCTCGAATTTTCTCCTCGTGGTCATTACGCGATACCTATGTGGTCAGAAAGTAGTACGTCGTCTGACTCTTTCCGGAAAGTGCTCTCTCGAAATTTCAGTAGTATGTCTCTCCGTGACGTACAACGCCTTTCTTGTAACATCTGCCAATGCAGTTTGTTGACTATCTCCGTAGCGCTCTCGCGCTGGATAAACGATCCCGTGACAAAACCTACTGCTTCGTTGGATCTTCTCTATCTCCTCTATCAGTCCTGCCTAGTAAGGACCCCATACAGATGAATAATACTCAAGAATCGGTCGAACAAGCACCTTATAAGCCACTTCGTGGATGAGTTACTTTTCCTCAAGATTCTTCCTATGAAGCTGAGTCTGACATCTGCTTTTCCCACTATTTGTTTTATGTGGTCATTCCACGTAAGGTCCCTCTGGATAAGTTACTCATAGATGTTTTACGGTTTGTCATCAATAGTGTAGCTGTAGGATTTCTTCTTCTATGTATGCGCAATATGTTACATTTATGTACGTTCAGGGCCAACTGCCAGAGCCTGCACCATTCATTGATTCTCTGGAGGTCATTCTGCAAGTCGTTACTATCTCTTGGCGTTGCTATTTCGTTATAGATAACCGTATCATCTGCGAACAGCCTTAAAGAGCAAAAAATGTTCAAATGTGTGTGAATTCATATGGGACCAAACTTCTGAGGTCATCGGTCCGTAGACCTACGCACTACTTAAACTGACTTACGCTACGAACAACACATACAAACACCCATGCTCGAGGGAGGACTCGAACCTCCGGCGGGAGGGACCGCGCAATCCGTGACATGGCGCCTCAAACCGCGCGGCCACTCCGCGCGGTCTTGAAGAGCACCCGACGCTTTCTCGCTTTCTAATATATATATATATATAGCTATTACAAATGATTTCATAAATTCACTGTAGCTCCATTCATTGACATATGGTCACGACACACTACAGATACGTAGAAAAACTCATAAAGTTTTGTTCGGCTGAAGCCGCACTTCAGGTTTCTGCCTCCAGAGCGCTTGAGAGCGCAGTGAGACGAAATGGCGACAGGAGCCGAGAAAGCGTATGTCGTGCTTGAAATGCACTCACATCAGTCAGTCATAATAGTGCAACGACACTTCAGGACGGAGTTCAACAAAGATCCACCAACTGCTAACTCCATTCGGCGATGGTATGCGCAGTTTAAAGCTTCTGGATGCCTCTGTAAGGGGAAATCAACGGGTCGGCCTGCAGTGAGCGAAGAAACGGTTGAACGCGTGCGGGCAAGTTTCACGCGTAGCCCGCGGAAGTCGACGAATAAAGCAAGCAGGGAGCTAAACGTACCACAGCCGACGGTTTGGAAAATCTTACGGAAAAGGCTAAAGCAGAAGCCTTACCGTTTACAATTGCTACAAGCCCTGACACCCGATGACAAAGTCAAACGCTTTCAATTTTCGGCGCGGTTGCAACAGCTCATGGAAGAGGATGCGTTCAGTGCGAAACTTGTTTTCAGTGATCAAGCAACATTTTTTCTTAATGGTGAAGTGAACAGACACAATGTGCGAATCTGGGCGGTAGAGAATCCTCACGCATTCGTGCAGCAAATTCGCAATTCACCAAAAGTTAACGTGTTTTGTGCAATCTCACGGTTTAAAGTTTACGGCCCCCCTTTCTTCTGTGAAAAAAACGTTACAGGACACGTGTATCTGGACATGCTGGAAAATTGGCTCATGCCACAACTGGAGACCGACAGCGCCGACTTCATCTTTCAACAGGATGGTGCTCCACCGCACTTCCATCGTGATGTTCGGCATTTCTTAAACAGGAGATTGGAAAACCGATGGATCGGTCGTGATGGAGATTATGATCAGCAATTCATGTCATGGCCTCCACGCTCTCCCGACTTAACCCCATGCGATTTCTTTCTGTGGGGTTATCTGAAAGATTCAGTGTTTAAACCTCCTTACCAAGAAACGTGCCAGAACTGCGAGCTCGCATCAATGATGCTTTCGAACTCATTGATGGGGACATGCTGCGCCGAGTGTGGGAGGAACTTGATCATCGGCTTGATGTCTGCCGAATCACTAAAGGGGCACATATCGAACATTTGTGAATGCCTAAAAAAACTTTTTGAGTTTTTGTATGTGTGTGCAAAGCATTGTGAAAATATCTCAAATAATAAAGTTATTGTAGAGCTGTGAAATCGTTTCAATCATTTGTAATAACCCTGTGTATATATATATATATATATATATATATATATATACTTATCGCGAATGGACCCAGAAGGATCACGCAAAGCTTTCTGACGTCGTTTCTTCCATACTTCTTTCATTCGTTCTCCATGTTTTCTTTTTCTTTCTTCTGTCCATTTTGTTCCTGGTCTCTTTAGTGCTTCCTTCTCCGACAATACATTCCACTTTTCCACCTTATTTCTAAAAGTTTTTTCTATCTTTGACATCTTTAAGTTCAATATTTGCTTTTTGTAAATCTAATTTTACTTGGCTAATCCATGGTGTTGTTGATTTGACTTTTTCTATGTAAGTGAGAATTCTGTTGGTGAGTCGTGTGGGGGGAAGTCTAGTGACATGTCCATAAAATTTTAATCTTCGCCTTCTTATGTTTGCGGCCAGGTTTGATATAGTTTCTGTGGTTCTTCTTGATTGTATCCGGTATCCTTCTTCTGTTAATTTTGGACCTAAAATCTTTCTCATAATTTTTCGTTCTTCTTTTAGTATTTTTTCTAAATCACATTTTGTGTGGAGTGTGAGCGTTTCACTAGCATATAGTGCTGCTGGCTTAATTACTGCGCAGTAGTGTCTGATTTTTGTGTTCGAGGAGATGCATTTTTTATTGTATATTTCATGTGTCATACCATATGCTCTCTTCATTTTCTGTTGTCTGATCTGTGCAACTTTCTCTCCTCCGGTTGGCTCCAAAATTTCACCTAGGTATTTAAAATGTTTTACTCTATTTATTTTTCCATATTTTGTGTTCAAACTGTGTATATGGAATTTTGTACAGAAAAATTCTGTCTTTTGAAACGAAATTTGTAAACCTACTTTATCCGCGCATTCCTTAAGAATCTCTATTTGTTTGGTGGCGATTTCTTCATCATCTGCAAGTATGGCCAAATCGTCCGCGAATGCTAAACAAGATATCTCCACGTTGTCTTTGGTTCTACCAAGATGGATTGGTTTCCAGTAGGATTGATTTTTTAATTCTTTTTCCCATTCCTTAATGACTTTATCCAGGACTATATTAAACAAAAGTGGAGATAGCCCGTCACCTTGACGTACTCCAGTTTTTATGAGAAAAGGTTCAGAGATTTCTCCCCTGAATTTAACTTTAGATACAGTGTCTGTCAGTGATTCTTTGATAAGCCTTAGTGTTTTGGAGTTAAGTCCAAGTTCCTCTAAAATGTTAAACAAAGATCGCCGGTCAATTGAGTCATAGGCTTTCTTAAAATCTACAAATGTACAAATTATGGGGGCATTTCTAATTGCTTTGTGTTTTAATATTGTCTTTAAATTAAATATTTGTTCTATGCATGAGCGACCGGGGCGGAAGCCTGCTTGATAATCACCAATTTGGCATTCCAGCTGCTCTTGTGTTCTTTTCAGCAGGCATGTTGAGAGAATTTTGTAGGTGACTTGTAAAAGTGAGATTCCCCTGTAGTTATTGACATTTGTTCTGTCTCCTTTTTTATGTAACGGGTGAATAAGGGCACATTTCCACTCCTCTGGTAATTTTTCTGTTTCCCATATTTTTGTTATTATTTTTGTGAGCTCTTGCAACGTCTTTGGTCCTAGGTTTTTTAATAGCTCTGCAACAATGCCATCTTCGCCAGATGTTCTATTATTTTTTAAGTTTTTAATGTGACATTTGATTTCTTCCTGTGTTGGTGGTAATGAATCCGGTTGAGCGTTGGCACAGATTTCTTTGGGAAACCTTAAACTAGGTTCTGGGCAATTTAGTAGGTTAGAAAAATATTGAGCCAATACTTGACAGTTTTCCTGGTTTGTTAGGGCTAATTTACCATCTGGTTTTCTGAAACATAAATTTTGAGGGATATATCCTCGTATTTTATCTGCGAAAGTTCTGTAGAAGTCTCTTGTATTATAGTTTTGGAAATTTTCTTCTATGGCATCCAGTTGTGCCTTTGTGTACTTCCTTTTTGCTTGCCTAATAGATTTTGAAACCTGTTTTCTAACCTCGTTAAATAAATGTAGACTTTCTTGTGATTTTTTACTGTTATATTCTAGAAATGCCTTTTTTCTCCTTTCCAATGCATTTTCACAGTCCGAATCCCACCAAGGGTGTTTGAATATCTTTTTCAAGGGAATAGTTTCCTTAGCTATTCGCGTGATTTTAGAATGAAATTCTTCCCATGTGTTTGCCTTTTCCTTCTCCCATTCTTCTTTTACTTTAGATTCTTTAATCTTCTTGGTGTCATATTTCTGTTTTCTTCTGATGACTTCTTCGTGCTGTAAACTTGATTTTAATTCGATATATATATATATATATATATATATATATATATATATATATATATATATATATATATATATATATATGTTGTGGTCCTCAGTCCTGAGACTGGTTTGATGCAGCTCTCCATGCTACTCTATCCTGTGCAAGCTTCTTCATCTCCCAGTACCTACTGCAACCTACATCCTTCTGAATCTGCTTAGTGTATTGATCTATTGGTCTCCCTCTATGATTTTTACCCTCCACGCTGCCCTCCAATGCTAAATTTGTGATCCCTTGATGCCTCAAAACATGTCCTACCAACCGATCCCTTCTTCTAGTCAAGTTGTGCCACAAACTTCTCTTCTCCCCAATCCTATTCAATACCTCCTCATTAGTTACGTGATCTACCCACCTTATCTTCAGAATTCTTCTGTAGCACCACATTTCGAAAGCTTCTATTCTCTTCTTGTCCAAACTGGTTATCGTCCATGTTTCACTTCCATACATGGCTACACTCCATACTAATACTTTCAGAAACGACTTCCTGACACTTAAATCTATACTCGATGTTAACAAATTTCTCTTCTTCAGAAACGATTTCCTTGCCATTGCCATTTACATTTTATATCCTCTCTACTTCGACCATCATCAGTTATTTTACTCCCTAAATAGCAAAACTCCTTTACTACTTTAAGTGTCTCATTTCCTAATCTAATCCCCTCAGCATCACCCGATTTAATTTGACTACATTCCATTATCCTCGTTTTGCTTTTGTTGATGTTCATCTTATGTCCTCCTTTCAAGACACTGTCCATTCCGTTCAACTGCTCTTCCAAGTCCTTTGCGTCTCTGACAGAATTACAATGTCATCGGCGAACCTCAAAGTTTTTACTTCTTCTCCATGAATTTTAATACCTACTCCAAATTTTTCTTTTGTTTCCTTTACTGCTTGCTCAATATACAGATTGAATAACATCGGGGAGAGGCTACAACCCTGTCTCACTCCTTTCCCAACCACTGCTTCCCTTTCATGCCCCTCGACTCTTATAACTGCCATCTGGTTTCTGTACAAATTGTAAATAGCCTTTCGCTCCTTGTATTTTACCCCTGCCACCTTCAGAATTTGAAAGAGAGTATTCCAGTTAACGTTGTCAAAAGCTTTCTCTAAGTCTACAAATGCTAGAAATGTAGGTTTGCCTTTTCTTAATCTTTCTTATATATATATATATATATATATATATATATATATATATATATATATATATATATATATAACAGTAACAGTCGTATCACACTTCCCTGGAATACTCGGGAAATTACCTTTATATCCGTCGATTTTGTTTGGTTAACAGCGACGTGTTGAGTTCTCTCCGCAAGACAGTCTTGAATCCAGTCTCAAATCTGCTCCGCTACTAGATAAGCTTGCATTTCTTTCAGTAAACGGCAGCGTCTGATGGTGTCAAATCCCTTCCTGAAGTCACGGGACACGGTATCAATGGCGCTGTGAATCTCGAGGATAAACAGAGCGAGCTGAGTTTCGCAGGATCTCTGTTTGCGGAATCGATGTTGATTTTTATAGAGAAGGTTTTCATTCTCCAAAAACGTCGTAATTCTTGAGCATGAAACATGTTCCATAATTCTTCAACATATTGACGTCAACGATATGGGTCTATAATGGCTTACATCTGTCCTACGGCCCTTCTTAAAAACGGAAACGACCTGCGCTTTCTTTCAGCCGCTAGTTACCGATAGTTGCTCAAGTGATCTACTATAAATTACTGCTAGAGGGGGAGCGAGTTCTTTCACATAATCTTTGTAGAATCTTATAGGTATCTCATCTGGCTATGACGCCTTTCCACTAAGTGATTGTAGTTGTTTTTCTATTCCGCGATCATTTATCTCAATATCTGCCAATTCGACTTTCGTGTGACGATTGAAAGGAGGGACCGTGTTCCGATCTTCGGCGGTGAAACAGTATTTCGGCCCTCTGTGTTATCTTCCGTTTCGGTGCCAGTATGGTTACTGACTGAATGAATATATGACCTTTACCCACTTACTGATTTTACATAGGATCAAAACCTCTTAAGATCATTACTCAGATCGGCTGACAGAGTTTTACTTTCAAAGTAATTGAACTCTTCTCTCTCTGCTCTGCTTACACTCATTTTTCCTTTGTACAGTTTTTGTTTGCCATCTAGGTTTGTAGTTCTCTTTAATCTTGTTTACTTAGCAGTTTTCTGACATGGCTATAAAAACATGCCAGGTGCAGTGGCCGCGCGGTTTGAGGCGCCATGTACAGATTGCTCGTCCTCCCTCGGGCAAGGGTGTGTGTGTTGTTCTTAGCTTAAGTTTGTTTCAGTAGTCTGTAAGTCTAGGGATCGATGATCTCAGCAGTTTGATCCCTTAGGAATTCACACACACATACACACACACACACACACACACACACACACACACACACATGAAATGATGGTGATCTTTCCCATCCCTTAAAACCTTCCTCGGAACATACTTGTGTAGAGCATACTGCACGACGCCTTTGAATTTTTTTCCATTTGTTCTCCACATCATCGTCCTCATCACCGAATCTTTGATGCTGACTGCTCAGACATTCTGAAATTTGTATCCTGTCACTCTTGCTAAGCAAAAATATTATCCTACCTTTTTTTAACATTCTTTGTAAGACCCGTTGTCGTAGATGCTATCACAGCCTTATGATCACTGATATCTTTCTCTACTTTAACTGACTCGATAATTCAGGTCTGTTTGTTGCCAGGAGATCTAAGACATTACTCTCATGACTTGGTTCTCTAACTACCTGCTCAAAGTAATTTTCGGACAAGACATCTAGAGCAATGTCCCACGAATCCCTGTCTCTGGCAGCAGTTTTGATAGCATGACGCTCCCGATCTATACCTGGCACGCTGAGTCACCCCCTATTATAACATCATGATCAGGAAAATTGTTATCGACATTCTGTTAAGTTCTGTCTGAAGTGCTCAATCACTACAGCTGCTGACCCAGGCGCCCTACAAAAGCATCCGATTACCATTCTTGACAAATCTTTGATACTTCACCCAGATTAATTCACAGTCGGAATCAGTGATAACCTCGCTAGATTTTATCGAATTCTATACTGCAATAAACACCCCACCACCATTGGCGACTACCCTGTCCTTACGATAAATATTCCAATCTGATCTCAGGATTTGGTTTTCATTAACATCCGGTTTCAACAACTTTCTTGCCTAATACTATCTGTGCATTATAACATTCAGTAACTAACTAACTCCGTCTACAGGCCGCAAGCGACCCATCGGGACCATCCGACCGCCGTATCATCCTCAGGTGAGGATGCGGATAGGAGGGGCATGGGGTCAGCACACCGCTCTCCCGGTCGTTATGACGGTTTTCTTTGACCGGAGCCGCTACTATTCGGTCGAGTAGCTCCTCAATTGGCATCACGAGGCTGAGTGCACCCCGAAAAATGGCAACAGCACGTGGCGGCGGGATGGTGACCCATCCAAGCGCCGGCCACGCCCGACAGCGCTTAACTTCGGTGATCTCACGGGAACCGGTGTATCCACTGTGGCAAGGCCGTTGCCCATAACATTCAGTAAGCGAAACTAATTCTGAAATCTTTACTTGGTTGTTCCTGCAGTTTCCTAAAATCATAATAACCCTTTCTATCTCTGATCTGCAACGACGAACATTCTCTGAGGACATTGTGACTAATTTATCAGGCAAGTTGTCTTTGAAACTTCCTGACAGATTAAAACTGTGTGCCGGACCGAGACTCGAACTCGGGACTTTTGCCTTTCGCGGGCAAGTGCTCTACCAACTGAGCTACCCAAGCACGACTCACGCCCCGTCCTCACAGCTTTACTTCTGCCTAGGTTCGGCACACAGTTTTAATCTGTCAGAAAGTTTCACATCAGCGCACACTCCGCTGCAGAGTGAAAATCTCATTGTGGAAATAGTCTTTGACCCCAAGGGAGGGGTTCTCTAACCTAAAAAAGCCCCACTGCACGCCACAGGTACTTCATTACCCTAGTATCCACTTCCTGCATGTAATGCACGCCTGACCTATTAAGGAGAACCCTGCAATTCTGCATCCGATAGCAGAGGTCGAGAAACTCCGATACCGTCGCAGACTCATCCAAGCCTGTGGTTTAGACCTTCTACTCTGCTCCAAACAAGAGGATCGCAGTCAATCCTGAGTACAATGCTACAAATAGACAGCTTAGCCTGCACCGCGCATACGATGCTAGTTGCCTTCACCAGATCAGCCATCTGCTGAAAGGAGCCAAGGATACCCTTAAAACTCAAGCGGCAGGCATAATTGGTGCTGATATGTGCCACTATATGCAGCCTGTTGCACCCAGTGCGCTCGAAAGCCGCCGGCAGGGCCTCCTCCACATCGTGGACGAGACCCCCTCGGCAAACATACCGCACACTGGCATTCTTCACCGCCTTGCCTGCTGTTTCCCTGAGGGGCTCCATCACCCACCTAGCATTGGAGCTCAGCTCCCAATGACAAGCATACCCACCCTCTGTACTTGTCCGGACTGGGCAGGAAAATCGACCACTGGCCCAACAGGAGAGGCATCCCGTGCTGGCTCAGAGATATCATCAACAGTAGGGAGCACCTCGTACCTGTTGAATGCGTAGGGAGCCAGCCGTGCGATCTTCTCCCTCTGTCGCCTTGAACCCAGTGGCGCGTGAACTCACCACTGTCTGACAGACCGGTCAGATGTTGCGTATCAGAAGTTGCAGCTACACCAGGGCCACCTGGGGATTGGGGCGGCACTAAAGGTTTCGCATGTCTCGTCACCAACGCCCCAAAGTAGCTGCATCTTTGAGCGTTAGCCGGAAACATGTCAACGGTAGCCAATGCAGATTCCGGGTGTTTACGAACAGCAGCCAATTCTCCAAGTGTCCGCTTGCGACAAGCACAGTCCCTAGCCATATAGTAGTGTGAAAAATAGATATCAAATCTCAAAAGGTAGTAGTGAGACTGAAATGTACACAAAATATAATGAGTCTCGGTTGGGGGCACACATTTTCAGCTGTCCCCATCGAGGTATATCAACAACACCTGTCGGCAGCTGAGGGTTTCAGTTAACTATAATTTATTCTAGAGAAGCTGCACGGTCATCAATGGTATCTGTTCTTTCGAGAACAGTTACTATCTTCATATATAGTTAAATGGCTACCCGGCCATTGACCATCGTCTGTGCGAATGCGCACAGGTTGCCCGAACTCTTACGGGAATCGTCACCTTAATGCGCGCGAGTAATGAGTGGATGGGCAAATATGTATTAGGAACATTACATATGTAGATTGTGGACAGTTGGGAATGTGGGTCTCACGGGAAGCGTGCAAGGGATAAGTCCCTGCAGTCGCGCTATTCATTTGCGTCCTCGGTGGCTCAGATGGATAGAGCGTCTGCCATGTAAGCAGGAGATCCCGGGTTCGAGTCCCGGTCGGGGCACACATTTTCAGCTGTCTCCATCGAGGTATATCAACAACACCTGTCGGCAGCTGAGAGTTTCAATTAATTATCATAAAGAGAAGAATAAAGAAACACTAAAAGCTGCTCTGGAAATTTCTCACTATACCCTGAGACGGCAAGCTCTTAAACAGAAATAAATTTCTTTACTGAAGTGGATGTATCTGTAGTTACCTGTTACTAGAAACTCTGCCGCGTAGGGTAGCTGTGCGGTGTAAGGCACCTTGCCGCTGTTCGCGTGGCTTCCCCCGGGGGGAGGTTAGAGTCCTCCCTCAGGCATGGTTGGGTGTGTTGTCCTTAGCGTGAGTTAGTTTAAGTTACATTAATTAGTGTGCAAGCCTGGGGACCGATGACCTCAGCAGTTTGGTCCCATAGAACTTACCACAAATTTCCAAAATAAATTTACTAGGGTTCTGCTTACCCAAGATTTACTGCACTGGATAAGTATACAAACTAGAATGTACTGATATAAACTATATGCTGTGCACCAGCACGATATTTAAACTTAGTGGCGTGATGTGGTTGCTCCGGTGGCAGGAAAATGACACTAGGAAGCCGCCTCATACAAAGATATGCATCGAGACTTACGCAAAAACAGAAACTTACAGTAATTTGCTAACCACTAGTCTACACAGTAAAATAGATGGGTATAGTTCACTCCTTTGCATAAGCACGTGAAAAAAAAAGAACAGGAACTAAATTACTGTATATGAGACAACTGCTGCTGCTGCTACCGCTGCTGTCGCGTCCAGTCGGCTCGGCGTCTCCTGGTGTGCGGTATAAATCTTCGATACGGTGCCTCTCGAAACACCAAGCGCTTCGGCTACCATGGTTTTGGAAGCGCCCCCCATGTGAGCACGAACAACACGCACATGTTGGAATACACTTAGTTCTGATATAGCGCACTCACAACGATACAGAAAACAATTCTGACCACGACTGACGCTTGCAACATATTTCTCTCCTTATCTGAATTTCGTATTGTACACGTTCCACTACCCTCGAGACAAAAAAGTCCAGGAAAGACTTCTTAACACTTAAATTTACAAGGTGTGATTGGAAAGTTTTAAGAATGGATTTCTTATTGTACAATGGTGGTACTTACATATTATGTGATGCATCTCCTTGAAAATAGTCCTCTTCTGACTGAACACACCGACTCCAACGATGTTTCCACTTTTGAAAACATTCCTGGAATTTTTATTCCTGAAGTGTATTAAGGATGCTCTCTGTATTTGTCTGGATGTCTTCAATCGAGTCAAATCACTACCCTTTCAGTGAAAATTTCAGTTTAGGAAACAAGTAGAAGTCTGCACGGGCCAAATCAGGGGAAAATGGCGGTAGTGGAAGTACAGGAATTTTGAATTTCGTCAAAAATTCAGCGATGGAGGATGTACCTTGAGCCGGAGCATTGTCGTGCTGTAGCACCCAACTCCCGTCTTTCCACAATGCAGGCCTTTTCTTCCACGCCTTTTCGCGCAAACGCTCAAGGAGACATTTCTACTATTCCTGGATAATTGTCTGTCCTCCAGGGGCCGGCCGAAGTAGCCGTGCGGTTCTAGGCGCTGCAGTCTGGAACCGCGAGACCGCTACGGTCGCAGGTTCGAATCCTGCCTCGGGCGTGGATGTGTGTGATGTCCTTAGGTTAGTTAGGTTTAACTAGTTCTAAGTTCTAGGTGACTAATGACCTCAGAAGTTGAGTCCCATAGTGCTGAGAGCCATTTGAACCATTTTTGTCCTCCAGGGGTAAATCCGTGAAGCACAATTCCGGAAGAATCGAAGAAAGTTACCAACATTGTCTTCACCTTCGACCGACTTTGCCGTGCTTTTTTCGGTCGTGGTGAATCAACATATAAAAATGATTTGCAGCCATTTTTAAATCTGTTGAACCAGACTACAACATTTGACTGGCATACAGTTATCTCCAAAAGCTGTTTTTAGTAGTTCGTAAGACTCAGAAGCTGATTTCCCTTTTTTAAAACACTGCGAAGATTGCACTTTGGTTTCAGGATCATATCCATATACCCACGATTCATCACCTGTAATTACCCTGTTTAACAAATCTAGGTCATTGTCCGATTGATCAGTTCTTGGCTCACTTCAAGTCGGTATTGGCTGGTTCAAATGGCTCTGAGCACTATGGGACTTAACAGCTGTGGTCATCAGTCCCCTAGAACTTAGAACTACTTAAACCTAACTAACCTAAGGACATCACACACATCCATGCCCGAGGCAGGATTCGAACCTGCGACCGTAGCAGTCGCGCGGTTCCGGACTGAAGCGCCTAGAACCGCGAGACCACCGCGGCCGGCTCAAGTCGGTATTGTCTCTGGTCACTTAACAAGACTTTTGGAATGAATTTTGCGGACACTCGACGCATGTTCAGATCTTCAGTCAAAATTGACTGAACCGCATAGAAACTTAAATTAAGTTCAGCAGCCATCTCCCTAATTGTAAGTCTACTATCAGAGCGCACTAAGTCGCGAAGTTTCACATTTTCTTTCGTTTTTGCAGTGGAAGGACGGCCGACCGTGGTTCATATAAAAATGATTTGCAGCCATTTTTAAATCTGTTGAACCAGACTACAACATTTGACTAGCATACAGTTATCTCCAAAAGCTGTTTTTAGTAGTTCGTAAGACTCAGAAGCTGATTTCCCGTTTTTAAAACAAAATTTCACACAAACTCTTTGCTCCGTTTTTACATGCAGAATCCGGCAACAAGCCCTAGCAGACCCGCACGCAACCAGCTGCCGCAATTAACTGAATAAACAATGGAATTTTCACTCTACAGCGGAGTGTGCCCTAATATGAAACTTCCTGGCAGATTAAAACTGTGTGCCGGACCGAGACTCGAACTCGGGAACTTTGCCTTCCGCGGGCAAGTGCTTGGAAGGTAGGAGACGAGGTACTTGCGAAATTAAAACTGTGAAGACGGGGCGTGAGTCGTGCTTGGGTAGCTCAGTTGGTAGAGCACTTGCCCGCGAAAGGCAAAGTTCCCGAGTTCGAGTCTCGGTCCGGCACACAGTTTTAATCTGCCAGGAAGTTTCAATTGAATAAAGGAAACGCAGTTTCCTGTCAGAGGGCGTTCAAGGACAAGGCAATGACTCACTCCCCACCCTCCATGTACCTGCCCTCCAAGCCAATAAGCAGTAGCGGATCCATTCTTAAAACTTTCCAATCGCACCTCGCACATCAGATGCTGACAAATTCCTCTAATTCGCAAATGTTTTTCTTAGCATTTCAATGCTGCGTTTCATGTCCATTGTAGTTACACCGTCATTGGTTAATCAATTGCCCAGATACCAAAACTGATCTACTATTTTAGTGTCTCATTTACTAAACTGATTTCCTCAGCAACGACTGCATTCCATTACTCTTCTTTAACTTTAGTCGATATTCATCTTATAACCTCTTTTCACGACACTAGGCGTCGCGTTCAGCTGCTTTCCAAGTCATCTGCTGTCTCTCACAATTAAAATGTCGCTGCAAAACTTACATTTTTTATTCCTTCTCCATGAACTTAAATTCCCTGCTCAAATTTCTTCAGGGTTTCCGGAGCAGGCTTCTCAATGCAGACATTGAATAACATTAGGAATATGCTACAACACTGTCTAATTCATTTTTCAACTACTGCTTCCCTTTTATGTCTCCGAACAACAGCTGCAGTCTGGGTTTCGTATAAGTTGTAAATAACATTTCACTCATTGTATTTTATCCTTCCCCCAGTACCTTTATTATTTCAGAAGCAATCCAATCACTGTTGTCAAAAGCTTTCTCTAAATCGTAAGGTTGCTTTTCTTCAGCCTCTGTTCTAAAATAAGTCGTAGGGCCTTGCTTGTTCCTACATTTCTCTGGAACAGAAATCATCTTCCTCAAGGTTGGCTTCAACCATATTTTCTATTCTCCTGTGAACAATTCGTGTCAATTTTGCAACAATGACTAATTAAACTGATGGTGCGATAGTACAAGGGACGTTCAGTAAGTAACGCAGCACACGTTTTTCTCAAAGCAGATTGTTTTTATTCAGGATTCCAATACACCATGTTGTTTCCCATGCTTTCAGCTACACAACCCTGTTTTCCAACATACTCTGCGTTCAATGCGACGGCCTTACACCACCTTACTGGGAGGGACTGCATGTCCACATGCTATCACTTTACTACTGATCGATGTCGAAGCCAGCGTCTTGCTGCATCAGTAACGTCCGCATCATACACGTGCTGATGCCCGCTGAGTGCATCTTTCGTTGGGACAAACAGATGGAAGTCGGAAGGTGCAAGATCCGGGCTGCAGGGTGGATGAGACAAAACTGTAGAATGAAGTTTTGTGAACCCCTCTCGTGTTCACACAAGTCTATGCACCCGAGAGGGGCTCACAGAACTTCATTGCGTTGTCATGGAGAGGGAGAAGTTCGTTTGCATTTTTGTGACATTCACTATGTGATCAAAAGTATCCGGACATCCCCAAAAACATACGTTGTCCATATTAGGCGCATTGTGCTGCCATCTACTGACAGGCGCTGCATATCAACGACGTCTGTAGTCATTACGCATCGTGACAGAGTAGAATGGGGCGGTCCGTGGAACTCACGGACATCGAACGTGGTCAGGTGATTGGGTGTCACTTGTGTCATACGTTTGTACGCGAGATTTCCACACTCCTAAACATCCCTAGGTCCACTGTTTCCGATGTGATAGTGAAGTGCAAACGTGAAGGGACACGTACAGCACAAAAGCGTACAGACCGACCTCGCCTGTTGACTGACAGAGACCGCCGACAGTTGAAGAGGGTCGTAATGTGTAATAGGCAGACATCTATACAGACCATCACACAGGAATTCTAAACCGCATCAGGTTCCACTGCAAGTACTATGAAAGTTAGTTGGGAGGTGAGAAACTTGGATTTCATGGTCGAGCGGCTGCTCATAAGCCACACATCACGCCGATAAATGCCAAACGACGTCTCTCATGGTGTAAGGAGCGTAAACTTTGGACGATTGAACAGTGGAAAAACGTTGTCTGGAGTGGCGAATCACGGTACACAGTGTGGCGATCCAATGGCAGGGTGTGGATATGGCGAAGGCACGGTGAACGTCATCTGCCAGCAAGTGTAGTGCCAACAGTAAAATTCGGAGGCGGTGGTGTTATGGTGTGGTTGTGTTTTTCATGGACGGGGCTTGCACACCTTATTGTTTGCGTGACTCTATCACAGCAGAAGCGTACACTGATGTTTTAAGCACCATCTGCCAATACGGGGATGGCGTTTGCATCTTTCAACACGATAGAGGACGTGTTAATAATGCACTGCCTGTGGCGGAGTGATTAAGAGACAATAACATCCCTGTAATGGACGGATCTGCACAGAGTCCTGACCTGAATCCTATAGAACACCTGTGGGACGTTTTGGAACGCCGACTTCGTGCCAGGCCTCACCGATTGACATCGATACCTCTCCTCAGTGCAGCACTCCGTGAAGAATGGGCTGCCATTCCCCAAGAAACCTTCCAGCACCTGATTGAACGTATTCCTGCGAGAGTGGAAGCTGTCATCAAGGCTAAGGGTGGGCCAACACTATATTGAATTCCAGCATTAGCGATGGATGGCGGCACGAACTTGTAAGTCATTTTCAGCGAGGTGTCCGGATACTTTTGATCACATAGCGTAGAACACGCCGAAGTCGTTTCTTCAGTTTCCTGAGGGTAGCACAACGCACGTCCGAGTTGATCATTGGACTCATGAGGGAGACATCAAACAGAATAACCCCTTTAGAGTCCCAAAAGACCGTCGCAATGACTTTGTCGATTGAGGGTGCAGCTCCGAACTTTTTCTTCGGAGGAGAGTTGATGTGGCGCCACTCCACAGATTGCCGTTTTGTTTCCGGTTCGAAGCGATGAACCCATGTTTTCATCTCCAATAACGATGTTCGACAAAAATTTCTCAGGATCAGCCTCGCAACGGGCGGGCAAATCCGCACAGATGGTCCTTCGTCGCTCGTTATGGTCTTCCGTTAAGCGGCGAGGAATCCAGCGGGTGCACACTTTGGAGTACCCTAAAGCCGTCGGCACACGGACCGTGCTGCCGAACGTTAACGTTGAGCGTGCCCAGGTCAACGTGCTGCTCAACGCTCAGGAACGATGCGACTTGTGCATACGGTACGTGGACCCCAACGTGGTATACGCGATCGCAACGCACTCAAGCGACAGTTGAGGGATGTTTCTAGTTCGTTAATCACACTGTTTACTCAACGGGCGCGTAAAATTCCCACGTTAGCTCTATTAAAATGCACATTTCTTCCATCGTCCATCTTCCATCATGTCCAATCAATAAGGACACAGGCTTATAAAAGTTCCATTACAAGCAGTGCGTTACAAAATTGGAATACTTTCCGCATAAGATAAACATTATTTCATCATTCCCACATTTTAGTAAAACCCCAAGGTCAGTCTTACTTGATCACTGTTCGTACCCAGTAGCAGAATCTTTGCAACATGTCAATTACGAAGCGTAAAAGAAAAAGGAGAAAAAATACCTTTATACAAGTAGCGTAAGCTGTCCTTTAGATTAAGCCAATCGAACAGTCACCCCTCAAAAAAAGGTGAACTTGTATTTACATAAAATCAAACATTACAGTCTATGCTTGTATTAAACTAATAATAAAGTATCAGAACCTAATAAAAACGCGAATGTTAGGAAAAAAAAATTGTCGTGTCGGGACGCGAACCACCGCCCCAACAAAAAAACCTCATTTGTACACAATGATGCTATTCATTACGCTATACCAACATCACAACTACTGTGTATAATGATAGTACCTTACGTCTTGCCAAAAACTTTAATCGTAGATATTTTACTAACTGAAATTTAATTATAACACATTGTACCAAGAACAATGCGTTTTGGGTGGATCTTCAGTGTGTCGCTGCCTTCAAATAGCCTACTCTCATTATACGCAAGTTACAATAATTATTTTGCCACGAATATGATGTTTCTCATTATTTTATTGGAACGAATCACACAGTTAACAATGAGTTTTGCAGTGGTTCTCAATTTGCTGGTGCTCGGAACGGCATATATACGTATAGGCTTGAAATGAATGACAATATGGCGCGTCACAACTCTGTACTGAAGGGAGACGGCGTGCGTGTGACGTAGGTGGCGTTGTGCCATGTCATTGGTCAACGTTCAGACGCACGCTCAGAATATCTGACATGCCAGATATTGCTCTGCACGTTCGGAAAGACTCCCGAACGTGCTATGACGTCAGAAACTCGGCACGCTCAACGCTCAACGTTCGGATGCACGGTCCGTGTGCCGACGGCTTAACTGGTGGATCAGCACTACCAACAGAGAAGTCTAGTTGTGCAGCGAGGAATGCTCCGTCGACCATCTCGAATGTTCACATGTTCCAATATTACACGAGTCACAGTTGTGTGGGCACGAGGGAGGTCAGATAGGTTTGCCGCGCAGGGTAGCCGAGCGGTCTAGGGCGTCTTATCACCGTCCGCGCGGCTCCCCCACCGTCGGAGGTTCGAGTCCTCCCTCGGGCATGCGTGTGTGTGTTGTCCTTAGCCTAAGTTAGTCTAAGTTAGATTAAGTAGTGCGTAAGCTTAGGGACAGTTTGGTCCCATAAGACCTTACGACAAATTTCCAAAACTTTTTTCAGATAGGTGTGAGCGACGTTGTTGCTATGATGACAAACGCCTCGCCCAACGACTCACCGTGCCTTTGATCACTGACAGTAGACATTCTGCAAACGCCTTTGAATGTCTGCGATGCTCTGGCTTTCCGCCATAATTAACTCAGTGTCAGCTCTCTGCTTGGAATGCACCTCCGTTACAAGAGCCATTTTGAAGGCTGTTGTGGACTGGCCAGACAGCCAATCCACTATGACCGGTAGCCGAAAGGCACGCGTTTAAGCTCACGCAGGCTGGCGTGAGGTCTGGAACAGTTAAAGGAGTTGAGTCTAGTAAAAAAAGTACGTAGCTTCTGGAATACTTAACTTTAATCCATAATTGGTAAACATCGGTCTGACGGTACATGCATCACAAGATAAATAGCAAATGATAATGGCGCCTTGCTAGGTCGTAGCAAATGACGTAGCTGAAGGCTATGCTAACTATCGTCTTTGCAAATGAGAGCGTAATTTGTCAGTGAACCATCGCTAGCAAAGTCGGCTGTACGACTGGGGCGAGTGCTAGGACGTCTCTCTAGACCTGCCCTGTGGCGGCGCTCGGTCTGCAATCACTGATAGTGGCGACACGCGGGTCCGACGTATACTACCGGACCGCGGCCGGTTTAAAGGCTACCACCTAGCAAGTGTGGTGCCTGGCGGTGACACCACAAAGGCCATGAACAGGGATTTCATGAAACTATAGTGTATCTGAGGACTGACTGAGTACATCGAAAAAGCTGAAAGAAAGGCAGCACGTTTTGTATTATTGCGAAATATGGGAGAGAGTGTCACAGAAATGATACGGGATTTGGGATGGACATCATTAAAAGAAAGGCGTTTTTCGTTGCGACGGAATCTTCTCACGAGATTCCAATCACCATCTTTCTCCCCCGAATGCGAAAATATTTTGTTGACACCGACTTAGACAGGGAGGAACGATCACCAAGGTAAAATAAGGGAAATCAGAGCTCGTAAGGAAAGATATAGGTTTTCGTTCTTTCCGCTCGCTATACGAGATTGTAGCAATAGGGAATTGTGAAGGTGGTTCGATGAACCCTCTGCCAGGCACTTGAATGTGATTTGGAGAGTATCCATGTAGATGTAGATGTACATGGCTAAAGCAAAAATATTCCACAATGCTACACAACGAGTTCTGCATTTTTCCAACCGAAACTCACCGAGAAAAAATGCGTTGCATTGCTTGTCGATCGCCCGTCGTATTACACCTGTCAACAAATGCCTTCTCTGGAAGAAGGCTCTTAAGGATACCTAATTCATTCACGAAGGAGTCAATTACAGAACACGTATGAGACCAATTCTTGCGTAATGCTCACCTATCTGAGATCTGTATCATGTTGTATGAATAGAATAAGTAAAGAAGAAGGAACGAAGAGTGCAGTGTTCCCTCACGGGATCGATTTGTAGGCGCGGGAGCGTTTCGTAGATGCCCAGCAAACTCAGATCATAGACGCATCGAGAGAGGCGTTCTGTACGCTCCAAGAAGACCGAGAGGGGTAGCTCGGTAGTTAGCATACTGGACTCGCATTCGGGAGGACGATAGTTCAAATTCACATTCGACCATCCTGATTTAGGTTTTCCGTTATTTCCCTAAGTTCGCTTATGGCACATGCCGGGATGGCTTCTTCGAAAAGTGGAGTATCTGCCCCGAGCGGAAATTTCAGGGGGCGCCAAATTCATATTCTTGAAGGAAAAAAAATCTTGTTCCACAAAGCGCCTAGCATTCAGCGTACGATGGTCTATTGACTATTCATATGATTTTGAAACGCATCCCAGTTTGTTTTTGAACGTTTTTGAACACATTCTACACTGATTTCCGAACGAATCATTAGTTGATTTTTAAATGCGTGCATAGTGTACGTGATGTATCTACCTGGGGAATAAACTTTCCCGCAGACAAACGGGAACGGGGCTGTACGAGCTGAGCCGAATAAACCCGAATGGGTGAATGCTGATCACTGTTTATGAGGTTGACTGGGTGTGCGAATGATCGGCGTTGTAATAATTATTAGCGAAATCCCTAGTTTAAGACTACTAGAGTCGAAATAAACGACTAATATGAATAACAGGTAAGAAAGATTACATACAGGGTGTTTCAAAAATGACCGGTGTATTTGAAACGGCAATAAAAACTAAACGAGCAGCGATAGAAATACACCGTTTGTTGCAATATTCTTGGGACAACAGTACATTTTCAGGCGGACAAACTTTCGAAATTACAGTAGTTACAATTTTCAACAACAGATGGCGCTGCAAGTGATGTGAGAGATATAGAAGACAACGCAGTCTGTGGGTGCGCCATTCTGTACGTCGTTTTCCTGCTGTAAGCGTGTGCTGTTCACAACGTGCAAGTGTGCTGTAGACAACATGGTTTATTCCTTAGAACAGAGGATTTTTCTGGTGTTGGAATTCCACCGCCTAGAACACAGTGTTGTTGCAACAAGACAAAGGTTTCAACGGAGGTTTAATGTAACCAAAGGACCGAAAAGCGATACAATAAAGGATCTGTTTGAAAAATTTCAACGGACTGGGAACGTGACGGATGAACGTGCTGGAAAGGTAGGGCGACCGCGTACGGCAACCACAGAGGGCAACGTGCAGCTAGTGCAGCAGGTGATCCAACAGCGGCCTGGGGTTTCCGTTCGCCGTGTTGCAGCTGCGGTCCAAATGACGCCAACGTCCACGTATCGTCTCATGCGCCAGAGTTTACACCTCTATCCATACAAAATTCAAACGCGGCAACCCCTCAGCGCCGCTACCATTGCTGCACGAGAGACATTCGCTAACGATATAGTGCACAGGATTGATGACGGCGATATGCATGTGGGCAGCATTTGGTTTACTGACGAAGCTTATTTTTACCTGGACGGCTTCGTCAATAAACAGAACTGGCGCATATGGGGAACCGAAAAGCCCCATGTTGCAGTCCCATCGTCCCTGGATCCTCAAAAAATACTGGTCTGGGCCGCCATGTCTTCCAAAGGAATCATTGGCCCATTTTTCAGATCCGAAACGATTACTGCATCACGCTATCTGGACATTCTTCGTGAATTTGTGGCGGTACAAACTGCCTTAGACGACACTGCGAACACCTCGTCGTTTATGCAAGATGGTGCCCGGCCACATCGCACGGCCGACGTCTTTAATTTCCTGAATGAATATTTCGATGATCGTGTGATTGCTTTGGGCTATCCGAAACATACAGGAAGCGGCGTGGATTGGCCTCCCTATTCGCCAGACATGAACCCCTGTGACTTCTTTCTGTGGGGACACTTGAAAGACCAGGTGTACCGCCAGAATCCAGAAACAATTGAACAGCTGAAGCAGTACATCTCATCTGCATGTGAAGCCATTCCGCCAGACACGTTGTCAAAGGTTTCGGGTAATTTCATTCAGAGACTACGCCATATTATTGCTACGCATGGTGGATATGTGGAAAATATCGTACTATAGAATTTCCCAGACCGCAGCGCCATCTGTTGTTGAAAATTGTAACTACTGTAATTTCGAAAGTTTGTCTGCCTGAAAATGTACTGTTGTCCCAAGCATATTGCAACAAACGGTGTATTTCTATCGCTGCTCGTTTAGTTTTTATTGCCGTTTCAAATATACCGGTCATTTTTGAAACACCCTGTATCTACCTGGGGAATAAACTTTCCCGCAGACAAACGGGAACGGGGCTGTACGAGCTGAGCCGAATAAACCCGAATGGGTGAATGCTGATCACTGTTTATGAGGTTGACTGGGTGTGCGAATGATCGGCGTTGTAATAATTATTAGCGAAATCCCTAGTTTAAGACTACTAGAGTCGAAATAAACGACTAATATGAATAACAGGTAAGAAAGATTACATATTATCTTCTCGGTGTATCCAAAAAAATTAAATTCTGACAGAACATTTTTGCCAGATCGGTACACTACTAATGACCTGCAGCCGCTTAACTTCTGTTCTCGGAATAGCTCGGAAAACGCGTTGTACGAACGGCTAACAAGAGAATAAACGCGGGATAACGAAACCGGTGATTCTGGCAGGATTACTGAAGTTAACCGGAGAATAGGTTTTGACAATGGCGTGAATAGTTACAGAATTAATGACGGCAAGATTGTTTGCTAGGACGAGGAAGGAGAAGAAACGGAGACATCACACAAATTATATAGAAGAATATGACTATTTCAAATTTACATAAAAATTTCGTACTACTATTTTTCAATCTCATGCTTGAGAAACTGGATTATATGAATCAAGTGTGAAACTATTTCCTAACATAAAACTTTTTGCTTGTAGTAGGCCAATAGGCATTTGATATCGGTACTTCAGGAATTATATTCTGTCGTCTTATTTATGTAAATGAGGTAGATAAGAGTGGCAATTTGCTCCAAAACAGTCTCGCTTATTTGGCGAGTATTACGACTGCTGCAATATTAGAAAGGCCTATTTCGTTTTACCTAGCAGACAGTGACATTATAGACGTAATTAAATCGAGAAACCACGCCACTGTTGGATACTATTCGTATTAGCCCGCAGTCTAGCGCGCTGCTTCCCGAACGGGAAGGTGTGCCGGTCCCAGGCACAAATCCGCCCGGCGGGTTAGTGTCGAGGTCCGGTGTGCCAGACAGCCTGTGGATGGTTTTTAAGGCGGTTTTCCATCTGCTTAGACGAATGTGGGCTGGTTCCCCTTATTCCGCCTCAGTTACACTATGTCGGCGATTGCTGCACAAACACTGTCTCCACATATGCGTACACCATAATTACTCAACCACGCAAACATTTGGAGTTACACTCGTCTCGTATGAGACGTTCCCGGAGCGAGAGGGGAGCCGAACCGGACAATAACCCTGGGTTCGGTGTGGGGCGGCGGTGGGGTGGGTGGACTGCTGTAGCCTGTTGTGGGTTTGTGAACCACTGAGGGCTACGGCGTGACGAAGCCTCTCCGTCATTTCTAGGTCCCCAGTTCAATACACAGTACACGATGCACAATTCGTACTAACAGCTTTTTCACTATTTGACAACGCCATTTTGATTTTTCATGTAGCAAAACATCTCACGAACTTTAATGAGGTCATAGATTCTTTCGCAGAAAGGAACTCACGCATTGTAACCCTGTAGCAAGGCAAAGAGAAAAAATGCTGGGACCTAAGAATTGACTTGCTTGTCTCTTGTCTTTACTGGTTCTGTTATCTATAGTTAATTTTATGTCACACACGGCGACCTGTGTGACCGAGCGGTTCTAGGAGCTTCAGTCTGGAACTGTGCGACTTCCAGTCGCAGGTTCGAATCCTGCCTCGGGCATGGATGTGTGTGATGTCCTTAGGTTAGTTAGGTTTAAGTAGTTCTACGTTCTAGGGGACTGATGACCTCAGATGTTAAGTCCCATAGTACTCAGAACCATTTGAACCATTTTGTTATGTCACACAAAAGAGAAAGTTATTAGTTAATAGGCCATAAAGAGCGCAAATTTTCTGAAGAGTTCTTACTCTCACGGTCACAAATAATCCCTTACACTAATAATTGAGTTCTCTTTAACGGGTGTAGGATGTCAAACCGGCCGACTGAGAGCAGGAGAGGCACCACAGGACATTTACCTTCCATTACAAAATATACACTTTTGAATTCCACAGGTGGAAGTACAGTAACGCGCGATAGGAGAATGCTGTGTGAAGAGGTGTGGCATTGCACTTTGGCACTCGCAAGACCAAATAACGTGTCTTACATTTCCTCGAACATGCATGTTTTATACATCAAACTCTTCAGAAACAACATATTTTTTAAAAATAGATTTTTTTTAATTTTTGACGTCCTATCTCAAATGATGGTGAGAGATGGGGGGGGGGGGAATCAGTATCAATTTTTTTTACCCCGGTTCGGAAATATCGTAGGCCAGCGTTGACTCGGCACTCAATGTCGTAAGGGGGGTAGGACGTCAAACGGGACGACTTGGAGCAGGAGAGACACCAGAGGAATTTTTAATTTCCGCTGTCTATACTTTTAAAAATAAATTCATAAAACTTTGTCAGAATTACCAGAAAGGATTCAGGATTTACACTTATATTGGTGGAAGTTCAAAAATATAAGAAAATAATTTATTTTTTTACGTTTGTATTTCACCTTTTTTCACTTACCATTGGCTACATTTGTTGCTATAGGTACACTTTTCTTCATGAGTAAAGGAGATTCTTCGATGAAATTTGCACAGCATACAAACCATACGTACGGGTGCATGAAACTCTAGAATTTTCCAAATCTATTAAAAACTGTGGTAAAAATTGAGATAATTAACTATAAAATTTGAGTTTTTTCTAAACATGAAGTTTAAAATGTACCAGCACATTCATTTTTTTCATAAATTAAATAATTTCTAGAGTTTCATACACCTGTAAGTATGGTTTGTATGCTGTACAAAATTCATCAAAGAATCTCCCTTTCTTATGAAGAAACGTGTACCTATAGCAACAAACGCAGCCAAGAGAAGTGAAAAAATGATGAACCTTCACATGTAAAAAAAAAATTATTTTGTTTCGTTTTTTGAACTTCCACTGCTATGATTGTAAATCCTTAATCCTTCCTGGTCATGCTGACGAAGTTTTCCACCGAGCGAGGTGGCGCAGTGGTTAGCACACTGGACTCGCATTCGGGAGGACGACGGTTCAATCCCGTCTCCGGCCATCCTGATTTAGGTTTTCCGTGATTTCCCTAAGTCGCTTCAGGCAAGATGGTTCCTTTGAAAGGGCACGGCCGATTTCCTTCCCCATCCTTCCCTCACCCGAGCTTGCGCTCCGTCTCTAATGACCTCGTTGGCGACGGGACGTTAAACACTAGTCTCCTCCTCCTGACGAAGTTTTATGAATTTATTCGTAAAAGTATAGGCAATGGAAATTAAAATGTCCTGTGGTGTCTCTCCTGCTCCAAGACGGCCCGTTTGACGTCCTACCGCCCTTAAGCACCGTGCCACCTGGCTTGTAGTCTCTTTAGATATGGCGATCACAATGGCTGGAGACTGCGGTGTTTCCTCGCGACGAGAAGTGTCTGTCCTGCACCTGGGCCGCGTGCGCGGGCGCCGGCTTACGTAACGCGAGGCGGCCAGACGTGACGTGTTCGGAACAACCGGCCGGCCCGCGTGCAGCGCATGCGCACGGGCTCTCCGGACCTCGCCGCGCCGCGCCGCGCCGCCCGACTGCTCATTCGCGGCCAACGAGCGCCTTCCTGGCCGCGCGACCTGCGCGTTCACACACACACACAGCCTAATTAAACGTCCCGCGCTTCTGCGGTCACTGTGCCTGCAGGAAATCCACTCTTGGCCGTCGTTTCCCACCATCACAGCCACGACCGTATTTCGGACTCATAGAGTGCTACGGTGCACCTCATGTGCGGGTCTTACCTGATATCAAACCCGCAGAAAGAGCATTTACAGCAGTCTCCATCTACATCTACATGGATACTCTGCAAATCACATTTAAGTGCCTTGCAGAGGTTCATCGAACCACCTTCACAATTCTCTATTATTCCAAGCTCGAATAGCGCGCGGGAAGAATGAACACCTATATCTTTCCGTACGAGCTCTGATTTCCCTTATTTTATCGTGTTGATCGTTCCTCCCTCTGTAGGTCGGTGTCGACAAAATATTTTCGCATTGGAGGGGGGAAAGTTGCTCATTGGAATTTTTGTGAGAAGATTCCGTCGCAACGAAAAATGCCCTTCTTTTAATGATGTCCAGCCCAAATCCTGTATCATTTCTGTGACGCTCTCTCCCATATTTCGCGATAATACAAAACGTGCTGCCTTTCTTTGAACTTTTTCGATGTACTCAGTCAGTCCTATCTGGTAAGGATCCCACACCGCGCAGCAGTATTGTAAAAGAGGACGAACAAGCGTAGTGTACGCAGTCTCCTCAGTAGGTCTGTTACATTTTCCAAGTGTCCTGCCAATAAAACGCAGTCTTTGCTTAGCCTTCCCCACAACATTTCCTATGTGTTCCTTCCAATTTAAGTTGTTCGTAATTGTAATACCTAGGTATTTAGTTGCATTTACGGCTTTTAGATTAGACTGATTTATCGTGTAACCGAAGTTTAACGAGTTCCTTTTAGCACTCATGTGGATGACCTCACACTTTTCGTTATTTAGGGTCAGCTGCCGCTTTTCACACCATGCAGGTATTTTTTCTAAATCTTTTTCAGTTTGTTTTGATCTTCTGATGACTTTATTAGTCGATAAACGACAACGTCATCTGCAAACAACCGAAGTCGGCTGCTCAGATTGTCTCCCAAATCGTTTATATAGATAAGGGATAGCAAAGGGCATATAACACTACCTTGGGGAACGCCAGAAATCACTTCTGTTTCACTCGATGATTTTCCGTCAATTACTACGAACTGTGACCTCTCTGACAGAAAATCACAAATCCAGTCACATAACTGAGACAATATTCCATAAGCACCCAATTTCACTACGAGCCGCTTGTGTGGTACGGTGTCAAAAGCCTTCCGCAAATCCATAAATACGGAATCGATCTGAAATCCCTTGTCAATAGCACTCAACATTTCATGTGAATAAAGAGCTAGTTGTGTTTCACAGGAACGATTTTTCCTAATCACAATGCCACAGTATTTGAATAAAAAGCCTATACCGCAGCATTTAAGTTTCGTTATAAAATTACAGGTAAACCTCGACGCTGATAAGCCAAAACCATTTTGACCACTGCTCGCCGCGACGTCCGATGCCGCGAGGTGCCGTTGCGGGCACATGACGCGGTCAAAAAAATGTTCCAATGTGTGTGAAATCATATGGGACTTAACTGCTAAGGTCATCAGTCCCTAAGCTTACACACTACTTAACCTAAATTATCCTAAGGACAAACACACACACACCCATGCCCGCGGGAGGACTCGAACCTCCGCCGGGACCAGCCGCACAGTCCATGACTGCAGCGCTTTAGACGCGGTCACAAAAGTATGTAAGCGGAGCAGACACGGAAGGGGAAATCACCGTAGCGAAAATATGGGCCACAAATGCGGAAATCCATTGAGATCAGCGACTTTGACAAAGGGCAGATCATTATTCCGGAGAGCATGTCAACAAGTACCTCGAAAATAGCAGAGCTAGTCGAATGTTCACGTGCTACTGTCGTAAGCATCTACGGAAAGACGTAGGACAGCGAAACAACCACTAGACGCTAAATGGTTGGACGGCCTCGACTCTTTACTGAACGTGGTGTTCGGAGGCTTGCCTGCTCTGCAAAGTAGGAGAGATTGTGATCTGCGCCATCTCTACCGACAGATCACAGCGCTTTGCACGCACAAGTGTTTTGGAGTTCGTCGTACATTGTTGAGCTCCGCAACAGACCACCCCTGCGTGTTCACATGTTGACTCAACGACAACGTCAATTACGATAACAGTTGGTACGCGACCGACGGCATTCGATCGGGGATCTGTGCAAACTCGTCGGCTCTTCGGATAGATCACACATAGTTACGTTTCATCGACGGTCGTCTCCACAAACGCCGTTATCGAGGTGAACGGCGGCTCGAAATGTGCAGCGTGCCACGGACGCAGGCTGGTGGGAGTAGTATTGTGCTACGGGAGTTCTCCTGCGCTTGCATGGGACCTGTGGTAGTAATGGAAGACACGCTCCAAATCACCTGCATCATTTCGTGCTTAATGTCTTCCCCGACTGCAACGTTATATTTCAGCAGTGTTAATTGTCCGTGTCTCGGAGCCAGAACAGTACTACAGTGGTTTGAGAAACGTTATAGTGAACTCTCGTTGATGTCTCGGCGACCAAATTCACCTAATGTAAATCCTATAGAATCCGTATCGGTTGGCCGGCCGCGGTGGTCTCGCGGTTCTAGGCGCGCAGTCCGGAACCGCGCGACTGCTACGGTCGCAGGTTCGAATCCTGCCTCGGGCATGGATGTGTGTGATGTCCTTAGGTTAGTTAGGTGGTGGTGGTAGGTGGGATGTTTAAGGGGGACTAAACAGCTAAGGTCATCAGTCCCCCATTCCAAAAACAGGCGAGACATAGTCACGAAGCAGGTAAAACCCCAAGGGGAAGGAGACTCCCCCCCAGGCCCTAAAAGAACACAAATGCGGTAACGAACACTACAAACACGAAGAGTACAGATGAACACCAGACAAAAAGAAACAGAAGAAAAGAAGATGGCCGGAGACTGGTTGACTGACCACGACAACAAAAAAGGGAAAGAGTCAACCAACCGACTACACACTAAAATCTGCAACCAAATATGAGAGACTCGAGGACACGAGACACACAAAGGGAAAGGAGCAGGACCTCCCTAAATGGAACCATAAAAAGGACTACCACGGATAAAATTTAAAACGTCAGCAGCCATGGAGGCATTGTCGCTTAAAACCAAAGGCAAAGTGCCCGGGAGATTAAAAGACTGCCGGAGGGTGCGCAGTCGGGGACACTCCAATAAAATGTGGGCGACCGTCAGCCGGGACCCACACCGACACAGGGGGGGATCCTCCCGACGCAAAAGATGGCCGTGCGTCAGGTAGGTACGGGCGATGCGCAGCCGACACAGGATTACAGAGTCCCTGCGAGAAGCCCGCAGGGAGGAACGCCACACATCGGTCGTCTCCTTGACAGCCCGCAGTTTATTCGGGGCTGTCATGCCACGCCACTCAGCAGCCCACATCCCAAGCACCTTACGGCGCAACACCAGCTGCTGGTCGCGAGCCGTAAGGCCGATCTCCAAAGCTGGGGCGTCGATCGCCCCTTTGGCCAGCCTGTCGACACGTTCGTTCCCCGGAATGCCAACGTGACCTGACGTCCAAACAAAAACCACCGAACGACCAGAGCGGGTAATGGTGGAAACAGACTCCCGAATAGAGGACACCAGAGGAGAAGAGGGATAGCAGCGGTCGATGGCCTGGAGGCTGCTCAGGGAGTCACTGCAGATGACGATGGACGTACCTGAGCAGGAACGCATATGCTCAACAGCGCGCAATATGGCCACCAGCTCTGCAGTAAAAATACTGCAGCCAGCCGGCAAGGAGCGCTGTTCAACATGGGCAGCGTGAGCAGGTTTAAGTAGGTCTGAGTTCTAGGGGACTGATGACCTAAGATGTTAAGTCCCATAGTGCTCAGAGCCATTTGAACCGTATCGGTTGCCATCAACGTGTGCGCAAATTAGCGGCCCGTTATTTATCCTAATTACAAGACTTGTGCGTAAACACCTAAGGCCGCATACCTCCGCAAACCTACCAACGAACTGTCGAATTCCTAATACGCAGAATCAGTGGTGTATTTCGTTCCGAAGACGGACAAACAAGCTGTTAAGGATATGAAGATGGTATCTGTTCTTTCGGACATGTGACCATGCAGCTCTCTTAGAATGAAATGATAATTAAATCAAGACCCTAAGCTGTCGACAGGTGTTGATATACATCAACGGGGACAGTTGAAAATGTCTGCGCCGACCAGGACTCGAACCTGGGATCTCCTGCTTACGTGGCAGACGCTATATCCATCTGAGCAACCGAGGACACAGAGGACAGTGCGACTGAAGGGATTTATCCCTTGTACGCTCCCCGTGAGACCCACAATCCCAACGTAATGTCCACACACTACATGGACATGTCCGAAAGAACAGATACCATCAGTGACCATGCACCTCTCTTAGAATGAAATGATAATTAAATTAAGACCCTAAGCTTCTTCTGTGCTGGATGCACAAGCATTGGCCAAAGTCTTATGGGACTCGGTAAGATTTCTGCCGCAAGTAATGAGTGTAATGGGCAGGGGCACGCCGGCACGGTAGCTCAGCGTGTTCGGTCAGAGAGATGGTTGGCCTCTCCAATAAAAAAACTGAGTAGAAGGATCAACAAACAAACTTGAACGGGTGTCATGTGACGTCCGCAACGACCAAACACGACGATCAAGAACGAAGCAAACGGAAAAAAAAGATGGATAAAGAGTCTGCTATGTAAGCAGGAGATCCCAGGTTCGAGTCCCGGTCGGCGCACACATTTTCAACTGTCCCTGTTGATGTATATAAACGCCTGTCGACAGCTTAGAGTCTTGATTTAATTATCATTTCAAGCTACTAAGGAGGTGGTCATAATGTTTTGACTCATCAGTGTATTTTTCTGATAAGCATTCGATTATGGTTTACTGACAATACTACTCTGATGTCCAAAAATTAAAGACGATAGTGAGTTGCGCATCATGTTTCACTGCCAAGTTACGTAGCTCGAGGAAACTTGGACCATACGTAGAAAGAACTATTACAGTATAGTACAGAGGATAACTGAAATATTGTGCAGAAGATAACTGAAAGAATTACTCCCTGAGACGAAAAAAACTGACACTTTTATTCAAAGACAAAAATTAAACCAAAAAAACTGACACTTTTATTCAAAGACAAAAATTAAAATCACCGCGATTTTTATGATTCCCTGGACATTACATAAGGCGTGACACGGTTCTTAACTGGGTGTGTGGTCACCACAGACGTGAATGCATGTTCTGCAACGTGCGTCGTAGTGCCGTACTGGCCACAAGTTCGCAAACGGGTTGTCGTCGCAGGTCGTTCCCAAGGCAACTGGAAACTATCAGATTGCCACTCCGTGGGTCGCGCTGCTATTGGCTAACGCGTATTAAGTTATCGGTGATACTGTTCCACCGCCAGAGTTTGTAACACCAGCGTCCTGAATTGTGTGCTGTTAAGTGCTGCCGCTTATTATTAAGCATCCACTTAAATCTAAAGTAATAATAGATAAACACTTGTATGTCATAATAACAGCCATCTTCAAAGATTTAATATTAAGAGTTAGACCATCTTACTCTTTTCATGAATACTCACTGTGGTTCAGGAAGTTGATGACGCAGCCCACTGATGATTGTTCTTCGCGGCAGGTTTTTTATGTTATCTGTTTCAGCTTTTGTGTTCAGATGCCTTACTCTAATGAAGATTCTTATCTCTACAGAAAGAGAAATTACTTTGTGATGCACTTCGGGAATCTTTGAGTTTAGTATAGAAATTAACTTTTGCGTCACTCCGTCACACTCAGCTACACGTCGCCCATGAAAACTACAAAGTATCGCTTAAAACTCTTTTATTTTATTGAACCAGTCAGTTTTTAACACTGTTAAACACTGCATTCAGTCGGGAGAATCAATCGTGTGGACAATTTGTTCCTTTTACGAAAGATTGCGAATTCCAGATGTGTACGAAGCCTTTTTGGACGATTTAACATAGACTCAGTGATTGCAGGTTCTCTTCGACACAGCTGAAACTTCCCCACTAATTACAGGGCCAACGTGATCATCAAATGATTCAGAAAAACTCATTCGTTCATTCACTCCAGAACAAAAAGTCACAAACCTTATTTATGAAGGAAATTGCGTATTAAATCCATCTCTATTACATGTCCAGATCTCCGGTGATTCCACGTCTTAATTATTTTCCTTTTACAGTCTCTTTCTCTTCAAACAAATCGCTAGTGGCACAAATGTTAAGTGGCTCGATTTAGCGAGAAGAAAATCAGAATATGTATCTCTCAGAAACACGTCAATCCCTCAATCCATACTCCAGAAGCTGTCCTAGTTACCACTCTAACCACCATGGAGAATGCATATATGCATCTCTGTTATTTCAAAGAATAAATGCGCTAGAAAATACCTTGGCGTCGTCTAGCTGTCGCCGCATATGTTACGAGAAAATCAGATCAGATACTTTTCCAAAGTGAATGAATGTGGATGGTTTGATTGACAATGATTAATTGGTGCGTGGTAGAGGGTATTTTCTGTGGGGACATTACAATGCCCCTCGCAGCGAGCGAAGTTTGTGAGCCTAATTTTGATTTACCGAACACACTTCGCGAGCTATCTACACTCCTGGAAATGGAAAAAAGAACACATTGACACCGGTGTGTCAGACCCACCATACTTGCTCCAGACACTGCGAGAGGGCTGTACAAGCAATGATCACACGCACGGCACAGCGGACACACCAGGAACCGCGGTGTTGGCCGTCGAATGGCGCTAGCTGCGCAGCATTTGTGCACCGCCGCCGTCAGTGTCAGCCAGTTTGCCGTGGCATACGGAGCTCCATCGCAGTCTTTAACACTGGTAGCATGCCGCGACAGCGTGGACGTGAACCGTATGTGCAGTTGACGGACTTTGAGCGAGGGCGTATAGTGGGCATGCGGGAGGCCGGGTGGACGTACCGCCGAATTGCTCAACACGTAGGGCGTGAGGTCTCCACAGTACATCGATGTTGTCGCCAGTGGTCGGCGGAAGGTGCACGTGCCCGTCGACCTGGGACCGGACCGCAGCGACGCACGGATGCACGCCAAGACCGTAGGATCCTACGCAGTGCCGTAGGGGACCGCACCGCCACTTCCCAGCAAATTAGGGACACTGTTGCTCCTGGGGTATCGGCGAGGACCATTCGCAACCGTCTCCATGAAGCTGGGCTACGGTCCCGCACACCGTTAGGCCGTCTTCCGCTCACGCCCCAACATCGTGCAGCCCGCCTCCAGTGGTGTCGCGACAGGCGTGAATGGAGGGACGAATGGAGACGTGTCGTCTTCAGCGATGAGAGTCGCTTCTGCCTTGGTGCCAATGATGGTCGTATGCGTGTTTGGCGCCGTGCAGGTGAGCGCCAGAATCAGGACTGCATACGACCGAGGCACACAGAGCCAACACCCGGCATCATGGTGTGGGGAGCGATCTCCTACACTGGCCGTACACCACTGGTGATCGTCGAGGGGACACTGAATAGTGCACGGTACATCCAAACCGTCATCGAACCCATCGTTCTACCATTCCTAGACCGGCAAGGGAACTTGCTGTTCCAACAGGACAATGCACGTCCGCATGTATCCCGTGCCACCCAACGTGCTCTAGAAGGTGTAAGTCAACTACCCTGGCCAGCAAGATCTCCGGATCTGTCCCCCATTGAGCATGTTTGGGACTGGATGAAGCGTCGTCTCACGCGGTCTGCACGTCCAGCACGAACGCTGGTCCAACTGAGGCGCCAGGTGGAAATGGCATGGCAAGCCGTTCCACAGGACTACATCCAGCATCTCTACGATCGTCTCCATGGGAGAATAGCAGCCTGCATTGCTGCGAAAGGTGGATATACACTGTACTAGTGCCGACATTGTGCATGCTCTGTTGCCTGTGTCTATGTGCCTGTGGTTCTGTCAGTGTGATCATGTGATGTATCTGACCCCAGGAATGTGTCAATAAAGTTTCCCCTTCCTGGGACAATGAATTCACGGTGTTCTTATTTCAATTTCCAGGAGTGTATTAGTGTGGGTAACCCGGAAGTGATGAGTGTCAGTCCTCCGACTGAAAAAGATTAATTATGTTTAAGACAGACGAAGAAAATAAACATTGGAAACAGAAGAAATGAAGAGACAGGTACCGCGGCTGTATTGCTTTCACGTGCATCAAGGTGTTATGTTTGCTGTGCACAACCAAGGAAGATGATCTTTCATGAGACTGTTATCAGGGTCTACCCATTCGGGAACTTTCTTAAGCAGGGAAACCTTGGAAAACCTCTTAAGCCTAGACCCCCAGCCTACGGTACATAGAAGATAGGAAAGCCTACAGAAGAGAAAAAATAATTTTGAAATTGATCTCTAAAGGAAAGATAGGGATCGATTTATAAAACGATTTGGAGAAGAGTGATTTGTGCCTCTAGCTAAAAAAAAAAATACAATAAATAACTCGAGCTTCTTTTTTTACAATCTTGTTCCCAGGACAATATCTTGCGATGCTGAAACTCCCCCGGATCTTGCATGTCCCCGACGTCCACATTTGTAGTCGGTCTTTTACGCGGCCCACAATGGGAAGAGTAGAAGGAACAGGGATACCAGATTTCACATGCAACATTCATTCCAAAAGAATTAGCAATGACCGAAAGGGAAACTCTTCCTGTAAAAGAACTGGTTAGATTCCACCGTCCAAGATTCTCCTTTTTGAAAACAAAATCCCTATGGCTTCATGCATCCTTTTCCTTATGATGTACTGCAAGGAATTTAGCCATTGACTTAAAGTTTCCATTTATCCATTGACTAACGCTGTTGCGGAAAACATCATAATAATTACTCTAATTTGAATTTTCTTTTGGACTTCGCATCACCATTTGTGCTTGTAAGTCCAAAAATTCTGACACATTTTCTGTCAATGATTTGTTCTTCGTAATTTAAAGGATTCATGCAACTTGCAGTAGATTTTGGATTCAAATCATCGAATAATGGAAAGTGTGGTTCATTTTATACAAAGACATAATCCATCATTTCCTTGAAAAGTCATATCATTTATCTATACTCATAAAAATTTTATCCTAAATACATATATTTCTCCGCTTGATTGCTGTAATGTAAAAGTTATTAGTAGTGAGGAATGTGGATTCTCTTCTTTCATTTATTCTCTGATTCATCCGGCATTCATACATGCACATATATGGAAATGGATTTTCAAACAAAATTCCAAAGTGAACAAGACCCATTAAATAACTACTAATTCTATGAATATTACTTTCTTTTGACATTCAACAATAAATCAAGAACTCTTAACGTCTACTTATGACACTTTTTTTTTGAAGTTCAACATCTATCAGTTTCCCCTCGCGTTTGATGCGAGTCTCTTACAAAGCATATCTGTGTCATCTATATCGATTCTAACTCTCGCGCCGACGTCAATTGTTTTGCGCGGGAAATTATCTTTGCGGCGTTAACCGTCACTCATGATTCACTGCCTAAACGCATCACTTCACACGTTTACACATCTAAGCGTGCACTTGAAATTATATATGAACATTCACTGGGAACCTCTTTTGATTATGCAGCGTCATTTTCGGGAAACATTTCTTTCTTCTTGAAGGTCATTCAGATCCTTTATAAATCTTGATGACATTAGCAATGCTAAAGTTCCATGTTTACCCAAACACAGGTGAAGCCTATCTCCACTGTCTTCTTTGCAGCACTCGATAGTAATAGTTAGTCACTATTTCTACAATCTGTGTCACTGATTAATTATTTCAGTTTAAAGTTTTCTAACACTAAACACACACAGTTTATTTTTATGTTTTTACGAGCGTTCATCTCTGTCACTTGCAATGGGGAGCAGTATGGGCTTGCAGAGGGTTCGATCAAACCCCATTTCAACATGCGATCTATTTCCTTTTGAACTTGAGCCTTTAACCTCCAGGGAACAGGATAGAACGTTCTACAATACATTTCGTGCGGCTTAACGTTGAGATGGCATATGTATCCTTTAATAAGTCCTGGCCTTTCATCAAAAACGTTTTCATATGTGAATAATAATTCATTGAGCTGCTTCTTCTGATCTTCAATAATGCAGTCGGATTCATTTAACTTTTCAAACACTAATTGACCGAAATCTTCTTTGACTTGGAACTCATTAATTACGTGCTCTTTCGAATTTTGGGCCGTCCTGATTACTTGCACACTGATCCCACAATTATATTTTCTCGTAAGGCCTTTTTTTTAACATTTCCAACTCAATTTCTTGTTTATTAACATTCAACGAAATTTTTCTATTCTGCATCCGTATTGACGTAGGCTGTCGACTCCGATAATGCAATCTACCACCAAATTTTTCACAACCAGGAATGTGCTTAATATTGCTACATTTCCGAATTCCACACCAAGTAGTGACTGCACCTTTACATTAGCCGATCGAGCCCCAACGGCGCCTATTATTCTGCAATTTTGAACTGGAAAAATTGGTACTCGTCTTATATTTCTGATCCTGTTGAATAGTGCCTCCGAAATAACATTTGTGGTTGCAGCTGTGTCTAAAACCGCCACTATAGGTACGGTCTCCATAATGACTTGCACTTCGGCTACTGCCACCTGTTCCTTATCCTCATCTTGTGGTTCTAAGTCCTCGGTCAGTTCATCTGCCAGTAATCGTCCATCATTATACGTTAACATGGGTACACATATCCTGTTGCCCCTCAACCAATTGTTGACCGCTCCTCTGGGGCACGAGTGGGTCCTTACAAGTTTGTTGGATTTTGATTTGTCTGCTGGTTGACATCATCCGTCACTTCGGTAATTACCGTTGATTCGTAGATGTCCGTCCCCACTGATGTTGGCTATTTGAATTCATTCCTCCCGGTTGATTCCACTTCCTATTATCGTTATTACTCCAGGCTTGGGGTCTGAAATTTCTTTCGTTCCCCCACACGGGATTGTATCTTTTCCCGTTCCTGTTGTTCCTTGAATAGCCCCTCGCAAGACCATTGCCGGGATTACTATTGAGATTTTGAGGGGTTTCTCCATTACTTAACGATCTCTGTTCATTCCTTCTAAGTGTCGATTGATCGCCATTGGCATAACACATACTTCCACCTTGCCTACCGTTTGGCGAGGGTTCTATCTCCCTATATTGGAATCTGTTATTACGGGCTTTCTGGTTGTTCTCTTCGATAATATCTATATGGTCTAACGTCGTGAGGAACGACTCCAAGTCTTTGTCGTTGCCGTAAATCAATTGATTCCGGATGTTAGTTGGTAGTCTTGCCTTAAGTATGTTTATTATGTCTGGCAAAGGCATAGGTCTGTCCCAGTATCTCGTTTTATTTATATATTTTTCGAAATACTTTCTAAGGCTTCCTTTCGAAAAGGAGAAAGGCTCTGGGTAGAGCACCTCCTGCCTTAGGCGTTCCTGTACCCATTCTGACCAGAACTTTGCTAAAAACGCCTTCTCAAAATCGTCATATGTCGAGCAAACAGAAGTCATGTCCGAGGCCCAGATCGCCCCCGAACCTTGTATATATCCTGTAACAAAACTGATCTTCTGCCACTCCGACCAATTTCTGGGTAGCACTCCTCTGAAACTTCGAATAAAAACAATTGGATGGACCCCCCCTTTTGTCAGGGTTAAAAATCTGGAATTGCCTATGCTTTATCATTTTTTCTTCGGCATGGCAAAGGCTTTCGTAATCTCCGTTAGATAAGAATTCACGCGAACAGCCCGCTTGTGGCAATTTAAATTCATTTGTTCTGAGCTTTGTTGTGAAGCGCGCATCGACTCTTCTATAGTTTGTTTCCAATGCTCCAAATCAGCACCCGCTGTCGCACCTCCTCAAGTCCTTTCGCAAACAAATTCTCTTCCTGTTTGCCAGATAAACTCTGGAATGCTGCCTTAACATTTTGCTCAACGTTTTCACACATTAGCCTTTTGTTTTCTAATGTGATTTCGGATAATTTACCCGTTAATACGTTAATTTGGTGGTCTATAACGTCTTGACGCTCTGTCAGATGTTCAACGCTTTCCTTTAGGTTAGCATGTGTACGTGCCAATTCAGGAAGTTGCACAATTGCACATGACATGGCGTCTTGCTTTTGTATTAATTGCGGAACCATTTCCACTTGTTCCCGTACAGTATCTATCTTAATAGCCACATACTCCTTCATTTCGACACGTACGCGGTGAGTAGATTCCTCACATTGTGCTTTCGCCAATTCTATTTGTGCAGTTAATTTTCGTTCCGTCTCTTCGGCCTGATCTTTGAGTTCCTTGGTCTTCGCCTCTATCCGCTGCTCTAATTCGGAAAGACTGTCTTGTAACTGCTGCTTAATCTCAGTCTGGACTAATTTCATTTCTTCTTGAGTTTGAGTGACTGTCACTAATTGTGCTTTAATATCGGTTTTCAGATTTTCCTGCCCTTCAGTAACTGAGGCTAATTTCGTATTCAAATCATTTTGCCCTTCAGTAACTGAGTCTAATTTCGCGTTAATGTCGGTTTACGAAGTATTCATGCTCTCGGTTATCATCTGCAACTGTCTCATGATAATTACCAATGGATCTAATCCCTGCTGTGTACTTGCTGTTACACCTCCAGCCGTGTCTACAGGGCGTTCTATTGCGCTATCTATAGCCATCGGTCCTACACTTCTTACTACGTCATTATTATCAGTGCTAACAGCTGAAGGCTGTTGCGTGCTGCTTTGCTCTGCTTGACTCATCCTAAACATTGCCCTAGTTAAAACCATATAAATGTTCTATTGTCACTATATATATAACTCCCTTCTACTGTCACTATATGCAACTCCGTTTACACAAGAGTACTTCTGTGTCTACTTTCTTAATGTACATATACATATAAATGCAACTAGAACAGGTCAATGAAAACACATCTAACCATGAACACAGTTAATCAATGTTCAAAAAATAACACTAAACAAAAAAGCGAATACTTCAACTATGCTAGCAAGCTATAATAATAAAAATATAGATCTGGTCGTGCTGTCTTTCGGCTTTATTTGTAGATCCAATTATATCACCTGCGAGTCTTTCCTCTCTTTTCCAAGCGTCAGTTAGGTTAGCTCGTCGTAGTTGACATGAAACAGAGAACAAAATTATTTTAGCAACGTGTCCTGTCACGGATTGGCCATTTTAACACTGTTAAACACTGCAATCAGTCGGGAGAATCAATCGTGTGGACAATTTGTTCCTTTTACGAAAGATTGCGAATTCCAGATGTGTACGAAGCCTTTTTCGACGATTTAACACAGACTCAGTGATTGCAGGTTCTCTTCGACACAGCTGAAACTTCCCCACTACTTAAAGGGCCAACGTGATCATCAAATGATTCAGAAAAACTCATTCGTTCATTCACTCCAGAACAAAAAGTCACAAACCTTATTCATGAAGGAAATTGTGTATTAAATCCATCTCCATTACATGTCCAGATCTCCGGTGATTCCACGTCTTAATTATTTTCCTTTTACAGTCTCTTTCTCTTCAAACAAACCGCTAGTGGCACAAATGTTAAGTGGCTCGATTTAGCGAGAAGAAAATCAGAATATGTATCTCTCAGAAACACGTCAATCCCTCAATACATACTCCAGAAGCTGTCCTAGTTACCACTCTAACAACCATGGAGAATGCATATATGCATCTCTGTTATTTCAAAGAATAAACGCGCTAGAAAATACTTTGGCGTCGTCTAGCTGTCGCCGCATATGTTACAAGAAAATCAGATCAGATACTTTTCCAAAGTGAATGAATGTGGATGGTTTGATTGACAATGATTAATTGGTGCGTGGTAGAGGGTATTTTCTGTGGGGACATTACAAGTTGAAGGAGAAGTGAGTCCACCTGCGGAGATTACGGAGATCCTGTCATTACCGGCGATGTAATCTGCGTCCGGAAAAAGTTTCTATTAGACTGGACACAAGGAACTGTGAATATGCATGCATTTAAATGCTGTATAATCAGCAAGATATTTCAGTGCTTCTTGGGGTTTGCAGTCACCTCTGATTGTTGGCTGAACTGTACGAAAGTGCAACAGATCTAGTTCGTAATCTAACAGTCAAGCGAGCCAATACGAGAGAACGATTATAGACGAATTATTGTTGAAATTTTGTGGTGGATTTGTGGACATTTATCTGTTTTATGGTCCACTCCTTTGTAGTTCAGAATAGTGATTGTATTTACAACTATATTCTATCTCAGTTCGCGCGTAATAACTTGAAAATGTAGAATGATCGAAATAGCAGTTGCAATGAATATGAATCTTGGCATTCAAAAGCAAAAATTACTTCTTCTTTTTCTTCTTCTTCTTCACTTCACAGATCAGGTTTTTTTTTCCTTTATTGAGTTTCGGGGCTGACAGCAGCTTAGTACGCCGCTCTTCAGCCTACAGAATTTTTAAAACAGACGAAGAAGAAAATAAAAAATGAAAGCAGGAGATAAAAACAGTGACTTAAATTGTAAAATGGCGGAAAATTGTGGAAGTTAAAAGATAAAACAAAGGGTTGGCGATGCTAATACAATACACAGGAAGCAGACAGGTAAAATAGTAGACAGACAATTAAAAAAAACACGGCGACAGTCTGGTTTCTGTTCGCAAGAGATATAAAAATCACACCCAGCGACCGTATGATTTCCGTTCGCAACACTTCGGAAAAGACGTACAACACTTAACACTCATTTGAAACACTGCCCTAAAAAGTTGGCACGAAGATGACACACCACACCCAACGACAGATGGGGGGATCTGGACAGATGAGGGGAAAAAAAGGGGAGGAGGAGAGGAAAAACGAAGTGGGGGAGGAGGGGGGACAGAACAGGCATGCAGCCCGTTTCTTCTTCACTGAGGCGATCTGTTCCTCGATTGTCCTACGTCTCTCTTTCCTATTTGTTTATAATTAATTTCTGTTTAATTAACCTGTCTTTGTCCTTCCTATTGATATGTTATTTCCATTTTATCCATCCTTGCTTTGTTTCATTCGTTTATGCAGTATATGAGGTGAACATTAATAAAATCGACAAACTGCATGGACTGATTCCTGGTTGCAAATGGAGGAAAAAAGATCCTATGAACATGTGGCCTGGAAATGCACCGTTGCTACGGTAGATGGCGCTGACAAATCAAAGTTCCTCGGATGACGTGCCGTGTATTGCAGGTTTGTGATTGACGTAGTGTACTGTAAACAACAGAATTGCCCGGTATTTATGTCGGGAACAAGCCGAGAGGGTGTTTGTGTACGGCAAACAGACGGAAACGGTCGAGAGGCAGCACGGCTGTAGCAGTACAATTACCCTCACAGACGCCAACCACATCACGCACATTTCAAGCCCTTTTTTTGGATTTTGTGTGATCATGGGTACTTTCAGAGTTAAGCGCTGTTGGGCGTGGCCGGCGCTTGGATGGGTGACCATCCAGCCGCCATGCGCTGTTGCCATTTTTCTGGGTGCTCTCAGCCTCGTGATGCGAATTGAGGAGCTACTCGGCTGAATAGTAGCGGCTTCATTCCAGACACCATCATTACGACCGGGAGAGCAGTGTGCTGACCCCACGCCCCTCCTACCGCATCCTCCACTGAGGATGACACGGCGGTCGGTTGGTACAGATAGACCACTCGTGGCCTGAAGACGGAGTGGGTACTTTCAGACAGGCGAACGTGCAGGGAGGCGACGGACCGTGCGTGCACCAGATATGGAGGACCAGGTTCTACAGGATGTTGAGACGAACCCTAGTACAAGCTCCTCGTAATTGGCCCGCCAGCACTCTGTAAGCCAAAGTATGATTATGTGTATCCTGCATGACAACTACTACTATTCCTATCATGGCTTGCAAGGTTTATCAGCAGGTGATTTCCCTTTACGGGATGGATTTTGTCGATGGTTTTTGCACCAGAGCATTACAATTCTGGGATTCCGTCATTAGTCCTCTTTACCGAAAAGAAGCCTTTACCAGAATTGCCACCATCAGTCTGCATAATCGTCAGCTGTGGGCTACAAACACGGCACGTGGCCAGAACAACTTTCATTCGTCTACCGTGGTAACGGTGCATTGCCGGACACATGCTCATAGGACCTTTTCCCCTTCATTTACAGCCAGGAATCCGTCTCTGCGGTTTGTCGGTTTTATTGGTATTCACCCTATTTATTATGTTCTTCACTCACAATATGTTTTGTGCTCTTGTTTCTTCCCTGAGGGTACAGCCTTTTACTTTCCTTAAAAGTTTTATTTCTGTCGACTGTATTCTACTTTTATCTTTCTTAGTTACTGTCCAAAATTAGCTTCAAAAAATGGCTCTGAGCACTATGGGACTTAACTTCTGAGGTCATCAATCCCCTAGAACTTAGAACTACTTAAACCTAACTAACCGAAGGACATCACACACATCGATGCCCGAGGCAGGATTCGAACCTGCGACCGTAGCGGTCGCGCGGTTCCAGACTGTAGCGCCTAGAACCGCTCGGCCACTCTGGCCGCCAAAATTAGCTTCCACATGTTACATGCTACGATAAAGGTAGCAACTAATTTCTAAACTTTAGGTTCGTACCATTGTTTGTCATGTCACTCAGCCTCCTATGTATTGTGTCACATATCATTTGAAACTTATTTAATATACTGGTGACGTCAATTTCAAATTCATAGCTACTATCACAGCCTAACAGCTGAAAATGTGACATTTGTTATATCGATTTTCCATCTAGCACTATTTAAGCGCTTAGAGCAAATTTCACTTTGAAGGCCAATACTGAGTTTTTTATCCTGAAAATTTTAGATGACAGTTTTACATGTTTGATTTACGTGGTGTATTGCAAAATGGAAATCATTTTCTTTCTTTTGCATATTTACTTGGCCATAGGCAATTGCAGAGTATTTATATCTGTGTATGTTCTGATACCAACCAGACTCCTCGTTTAACTACCCGTTTCCACTACCAGCGTCGTCTAAGTGTGTACTGAATATAGCAAGTGAAAGGCACCACCCTTGTCGCACTCCTATGTTGATCATTATTGCTCCTGTCTTCTCTTTCTTTCTATTTATTACACTCTAAGGAAAAAAAGGACACCACGAAGGAATTATGGGACGGTAATCGCTAGGCACATACATGTACTGACAAACAGATGATTACAATTTCAGAAAAGTTTGATGATTTCTTCTACATAAAGAGCATCACAAATTAAGCTACCCAATAACGAGTTGAAATGATAATTAAATCGACACCCTAGCTGCAAACACACATTGATATACATTATAGGGGACATTTTCAAAATGTATGCCCCGACCGGGACTCGAACGCCGAATCTCGTGCTTACAGACGCTCTATCCATCTTTTTTTTTCTCATTTTGTTCGGTATTGTTCGTTGCGTTTCGTCTGGGCGGACGTCACAAGACATCCGTTCAAGTTGATCGTTGATTCTTTTTTACTCAGTTCTTTTCTTTTTTTATTACAGTGGGCGAGCAGCCCTCTGACCGAAAACGCTGAGCTACCATGCTGGCTATCCATCTGAACCACCGAGGGCACAGAGGATAGTGCTCCTCTCCGTGAGACCCACATTCCCAACGTAATGTCAACACCACTACATTCGTAGTGTGCCTAATAGATGTTTGCCCAGCACACTCATTACTTGTGGCAGATTAATCTACCAAGTCCCGTACCAGTTGGGGCATAGTGTGTGCGTTCACACAAGAAGGTCAATGGCTGGGTAGCCATATTTTACCTACTGTATATACACCACTGGCCATTAAAATTGCTACACCATGAAGATGACGTGCTACAGACGCGAAATTCAAACGACAGGAAGAAGATACTGTAATATGCAAATGATTAGCTTTTCAAAGCATTCACTCAAGGTTGGCGCCGGTGGCGAAACCTACAACGTACTCACATGAGGAAAGTTTCCAACCGATTTCTAATACGCAAACAGCAGTTAACCGGCGTTCCCTGGTGAAACGTTGTTGCGATGCCTCGTGTACGGAGGGGAAATGCGTACCATCACGTTTCCGACTTTGATAAAGGTCGGATTGTAGCCGTTCGCGATTGCGGTTTATCGTATCGCGACATTGTTGCTCGCGTTGGTCGAGATCCAATGACTGTTAGCAGTATATGGAATCTGTGGGTTCAGGAGGGTAATACGAAACGCCGTGCTGGATCCCAACGGCCTCGTATCACTAGCAGTCGAGATGAGCATCTTATCCGCATGGCTGTAACGGATCGTGCAGACACGTCTCGATCCCTGAGTCAACAGGTGGGGACGCTTCCAAGACAACAACCATCTGCACGAACAGTTCGACGACGTTTGCAGCAGCATGGACTATCAGCTCGGAGACCATGTCTGCGGTTACCCTTGACGCTGCATCACAGACAGGAGCGCCTGCGATGGTGTACTCGACGACAAACATCGGTGCACGAATGGCAAAACGTCACTTTTTCGGATGAATCCAGGTTCTGTTTACAGCATCATGATGGTCGCATCCGTGTTTGCCGACATCGCGGTGAACGCACATTGGAAGCGTGTATTCGTCATCCGCATACTGGCTTATCACCGGCGTGATGGTATGAGGTGCCATTGGTTACACGTCTCGGTCACTTCTCGTTCGCATTGACGGCACTTTGAACAGTGGACGTTACATTTCAGATGTGTTACGACCCGTGGCTCTACCCTTCATTCGATGCCTGCGAAACCCTATATTTCAGCAGGTTAATGCACGACCGCATGTTGCAGGTCCGGTACGGGCCTTTCTGGATACAGAAAATGTTCGACTGCTGCCCTGGGCAGCACATTCTCCAGATCTCTCACCAACTGAAAACGTCTGGTCAATGGTGGCCGAGCAACTGGCTCGTCACAGTACGCCATTCACTACTCTTGATGAACCGTGGTATCGTGTTGAAGCTGCATGGGCTGCTGTACCTGTACACGCCATCCAAGCTCTGTTTGACTCAATGCCCAGGCGTATCAAGGGCGTAATCACGGCCAGAGGTGGTTGTTCTGGGGGCTGATTTCTCAGGATCCATGCATCCAAATTGCGTGAAAATGTAATCACATGTCAGTTCTAGTATAATATATTTGTCCAATGAATACCAGTTTATCATCTGCATTTCTTCTTGGTGTAGCAATTTTAATGGCCAGTAGTGTAAGAAGTTAGTATCTGTTCCCGAAAGAACACATACCATTGATGACCGTGCAGCTTCTCTAGAATGAAATGATAATTAAATCGACACCCTAGCTGCAAACAGGCGTTGATATACATCATATAAATGCTAGGGTGTCGATTTAATTATCATTTCATTCTAGAGAAGCTGCACGGTCATCAATTGTATCTGTTCTTCCGGGAACAGATACTATCTTTATATATAGTTAAAATAACGCGTTGGTTCACCTTTGGCCCTTATGCAAGTAGTTATTTGGCTTGTCGTTGATTGATAGAGGTGTTGAATGTATTCCTGAAGGATATCGTGCCAAATTCTGCCCAATGACGCGTTAGGTCTTGAAAATCGCGAGATGGCTGGAGAGCCCTGCCCATAATGCTCCAAGCACGAAGACAAGCAGTTGAAACTCTCGCGGTGAACGTGCGGGCGTTATCTTGCTGAAATGTGAGCTCATGGTGGCTTGCCATGAAGGGCAACAAAAGAAGGGCGTGGATCGTCGACGTACCACTGTGCTGTAGGGGTGTCACGAATGACAACCAAATGGGTCCTGATACGACATTAAATGCCATCGTAGACCATCACTCCTGATGGTCGGGACTATGGCGGCCGACAGTCAGTTTGGTATCCCACCAGTGCCCGGTCGTCCTTAGATACGCCTTGCTGGTCCTCGGGGCTCACGTCGAAACGGGGCTCATCACTGGAAGACAGTTCTACGAGGGGCATTTGAAAAGTCCATGCAAAGTCTGAAAGATGGCACCACCGGCGCGTATCGAGGTCATGTAGTAGCATCTTTGGAAAGAACGCACACCAAGTTTCAGCCATATTGGTCTATTTCTTTCTGTTTGCCATTCGTGTGAATCAAGGAAGTCGCGTGATTGTCAAAAAATGGACTAAGAAGAATTTCGTGTGGTGATTAAACATTACTCTATGAAAGGGAAAACTCCTCATGAGACTAAAGAGAAGCTTGGAAAACATTACGGTGACGCTGCACCTTCGATTAGAACAGTTTATAAGTGGTTTAAAAATTTTCGGAGTGGCGATATGGGTACAAGTGATGCTGAAAGTTCTGGACGCCCTGTGGAGGTTAGTCTCCAGAAATCATTGATAAAATCCATGATATGGTGATGGATGACCGAAGAGTTAAGGTGCGTGATATTGCTAGTGCTGTGGGCATCTCGAATGAACGGGTAGATTGTAACCTCCCCACAGAAATTATTAATGTATTTGAACCATATGTAACCTCCCAACAAAATTATTATAATTAAATGAAAATGAACCAAGCGTAAACTCCCCACAAAAATAATAATTAAATGAATTTTTTAATATTGAAACCTCTGAACAAATTTGGCTTCCATTTATAATCTGTGTGCAGAAATGCATTCACATTTAATGTTCCCACAAAATTCTTTTCTCATTTTAATGTTAACTTCGAAACAGAAAAATTCCTAAACACCAAAATAATAAAAAAAATTCAGTAACCTGGTAAATTTTATGACGACAGCCACGCTGCGCCTCGGCCCTGTATTCTGAATTTTAAAAAAAAAGGCAAAAGTACTTACCTCAATAAAAACTGCAAATACACTCCTGGAAATTGAAATAAGAACACCGTGAATTCATTGTCCCAGGAAGGGGAAACTTAATTGACACATTCCTGGGGTCAGATACATCACATGATCACACTGACAGAACCACAGGCCCATAGACACAGGCAACAGAGCATGCACAATGTCGGCACTAGTACAGTGTATACCCACCTTTCGCAGCAATGCAGGCTGCTATTCTCCCATGGAGACGATCGTAGAGATGCTGGATGTAGTCCTGTGGAACGGCTTGCCTTGCCATTTCCACCTGGCGCCTCAGTTGGACCAGCGTTCGTGCTGGACGTGCAGACCGCGTGAGACGACGCTTCATCCAGTCCCAAACATGCTCAATGGGGGACAGATCCGGAGATCTTGCTGGCCAGGGTAGTTGACTTACACCTTCTAGAGCACGTTGGGTGGCACGGGATACATGCGGACGTGCATTGTCCTGTTGGAACAGCAAGTTCCCTTGCCGGTCTAGGAATGGTAGAACGATGGGTTCGATGACGGTTTGGATGTACCGTGCACTATTCAGTGTCCCCTCGACGATCACCAGTGGTGTACGGCCAGTGTGGGAGATCGCTCCCCACACCATGATGCCGGGTGTTGGCCCTGTGTGCCTCGGTCGTATGCAGTCCTGATTGTGGCGCTCACCTGCACGGCGCCAAACACGCATACGACCATCATTGGCACCAAGGCAGAAGCGACTCTCATCGCTGAAGACGACACGTCTCCATTCGTCCCTCCATTCACGCCTGTCGCGACACCACTGGAGGCGGGCTGCACGATGTTGGGGCGTGAGCGGAAGACGGCCTAACGGTGTGCGGGACCGTAGCCCAGCTTCATGGAGACGGTTGCGAATGGTCCTCGCCGATACCTCAGGAGCAACAGTGTCCCTAATTTGCTGGGAAGTGGCGGTGCGGTCCCCTACGGCACTGCGTGGGATCCTACGGTCTTGGCGTGCATCCGTGCGTCGCTGCGGTCCGGTCCCAGGTCGACGGGCACGTGCACCTTCCGCCGACCACTGGCGACAACATCGATGTACTGTGGAGACCTCACGCCCTACGTGTTGAGCAATTCGGCGGTACGTCCACCCGGCCTCCCGCATGCCCACTATACGCCCTCGCTCAAAGTCCGTCAACTGCACATACGGTTCACGTCCACGCTGTCGTTGCATGCTACCAGTGTTAAAGACTGCGATGGAGCTCCGTATGCCACGGCAAACTGGCTGACACTGACGGCGGCGGTGCACAAATGCTGCGCAGCTAGCGCCATTCGACGGCCAACACCGCGGTTCCTGGTGTGTCCGCTGTGCCGTGCGTGTGATCATTGCTTGTACAGCCCTCTCGCAGTGTCCGGAGCAAGTATGGTGGGTCTGACACACCGGTGTCAATGTGTTCTTTTTTCCATTTCCAGGAGTGTATATCTGCTCTTACATACAAATTTTCGACACAGCTCCGTGCAATGCTGGCCTATGTTTTGTGATTCGTGAAAGGAATAATTATTAATTGGAAAAAAATCTTTAAAATTGAAATGAATGCTTTTTTTTAAATTACTTTATATTATAAAAATTGTTATTGGGGCATTTTTTTTAAAGAAATTAAATGACAATTAATATACATTACTAGATATGCGCAAGGCTGCTTCTTTACCTTCTACAACAATACTCATCCTCCAGAGTCCCGACCAGAGTCCCGAGCAGAGCAGACAGCCGACACGCGCCGACTACCGCCGACTCACACAGACTACTCAAGACTACCGTCGACACGCGCAGACAAGCGCAGACTAGCGACAAGCAACAACTAACGACATACTGCTCTCTGTTCAGAGACTCTCCTAAGTCTTGCCTATTGCAGGCAGCGCATATAGCGCATACCTCACCTCTTACAAAATAATATTTTGCCTAAACATTTGGACATGATAAAGCTATCCGCAAGATGTGTTCCGCGATTGCTCACGCTTGACCAAAAACGGAATCATTTGAAATGTTGCAGCTGTTGAGGGAGAATCCGCAGGATTTTAAGCGTCGTTTCCTCACTGTGGACGAAGCATGGATACATTACTATACTCCTGAGACCAAACAACAATCTAAACAATGGTTTACCAAGGGAGAATCTGCACCAAAAAAGGCGAAGAGCATTCCTTTGGCCGGAAAGGTTATGGCGACTGTCTTTTGGGATTCGCAAGGGATAATCCTCATCGACTATCTGTAAAAGGGTAAAACTATTACACGTGTATATTATTCATCGTTTGAAAACGGAGCTGCAAGGAAAACACCGGTGATTGGACTGCAAAAAAAGTCCTTTTCGATCACGACAATGCACCAGCACACACCTCAGCAGCTGCGGTCGTAAAATTATTGAGAATAGGATTCCAACTCGTTTCACATCCCCCCTACTCTCCACACTTGGCTCCCTCGGACTACTATTTGTTCCCCAATTTGAAGAAATGGCTGGTGGGACAAAAATTTTATTCAAATGAGGATGTGATTGCAGCAAGTAATAGCTATTTTGCAGACCTAGACAATTCGTGTTATTCGGAAGGGATCAACAAATTAGAACAGCGTTGGACGAAGTGTATAAGTCTAAAAGGAGACTAAGTCGAAAAATAAGAAAGGTTTACCCCAAACACGTAAGTAGTTTTTATTTTTCTGCGTACTTTTGAAACGCCCTCGTCTATGATGGAACCATTGTGAGTACTGTAGGCTGTCAGTTCCACTCTTTTAAAAATGAGACACACACAACACCAATATCAAACATTTGATGAAGGCCTAAGGTAATTAATATGCATGGTGCATTATAGGAGGAAAACTGACAGCCTACGGTAGTTAAAATGATTCCATAATTTTGACAATCCATTTAGGCTGTCGACCCATACATGAAGAAATTATTGAAGACAACTCTACTCCAGTCAAGGAGAGTCCAGGCCGAAGAAGAGTCTGGAGACGCTCCGGAGAATTGTGGGATACCAACGCGAGTGTCGCCACGCTATACGGCCCGACGACGGCCGGTGACAGTCTCGAGTGCCACCTGTTTTCATAGCAGGACCCCTTTAGCTGCCACCTGCGGCACCCTTACAGTACAATGGTACGTCAACGATGTTCTGCGCTCCGCTTTGTTGCCCTTCATGGCAAGCCATTCTGGGCTTACATTTCCTCAACATAATGCCCGCCTGCACATGCCGAGAGTTTCTACGGCTTGTCTTCGTTGTTGCCAAATCCTGACTTGGCCAGCGAGGTCACCGGATCTCTCCCCAATTGAGCATTATGGGCAGCGCCGTTCAGCTAGCTCGGAATTTTGACGATCTAACCTGCCTATTGGACAGAATGTGGCACGATATCCCTCAGGAGAATATCCGACAACTCTATCAATAAACGCCAAGCTGAATAACTGTTTGCATAAGGGCCAGAGGTGACCAACGCGTTATTGACTTGCTCAGTCCGTGAACCTCTTTCTCTTGACTCAATCACGCAATTTTTTTCTGAAATCATAATCACCTGGTCGTCGGTACATGTACGGCACATCTCCCGATTTCAGATTATATTTACGAGGGTGACTCCAAAAGAAATGCACACTATTTTTTTGTAAATCCATCTTTTATTCTACATGTTCGAAAGTTTTACAGTGTGTAGATACATCCTTTAGGAACAATATTTTCATTTCTCCACATAATTTCCATCCCTCTCAACTGCCTTACGCCGTCTTGGAACCACCGCCTGTATACCCGCATGGTAAAATTCTGGATCAACCTGTTGGAGCCACTGTTTGGCAGCGTGCACAAGGGAGACATCATCTTCAAACTTTGTTCCACGAAGAGAGTCTTTCAGTTTCCCAAAGAGATGATAGTCACATGGAGCCAGGTCAGGACTGTAAGGCGGTTGTTTCAGTGTTGTCCATCCGAGTTTTGTGATCGCTTCCATGGTTTTTTGACTGACATGTGGCCGTGCATTGTCGTCCAACAGCAAAACATCCTGCTTTTGCCGATGTGGTCGAACACGACTCAGTCGAGCTTGACGTTTCTTCAGTGTCGTCACATATGCATCGGAATTTATGGTGGTTCCACTTGGCATGATGTCGACAAGCAAGAGTCCTTTGGAATCGAAAAACACCATAGCCATAACTTTTCCAGCAGAAGGTGTGGTTTAGAATTTTTTTTTCCTTGGGTGGATTTGCATGATGCCACTCCATTGATTGCCTCTTCATCTCTGGTGAAAAATGATGGAGCCATGTTTCATCACCTGTCACATTTCTTCCAAGAAATTCATCTCCACCATTCTCGTACAGTTCCAAAAGTTCGCTGCATACCGTTTTTCTTGTTTCTTTGTGAGCCACTGTCAACTTCCTGTGAACCCACCTGGCACAAAACTTTTTTAATGCCAACACTTTCAGTATTCTGGAAACACTTCCTTCCCCTATCTTAGCGTAGCGTCACAATTCGTTCACTGTGATGCGTCTGTCAGCAGTCACCAATTCGTTAACTCTCTGCACATTGTCTGGAGTGTGTGCAGTACGAGGCCTGCCGCTGCGATGACAATCCTCAATATTGCCGTGCCATCTTTCATCACGTAACCTGCTTGCCCACCGACTAACTGTACTGCGATCGACAGCAGCATCTCCATACACCTTTTTCAACCTCTTGTGGATGTTTCCCACTGTCTCGTTTTTACAGCACCTGACGAACGTCAACTGTAGCAGCCATCTTGAAGACATGCTGTGACTGCGCCACTCACGGGAACAGGTTGAAATAAGTTTGAAAACAAGTGGAAAAGGTGCATCTACACACTGTAAAACTTTCACACATGCAGAATGAAAACTGTATTTTTACAAAAATAGAGTGCATTTCTTTTGGAGTGACCCTCGAATTATAAATTCTGTGTACTGACACAAACTGTGTTTAACAATTAAACTGAATGTTATCTCTGCGTATCATTTCTGCTTTTGTTGATATCGACGTATTCAGTATGGTGTCAGCGTACTCAGGTAGCTTTTTTTAGCAGCTACGAGAAAGCAATTGATACTGGTCGACGCCGTTGGATTACTATCAACCCAGCGATTTCCGTCGACTATTTCGGGAAGGACAAAAGGCAGATCAGGATTTAACACTCCGTCAACGACGAGGTCATTAGAGATGGAGCGCAAGCATGGGTTTCGGAAGCAAATACTGCAGTGCCATTTCAGAGGAACGATCCCGGCATTCGCGTAAACGAGTTAGGGATTCACGAGAAATGAGACTGTATTGCTAGACGGGAATTCTACCGCCGTCCACCAGAATATGCGTCCAGTGTATTGCCTCTACGCCAACTCGATCAATAACGGCGTCGAGAGCATTGTCAGATTGCGTATGGTTGTACTATGACTACATCTACATGGATACTCTGCAAATCACATGTAAGGGCCTTGCAGATAGTTCATCGAACCACCTTCACAATTCTCTATTATTCCAATCTTGTATAGCGCGCGGAAAAAACGAACACCTACATCTTTCCGTACGAGCTCTGATTTCCCTTATTTCATCATGGTAATCGTTTCTTTCTATGTAGGTCGGCGTCAACAAAATATTTTCGCATTCCGAAGAGAAAGCTGATGAGTGAAATTTCGTGAGAAGATTTCGCCGCAACGAAATACGCCATTGTTTTAATGATGTCCGTACCAAATCATGTATCATTTCAGATACACGCTCTCTCCTATTTCGCGATAATACAAAACGTGCTGCCCTTTTCGTACTTTATCGGTGTACTCGGTCAATTACTACGAACTGTGACCTCTCTGACACTAAATTACGAATCCAGTCACATAACAAAGACGATATTCCATAAGCAAGCACTTTAACTACAAGAGCGGTTCGTGAGAAGATTTCGCCGCAACGAAATACGCCATTGTTTTAATGATGTCCGTACCAAATCATGTATCATTTCAGATACACGCTCTCTCCTATTTCGCGATAATACAAAACGTGCTGCCCTTTTCGTACTTTATCGGTGTACTCGGTCAATTACTACGAACTGTGACCTCTCTGACACTAAATTACGAATCCAGTCACATAACTAAGACGATATTCCATAAGCAAGCACTTTAACTACAAGCCATTTATGTAGTACAGTGTCTAAAGCCTTCCGGATATCCAGGATTACGGTATCAGTTTGAAATTCCTTGTCAATAGCACTCAACACTTCGTGCGAGTAAAGAGCTAGTTGTGTTTCACAAGAATGTTTTCTAAATCCGTGTTGACTGTGTGTCAATAGACCGTTCCCTTCAAGGCAATTCATAATGTTCGAACACAATATATTCCAAAATCCTGCTACATATCGACGTTAATGATATGGCCCTGTAATTCATTGGAGCACTCCTACTAATTTTCATGAAAGTTGGTATGACCTGTGCGACTTTCCAGTCTTTGGGTACGGATCTTTTGTCGATCGAATGGTTGTATATGATTAAGTATGGAGCTATTGTATCAGCATACTCCGAAAGGAACCTAACTGGAAAAAAATCTGGGTCGGAAGACTTCCTTTTCTTAAATTATTTATGTCGAGTCACTGCTCCGAGAATATCTATTTCTACGCTGCTCATGTTGGCAGCTGTTCATGGTTCGAAATCTGGAGCATTTACTTCGTCTTCGGGCGGCCGTGGTGGCCGAGCAGTTCTAGGCGCTTCATTCCGGAACCACGAGACTGCTACGGTCGCAGGTTCGAATCCTGCCTCGGGCATGGATGTGTGTGATGTCATTAGGTTAGTTAGGTTTAAGTAGATCTAGGTTCTAGGGGACTGATGACCTCAGAAGTTAAGTCACATAGTGCTCAGAGCCATTTAAACCATTTGAAGTTCTTCTTCTTTGGTGAAGGATTTTCGGAAGACTGTGTTTAGCAACTATGCTCTGGTACCAGCGTCTTCGACCGTATCTCCATTGCTATCGCACAGAGAAGGCATTGATTGCGTCTTGCCGCTAGCGTTCTTCACATTCGACCAGAATCCCCGGATTTTCTGCCGGATTTCGAGACAAAGTTGTGGAAGCTATTATAAGCATCTCGCGTTGAAGTCCGCTCTAATTATCAAGCTTCTGTAAAAGATCGCCAATTTCCGAGATTTTGCGTCTGTTGAAAATTTGTCATGTTGTTTTCTTTGTTTCTGCGACAGTGTGCTGACCCGTTTTGTGTACCAAGGAGGATCAGCTCCGTCGTTTGTTAATTTATTTGGTATAAATCTCTCAGTTGCTGCCGACACTATTTCTTTGAATTCGAGCCGCATCTGGTCTACAGTAGTAGGCGCAGTGGCTGTGTGATTGTGGCAGCCCTGGTGTGGGAGCTGGCTGGCGCATGCGCAGACGGCGACAGCTCAGCGGACGGCAGAGCGGGCGGCCGTCTCGGGTTTCGGACATGATTTGCGTCTGCAAACAAAGCGGGCAGCTATTAGGCTCGTTCAGGTCGTTGCGCCAGTTTGCATTGCGGCCGACTGAATGAATTGCTTTGTCTGCGGGGCACCCAGATCCCTAAAGGAGTGAACAAACGAATTACAACTGCTAGTCCTCTATTTTTACGGGCAATAAATTATTATTTTAAATTGCAAATATATACATTTAATCCATATATCCACATCACACATAGTATAAAAATATACACTACTGGCCATTAAAATTGCTACACCAAGAAGAAATACAGATGATAAACAGGTATTCATTGTACAAATATACTAGAACTGACATGTGACTACATTTTCACGCAATTTGGGTGCATAGATCCTGAGAAATCTGTACACAGAACAACGACCTCTGGCCGTAATAACGGCCTTGATACACCTGGGCATTGAGTCAAACAGAGCTTGGATGGTGTGTACAGGTACAGCTGCCCATGCGCGATACCACAGTTCATCAAGAGTAGTGACTGGTGTATTGTGACGAGCCAGTTGCTCGGCCACCATTGACCAGACGTATTCAGTTGGTGATAGATCTGGAGAATGTGCTGGCCAGGGCAGCAGTCGAACATTTTCTGTATCCAGAAAGGCCCGTACAGAACCTGCAGCAAGCGGTCGTGCATTATCCTGCTGAAATGTTTTCGCAGGGATCGAACGAACGGTAGAGCCACGGGTCGTGACACATCTGAAATGTAACGTCCACTGTTCAAAGTGCCGTCAATGCGAACAAGAGTTGACCGAGAAGTGTAGCCAATGGCACCCCATACCATCACGCCCGGTGATACGCCAGTATGCCGATGACGAATACACGCTTCCAATGTGCATTCTCCGCGATGTCCCCAAACACGGATGCGACCATCATGATGCTGTAAACAGAACCTGGATTCATCCGATAAAATGACGTTTTGCCATTCGTGCACCGATGTTTGTCGTCAAGTACACCATCGCAGGCGCTCCTGTCTGTGATGCAGCGTCAAGGGTAACTGCAGCCAAGGTCTCAGAGCTGATAGTCCATGCTGCTGCAAACGTCGTCGAACTGTTCGTGCAGATGGTTGTTTTCTTGCAAACGTCCCCATCTGTTGACTCAGGGATCAAAACGCGGCTGCACGATTCGGTACAGCCATGCGGATAAGATGCCTGTCATCTCGACTGCTAGTGATACGAGGCCGTTGGGATCCGGCACGGCGTTCCGTATTACCCTCCTGAACCCACCGATTCCATATTCTACTAACAGTCATTGGATCTCGACCAACGCGAGCAGCAATGTCGCGAGCCGATAAACCGCAATCGCCATAGGCTACAAACCGACCTTTATCAAAGTCAGAAACGTGATGGTACGCATTTCTCCTCCTTACCGAGGCATCACAACAACGTTTCACCAGGCAACGCCGGTCAATTGCTCTTTGTGTGTGAGAAATCGGTTGGAAACTTTCCTCGTGTCAGCACGTTGTAGGTGTCGCCCCGGCGCCAACCTTGTGTTAATGCTCTGAAAAGCATCTTCTTCCTGTGGGTTAAATTTCGCGTCTGTAGCACATCTTCGTGGTGCATCAGTTTTAATGATCAGCAGTGTATCTATATATGTTCGACATTTCTTCCAAAGCTACTGGATAGTTTTCAGCCAAACTTGGTTCACATATCGCGTACTGTCTGGAAAGAAACGCTGTGGGATACGAACCACCTACCTATCATAGGTGGGGCTGGGGGGTGAAAAAGTAATGTAGCCCACAAGGCGCAAATACTCAGACTTTATTCATCCAGTATTTGAGAATGAGAGCACTTAATGACTAGCAACGAACTGCGTACATATTTTCAAAACTTTACCAATTTTTTGGTATATGGCAACTCCTACAAAACGATGAAAGGAAAACAGTTTATTGCTAGCTATATTTCCGTGGTTCGTGCAGTAGACTGCCACATCAGGCATGACGTTTTAATTTATTGCTTGTTCATCACTAACTCGCATCAAGACACATTTTGCAGGTAGTATCCACATACAAGGTGTGACAATACAGTAATGAGACTGATTTTCTTCGCAAGCTGTGGCAACCTTGCAGATTTGCATAGGCACAATATCTTTGACCTTGGTCTATTAGCTGCTTCTAGTCCAAGCGGCACATCGATGCAACTGCTCAGTCGTGAGTTGTGCTGTAATAAGTTAACACGTGTTTGTGTCTCTTGTCGCGGAAATCGAACCGCATAATATTGCTCAACGGTATGCCATTTATTTTTGTGTTAAATTGGGTGAAAACGCGACAACAACTACCGGTAAGCTTCAGAAGGCTCTTGGAGAGGATGTTATGTCAAGAGCTCAAGTTTTCCGTTGGCATAAAATGTTTAGTGAACGCAGAATGCTGAAAATGAAGACCGCAGTGGACCAGGGTGTGTGAACTCGTATGATCTTATCGAAGATTATCTGTGAAAATGATTGCAGAAGAACTGAACATCAATCGAGAAACAGTTCGTCTAATAATAACTGAAGATATGCATCACGATAATGCGCCAACCCATACTGCTCTGTCAGTACAGCAATTTTTAACCTCAATACAAATTTTAGTACTACTACAGCCACCTTATTCACCAGATATCGCTCCGTGCGACTTTTTTCTATTTCCAAGAGTCAAAACGGCGCTCAAGGGACACCATATTCAAACAACACAAGATGTCCAAAAAACTGTGAAGAGGATCTTGGAGGATATTACAGAAGATGAGTTCCAGAAATGTTACCATCAATGGCAGAAGCGCTGGAAATAGTGTGTGCAATCAGAAGGGAAGTACTTTGAGGGCGACAATACTAAACTTGACTAAAACGGTAAGCAACATTTTTTTCACATCCGTCTCATTACTTTATTGTCGCACCTCGTATGCCACTAAATGTACTTACAAAATTATACACTGTATGACGTATAGTTAAAGAGATATGACGTCATAAACACTTACATGTGTGAAAGACGGCCGCATCATGCATGACGTTTTAATTTAGTTTTATTTTTTCACTTTTACTTTTTAATTTATTTTTACTGCTAATTCTATTAGCAACATCTTTTGCAGACAGGTTCCACGTATACCACTGAATGTACCTGCAAAATTATATCGCTGTACGACACATGGTTCAGGAAATACGCCGTCATAATCTTTGAAGTGTGTGAAAACGATACTGCAGGGCGCAATTCGCTAGAGATACAAGAAAAATATGTCTACAAACATGTGTGACATACATTAAATATATGCGAAACTTATACGTACAGGGGCGAAGTCACGGTTGAAAAGCTCCTCCTAATTCCATGGATCGATTTCAACCAAACTTGGTACATATATTACTTGCTGTCTGGAAAGAAATACTGTGGGGGTTCGATCCACCATCCTAATATTGGAGTAAGGATGATGGACAGAGAATGGTGGTGGAGAAGGAGACATGGAGAGGGGTAAGGAGTAGTTGAATACATGTAGGGGGAGGAGCAGATGGACAGGGGGAGGGAAATGGAGGTGACTGCAATGGGAAGGATGAGGAAATGGACAAAAACAGAAGGAGGTTGAAGGAGAGAGGGGAGAGGAGGAAATGGATGGAGAGGGGGGGAGGAGGAAATGTAGAGAGAGAGAGAGAGAGAGAGAGAGAGAGAAGGAAGGAGGAGATGGACTAGTAGAAGATTGCATTCAAATACGTGCCCAAAACGACGCCAGGTACTCGGCTAGATTTACACAAATGTCTCGTACACGTCACTGAATATATTCTTCATACAATTCTGTGCACACAGGCTGTTAGGAAAGTACTTGCGTCATTGAAATATCCTTTTTTCTTACTTTACCTACCGTTTCGCACTAACACTATTACCCCGTTGGGCCACACTTTATTTATTGCACAATAACAATGTTGTCTTCGGATTTTGTGACGTTTTCAGATGCTGAAACCTTCTGGAAACTTTAAATGACTTTACTGGCAAGTAAACTATGCAAAGGACATTGTATTACTGAGCCAGGACGAGGATGCGAAAAATGTCAGAAGTTTGCATGCAACAGGTAAAGAAACGACTTCCAGATTATTGAAAGGAAGACCGAATACCGGTGATAGGATCGTCTATATTAACGACATAGGAGACAATCTGAGTAGACGTCTTAGATTGTTTGCAGATGATGCTGTCATTTACCGTCTTGTAAAGTCATCAGATGATCAAAACGACTTGCAGAATGATTTAGATAAGATATCTGCAAGGTGCGATAAGTGGCAATTGATCCTGAATAAGGAAAAGTGTGAAGTTATTCACATGAGTACTCAAAGGAACCAGCTAAATTTCGATTACGCAATATGTCACACAAATCTGAAGGCTGTAAATTCAACTAAATACTTAGGGATTACAATTACAAATAACCTAAACTGGAACGATCACATAGATAATATCGTGGGTAGAGCAAACCAAAGACTGCGATACATCGGCAGAACACTTAGAAGGTGCAACAGGTCTACCAAAGAGACTGCTTACACCACGCTTGTCCGCCCTATTCTGGAGTATTGCTGTGCGGTGTGGGATCCGCACCAGGTGGGACTGACGGATGACATCGAAAAAGTACAAAGAAGGGCAGCTCGTTTTGTATTATCGCGAAATAGGGGAGATAGTGTCACAGACATGAAACGTGAATCGGAGTGGCAATCATTAAAACAAAGGCGTTTTTCGTTGCGACGGGATCTTCTCAAGAAATTTCAATCACCAGTTTTCTCCTCCGATTGCGAAAACATTCTGTTGGCACCCACCTACATAGGGAGAAATGATCATCAAGATAAAATAAAAGAAATCAGGGCTCCCATAAAAAAATTATGTGCTCGTTTTTCCCGCGTGCCGTTCGAGAGTGGAACGTGGAGAGACAGCTTGAAGGTGGTTCATTGACCCCTCTGTCAGGCACTTTATTGTGAATAGCAGAGTAATCACGTAGATGTAGATGGTCTGAGCCAGACCAGACTCCTCTGTTTACAGGAGAATGAACTTTTAACACAATGTATAAATTTCAGTATCTAAGAGCACACTTAACACACCCAAATTGATGTTGATACAAGGAAGAATATGCAGGCACAAGGCAGGTGTTACTAAACCTGCGAAATATTCCGTCGGCCACGAAAATTGCAACACAATCAAGGCGAACTGGAACAAACATCAAATTGGCTTGCAGCAAATTTAGTACTTTGAAACGTAAATGATTATCAGTTTCAGGGCAGCCGCAAAAAGCAGGCACAATGTCATCTACATTCTGTGTATAAGGGAAGATTACGTACCGTTGTTCTCATACAGAAATGGCGTTTCAGTGTTGTTTGTAGTGGCTTACCAGCTAGACCGTCTGACAAATAAGTGAATCATCCAGAAGAGGAGGAGGAGATGGAATGGAACTTCGCGTTTTGAGAGAGCATTCGAAGTTGATTCAATGAATCACTTCGGAATTCACAAAGAAGAGGGCAGTTTGGGCCCGTTTGGTAGTATGACGTTGCATACCTCTGGCCTGGATGCATGACACTGATTCGTTTGAGAAGGGAGCCATGAAGTCGTTGCACCCTTTCTTGAGGCAAGCCGGCCCAAAATTGTTGTAACTGTTACTTAACAACGTGGATACTGGGAATGGGACGGAACTGACGTCCGAGCTGGACCCACACATGTTTTATCGGGGACAGATCTGCTGATCTTAACCCACCAGGTTAGCCGAGAGCGCTAATGCGCTGCTTCCTGGACTCGGGTAGGCGCGCCGGCCCCGGATCGAATCCGCCCGGCGGATTAACGACGAGGGCCGGTGTGCCGGCCAGCCTGGATGTCGTTTTTAGGCGGTTTTCCACATCCCTCTAGGTGAATACCGGGCTGGTCCCCATGTCCCGCCTCAGGTTCACGACTCACAGACATTTGAAACACATCCGCACTTTTCCATGATTTACACTGGACACAGACAGATGGGGTACTCTGATTCCGTCCTGGGGGCGGGGGTACGGGGTGGCAGCCGGAAGGGCATCCGGCCACCCCTTCACATTAATATGCCAAATCCGATTTAACCACGCCAACCCCGCGCACAATGCGGGACAAAGGCGCAAGCGATAGCGATAGAATAGATCTGGTGATCTTGCTGGCCACAGGAATATCTCTGTTTCACACTGACAGTTCATAGATGTACATGCCGTGTGCGCACGAGCATTGCGCTGTTAAAAAATGATACCATGATACTGCCACAGGAGTGATAATACACAAGGACGTATAGCTGTGCCGTCACAGTTTCCTTAGTCGCTACCAGCCTTGACCTTTAAGCCTAGTTTACACGACGACACTTGGTTGCGCCACTCGTTGCGTGGAATGAGTTGCACGCAAATGCCGGCCGGGGTGGCCGAGCGGTTGTAGGCACTACAGTCTGCAACCGCGCGACCGCTACGGTTGCAGGTTCGAATCCTGCCTCGGGCATGGATGTGTCTGATGTTCTTAGCTTACCTTGGTATAAGTAGTTCTAAGTTCTAGGGGACTGATGACCTTAGAAGTTAAGTCCCATAGTGCTCAGAGCCATTTGAACTCTTTTTTTTTTCCGCAAATCGTTTCATGTTTGACTGTAGACACGGCGAAAGCAGTATACACTTCAGTTTCGTCGTTTTGTGGGTTCCTGAGTCGTGTCTGAAATGAAAGTTTTGGCACGAGCTGTTTTGGAGTTACAGCTTGTTGTGTGGAATCATTGCATAAGAAAAAAATAAGAAACGTGTTTCGACTCGTGACTGGATGAAGAAAAGACGTCAGCTCGGTTGCTCAGCATCCTTGCTGAAATAATTTTAACTATCTTAGAATGTCACCAGAATTGTTCACGCTTCTTCTAAAGAGAGTTAATTATGCGATAAGGAATAAAGCTACTGTAATGCATGACGCACTGCCGCCAGAACTGAAATTACATATGATACGTATAGATGAATATTGAATAAATATTGCATTACAATCGAGAACACTCGGCATGCTATAAGATACGGTTCTAAATGGTGATTACGCTTTTTCATTAACACCAATAATTATGAACCTAAACAGTAACAGTTATTAACATCGACAGCAGTAATTATTCGAAGCAGGCCGCATTAAGAAGAGAATGGTTTGCAAACTACTCTCTTGAAGATAGATCTGTTCAGTGGCAATATTTCAAAATTCGAACATATGTGAATGGGGAGCATTGCAGCGACGTTTTAAATAGATGAATATAGAATAAAGAATGCAGCTTCTTGATTCCTGTAGCCTTCCCTCCGGTCAACAATATTCCTAAAAAAAAAAAAAAAAAAAAAAAAAAAATAGAGTCGCCCAACGGGAACGATGGGATTTTAGTCTTGTAGACGAGAACATTTCCGCATCTAGAATTACATTTGCTTGTATTTTTCTTAATTCAGTTGTATATGTGCTGCTAATTCAATAAATTTTGCCCTGTAGCTCAGGTATTGTCAAACTATCTATGTTCTGATTGCACGTGATGGTCTCAGGAGCAGCAATGTGTTGCTTACTATTGTAATCAGCATTTCTGATTGGTGTACAGACTGGCAGCTAAATATAGCTCTATCTATAGATTTATCTAAATATAGATAGATGTAAATTAATGCAGATGAATAGGAAAAAGAATCCCATAATGTTTGAATACTCCATTAGTGGTGTAGCGCTTGACACAGTCACGTCGATTAAATATTTGGGCGTAACATTGCAGAGCGATATGAAGTGGGACAAGCATGTAATGGCAGTTGTGGGGAAGGCGGATAGTCGTCTTCGGTTCATTGGTAGAATTTTGGGAAGATGTGGTTCGTCTGTAAAGGATACCGCTTATAAAACACTAATACGACCTATTCTTGAGTACTGCTCGAGCGTTTGGGATCCCTATCAGGTCGGATTGAGGGAGGACATAGAGGCAATTCAGAGGCGGTCTGCTAGATTTGTTACTGGTAGGTTTGATCATCACGCGAGTGTTACGGAAATGCTTCAGGAACTCGGGTGGGAGTCTCTGGAGGAAAGGAGGCGTTCTTTTCGTGAATCGCTACTGAGGAAATGTAGAGAACTAGCATTTGAGGCTGACTGCAGTAGAATTTTACTGCCGCCAACTTATATTTCGCGGAAAGACCACAAAGATAAGATAAGAGAGATTAGTGCTCGTACATAGGCATATAGGCAGTCATTTTTCCCTCGTTCTGTTTGGGAGTGGAACAGGGAGAGAAGATGCTAGTTGTGATACGAGGTACCCTCCACCACGCACCGTAGTGTGGATTGCGGAGAATGTATGTAGATGTCCTACAAATCTGGATATTACACGATTCGACTTGCCGACCGACTCACAATGTGGCCCATTTCAGTCTCTTGTCAGGTGCTGATAAAGCTGTTTCACACATGTACACGGCATCTCCCTGTCCTGTACAGTGGACACACGACATCTGACGCTGTTCACGTACTTTATACACCCTACCAGGCCTCATAACAACACAAAACATGAACAACATCAACGCACTCTGGTGGTCAATCTACCTGGCACAGATTACTGCGACTCAGGTAGCACCAGCTATCCGAGACAGAAGCAGCAGCAGGGAAGTAACAGATTTTGTGTCTTTTACGAGTTACTAGCCAGGAGTGAATTGTATAATTTCATATGTGTGCTTTGATATATTAGTTTCTTGCGTTTCTGCGTTTTAATTTAATATCTGATAGACACAGTTCTCAAGTTTTCGTTTGCGTCGGAAAGTAAACCGAGTTTGTGACGTATTAAAAGTTCCTAATCAGGGGTGAATTACTTAGACTTACCTGAGTGCTTCAGTAGTTCGGTTTTTGAGCATCTGCAAAAATTTAAAAAGGTGGTACCGTATAAAGTTATCATGACTGGTAAAAAATTTGACGTGATTGACTGTACAGGATGGTTTAAACTTATATTTACGATGCTCACAATAATAAATTGTACTTTGTTCCACACGATATAACGTACAAAAAAAAGGGCAAGTGTCGAACCTACGACCTTTATTTCAGTAACAATTAACGTTATGAGGAGACTATTATTACTGTTGCAACCTGGCCGCTAATCTACATTGTCTTAATACGAATACAGTTCTTACTGTTTCCTACAGCCTACTTTTGATCGGAGACCTAGTTTTATTAGAACACAATTCGCGGACAAAATTTTATGAGATAGATCTAACAAAAATATAAAGCATGCGTAATCATATAGGCATGTTTATCGGTTCTATTTACTAAGGTACCGCGCATATACATTTGAATCCAACGCTTTATTTCGTATAACAAAAGAGATTGGATGAATTTTCGTAGTACCGAGTAGCAGGAACAAGAAGTAAGTCCATACAGAGCTTTACATTAGCGATGGATGTTTCCTTGCTCTTGCGAACTAATATTGGTTCCCTTTCGTCCTGCTGACTATTGGATAGGACCAATATAACGCTAATTACGAAAACAGGTGTTCAAACTCGATACCGTAACGAGAACTGCGAAATCTGTTTTTGATATTACGAGGGTAATCCCAAAAGTAAGGACTCCTATTTTTTTTATAAGTACATACACCTGTTTATTTCTACAATGGTTTACATCAGTTTACAACTTGAACATTTAGATATTTTTCGACATAATCACCATTTCTGTAAATGAATTTTTGTAGGCTCTGTGGCAGTTTTTGTATGCCCATGTCATACCAGCTCGGCGCCATGCTGTTCAGAAAGTTATGAACCTCTTCTTTCACCTCTTCGTCGGAGCTGAATCGCTTTCCGGCCAAATGTTCTTTTAACCTAGGGAACAGGTGATAGTCGCTGGGCACCAGGTCAGGACTATAGGGTGGGTGGGTGATTATATTCCACTGAAACTGTTGCTGGAGAGCAACGGTTTGCCGAGCGATATGTGGACGAGCGTTGTTATGGAGAATGTGTACGCCCTTGCTCAACATTCCTCTTCTCCGGTTCTGAATTGCCCGTTTGAGTTTTTTCAGAGTCTCACAGTACCTGTCAGCGTTAATTGTGGTCCCAGTGGGCATAACGTCGACCAACAATACCCCTTTCCGATCCCAAAAAACAGTTGTCATCACTTTCCCGGCAGGCTGTGTTGAATTTCCGCGGCTTTGGCGTAGAAGGATGCCGCCACTGGTGTGATTGTTGCTTGGTCTCGGGTGTAAAGTGGCATGCCCAGGTTTCATCACCCGTGACAATTGAGTCCAGAAAGTTGTCCCTGTTCGGCTGCAAGGCGGTGAAGAAATGCGCGGGAAGCATCATTCCCGCGCCCGGGTTCCCGGGTTCGATTCCCGGCGGGGTCAGGGATTTTCTCTGCCTCGTGATGACTGGGTGTTGTGTGATGTCCTTAGGTTAGTTAGGTTTAAGTAGTTCTAAGTTCTAGGGGACTGATGACCATAGATGTTAAGTCCCATAGGGCTCAGAGCCATTTGAACCAGCCAATGGGAAGCATCAACTCGTTGCCGCATGTGGTCCTCAGACAGCATGCGTCGCACCCATCTTGCGCACACCTTCCGGTAGTTCAATGTTTCCGTTAAAATTCTGTGAGCGGTGCTTCGGGAAACCTCAGGAACCAACGTGCAGATTTCATCCAGGGTGACCCGCCGATCTTCACGTATGCTTTGTTCAACCTTCAACACTGTCTCCTCAGAAACTGACGGTCTCCCACTCCTTTGTTCGTCATGAATTTCGGTCCGACCAGCTGCAAACTCTCTACACCACTTACGAACATTTTTGACATCCTTGCACGACTCACCATACACTTCCGTCAATTGGCGATGGATTTCAATCGGCGCAGTGCCCTTTGCTTTCGAAAACCGAATAACTGCGCGCTATTCGCATTTGGAGGTAACCTCCATTCTCAACGGCTGCCAAACCAAGAATGAGCGCCTCAGCGCGGCGTGCGCATGTTTACACACAGCGCGTGAAGCACTCTTCATAACAGTGTGACCAACTGCCACACAAAAAGCGTTCTGTACTTATAAAAAAAATAGCAGACCTTACTTTTGGGATTACCCCTGTAATAAAGGATAGCAGGGAAAAAACCGTGTTTCATGCTCACCACAACAAATTCTTTTCGACTCATTTAGCTTAAATTTGTTGAGATTTTTTCTTGCTAGATATCCTCCATGTTCCGTTTGAAGCCACTGATCAGTTTTAGCAGTGTATTAGACGGTTGAGTGCATTTCTTTAATATGCATGGCTAAATATGCTGCGGAAGTCAATGTATCACCGGCGGCGCAGAGGGCCCAAAATGGCGGCCATTGACAAGTTGGCCGTACTTTCCCTGTACAGAGCTTCATCAGTGACAGGTGCGTGTCGGTGGTCGGTTGCAGCGAACTTCTCGCGGCTGGTGCTGTACTTCCGGTTCGAGCGGCAGATCGGGCACCACCTGATCCAGACGTTCGCGCCCAGCTCGCTGGTGGTGATGCTGTCGTGGTTCAGCTTCTGGATCGGCCTGGACGCCATCCCGGGCCGCGTCACGCTGCTCGTCACCTCCATGCTGACGCTCGTCACCATGTTCACCGGCCTCAAGTCCGACATCCCGCCCGTCGCCTACGTCAAGGTACGCCAGCGGCGCCAACCATCTGGCCGGACTCTTCAAGTGGTTCAAATGGCTCTGAGCACTATGGGACTTAACATCTGAAGTCATCAGTCCCCTAGAACTTAGAACTACTTAAACCTAACTAACCTAAGGACACCACACACATCCATGCCCGAGGCAGGATTCGAACCTGCGACCGTAGCAGCAGCGCGGTTCCGGACTGAAGCGCCCAGAACCGCTCGGCCACAACGGGCGGCTGGCCGTACTCTGCGGAAACGAAATGTACCGATGCCGTATCTGCTCAACCAGATATCCTTTATAGTTCCAACAAATTCTGTACAGTTCTGAACCTTGGCTCAATAGCTGGGGCGGCCCATAAGCTCTAGCATTTCTTTTGGCGTGTTCATAGCATTTGTCGACCTGGAAAAACCGTTCGACAAAGTAAAATGGTGCAAGATGTTCGAAATTCTGAGAAAATTAGGGGAAAGCTATAGAGAGAGATATGTACAAGAACCAAGAGGGAATAATAACAAGGGTGGAAGACCAGGAACGAAGTGGTTAAACTGAGTGTAAGACTGGGATGTAGTCTTTCGCCCCAACTGTTCAACCTGTACATCGAAAAAGCAACGATAGAAATAAAAGAAAGGTTCAGGAGTGAAATGCCTGGGCCAGCAGGACAGAGCGGATTAGGTTCTGGGAAGGGGCCACAATGATGTTGCTGTGAGTTGCACTCAACATACAAACTTTATTTGTCCACACACAATACTACACAAGAATGCAAAACACTCAAAACTTTAATGGACCTCCTTGATTAACTTTAGATCGGCTGAAGGCCACAATCAAAATCCAAGACACAAGGCCTAAGCAAAATTGAAATATAAGGTTCTTCTGGAGGTTTCACCCGAGAATGCTTTCTAAACCTTCAATCTAAACATGCTGAAGGCCTTATCAAAAAAAAAAAAAAAAAAAAAAAAGGCTCTGAACGCTATGGGACTTAACAAAAAAATGGTTCAAATGGCTCTGAGCACTATGGGACTTAACATCTTAGGTCATCAGTCCCCTAGAACTTAGAACTACTTAAACCTAACTAACCTAAGGACATCACACACATCCATGCCCGAGGCAGGGTTCGAACCTGCGACCGGAAGGCCTTATCACTTTAACTTTAATGGAACTCGGCTGGAGGCCGCGTATTAAGCAATAAGAAGTGTTTCAATCCAAGGACTAATCTTAAAACAATTGAAGCAAATTCGGCTGAAGGCCCCTCACAAAAACATCACAACCGTATCCCTTATGGGCAACACAAGGACATTAATTAATGAGATATTTAAACTCGGCTGGAGGCCACACATCAACACAATAATTTAACGGCTTAAAACCGTAAAAGATTTGTTGTAAAATTCGGCTGAAGGCCCCTATAAGAACAACAATCTCATGCTTTAAGGATAAGACAAGAACATTAATTCAGGATATATAAAACTCAGCTGAAGGCCACGCATCAACCAAATAACTACAGATCAACAGGGAAGTTACTATGTAACAGACATGGAGCAGCGCTCAGAAGTTCCAAGGGTCGGCCTGGAATTGTAACACTAACGCCCGTTTAGGCGAGACAGGCAGCATGACCAACAATCTCTTAATCAGAAGGCAGCCCAACCGACAGACAGCCGACCGACCAATCAACCAAATCAGTTCCGCTCGACGCAACCAGCAAAACGGCCACAAGATTTCTGTACAACGACACACAGGATATTGGCGCCCACAACGACCAACAACGCCTCAGCCGTCGAACTCTGCTGGTCCATCCGCGACTGCTGCTCCGTCGCGACTGCAATGCTGGTGCTTCTCCAACTGACTTTCTTCCTTTGGACGGACGACATCCGGAGGCACTGGCTCCGACCCAACCATGCAGAGGTAGTACAACCAACGTCTCTGCACACGAAGGAACCGACCCAAATACACGTCGTCGATGAGACGACCGACTGAACGACCAAGCAACGCTCGTCCCCGCTGGTACTGGCTGTGCGGACCTCACTGGGGCTCCGTGACCAACTGCACTGCTGGTCCTCGAACATTAAATTCCACAGGAATACGGCTTGAATCTTAGCCGACTTAAATAAACACACATTATTGCTCGCGAGAATGACCCAAAAGCGACAACCAGGATCAAACGAAGAAATGTAAACAGTTGAGGCTCCATAGTAAGTTAAGTGAGGATTCAACTTTCATGTCCAAGATCGGTGGGCGACGAACATCGTAGCACTCGCAAGCAGCACCTCACACTCCAACCGCGCGTGCACGCCGCCAGTGGCTGCAGCCCGACTCGGCGCGATCGGGGCTTGCTTGCTGCTCCAACCGACCGACTGAATTGGTCCGTCTGCGACTGCTGCTCCGTCGCGACTGCACTGCTGGTGCATATCCCACTCACTTTCTTCCTTCGGATGGACGACGTCCCGGAGACATTGGCTCCGGCCCAACCATCCAGACCTAACACAACCGAAGTCTCTGCACAGGAAGGAACCGACCCAAATACACGTCGTCGATGAGACGACCGACCGATCGACCAACCAACAGTCATCCTCGCTGGCACTGGCTGTACGGACCCCACTGGGGCGCCGTCCCCGACTGCACTGCTGCTGCGTCTCGACCGCCCTCATAGTCCGTCTCCAACTGAACTCCCAACTGAACTCCCGACACACGACGACCCGGAAATACTATCGGTCGCTTCAGAGATGGCACGACAGTGCACTTATCGATACGCGCTGCTGCTGCCGCTCACGGGCAAGTAAAGAAGGAAGTTAGTGACGCCAGTAAATGCAATAAGAAAACGAGGTGACAGTACCGTAATACGAGGGCTATCCACAAAGTACATTACGTTTTGGAATTAAAAATAAATAAAGTATTGGAAATTTTTTTATTATATACAGATGAAAGCCACACTTAAATACTACTTTTCTACATAGTTGCCATTTAAATTAAGGCACTTATCGTAGCGATGGACGAGCTTGGGAATTCCTTCGTCGTAAAATTCGGCCGCCTGCGCCTTCAACCACGTAATGACTGTCTTTTGGGACAGAAAATGTGTGATTTTTGTGGATTTCCTGGAAAGAGGCACTACAATAAACTCTCAAAGGTATTGCCGAACTCTGCACAACCTCAGAAGAGCAATACAAATCAAGCGCAGGGGAAAGTTGGACTCAAGGATCTTGCTGATTCACGACAACGCCCGGGCCCACACGGCAAATGCCACTCGTGAAGTTCTCGAATCTTTTAAGTGGGAGTTGTTTCCCCATCCGCCGTACAGTCCCGACCTGGCACCGAGCGACTTCCACATATTCCCAGCAATGAAGAAGTGGTTGGCTATGCAGCGTTTTGATGACGACGCACAGCTTCAAGAAGAGGTAACCACGTGGTTGAAGGCGCAGGCGGCCGAATTTTACGACGAAGGAATTTCCAAGCTCCTCCTCGCTACGATAAGTGCCTTAATTTAAATGACAACTATGTAGAAAAGTAGTATTTGAGTGTGGCTTTCATCTGTATATAATTAAAAAAATTCCAATACTTTATTTATTTTTAATTCCAAAACGTAATGTACTTTGTGGATAGCCCTCGTAGAAGATGATAAATGGCATGAACATGAGCCGTGCACGCCTCAAGGAGTGGAATTAAAATTCAACATTAAAGGATATCAATGATACAATACGCTGATGACATTGCAATCCTGGTGAAAAGTAAAGAAAAGTTACATGATCTGCTTAATGGAAATGTCTAATGAGTACAGAATATGGACTGAGAGTAAGTCGAAGGAAGACGAACGTAATGAGAAGTAGCAGAAACGAGAACAGCGAGAAACTGAACATCAGGATTGACGGTCACGAAGTAGATGAAGTTAAGGAGCTCTGCTATGTAGGCAGGATTGACGGTCACGAAGTAGATGAAGTTAAGGAGCTCTGCTACGTAGGCAGCAAAATAGCCAGTGACGGACTGAGCAAGGAGGACTTCAAAAGTAGACTAGCACAGGTAGAAAGGGCATTCCTGGCGAAGAGAAGTCTGCCAGTTCAAACATAGGTCTTAATTTGAGGAAAAAAAATTTCTGAGAATGTACGTTTGCAGTATAGCACTGTATGGTAGTGAAACATGGATTGTGGGAAAACCGAAACAGAAGAGGATCGAAGAAATTGAGATGTGGTGCTACAGACGAATGTTGAAAATTATGTGGACTGATAAGGTAAGGAATGAGGAGGCTCTGCGCAGAATCGGAGAGGAAAGGAATATGTGGAAAACACTGACAAGGAGAAGGGGCAGGATGATAGGACATCTGTTATGATATCAGGGAATGACTTCCATGGTACTAGAGGCAGCTGTAGAGGACAAAAACTGTAGAGGAAGATAGAGACTAGAATACATCCAGGAAATAATTGAGGGCATAGGTTGCAAGAGCTACTCTGGGATGAAGAGGTTGGCACGGGAGAGGAATTTGTGGTGGGCCGCATCAAGCCAGTCAGAAGACTGATGACCCAAAATAAAGTTTAACCTTCAAGCTGTATGTATATAGACTGAAGCGTCGAGTGAAGATTTGTACCAAGTCCGGGATTCAAACCCAGATCTCCAGCTCATTGGGCAGATGCACTGACCACTACAGCACCCTGGCACAGTGACTTCACACGGCTGCATCGACTGCCCTAGAACGCTTCCTTCCTCAGTCAAAATTACAATTCACCCCTCCACCTACTTCGCATTCCACCTAAACTCCAACACCATTGCAGAAACTCTCCAGCTGTTTTGGAATAGCACCTCAGTATCGAACGAAATGGGGAATCCTGCGTGAAACCTAGGCATAGGTGCTTTAATCAAAATGAAACTATATGATTACAAAGACCTTTTGATGTCTCAAACAACAAAGGTGTACATATGCAGACTGAAGCGACAAATAAAAATTTGTACAAAGGCTGGAATTTAAAACTAGGTCTCCTGTTCACATTTTTTATATTTTTTTAAATTTTATTTCCAGTTTTTCCTCGTTGTTCTCCTCATTTGGTCTGGGCAGATGTCACATAACACCACTTCAAGTTCATGGTTGAACACTTTGCTCAGTCTTTTTTTTTACTATATACAAGGTGCGACAATAAAGTAATGAGACTGATTTTCTTTGAAAGATGTGGCAACCCTGTAGGCTTGCGTAGGCACAATATCTTTGACCTTGGTCTATAAGCTGCTTCTGGTCCAAGCAGCACATCGATGCAACTGCTCAGTCGTGAGTTGTGCTTTAATAAGTTAACACGTGTTTGTGTCTCTCATCACGGAAATGGAACCGCATAATATTGCGCAACAGTATGCCATTTCTTTTTGCGCTAAATTGTGTGAAAACGTTACGACAACGTACAGTAAGCTTCAGAAGGCTTTTAGAGAGGAGGTTGTGTCAACATCTCATGGTTTTCGTTGGCATAAAATGTTTAGTGAAGGCAGAACGAATGTTCAAGATGAAGACCGCAGTGGACGACCATCAACCTCACGGACAGATGTCAACCCTGGCCAGGGTGCGTGAACTCGTACGATCTGATCGAAGATTATCCGTCAAAGTGATTGCACAAGAACTGAACATCAATCGAGAAACAGTTCGTCTAATAATAACTGAAGATCTTGGTATGATAAAGATTTGTGCAAAAATAGTCCCCATAAATCTCACACCACAACAGCGAGAAACACGGAAAAATGTGGCAGCCGATCTGTTAGAGCAAACGGAAATCAATCCAGAATTGTTGAGACGGGTTATCACTGATGATTAAAGTTGGTTTTTTCAGTACAATCCAGAGACAAAACGCCAAAGTTCGCAATGGTGCTCAAAGGGATCACCCAGACCAAAAAAAGCTCGCACATCAAAGTCAAATGTGAAATGCATGCTTGTGTGCTTCTTAGATTCCAAAGGAATTGTTCATAAAGAGTAGGTGCCTCCTGGACAAACAGTTAACCAACATTACTACAAAGAAATTTTAGAAAGACTTCGTAAAAGATTTCTTCGCGTCCGTGTCAACATTGCTGATAATTGGATTCTGCATCACGATAATGCACAATCCCAAACTGCTCTGTCAGCACAGCAATTTTTAACTTCAAAACAAATTTCAGTACTACCACAGACACCTTATTCACCAGATATCGCTCCGTGCGACTTTTTTCTATTTCCAAGAGTCAAAACGGCGGTCAAGGGACACCATTTTCAAACAACACAAGATGTCCAAATAGCGGTGACGAAGGTATTGGATGATATTACAGCTTCTGAGTTCCAGAAATGGCAGAAGCGCTGGAAAAAGTGTGTGCATTCAGAAGGGAGCTACTTTGAAGGAGACAACACTAAACTTGACTAAAACGGTAAGCAACATTCTTTTTTTCACATGAGTCTCATTACTTTATTGTCGCATCTCGTAATTGCAGAGACTTTTTCAAGCCTCAAACATCAAAGACGTATAACTGCAAACTGAAGCGACAAATGAAAAGCCGGCCTCTGTGGCCGAGCGGTTCGAGGCGCTTCAGTCTGGAGACGCGCTGCTGCTACAGTCACAGGTTCGAATCCTGCCTCGGGCATGGATGTGTGTGATGTCCTTAGGTTAGTTAGGTTTAAGCAGTTCTAAGTCTAGGGGACTGATGACCTCAGATGTTAAGTCTCATAGTGCTTAGAGCCATTTAAACCATTTGAACAAAAGAAAAGTGTTGTGTCGATTCCCTAAGGTCTCGACACAATGAGTGGCTAGGTGCACGCGAAACTAACGCAGACGGGCGTAAATTCTGAAACAGGAGACTGGATGAAAACTATAAAGAAAAGAAGAGAGATGTTAATATACTTAACTTTAATGTAGTCTTGTTCTTGTTGAAATACATCTCTTGCATAGTAGTAAGCAATTAGCAATGATACACATGGCGCCTTGCTAGGTAGTAGCGATGGACTAGCTGAAGGCTATTTAATCTGTCTCTCGGCAAATGAGAGGAAGACGTGATACGTCTTGTCGCAAGCTATGTCGTCCGTACAACTGGGGCGAGGTCATGTCCGTGTCTTGTGACCTGCCCTGTGGTGGCGCTACGTTTGCGAATACACAGTGGCGACACGCGGGTCCGACATGTACTACAGGACCGCGGCCGATTTAAGTTACCACCTAGCAAGTGTGGTGTCTAGCGGTGACACCACAAAAAGTAGTACCAAGGCCACGATTCGAACCCGCATCTTCAGCTCACTATGCAGACGTTCTAACCACTACGCCACCCTGGCACAGTGGCTGGGCATAACTGGACGGACCACCCTAGCACGCCTCCCTCCTCAGTCCAAATTCCCATTCACGTCTCAGCTCGCTTTCATTCGTCACTTCGGTCTGCACATATACAGTACATTTTCGATGTTTAAGACTTGAGAGGTCTTTGGAATTATACACTTTCATTTAATTCAACAAACTATTCAATGCCCCGACTGTAGAAATCACCCGGGTTCCGCTCGACGAAATCGTCCACGCAAGCCTTCAGTTCTACGTCATTACTGAGCGATACACAACGCATTGCTTTCGAGAGGGTTCGGAGGAAATTGAAATCCGTAGGCGACAAGCCAGGAGAATACGGAGGATGTGGCAGCACGTCACAACCAATCGTTTCAAGGCTTCCTTGGTGATGTGAGGGCCTTGTCCTGTTGTAGAAGAACGCCATGTTACCGATCAGATCGGTTTTGCTGGATAACGTTATTGATTCGTTGCATTTGTTAGACATTAAGTTCCTCTTTCACTGTTTGATTTCGATCAAGCAATTCGTAGTAGATCGTGCATGTCTTTGAGGTCGAAATTTACGTCCTTAAATAGCTTAAACTGATTCTGAGGGTTACTCGTTTGAAGCAGGCCTGAAGATGACGTAGTGTATCGTCGAAACCTAAATAACGACGATTGGTATTGTTTTATTGAATTGGGCGATTCTGAGCCGTCCTAAGAGGCATCACTTCTTCGACAAACACTTCACAAATGTCTCTACCAGCTTCTATGGCTTTGGCACCTCGATTACACGCAAAAAGCAGAAGGTGTCCAAAATGCTCTTTCGTGTCCATGTGACACTCCATTTGAATAATCTGAAAAGATCTCATCAAAGCGTATCAGTATACAAAAGCTAAACACACTGTTTTGTATAGCACGTAATTTTCTATCGAATAACATTCAAAACATTGCGAAACATCTTATTTTTCACATAAATTTTTCACTTACAGAAAAACGCCAGGACTTATGGGCAAACCTACAATTTTGGGGTTGAATTGAAGTGCAGGACGATAAAGCAGTTATGGCAACCCACCAGACAGTGCCCTAGCCCACTTTTGCCTAGAGAAAAGAGCTGCGGTCAATCACACCATGTGTTCTTGAATTACTTGCTGCGTAATAGGACATAAATAACAGCAGACGTTGAAACCCATCACACATATTACGTAAATTGATACAAATTTGTAAGTAAAATTTGTTATTGAAAGTAAAATCTTCTATGATGTTAGGGCGCATTGGATTTCTTGCTTTTGTCACTTCGTGTCTTCTCACACGCAAGAAAATGTTTATTTAGTACTTTTAGCATTTCCAGGCGACAATACAGAAGTAGACGAAGTCAAATGACGGATGGATGACGCAACCACTCGTCGATCTCCAAGAATCCGTTTAATCATAAGTTGAGTTAATTGATTGCCAAATCAGTATATGGCCATTAAGAGATGAATTAATATGAGAAAAGATGGCGCAGTCTCAGGCTGACACCTCTTATGGTATCTGAAATCCAAGATTAGTTCGGCTCGATGTCCAGCAGGTTTTCGCCATGTTGTCCCCAGAGGTAACTGCTCTCTATACAATACACTGGTGCATAAGTCGTAGCGTTTTTCTCTTTCATTGGTATCCCGGATGCTATGAATCTATTTATGACTTGTGATTGTTTATTTGTAGTTTACTGTTGCTATTTGAGTTTATATTTTGCATTTGTATTTGGAGGTAGTGAGCGGAGCTGTGGAAGCTAGAAATTGGAGTGCCAAGTGGAGAAATCGGTACGTATGCTTCTGTTTGAGTTCAATAGAGGGATGCCAGCAGCGGAGGCAGTCAGAAACATTTGCGCCTTGTATGCCACTGGACAGGGCACGGCAAGAAAATGGATTTCCATTCGCTCGATTAAGGAGGATCTTCTTGACATTAGTGACTCTCCACGTTTAGGAAGACCTTCCAGGTTTGTGAAGATCATTTAAACGCATTAATCCACAATGATCCACGTCAGCGCACTGGAGAAATGTGATCATTCCTCAATCGAGCGACGTTTGCATGCAATAGGGAAGGTTCAAACATCGGGTGTACGGATACGGCATGCTTTAAGCCAAAATCACAAAAATTAGCAGGTGACCAGGTGTGCATCTCTGTTTGCTCGTCATCAATTGGCTTGTGAACAAAACCGACCATTCCTATCCTGTACCGTTACTGGTAACAAGAAATGGTACCTTTATGTTAAAATAAGGGAAAGAAGACAACAGTTGAGCCCAGAAGAAGCAGCAACTCCCCCATACAAAGGCCCCAAAGCATCCACAAAAGATAATGTTATGCAACTGGGGAAACAGCGACGGTGTTGTGCACTTCGAATTGCTTCACCAAAGTGTGACATCATTGGTGACATTTACTGTCAACAACTGAGACGTGTTCAGCCGCAATTGAGGAACAAAGACCAAGAAGACTGCGTCAAGTGATGCTAATCCACGATAACGCCCTCCCACATTCTTCTTGACTGACAAAAAGCGCTAAGCAGTAATTGGGTTGGGAAGTCATTCCACACCCAGCTTATTCACCTGAACTTGCGCCGTCAGTTTTCACCTTTTCCGCGCTCTGTGTAACTTGCTTTCCGGATGAAAATGCACTCCGAACATGGTTCGACGAGTTCTTTGCCTCAAAACCACGTGATTTCTGCAATGGCGGAATTGAAAAGTTACGCCAGCATTAGCAGACTACTGTAAATAACGAAGAAAAATATACGCTACTGGCCATTAAAATTGCTACACCAAGAAGAAATGCAGATAATAAACGGGTATTCATTGGACAAATTTATTATACTAGAAGTGACATGTGATTACATTTTCACGCAATTTGGAAGCACAAATCCTGAGACATCAGTACCCAGAACAACCACCTCTGGCCATAATAACGGCCTTGATACGCCTGGGCATTGTCAAACAGAGCTTGGATGGCGTGAACAGGTACAGCTGCCCATGCAGCTTCAACACGATACCACAGTTCATCAAGAATAGTGACTGAGGTATTGTGACGATCCAGTTGCTCGGCCACCATTGACCAGACGTTTTCAATTGGTGAGAGATCTGGAGAATGTGCTTCTGTATCCAGAAAGGCCCCTGCAGGACCTGCAACATGCGGTCGTGCATTATTCTGCTGAAATGTAGGGTTTCGTAGGGATCGAATGAAGGGTAAAGCCACGGGTCGTAACACATCTCAAATGTAACGTCCAATGTTCAAAGTGCCGTCAGTGCGAACAAGAGGTGACCGAGACGTGTAACCAGTGGCACCCCATACCATCACGCCGGGTGATACGCCAGTACGGCGATGACGAATACACGCTTTCAATGTGCGTCCACCGCGATGTCGCCAAACACGGATGCAACCGTCATGATGCTGTAAACAGAACCTGGATTCATCCGAGAAAATGACTTTTTGCCATTCGTGCACCCAGGTTCGTCGTTGAGTACACCATCGCAGGCTGCTCCTTGATGCAGCGTCAAGGGTAACCGCTGCCGTGGTCTCCGAGCTGATAGTCGATGCTGCTGCAAACGTCGTCGGACTGTTCGTGCAGATGGTTGTTGTCTTGCAAAACGTCCCCATCTGTTGACTCATGGATCGAGACGTGGATGCACGATCCGTTACTGCCATGCGGATAAGATGCCTGTCATCACGACTGCTACTGATAGGAGGCCGTTGGGATCCAGCACGGCGTTCCGTATTACCCTCCTGAACCCACCGATTTCATATTCTGCTAACAGTCATTGGATCTCGACCAACGCGAGCAGCAACGTAGAGATACGATAAACCGCAAGTGCGATAGGCTACAATCCGACCTTTATCAGAGTCGGAAACTTGATGGTACGCGTTTCTCCTCCTTACACTAGGCATCACAACAACGTTTCACCAGGCAACGCCGGTCAACTGCTGTTTGTGTATGACAAATCAGTTGGAAACTTTCCTCATGTCAGCACGTTGTAGGTGTCGCCACCGGCGCCAACCTTGTGTGAATGCTCTGAAAACCTAATCATTTGCACATCGCAGCATCTACTTCCTGTAGGTTAAATTTCGCGTCTGCAGCACGTGATCGTCGTGGTGTAGCAATTTTAATGGCCAGTGGTGTATTAGTGATGATTAAAGCTTTGTTATGTGTATCACTGTGTTTGTTAAACTTATTGAGGAACGATAGAACTTATGCACCAATCAATACATCTCGCAGTCTATATACCCGCAAATCAAATGCAAATTGTATGTATTATTCTAGCTTTATTGTACGCGCCCAATAAGTAATAATCAATATCTTCCCGGTATTGAAATTTTAATGGCCAGCTGGTTGTATTGGTTTTGTTCACCACTAGCGTAGTCTTCGTTGCTACGCGCCGTAACGTGTTGCTTACGAAGGCATGGGAGTTTCAGCGAAGGTGGTGTGCTTCCTGCCAGCTCCTACGGCGGCCCCTCCCCCTTCCCCTCTCTCTTGGCGTGTGTCAGAAGCCGCCGGGAGCGGCGTTACCGCCGCCAAGGGCGCAATTTCCGGTGCCGATCGCAGGCTTCCCTCGTCGGGTTTCCTCGTTAGCAGGCGGCGCTCCATGTGGGTCACCATTCGGATCGCCCGGCGTACAGTCCGTCACTGCGCGGCCAAGTTAGGCTCCCCAAAAAATACCACATCTGTCCATCAAACGGAAAATCGTAGATACACCGACGACTCAGAGCATTACGATCACTGACTACCGCGAGACTCAGTGCAGTGTGGTGGTGTTGCGAACACGCTGAACAACTGGGCATTACTTGGATACCTGACGTTATTACGTTACGTAAGTACTAGGTCACCTGGTGGTTGTGGTTATTTGCTACACTGCCGGCAATTGGCAGTTCGATCCACCTCTTACTTGCGCGCATGTGAGTGTCGTTTCGGTATACGTCCGTGGCTGGAATAATTGCACAGCAGGAAATAAGGGAGCACCCAGATAGTAGGTTCAACAAACCAGCTTAATACACTCCTGGAAATGGAAAAAAGAACACATTGACACCGGTGTGTCAGACCCACCATACTTGCTCCGGACACTGCGAGAGGGCTGTACAAGCAATGATCACACGCACGGCACAGCGGACACACCAGGAACCGCGGTGTTGGCCGTCGAATGGCGCTAGCTGCGCAGCATTTGTGCGCCGCCGCCGTCAGTGTCAGCCAGTTTGCCGTGGCATACGGAGCTCCATCGCAGTCTTCAACACTGGTAGCATGCCGCGACAGCGTGGACGTGAACCGTATGTGCAGTTGACGGACTTTGAGCGAGGGGGTATAGTGGGCATGCGGGAGGCCGGGTGGACGTACCGCCGAATTGCTCAACACGTGGGGCGTGAGGTCTCCACAGTACATCGATGTTGTCGCCAGTGGTCGGCGGAAGGTCCACGTGCCCGTCGACCTGGGACCGGACCGCAGCGACGCACGGATGCACGCCAAGACCGTAGGATCCTACGCAGTGCCGTAGGGGACCGCACCGCCACTTCCCAGCAAATTAGGGACACTGTTGCTCCTGGGGTATCGGCGAGGACCATTCGCAACCGTCTCCATGAAGCTGGGCTACGGTCCCGCACACCGTTAGGCCGTCTTCCGCTCACGCCCCAACATCGTGCAGCCCGCCTCCAGTGGTGTCGCGACAGGCGTGAATGGAGGGACGAATGGAGACGTGTCGTCTTCAGCGATGAGAGTCGCTTCTGCCTTGGTGCCAATGATGGTCGTATGCGTGTTTGGCGCCGTGCAGGTGAGCGCCACAATCAGGACTGCATACGACCGAGGCACACAGGGCCAACACCCGGCATCATGGTGTGGGGAGCGATCTCCTACACTGGCCGTACGCCACTGGTGATCGTCGAGGGGACACTGAATAGTGCACGGTACATCCAAACCGTCATCGAACCCATCGTTCTACCATTCCTAGACCGGCAAGGGAACTTGCTGTTCCAACAGGACAATGCACGTCCGCATGTATCCCGTGCCACCCAACGTGCTCTAGAAGGTTTAAGTCAACTACCCTGGCCAGCAAGATCTCCGGATCTGTCCCCCATTGAGCATGTTTGGGACTGGATGAAGCGTCATCTCACGCGGTCTGCACGTCCAGCACGAACGCTGGTCCAACTGAGGCGCCAGGTGGAAATGGCATGGCAAGCCGTTCCACAGGACTACATCCAGCATCTCTACGATCGTCTCCATGGGAGAATAGCAGCCTGCATTGCTGCGAAAAGTGGATATACACTGTACTAGTGCCGACATTGTGCATGCTCTGTTGCCTGTGTCTATGTGCCTGTGGTTCTGTCAGTGTGATCATGTGATGTATCTGACCCCAGGAATGTGTCAATAAAGTTTCCCCTTCCTGGGACAATGAATTCACGGTGTTCTTATTTCAATTTCCAGGAGTGTATCTACACTCCTGTCAGACTATGTATGATAGAGCAGAAGTTGCTTAAATTCATAGAAATACTATCCACGGAAGTTGAGAGATTCATATCAAATCCGTACATGTCATACAAATGGATGTAGGTACATATGTATGTATGTATGTATGTATGTATGTATGTATGTACAGTTCTGTTCCAAAGTATCCGAACAAGATGAATTGCATTTCGCCTGATTCTGATGCAACCCGTATAACGCAGCTGTCTAGCAGGTCCTCTAATCGCTCCTCGGTACAGTCGTTTGACTATTGAAAATGGTTCCATCGAGTCACCACTAGAAAACACTGCTCTGTATCGCAATAACTCAAAATGTGAAGTACCGCGATACTACAAATATCAGGGAACACCTTATCACAGATCAGACTGTCACATTTATTACAATAAATGGCATACCTGAAAAGTACCGCTCTCATTATTACGTCAGTTAGGTAGTGCACGTAGTAAGGGGAAGAAGGCGGAAAGGGGAAAGGAGGAGACAGACAGACAAAGGAAAGACGAGGAGATGTACAGAGAGAGGGGGAGGGAGAGGTAGGCAGAGAGTGGGAGGAGGAGATGAACAGAGAGAGGAGAGGAGGAAGTGGACACAGAAAGGGAAGAGGAGGAGAGAGAGGAGATGGACTAGTAGAAGACTGGAATAAATACCTATCCTGGCAACGCAGGGTACTCGCTAGTAAATTAATAAGTGATCTCCCATGTTACACAAAATAAGTCTAAAACACTATTGCAGAAGCAACGAAAAAACACGCCAAACTTAAAAGAACGCATAATCTCTAAGACTAACAATGTTTTACTGTTCCTCATAATTTAGCGCGGACTTCAATGCGAGAGGCTTTTAATAGATTCCACAACGAAACTCTGTCTCGAAATCTGATATAAAATCTAAAGAGATTCTGTTTGCATCTAAAGTACACCAGCGGCAAGACTCAATCAATACCTTCACTGTATGATAGCAACGGAATTGTTACTATGACAGTGCCACTAAAGCGGAGCTACTATACACGATTTTCCGGAATTCTTTTATCAAAGAATAAGTAAATATTCCAGAATTCGAATCAAAAACAACTGACAACATGAGAACCTTAGAAGCCGATATCCTCTGTGTTATCGAAGCAACTAAAATCACATAATAAATGGAAGTCTTCCGGTCCAGACTGCATACCAGTTAGGATCCTTTCAGAGTATTCTGATATAATAGCTCCCTACTTAGCAATCATATATAACCGTTCGGTAGACGAAAGATCTTTACCTAAAAACGGGAAAGTTCCACAGATCCCAACGATACTCAAGAAAGGAGATAGGAGTAATCCGCTGAATTACAGGAAAATATCACTAAAGTCTATTTGCAGTAGGATAGTAACTTACTTCTGTGTTCGAACATTATGAATTACCTCGAAGAATACGGTCTGTTGACGCATAACGCGGCTTCAGACGTGCGCTTCTAGGCGCTTCAGTCTGGAACCGCGTGACCGCTACGGTCGCAGGTTCGAATCCTGCCTCGGGCATGGATGTGTGTGATGTCCCTAGGTTAGTTAGGTTTAATTAGTTCTAAGTTCTAGGCGACTGATGACCTTAGAAGTTAAGTCGCATAGTGCTCAGAGCCATTTTGAACGGATTCAGAAAATGTAGTTCTTGTGAAACACAACTGGCACATAGTTCACAAGAAGTAGTACGGGCTATTGACGGGGGATCTCAAGCTATTTTATATTTCCAGAGTTCCAGAATGAAAGAAGCAGTTTCTGATCAAACTGCTTGCCTGCGGAATATCGTCTCCGTTGTGCGACTGGATTCGCGATTCTTTGTCAGAAAGGTGACAGTTCGCAGTAATTGATGGAAAGTCATCTAATGAAGCAGAATCTATATCTGGGGCTTCCCAAGAAATTTGATAAGCCTTCTACATTCTGAGTAGCCTTCTTAGATTCTTTGAATATGATGTTGTCAGTTATTGTTTGGTAAAGTCGTTGGAAGACCGAAACCAATTGCAAAATGATTTAGACGAGATACCTGCATGTTGAGAAAATTATGAGGTCTTCCACATGAGTACTGAAAGGAATCCATTAAATTTCTGTTCTACTATAAGTCACACAAATCTAAAGGCTGTCAATTCGACTAAATCCCTAGGGATTAAAATTCCAAACAACTTAAATTGGAACGATACATAGAAACTTTTCAGGGGAAGGCGAACCAAAGACTGTCTTCTATTGGCAGCACAGAATAAATCTAGTAAAGAGACTGCCTACACTCTGCTGTGCGGTGTGGGGTCCTTACCAGACAAGACTGACGAAGGACATTGAAAAAGTTCAAAGAAGGGCAGCTCGTTTTGTATTATAGTGAAACAGGAGAGGGAGCGTCACACATATGATTCGAAAATTAGGGTGGCAGTCGTTAGAACAAAACTTTTTGGTTGCGGTGAGATCTCTTCACGAAGTTTTAATCACCAACTTTCTCCCCCTAATGCGAAAATATTTTGTTGACGCCCATCTTCATAGGGAGAAGTGATCGTAGTAATAAAATAAGAGAAATCAGAGCTCGCTCGGAAATATTTAAGTTTTAGTTTTTCCCGCGCGCTATTCGAGAGTGGAACGGTAGAGAAATAGCGTGGAGGTGGTTCGATGAACCCTCTGCCAGGCACTTAATTGTGACACAAGCTGCGACATTGTCGCGAATAAAACAGTGACCCGTATATACAATAAATTTCCTTTAATTTACGTTTATGGTCACAAACGTTTTGTTAACAGATTACCGGTTTCGGTCTATAATGACCATCATCAGATCTGTTTTATAAAAACAAAGTCCTAATGTACTGCAGCCATAGTGGCATCGTCAAATGTTAAATGCAAAATCAGCACCAGCATCGTCAAATATAGATAAATAACATCATAAGCACGAGTCATGTTGTCAGTAGCACAGTCTAGTAGAAAGCGGGCGGGAGATATCGTGGAGTAGCCTTCCCGGTCGTTGTTCTTGAACTGCGTCTCCAACGCGTCTCACTTGTTGACAGTAAAAATGTCACCAGTGATGTCACACCTTGGGGAAGCAATTCCATACCACAACGTTGCTGTTCCACCAGATGCGTTACATTATGTTTTCTGCATGCGCGCAGGTCTTTGTACGGGTAGCTGCTGTTTTGTCTGGGTTCAATCACTCCTTTCTTTTCCTTATGTTAGCATTTCGCGCCAACACACCATTGGTGCGAAATTACGAATGTTCAGGAATTTTTTTAACAGATCTCGTATGTTATTTACCTGGCTTGGCTGCGAGTTCTGGATAGGAAGCGGCGGCAACAGACGTTGCTGCAGCCTCGGTGGCGGTGAATTATACACTCCTGGAAATTGAAATAAGAACACCGTGAATTCATTGTCCCAGGAAGGGGAAACTTTATTGACACATTCCTGGGGTCAGATACATCACATGATCACACTGACAGAACCACAGGCACATAGACACAGGCAACAGAGCATGCACAATGTCGGCACTAGTACAGTGTATATCCACCTTTCGCAGCAATGCAGGCTGCTATTCTCCCATGGAGACGATCGTAGAGATGCTGGATGTAGTCCTGTGGAACGGCTTGCCATGCCATTTCCACCTGGCGCCTCAGTTGGACCAGCGTTCGTGCTGGACGTGCAGACCGCGTGAGACGACGCTTCATCCAGTCCCAAACATGCTCAATGGGGGACAGATCCGGAGATCTTGCTGGCCAGGGTAGTTGACTTACACCTTCTAGAGCACGTTGGGTGGCACGGGATACATGCAGACGTGCATTGTCCTGTTGGAACAGCAAGTTCCCTTGCCGGTCTAGGAATGGTAGAACGATGGGTTCGATGACGGTTTGGATGTACCGTGCACTATTCAGTGTCCCCTCGACGATCACCAGTGGTGTACGGCCAGTGTAGGAGATCGCTCCCCACACCATGATGCCGGGTGTTGGCCCTGTGTGCCTCGGTCGTATGCAGTCCTGATTGTGGCGCTCACCTGCACGGCGCCAAACACGCATACGACCATCATTGGCACCAAGGCAGAAGCGACTCTCATCGCTGAAGACGACACGTCTCCATTCGTCCCTCCATTCACGCCTGTCGCGACACCACTGGAGGCGGGCTACACGATGTTGGGGCGTGAGCGGAAGACGGCCTAACGGTGTGCGGGACCGTAGCCCAGCTTCATGGAGACGGTTGCTAATGGTCCTCGCCGATACCCCAGGAGCAACAGTGTCCCTAATTTGCTGGGAAGTGGCGGTGCGGTCCCCTACGGCACTGCGTAGGATCCTACGGTCTTGGCGTGCATCCGTGCGTCGCTGCGGTCCGGTCCCAGGTCGACGGGCACGTGCACCTTCCGCCGACCACTGGCGACAACATCGATGTACTGTGGAGACCTCACGCCCCACGTGTTGAGCAATTCGGCGGTACGTCCACCCGGCCTTCCGCATGCCCACTATACGCCCTCGCTCAAAGTCCGTCAACTGCACATACGGTTCACGTCCACGCTGTCGCGGCATGCTACCAGTGTTAAAGACTGCGATGGAGCTCCGTATGCCACGACAAACTGGCTGACACTGACGGCGGCGGTGCACAAATGCTGCGCAGCTAGCGCCATTCGACGGCCAACACCGCGGTTCCTGGTGTGGCCGCTGTGCCGTGCGTGTGATCATTGCTTGTACAGCCCTCTCGCAGTGTCCGGAGCAAGTATGGTGGGTCTGACACACCGGTGTCAATGTGTTCTTTTTTCCATTTCCAGGAGTGTAAATATCGTGGCGCTGTTGGTGAAACTAGTATTCCGTCAATCATGGCTTATTGCGCAGAGGAATGCTTCACTTCTTCGGCTCGCCAATACTTGCTAACCACGTCTGTATCGGAACAAAGCTTTATACCCTACGCTAACGACAGTCAGTGTAACGAACCAGTCGGCAACTGTGGCCGAGCGGTTTCAGGCGCTTCAGTCCGGAACCGCGCTGCTGCTACGGTCGCAGGTTCGAATCCTGCCTCGGGCACGGATGTGTGTGATGTCCTTAGGTTAGGTAGGTTTAACTAGTTCTAAGTTCTAGGGGACTAATGACCACAGATGTTAAGTCCCATAGCGCTTAGATCCATTTGAACAATTTTTGTAACGAACCATCTTCTTGGTTCTATACAGTACAACTCGTCCCCAACACGATCTGATCCGGACGAAGCGTAGGCAAAGAATGAAGTTGGCGATGTGTGGTCGCAGTTTTATTAATTAGGTTTCGGAGGAGACTGCCTAAGAGTGCATGTTACTAACTCTCTAGCGAGGATTATGGCAGGGCCTGTATTCACCCCTGTATCCGGAAGGCACCGTCGAGGGACCATTCAGTTGATACCCACTGCGCGTGGTGGAGGGGAACTTTTAACGGAGTAACAGCACTCAAACCTTGCAACGGCTAGTTCTCACCCACTGTGCTTGGTGGAGTGGAGCTTCTAACGAAGTAGCAGCACTCGAACTTTACAAGGGCTGGTTCTCACTAGCCGCCATATTGTGGATTTTAACTAAATAATTAATGGCTAATGCTATCAAACTGAAAATTCGCGTACAGTGACTCTTTTACCTGGGGAAGTTATTGATAGTTCTCCTTGCTCAAAACAACGTAATTAAACATATGAAATTCGTACAAAAGGAAAACAATTAAAGTTACAAATTTCACTTTTATTTACTTGACAACTAGTTACTGGTCAGAATGCATTTTCAAATAATCCTACAAGCCAGAAATCAAAATTACAATCACGTGCGGTACAGCTGTTACCAAATTTACTCTGTACTGAAACTTCCTGGCAGATTAAAACTGTGTGCCGGACCGAGACTCGAACTCGGAACCTTTGCCTTTCGCGGGCAAGTGCTCTACCAACCGAGCTACCCAAGTACGACTCAGGCCCCATCCTCAAAGCTTTACTTCTGCCAGTACCTCGTCTCCTACCTTCCAAACTTTGAAGAATCTCTCCTGCGAAGTTTGGAAGGTAGGAGACGAGATACTGGCAGAAATAAAGCTGTGAGTACCGGGCGTGAGTCGTGCTTCGGTAGCTCAGATGGTAGAGCACTTGCCCGCGAAAGGCAAAGGTTCCGAGTTCGAGTCTCGGTCCGGCACACAGTTTTAATCTGCCAGGAAGTTTCATATCAGCGCACACTCCGCTGCAGAGTGAAAATCTCATTACTGTGTACTTTTTGTATGTTACTGTGATCGGTAGCAGGCCATTGCAAATGCTGAACAGGTTCCTAGGTCAGGACCATTTCCTTCCAAATCCCTTTCCAGATCAGGTAGTGGCTCACCTTAACCTACAGCTATATCCAAAAAACCGCCCTGCGGTGTGTGGCGGAGGGTACTTGGTGCACCACCATCACATCCCCCTTTTCCTCTCCCAGTCTATAATGGTTTTCAGGAAGAATGATTGCTGGGAAGCTTCCGTGTGAGCTCGAATCTCTCTAATATCAAATTCACGGTCTTTTCGCGAGATATACGTAGGAGGGAGCAATTTATTGGTTGCCTCTTCTAGCAACCTATGCTCTCGAAACTTTTACATTAAACCGTTCCGTGATACAGAACCCCTCTCTTGCAGCGTCTCCCACTGAAGTTGGCTGATCGTCTCGGTGACGCTTTTGCGCTTACTACGACCCTACTTTGTATCTTCCGCATTTCCATTATCAGTCCTACCTTGTATAGATCCCAGACCGATGAAAAGTATTCAAGTTTCGGTCGAATGGGGGCTTTTTAAACTACTTCCTTTGTGGGTGGACTACTCTTATAGAGAATTCTTCCAATGAATCTCTCTCTGGTATCCATCTGTGATTAGTTGTATGTGATCATTCCGCATTAACTCACTCCTTACACATACTCCTAGATATTTTACGTACGTGACTCGTTGCGGTAATTTTTCTACAATCGTACAGTCGTACAATAATGACTGTTTCTGCCTATTTATGAGCAATACTTTACATTTGTTTAAGCTGAGGCTGATATACCAATCCCTGAACCAAACACAGAACCTCTCCAGGCCTTCCTGCAGTTTGCTGCAATTTTCTAGCGTTGTCACTTATCTGTATACTGTGGTGTCACCGCCAGACACCACACTTGCTAGGTGGTAGCCTTTAAATCGGCCGCGGTCCGGTAGTATACGTCGGACCCGCGTGTCGCCACTATCAGTGATTGCAGACCGAGCGCCGCCACACGGCAGGTCTAGAGAGACGTCCTAGCACTCGCCCCGGTTGTACAGCCGACTTTGCTAGCGATGGTTCACTGACAAATTACGCTCTCTTTTGCCGAGACGATAGTTAGCATAGCTTTCAGCTACGTCATTTGCTACGACCTAGCAAGGCGCCATTATCATTTGCTATTTATCTTGTGATGCATGTACCGTCAGACCGATGTTCACCAATTATGGATTAAAGTTAAGTATTCCAGAAGCTACGTACCTTTTTTGCTAGTCTCTATTCCTTTAACTGTTCCAGACCTCACGCCAGCCTGCGTGAGCTTAAACGCGTGCCTTCGGCTTCCTCTCATAGTGGCTTGGCTGTCTTGCCAAGTCACAACATATACAATATCATCATTCGCAAAAAGCCTTATAGAATCCCGACGTTGTCCAATAGATCATATATATATTATTATTGTCGATTATTCCATTTTGAGAGAGCGATTGAACTTGAGTAGTCATGATTTCTTTTTCTTTCTTCGTTCTTCCCAAATTCTCTTCATACGTTGACTGTGTTCTCTGTTGCGTACTTCGACCATCTTTTTCCCATTCTGTCCTCCGTGTGTTCTTATTTAAGTGTGTGTTTCTTTATGATGTTTCTAAACTTTCCTCTATTATTTATGTTGTCTTGTGCGTTCCCCAGTTCTTTAATGTCTTCTTCTACTTCACTGATCCATTTTGTCTTAATTTTGCTCTTGTTTACTATCTCAAAGATTTGTCTTGTGAGCCTGCTTTTATGCATCCTGCTGATATGTCCATCAAATTTCATCCTTCTCTTTCTAATGGTGTCTGTTATTGTTTCTGTGTCTTTGTAAATCTCTCTAGTTGACCTCTTCATCCAAATTCCTTCCCGAAACACTGGTCCATAAATTATCCTCAGAATTTTTCTTTCCCGCTTTTCAATCTCTATATGGCTCTCAGCACTATGGGACTAATTAAACCTAACTAACCTAAGGACATCACACACATCCATGTCCGAGGCAGAATTCGAACCTGCGACCGTAGCAGTCGCGCGGTTCCGGACTGAAGCGCCTAGAACCGCTCGGCCACCGCGGCCGGCTCAATCTCTATACTGTTGTTGCGTAAGGTCGTAGTGTTTTTCTTACTCATCTTGTTACTGCAGTTGCTATGGATTCGTTTATAGATCGTCATTTTTCGTTCGTAGTTCACTGTTGCTGTCTGATTGTCATTTTATCCTTTGAAGGTGATGAGTGGAGCTGTGGAGACTAGAGAATGGAGTGCCAAATGGAGAAATCTGAACATTTCCGACATATTCTTCTGTTTGAGGTCAATAAAGGGGTGACAGCAGCGGAGGCAGCCAGAAACATTTGCGCAGGAAAATAAGTTTCTCGTTTTCAGGAGGATCGTTTTGACATTAGTGAGTCTTCACGTTCAGGGAAACCTTCCGGGTTTGATGAAGATCTAAATGCAGTAATGCACATTGATCTACGTCATTGTACTCGAGAACTGGCAAATGTAACGAACTGTGATCATTCCATCATCGTGTGACATTTGCAGGCAATGGGCAAGGTTCAAAAATAGTGTGCATGAGCACCGCATTCTCTAAGCCAAAAAAAAAAAAAAAGTGCTTGGTCGGCATCAATTTGCCGGCGTTGTGGCCGAGCGGTTGTAGGCGCTTCAGTCTGGAACCGCGCGACCACTACGGTCGCAGGTTCGAATCCTACCTCGGGCATGGATGTGTGTGATGTCCTTAGGTTAGTTAGGTTTAACTAGTTCTAAGTTCTAGGGGACTGACGACCTCAAAAGTTGAGTCCCATAGTGCTCAGAGCCATTTGAACCATTCTGATTCAGCATCAATTGACTCGTGAACAACGCCGAGCATTCCTATCCTGCATCGCTGCTCGTGACTAGAAGAAGGAAAAGAAAGGAATGGCTGAGCCCAAATAAAGCAGCATCTCCCCGTACAAAGACCTGCGCGCATGCAGAAAACATAATGTAATGCATCTGGTGGGTTCAAAATGGTTCAAATGGCTCTGAGCACTAAGGGACTTAACTTCTAAGGTCATCAGTCCCTATAACTTAGAACTACTTAAGCCTAACTAACCTAAGGACATCATACACATCCATGCCCGAGGCAGGAATCGAACCTGCGACCGTAGCGGTCTTGCGGTTCCAGACTGTAGCGCCTAGAACCGCTCGGACACAAAGCCGGCCATCTGGTGGGGACAGCGACGGTGTGGTGTGAATTTGCTTCGCCAAGGTGTGACATCACTGGTGACATTTTTACTGTCAATAACTGAGACGTGATGCAGACGCAGTTCAAGAACAACGACCGGGAAGACTGTGTGACGTGATGCTACTCCACGGTAACTCCCCCCTGCATTTTACTAGACTGTCAAAAAACACTTTACAGAAGTTGGGGCCGGCCGGTGTGGCCGAGTGGTTCTAGGCGCTTCAGTCTGGAACCGCGCGACCGTTTCGGTCGCAGGTTCGAATCCTGCCTCGGGCATTGATGTGTGTGATGTCCTTAGGTTAGTTAGGTTTAAGTAGTTCTAAGTTCTAGGGGACTGATGAACTGAGATGTTAAGTCCCATAGTGCTCAGAGCCATTTGAACCATTTGAACAGAAGTTGGGTTGGGAAGTAATTCCGCAACCAGCTTATTCAATTGGACTTGCGCCCTCAGTTTTCATCTTTCTCGTCCTCTAAGGAACAACCTTCAAGGAGCTTGCTTTCCGGACGAAAACACGCTCCGAACATAGCTCGACCTGTTCTTTGTCTAAAACCACCTGGTTTCTACAGTCCCTGAATCGAAAAGTTACGTCAGCGTTGGCATACTATTGTAAATAGTGTAGAAGAACAGCGTTTCTTGAAAACTTGAACAACGTTAGTCTCTTTTTTCCAAACACTAGAAACACTTCGCCCGTCCAGGGACCTATGGCACAGTGCTGCTGTAAGAGGAGCTTCAGTAGTCTTTCGCATATTCTGTGTGGAATCGTATTGGTATCCGTCAGGTGCAGTGGCCTTTCCACTGTTGAGTGACGTCACCGAGACGTTAAATCTAGTGTTTCTACGTCCTCTCGCCCAGTCTGCAGGCAGAACAGTCCGAATACAATAAATTTGTAATTGACATTTCAGTGAGTCGATTGGCAGGAGCGTTGCGTCAGCCAATCACAGCTGTTCCACGGGTTCGCTGTGTTGCCTGTTCATTGAGCCAGAACCACTACCAGCGGAGCTTTGTCGGCCGAAGCAGGCTGCACGGTTGGGAAGCAACAGGCGAGACTGGAGGGAGATGAAATGATCCCGTTTCCAAAATTACGTGAAAAACATGTCTTACAGTTTTGTATCTGAATGGCGTACACGTCTAGCATCATAAATTGCTAATGTAAAACATTTTTAGAGTTCAAAGAAAGAGAACACTTAGTAAAAAGTTCGATGAATAATAATTTAAAGAAAGATGTTCTCATCATTTTGGATGTTTTTAATATAATGCTCATCGTTTTTCTGGACGATGATTTCAGGCGTCGGACGTTCTCCAGCAAATGAACACACTTTTTCACGATATCACAGCACATGTTTTATTTCACATTTTGACATGGCACAACAGTAAAAATACTTCGTTCAGACTGTTAGCACTAAAGAGAGCTTTTTGGCTCTGAGCACTATGGGACTCAACATCTTAGGTCATAAGTCCCCTAGAACTTAGAACTACTTAAACCTAACCAACCTAAGGACATCACACACACCCATGCCCGGGGCAGGATTCGAACCTGCGACCGTAGCAGTCCCGCGGTTCCGGACTGCAGCGCCAGAACCGCTAGACCACCGCGGCCGGCAGAGAGTTTTTTACTCGCGCCTTTATGAGACAAGAAGTCATGCTGTAGGCTCGCTGAAACAAAGACTAGTGCACATATTGACTGCCAACTATTGAAAGGTAATTTGGCGCTTATTCGAATCCATATATTAAAACATTAACTTCTAGTACGTTCTACAAAATGAATTGTACAGATTAATGATTACAATGACATACTGTTTTTCTATTATTAACAATTTTATTTAAACTTACGTTTTGATACGTGCAAGAAATCAAAGGAATAAAATAATGGTAAACGTTATTTTACGAGGCGTGTTTTTTAAGTAAGGTCCGTTTTGTTGTAGACACTAGTAGTTCGCGCTCATACCACAACGAGCGCGGGCGTCGTGGACTGACATGTCTCGGGAACAACTTGCTCAGTTTCAGCTCTGTAGCTAACATGTACGGCTCTGTTCTGTGCTTTTAAAATGTTTAAGACTATCAGCTCGCCCGCCGCATGTGAGATTCGCTCATTGATACGGTTTTTGTCAGCAAGGAACCTGTCTCTGCAGAAATTCATCGACACATTTGCGAAGTGTACGGTGATACTGTTATGAGTGAAAGCAAAGTGCGTAAGTGGGTATGAGAATTCAAAGATGGCCGTGACAACGTGCATGATGAGGACCGCACCAGTCACCCTTCTTTGATTACAGACGATTTGGTGGTTTCAGTTGAAGCGAGGTTTCGTGAGAACGGACGCTTCACAATAACAGGTGCCTCTAACGAATTTCCTGGCGTGTGGAGATCAGTGCTTTACAACATTGTTTATGAACACCTAATGTTTAGGAAACTGTGCTCCTGTTGGGTCCGGAAACTCCTAACAGAGGACCGCAAAAACCAAAGATATGAGTGAGTGTGCGACGAAGTTCTTGACTCGTTATCACGAAGAAGGTGACGGCTTCTTGAGTCAGATCGTAATTGGAGACGAAACATGGGTTTCGCATACCACGCCCGAATCGAAGCAACAGAGCATGGAATGGAGATACACACACTCGCCTGTAAAGGTGAAGGCCAAACAGACTCTGTACCAGCGCAAAATCATGGCGTCGGTGTTTTGGGATATGAATGGTGTTTTGTTGGTCGACTTCATGCAACAAGGAACCACTATCAATGCAGAAGCATACTGCCAAACCCTGAGAAAGCTATGCAGAGCGATTCAAAACAAAAACATGGCTTGCTGACAAAGAGAATTGTCCTTCTCCATGACAATGCAAGACCTCACATTGCAAGTCAGACCCGCGATTTATTGGACAGTTTTGGCTGGGAAGTTTCAGACCACCAACCCTACAGTCCTGACCTTGCGCCGAGCGATTACCATCTGTTCCTCCACCTCAAACAACACCTCAGTGGAAACTGTTACTAAGATGACGACGACGTGAAAACGGCAGTGAACTCTTGGTTATCGAAGCACGTGGCAAGTTTTTATGAAGAGGGTATTTTAAAATTGGTTGAGAGGTATGATACGTGTCTGAATAAACTTGGCAACTATGTCGAAAAATAGAGTGAAGTATGTACGTTCTGAAAATAAATTTACTTTTTTGAAATAACCTTTCGTTGTGTACTTACGTTCAAACCGACCGTACTGAAGAAATACGCCTCGTATAAAGTCTCAAAATAAAAATTTTGGGATTTTAAAGTACGCCACATGTAAAGGTATATACACTGAAGTGACAAAAGTCATGGGATAGAGATATGTACATATGGTGGTAGTAGAGCGTACACAAGGCTTAAAAGGGCAGTGCATTGGCGTAACTGCCATTTGTACTTGGGAAATTCACGTGACAAGGTCTCCGACGTGATTATAGCCGCACGACGGGAATTAACAGACTTTGAACGTGGAATGGTAGTTGGAGCTAGACCCATGGGACATTCCGATATCCACAGTGTCAAGAGTGTACCGAGAATACCGAATTTGAGGCATTAACCCTCACCACGGACAACGCAATAACCGACGGCCTTCTCTTGAAGATCGAGGGCAGCGGCGTTTGCGTAGAGTTGTCAGTACTAACACAAAGCGATACTGCGTGAAGTAACCGCAGAAGTCAATGTGGGACGTACGGCGAACGTATCCGTTAGCGCAGTGCGGTGAAATCTGGCGTTAATGGGCTATGGCAGCAAACGACCGACGCGAGTGCCTTTGCTGATATCATGACATCGCCTGTACCACCTCTCCTGGGCTCGTCACCATATACACTTATGCTCATAAATTACGGATAGTTGCAGAATGTAGCGCCATATAACGTGGCACTACACAAACCTGGCGCTAATAGCATGGGGACATAGGGAACACACACTACACAGATCTGTAAGTCCACGGTATTGGTGACAAGTTCAGAAAACCGTCTCGAAACACATGTGCTACAAAACGCCACTGTTTCCTGAGCATGTACCCCGACACCAATATGGGACATGATCACCATGCACACGTACACAGGCCGCACAACGAGTTGGCATACTTTGGATCAGGTGGTCGAGCAGATATTGGGGTATAGCCTCCCATTCTTGCACCAGTGCTTGTCGGAGCTCCTGAAATTTCGTAGGGGCTTGAAGACGTGCAGCGATACGCCGACCGAGAGCATCCCAGACGTACTCGATGGGGTTTAGGTCTGGAGAACATGCAGGCCACTCCATTCGCCTGATATCTTCTGTTTCAAGGTACTCCTCCACAATGGCAGCTCGGTGGGGCCGTGTGTTATCATCCATCAGGAGGAAGTTGGGACCCACTGCACCCCTGAAAAGGTGGACATACTGGTGCAAAATGACGTTTTGATACATCTGACCTGTTACAGTTCCTCTGTCAAAGACATGCAGGGATGTACATGCACCAGTCATAATCCCACTCCACACCATCAAACCACGACGTCCATACAAGTCTCTTTCAAGGACATTAAGGGGTTGGTATCTGGTTCCTGGTTCACGCCAGATGAAAACCCGGCGAGAATCACTGTTCAGACTATACCTGGACTCGTCCGTTAACATAACCTTGGACCATAACCTGAGACCATGACCATGTACTGTGTACAGGCTTTACAGGCTCTCCTGTGACCAGAGGTCAGTGGAATGCACCTTGCAGGCATCTGGGCGAATAAACCATATCTGTTCAGTCGTCTGTAGGCTGTGTGTCTGGAGACAACAGTTCCAGTAGCTATGGTAAGGTCCTGAGCAAGGCTACCTGCAGTAGTCCGTGGCCGTCTGCGGGCACTGATGGTGAGATATCGGTCTTCTTGCAGTGCTGTACACTGTGGACGTCCCGTACTGTAGGGCCTGGACACGTTTCCTGTCTGCTGGAATCGTTGCCATAAACTTGAGATCACACTTTGTGGCACATGGAGAGCCCGTGCTACGACCTGCTGTGTTTGACCAGCCTCCAGTCGCCCTAGTATTCTACCCCTCATAACGTCATCAATATGCGTTCTTTGGGCCATTTTTAACACACAGTCACCATTAGCACGTTTGAAAACGTCTGCACACTTACTCGCTGCACCGTACACTGACACACACCTCTGCGTATGTGGACTGCTATCAGCGCCACTGTGCGACGACCGCAGGTCAAATGCACCAAATGGTCGTACCCCGAGGTGATTTAAACATACAAACCGCCCACAGAGCGTTGTTTCACCATGTATCTGTATTATCCTTCATTTATGGGCATCAGTGTAGATTGGACCCTAGAGAACATTAAACCATGGTCTGATCAGATGAGTACCAATTTCAGTTGATTAGAGCTGATGATAGAGTTCAAGTGGCGCAGACCCCAAGAAGCCATGGACCCAAGTTGTCAACAAAGCACTGGACAAGCTGGCTCCATAATTGTGTGGTCTGTGTCACATGGAACAGACTGGGCCCTCTGGTCCAACTGAACTGCTCATTGACTGCCAATGCTCATGTTCGGCTGCTTGGAGACCATTGGCAGCTACTCACACACTTCAAATTCCCAAACAACGATGAAATTTTTATGGATGACAGTGTGCCATGGCATCGCTCCACAGTTGTTCGCAACTGGTTTGAAGAACATTGTGTACAATTCGAGTGAATGATTTGGCTACCCAGATCGCCCAACATGAATCCCAACTAACATTTACGGGACATAACCGAGAAGTCAGTTCGTACACAAAATCCTGTACCGGCAACACTTTCGTAGTTATGGACGGCTACAGAGGCAGCATATCTCAATATTTCTGCAGGGGACTTCCAACGACTTATTTAGTACATAACACGTCGAGTTGCTGCACTAGGCCGGGCAAAAGGACGTCTACACTATATTATGAGGTTGTTGTTGTTGTGGTCTTCAGTCCTGAGACTGGTTTGATGCAGCTCTCCATGCTACTCTATCCCGTGCAAGCTTCTTCATCTCCCAGTACCTACTGCAACCTACATCCTTCTGAATCTGGTTAATGTATTTATCACTTGGTCTCCCTCTACGATTTTTACCCTCCACGCTGCCCTCCAATACTAAACTGGTGATCCCTTGATGCCTCAGAACATGTCCTACCAACCGATCCCTTCTTCTAGTCAAGTTGTGCCACAAACTCCTCTTCTCCCAAATTGTAGAGGTATCCCATGACTTTTGTTACCTCGTGTATGCAGCTATTACAAAGCATTGAATTATTTAGGATAAAGTTAAGTGTATTGTCAGAACATTGCAATAGTTTTCTGCTTAGTGAACAATAAATTTCCATGAAAAATTACATAAATCACATTCGAAAAAGTATTCGAATCATGTGTCATTTATTATAAATCATATCAAGTAAAATCTATAGGATAGCTAATTTTTATGACTAAAAACATTTACAATGACAGAGATAAATAATGTTTCAGTATGTTTCGAAATAATTTAGGAAAGTATAGAACTTTCGTGAAAACTTTACTACAACGAGTTAGTCCAATAGACATAAATCCTGTACATATCTGCAGTTAGATTGAACTATGCCGAAAAAACACATAGGACCGCAGTTTTTGGTAAACAGACTACGGTATCGCAAAATGTATTTGACATAGAAATTACATAATTTTTGTTTGTTATAAAGGACTTGGAAGGAGAGAAGTCAGTTTCACATGTTCTGTTGCGCCCCTATAAAAACATCTTATGCAAATAAAGCAAAGCTACATATACTCCTGAATTTGGTACTTTGCTAAATATTTTGTTTCTGCACAGAAATAATGAAACGCAAAATGTCACATTCATAATATTTATCAAGTCATCTGTTTGGTTAAAAACTTCGGTGCTTTCATATATTACAGTCTCTCATTGTGGTCTGATAATGAAGTGGTTCATTTCGCTACACTGGTCGTAGTTATTAGGATGTTTCGAAATTAAGAAATCTACATGACTTAATTTGGAGAGCTTGCAGTCGAAACTTAGGTCGCTTGACACTTTATGTTCAGTGCTCTTCAAGTTATGTATTATTCTGCACAAAACTGTTTTCAGTGCTGGAAGCAGAGCAATAGCTCACTCCAATGTGGACTAAATACACTGAAGAGCCAAACAAACTGCTACACCTGCCTAATATCGTGTAAGGCACCCGAGAGCGCGCAGAAGTTCCGCAACACGACGTGGCATGGACTTGACTAATGCCTCAAATAGTGCTGGAGGGAACTGACACCATGAATCTTGCAGGGCTGTCCATAAATCCGTAAGAGTACAAGGGAGTGGAGATCTCTTCTGAACAGCACTTTGCAAGACATCCCAGATATGCTCTAGCGGAAGTGTTTAAACTCAGAAGAGTGTTCCTGGAGTCACTCTGTAGCAATCTGAACGTATGGGGTGTCGCTGTGTCCTGCTGGAATTGCCCGTCCGTCGGAATGCACAATGAACACGAATGGATGCAGGTGATGAGACAGGATGCTTACGTACGTGTCACTTGTCAGAGTCGTATCTAGACGTGTCAGGGGGCCCATATAACTCCAACTGCACACGCCCCACTCCGTTACAGAGTCTCCACCAGCTTGAACAGCCCCCTGCTGACATACACAGTCCATCGTTTCATGGGGTTGTCTCCATACCCGTATACATCTATCCACTCGATACAATTTGAAACGAGACTCGTCCGACAAGGCAACATGTTTCCAGTCACCAAAAGTCCAATGTCGGTGTTAACGGGCCCAGACGAAGCGTGCAGTTATCAATTCTACACGAGTGGGCCTTCGGCTCCGAAAGCCCATATCGATGATGTTTCGTTGAATGGTTCGCACGCTGACATTTGTCGATGGCCCAGCATTGAAATCTGCAGCAATTTGCGGAACGGTTGCACTTGTGTCACGTTGAACGATTCTCTTCAGTCGTCGTTAGTCCCGCTCTTTCGGGATCTTTTTCCGGCCGTAGCGATGTCGGAGTTTGATGTTTTATCGGACTGCTGATATTCACGATACACTCGTGAAATGGTCGTACGGGAAAATACCCACTTCATCGCTACCTCGGAGATGCTGTGTCCGATCGCTCGTGCGCCGACTATAACAGCACGTTCAGACTCACTTCAATCTTGATAACAAGCTATTGTAGCAACAGTAACCGATCTACGAGTAACAACTGCGCCAGACACTTATCTTGTATAGGCGTTGCCAACCGCAGCGCCGTATTCTGCCTGTTTACATAGCTCTGTATTTGAATACGCATGCCTATACCAGTTTCTTTGGCGCTTCAGTGTATGAAAGGTACAAATGCGGTTGTGTGCCCACAGGCGCTGGACCTGTGGATGGCCGGCTGCATGGTGTTTGTTTTCGCGGCCCTGGGCGAGTTCGTCGTGGTGAAAGTGTTGGAGGTCCGCTACCAGCGGGAGAAGTCCCACCGCGGCGTCAACCTGCCACGCCTGCTGCCCATGGTATGTACGCCAACACCTGCGCTTCCTACAACATAACAGAGCGATGTGGCGCAGTGGTTATCATACTGCACTCGCATTCTGGAGGAGGACTGTTCAAACCCGCGACCAGCCGTCCAATTTTAGGTTTCCCGTGATTTCCCTTACTCGATCCATGTTAAACCCAAATTTCTTTCCTCCCTGCAGCATACTCCGGACTCTCTGATACACTCACGATTAATCGCTCTACATTTTTCCATGAACATATCATTAAATGAGGCGCTGAGAACTGTAAGGGCCTAAAGTAGGGACGTCCAAAAATATCGATATATCAAAATGTTGATTTTAACAGTACAAAAACGATACAAGTCGCTTGTATGTAATTAATCGTAATTTCACTCAATAGATATTAAATATCGAACGTGATATATTTCATTGTCTGCCTTTCCTTGACTCATAGACACTACGAGGGGCGTTTGAAAAGTCCATGCAAAGTCCGAGATATGGCACCACCGGCGTGTATCGAGGTCATGTTTAGTTGGTAGCAAGTTTCAGCAATATTGGGCTATTTCTTTGTTTTTGGCATCCGTGTGAATCAAGGAAGTCGAGTGATTGTCAAAAAATGGACGACAAAGAAATTCGTGTGGTGATTAAACATTACTTTATGTAAGGCAAAACGCCTCAGGAGACTAAAGAGAAGCTTGATAAACATTACGGTGACTCTACACTTTCGATTAGAACATTTTATAACTGGTTTCAAAATTTTCGGAGTGGCCATATGGGCACAAGTGATGCTGAACGTTCCGGACGCCCTGTGGAGGTTACGACTCCAGAAATCATTGATAAAATCCATGATATGGTGATGGAAAACAGAAGAGTTATGGTGCGTGAGATTGCTAGTGCTGTGGGCATCTCGAATGAATGGGTAATAATATTTTGCATAAACATTTGGACATGAGAAAGCTATCCGCAAGATGGGTTCTGCGATTACTCACGCTTGACCAAAAACGGAATCGTGTGAAGTATTGCAAAGATGGTTTGCAGCTGTTCAGGAAGAATCCGCTGGACTTTAACCGTCGTTTCGTCTCTGTGGATGAAACATGGATACATTACTATACTCCTGAGACCAAACAACAGTCTAAACTATGGGTTACCAAGGGAGAATCTGCACCAAAAAAGGCGAAGACCATACCTTTGGGCGGAAAGGTTATGGCGACTGTCTTTTGTGATTCGCAAGGGATAATCCTCATCGACTATCTGGAAAAGTGTAAAACTATTACAGCTGCATATTATTCCCCGTTATTGGTCCTTTTGAAAACCGAGCTGCAAGAAAAACGCCGGCAACTGGACCGCAAAAAATTTCTTTTCGATCACGACAATGCACCAGCACACACCGCAGCAGTTCTAGTCGCAAAATTATTGGAAATAGGATTCCAACTCGTTTCACATCCCCCCTGTTCTCCAGACTCGGCTCCCTCGGACTACTAATTGTTCCCCAATTTGAAGAAATGGCTGGTAGGACAAAGATTTTATTCAAACGAGGTGACTGCAGCAACTAATAGCTATTTTGCAGACTTGGACAATTCCTATTATTCGGAAGGGACAAAAATATTATAACAGCGTTGGACGAAGTGTATAAGTCTAAATGAGACTATTTCGAAAAATATAAAAAGGTTTACCCCAAACACTTAAGTAGTTTTTATTTTTGCACGGACTTTTCAAACGCCCCTCGTATATTTCTCATCGGCAGATTTCTAGCCCATTCCACCTACTACCAACCTTTGCACTCCAACAGTAAATGCCTTACGTGGGCTTAATTTAATTTGATATTCTGCACTATAAATGAGCGCCAGATCTGAACAAGAATGTATCTGTACTGAATATCCAGAACAGTTTGTTACTTCCGTGCTTCATTTCTACCATTGCAAATGATAGGTACAAAGTGCAAAACGGACACGTTTGGTGACAGCACTGCATAAGAATGGTGGAAATTACCACTCCCTGCTCCAATCCATGAGGCAGAATGTGCGCTCTCCTTACCCCCTAAGTTCCTGCCTCAAGAAAAGATAGACGTACTTAAAAGTGACGTAGACTCGGCGCAAAAGCCACACACCTTACTGAACTGATACTTAATGGAAAATAGACTCTTTTTGTATGGTATGCTTGTGCTGAGTACAATATTTTTAAGCAGAACACATATCAGAAATGTTTCACTCTCGAAACTTTTCTCGCATGGATGTGGGTCAAAAATACCGATGTATCAAAATACTGATATTTTCGTCTCGATAATATCTATGTCTTTCAAAAATATCGATAAAATATATATCGACAGCTCGAAAAATTTTCCCATCCCCAGCCTAAAACACACCGCCGCAGATTTTGAGATTGTAGCACGCTCCTGACACCTGTTGATCTTATTGTGAGCGAGCTCTTTTATAACGAACATTTGCTAAAAGCTGTTTCACTGGTTTCTCTGACATTCACTTCCATAAGGGCCCAAAGCACAAATTGTCGCTGCTGTAGAAACGGTCACTGGCTGTACTGACACACAAAAACTGAGCCTTCGGATGTCTGTGCTCCCAAAACTCGAAAGGTTGCCGGTCGACTGCTTCGAAATCTTTACACAACGTTGCATGTGAATACGTATATGTTTTTACGCATCTATTTTTGATTATATGTAATTTATAAATAAATATGTAACATCGAAAGAGGAAATGTTGTTACCGAAAATCTCGAAAATTCCTTGACCGATATACATCAGATTTTTACACAGTGCCCTTATAAACATTTGGACACATATAGACTGTTGTTGCATATTTTCGACGAATGAAGTATATAAATACGCAAATATAATGAACAGAGGGGAAAAAATGTTACCAAGAATATCGAAACGTTTTTGACAGTTACTTTAAATTCTACACGACGCTCCAAAACAAATTTTCAAATGTGTGTGAATTTGTAACGGGCCAAACTGCTGAGGTCATCGGTCCCTAGACTTACACATTACTTAAACTAACTTATGCTAAGAACAACACATGCCCGAGGTAGGACTCGAACTCCAGCGGGAGGGGCCGCGCAATCAGTGACACGGCGCTCAAACCACGCGGCCACTCCGCGCGGCCACGATGCTCTAACGAGCATTCAGACTGGCAGTAGGCTATATCTTTTAATACATATAATATCTCAATATATATATGTAATATATAAAGGGTAAACATTCATACCAAAAGGTTCAAAAAGAACTTCACCACTTCGAATTTTTACACACTACTACGATAAACATTTCGACGAATATGGGATATATATATTTTTAATATACATAGTGCATAAATATGCACCGAGCGCACAAAGAAACTGGTATAGACATGCGTATTCAAATACAGAGATACGTAAACAGGCAGAATGCGGCGCTGCGGTCGGCAACGCCTATATAAGACAACAAGTGTCTGCCGTAGTTGTTAGATCGGTTACTGCTGCTGCAATAGCACGTTATCAAGATAGAAGTGAGTTTGAACGTGATGTTATAGTCGGCGCACGAGCGATGGGACAGAGCATCTCCGAGGTAGCGATGAAGTGTGGATTTTCCTGTACGACCATTCCACGAGTGCACCGTGAATATCAGCAGTCCGGTACAACATCAAATCTCCGACATCTCTGCGGTCGGAAAAAGATCCTGCAACAACGGGACTAACGACGACTGAAGAGAATCGTTCAGGGCGACAGAAGTGCAGTACTTCTGCATTTCAATGCTGGGCCATCAACAAGTGTCAGCGTGCGAACCATTCAACAAAACATCATCGATATGGGCTTTCGGAGCCGAAGGTCCACTCGTGTACCCTTGATGACTGCACGACACAAAGCTTTACGCCTCGCCTGAGCCCGTCAGCACCGACATTGGACTGTTGATGACTGGAAACATGTTGCCTTGTCGGACGAGTCCCCTTTGAAAATTTTATCTATTGGATGGACTTGTATGTCTATGGAGACAACCTCATGCATCCATGGACCCTGCATGTCAGCAGGGGACTGTTCAAGCTGGTGGAGGCTCCGTAACGGTGTGGGGCCTGTGCAGTTGGAGTTATATGGGCCCCCTGACATGTCTAGATACGACTCTGACAAGTGACACGTACGTAAGCGTCCTGCCTGATCACCTGCATCCATTCATGTCCATTGTGGATTCCGACGGACTCGGGCAATTCTGGCAGGACAATGCGACATGCCTCGCGTCCAGAATTGCTAAACAGTGGCTCCAGCAACACTCTTCTGAGTTTAAACGCTTTCACTAGCCACCAAACTTCCAGACATGTACATTATCGAGTATATCTGGGATGCCTTGCAACGTGCTGTGCAGAAGAGATCTCCACCCTCTCGTACTCTTAGGAATTTATGGACAGCCCTACAGGACTCATAGTGTCAATTCCCTCCAACTTAATTTCAGACATTAGTCGAGTCCATGCCACGTCGTGTTGCGGCACTTCTGCGTGCTCGCGGGGGTCCTACACGATATTAGGCAGGTATAGCAGTTTCTTTGCCTCTTGAGTGCATGTACGATATATGCAATAGTGATACGTTGTTAACAAAAATCTCGAAACGTTGTTGACCGATCAAATACTAAACGATACTCTGTACGGATGGACAGACTACATATCTTTCTAAACAACAGTGTACAGGGTTTCTGTTAAAACTGACTGCGAGAAGGAAAATGCTCTGCTGTGAAAATGTGCTGCTTTGTTTCCTTCGTCTCAGGCAGTTTTAATTACCACATCGGGACATTTAAACCATTAGCAATATCTTTCTGCCATGTATATTCTTTCCCTATTACATATATTTTCAACGCAATTTGTGTAAACAACGATGTGTTGTTCTGTTTTCTTCCCCACAAACGGTTTCATAGAAAACAGGAAAGTTTTATTTCTGGCATATCGGTTTACGATTAGAACGCTACTATGGAATTTTGATGTTTATTTAAAATAACCGAAGCGAATGGTGGTGGAGGGGGGGGGGGGAGATGGACAGAGGCGTAGGAATGAATGAAGACATATAGCGCAAAGGAGAAGATGGACAGAGGAAGAAGGAGAGATAGCGGGAGTTGGAGAGAGAGGTGGTGATAGACAGGAAAAGGGGGAATGAGAAGGAGATGGACAAAGAGAGGGGGAGGAGGAGATGGTCAGAGACAGGAGAGAGAAGGAGATTCCCATACACATGCTCTTGAAGGATTGTCCCACCATAGCCTCACATTCCATGGTTTCAGCAATTCTCTCTGTAAAATGGGCTCTGAGGATTTCAGAATCCTTAACAGTGTTACTGACCTCACTACTAAACCATAGCCGGCCGAAGTGGCCGTGCGGTTAAAGGCGCTGCAGTCTGGAACCGCAAGACCGCTACGGTCGCAGGTTCGAATCCTGCCTCGGGTATGGATGTTTGTGATGTCTTTAGGTTAGTTAGGTTTAACTAGTTCTAAGTTCTAGGGGACTAATGACCTCAGCAGTTGAGTCCCATAGTGCTCAGAGCCATTTGAACCATTTGAACTAAACCATATGTTGATGTTCGTGGTAACTGTCGTATCTCCCACGGGGAGATGCTTGATAAGAAATAATAAGACACAGGTAAATAAGAGCAAGGGTTTATTGCGACCACAGTAGAGAGGTGTAATTACAAAAGAAAACTCTTCTCAAAAAAATAACATAACTTCAGGCTTACGCCTGGAACACACGGTGAATAAAAGTAGTGGGACGTGAAGACTATGCCACTGATAATCGCTAACAACGGACGTAGAGCGCTCGGCGTAGTTGGGGGTACGTCTCGGAATATCGCTGGAAAGTCATAGATTCCGCTGCGGTGGCTTCTCACTGATGGGCTGCTAAGAGCCGGCGCATAAATTGGCCCAGAGTTCCGGTGGAGCGGACTGCAGACGTGTTGGCTTGCGTCGCCCTAGGTAGTCAGGGCGCGGGGGAATTCGTGCTGATCCAGTTCCACACACGTGATACGGTGAAGGAAATAGGTCCTAGGCACGGAGGATCTCTGTTGATGCTTGTCCTGCCGTCTCTCGTCCTTGTTATGATTGACAGCCATGGGAAGGCAACGCCTTGTACATATGCAAACCCGTGATGCCTCAGTGTCTAAGGGGTTGCCGCTCCCTTTAGGCGAACGGTGGGTACATGGCAGTAACAATTTACAATCCAGAAATTTTACAGTTATATTTTCAACAGGATACCATGAACTGTTGTGTACAGTAACTTTCTTCACTGAAGTTGTGGAAGGGCACCATTTCCTTCATGTGACATCGAGGGAGATCATAATTTGTTATTTCACCAGTTTGTGGATGTCTAGCAAAATCTAGTGCTCAGATATGTAGGAGAAAGGCAAATATCAACCTCGAAACACAGAGACCTAATAAAACTTTTAGATCAAACTCGAAATACATAGACTTAAAAAAACTACTAGACTTCATGCCTGAAGTGAGCAGACAGTTTTATCTGGACCACAAGTCAGAGAATGTGCCTAATGAAAATGATGATAAGGAGGACCATGAAGTGTTTAGATAGGTTGTAAATGTGTGTGTGTGTGTGGAGCACTAAGTACCTGTTCTTTATGTTCTGATTCTAGTGTCGCATTAATTATGCACTACATAACAGTCAAAAAGACACAGTTGTCACCAGCCTGTACACGAAAATTTTGAAAGTGAACAGTAATAATAATCGCAAGTATTAACGAAAATTTCGTAAGGCCAGTATTACACTATCAAAATTTCTTTGCCAAAGAAATTTGATCAAATTAAAAAAAAAAAAACTTTGGCGTGGCACAAAAGAGGATATTACACTGTCACAAAATATTTCGTCAAAACGCCTTCAAAATGACCGACGAAGACTTATTACTACTGTATGCTCTGCAGTTGCGTATACTGCAGTTTCATTGTCATTATATTTGGAAGAGGAGCAGGAGAAAAGGAAAAAGAAACATATAGGTGGGTTTCACGGCGACACGGGAAAGGCGTACAAGAAAATTTGCATCGTGAGCATCAAGTGGAGTACGTAGTGTCGTATGCAAATTATTTACGAATGGACGAGAGTACATCTCAGTATATGTTCAGAAAAGAGTCTCCTCATGTTACGAAGCAGAATACTCACCTCAGAAATGCTGTATCCGCAAAAGACAGACTACGCGAAACATTGCGATTTCTTGCAGCAGGGAAAGCACTCGAATACTGCGGTGCACATTGATGAAAAAATACCAGAAACGTGTGAAGTTATTTATGAGGCACTGAAGGAGGAATATCTGAAGACAAAAAACTGTTTAATACATATTATAGCCATGAAGAACTATTTTATTCCTTCAGAAGTTGTAAATTTCCTCCTTTATATCCTCATGGGTGTATCCTAGCCGTACTTCAAGGCTATTGGCCTCCGCAATGTTTTTATAACTCTCACTTCTTCGTATTCTGTTTTATCTATTCGGAATGCCGCAAGTTATACAATGCTTCACTTGATCGTATACTACTGGCAGTTTCGTTGTAGAAAGGACGCACGATGTAAATTTCGAAACCATGTTGATAAACATTTAGATGTCAGACAACTGCAGCGATGCTCCAGGCGGTTACATTTCTCCATACAGTTAATAGAAGAGGAACGTTTTTGATCATATGTAAGGTGAGGCACTAGATTTGATCAAAGAAAATTTGACCTAGGGCTAACATTGACAAAGTTACTTATTACACTATCAAATTTTATTTGAAAAGGAAAATTTGATAGTGTAATACCGGCCTAAGATAAAGTGGGTAAATTTTTTTAATTGGAAAATAGGATGTTGAGACTTCGTTAAAAAACAAGACTATCCTATGAAACCTGGTTTGCCTACAAATTTGATTGTCACAAACTATTTTTGTCATATTTTTTGTCTGTGCTTTGGGCCCTTATGGTAGTCAGTTTCTTTCTTTCAAGGGCGTATCATTACTTGAACAACCTTTCCAAAGTCCGAACATAATGATAGTGGGCACTAATCAAGAAAACCGCTGCTTTATGAAGGAATCAAGAATTAACGTTAAAGGTGGCCCAGATGTTTATACTGACAGCAAAAAGGAAGCCATCAAGTTTCCAAGAGCAGCATAATAAAGTCAGTATGTACACACATCAAAAAAAGTTTTGCATCTCCCCAGTTCCCAGAACTCTTGAAGACAGACGTTGACTGTCGATATTGTATCACAGACACAGCTCCTTTGACTGTTCAGAGATGTCGCTAAACCCGCCCAAAGATGTAAACAACCACGCATGAGCAGCGCCTATTAAATGGAGGGGGTCCGATCAGTTCCAGTCATTCCACCAGGAAAGAGGTACACGCGTCGTGTTGTCTGTAGTTCAACCATGCCATGACGGTTAGTACCGCGGTTCGATCGCGTCCGTATTGTTACTTTGTGCCAAGAAGGGATCTCAACAAGGGAAATGTCCGGGCGTCTCAGGATGAACCAAAGCGATGCTGTTCAGACATGGAGGAGATACAGAGTCAGAATCTGTTGATGACATGCCTCGCTCAGACTTCACAAGGGCTACTATTACAGTGAATGATCGCTACCTACGAATTATGGCTCGGAGGGACCCTGACAGCAACGCCACCATGTTGAATAATGCTTTTCGTGCAGCCACAGGACGTCGTCTTACGACTCAAACTGTGCGCAATAGGCTGCCGACGTCCATGGCGAGGTCCATCTTTGCAACCACGACACCATGCAGCACGGTACAGATGGGGCCAACAACATGCCGAATGGTCCGCTCAGCTTGACGGGGGTAGAGGACAAAGTTACAGGCTTAAAATTTAAGTGATAGCGTTCTAAAGACGTAGCAGCGCTACTAATATTTAAAAATTTTCATGAAAAGCTAATATATAATTAAATAATATGTAGGTGAAGTACTAAGCTGTTAGGCTAAGCCTGAGTTAATTGTAATAAATAATAAAATAATTTTATTGCATTCAAAAAAACTCACATTTACGTCAAACTAATACGCCGAGGCTTTTTTACAGCATATCTCTTGATGACGTCATCAATAAAGCTTTCTGTTGGCTCGTCGTCCCCTTGAGTTGAAATCTTCACACAAGCTTGGAGCGTTTCCTGACCCATCCTATTCCTTAATTTTGTCACCACCCTGTTCATTGTACTAAATGACCTTTCCACACTGCAAGTCGTAACGGGAATGCACAGTACACATTCAGCGAGTGTCCATAGTGCTTCGTAGCCGATGTCGGCTCTCAGAATGAAAGAAGCAACATCAGAAGACATATCGTCTAATTTATTACTAACAACGTACCTAAAAGAATACAAGTCTGCAATAACAGTGTCGACGTTTGTAAGTCCCAAAATCAAACACAGTTCTTTACAATCATTATCACTAAACTCAAGAAATTTTTTAAAATTTTCAAAATATGCACTTAGTTCTATCATTTTTATTGCCTTCTCATCAAACCGTTGCTCAATTTCATCAATCATACTTTTAACAAATTTCCTTGTGCTTTTAATAGCTTGAATCTGCTCCTCTACGTTCGTGAATAGCACACCTTTAACTTCTGTTCCGTCCTCCTGCAGTTTTTTAATTTTATTAAGAGTTTCATTTTCTGCACTATGTCCATCGCAATCACAAAGACAGTGGATGTGTCTTAAATGCTCCAGAGTTCCAGAAACAAGTAGAGGGATTTGCGAAATTTTAAGTGATTATCTCTGCAAAACTTTAAATAAGTTTGAGACTGCATTTAACGTATCGTCTAAAATCACTAAACCTACAATGAATTGGAATTCATCATTTCTAACAAGATTCCTCCAGCTAAACTTGTTAAATCCGCGCCGTCCTTGTGTATATGTTCACATGCCATTATAATGGAGTTGTAGATTAGGAAAATAGCATGCACTGTGCGATAGGTACTTAACCATCTGATGTCAACAGCTTCGGGTATTTTTAAAACAGGTTGCTCTAAAGCACACTGAATTTCATGCAAAACATTTTCTTGTTTGGAAGAACCATGAAAAACTTTTTAAATGACTTAAACAACATATAATGTGCGTTTTATAATGGGGTGTTTATTCCTAGAGTTGGTGGCAGCAATTGACAAAACATGTCCTCTACAGTGAATGTATGGCAGCTTATGGCCCTTCCTCTCTGAGAACCGAGCGCGGAATCCTGAGATAGAACCACTAAAATTAGCAACACCGTCGAAAGAACAAGACAATAATCTGTCGTAAGAAAGTTTTCTTTTCTTTAGTTCAGTGTCAATTGCTGTAAATATGGATTCAGCTGAAGCGCTTTTCAAATTAACGAGACATAAAAACCTTTCCTTTACTTCAAATGATGGAGACGGTGCAACATATCGAACTACTAAAGACAGTTCACTTTGGTTGGAAACACTTGTAGATTCGTCTGCCATTAACGAAAAATATTTGTCATGGAGAAGTGTTTCATCTTGAAAGTCTAAAGACTCTTCCAAATAAGTCAACAATTCTGACGCTACTTACTAAGATATGTGGAACTTTCGCTCTGAAATTTTAACCACTTTTCAAGATTAACGTCGCTTTTCAGTACAACCTTGCGAATTAGAGGTTCATATTTTGTTGTGTGGGGTATTTCTTCCTTACTAAGGAAATACAGAATTCAAATTAACGATGACAATGCTTGGCGGTTTAAAGCTTTTTCATTTTCATTTTGTTTAAATATCTGCGTATGAAATTGAGCGTTTAATCCCTGTAATCTACAATTTTCAAGTGCAACGGCTCTTACATGTTTTTCTGAGTTGGCGTGCTTTTCTAGTTTTCCTGTGCTTCTATACATTTAGTGAAAGGTACAGAAATGAACACTCCTCATGTTTTCTGTAGAGCTTCGATATCGTTTTTTAAATGCATTTCACACAATTTGCAGAAAGCCCCACCCCGCTCGTGATCAAAGTACGACCAATTGTACTTACACTCCCATTTTTGCTGATACTTAATCTCGCGTTCACTACTTTGTTTAGAATTGCAGTTTACGGATGGGCCAGAAATAGCACATTTATCGTTTGAAGACTGTGGAAGAGAAACTGAAGACTTGGTAGACCTACGCAATTTATCGTCACAATCACTAGCACTTCTTTCAGTAGACTCACACTCGTCTTTGTCTTTTGCTATACACTGTCTTTTATTAGAAAGGAAAGAAATTAAAGTTTGTTGTTTCGACATTGTATTTCGGCTCTAACACTTCTTTTTATGGTATAAACTGACGAAGACTGCACGTAGTACACTACACAATCACATCACACCTCCATAGTAACGTGTCGAGTGACTGTTACAGCCGGCCGAACTCGCTGAGCGGTTCTAGGCGCTTCAGTCTAGTATCGCGCGACGGCTACGGTCGCAGGTTCGAATCCTACCTCGGGCATGGATGTGTGTGATGTCCTTAGGTTAGTTAGGTTTAAGTAGTTCTAAGTTCTAGGGGACTGATGACCAGAGCAGTTAAGTACCATAATGCTCAGAGCCATTTGAACCATTTGACTGTTACAACCTTACAACAGTTTCAACAATGCATTGAGTTTTTATACGACAATGAAAGCTTAAATTATACTCGTAGAGCAGCGTTGCCAAACGTCCCACTCATGGTGGCATCCGCTTCTTTAGGCAAAAATTGTGTATCCCCATTGACACTGCGAAAATCATTGTCAAGTGTACACAAATATTTGGTTTGAGGTTTGGACTTATCGATTAGGAAAAGTCTATATGGCTATTAAATCTTGGAAATATTCCCAGTAATGCAATAAAAAATTAAAACAATCTTTTATAATGTCAAATGCTACTTCCAATTTCATAGCAATACCCGGGGACGTGTTTTGCGGCATCAGGTTTATTCTAAGGGCAAATAAAGTATAGATACGAGTGGCGGACAAGACTAAAGTTCGCAGCGAGGGTGGGCTGCGTAGCTAAGGGATTAGCTTACACGTTAGGCCGACTGGAGGTGCGGTGAGGGAAGATATGAGAGAGGAAAGGCTGACTTTTTCCACAATCGGCGTTGCCAACACACCTTGCAACGCTTAGCTTTACCGCACACTTATTATACAGCAACTGCTAATTTGTTGCTGTTGGCAATAATAATAATAATAATAATAATAATAATAACAGAACAATCGACGCTAAGTGTTCCAAACCGAACCGATAAGTAACGAAATCAAACTACAGGGACCCAGCCGCCAACTATTGTGTTACACATTCATTTTGCTTGTAAAAACTGCATGTCATCACGACTTCTCCATAGTTGACACCAAACTTCGTTAGCAACAGCAGCTGGTGTAGTTTAAATTTTGTCACAACGGTACAAGTTAACAGACCAGGTGATAATTTTTATGTTTCACCACAACTATAGATATGAATTTCTCGGGGAGGGGGGGGGGGAGAATTTCCAATTTCCAGGGGGGACTTTCCCCCCTGGGCCACCTTCTGAATTCATCACTGACCTCATATCGCTTTGCAGCGTTACGCCTAGATATTTAAACAACTTGACTGTATCGAGCTGGACTAGCTGCTATTCATCACACCAACTGGAAATTTTGTCTAAGTCGTCTTCTATATTCCTACAGTCACTCAACTTCGACGCCTTAGCGTACACCACAGCATCACCAGCAAACAACCGCAGATTGCTGCCCACCCTGCCCGCCAAATCATTTATACACTCCTGGAAATTGAAATAAGAACACCGTGAATTCATTGTCCCAGGAAGGGGAAACTTTATTGACACATTCCTGGGGTCAGATACATCACATGATCACACTGACAGAACCACAGGCACATAGACACAGGCAACAGAGCATGCACAATGTCGGCACTAGTACAGTGTATATCCACCTTTCACAGCAATGCAGGCTGCTATTCTCCCATGGAGACGATCGTAGAGATGCTGGATGTAGTCCTGTGGAACGGCTTGCCATGCCATTTCCACCTGGCGCCTCAGTTGGACCAGCGTTCGTGCTGGACGTGCAGACCGCGTGAGACGACGCTTCATCCAGTCCCAAACATGCTCAATGGGGGACAGATCCGGAGATCTTGCTGGCCAGGGTAGTTGACTTACACCTTCTAGAGCACGTTGGGTGGCACGGGATACATGCGGACGTGCATTGTCCTGTTGGAACAGCAAGTTCCCTTGCCGGTCTAGGAATGGTAGAACGATGGGTTCGATGACGGTTTGGATGTACCGTGCACTATTCAGTGTCCCCTCGACGATCACCAGTGGTGTACGGCCAGTGTAGGAGATCGCTCCCCACACCATGATGCCGGGTGTTGGCCCTGTGTGCCTCGGTCGTATGCAGTCCTGATTGTGGCGCTCACCTGCACGGCGCCAAACACGCATACGACCATCATTGGCACCAAGGCAGAAGCGACTCTCATCGCTGAAGACGACACGTCTCCATTCGTCCCTCCATTCACGCCTGTCGCGACACCACTGGAGGCGGGCTGCACGATGTTGGGGCGTGAGCGGAAGACGGCCTAACGGTGTGCGGGACCGTAGCCCAGCTTCATGGAGACGGTTGCGAATGGTCCTCGCCGATACCCCAGGAGCAACAGTGTCCCTAATTTGCTGGGAAGTGGCGGTGCGGTCCCCTACGGCACTGCGTAGGATCCTACGGTCTTGGCGTGCATCCGTGCGTCGCTGCGGTCCGGTCCCAGGTCGACGGGCACGTGCACCTTCCGCCGACCACTGGCGACAACATCGATGTACTGTGGAGACCTCACGCCCCACGTGTTGAGCAATTCGGCGGTACGTCCACCCGGCCTCCCGCATGCCCACTATACGCCCTCGCTCAAAGTCCGTCAACTGCACATACGGTTCACGTCCACGCTGTCGCGGCATGCTACCAGTGTTAAAGACTGCGATGGAGCTCCGTATGCCACGGCAAACTGGCTGACACTGACGGCGGCGGTGCACAAATGCTGCGCAGCTAGCGCCATTCGACGGCCAACACCGCGGTTCCTGGTGTGTCCGCTGTGCCGTGCGTGTGATCATTGCTTGTACAGCCCTCTCGCAGTGTCCGGAGCAAGTATGGTGGGTCTGACACACCGGTGTCAATGTGTTCTTTTTTCCATTTCCAGGAGTGTATATACGGAGAACAACTGTGGTCCTATCACACTTCCCTGGGGCACTACTGACAATACCCTTATCTCTGATGAACACTCGCCGTCGACTACAACACAATGGGTTGTATTATTTAAGAAGTCTTCGAGCTACTCACATATCTGTGAACTTATTTCACATGCTCGTACCTTCGTCAACAGTCTGCAACGGGTGATCGTGTCAAATGCTTTCCGGAGATCTAGAAATGTGGACTCTGCCTGTTGGTCTTCGTCCGTAGTTCTCAGTATATCATGTGAGGAAAGGACAAGCTGATGCTTTCTAAAACTATGCCGATTCGTGGACATAAGCTGCTTAGCCATCAGTGTATATGTCCATTAAATAAGTCTCAAGGATGGGCAAGCCAAGAAAGTAGGGATATCCCCGGCCCTGAAAAGGAACATAAAACGTTGCGTAGGTGCTCATCCGCTGTCTTGTGGAAATATAGGCCTTGAGATAAAACAAAGGCATAGCACAATAATAATACGGGCATGTAGTATCCCCCGTTGTAGTAGACGCACGCACAGAAGAAAACTAAACAACACAACTTAAAATTGGTTCCATTCCATGCTGAATGCCTTGCACAGCAATCGAGACTGTCTTATTTCAAAAACAACACAACTTTATTACTAAAATGGGAAGTAGGCAGTAATTGAAACAGCTTCCGAGTAAAGGTAATGTCAGTATCGTCCTGAACTAATGAAAATTTAGAAAGGGCAGCTAATCAAATTTTTATTGACATTAATAAGTGGTTCATAGCCAATTCACTGTCATTAAACTTTGAAAAGACCCACTATATGCAGTTCAGAATTTCCAAGAGATTTCCTTCTGGTGTGTGTATAAAATATGATGACATGGAAACAGGAGAAGTTGAGAGTGTAAAATTCTTGGGATTACAATTTGATAATAAATTCAGTTGGGAGCAACATACTAACGAACTGCTAAAGCGCCTAAACAAGTCTGTGTTTGCAATGCGAATGAGGTCAGACATAGGAGATATAAATATAAAAAACTAGCATATTTTTCTTATTTTCCCTCCATTATGTCATATGGTATCATATTTTGGGATAACTCCACAAACAGAGAAAAAATTTTTATTGTGCAGAAGCGTATAATAAGAGTAATGTGTAGTGTGAATCCAAGAACATCATGTCGAAACCTATTCAAAGAATTGGGCATATTAACCACAGCTTCTCAGTATATTTATTCCTTAATGAAGTTTGTTGTAAATAATACATCTCTTTTTCCAACTAACTGCTTAGTACACAGTATCAATACTAGAAATAAGAACAATATACATAAAAATTCAAAATCACTTACTCTTGCCCAGAAAGGAGTCCAGTATTCAGCAACGCATATTTTCAATAAGTTACCAGCAATCATTATGAGTTTAGTTTCAGACAACGCACAATTTAAACATAATTTAAAAGAATTTTTGGTGGCCAGCTCCTTCTATTCCATCCATGAGTTTCTCAACAAGTGCAGTATACCATTTTAATGAAAATTTATTATACTTTAATTTTTGACAATACTTGGTTGTAACAGCCAAGTTCCTACTGTGTGAATGATGGATGTATGGAAAGCAGATGTATTTTTAAGTCTGTAAATAGTGGAAGTTTAATTTTAAATCTCGAACATAAACTGACTGTTCTTAACTGAGGATCACTGAAATGGATAATTTACTTTAATTTTTGACAATACTTGGTTGTAATAGCCAAGAAACTAGCAAATGTGTGAATGATGGATTTAATTAAAGAAGATGTAAGTATTAAACCTGTAAATATTAGAAGTTTAAATTTAATTCATGTACATAATTTTATTGTTTATTGACTGAGGATCATTAACATTAATGAAACTCAAATTTTTCTAATTACATTTTTGTAATGTGTTTATCTGACATGTTCCGCACCCAGGAGGATTCCCTCTTTCATGGGTCTATGAAATGAATAATTAATGTAATCTAATCTAAACCAGCACAATAACAGTTCTTTAATCTCACAATCTGAGTAAACTGTCTGTCACTATCAAGAAACACGGCCACAGACATATGTCTGAGTAGGAGGCATTGGCGGTGTCTTAGGTATCACTGGTCAGAGCTGCCCTCTGGTGAATAAACTGGCTGCACTGTCGATGTCAAATCGACACTTCGAGGTCGAGACTGCAATTCGCACTGCTGGAGGCTGCTGGGCGGCGTCCTAAAAGACCATGCGGCGTAGGAATATTAGAAGGTGACGCTAGTATCACGCGGGTCGCAGAAGCGAACTATAGTTGAATTCTTTTATCTTGGCGGCTCGCGCATGCCCGCCCAGACGCGGGAGATTGCTGCGTTGCCAGTTGCACACGACGCACGCGCCAAGAGAAACAGCGCCATAGTATAGTATAGTTCGCAAGCTTACGTTTAGGGGGGAGCGCGCAATTATGAAGTAAAGCCACCACGGCCGCATTAACCATTTCGCTGCTACAGAGACGTGCTCCCCGCATTCCGCGCTGTGCGCGATTTTGTCACTGCACTGCTCGCCTGTGCTGACACATGGTGTTTCCGACTGCTTTGACACACTTATTATTCGATTCCACAAAAACTATTTGGCCCAAAAATTAGATTTTTACACATCTTCTTGACTGATACCTTCCCCCCACTTCCTTTGACTGACTGAAGTGCTTTAAAATAAAGCCAAACGCGCCCGGTGTAAATAAAACTTTTATTGCAGTCGCGAAAGACGGAATATTTCTCAATATTACATACGACACCTATGTGGTACTTAAATTAAATGAGATATTGTTATACAGTAAATTTTATATGAAATTTAGGTACCTTGTCCACATTTCATTCTCAACATTGTGGCAAATAAAATCGACCATACGGAAAGTATACGCTATGGACTTTTACCTCTGCAAACTCTTCAAAATTTCGTGCAATGGTTTACTACATTTAATGCTGCACAATAACTGGGTTGAACATCGAAACAAAATTAAGTCATTTATGGGGGGAAGGTATCAGTCAAGAAGATGTGTAAAAATCTAATTTTTGTGCCAAATAGTTTTTGTGTAATCGAATGATAAGTGTGTCAAAGCAGTGGGAACACCTTGTGTCTGCACAGGCGAGTAGTGCAGTGATGACAAAATCGCGCACAGCGCGAAATGCGGGGAACACGTGACTGCAGCAGCGAAAGGGTTAATGAAGAGACAAAGCACTAGAAATTTCAAAAAATTGCATTCAAACGAATAAAATTCATGAAGTAAGACACTTCGATATTGTTTTAAAATAAAAAAATATTTTGCATCGCACAAGGTTTGAATTCTTTACCTATCGCTTACTAACCCAACGCCTTAACCGTTACGCTAGCGCAGCTCGTCCTGCTATGTCTCTCCACGCAAAATTCTGACAAACACTGTTGGTATGCCTATGAATTACTCGCACTTCGTCGAAGTACAATAGGAAATAAACAATTACCGCTGTTCTTTATTGCGAAAAAGCGGTTCGTGAAATTGATACAAACACCTTTCCTTGCTATCGCCTGAATTAAGAGTCTTATTGCTTGTTTGGTTTAATTAATTAATAGAAAATGAATCAATTGGTATAAAGAATGGTTTTTCCAAACTTTCAAAAAACAAAGTCTGGTATCAAGACATTGCTTTTGTTCTATTACTTTATTTATGACTGAACGTTTCTAAAACTGAAGACACTCGTCCGTGCTCTGCTCTGCAGTCGAGATCTGGCAACGTCGTTCTCTGTTCATTGGCTGACTGTATTTTTTGACGTCAGATGCGCAGAACGAACCTAAAGTCGGCCGCCAACTTTAGTGCCGGCACTGCAGCACTGCATTCGGCGGATGTGGCGTCCCCAATACTGCACTGGCTGTCGCGGGCGGAATGGGCTGCCGCAGAGTTGCGGGCGCCTTGACACGGAGGCAACCCGCAGTACTGTGTTGTGCTTCGTGTGGTTGTGCCGTAACGCGCCAGCCAAACGCCAAAACTGTTACACCTGCCTAATATAGTGTAGGGCCACCGCGAGCACGCAGAAGTGCCGCAACACGATGTGGCATGGACTCGAGTAATGCCTGAAGTAGTGCTGGAGGGTACTGACACCATGAATCCTGCAAGGCTGTCCAGAAATCCGTAAGAGAACGAGGGAGTGGAGATCTCTTCTGAACAGCACGTTGCAAGCATCCCAAATATGCTCAACAATGTTCATGTCTGGGGAGTGTGGCGGCCAGCGGAAGTGTTTAAACTCAGAAGAGTGTTTCTGAAGCGACTTTATCCCCTGCACCCACTGTACAGCACGATTAGGATATGCTGACAGAGGTAGTTACCATACATATGGTTACAGTGTTGCCAGACTGCCACCCTTTAATGTCCTTTTTCTGCTGGATGTACTCGCTGTACGAAATTTTGTGACAGACATTTTTTATCGCTGGCTTGTGGGGTGTCACGCTGCGATGCCAGAGTGTGCGAATTTCGCTCCACCCCGTATATATATACAGGGTGGTCCATTGATCGTGACCGGGCCAAATATCTCACGAAATAAGCATCAAATGAAATAACTACAAAGAACGAAACTCGTCTAGCTTGAAGGGAGAAACTAGATGGCGCTATGGTTGGCCCGCTAGATGGCGCTGCCATAGGTCAAACGGATATCAACTGCGTTTTTTCTTTAAATAGGAACCCCCATTTTTATTACAAATTCGTGGAGTTCGTAAGGAAATATGAATGGTTTAGTTGTACCACTTTATCGCTTTGTGATAGATGGCCCTGTAATAGTCACAAACGTATAACTACGTGGTATCACGTAACATTCCGCCAGTGCGGACGGTATTTTCGTGATACATTACCGGTGTGAAAGTGGACCGTATTCGCGCGCCGGAGATCATCGCCATCAGTGTTTAGTGTGTGTGCATCGTTTTGTGTTTCGTGCAGTTACAACTCAACTGTTCACATGTGCCGTCGCCGTTCTCCGTGTTTTGTGCGCCGTGTCTCCAAGTGTTAGTGTTTTTTTTTTTTTTTTTCGTCCAACGTGAACGGCTTCTTGTTCATTGTTTTTCTGTTTCTCCATTTTTTGCCCGCCGTTTTTGTATTGTATATATCACCTCTCTGTCATGTTTATTGTTCCACTTAAGGCTGAAGAGCAGCGTACTATGCTGCTGACAGCCCGCCTGTATAGGTGTTTAAAATTACAATAAAGGAAAAAAAAAGTGGACCGTTTACCAACTGCGGAAAAGGTCGATATCGTGTTGATGTATGGCTATTGTGATCAAAATGCCCAACGGGCGTGTGCTATGTATGCTGCTCGGTATCCTGGACGACATCATCCAAGTATCCGGACCGTTCGCCGGATAGTTACGTTATTTAAGGAAACAGGAAGTGTTCATCCACATGTGAAACGTCAACCACAACCTGCAACAAATGATGATGCTCAAGTAGGTGTTTTAGCTGTTGTCGCGGCTAATCCGCACATCAGTAGCAGACAAATTGCGCGAGAATCGGGAATCTCAAAAACATCGGTGTTGAGAATGCTACATCAACAACCATTGCACCCGTACCATATTTCTATGCACCAGGAATTGCATGGCGACGACTTTGAACGTCGTGTACAGTTCTGCCACTGGGCACAAGAGAAATTACGGGACGATGACATTTTTTGCACGCGTTCTATTTAGCGACGAAGCGGCATTCACCAACAGCGGTAACGTAAACAGGCCTAATATGCACTATTGGGCAACGTAAAATCTACGATGGCTGCGATAAGTGGAACATCAGCGACCTTGGTGGGTTAATGTATGGTGCGGCATTATGGAAGGAAGGATAATTGGCCCTCATTTTATCGATGACAATCTAAATGGTGCAATGTATGCTGATTTCCTACGCAATGTTCTACCAATGTTACTACAAGATGTTTCACTGCATGACAGAATGGCGATGTGCTTCCAACATTATGGATGTCGCGCACATAGCTCGCGTGCGGCTGAAGCGGTATTGAATAGCATATTTCATGACAGGTGGATTGGTCGTCGAAGCTCACGTTCACCGGATCTGACGTCCCCGGATTTCTTTCTGTGGAGAAAGTTGAAGGATATTTGCTGTCGTGATCCACCGACAACGCCTGACAACATGACTACTCGCTGTTGAGAGAAATGTCGTTACACATATTGCCAAATGCATTGAGGTTGACGGACATCATTTTGAGCGTTTATTGCATTAATGTGGTATTTACAGGTACACAAGCTGTAACAGCATGCGTTCTCAGAAATGATAAGTTCACAAAGGTACATGTATCGCATTGGAGCAACCGATATAAAATGTTCAAACGTACCGACGTTCTGTATTTTAATTTACAAAACCTACCTGTTACCAACTGTTCGTCTAAAATTGTGAGCCATATATTTGTGACTATTACAGCGCCATCTATCACAAAGCGAGAAAAGTGGTCCAACTCAAACATTCATATTTCTTTACGTACTAGTAATAAAAAATGGGGGTTCCTATTTAAAAAGCGCAGTTGATATCCGTTTGACCTATGGCAGCGCCATCTAGCGCGCCAACCATAGCGCCATCTGGTTTCCCCCTTCAGCCTAGACAAGTTTCGTTCTTTGTAGTTTTTTCGTTTGATGCTTCTTTCGTGAGATATTTGGCCCGGTCACGATCAATGGACCACCCTGTATTGCCTATAGCTCTTCTGAATGTTCCGTAGCTTATCATGTAAAATTTTAAGTAAGTCTGTCAAGAACTTTTCGAGAGTTTGGTAACATTTCCCCTTCATATTTAGCACACTAAATGTTGAAAGTGTCCCCTTTATTGTTGAATACACAATTCATTTCGTCTAATCATGTTTCCAAACGCAAGCTGTAACATTTCTTCTGTAACACAATGGATTTGCAATACTCCACATACGAGAATTTTGCGAGTTCATGAACCCGGATAAATGAAACCACGCCTTATCAGTGAAAAACGTTTCATTAAGAATATTGCTTCCATTTAATTGAACAAAATTTTTGAACGATTGACAATAATGCAGACACTTGCCATGATCTGTATTTTTCAGTTCTTGCACGAATGTCACTTTGTATTGGAAAAGTTCTAATTTTTTCCTTACAGCTGTGTGGGCCTTTCCGACACTAACATCGATCTCCTGGGTGAGTTTTCTTACTGACTTGTTCGGACTCATGGCCATTTTATCGGAAATATCGAGTAGTTTATCCTCAGAGAAGACGCTAGGACGACCACTTCTCGGTACATCTGTCACTGAAACCGTACTTCGATATTTGTTAATCAAATCTCGCACAGTATCGCGATGTGGGAGTGTTGTCTCCGGGAAAACTGAATTAAATGTTTGACGATCTGAAACTGTGTATTTACCGCCAGCTTTGAACACTTGTTCGACTAAAAACACACGTTATTCAATGGTTAGCATTTTAACAATGATAAAAACGAAACAAACGAACAAAGGAACTAAACTTAAACGTTCACGTCAACAAGTAACGACACACACCAACGCTACTACCGTCGCAGGCTGAGATAAACGAAACAGTGGAATGTTCGGAGAGTACCCAGGCAGGCGAACAATCATACGGCATGCGCGGCTAACAATCATACGGCACTGCGGAGAGACTTTTTGAACACCCCGTATATATATATATATATATATATATATATATATATATATATATATATATATATATATGAAAACAGGTACCAGTATACAAAAACATGAGTGTTTTCGAATGCAAGTACCTTTCAAAATGTCTAGCCAATCTACCGACTGCTTTTCGAGTTTTGCGAGCACAACCATACACATGCTTAATTTTTATGTATAAAGAAGATGTTGAACGCATCCCCTCCCTCCTCATCTTTGAGCCATGGCTAATAACGAGTAACGTATGTATCATTGTTGGTCAAAAGTACGCAGTAAGGTCGAAGAGCCTGCTCAGTTCGCTTGCTGAAGCATAAATCACGAGTTGTGTTTACTTCCACCTCTGCGATCGCTTAAAAGTATATTAGTGTCATACACTACAACACAGTAACCAAGATTATTGATAGGAGTTTCTAGAAACCGTTAAGATTAGAAGATAAAACGAGAGTGGTTGCTAAAATCTAAGCCTGTGTTTTGCCCACAGTGTTATGACAGTTTTCCATTATTAAGTCGACCTTATACAATGTTAAGAATGACTCTGACTTCTGACTTTGTGCTAAAAAAGACGATCTAGCTAGAAAATGAAAACCGGCAACTAGACCAGCATTGATGATTGTACACCTGATAGCAACAGCTACGTTCTGTCGGAATTCTGTAAGAACAGGCCAATTTCAGGCCGCAGCTGAAAGATTTGCAGATAAATTACGGCAAACAGGTTTCGAGGCTAGCACTGAATGGCTGTTCAAAATCCGCAACCGGCATTACACCGAGGTGACAAAAGTCATGGGACACCTCCTAAAATAGTGTCGGACCTACTTTTGCCTGGCCTATTACAGCAACTCAACGCGGCATGTACGCAACAAGTCGTTGAAAGTCCACTGCAGAAATACGGAGCCATCCTGTCTCAAAAGCCATCCATAATTGTGTACCTTTTTTTTTTTTTTTTTGCACGAACTGACCTGTCGGTTACGTCCCACAAATTTTCGATGGGATTCATTTCGGGCGATCTGGGTGGCGAAATCATTAACTCGAACTGTCCAGAAAATTCCTCAAATCAGTCGTGAACAACTGTGGTCCAGTGACATGTTTTGGTACATGAAGTCCATAAATGGCTGTAAATGGTCTCGTACGTAGCCGAACGTAACAGTTTACAGTCAAAGATCGGTTCAGTTGGACCACAGGAATCTATCAACAAAAAGCTAAAGGTGGTTTGGATTTTTTGTGACCTAACAAAAGCGTTTGACTGTGTCAGTCACCAGATTCTTTTACAGAAAGCTCATCTCGGTATAAGTGGTTCATCAGGGAAATGGCTTGACTCACACCTGTCAAACAGGGAACATAAAATTGTAGTGAATAGTCAAAATGGAGTCCCCTTATCTTCAGAATGGGGTACCATCACATGTGGAGTGCCCCAAGGCTCAGTTCCGGGCCCCCTACTTTTTATTGTATTTATAAATGATCTGCCTCTCTGTACAGAATATTGTAGATTCACCATTTTTACTGATGACACTACACTACTTATTGATAATTCAGTTGTTAAACTTGAGGAAACAGCAAATAAGGTTTTAAGTGAAACAGTGGACTGGTTTAATATTAATGGCCTTTCTTTAAATTACACTAAAACAAACTACATTCAGTTCCACACAACATTCAAAGATGAGGAAGTAGTAGTAAATATAGGTGTGCGGGTGATAACCAGGGTGGATACCTCAAAATACCTAGGCTTGCATATTGACAGCAAAATGAATTGGTCAAACCACCTCCCTGATCTATGCTAAAGATTGAGTTCAGCAACTTATGCATTACGCATTGTTTCTTCTTACAGAAGTATGGAAACCATGAAATCAGCCTACTATGGGTATTTTCATACCATTATGGCAAATGGAATTACACTCCTGGAAATGGAAAAAAGAACACATTGACACCGGTGTGTCAGACCCACCATACTTGCTCCGGACACTGCGAGAGGGCTGTACAATCAATGATCACACGCACGGCACAGCGGACACACCAGGAACCGCGGTGTTGGCCGTCGAATGGTGCTAGCTGCGCAGCATTTGTGCACCGCCGCCGTCAGTGTCAGCCCGTTTGCCGTGGCATACGGAGCTCCATCGCAGTCTTTAACACTGGTAGCATGCCGCGACAGCGTGGACGTGAACCGTATGTGCAGTTGACGGACTTTGAGCGAGGGCGTATAGTGGGCATGCGGGAGGCCGGGTGGACGTACCGCCGAATTGCTCAACACGTGGGGCGTGAGGTCTCCACAGTACATCGATGTTGTCGCCAGTGGTCGGCGGAAGGTGCACGTGCCCGTCGACCTGGGACCGGACCGCAGCGACGCACGGATGCACGCCAAGACCGTAGGATCCTACGCAGTGCCGTAGGGGACCGCACCGCCACTTCCCAGCAAATTAGGGACACTGTTGCTCCTGGGGTATCGGCGAGGACCATTCGCAACCGTCTCCATGAAGCTGGGCTACGGTCCCGCACACCGTTAGGCCGTCTTCCGCTCACGCCCCAACATCGTGCAGCCCGCCTCCAGTGGTGTCGCGACAGGCGTGAATGGAGGGACGAATGGAGACGTGTCGTCTTCAGCGATGAGAGTCGCTTCTGCCTTGGTGCCAATGATGGTCGTATGCGTGTTTGGCGCCGTGCAGGTGAGCGCCACAATCAGGACTGCATACGACCGAGGCACACAGGGCCAACACCCGGCATCATGGTGTGGGGAGCGATCTCCTACACTGGCCGTACACCACTGGTGATCGTCGAGGGGACACTGAACAGTGCACGGTACATCCAAACCGTCATCGAACCCATCGTTCTACCATTCCTAGACCGGCAAGGGAACTTGCTGTTCCAACAGGACAATGCACGTCCGCATGTATCCCGTGCCACCCAACGTGCTCTAGAAGGTGTAAGTCAACTACCCTGGCCAGCAAGATCTCCGGATCTGTCCCCCATTGAGCATGTTTGGGACTGGATGAAGCGTCGTCTCACGCGGTCTGCACGTCCAGCACGAACGCTGGTCCAACTGAGGCGCCAGGTGGAAATGGCATGGCAAGCCGTTCCACAGGACTACATCCAGCATCTCTACGATCGTCTCCATGGGAGAATAGCAGCCTGCATTGCTGCGAAAGGTGGATATACACTGTACTAGTGCCGACATTGTGCATGCTCTGTTGCCTGTGTCTATGTGCCTGTGGTTCTGTCAGTGTGATCATGTGATGTATCTGACCCCAGGAATGTGTCAATAAAGTTTCCCCTTCCTGGGACAATGAATTCACGGTGTTCTTATTTCAATTTCCAGGAGTGTATATTTTGGGTAATCAGTCACTGGCTAAAAAAAGTATTTTGTGTACAAAAAAAAAAACCACAAGGATCATGTGTGGAGTCCATCCTACAGTCACATGCAGGAATCTTTTTAAGAAACTTGGAATCCTTACATCCACTGCGCAATATATATTCTCTTTGATGTGCTTCATAAGGAAAGAAAAATCCATTTTTAAACTAAATAGTGAATATCATAGTCATGAAACGAGAAGAAAACATGATATCCACTACCAACAGGCAAATCTAAGTATGGTACAGAAAGGAGTCCATTTCACTGGCTGTAAGATTTTTAACGCCCTCCCTACAAGAATTAAGTGTTTGATAGAAGATGAGTTCTTGTTTAAAAAAACTTTAAGGCAGTTCCTATTACAAGGATCATTTTATACGATAGAAGAACTCCTGAACTACAGTGTTTAGCATTTCTTGTATTGTTAAATGCAAATATGTGCCGAAATCTAGATTTGTAATCCTGACTATTGTTTATCGTAAACTCATATTTTGCAATAGTTATTTTCTGTAGTAATTATTATTTTGTAATGTTTATTTATCTCTCAAAATTGATTTTCTATAGTAGAACCTAAGTTACTGTTTACTGTAATATGAAATCATTTTGGTTAGTTTTTGTGTGCTACGATAGATTCCTGACACGTTCCATATCCTGTGATACTGTCACAAAATGGATCACTGGAACAAGAAATAAATAAATATTCCATTATGGAGCCACCACCAGACCATTAACGCCAAATTTCGCCTCACTGTCCTGACGGATAAGTTCGTCGTACGTCCCATATTGATTTCTGCGGTTATTTTACCTGTTGCTTGTCTGTAGGCACTGACATCTCTACGCAAACGTCGCTGCTCTCGGTCGTTAAGTGAGGGCCGTCGTCTGTGATGAGAGGTAATGCTTGAAATTTGGTATTCTCGGCAAACTCTTGACACTGTGGATCTCGGAATACTGAATTACCTAACGATTTCCGAAATGGAATGTCCCATGCGTCTACCTTGAACTATCATTCTGCGTACAAAGTCTGTTAATTCTCGTCGTGCGGCCATAATCACTTCAGAAACCCTTTCACATGAATCACCTGAGAACAAATGACACTTCTATCAACGCACTGCCCTTTTATAACTTGTGTACGCGATACAACCGCCATATGTACATGTGCGTATCGTTCACCTCAGTGAAAACCCCTCTCGGAAGCACAGATAAAGTTTAAGTGCTGGCATTGCAAGTGTTGAACCATTTTATAAACAATTAAAGCCCATTAATAGGGGAAGTTGTCTTTGGCACAGCCCATAGAGTAAATATCTCTGGAGTGAGCATTGCGTTCTGCGCATGTTGTCAACATTAAACCAGGATTGTCACGTGATCTCGGGACTTCGCTGTGCCTGTGTGCTTTCTGCAGCGTTTGAATTTTGTAATACCAAGAGTTTTTGTTGTGTTTCACCGTTTGTTGGTAGTGTAATAGCGATGGTGAATTACGTTGTTGCTACGGATGAAAAGAAAAATATGTGAAGGGAGGGATAGTAACTTTTCATGGGTACATTCCATATAGCTCTAATTATAGTTTTCATTTTAGTAAGAGACACTGTATACGTTTAAAAATTTCGAGACGCATTATAATTAAGACTTGATTCTGTAGACCTATTTTTCTACGATTTTATGACTATATAATAGATATTACGGCTCGTACAAAAGCTTACAAACAATCGCTTCCTCTCGTAAATTTGCTAGTGGAACAGGAAAGGGAAAGGTTAGTTGTTTCAGTAAATACTATCCTCCATGCATTTGTCAGTGACTTGTCAATTATGTATATAGATTACTCCGTCTACTATTTATTTAATGAACTGGGAGCAAGTACTTAAAATGCGTTAAATAAATACCTCAAAGTGCCACCAGTAAGAAAAATTGTGCTTTAGGTCGCAAAAACGAGAAAATAAATACGCAGAAATACAAGAAAAAAGGACGAATTAGCAGGGATATAATCGCTAATGTGTGGTAAATTCGGTGTTTTTCGGACACTTGCGAAAGTACTAACGTACTGTCAAGTCGTTTTGCAGGACTATCACTGCAAAAATGTACTTCAGGCTCTGTAATACTATAAAGTGCGGTATCATACCAAAAACTACCAAAAATCGAGTGCATCTGAAGTATGACACCTATCGCAAAGAAGCTGAATGTAAATATCACTTGCCCTTAAAAGTTACGTAGCTGGTTTATTCCCGATATCAAATGGATACTGTTAAAATGTCTTCGCAACATATATAAATAATCCACGACACGTACGAAAAGAATCCGTCTGTACTAGGGATGTAGTGGCATTCTAAATATACAGGGCGCTACACGAACACACACACGACGTCCCGAGATCACGTGACCAGGCCGGCAACGTATGTTGACAACACAAAATCTGTTCTGCGCATGTGAGTGCTCACTCCAGAGATATTTACTCTATGGCACAGGCCTACAACGCAGATGAAGCTGACGTGTTTCAATTGTCCATCCACGACAATGAACATGCTAACAGGAAACACGTTTTATCTGGTTTTCCGTTAATCACTACATACAAAGTATGTCATGTTCCTAATTACGGCTTCAAATAACTGTGAGGTGCTATCCAAAATTTTCAGGAGTGGTGCTGCCATCTGTTGAAAACCTTACCTTTGGACTAATGGTCACCATCACCCTCGAAGTAGTTCCCATCCGCACGTACACACCGGTCACAGCACTTCTGCCTCTGTTCAAACGTTTTCGGGAAGTCCTGTTCTTTGAGGGTTTTTGTCACCACCTGTGATGCTTCTTGAATCCTCTCTAGAGTGTCGAACCGACGGCCTTTCAACTTGAGTTTCAGTTTTGAGAATAGCGCGAAGTCGCAAGGTGCCAAGTCTGGCGGGTACGGTGAGTGGGCTGCAACCGCCATTTTGTTTTTTGCCAAAAAGGTCCTGGTGAGCAAGGACGTGTGACAGGGCGCGTTGTCGTGATGCAGCAGCCAGTTCCCTTGACGCCAAAGTTCGGGTTGTCATCGCCACACGTTTTCATGGAGCCGTCACAAAACGTCACAGTAGTATGCGGAATTCACTGTTTGGTTGGGTGGGACGAATTCTTTGTGCAGAATTCCCTTGGTATCAAAGAAAACGATGATTATACTCTTCACTTTGCTCTTCACCTGTCTCGCTTCTTTTGGGTCTTGGAGAGCCCAGGCTCTTCCACTGGGACAATTGATGCTTTATCTCTGGGTCATGACTAAATCCAGCTCTCGTCGCCGGTGATAACCTGTGACAAGAAGGTTGGACCATCAGATGCGCTCTGACGAAGGTCCGTGCCAGTGTGCGATTTGCAGGGGGGATGGGGGGGGGGGGATTTTCCCCCCTCTGCATCAGACCATCCCCTCCTCTGGCTTTAGTTTATGCATCCCAACCTGGGATGTTTATTTCCCACACACTGGAGTAAAACTTTACATATAATTTAAATTTGTGGAGCCGAACACTGAAAGTTTTTAATACAGTGTTACTATTAATATGTTTGCTTATTAATTTTGATAAAGTGTTATGTAGTAGTTAAGCATTTCAAAACATTTAGAACTAAATCATCATTCTCATGTTGTCATTGTTGCTTTCGTCTAAGGTGCGTCATCCGTTTACTTGCGAGCTTGCGGGGAAGTAGTGTGGCAGTCATACCGCAGCAGTCGTACCGCAGAGTCGGGTGAGCTGGGGGCTGAAAGTCCCACCCACAGGGTGGTGACCGGCCCGGTACCTGTGCGAGCATTCACCCTTAAGCCCGGTCCACACGCAACGATCTGTCTGCGCAGACATCGGTGCAGATGTCTGTACATGCAAAAGATCGCTGCAAATGTGGTGTGTTCACACGACACAAACCCCAATCTACTACTCGCCCGCCATCTGTCGGTGTAGAAAAGAAATATCAGTGGCAAGCGACTACGCTCCCCGTAAACGTCAAACATTTAATTCAGTTATTTTGAAATATAGAAATGGAGGAAGTTCTGTTGTGTTGCAAAAAACATTCAGACCAACCGCAGGAAACAGAGAAAGCGGGCAAAATGGTGTAGACAGTGGCTGCTAAAGCGAAAGCAGTTTTCTCACGTAAATTTACTGAGAGAGTTGCAGGACGAACCTAACGACTGGCGAAATTATTTGCGGATGGATGTCGAAACTTATAATTATCTCTTAAGGCCCGTCCACACGTTACGATCTGTCTACGCAAATGTCTGCGCACATCACATCTGCGCAGACAGATCGTTGCGTGTACACAGAACATTTGCACCAACCTGAGGTGTGTACAAACCTGGAAGTTGGAGTTGGAGGTTTGAGCGAAACCTCTCAAATCTGTGGGTTCAAACCACATCTGCGCAGACAAGTTGGAGCGTGTGGACAGGAGATCGCCGCAAATCTGGCGCGAAACAGCTGTTTGCTCAGTCTAGTGTTTGTATTTGTGCGCACCGGGCATTAAATTGGCTGATACACGTCAGTGTTCTCGAGAGTTTGTAAGTGAATTCATTGAAATATGTAGAAAACACCCATGTACCCATGTTTGTAGAAGATTAAAAGTAAAGAATATAGTGACCGAGACAAAAAGACTGCATCATACAATGCTCTAATTGAGTTATCCAAAGTTCAGAAATCTAGATCTGGTGTAGGAGTAGATCAAGTATACCAGCCAACGTTATGGTATTTTGATCTGCTTGGCTTTCTTAGTGATCAAGAAACACCAAGACCAAGCAGGAGTACAATTGAAGATGAAATTGGAGTGTCAATGTTACCGCCAGCCGTTCATGAGGAGAAATTGCCCTTCCCATACAATTATTGTTTCTCATAATATGAAGGGTTACGAGCTTTAAGAGATAATTATAAGTTTCGACATCCATCCGCAAATAATTTCGCCAGTCGTTAGGTTCGTCCTGCAACTCTCCCAGTAAATTTACGTGAGAAAACTGCTTTCGCTTTAGCAGCCACTGTCTACACCATTTTGCCCGCTTTCTCTGTTTCCTGCGGTTGGTCTGAATGTTTTTTGCAACACAACAGAACTTCCTCCATTTCTATATTTCAAAATAACTGAATTAAATGTTTGACGTTTACGGGGAGCGTAGTCGCTTGCCACTGATATTTCTTTTCTACACCGACAGATGGCGGGCGAGTAGTAGATTGGGGTTTGTGTCGTGTGAACACACCACATTTGCAGCGATCTTTTGCATGTACAGACATCTGCACCGATGTCTGCGCAGACAGATCGTTGCGTGTGGACCGGGCTTTAGGCCACCTTTGGGCAACGGTATGGCGCGGACTAACGCGCCTGGGACGAAAGCACACATTACTAAATAACCCACCATCGTCTGCTTCTAGTTCCTAGGACACTATTTCGTGGACCTTCTTTAAATACTCTTCTCTTCCACCATCGTTTTCTTTTCCTTTGGTTTTCATTTCCGTTGTTAGCTGCATGTGAAAGTGACAAGCAGGCCGCCGCTGCGATCACTTTATCATCCTTTATACTGCAAGACCGACACACGTGTGGCACAAATTCTGTTGCTTTGGTATAAATTAACCTGCCGCATGCAACAAACGCCGCAAGATGTTGCCTGTTGTAGCATGCTACAAGCAGACGCACGCCACATTTCCGTAGCATGCCACAATGTTGCAAGACGTCGCCCCAGCGTAAACGAGGCTTTAGAGCCAGGTCTGTATTGTATGGTGGATGTGATGTGTTGCGTACGACACTAAAACCTGCAATCAGATCCAAACGTCGTGGAAAACTGTGAAGAGGTGTCATCCTGCAGCAAGATAACGCTCGGCCACATTCTGCCAAACGGACAGCCGACGCAATAAAGGAGTTGAGATTCGCGGTGCTGGAACATCCACCATACAGTACAGACCTGGCTCCAAGTGATTTTCATATGTTTGGACCCTTAACGGAAGAAGATTTGAAAATGATGAAGACGTCATTGCTGCAGTGCAAAATTGGTTACAGATGCCACCGAGAAACGTATTTTCTGATGAAATAAAAAAAAAACTCGTAAAACGTTGGGAAAACTGCATTGAAGTCCAGGGAGGTTACGTAGAAAAATAGCTCATGTTTCAGTTTTCTATCATCAGAATAAGTACAGCTTTTCACAAATGTGCCTTTACTTTTTGAATTCACGTCGTATACCTGTATGTAGATGACTTTGTAAAAAAGCTTTACCTATAATGTACTTTTAAAGATATAACAGGGGATGGCTTTTCTGATGGTGCATACGCGTGAATAGTGAGTTTCGGCATTAACATCTATTTACAAATAACTGTTTAACCATGGGTAACGCCACGGTCCAAGCTAGTAACATATGTAATTATACTATCCCCCTAAGACATCCCCCCCTCCCCCCCCCCCCCCCCCCACTGGTAAAAGCACAAATCGCACACTGGTCCGTGCAGACTACAACACGCTGTGCCTTCGTAAAATCGCCACACACCAAACACAGAGTATTATTGAAACCACTGTGGACACGCAACATGTCCTCCCAGCTGAATACCACTCCGCACACTGACTCACCAGCTATGCAGCTCTCGTCACCTAGCGGTGCGCTTTCCAGATGGCAGTACCAGTCCCGAAAATTTTGGATTCCACCTCGTATTTTAGAAAACATTTCTGTAATTCGGCCTGGGATTTGCCGCAATTGGTCCTAATTTGTGAGTTAGCACTGCAATTTGTCCACTAACGTTCACGTTCAGGAATGGTCTTCTGTCTGGCAGAATGAGAGTTGTTTGATAAGTCTGGTGAATTTGCATGAAAGACTGGAACAATTTTGTTGCACCTTCGTGGTTGGTAAGCTTGTTTGTTCCAAGGATCGTATAAAGCATTTCAATGATGTACAACGTACAGTTCATTGTTGACAGCCGTCTGAATTGTTCAGTGGGTCGACAGCGATCAAAAATGGAGGGAACAGCGTTTCGTGTGTTATTAAACATTTTCATTTGTAGGGTTTGACTGCCGCACAGATCAGTACATAACTGGATGAAGTTCACGCGGACTCTGCACTATCATTGAAGACGATTTACTTTTGGATTAAAGAATTTAAACGTGGTCCTGGGACCTCTGCTGTTCCTGATCTCTATAAATGACCTGGGTGACAATCTGAGCAGTTCTCTTAGGTTGTTCGCAGATGATGCTGTAATTTACCGTCTAGTAAGGTCATCCGAAGACCAGTATCAGTTGCAAAGCGATTTAGAAAAGATTGCTGTATGGTGTGGCAGGTGGCAGTTGACGCTAAATAACGAAAAGTGTGAGGTGATCCACACGAGTTCCAAAAGAAATCGGTTGGAATTCGATTACTCGATAAATAGTACAATTCTCAATGCTGTCAATTCAACTAAGTACCTGGGTGTTAAAATTACGAACAACTTCAGTTGGAAAGACCACATAGATAATATTGTGGGGAAGGCGAGCCAAATGTTGCGTTTCGTTGGCAGGACACTTAGAAGATGCAAAAAGTCCACTAAAGAGACAGCTTACACTACACTCGTTCGTCCTCTGTTAGAATATTGCTGCGCGGTGTGGGATCCTTAGCAGGTGGGATTGACGGAGGACATCGAAAGGGTGCAAAAAAGGGCAGGTCGTTTTGTATTATCACGTAGTAGGGGAGAGAGTGTGGCAGATATGATACGCGAATTGGGATGGAAGTCATTAAAACAAAGACGTTTTTCGTCGCGGCGAGATCTACTTACGAACTTTCTCTTCCGAATGCGAAAATATTTTGTTGAGCCCAACCTACATAGGTAGGAATGATCATCAAAATAAAATAAGAGAAATCAGAGCTCGAACAGAATGGTTTAGGTGTTCGTTTTTCCCGCGCGCTGTTCAGTGGAATGGTGGGGAGATAGCACTTAAATGTGAATTGCAGAGTAGTCATGTAGATGTAGATGTAGATGTAAATGGTCGGACAAGCACCGAAGACGAAGCACACTCCGGTCGCCCAGTTGAGGTCACCACAAAAGGAATGATTGGTGAAATCCATGATATGCTAATGCAAGGCCGCACAATAAATATTCGTGAGATTGCTGAGACTGTAAGCATCTCAACTGGACGAGTGCGTAATATCCTGCACCGAGAATTGAGTTTGAAGAAGCTGTGTGCGAGGTGGGTGCTGCAATCGCCCACATTCGACCGAAAGCGCATCCAGTACGACATTTCAGTGCAGTATCTGGCGATTTTTAATCTTAATCGGCAAGACTTTTTGCACCGACTTGTGACTGTTGATGAAACCGGATCCGTCACTACACACCATAGCCAAAACGGCAGTCAAAACAAAGGATAAGTTCCGGTGAAAGTCCACCAAAGAAGACAAAGACCATTTTGTCAGCTGGTAAGGTGATGGCCACTATTTGTTGATATTCCCAAAGTATAATCAGTGGCGACTGCTATGTAAGAGCACAAGAGCACGTAAACACCCTAACTTTTGACACCTTGTGGATTTATTGGTTCTTTTCTTTGAATGCTGTTAAATGTAATGTACATGCGTTAATCTGAAATACGTGGTACTAAATCTACCGCACTGTGCTACCCATTGCACCACTAGACTCTGTGAAACGCTGCATCAGGGTCGTGAACACACCTACATTTGCGCACATTTTAAGGAGGTTCTGCGTATGCGCAGCTGGGGTGACGTAATTGCCTAACGGGTCAAATTCATACGGTTTTGATAAACAATGTGCAAGGTATGACACTACCAGTTTATGACAGTGCCAAGAGGTAGCACACTGCAGTACACTTTTACCTACGTTCGCTATAAATAGTGCTAGGTGGTAGCGCACTCCACAGATATGCGAATTCACACACTATGTGCTAAAATTAAATTGGACATCAATACATGTTACAGTTGTACTGAGAGAAAAAACCTATTTTGTGGGATTCTGAATGAGATATGATAGATAAAGTTTTGGATATTATCATAGAGTAATCCAATGGGGCGCTGAGAATCAGAAAGCACATCATCATCGATTGTGAGACTGTAGCATTTATTCGTGCTTCTGACATCTGTTTATCCTATGGCTTATCTGTACTGGAGGCCCACATTGTACATATATTTGAACACTCACGGAAGGCTGTCTCACTGGTTTCTCTGATATTCACTTAGATGGGGGAGGAGGGGGGGGGGGGGAGGAGCGTTAAAGACAGTGTGCTTATGGTTCTCAGCACCGCATTTGTATTGTACGAGGGTAATACCAAAAATTTAGGTCTCCAATTTTTTGTAAGTACAGAACTCTGTTTGTGTGGCAGTTGGTCACACTGTTATGAACAGTGCTTCACGCGCTGTGTGTAAACATGCGCACGCCGCGCTGAGGCGCTCAGTCTCGGCTTGGCAGCCGTTGAGAATAGAGATGGGTCGTACTCGTTCATTCCCGTGAATTACTTCATTCATTTCACTCTTTGCCGTGAAGCGTTCAAATGAAGTAGTTCATTCATAAAGCACGGAAGCCTGGCGAAGTTGCCCAGTTCGCCGCTCAGCCGCGGCTACTCTCGCTTCGCCTCGCTCGTACAATAAAGCTTCGTAATACTTCATAATTTTACCAACAGATGGTCTAACTATGCAGTAACGTGCAAGCAATGTTTTACGTTCTTACAGCGCCTGAGTTAAATAGAGCATGGTCGAAAGGGACAAAGGAAAGATAAACAGAGAAGCCTGTCACATATAAAGAAGGTATTACATTTAATCTAGCTCGTCATTTTCTCATGAAGCGCCCAAAAAAGTCTTTATCTGCCAAATGAAACATTATCTGTTGTATTCATGCTACCAACGAAATGCAGTCCAATTTTATGTTCCTTTTAAAATTTAATCCAAAATAGAATGAGTATGTTTACCATTGTCACAAAGTCTGTATACCTACGTTAAGTAATTATCCAGAAGTTTTCCTGTAGATTCATAACGTAAACTGTCACCTGTAGTCATTGGTACGATTTCAGGTAAAAATCCCTCTTTCAGTGTTATTAACAAACCTTTTATTTTCATGTTGGCTGTGCGTGCTCACACAGCCAGCCTCTTCGTTTGTATCTTTAATATTCATTTGTCTGCAAGCGCTGCCAACGGTAGGCTACCCGTAGACGCGAAGGTTAGCTGCACAAATAGTCACGGGTAATGATGTCAGCACTGCAGGAAGCAGCTGACGCTGCCTTCCTCTCGCCCCTCACTTCCCCAACCCCTCGTAAACCTATCGTTTCCCATAAACGCCGCGCGATTCGTCGACAGGCAGTAGAGGTAGGACTGAAGGGAAGGAAGGATGAGTGACGTAGCGCCGATGTAGTGGGAGAGGGGAAGAGAGTGAGTGAACTAGAAAAAAGTGTGGAGTGTTCTATCTGCGAAGAGTTTGAAGTACCAGTTCATTGAAATTGAGTGGTTAGTTCACACTTCACTGGAGTGAAGCGTTCATTTGAACGACTCATTCACGAGCTCCCCATCACTATTTTAGTTGAGAATGGAGCTCCCGTTGGATGTTACCGCCAAGTGCGAATTGCGCTCAGTTATTTGGTTTTTGAACGCAAGGGGCACTGCTCCGATTGAAATCCATCGCCAATTGACGGAATTGAGTCGTGCATGGATGTCAAAAATGTTCGTAAGTGGTGGAGAGAGTTTGCAGCTGGTCGGACCGAAATTCACGACGAACAAAGGAGCGGGAGACCGTCAGTTTCTGAGGAGACAGTGTTGAAGGCTGAGCAAAGCATGCGTGAAGATCGGCGGATCACCCTGGATCATCTCTGCACGTTGGTTTCTGAGGTTTCCCGAAGCACCGCTCACAGAATTTTAACGGAAACATTGAACTATCGGAAGTAGTGCGCAAGATGGGTGCCACGGATGCAGACGAGGACCACATGCGGCAACGAGTTGATGCTTCCCGCGCATTTCTTCATCGCCTTGCAGCCGAACAGGACAACTTTCTGGACTCAATTGTCACGGGTGACGAAACCTGGGCATACCACTTTACACCTGAGACAATCACGCCAACCGGCCGAAGTGGCCGTGCGGTTAAAGGCGCTGCAGTCTGGAACCGCAAGACCGCTACGGTCGCAGGTTCGAATCCTGCCTCGGGCATGGATGTTTGTGATGTGCTTAGGTTAGTTAGGTTTAACTAGTTCTAAGTTCTAGGGGACTAATGACCTCAGCAGTTGAGTCCCATAGTGCTCAGAGCCATTTGAGAGCCAATCACGCCAGTTCATAACTTTCTGAACAGCATGGCGGCGAGCTGGTATGACACGGGCAAACAAAAATTGCCACAGCGCCTACAAAAATGCATCGACAGAAATGGTGATTATGTCGAAAAATAGCTAAATGTTCAAGCTGTAAACTGGTGTAAACCATTGTAGAAATAAACAGATCTACGCACTTATAAAAAAATAGGAGATCTTACTTTTGGGATTACCCTCGTACTCAAGTGACCTTGTTTTTTACCAGACTTATCAAAGCAAACTCGTATGATTCGTTTTCTGGGTAATTTCCAAGAATGATTGCTTATCGAAGTCGTGGCGTCCAAACGACACATATCGAACGTGCGATCGTAAATAGATCATGTGACTCTGGCGTTATTAGTATGTTTACGGTGGTCACTACAGAACGACAAAAGAAGAACGTTACAAAAGTAATTGTAATTGCAAAGGAGACAATTACCTCACTCATCGTTGGTCTTGTCACCCTGTGAAAGTTCATTACGGTGGTCTGGATGGGTAATTTGGAAGAGTCGAACCATGTATTCCTCTTGATACTCGTTCGTTTCCGCACTGTCCTCATTGAAATTGTAATAGTATTTCAGCATCGAAACTGTTATTACGAAGTTTTACACACTTCGCACCACCACAGTCTACACAGTGCCTTCTTTCTTCACTCGGTAGTACTCCATACTTGCGACAAAAACTCGAACAATTTTCTGCGCTGGGTAAACATGGAATTAGATTCTTCCATGTGAGAGAATCCGCCGTAGAAACGTCAAGAACACCAGATATCCCACTCACTAATGACATAAATCGTCTGGGTTTTCCTAGCAACTCACAAATAACTGGCGGAGGAATATAATTTAGAGCAAGTAAGGGAACGACGGAAAACAGAAAAAAATGACGATCACAAATAATTGATCACAACGCCCGCCACCGGAGTCACATGATCGATTTGCGATCGCACGTTCGATATGTTCGTTTGGACCCAGCAACGTCGATAGACAATCATTCTTGGAAATTACGGTTTTTTGTGTAGAACATCAGATGGACTTATTTTCGTTTTACGCAGCTTATAAACCTTTCATACTATGCAGTTTTGATCCCGAATGCAATGCGCAAATTGACATTCGTTTTGTAATCCTTGTTGTCTCCTGAGACACGTTTACAATGCCCCCGTGAAAAGTCTAACGGGTTGCAGCGCATCCAGGCGATGGAGAAATCGCCGTGCATGTCCGCTTGGGACGTGGAGTCGGGCTCGGGCGGCCAACAGTCCGGGCAGCAGGCACAGACGTCTTCCGCTGCTGCGAGCCGGCGCAGCTCAGTTGGGTCCGTACTGCGCATGCGCGGACGACCCCTGCTGCAGACGTCTTGGCGGGACCACACCACGGGCCGGGAGAAGGTATGCTCACATTCTCTGCAGTGGCTGCTGCAATGTCCATAATGGCTGTAACATAGCACTTAAACTTAAATGATGACACTGACAGCGCTGTTAATCTGGATGGTAAATAGGTTGGAAAGTTATTTATTGTGTTGCGAGAAGTTGGATGTGCTCTGCCCCCTACGATTCTTTCTCGTGTGCGTGATTTGCAAGGCCAGTTGGAACTCTTTATGTCATAGCAAGCAAGAGTGGGAAAATTGGCAAAAGAGAACTACAACTACAACTATGGTATGAGCACTGCAATAGTTGGTCAAAATAACTTGGTTATGCTTGATTCGTGGTCTGTGTAGAAAAATCATACTCATTTAGAGCAAAGTATCCCAACTGAAAATTGGGAAATACGGAAGCGTCCGATCCCGCCCATCTGCTTTTACCCATGACGTCACAAATATGGCGGAAACGACCATAAACCACGATTCCAATATGGCGCATATAAAGTCGTTACGTAGACATTATGAGGACGAAAATACATCGAAAAACAAACACACACACATTCCACAAAAAGCCTAATGACACTTACGGGACAAGCGCGGGAAATAGGGGGCTTTTGGGTGGGGACAAACTAAATATAAACAAATTTAGACACCCACCGCCATACAAAACAACGAAAAAAACCGACATCACTAAACTACCCAAATGCCACTAAACACAATATCATCTGGAATCGGACACTTCCCTTGACCTATATAGCTCAACAGCAGCTCCCGACCCCATAAATACGCAAAACGACGAAAAAAACCGACATCACAAAACTCCCCAAATACCACCAAACACAATATCTTCTGGAATCGGACACTTCCCTTGACCTATATAGCTCAACAGCAGCTCCCGATTGCATAATTGACCTGTTATCCTTACGACATCTCCACATACAGACATCCATGGTCCAAGACGTCGGAACTTTAAGTAAGCCTCATTTCTTCACGACATGCTGAACACTTCACGACTTCATCCAAAAATCCGAATAATTGAAGAAATTTTATTAGAAACAACGCACTGTCCCCCATCATAGCCGACAACCGAAAACTGTTGACCCTGTCAGTCATATCCATACCTACCAAAGACATAAAAAAAGCAATTTACCAAAATTCACACACGACGCCACACTCGCAAACTAAACCAAAAACATCACCTAACACACCGCCAGAGAACACCACCAGTCACATCAAAATGACACCTACAAACACGCCACTCTCACAAACTAAATTCCACGCCGTCGTGACGTCACACACCACAACAGCCTTACGTCACGGGTCAAAGCCTACGGGTGGGATCGGACGCTTCAGTTGACCCGAAAATTGTGTGACATTGTAGTTCTTCCCACCTGGAATCATTGGACAATTTCAGCCTCTTGATATTTCTTTGTTCCATGGCCATAAAACATATTACCATACTCTCTGCAACGACACCTTAAAGGATAACCAGTTTCATGGTAGCTGGAGAACAGATTGTTTCACGTTCAGTTATGCTATCACAGTCCATCAGTTCAATCACCACATAACACCAAAATGATTCTATATGAACTCTTTAAGAGTGGATACATAGCTGAACATACTGCACGTTTTGTAGCTACCAAGGAGTTCGCCTTCAATCTTGATGGTGCGAACCTTTGTAATCACCAGGGCACATTATTTTCCATTTGGTGTTCATGGTGCAAGTTAATGGTTTGTTTTGAACATTTCTTGAATGTTGATGAGGTCAATTTTGTGAAGTCGAATAAATACATCCCATAGAAGATTGATCTCTGCACCTCCCAGACACTCATTTCACGTCACCCTCATGATGCACATGGCCAGTCCTTAGCAGCTAATGTTTTACCTGTTGTAATTGTTCATTACTTTCAAATGAGCCTGAAGAACTTGCGACCTCACACTCAAGGGGTTCCTTATAACTTTAAGAAGTGAGCTGCATGCAGAATATACAAAGCAAGAGGGTTGATTTATTTAATTCTAGCTTGGAGACCAGAGTAAGTACCAGCCATATCACTTGCATTGTCATATTTGCATTTTAAGTTGTGATGGTGTAGGGAATTTGTGGCTTCAGTTCTTGTGACATTACAAAAGTGTAAATAAATTTTGGATGAAAGGAGGGGCGAAGATGCAGGTCACAGTTGGTGTGGACAGATTTAAGCAGCCCACTGAAAAGATATTTTAGAAACAAATGAACTATAGAATGTGCTGTCATCACATACCGCTTCTGCTCTCCAACCCTTCCCCATTATTCTGTGTTGGAACAGTTTTCATAATTTGAGTACCACCCAGGTGGCCAGACTGGGCAATATCTTACCATTTGGACAAATAATGATAGAATTTTGAGCAGATTTTTTAAAGAAATGTAATATTCACCATTTGGGCTCTATTTTTGTTGATCAACAAGATTTTTGGGTGACATACACAAACCCAAGTGTATTTTTATGCACTGATATAAATGTTATTTGTAATACTGTATACCACTCCACATCCTCGTAAAATATTGCAACCCCAAAGCCTTGCAGTCTTCAAATAATGACTACAGTGCTAACATTAAAATGCTGTAGGTAGGTAATGATACTATTTCAGTAAAGCATACATAGAGTATCTTTAACTTACCATAACAAGAGTGGAAGAATTGCAATCAGTTTTCCTCTTCTTTCTTGTTACAAACATATACAAACTAAAAAACTATCAGAATAGAGCACAATACAAAGATAATAAATTGCAGTACTTCCATTAAATTCATCTACATGTAAGAACTAAACTGATTAACAAAATAACAACTGAACTCGAGTAAGGCCAACAATGTACAACAGTTGGCCTTGGCGACAGACTCTCGCTCCAGATATTAAAAACAAATATGATAACCATTCCTCCTTTAGGGAGCATCTGAAGCAATTTCTTCTGGAAAGGTCATTTTACAGTTTAGAAGAGTATTTTAGCCACAATGAAAAAACCACCTAGGTGTGTGGACCAGATATTTTGAGTGTGATACACCATAGTTTAAGTCTGAGCAATGATGTAGGTACCATACCCATGTAACATTCATAGTCATTTTCACTGGTTTTTAATTTGTTTTCACTTTGTATGTGTAATGTTTGGCGTAATCTGTCACCCTTATGACATTTGTGTATAGCAAACATGTAGTATTACTTTTGTCTGATTGACTGCTTTACTACTACCTTCATATTGATTGTTTACTGACACACTCTATATCCTTGTGCGTTTATTCTAAAATTGAGGATTTCTTGTATATATGTGTTGGTCAGGTTCAAGACATGTCACACTAGAAGAATAATTGGATAAATGAGAGGTTTAGTGGAACAATGGGAAATCACTTCCAGAAGTGTATGAAGTTCTGTAATTAATAAAATATCTTTACTCCAGATTCAGGAAGAAGAGGGAGGGAGAGGCAATATCTAGAAATGGTTACCTCCAATTACACACATTTATTTTTTACTTGTTTCTGTTTCTTTTTCTTTCTTACCGTTGCAGTTTTGTATTAGTATTTGTTATATAGAGGGTGGTCCATTGATCGTGACTGGGCCAAATATCTCACGAAATAAGCATCAAACTAAAAACTACAAAGTACGAAACTTGTCTAGCTTGAAGGGGGCAACCAGTTGGCACTATGGTTGGCAAACTAGATGGTGCTGCCATAGGTAAAATGGATATCAACTGCGTTTTATTTAAATAGGAACCCCAATTTTTATTACGTATTCGTGTAGTACGTAAATAAATATGAATGTTTTAGTTGGACCACTTTTTTCGCTTTGTGATAGATGGCGCTGTAATAGTCACAAACATATGGCTCACAGTTTTAGATGAACAGTTGGTAACAGGTAGGTTTTTTAAATTAAAATACAGAATGTAGGTTCGTTTGAATATTTTATTTCGATTGTTCCAATGTGATACATGTACCTTTGTGAACTTATCATTTCTGAGAATGCATGCTGTAATAGCGTGATTACCTCTAAATACCACATTAATGCAATAAATGCTCAAAATGATGTCCGTCAACCTCAATGCATTTGGCAATATGAGTAACGACATTCCTCTCAACAGTGAGTAGTTCGCCTTCTGTAATGTTCCCATATGCGTTGACAATACGCTGACGCATGTTGTCAGTGGATCACGAAAGCAAATACCCTTCAACTTTCCCCACAGAAAGAAATCCGGGGACATTAGTTCCGGTGAACGTGCCAGCCATGGTATGGTGCTTTGATGACCAATCCACCTGTCATGAAATATGCTATTCAATACCGCTTCAACCGCATGCGAGCTATGTGCCTGACATCCATCATGTTGGAAGTACATCGCCATTCTGTCATGCAATGAAACATCTTGTAGTAACATCGGTAGAACATTATGTGGGAAATCAACATACATTGCACCATTTAGATTGCCATCGATAAAATGGGGGCCAATTATCCTTCCTCCCATAAAGCCGCACCATACATTAACCTGCCAAGGTCACTGTGTTCCACGTGTTGCAACCATTGTGGATTTTCCATTGCCCAATAGAGCATATTATGCTGGTTTACGTTACCGCTGTTGGTGAATGAATGATGCTTCATCGCTAAGTAGAACGCGTGCAAAATATCTGTCATCATCCTATAATTTCTCTTGTGCCCAGTGGCAGAACTGTACACGACGTTCAAAGTCATCGCCATGCAATTCCTGGTGCATAGAATTGTGGTACGGGTGCAATCGATGTTGATGTAGCATTCTCAACACCGACATTTTTGAGAGTCCCATCTTTCGCGCAATTTGTGTGCTACTGATGTGCAGATCAGCCGTGACAGCAGCTAAAACACCTACTTGGGCATCATCATTTGTTGCACGTTGTGGTTGACGTTTCACATGTGGCTGAACACTTCCTGTTCCCTTAAATAACGTAACTATCCGGCGAATGGTCCGGACACTTGGATGATGTCATCCAGGATACCGAGCAGCATCCATAGTACACGCCCGTTGGGCATTTTGATCACAATAGCCATACATCAACACGATATTGACCTTTTCCGCAGTTGGTAAATGGTCCATTTTAACATGGGTAATGTATCACGAAGCAAATACCGTCTGCACTGGCTGAATGTTACGTGATACCACATACTTATACGTTTGTGACTATTACAGTGCCATCTGTCACAAAGTGAAAAAAGTGGTCCAACTAAAACATTCATATTTCTTTACATACTACACGAATATGTAATCTAGCGGGCCAACCATAGTGCCATCTGGTTTCCCCCTTCAAGCTAGATGAGTTTCATTCTTTGTAGTTTTTTGTTTGACGCTTATTTCACGAGATATTTGGCTCGGTCACTATCAATGGACCACCGGGCGTTCAAAAAGAAATGAGCCAGAGGCATAATTACAGAAATCAGTACCTGCATGTTAGAAGTATTGACCCTGGCTGTTGTGACACTTGTCCCACTGTGACACAAGGTGATGAATGGCTGTCTCATAAAATTCCTGGGGCTGTGATGTTAACCAGTTCCACATGTACTGCTGGACATCATCGTCCGAGGTGAATCATTTGCCCCTCAGAGCCTTTTTAAGGGGACCAAAAATGGCATAATCACAGAAAGAGAGGTCCAGACTGTATGGAGGGTGGCCGAGAACATCTCATTTGAATTTATGCACGAGTGCCACGACTGCGTTGGCCGTATGAGGCTTTGCTTTGTCGTGGAGCAGAATGACCCTACAGGCGAGATTGCATGGTTGCCTTGATTTGATCGCTTGGCAAGGGGTGGCCAAGGTTTGCAAGTTATGCTGGGCATTCACTGTTGTCCCATGCTCCAGGAAGTGAATCAGAAGGGGGCCATCTTGGTCAAAGAAGAACGTCAGCATAACCTTTCCTGCACTCGTGTGGACTGGAGACTTTGTCATTTTGATTCTCGTTCAAAGTGATGACACCATGACTCGTATCCAGCCACCACTCTTGCCAGGAATGCATTCCCTTCCCAAGCAGAGTCAACATGCTTCCTGGTGTGGTTGATGACTGTGGGGCACCCATTGGGCTCACACTTTGTACATGTGCAGTTGTTATTTCATGATGGTGTGAACACTTCCGACACTCAATCCAACCACGGCAGCTATGGCTTTCACTGTCACTCGGTGGTCCTGGGTAATGAGTGTATCCACCAGCTGGACAATGTCATCGCTCATGCAGTGCGGTGCTCCAGACCGTGCTAACAACACCCATCCTTCCCTGAAGCGCTTGTGCCACGCCTTGACCCTTGAAAGGGTCATGCAGTGTTCACCATACACTTGTGACATTTGTCGATGAATGTCCGTTCCTCCTACTCCTTCCATTGTCAGAAAACGAACAACACCTCTTTGCTCTTCTTTTGACACCTCCATGTCACTGTTTGCAATGCGACTGGCAGCGTTTGATGATTGATGCATGCTGCTGCTAGCTCTATATATTCATGTGATGTGCACGTGTGCCCTCCAATGACAGGCTGTGAACTTCCACACTCTGGTGGCAACCTCACCTCATTACACACGCCACGATAATACCCTCCTGTCACCGGTTTGTGCATTCCAAACTCCGGCTCATTTCTTTTTGAACACCACTTATAAATTCCTGGTGATAAATTACACTAGTTGACTTGAACACATTGATATAATTTATGTACGCATTACAATAAAGCATTTTCAGTTAGCAGTGAGATCAAAGTTTCTTGGGCGACATCCTTGTATAAAATATTCTTAATTTACTTGATGCATCAGATCTGGGTATAGTTTTGACATTTTGATGAAATAGTCTGTTTCCTTAATCAAGGACAACTAACTGTCATGATTGCTGCTATTGGCATGACAATAAGTTGTTCCTGGTGAAGATGATAGACTATTTCATGAAAAGCTTAAAACTGTACCCATATCTGACACACCAAGTAAATCTATAATTTCTTATTCCATTAGCATTGTTTTACAGAATGTAGGCTGTAGAAATGTTTTTCATTATAATTATTAGGAAATTCACCATGTACCATTAGTTAAATCAAAACATTTGTTGTAACGTTAGCCATCAACATATCACATGGACGACTGTGGATTTGATTTAGAATACCACATTAAACTGATTGGTACTTACATGTTTGTTATGGGAAATGAAACATTTCTGGTTCAAATTAAGAGGATCTTAAAGTACTAACTTTGTCACATCTTAAATAAGTGAATTTTAAAGAAATATGGAAGGACTGTCAATTTCAATATTGATTCTAACCAGGAAAACTTTATATGATGCCCTAAATTTTCTTAAAATATCTCACTGCAATACAAGAAAATAGTAACAGCAGTAGATGGTTCTGTGTATCAGTTACATCAACCACAAACAAACATAATTACTAATATACATTCATATTTTTCAGGTACTGTGGAGAGAGATTGATAGGCATTCACGTACAATATTTCCAGCATTCTTCCTGCTGTTTGTTGTTTTCTACTGGCCCATATTGCTGCTGAAGAAGTCTTAACACTCAGTGATGACAAGATTCTTTCACTATTTCAGAGTTTATTGAAAAAGTCAAATGGAGGAAAGGCTTGTAGCCCTTTCTGCAAAGACATGAATGTCTAAAGAGCACACTGCAATGTGTCACTGGCTGTGATACTGAAAGATGTTTTATCAGAGTGATAAGCCAGATTATGAGGATTAAAATAATGTGATAAGTAGTGAATATTGTGCCTTTAATCAATGTAAATAATTATAGCTCTAAATTACTGATCTTTCAAGCCTATGTTCAAATTATGGTTGTTCTACAGTGGTGTGAATAAAGAAATCTCTTTGGTTACTGTTCAGAAAATGTTTGAGATGAGAATATAGCTGAAAAGTGTTGCACTCTATATAAAATCAAAGTGTTCCTGTGATATGCATTTGTAAAGATTGTGAGTGAGATTTGTCTTGCAGTCTCTTCTAGTATATAGATAAGAAGCAAAAGACTATGAAAACATGTAATATTATAACATAAAACATGTAATATGATAGCATCATTACAATAACCACCACTTGGGGACTCAAATTTTCTGAGATCTGGTGGCATGTTCCTTGGAATTTTATTTATTATCATAATGTCTGTGTCTGTTTAAACAACATCTGGATTAATGACCTACAAAATTAGGTTTGTTTAAAAGATTGTATGACTGATTTTACAAGGAAAATGTTAGATTATATAGCAACATATGTCCTCCCACTTCAGAAAACAGTCCTTAAACAGATCTTAAAGACTCAGCCAGAGTTATATTATGCTTTCAATTGTGTTAAACTGTTGTTTTTAGAGTGTTTCATCAAGTGTAAGGAACAATAAAAAATAATCCATTGTCAGGATTATGAGGTAGGTGGAGATGAACTAATATTGTAGTTTCTGTGCAAAGTTCTCACATTCTGTTGTTGGAAGAAGTGAACTGTTGGTGTGCAGGATCACTAAGTACAATATAACATAGAATGCCTTTCTTAATGCCTTTAGAAATTTTACCCCTTGATTTGTCGTGTCAGAAATTTGCAGTGCATATTACACTAATTAGTGAGGGATCAGAAAAAGAAGAAAATTGTGTTGCACAAAACACAGACATTCATTCAAATTTTCCTTATAGTTCTGTTCATGTTTTGATTAACAAATATGACTATATTAGTGGAAACCAGTTTTCTTCTCTAGTTATCACTTTACCAAGAAATGTTTCATCTTCACTTTCCTGTTTAAGAACATTCTGTTAAAAGTGTTAACTCATTCTTCTGGTTACTGAACACATCTGCTGGATTACATATGTCGCAGTGAAAAACGTGCATATCTGTTAGATTAGGTGGTTCCAATGTACCCCATAGGACACAGGCACCCGGGTGCCCCACAGCTTGCTGTGAGCACACGTAACTGATACAGGTTACCTACTACATGGCCCATTTGTGCACACATTCGGTACATGCATGGCTACCAATGTCTCTATGCATTCTGCCAGTGAATTAGTATCGTTTAGGCTATGGCCTGGCTGCTGGACAACCAGAGCATCAGCTGTTTGCAGGCTCTTGCCCACCTATATCTGTGTCCACCCAGCTGCCTGCCGGCTGGCATTTGAGCTAGAACAGCCTACGTTAGACCATTATGACAAACATCTTGAATATAGTATTTTGCTTTGTGCATGTAGCAATCTTGCAGATCTTAACTTGATCTTCAGGCTTTAGTATAGTATCTCGATACTGGTGATATCAAAAAGTTACATCATGTACAACGAATATGGAATGGAGAAATTGATATCGAGGAAGTAGGGAAGGGAGTTAGACAGCACCTCCTAATGTATCTCAAAATAATTCCACAGATGCCATTAACTAAAAGGTCCCAGATCTTGTATTCGAAATCACAGTTCTCAAGTAGTTGCCATAAGCCCTTTACCTGAGAGAGGTAATCTTTCACTTCCACTTTTTAGTTTTTTCTTCTTCACTTTTGTGTATGTGCTTCTTTCTCATGTTTTCAATTCTCAAATTAGCAGACTAAGCAGTCTCTAGCACTGAATGGACATTTGTATTTTGAATGGTTCTGTTAACTCTTAATTTAATATGCAGGGCACAGTCTCACCCACACAGTGAATTCGACTGTATTCTGACAATATTATGAAAAGGATAGTTGCTACTCACCATATAGTGGAGATGCTGAGTAGCAGATAGGCACAACAAAAAGACTGTTACAAAATTAGCTTTCAGCCAACAAAGCCTTTGCCAAAAATAGACGACAGACACACATGCAAGTGCAACTCACATGCACACATCACCACAGTCTGTGGCAGCTGAAACCACACTGACTTCAGCTGTCACAGACTGTGGTTATGTGTGTGTGAGTTGCGCGCGCTACTTTTGACAAAGGCCGTGTTGGCCGAAAGCTTATTTTGTGACAGTCTTTTTGTTGTGCCTGTCTACGACTCAGCATCTCTGCTATACCGTGAGTAGCAACTATCCTTTTCATAATACTGTTACTTTCCATCCTGTATTTTCCATTGTTTGACTATATTATGACCACTTCTTGTTGATGTGTCCCCCTATCAAAACTTAATGTTCTTAATTTTGTATACTACTGTTAATAATAGTATGCAACATTATACAATTTTATTTTGATTTGCCATCTGTGTGTAATATCATTCTTTCTTACAGTAATGTGTTTTCTTGCCTTACTAGCTTAGTCCATTATTGCATTACCTGAAAGCCCCTCACTTTTTTTTACAGAGATGAAAGAATGAGCACATCTATCATCTCACATTCAAGTTTAAGACATTGCACATTTATGAAATTAATGTGCAAACAAGATATTAGCTTTCCTTTATTATATTATGCATTCTCATAGTTTTGCACTATATTTCTTGAGACACTCACAACCATATTCACAGTCTCTCAGTTACTGGTCCAACACCCTTCACTGAAGTCAAATTAAATTATCTGCTTAAAAATCGTACTACATGAAGTTTCACATTTATTTTTGTTAACTCTCCAAAAGGAATCATGTTTCAGTTGATAATGGTTGTCTTTAATTTTGGAAAAAATGTTGAATAAGTAACAACAGAGAAACCAAATATGAAGAAAGGAGACATTCTGATGTGCTTCTGTATTTCTACAAACTTCTTGTCAAGTGAGGCATTATGTAGGAGGTCAATGATGCTTCTCAAAATGAAGAAGTCGTGGTTTTTCTTGCATATCCTACATCTCTGTTGAAAAATTTCTCATTTTGTTTTCACGAAAATATCAGCAGTATCTTTTCAGTAATAGTTCCCTCACCTTAAATAGCAGAATAGTGTAATTTGAAAGAGATTATGATAGTAATAACTAGAACAATGGAAGAAAAATCCGAAATTTAAGTACCCATATAGTTTTAAATCTGCTAGTGTCAGACAATGAGTGGAGTATTAGCAAGCAGTACTAGGTTTTGTAAAATGCTGCCTTTCAGACCAAAAGGTGTCAGATGATTGCCAGTAATACAAATAGACATAAAAGAATTTTGCGCTATGGTAAACATATAGAACTTCACCTGGCCTGGGTAACTTAATAAAACAGTATAGGTGAAAAGTGTCTTCCCAACTAATAGTAAATGAAGGAGAGGCATATTGCAATACAAAGGAAAGGATAGATTTGATACGATAGTGCACTACATAAGATATAAAATGTGTGAAGTTATTAGTGATTGACAAGGTAGTCAATAAATGGGAAATAAGGGAAGGTAAAGTCGGACAAGACGTGTAGAAAAGATTAATATTGACAGAAGTGATAAAAAATAAGTAGAAAACATTAGAGGGGAAAATGAAAAGTTGGAGGTTGCTTCATTTTGCTCTTCTCTTCTGCCTTCTCCTCTTCTCTTCTAACCAAGTGGGGTGATGCAGTGGACTCACATTTGGCAGGACGATAGTTCGAATCTGTGTCCAAACATTCAGATTTAGGTTTTCTTTGATTTCTCTAAATCACCCCAGGCAAATGCTGGGATGGTGCCCTTTAAAGGGTATGGCCAGTTTCCTTCCCCATCCTTGAAAACAACCCAAGCTTGTGCTCCATCTCCAATGACCCCATTGTCGACAGGATGCTGAAACCCAAATTTCCTTCCTTCTCTCTTGTGTCTCCTTCCCTCAACTCCTGTCAACTTCTCTTATCATATCTTCTCCTCCTCCTCCTCCTTCTTCTTCTCCTCCTCTCTTCTCTTCTCTTCAGCACTATGTCTCTTGAAACAACCACAGTCTCTCAATAACTGCTTCTACACTCTTCAGTGAAATAAAATTGGTTCATCCATATAAAAACTCTCTTTTCTAAAGTTTCACAGTTATATTCAATTGCTCTCTGAAAATAAAATGATACTTCAGTGGATATTAGTTTATTAATTTTGGGAAAAATTTTGGGTCAGTAATGACAGAGATATAAAATATGAAGACAGGAGATTATCTGATGGGCTTCTGCTCTTCTATAAATTTCATGTCAAATGAAACACAATGTAGGAGGTTACTGCTGCTTCTCAAAATGAAGAGGTCATTGTTTTTGTTGCAGATCCTAGTTCCAAGTTGAAAAATAACTTCATTTCCTTTTTGAGAAAATAAAATAAATGGGAAATAAGGGCAGATAAATTGGGACAAGAAGCTTAAACTGGAAGACCAAAAGAAAAGAGGATAACAGAAGCTGGAGATGCAGTCAGTGCAAGGGAAAGAAAGAACACTTGATGATTAAACTTGAAGGAAAAAAAGAGCAGGAGAAAGATGGATGGTAAAATATCCTTTTCTATTCTCCTTTTCCCCTTTTCATTTCCCAAACTTCTTTCTCTGTTTCTTTTTACCTGTTCATACATATGTGTACATCTTTCCTGCTTCTTTTATCCTTCTCTGTTACTCATCAGTTGTCATTGCTACAACTTCTACATTCTCTAGTTTTCAGATCTTGCTTGTAGCATTTCATAACTAGCTTCCAGCTCATCCTATTCTTGTATGTAAAATAAGAAGTCCCTTTTCTCCTTATACTTTCACCTTGGTTATGAGAGCGTAACTTATTTTGCATTTCTCTCTCTCTCTCTCTCTCTCTCTCTGTGTGTGTGTGTGTGTGTGTGTGTGTGTGTGATGTCCTTTTGGTATTTTATCTCTAAACAACTGAAATATAGGATCTATAATCTAGAAACTAAAGAAATGTAAAGCATGCTACTTCATCTGCAAATCTCAATGTTACATTTACTATGATTTCACCTAAATTCCATTCTGTTGGGACTAATTAGCTGAACTGACTTGATATGATTTTTATTTGGTCCTATTAAATTACATTCTGTACAATGGTTGTACTGTGAGACAACTCAAAGAATACAGTGGTATTACATGAAGGCAAAGACAAGAAAAGAAGAAAATCTCAGACCTGGTTTGGACCAGTCTGTAAAATGAATATAGGGTGCATCTCTCTTGAAATCAGAAATGAAGATGGAAAAAAAAAATTGTCTGAAAAACAGGGTGATTCAAAAAGGACTTTACAACTTTGAAACGAAAGAGAAATTTATTGAGATAGGTGTCATTTTGTAGCAAACAACCTCAAGTTTCAAATAAAAGTGTCAAGTGTCATTTTGATTTGATGTGACAATCATTTGTGATGCAGAAAACACATCCCATTGGTAGTCAATTTCTTCCCACACTCATTGCAGCAAATTGGGTGTAACTTGTGCAAAGACAGTGTAGATTCCATGTTTTAGGTCAGCTAAATTGTTTGGTAACCGAGGAACATACACACGGTGTTTAATGAAACCCCAGAGAAAGAAATCCAGTGGTGTCAAGTCTATGGAGCGAGGTCACCATGCCATTGGTCCTTCACGGTCAACCCACTGATCTGGGAAGCAATTAGCAAGGAAACCTCAAACTTCTATGACGAAAAGAGGTGGTGTACCATTTTTCCAAACAGCCTTTTGTGGAATGCCAGTCTTGTGAGATGAACATTGCATTGATTTTTGTGGACTGCGGGCAAAGCTCTCCCTAACCTGTTCAACATAATTATCAATACGCTGGCGACCTGATGATTTATCACATCGTAGTGAACAACTTGTCCCAACAAAGTTCTTGTGCCAAGAGTAAATTGTAGGCCTGCTTGGAGGTACTCTAGTGTATTTCATGTGAAATTTACACTGAACAGTTGTTGCAGAGTTTGTTTCATGAAACCAAAACACACAGTGAGCGTGCTCCCCTCCACAGAAAGAAGCAATTTTAAACGTGCACTACACTGACACTCCTGGTGATTGAATGGCGTACCGATGCACTAAGTGATTCAAAGCGGAGGCTGTTTGCAACAAAATGACAATCTACTGATTCTGTGAGTTAACTCAGTAAATTACTATATCATTCCTACATTGTAAAGACCATTTTGACTTGCCCTGTATAGAAATAAAGCAAGCACATATTTTTTTCTGTTTGTTAAGTGATTGTGTTACAAACAGTTTTAATGTTATATTAACACCTGTTTTGCCTTGTCTTGTTAATTTCTCAGCACTAACAATTCCTTCATAGAAATGAGATTCCAGTAACAAAACACTGTGTTGTCTAATTGCAGTACATGATGTTGATGCTGCTAAAAACATTGTTCCTTACATACTAGAAAAGACATGAACAGAAGCCATTCAAAATACTGAGAGTTTTACAGTCACAAATGGCCTGCACTGAGGATTGTATATTTCATACTAACAATGCAGAGAAAAATTGCAAACATTGTTTAATTAAACTGCAGTATTATACAAGAGAGAAATACTTTACTTTGGTCATTCCAATTGAATCTAACCCCCAATGGCATTTTCTGATTTGTTGCCAAATAAGCTGTTTCTCCTTTATTTCCACAAATATTATCAGAAGTGTATTATTTAGTTTTTTAGATTTTTTAAAATTCACACTTATTCAGAACTGCACTGAACACAAACTACAGAAGAAACTGGTTACTTGTGCACAGATGTTTAATTCATGATGTGTTAAAAGGAACTTAAGCAGACTCTGTTTCATATTTTTTATTATTTGATCAGTTTTAATTCATGTGGAAATAATCATATTACATGTGCTTGATTTGGACAGAAGGATGAAAGGAATGTAGGGGCTTAATGTCCTGTGGACAATAAGGTGATTAAAGATGGTATGTGAATAGGGATATTCTTTATGTCTATGTAACAGACTAACAAAGCCATCCTGATAGATTTATTTACTGGATAACTGAATAGCTATCACAGACACATAGTAATAAAATATTTTGAAATTTATGGTTTCATAATTTTTCTCAGTGTATGTAACATTTTAAAACATAACACTGCCATGGCATAAAAGGGAGCTTCTGAAATGATGTGCACACTAAATGAAATCATACAGCAAGAAACCCAAGATCACACAGTGATTCTTAATCTCATGAAAAACCACACTTTTGGGTTATCTTAACTAAATAACCTAAGCTTACATAGATAATAACAAGACTGTCTTCTGCCGATGCCAATGAGTTAACACATACAATGGGACCAATGTGCTATAGAAGGTACACATGTAAGAAACTCTTTACAGAATATATTTGTGTCTACTGCTGATATTGAACAAAGCCATAAAGAAATTTTTCTTCTAATCTGGTACTACTGTGCATCAAGAAATATAAAAATATGTTCAGCCTCATTTGAAAGAAAGAAAACCTGTGCAGGAAAGGGAACATAATAATACTGTGATAATCTAAAAATGAACTATGTGGTGATCAGACATCAGTTTTTTTTAAATCCTGTTAGACATCTAAAAAATTATGCGAAGGTAGTTTTGAAGGACCAAGTCATTCTGTTAATGACGGATGACTGAAAAGAACACATTAAAAATATTCCTCTATCTTTATATGAAGAATACTTCTAATTTATATAAAATTATAGTTATTGCCTTATTTCATATCTGTCTTTGTTAAAATGAAATTATAGACTGTAGTCTGTATTACATACAAAGTTGCATGTATGCACATAAAAATGGAATACATAAAGCTTTTATTTCTATTTTATGCCCATTTGTTTTATTTATTCTCTGTCGATATGAGATAAAATGTTCTGTCCTCTCTCACAGCTCATAGCTCTGCTTTCTTTATAAAGTCATTAGTATATACAGATTACAATTTTGTTCAGGAAATCAGTGAATTACTGTATTGTGTTATTCTCTTACTATCAATGATGAGCTGGACAGAATTTTTGGATGATTATGGAGCAAATTGGAGATATCTGCATACTATAGTAATTTTAATTGGAGTGGATGAAGATAGATGATTGAATTATAACACACACATCATTGTCACCGTTAAAACTATATTGCAGATAAACACACACTTACAATGTATGGTACAGCACTACCATCACATTATTGTCTTTACATTGAGATGTTTTGGTGTGAACTGCTACGATGCGCCAAAGTGCACACACAGAAAAGAGAATCATAAGCTGGAAATCCCTAGATTTTCGAGTGCTCTGCAAATGTCACTGAATTCAAATGATAGTCACTGCATTAATCAATACCTTGTATTGCAATACAAGCTCGGAGGACATCACAAGAGAATAACTTAATAGTTTAACACTGCTAAATTCCAGTATTAAATATAAGAACTTAACTGGTAGGTTGTCCAACAGGAAATAATACTTATTTTAATTCTAACATGTCTCTGAATCTGTCAGTTTTAATATCACTGAGACCTTTGGTTAAAATGTCTGCCACATTGATATAAGTTGATACATTGTATTGAACTGGGGATCTAGAAACGACGGAGAGGCTCTGTCACCACCATAGCCTTCAGTGGTTCACAACCCTAAAACAGGCTACAGCAGTCCACTCACTCCACCGCTATCCCACACTGAACGCAGAGTTACTGTGCTGTTCGGCCCCCAGGAACATCTCACACCAGACAAGTGTAGCCCCGGGAACATCTCACACCAGACAAGTGTAACCCCAAATGTTTGCATGATAGAGTAATTATGGTGTACGCACATGTGGAGACAGTGTTTGAGCAGCAATTACCGACATAGTGTAACTGAGGCGGAATAAGGGGAGCCAACCCGCATTCGCCAAGACAGATGGAAAACTGCCTTAAAAACCATCCACAGACTGGCCGGCACACCGGAACTTGACACTAATCCGCCGGGCGGATTCGTGCCGGGGACCGGCACACCTTCCCCCTTGGAAAGCAGTGCATTAGACCACATGGCTAACCAGGTGGGCTAAGTTGATATGTACTTGAACTTAATGAATTGGATAGATAAAAAAAAATCTACTCACCAAGCGGCAGCAGAACATACACATACAAGACAGTTATAATTGACAACAGAGGCTCCTTCTTGAGGTAGAAGAATTGAAGGGAAAGGAAGAGCAGTGAAGGAAAAGGACTGGAAAGGTCTAGGAAAAGGGGTACATTTCACAAAAATTACCCAGAACTGTGGGTCAGGGGAGGCTTACTATACGGGATGAGGAGAGAAGATTGATTGTTGGGGACTGTATCGGATGAGATTTGAAAACCTGACAGCTTAAAGGTGGAAGATAGGGTAATATGCAGACAGAGATTACTGATTAAACATAAAACATGAGTTAATAAGAGTGAAAAGCTAAGTGCATTGTATGTAACTGAGGTGTGAGGTAGGGGCGGTGAAAAATAGACAGGAAAGACAATGAAAGGTGTAGAAAACTAAAATGGAGTGAAGCAAAGAGTAGCTACAGAGGAGAACACTGAGAAGGAAGAAATCAACATAAATTAAAGACAGGTGGGTGGCGAGAACCTAGGATATTGTAGTGCTAGATTCCACCTGTGGAGTACTGAAAAACTGGTGTTTGGGGGAAGAACCCAGATGACATGTGTGGTGAAACAGGCTCCGTGGTCACGAATGCCATTTTGTAGAGCATGCTCAGCAACAGGATATTGTCAGTTGCTAGTATACGAGGTTTGTCTGGAAAATACGTATAAAAGTTGAATAATAACTTTATTTTACAATTATTCAGGTATTACAATATGGTCTCCTTCAAAGTACTCGCCCTGAGACGTGATACACTTCTGCCAATGTCGTTTCCACTGTTGATAACATTGCTGAAAGTCTTCAGTTGTGATGTTGTTCCGTTGCCGTGTTGTTTCCGCCTTGATGGCTTCCACATCTCCCAAGTGCCACCCACGAAGCACCATTTTGCATTTTGGGAACATGAAGTCACACGGGGCTAAATCGGGTGAATAAGGCAGGTGGTCTGTCATGGTGATTGAGCTTCAGGCCAAAAACTCACGCACAACGAGCGACGTGTGAGTGGGCGCATTGTCATGATGAAGGATCCACCTGCCCCCTTTTGCCAACTCTGGTCGAACTTGGGCCACACGAGCTCTGAGACGTGTCAGAACTTCACATAAAAATTTCCGTTCACTCTCTGGCAGGGAGGGACAAATTCTGACTGTCAATCTATGGTCTTTAAGAACACAAGCCCAAATTTGTTCAACATTTGCATCGGAACTCGCTGTCGATGGGCATCCTGGGCGAGGGTCATCGTTCACTTCTTCTCGGCCATCCCAGAACCTTTTTAACCACTTGTTCATGGTTGGTTCCTTCAGAGAATTGTCTCCATAAACCTGTTTCAAACACTCATAAATCTCACGGCCACTCTTGCCTAGCTTTGCAAGAAACTTGATGTTGATGTGCTGTTCCTCAATCAGAGAGAGCTCCATGCCAACGGCAGGTGAAAAAGGGTAACTGTCAACAAGCTGCCGCACACTCCCACCTTCAAGCAGAGTGCTCTGACTCGAACTGAGTGTTGATGGGATTGATTACAGCAGTAGTCCCACCTGGCGGTGACTGCAACTTGTAACATAAAGACATTATCAACTTTTATACGTATTTTCTGGACAAACCTCGTACACCCTCTGTCTATGTCCATTCATCCTAATTGATAATTTTGTGGTAGTTGTACTAATGTAGAAGGCTGAACAGTGTTTACATAACAGTTAGTATATGATGTGTCATTTCGCAGGTGATTTTCGCTTTTATAGTATATGTTTTGCCAGTTACATGGCTGTTAAGGTGGTAGCAGGAGGGTGCATAGGGCAAGTCTTGCAACAGGGACAGACACAGGGTAGGAGCCGTAGGGAGATGGGTGCAGAAGGAGCATAGGGTCTGACAAGAATATTGTGAAGATTTGGAGGGTGATGGAACTCTATTCGCCAGCCGGGGTGGCCGAGCGATTCTAGGCGCTACAATCTGGATCCGCACGACCGCTATGGTCGCAGGTTCGAATCCTGCCTCAGGTATGGATGTGTGCGATGTCTGTAGGTTAGTTAGGTTTAAGTAGTTCTACGTTCTAGGGGTCTGTTGACCTCAGAAGTTAAGTCCCATAGTGCTCAGAGTCATTTGAGCCATTTGAAAGCTATTCTAGGTGTGGTGGGCAAAATTTCAGACAGAATGGATCTCATATCTGGGCATAATTTTAGAAAGTCATGGCCCTATCAAAATAGCTGATTAACACATTACAGACAAAGCTAATACTGAGTCATCAATGGTGTGCTCTGAAGTTGCTTTTTGGAGGGATCAGCAGTACCAGGATGGAGTGATGGCCCAGGAAATCTGCTTCTTAACTAGGCTGGAGGTTCAATTATGTGCAGTGACGGCTGAGGTGAGAATGGGGGTGTACTGCTGTAAAGAGTCTGCATCCAAATAAATATGTTTGCCTCGTATGCCAATGATGAATGGGAGGGAACATTTGACATGGAAAGGATGGCAACAGACAATATGTAAGTACTGTTGTTTTTTGGTAGGTTTAATGTGAACGGAAGTGTGTAGCTGGCTTTTGATCAGGATGAGATCAACATCAAGGGAAGTGACATGGGATTCAGAATAGTACCATGTGAAATGTAATTGGGAGAAGATATTCAGAGATTCCAGGAATTTTAGCAGCTCAGTAAATATGTCATCAGTGTATCTAAACCACACCAGGGGTTAAATATTTATGGATCACAGGAAAGCCTCCTCCAAGCTACCCATGAAAGGGTTGGCATAGGAAGGAGCCATCTCCGTTCTCATGGCCATACCCATGATCTGTTTGTATGTCTGCCCCAAAAAGGTGAAGTAGCTGTTGCTAAGTATAAAGTTGATCAGTGTGAATAGGAAGGATGCCATAGGTCTGGAATCAGGTGGCCCCTGACTGAGGAAATGTTCAGCAGCAGACAGACTATGTATGTGGAGGATGTTGGTATAGAAGGAGGTGGCATCAGTGGTGACAAGCAAGGTGTGTGGTGGGAGTGGGACGAGCACAGATTTCAGACGATCTAGGAAATGGTTGGTATCTTTGATGTAGGAGGGAAGTCTTTGTACTATGGGTTGCAGGTGTTGATCAGCTAAGGCAGATGTACTTTGGTGAGTGCTTTGAAGCTAGCAACTGTAGGACGACCAGGATGATTGGGTTTGTGGATCTTAAGAAGAAGGTAAAAGATGGGAGTGCGAGGTTTGGGTGGGATGAGAAGTTCTATCGATTGAGGTGTTAGCCTTATGAGAGGCCTGAGGTTTTAAGGAGGGATGACAGGTCAGTTTGAATCACAGGGGTGGGATACTTATGGCAGACATACTCCTTTCAGTCAAGTACAGCAGTGGTAGATCCTTCGTCTGCTGGGAGGATGATGATGGAGTCATCAGCTTTTATGGGATGCAGTGCCTGGGGCTCTGCAGAGGTCAGATTAGGGTCATGTTGGAGGGACCTGAGGAAGGGTTGTGAAGTAATGCTGGATGTGAAGAATTCTTGGAAGGCTTGTAAGGGACGATTTTGAGGTAGTGGTGGTGGATCAAGTTGGGATCATGGTCTGAATTGTTCAAGGCAGGGTTCAATGTCAGGTCTGCTGTTGGAAAGGTTTTGGGATTGGGTTGGAAAGTGATATTTCCAATGGATATTACATGTGAAGGAAAGTAGGTCCTTCACCATAGCAGCATGATCTAATGCAGGTTTGGGGCTGAAACAGAGACCCTTAAATAATATAGGTAATTCACGAGGGGAAGGTGCTTCAGATGAGTCTGGGTATTTTGACATTGGTCTCTCAATGTATATATTTCTTAAAGTCATTTCTTGTTAACAATATTAGCTTATTCCCAAGAATAAGCAGCTTTCACTCGGTTAATACTCAGAAGAAATCAAACCTGCATTTGGATCAGACTTCCTTAACTCTTGTGCAGAAAGGTGTGCAGTATACTGCTGCATCCATTTTCAATAAGCTACCAATCAAATTCAAAAATCTTAGTATTAATCCATGCACTTTCAAACTGAAACTAGTTTCCTCATGGGTCAATCCTTCTATTCTGTTGAGGAGTTCCTTGAAAAATTAAGCTGATTCTTGTTGTATTGTTGATTGTATTTACTTAAATTTATGGACTGACTTTTTTTGGGTTCATAAACATTTTATTTTTATCTGTTATTACTTTTAAGTTGTAATTGCGTCTATTGACGTGTTCCATGACCTTGGAGATTTGCTCCTCTTTGTTTCTATGGAACTTGACATGTAAATAAAATAAAAAAAATGAGCAGTTAAGGGCATTGTACTGCTGTGACTGATTCTTCGAATTATGGGTTATTCTTGGTCTGGGAGGCAGTGGTGAAGGCTGTGAGATGTTAAGGAGGTTGGCCAAGCTCGGTTTGTAGGAGAGGAGTGGTGGCTGATGGTGTGGTTGTTTAGGGAGCTGCAGAGGGACAGGAAGGGAAACACCACTTTTCAGGTAGTTTAGGAGAAGCTGGAAATGCTTTCTGAGGTCAAGTCTGGCGTGTTGTTGCTGTTTAAGTTGGCTTGGCGGATGATACCATTCAAGGAAACATGAGAGGCAGATAATTGTAGAATTTTGTAGAAGGATAGAAGTCTGGTAGAGTGGAAATTGGATGATGAGGCATACAGGTCACAGATTAGGTGGGTAAGAGCAAGAGGCTGCTGTATTTGGAACCGTAAAGTAGCCAGGTGTAGGGTAGGATTGCGTCCAGAAACAGAGACATTCAATGTTAGGCCTTTTGGAGCATCTCCAAGGGGCAAGCAGATTTCAATAGTGCAAAAGCATGTTTTCTAAAAGAATGGATGTAAGATGAGATGAGATTCATCATGGCAAGAGAGGGCAGCATGGAGAGTTAGAAATCGTGGAAATGGTGTGGTGTCACCGCCAGACACCACACTTGCTAGGTGGTAGCCTTTAAATCGGCCGCGGTCCGCTAGTATACGTCGGACCCGCGTGTCGCCACTGTCAGTGATTGCAGACCGAGCGCCGCCACACGGCAGGTTTAGAGAGACGTCCTAGCACTCGCCCCAGTTGTACAGCCGACTTTGCTAGGAAAGGTTCACTGACAAATACGCTCTCATTTGCCGAGACGATAGTTAGCATAGCCTTCAGCTACGTCATTTGCTACGACCTAGCAAGGCGCCATTACCAGTTTATATTGAGATTGTAATTATGTATCATCAAGAGCGATGTTCTCCAATTATGGATTAAAGTTAAGTATTCCATAAGCTTTGTACTTTATTTATTAGACTCAACTCCTTTAATTGTTCCAGACCTCACGCCAGTCTGCGTGAGCTTAAACGTGTGCATTTCGGCCTCCTCTAGCAACACGGTGTTGGCTCTTCTGCCAACACATCAAATGGCAAGTAAATAAATAAGCACAGGGTGGAAAAGACAGAAAAACGGAAGAAAATCAAGGAAAAAAGTCAGAAAAATTAGAAAAATTCATATGAGAATGAGGGCAACAAAAGTCAGTTAGTACGGTTTGCCGAAAAGCAAATGTACAAAAAAGTGAAGAATTACATATAAAAAGGTAAGGGGATGGTGGGAAAGAAAACATCTGTCAAGTTTGCGAATAAATCGGTGAAAGATGTTTGAGAGAATGTCATGCTGTGTAATGAACCATCATAAACTGTTGACTGAAAATTTGTAAATAACAATTGAAATGTTATATGCAAATAAAAATGGACCTGTCCAAGAGCATGGAAATCAGTACTAGAAAAGATGTAGGAGCAAAGCGTTGATTAATCTTGGTGGTACAGATAAATAAAGAGATTAAAACCATGCTTTTTTACTATCAAAACTAAGGTCTCAGATTATTTTTCTTGAAACCTGCTTGTTTCTTGAGTTACTCCAAGAGGCTTAACATTGAAAGTCCCTGTTTCTGGGTGCAATCCTACCCTACACCAGACTCCTTTTCAGTTCCAAATACAGAAATCTCTTGCTCTTACCTGGCTGATCTGTGTCCAATATGCCTCATCAGCCAATTTACACTCTACCAGACTTCTCTCCTTCTACAAAATCTTACAGCTATCTGCCTCTCATGTTTCCTTGAATGGTATCATCTGCCAAGCCAACTTCAAACTGCAACAACATGCCAGACTTGACTTTAGAAAGCATTTCATGATTCTCCTAAACTGCCTGAAAAGTGGTATTTCCCTTCTTGTCCCTCTGTTGATCCCTAAACAGCCACACCATCAATCACCACTCCTCTCCTACAAACTGAGCTTGACCAACCTCTGTAACTATCTAAGGGTCTCAATTTCCGCCCCAAATCTGTATTTGATCATGCTGCTTTGATGAAGACCTACTTTCCTTCACATTTAATATCCATTGGAAATACCACTTTGCAACCAAATCCCAAAACCTTTCCAACAGCGAACCTGACATTGAACCCTGTCTTGAACAATTCAGACCCCGATCCCAACTTGATCCACCACCACTAACTCAAAATCATCCATTACAAGCCTTCCAAGAATTCCTCACATCCAGCATTACTTCACAACCCTTGCTCAGGTCCCTAATCTGTCCTCGGCAGAACTCCAGGTTCTGCATTCCCTAAAAGCTGATGACTCCATTATTATCCTCCCAGTAGACAAAGGATCTACCACTGCAGTACTTGATCAAAAGGAGTATGTTAGTGAAGGTCTATGCCAGTTGTCTGACACCTCTACATACAGCATATGCCATCAAGATCCCATCCCTGCAATTCAAACTGACCTGCAGTAGTAGTAGTAGTAGAGGGGTTTGTGGGCGCACGACAGCAAGGTCTTCAGCGCCCGTTCAGTATCCTAGTGAGACGGGTGTCAAGAAAAAAAAAAGCTCAGAACATTTACATAAAACGGAACATAAAACACGGGGAACAATCATTGGAAAATATGTGCTCACCCACACCGAAGCGTGGGATGAAGCAGGGCGTCAGCAGTAAAACATGGACAACACAGGAAGAAAATGAGAGAGGGAGCTAAAACAATGCAGCAGATGGAAGTGGCTGGCTGACCGCAAGGAAAAAAAGGGAGGAGTCAGCCACTCTGCAATACACTAAAACCTCCAGCCTAAAAGTTTAGGCCAGAGTCCAGACACATCACAAAACTTAAAAACCCTAGACACACACGTCTCATTGTTAGCTAAAACACAAGGCAGATCCCCATCAACTTGTGCTGCTGCCCTTGCATCACGGTATAAAATGCAGTCTGTTAAAATGTGCCGGACAGAGATGTGCACACCACAGGCATCACAAAACGGAGGATCCTCCCGCCGTAATAAATAGCTATGCGTCACAGGACAGTGCCCGATCCGAAGACGTGTGAGGGCCACCTCTACCCGCCTGAGCAACCGGCAGGAGGAACGCCACGGCCGAGTGGTTGACTTTACCGACCGCAGTTTATTGGCCGTCACCGCCAGCCATTCGTCCTCCCACAACTCCATGCACTTCCTGTGGAGTGCAGCGATGACTGACTGCAAGGGGATAGGACACTGGACCACATCCTGCTCTCTGCAGGCCTCCTTGGCAGCCCGATCAGCCTGTTCATTGCCCCATAGGCCGACATGACCAGGCACCCAGCAGGAGACCTCTTTACCCCGCTGTTGGAGCAAGTACAGTTGGCCATGTATCAGCTGGACCATCTCCTCCGTTGGGTATAGGTTCTGCAGTGATTGTAAGGCACTAAGAGAATCGGAGCAGAGAAGAAATCGATTGCCCCGAACACGATTCATCTGCTCCAGTGCCTTCAGGATCGCGTGGAGCTCCGCTGCGAAAACGGTATATTCAGCAGGGAGGCGAATCCGGGTAACATGATCAGGGAACACCACAGAACAGCCAAGGGAAGTCTCCTGTTTGGAGCCATCAGTATAAACGACAGTGAAACCATGATGCACATCTAAAATGTTAAAAAACAGTGACTGGAATGTAAAATCTGACGTGCCATCCTTCTTAAAACGAGTCAAATCTAAAATAAGTTTGGGTCTTTGGAGGAGCCAAGGTGGAGATCTGCTCCAACCGCGACGTAAAACACGAAGACCAGCCATAGACATTGCAGCGAGGCAATCCTGTGCGCGAATCCCATAGGGCTGCGTCGCACGTTGCCGGTTATGAAATAACCGTGCCAGAGGAGGCTGAGCAACGGTATGGTATGCAGGGGTGTATGGTGTGGACAAAGTTGTATACGCCTGGCGGACCGTAAGTAGCTGTCGCCGCATATGAAGTGGCGGTTCACCAGCCTCTGCACAGAGGCTTGGTATGGGGCTAGTTCGGAATGCCCCAGTGGCCAACCGAAGCCCTTCATGGTGCACAACGTCCAAAATCTTTAAGTAAGAAGGCCTCGCGGACCCATACACCGTGCACCCATAATCGAGCCGAGATCGCACAAACGCCCTGTAAAACTGGAGCAGACAGGTCCTGTCAGCTCCCCATGTACTGTGGCTAAGACATTTTAAAATACTTAAAGCCTGAAGCGACCGCCGTTTCAGGTCTTTAAGATGAGGTAACCACGTGAGCCTCGAGTCAAAAATGAGCCCCAGAAATCTCACCGTGTCTTTAAAAGACAGAATAGTGTCCCTCAAGCGCAACTCAGGAAAGGTGAAAATCGAACGAGAACGGTTAAAAAGAACACATACAGACTTCTCGGTGGAAAACTGAAAGCCACTCTTCAGTGCCCAGTCATCCAAACGCCTAATCGTAAGTTGCAACTGAGGAGTTGTCGTTGCAAGGCTTGAAGAAGAGCAGAACAAAGAGAAATCATCCACAAACAAAGAACACTGGACAGGGCTTTTCACTATGGACGTAATGCTATTAATAGCGATGGCAAAGAGAGTCACACTTAAAACGCTACCCTGAGGGACACCATTCTCCTGCTCAAAGCGATCAGACAGGACGTCACCAATTCGGTATCTAAAATATCGTGGCGAGAGGAAAGACTGAATAAAAAGAGGAAGACAACCACGAAAACCCCATTCGTGAAGGTGCTCCAGGATGAGCCGCCTCCAAGTGGTATCGTAGGCCTTCTCGATGTCGAAAAATACACCTATAAGGTGATGACGGCGTAGGAAAGCTTGTTGTATAGCCGCCTCCAGGAGGGCAAGGTTATCGAAGGTGGAACGAAACCTCCTGAACCCACACTGAAAGCGACTAAGGAGTTGCCGGGATTCTAACATCCAGACAAGGCGGCGGTTGACCATCCGCTCCAAGGTCTTCCCTATGCAACTAGTGAGGGCAATACTACGGTAGCTACTTGGGCTCGTGCGGTCTTTCCCAGGTTTTAAAAAAGGGATTAAAACTGCCTCACGCCACGCGTCAGGAAAGTGACCCGACACCCAAATGGCATTAAAAAGTGCGAGGAGGATTTCTTTGTTGCGCATTGTGAGGTGCCATAGCATACTGTAATGGATCCTGTCGTGACCAGGGGAAGTGTCACGAGCTCCAGACAATGCAGAATCCAGTTCCCACATAGAAAAAGGGCAGTTGTAAACTTCATGAGAGGTGGGCTGGAAGTTCAGACTACACCTCTCAGCAACCGCTCTATGACGCTGGAAACCTGGATCCTGACTGGTTGTGGCAGTAACTGTCGCAAAATATGCTGCCATAGTCTGGGCAATGTCTCGCGGATCTGTGTGGAGAGTGCCGTTATTCATTACAGCAGCTATGGGGCACCTCCCTCCTCTGCCAGAAATTCTCCTAATGGTCTCCCACACAATGGAACTTTTGGTGGAACGATTAATGGTGTTCAGGAACTTTTGCCACGACCTCTTCTTGCTCTCACGAATAATGCGGCGACATCTCGCCCTCGCCACCCGAAAGGCTGCAAGATTCGCAGCAGTCGGCCGACACTTGAACCGCCGCAGGGCCGCACGCCTGGTCCTGATTGCAGAGCGGCATTCGTCACTCCACCAAGGCACAGGTGGCCTTTTCCGGTGGCCTGTGGACTGTGGAATGGATACTGCAGCGGCGTGGTGGACCGTTTTGGTAATATGATCCACCCACACCTCAACATTCGCACAGTGTTCGAATTGGGCCAACTGGCTATAAAGTGTCCAGTCAGCTCCACTGAGCACCCATCGTGGTGGTCTCCTTTCGGGGCCCACGCCATCTGGCAGGTGAATCCAGATTGGGAAATGATCACTGCCGTGCAAGTCAGCGACCACTTCCCAGTGAGCACTAGCGGCAAGAGCTGGAGAGCAAAACGAGAGATCTATGGCAGAGAATGACCCAGTCGCCGTGCAGAAATGAGTACTCTGTCCTCCATTGAGCAAGTAGGCACAGGATGACAGGAGAAGCCTCTCAATTGCTCTACCCCTGGGGCAGGTAATTGCAGAGCCCCAAAGCACATTGTGGGCATTAAAATCACCACAAATAATGAATGGCTGGGGGAGCTGTGTAAGAAGGTCGGTGAGGGCCGCTTCATCAAGAGCATCATGTGGGGGCAAGTAAAGTGAGCATACAGTCAATGGATGACGCACGTGCACGGACACAGCAACGGCCTGTAGAGTCGTCGTAAGTGAGAGAGGCGAGGAATGGTAGTCCGTCCTGACGAAAATACCTACGCCTCCTCTAGCTCTCTCTCCACTCAGGTCGTCCTTTTTATGGAGTGTATAGCCTCGTATCTCAGGGGAGTATGATGGATGGAAATACGTCTCCTGGAGACAGAGACACAGTGGTCTACCCTGAGAAAGTAGACGAAGTTCCTCCACATGCGTCCTGAACCCTTGTAAGTTCCACTGGAGTATGGGAGCCATCTATGTTGGGGGTAGCACCTTCATCCTGTCTCTCCGACGGGGTGGGGAGACCGCAGCAGGTGGAGGGGCAGGCGTGGGACGAGATGATTGCCCCACACATACATCGTACTCCATCAACTCTGGGGAAGAGTCAGATGAAGCCTCGCGTAAAACAACATCCGCATGGTCGGATGGTTTACCACGGGATTTGACCCGCTGTTGCTGCTGCACAGTAGCTTTCTGTGGCTTGGTGGACTTGGGGGGAGCGGATGTGGGAGTGGTAATTGGCGCACTGGGCTTGGGGACAACCTCAGCTGTTGGAGGCGCGAGGGGCTGGACCAAGTCCGCCACTGTACCTTTGTCTGCCGTGCGAGGAGGGGCTACTGGCTCTGGAACATTGGCTGCGTTGCAAGTGCACTGACAGCTACAGGTGTTAGTGCCAACACTCACCACCTCAGTCTGCGTTGAGGCATCGACTTTTGGAGTAGGCTTCTGTACCAGGGATGCAAAAGATGTAGCAAATGTGGGAGGTTGCATCGACTTATAAATCTTCTTGGCCTCACCATAGGGGATACGCTTGGTTGTTTTTATTTCCTGCACCTTGCGTTCCTCTAAAAATATGCGGCAGTCCCTACTCCAAACAGGGTGGTTCCCAGAGCAATTAATACATTTAGCCGGAGACGAGCAACCAACTCCTTCATGAGCAGCTTGACCACAGTTTCCACAAGTCGCTTCGCCTTTACAGCCTAAGGTGGTATGCCCAAAACGCTGGCATTTGAAACAGCGCATTGGGGCCGGGAAATAAGGCCTCACACTAAGGCAAAGGAAGCCAGCTTTAACATGTTCGGGAAGTTTTGTGCTACTGAAGGTCAGAATAAAGGAGTCGGATTTGACAAGAGTGCCATCAACCCTCTTCATGATGTGTTGGACATCAACGATACCTTCCGGAGCCCACTCACGTTGCAGTTCTTCCTTGGGAATATCAGCTAGATCCCGGCATGTCACAACACCTTTGCTATAGTTCAAGGTGCTGTGCAGTTCAGTGTCTATGGCATACTCTCCAAGGCATTTAGCAGATTGGAGGTTAGTTGCTTGCTGAGAAGTGGAAGTTTCCACTAGCAAGGTCCCATTACGTAAGCGCTTCACCGATTTTAAGGAGCCACAGATTCCCTCCAATCCCTTTTGAATATAGAAGGGCGAAACCTTCTCGAAACTACCCTCCTTCCGTTTCACAATGAGAAACACATTCGGATTACCAGAATGCATTCTGTTACCTAAGACTGGACTTTTCAAAGAAGCGCCGGAGTCAGGGGGACTGACTGCACGGGCCCTCTTAAGAGACTGGGTGTTAGAACCTTCCAGCGGCCCACCCTTTCCGCTGGGAGGAAGAAAAGAGGATTTCGAAGGATCCATCTCGGTCCCACGAGCAGCTAGGGAACTAGAAGTCCACCTAGACAGAGCCCCGCGTGCCTAGGTAAGCCTTATACAACTGAGGTGCGGCAGGTTCCCCAGAGGTTGCCCGCTATCGACTGTTCCACCTCAACAGCCATGCATCTCATCGGCGCGCAGCACACCTTGAGATTGAGGGGTTTTTTATAGAGGTTAATTCCATCCTCGCGATCCGGGCAGTCAAGCCAAGATCCCCATTCCCTGAGACACACAACGTTCCACCGCCGCGCCGCACGGTGGTCGTTGAAGTATGCCCAGAGGTTACGGTGACAGGGGACTGGCGGCGCTTACCAGTCCCCAGCTCAGGAACCCCGGGGTCGCCAAGCCCGTACCCAGCAAATGAATGCTGAGCCCCTGGGGGCTCAAACTGACCTGCAGTCCCTCCTTAAAACCTCAGGCCCCTCACAAGGACTAATACCTCAATCCATAGAACTTCTCATCCCACCCAAACCACGCACACCAACATTTTACCTTCTTCCTAAGATCCACAAACCCAATCATCTTGGCCATCCTATAGCCGCTGGCTTTAAAGTGCCCACCAAAGAATATCTGCCTTAGATGATCAACATCTGCAACCCATAGAACAAATACTCCCTTCCTACATCAAAGATACCAAACATTTCCTAGATCATCTGAAATCTGTGCCCATCCCACTCCCAACACACACCTTGCTTGTCATCATTGATGCTACCTCGCTCTTTACCCACATCCCCCATGTACATGGCCTGTCTGCTGCTGAACATTTCCTCTGTCAGCGCCCACCTGATTCCAAAACTATGAAATCCTTCTACTCGCCTTAATCAACTTTATACTTGCCAACAATTACTTCACCTTGAGGGGCAGACATACAAACACATCACGGGTACTGCCATGGGAACCGGGATGGCTCCTTCCTATGGCAACCCTTTCATGGGTCACTTGGAGGAGGCTTTCCTAGGATCCGGAAATTTTGACCCCCTGGCTTGGTTTAGATACATTGATGACATATTTACCTTATGGACTCATGGTGAGGCTCACCTGCTAAAATTCCTGGTAACTCTGACTACCTTCTCCAAATTAAATTTCACATGGTCCTTTTCTGAAACCCATGCCACTTTCCTTGATACTGATCTAGTCCTCAATGAAGGCCAGCTACACAGTTCTGTCCACATAAAGCCTACCAACAAACAACAGTACTTACATTTTGTCTGTTGCCATCCTTTCCATATCAAATGTTCCCTCCCATACAGCCTTGGCATCCGAGGCAAACATATTTGTTCGGATGCAAACTCTTTACAGCAATACACCACTATTCTCACCTTAGCCTTCGCTGCACATAATTACCCCACCAGCCTAGTTAAGAAGCAGATTTCCCGGGCCATTGCATCCAATCCTGGTTCTGCTCATCCCTCCAAAAAGCAGCTTCGGGGCACACCATTGGTGACCCAGTATTACCCTGGTCTGGAATGTGATAGTCAGCTACTTCAACAGGGCCATAACTTCCTAAAATATGCCCTGAAATGAGGTCCATTCTGTCTGAAATTTTGCCCACGACACCTAGAATAGCTTTCTGTTGCCCTCCAAATGTCCACAATATTCTTGTCAGACTCTATGCTCCTTCTGCACCCATATCTCTACCCTATGGCTCCTACCTCTGTGACTGTCACTGCTGCAAGACTTGCCCTATGCACCCTCCTACCAACCACCTTAATAGCCCTGTAACTGGCAAAACATATATGATCAAAGGGAGAGCCACCTGTGAAATGACACGTCATATACCAGCTGTTATGTAAACACTATTCAGCCTTCTACATCGGCATGACTACCACCAAATTATGTATTAGAATGAATGGGCATAGGCAGAGGGTATATATTGACAACTTGCAATATCCTGTTGCAGAGTATGCTCTACAACATGACAATCATGTCCTTGGTGGCTGTTTCACCACACACGCCATCTGGATTCTTTCTCCAGCCACCAGTTTCTCAGAACTCCACAGGTGGAATCTAGCACTACAACATTGGTTCTTGCCATCCAAATGGTCCTAATTTACATTAATTTCTCCCGTCACAGCATTTCTTTACTGTAACTACCCTTGCTTCACTCTGTTTTAGTTTTCTACATCTTTCATTGTCTTTCCCATCTATTTTTTATTGCCCAACTCCCACCTCTGTATGTACAATGCACTTATATTTTCACTCTTATTAACTCATGCATGATGTTTAAGCAGTAATCTCTGTATGTATATTACCGTGTCTTCCACCTTTAAGCTCTCATGTTTTTGAATCTCATCTGATACAGTCCCAATGATCAGTCTTTCCTTCTTATCCCGTACGATAAATCTCCCCTGACCCGCGGTTCTGGGTGCCTTTCCTGAAATGATGTACCTCTTTTCCTAGACCTCTCCAGTCCTTTTCCTTCACCCCTCTTCCTTCGCCTTCAACCCTTCTGCCTCAAGAAGTCGCTTCTGGCTCCGAATGCTTGTCAATTACAACTGTATTTTGTGTGTGTATTCTGCCGCCGCTTGGTAAGTAGATTTTTTATCTATCCAATTAAATGATTTTATCAATAACTGATTGTTTTCATTGTTATACTTAAACTTAAGAAAGCCATACAAGACAGTTTGCCTGACTGTATGAGAGCATACCCTGAAGTGTTTGCTCCTTCCTGACACACCTTTTTTCTTCACAATCTCATTGGCACCTGTGCTGTCAGCAATGACCTGCAGGCGCAGTCTAACAAATTCAGAACACTTCTTCTCATGTAGAAAATCTACAAACCATTCCACCTCTTTACATTTTTCAAACATGGCAATGTGGAGGTTGCCGCAATGGATTTCTTTTTGCCATTCTAGCTGATTTCTGCTCCAGCTAATACAACTGTGTACTCTGTTATAGACTCACTGTCAGGTGGGCCATTTGCCCACTTGGCATCACTGAATGCGCTAGTGTCAGAACAACGGGCTCCAAAACATAAATACAAATCTTTAGTTCGCTGCATATAGTAAAACACCCAGTTTACTCTGGCTCTGTGAGAAACACATGGCATAGAATTGAATGACCCAACCTTCCTGCAATAAAGGCAATATCAGGTTGAGTACACATGAGATATGCAGCAAACAACCGAATGCCTTTTGGTACAATTTTTGATCAGTTGACTTACCATCCTCGTCTAAAACAAAATTATTGTCGTATATGATGTAGCTATGCCCTTGCACTCATGCATTTTAAATTCTCTTAGTATCTACTGAATGTAGCTAGTTTGGTTTAATTTTACCTGCCCTTGAGACTATTCACTCTCAAGTCCTAGAATAAGCAATATGCCATTCATTTCTTTAATGTTAATTTGAGATTTCAAAACATCCTTGAATGTTACAATCCTCTCTTCCTCACCTATTACACCATCATCATCAAAGTGGACCCTAATGATCAAATTATTAGAGAAGAATACACAAGGATCATTTTTACATTACTTCAAACATAAATTTATCATCACAGAGCAAAAAATCATTCCAATCCTTAGCTGCCTGGTGAAGCCCATACAAACTCTCGTTCAATAAACACACTTTATTCCACCCACTAGACGATTTTGGCTGTTCCATGAAAGAGAAGCCACTTATGTGGTTATTCAGATAAGCAGTGTCTACATCAATGTGTTTGATTTTACACCCCCTTATTAATGCTATTACTATCAGAATCCACAAGCTACTTTGCCTCATCACTTGGCTGTAGGTTTCCCAGTAATCTACTTCAAATATCTGGCTATGGCTATAACCCAAAGCTACTAACCTTGCTTAAAATTTAGTAATATCACCTTCTCTGTTTTACTTCAGTGTACATATCCACTTACTATAACATGACCAGCTTTTGATCTGTCAACAACTTGCCATGTATTTTACCCAATGGCTTAGCAAACATAACTGGCACCTGGAGAGTGATACTTTATTGGTGCCCCCCCCCCTCCCTCCCGCCCCCATCAGCCCTGCAGGACTAATATTTTATTGGCACCCCATCCCCCACTCCACCCTCCTTGGCACTCAGTGTACTTTATTGGCACAGCCCCTTCGGAAACTCATATAGTAAGATAATACATAGAATTTACTCTAACAATAATATATTTTCAGCAAAATCTTGTTTGTATTGGAGACAATTTGGTGCCTCCTTGCCTCCCCTCACTGTGTCACTGATTATAGCGTTTTAGGCTACTCGTATCTGACTCCATAGCTGCATGCCATTTGTCCCTGCTAACTGAGGCTGAGGCCTCTTTTACTGATGTTGGATCAGACAGATTCACCTGACACACAGTAACTGAAGAACATGCAAAGACACATGAACCACAGTTTTTTAGTTTCACAGAGATAAAGACTTTGTTATTTGCACTGGAAATTTCACTTTCCAACACTGCATCCTATTCCTCACACACACACACACATCACTATCTTCCCTTCTGGTAATTACACCATTTTCTCTACCATTTTGAAATTCCACCACTGCAGCTCGGTGGTCAGCATTTGCGGCATAAGTGCTGTGTACCACATTCTGTTGCAAGCTTGCAGACACCACAGAGTCATTTGGCATATTTACGCTTACTTGTGAGTATTTGAAATGCTTCCTCCAATTCAGAATCCTGCTGAGTGTGAAATATGGGCTGTGATTCATTTCCTTTATGCTAAAGGCATGAAAGTGCTGAAATTCATCATCAGTTCAGTGATGTGTATGGAGAAAACATGAGCAGTGGGATGGTATGGGAATGGACGAGAGCTTTTAAAGATGACTGTACAAATGTGTATGATAGGAATGAAGCGGGCAACCTTCAGTCATTACTGATGATTTGGTGCAGAAATTTGATCAAACAGTGAGAGAGAACAGACACTTTACTATTTTGGCATTAAGTGGAGCATTTCCTCAAGTGTCAAGAAGTGCGCTTTATGCAACTGGTACAGAACCAGGTTGTGATGATTGTATAATTAGGAGGCAGATTTCTATGAGGATGGAATTCAAAAGTTGGTTTTATGATACAATAAGTGCCTCACTGTTGATGGGAATTATGTAGAAAAGTAGAGGAAAGTACTGCTAAGAAAAGACTTTCTTTCCAAAGCAGTACTTACCTAAAAAACATGTCTTGTATCTATCTTCTTCTCTGACATCAGATTGGCCCCCATCACCTCAAATGCTTGCTGACTCGTCTATATCATCTGCTACTGGTTATGCATTCCTTGGTGGTGTGTTATCACCATCTGTTGATAGATCTAAGAAGCTTAACTAACTGCTGTCAACTCATTGCTGTGTGGATCAGCTGTTGTACTCTGTTTTGTGTTTGCTTGCCCCAGAAGACACAGTTATTCGTTTACAGTAGCCTCCAGAAGAAACACTCTCTCTTCTCAAAAGGATTATTCTCTATCCAAGGTATCACAGGCAATATCATTTTGTCTTGCTTCCACTCTAAGATAAACATATTCTTCTGCTTGTTCCCAGAGTTTGTCAGATGTCAATGTGCTTGTCAAGGCTCCACAGCCAAATAACTTGTGAATTTTCAAATCTTCTTTAACAAATTCTTTCTGCTTCCAGGCTTCATATGAGATTTTTCCAGCAGCAAGAGATCTTTGTCTCTGTCCAAGGCACCACAGGTGATATCCTTTTGATCTTGCTTCCACTCCAAGATAAACACATTCTTCTGCTCATTCCCTGAGTTTGTCAGATGTCAATATACTTGTCGAGACTTTGCAGCCAAATACGAGGTGTGTTTTTTTAAGTAAGCACCATTTTGAAATTAAAAAAAGATGTGCTAAGATATCTCAGTAATTTTATTTTTATGTGAAAGCCTGTATCTTAATCTACTTTTCTACATAATTTCTGTCAATATTGAGGCACTTGTCATAATGTTGTAGCAGTTTTTGAATACCCTCCTCATAGAAGTCTGCTGCCTGACTTGTTAACCACTGCATCACCACTGTTTTGACTTCGTCATTGTCTTGAAGACACTGATTGCCCAGGTGTTTCTTTAAGTGCACGAACTGATGGTAGTCACTGGGCGCAAGATCGGGCCTGTATGGAGGATGATCTAGAGTTTCCCATTGAAAAGATGTGATGCGATCTTTGGTCTGATTCGCCACATGCAGATGGGCATTGTCTTGCAGCAAAACGATGCCCTTGCCCAGCTTGCCACATCTTTTGTTCTGAATTGAACAGTGCAGACTGTGCAATGTCTTACAGTAAGCTGCTGCATTGATTGTCTCATTACGAGGCAGAAATTCCACAAGTAATACTCCTTTTCTGTCCAAAAAAACTGTGCACATGATTTTCCGGACAGGAATTGTTTGTATAAACTTCACTTTTCTGGGTGAATCTGAATGCTGCCATGCCATGGATTGCTGCTTTGATTCTGGTGTGACGTAGGCCACCAATGTTTCATCGCCCGTAACAATTTGGCTTAAGAAATAATCACCGTCATTGTAGTACCACTCAAGGAAAGTCAATACAGAATCCAAATATTTGGTTTTGTGCACATCCATCAATGTTTTTGGTACCCAACGTGCGCAGTTTTCAGTAATTCAAGTGCTCAGTCACAATGACCTTGGCAAAGAGAGACATAATGTCTGATAGGATAGTTGCAATCAGTGATTTTACAATGTAACTTTTAATCCATCTTGATTGCAAAATGTTTATTCATATGACCGGTTTTGGTTCCTTTAGAATCATCTGTAGATCTGATATTTCGGTTACAGGAGTAACCCGTCCAAATACAGCAACTTTCACATTTTCCAGTTGGAAACTCTGCAGTTTCTTCCGTCTCACATGCTGCACATACCTTAAACTCCACAAAAAAAACTCACACACACCATTTTTCTGCTTAGCACTTTCACTACTGAATACCTTGAGGGGTTGTTCAGGTATGTAGCATAATAATGTGCTCAACCAAGGAAGTCTGTCTAATGCAACACCCATCACTATGTACCAGTTTCAGTAGTACCTTTTTCTTTGTACGTAGCATTCAGTGTACTGTGGGCAAACTTCTCTGCATTCAAGTCTTTAGTTCCATTTAACAATCAAGTTCCAATCCAGTTCTTTCACTAGAAGCACTTGATTTTACTGCCTTCATGATAACATTTCCCTTACCTGCCACTTTGGTAGCTTTCCCTTCAACCAGTTGCACTTCTCCAAAGTTACCCATCTCTAAGTTCTGTAACATCTCTTGGTGACAAGTCACATGATGTGCCTCTCTGGAATCCAGAACCCACACTTTCCCATCAGCACCTCTTCCACTCACTCTCATAGCCACTATTTCAAATGGTTCAAATGGCTCTGAGCACCATGGGACTTAACATCTGCGGTCATCAGTCCCCTAGAACTTAGAATTACTTAAACCTGACTAACCTAAGGACATCACACACATCAATGCCCGAGGCAGGATTTGAACTTGCGACCGTAGCAGTCGCGTGGTTCCGGACTGAAGCTCCTAGAACAGCTCGGCCAATGCGGCTGGCTCTTTACACTTACACTTGATGAGTCTTCACTGTTTGAATCATTTGTAGCACTGCTGAGCTAGCACCTACTTACCCTGCATGCTGATTTCTTGGGAATCCTCTGTTTGCTCGGAAATGCCCCTGCCTGTTTTTCATGGGAATGTGGTCATTCCTTGGAGATGTGGTGTGCTTGATCACAGAAGAAACAGTCTGTTTCTGCTTAACATGTTCTTTTCCCCTTTTTGGTTTTGTTTATGATCTTGTAGCAACTCCAGACAAACCTGTGTTGTTTCTGACCTGCATGTAGTCTAATACCCCAATTTAAACTGACGTTCCTTCATCAAGTTTCATAATAAAATGTATATTTTATAATGTAATTGAATATAATAGAGGGAAACATTCCACGTGGGAAAAATATATCTAAAAACAAAGATGATGTGACTTACCGAACGAAAGTGCTGGCAGGTCGATAGACACCCAAACAAACACAAACATACACACGAAATTCAAGCTTTCGCAAACAATGGTTGCTTCGTCAGGAAAGAGGGAAGGAGAGGGAAAGATGAAAGGATGTGGGTTTTAAGGGAGAGGGTAAGGAGTCATTCCAATCCCGGGAGTGGAAAGACTTACCTTAGGGAGAAAAAAGGACAGGTATACACTCGCACACACACACATATCCATCCACACATACACAGACACAAGCAGACATTTGTAAAGGCAAAGAGTGTAAGTTCCAACAAATGAGTATGGGAGCATGGAACAATAGAGAAACACTGAACATGCAAACCTATGCGACAGAGAAAGATACAGGATAACAACTCTGTGTCTAACAATCACCAAGTAAAAGAGACTAGCCAGTCTCATTCCTCCCTGTAACCAAAGTCCAATACAATGAGTCACAAAACTCCCATAGTCTTCTTGCAACTGCTACTGCAGCACTGCCATGCAACTGGCATGTATAATCACACTCTAAAAGCAAATCTATACTCATTGTTTCACATTTTGAAACACATAATAATTTCCGTTGCATAAAACACAATATAGTAATTTATCTTTCAAATTTTATGTGTTTATTTATAAAATAGATCTAAAAACAAAGATGATATGACTTACCAAATGAAAGTGCTGGCAGGTCGACAGACACACAAACAAACACAAACATACACACAGAATTCAAGCTTTCGCAACAAACTGTTGCCTCATCAGGAAAGAGGGAAGGAAAGGGAAAGACGAAAGGATGTGGGTTTTGGGAGAGGGTAAGGAGTCATTCCAATCCCGGGAGCGGAAAGACTTACCTTAGGGGGAAAAAAGGACGGGTATACACTCGCACACACACACATATCCATCCACACATATCATCTACCTAAATTTATAAAATAGGGTTGATAAATTGAGGAAATAAATCAACATTTTAAAAACCAATTGACAACAGAAACAGTTTAATTTATTGTACAATTTAAATTACACAGCCTTCAAATACTGACGTTTATTCAGAACCTGATACATCACAAGCTGAAATATTGGAATCAAATTCTGAGGGATTGTTGTCATTACTATCCCTGTCTGTAACCGTAAAATTTTGTCAACTTTTAAGGGTGTTCAGTCCCCAAGGACTGGCTTTAAATAGTCATTCATGTACCACCCACAAGATTCAGAATGTAGTTTTACAGAATAAGGGTCAGTAGCATTATGCCACATAAATTTTACATATGCTGTGTGAAAAATTTTTTAGTTTACTGATTTCCAGAATGGTGAAATCATATTTTATTTGAAGCTGTTAATTTTTTCATAATTTTTTTCATTTTTTTTCTATACAATTCGTTTGGAAAATACAAAATCTCTATCATTAACACTTTTGCACTACTTTATGCCATACATAAGAACAGAAAACTCTTAAACCACCTCAGTTTTTTCATCAATGAGAATGTCAGCATCATCTGTTGTTGTTTTTGTTGTTGTTGTTGTTGTGGTCTTCAGTCCTGAGACTGGCTTGATGCAGCTCTCCATGCTACTCTATCCTGTGCAAGCTTCTTCATCTCCCAGTACGTACTGCAGCCTACATCCTTCTGAATCTGCTTAGTGAATTCATCTATTGGTCTCCCTCTACATTTTTTACCCTCCACGCTGCCCTCCAATACTAAATTGGTGATCCCCTGATGCCTCAGAACATGTCCTACCAACCCATCCCTTCTTCTAGTCAAGTTGTGCCACACACTCCTCTTCTCCCCAATCCTATTCAGTACCTCCTCATTAGTTATGTGATCTACCCATCTAATCTTCAGCATTCTTCTGTAGCACCACATCTTGAAAGCTTCTACTCTCTTCTTGTCCAAACTATTTATCATCCATGTTTCACTTCCATACATGGCTACACTCCATACAAATACTTTCAGAAATTACTTCCTGACACTTAAATCTATACTCGATGTTAACAAATTTCTCTTCTTCAGAAACACTTTCCTTGCCATTGCCAGTCTACATTTTATATCCTCTCTACTTCTACCATCATCAGTTATTTTGCTCCCCAAATAGCAAAACTCCTTTACTACTTTAAGTGTCTCATTTCCTAATCTAATTCCCTCAGCATCACCTGACTTAATTTGACTACATTTCATTATCCTTGTTTTGCTTTTGTTAATGTTCATGTTATATCCTCCTTTCAAGACACTGTCCATTCCGTTCAACTGCTCTTCCAAGTCCTTTGCTGTCTCTGACAGAATTACAATGTCGTCGGTGAACCTTAAAGTCTTTATTTTTTCTCCATGGATTTTAATACCTACTCCGAATTTTTCTTTTGTTTCCTTTACTGCTTGCTGAATATACAGATTGAACAACATCGGGGAGAGGCTACAATCCTGTCTCACTCCCTTCCCAACCACTGCTTCCCTTTCATGTCCCTCGACTCTTTATAACTGCCATCTGGTTTCTGTATGAATTGTAAATAGCCTTTCGCTCCCTGTATTTTACCCCTGCCACCTTCAGAATTTGAAAGAGAGTATCCCAGTCAACATTGTCAAAAGCTTTCTCTCAGTCTATAAATGCTAGAAACACAGGTTTGCCTTTTCTTAATCTAGCTTCTAAAATAAGTTGTAGGGTCAGTACTGCCTCACGTGTTCCCATATTTGTATGGAATCCAAATTGATCTTCCCTGAGGTCGGCTTCTACCAGTTTTTCCATTCGTCTGTAAAGAATTCGCGTTAGTACTTTGCAGCCGTGACTTATTAAACTGATAGTTTGGTAATTTTCACATCTGTCAATGCCTGCTTTCTTTGGAATTGGAATTATTATATTCTTCTTGAAGTCTGAGGGTATTTCCCCTGTCTCATACATTTTGCTCCCCAGATGGTAGAGTTTTGTCAGGACTGGCTCTCCCAAGGCTGTCAGTAATTCTAATGGAATATTGTCTACTCCCGGGGCCTTGTTTCGAATTGGGTCTTTCAGTGCTCTATTAAACTCTTCACGCAGTATCATATCTCCCATCTCATCTTCATCTACATCCTCTTCCATTTCTATAACATTGCCCTCAAGTACATCACCCTTGTGTTGACCCTCTATATACTCCTTCCACCTTTCTGCTTTCCCTTCTTTGCTTAGAACTGGGTTTCCATCTGAACTCTTGATATTCATACAAGTGGTTCTCTTTTCTCCAAAGGTCTCTTTAATTTTCCTGTAGGCAGTATCTATCTTACCCCTAGTAAGATAAGCCTCTACATCCTTACATTTGTCCTCTAGCCATGGCTGCTTAGCCATTTTGCACTTCCTGTCGATTTCATTTTTGAGACGTTTGTATTCCTTTTTGCATGCTTCATTTACTGCATTTTTATATTTTCTCCTTTCGTCAATTAAATTCAATATTTCTTCTGTCAACCAAGGACTTCTACTAGCCCTCTTCTTGTTACCTACTTGATCCTCTGCTGCCTTCACTACTTCATCCTCCAAAGCTACCCATTCTTCTTCTACTGTATTTCTTTCCCCCATTCTTGTCAATTGTTCCCTTATGCTCTCCCTGAAACTCTGTATAACCTGTGGTTTATTCAATTTATCCAGGTCACATCTCCTTAAATTGCCACCTTTTTGCAGTTTCTTTAGTTTTAATCTACAGTTCATAACCAATAGATTGTGGTCAGAGTCCACATCTGCCCCTGGAAATGTGTTACAATTTAAAACCTGGTTCCTAAATCTCTGTCTTACCATTATATAATCTATCTGAAACCTGTCAGTATCTCCAGGCTTCTTCCATGCATACAACCTTCTCTTATGATTCTTGAACCAATTGTTAGCTATGATTAAGTTGTGCTCTGTGCAAAATTCCACCAGGCGAATTTCTCTTTCATTTCTTACCCCCAATCCATATTCACCTACTATGTTTCCTTCTCTTCCTTTTCCTACTATCGAATTCCAGTCACCCATGACTATTAAATTTTCGTCTCCCTTCACTATCTGAATAATTTTTTTTTATCTCATCATACATTTCTTCATCATCTGCAGAGCTGGTTGGCATATTGACTTGTACTACTGTCGTAGGTGTGGGCTTCGTGTCTATCTTGGCCACAACAATGCGTTCGCTGTGCTGTTTGAGTAGCTTACCCGCACTCCTTTTGTTTTATTCATTATTAAACCCACTCCTGCATTACCCCTATTTGATTTTGTATTTATAACCCTGTATTCACATGACCAAAAGTCTTGTTCCTCCTGCCACCGAACTTCACTAATTCCCACTATATCCAACTTTAACCTATCCATTTCTCTTTTAAATTTTCTAACCTACCTGCCCGATTAAGGGATCTGACATTCCACGCTCCGATCTGTAAAATGCCAGTTTTCTTTCTCCTGATAACGACGTCCTCCTGAGTAGTCCCCGCCTGGAGATCTGAATGGGGGACTATTTTACCTCCGGTATATTTTACCCAAGAGGACACCATCATCATTTATCCGTACAGTCATCTGTGAATAATGCAAACGTTTTTTGCAGATTAGAATTTTGCAAATATTTTAAATGGTCTCACTTTTTCCCTTATTGCAGAAAGCAGTGGTTTAATCACAGCCTGTAAATGTGTGGAATGTTGGTAGTCTTTGACGTGATGGAGATCCTGACTTTGATGCTAATTCTGCGCAGTTGATACACAGAAGGTCTTCCTATACTGTTTTTTGTCTTAGCTGCTAAACCAGTCAACCAAATTTCAGATCCAGAAAGTTTATGCACATTGGCCAGTAAAGTGATTAAAACTTTGCTAACATGAAACTCAATCCAAATATCTGCTTCTTCATGTTGAGATTCATAATGAATTTCTTCAGTTTTTACAACATGATTTTCATTTATTTGATAAGAGTAGCACTGAACTCCCAATGGTTATGAAGACTTTCTTAGTTCTCATTATTGATGCCAAATGGTCATTTCCCAATAATAGGCTAAGAACTGTACCAAAGTCTTAAGATTTTCCAAACAACTGGGACTGGGTTGCAGAGGCCCTGTAATTATATACAGAATACTGTTTCAAATCCTTGTCAATTCTGATGTTCAGAATCTTCGACCAAAAGCATTAAATAGCAATTGAATATAATATGCATTACTTGAACAAAGTTTTATGAGAATAGATGCAGTTATTTTATCAAAGATGTGTGAGAAGGAGATTTGATCTGGTTTAAGAAGTAAAATCCCTCAAGTATTTCAATGGTGATTTGTGTTGGCTGAACCATGTGGACTTTAGACTTGAATTTCTTGGCTAATATAGACTTGTCTGTCTTCAGCATTTCAGCAGTACACGAGAAAAGAGCAGCAGCACTGGTAGTAGTGGTAATGTTAAATGATGTTCTACACTTAGTTTTTATCGAGGCTAATTGACAGTAGCTGACCGCAGATGCCTCATTCCATTTTTAGTACTGCCTGTTTATTCACCTAAGATCTGGAGACACACTGTGACGTAGAATTAAGAATTCTGTTTCATGATGTCTGTTTCTCAAATCTTCCTATAACAGCATCACATTGAGAAAGAAAAGTTAACTTTTGTTGACTTACAACTTACTTAGTAGTAAGAAGGAAACCAGTAACATTGGATGATGTCACTTTACCTGCAGAAATATTAAATAAAACATTTTTGTCAATACTGTCATCAAGCAGATTAATGATATTTCTAATAGTTTTAATAATACTGTGATGACTTCCTTTATGTGTCCTTATTCTGCCTTTTTCCAAAGAATATGGTTTATATTCTTGTTGTGACAAACCAATATTCTTTTCGGTAGCAGTCAATATTCTTCTTCTCATACTATGCTCGAGAGCCCATCTTCGACTTGCACATATGGAATCCAAAGTAAGATTATTAGCTGAGTGCAGATTTGCCTTTTGAGCATGCTTCTACACTTCATATATGCAATACACAACTGTTTCACAATGTTTTTATACATGCCAGTCGCTAGGCAGAAGTAGTTGTTGCAAGAAAACTACGGGAACAGAATTACTCATTATCTCAGACTCTGGTTACACAGAGAAATGAGCATGCCCTCTATATCTTTTACTCAGCAGCTGTCTCGCATGCAGCGGTTGTTCTGCATCTTTCTCTCTCGTATATATTTCTACATTCAGTGTTTTCCCACCGTAACATGTGACTTTTGCAGATCTCTACATCTCGATCCTTTCGTAGCTCCAGCGCTTGTAGTGCGTTGCTGCTTAACTGCTCTTTTCATTCGGTTGTTAAATCTGCTCTTTTTGGTATGTCTGCTCCACGTGCCAGTCTTGTTACACTATTGCTCTTTATTGCGTGCAAATAGGGACACCAGCCTGCTCATGAAGGTCCCTAGTGGGGAAGTATCTGAGAAAGTGCAGGACAAGACAGAGAGCTTTTATTCTGCACTTTCTGTAGTATCTCTGTGTGGACGTGGGTAGCATTGCCCTACACAACAGAAGTGTATTCTAAAATGGGCCTAATAAGGGCCAAGTGTAGTGTTAGACCGCATTGGGTAGATAGCATCATTGTTGGGTTTAAGACTGGGTAAGGCATGCGTAGGTGACCCAACGCTTTACCCTCTTACTTCGTGGATGTGAGGTCCCAAGGTCATGTGCCAATCTTGGGTCACACTGAGATATTTCCCGGTTCATAACCAAGGTATGGGCCTCACAGGATAGGAAGTGGTACTAAAGCTGAAGAGAGCTTTTCCTGTTGATGACTAGGGCTTGGCTCTTGGCAGTGTTCATCTTGAGTCGCCATTTGGTTGTCCAGCATCCAAGGTTATCGCTTGCTCTTGCGGATGACATCTCATTATGTGCACACTGAGACTGCACACAATGAGTGCTGTGTCACCTGAATAAAGAGCTAGCTCAATTCTCTGAGGTTTTGGGATGTCAGACCTGTGCAGCACTCCCACCTACAGGGGTCTGTACTCAGCCCCCTGTGCCACATTCTCGTGCTCAATTATTGAAACTTAAAACCATGAAAGCCCTAGGATAGGCTCACTTTTGCTATATATGATGGTATCAGGAATCTTGATGAGGGTAATTTACTCCTAAACACTTCCCTGTTTGGACCTGACAACCCTTCATTATTGCCTGGAAAAGGTTAATCAACCTGACTTTGGTGTTTTATTTACATTTTTTACTTCTGATTGATAGCAATTTTTTTTAAAGAAACTGCATGAGGGTAAGTAAATACTCAAAAAAATTTAATTACATGATCTTTAATTAAAAACAGCTGTGCGCAGATATGGGGTAGGAATCGTGACACATTTTGTTTATTTATACATTATAATATATAAAATATACATTTTATTAGGAAATTCAATGAGGGAAGGTCAGATTGTGTCAGGATCTTAGCCTAATGTGCTTTGGCTTCTTCTCGGCCCTTGGTGGACTCAGGATGTGGTTCCAGATGCTTCTCTTCTAACTCTAATCTGTTGATGACAATGTCCCTGGTCAATCTGTATTTCTCTCTTTCTAAACCACTTATGAGACCTTCATACTTCTCCGGAGGCAGCCCAACAAGCATGAAGCCTGCAACTGTTTAATCAAAAGATGAGGCTCCCCTGCTTCAGTAATCTATTGGCAGCCAGTATCTTTGTTACATAGCTGTCCATAGCCATATAGTCTTTTTTCTTGATGTTTACTAAGTCTCTCATATTGGATATAGTCTTAAGTAGGCCACTGTTGTAGTACATCTTCATGAGCTTGTCCCACACTTCCTTCACAAGTTTAAGAGTACCAGTCGTTTCTACGCAGCGGTTTTTGACCTGGATTAGAATGATGGGCAAAGCTGTCTTGTTTTTCTTCCTTCTCTCTGCATCCAATTGATCATAATTTATTCCAAAGCCAGGTTCTATGACATCTCATGCCCCACAATGCCATATCAGTGAATGAACATGGACTGACCAAACAAAATAGTTGTTGCTGTGCAGGGGATCAATCTTCATACACGTTACCATCATTCTCAATTGTTTTCTTCATTGTCAGCTATTGCATAACCTCAGATACATTGTATTGTATATTTATTGGTCCTGTGAATCATACACTGTGCAGGGGTACATAATGATATAGGACAAGTCAAATAATTTGCAATAAAGTTTAACAGAAAAACTGTTGTATGGTTTTCAGTACATAGCAATATAACTCTAACATATGGGAATAACATTTCACAAATACAGAAATAAATTTTACACGCACACATTTCATACTTTCGGCCTTGATTATACAGACACACACATGTATGTAATAGACCACATATAATACACAGATAAATCTACATGTACAAATTTCTTATTTTGGCCTTCATTGTATAAACTATTTAAATTTTTCACATATTTACACTGTAGATAAAAATTCATCAATTCTGTGGCAAGTAGTCACTCACTGCAGTTTTGAATTTATACATGCCAGTTACTGCCTTAATTTTTTTAGGAAGTTTGTTATACAGTTTTTTTCCTGCTTGCAAGGGTCCTTTTTGTTTTAGTGTTGTATGTGAAAACTGCATATGTAAATCTTGATTATTCCTTGTGTTGTATGAATGGATATTTTGGTTTTTTGGACCAATCTTGCTATTTTCATATACGATTTTCCTTATAAACATGATTGTTTCTAGGATATGTAGGCATAGTAATGGAAGAATATGAAGCTTTTTAAATGAGGGTTTGCATGAAGATCAAGGTGCTGAGCCTTCCATGGCTCTTATAATTCTTTTTTGTGCAATAAAACAGCTTTTGCTGGGTGGTGAATTTCCCCACCAAATTAAATCATATCTTAGTAGTGATTCTGCTTGGGCATAGTACACATTTTTTATGGCTTGCGTTGATGTGCATCCAGCAAGAATTTTTATACTATAACAAATGGTATTTAATTTACTACATAGGTGTTGTGTGTGTTTCTACCATCTTAGGTCATCTTGGATCCAAACTCCCAAAAATGTGGTGCTATTTACAATTTCAAGTCTTTTGCCTAACAGTTCTATGGTTGCAGTTAAAGGCTGTTTATTCTGCACTGTGTGTAGATGCATAGTGTTTGTTTTATGTGTGTTTATTATTAAGTTGTTCATTGCGAACCATTCTGATACATGTGAAGTGCTCTATTTTATTTCATTTTGGAGCTCTTCTGCGGTCTTTCCTTTGATAAGTATATTTGTATCATCGGCACATTTAATGTACTTATAGTTAGGGCTGGATGGTTCCAGGTCATTTACAAACAGCAAGAACAAAATTGGTCCCAGTACGGAACCCTGCAGCACACCGTATTTAACACAGTTTTTCTGATTGATAGGAAGTTAAATTTTTTCCTTCTTAGTACAAGACTTCAACTATTTCGTATCTGTTTTGTAGATATGACTTTACCCACTCATAGGCTGGGCCTCCGACACCAACATTTTCTAGCTTTCTAAGCAATAGACCATGGCTACTGATGTCAAATGCTTTTGAAAGGTCTAGGAATATTGCTGCTGTGTGTTCTTTTTTATCTAATGCATTTAAAGCTTCATTTAAGAAATCAATAATATCTGTCTCAGTGGATTTACATTTTTGGAAACCATGCTGTGTAGCTGAGAAAAGTTTACTGTTTTCAATGAAATCTGCGAGTCTTTTGTAAAAGATTTTTTCAATTATTTTAGAAAAAACAGATAGTAGAGAGACTGGCCTATAATTTGTTATATCTGTTTTTTCACCCTTTTTGTACAATGGCTTCTCTTAGCTATTTTTAACATTTCTGGGAAGATTCCCTGAGAAAGTGAACTATTACATATGTCTACCATGGGCCTAACTACTAAGGGTGCACATTTTTTAATGATATGGTCTGGTATGTTGTCAGTACCAGAGAAAAATTTTGATTTTAGCTCCCCTATTGTTTTTAGCATTTCTTGTTCATCTGTTGGGCATAGGAAGAGAGACTTGTTACTAGGGATAGTTTTAATCTGATTTGCAGTGACAGCATATTGAAAGTTTTGCTTCACCAGAATCTCAGCTGCCTCAGAGAAATATGAGTTAAAATTATTTGCTATCAGCTGGGGATCAGATATTACAGAAGTGTTTTTGTTCAGTTTGATATTATTGTATTCTCTCCGTTTTACTCCTGTTTCATGTCTTACAATGTCCCATTTTGTGCATTTGTTATAAAGTAACTATTTGCCATTCTTTTTGCTTCTTTTATGACTTAAGTTAAAATCTTTTTGTAATTCTTAAAATAGGAATCAAATTCTGGGGATGTGGTGTGCTGTCTAGATATTTCATGAAGTAATCTCTTTTTCTTCACAGATATTTGTATCCCTGTTGTGACCCATTTTATTTTCAGATCCTTTTTTGTGACTGTCTTATGGAGTGGAAAGCAAAGTTCAAAATAATAGCTAAAACTATTTAGGAATTTGTTGAACTTATCATTTGTACATTATCTTCATCACTTCCGATAGTGTTCTTTTTCTGGTTGAACTCAAAAACATTCACCAGTGTCATGCGCTGGACCCATAACCTGTCGTTATTATTAAGTGTGTGATGCAAATAATGCATAGAGTGGCACTACCACCATATTATTGTCTTTACGTTGAGACGTTTTGATGCAGACTACTATGCTGCTACAGAGAGAGCACACAAAAAATAAAAACATAAGCTGGAAATTGGTTGGTTTCAAAGTGCTCTGGAAATGACAGTGAATTCAAATAATGGTCACTGCATTAACCAAACATAACTGCAACACATACAGCTCACTCCTCTAAGACAGCACTTAGGAATCGACTTATCTCATTGTAAGCATTTATACAGCTCGACCAAAAAGAAAAAAACCTTCGTACTGGTTGAGTCATTTGTGGGAAAATCAGCACATATTACATGCTATTCACTTGTTTTCAGTAGCTGCCAATGTTAGCTAGCAAACCGTTTAAGATTATTGATTTTCCTGATCTACAGTATTTAGTTGTATAGAGTTTATATTTTGAGCGGTGTACTATTTGAGTTCATTGTTATGTAACAGATGCAATTGAAAACTGCACAAATGATAAAACTGACTGGTAATGCAGAATAGACTAAACTAAAATAATTTAGTCTAATTGAACAGCCTTTGTGGAAATAAAGTTTTCTTCTTGACTTTACAATAACTCCTCTAGTGGTAAACAAATGGTAACTTATTGCGTCCAGAATTTACCAGTGATTGAACTATACATTCATTTTACATTATAAGCTTATGCAAATACTTGTTTTAAAATAAGTAGTGAAGATTTTCAGTGAAATGTTCAGAATGAGCACTTGGTATTTATATGGTCTGGTTGTACTTTATTTTGAGTGACCAAAGTTGCTGTTGGTATGCCCATAACAGACAAAATGCAAGGCAAGCATTGACAGATGCTATGATCAGTTTTAGTGAATACACAATGATTGGTAGTGTCACTGTCTTCACATTACTATGGACTATTTGGTTAATTCTAGCTCACTATGTGATGAAGCAAGCTGGGATGATTTTACTTCCCCTCTTGCTTTGCCATTTGCCTCTTTAAATTCGTTTATTTATTTATTTTTTTTTTTTTCAATTTTAATTAATTACCATTGACATATGTAAGGATAATCTGCATTTTCATAGAATTGAAAGACTGGCCCTCAGTCTTAAAGAATATAACACCAGATCTAATTTTGTGCTTAGTTTTCTGTACGTAATTGATTTTCTGATTTATTTGGACTATTCCTAGTTAGCATCTTTTGCTATAGGATGAAATTAGTAATTGTTTCGTAACTTAAATTCTATTGTTGACTTATAAACAAATATGAATTCTGTACTAATTATAAACATTTGAGAGATGAAACAATAGCATTCTTTAAGTATTTATTTGGCTCTATTCGAACACATGTTAGCAAAGCCAGCCCTTAATTAATTCCAAATTAATTAATAGTTTTGCACAAAAGTATTGTTTGTGTAATGATATTTGTTAATTTCATCACTTAAATAATTTGGCATGACCCTTGTAGTAGAAGAAACTGTTACAAGGAATGAATTTTTCGATGTATTCAGTTAATTTAATGAGTTAAGTTTTAATTGTGATTTCTGTGCATTAAACTTCGAACAATGTGTAGATTCAGCACCTATTATTGTGAGGATATATAATGGCCCGATTTTTGGTCCTGAGACAGTCAGTCCACAGCTGAGTCTCAGATGAGAAACCTGTGTTGGTTAGAACAACAACAATGTATCAAAACTGTGAAATAAAAGTAACACAATTAGGCCGTGGGTTAAAACAATGACAGTGTCGGTTCAATACGTACCACAATATTCTGCAAGACTTGTGAACTGTGTGGTTAGGTTTTTACTGCTCGTAGAGGTACAACAGTAAACTATTGAAGCAGTATGTGGATGTTCAACTGCAACCTATTAATGAGGCTTATTGAAAGTTAAATTATAGTGCACTGACCATATAACTGTGCATTATTGGGGGTTGTGAACAGTGAAAGTAAAGTACAGTGAAACACAAATGTGCACCTGTCAGCTAAATCAATTAAAGTAGTCTGTTGTACTTCCACAACCCATTTTTCAGCCAGTGAAGCAATGAAGTACGTCAACACCGAGATCAAACAACGAAGAAATAAAGAAGGCAAACCATCACAACTAACTCATGCAAACCAGGCGAAACTGCAACAAACTGAAGGTACCATCAAGGATTTTAATATTCATGTGAAAAACATCACATAGTGTTTTAGTGGGGCTTGGCTGAACAATGATCATCAGAATGAACCACACAATTTTTATTATTATAATAAGTGTGGAACATACTTCTCATGAGCTGGACTCAACAATTTTAGTTCTCGCTTGTTTACCAAATTAAGCTAGAAAAATGTCTTATTCAAGTTATTAGTCAAGGTGATCAAAAAGATTGCGGGAAATCTCCTAGAAAGATGTTCCATAGCAAACAGACACACACTGGAAGGAAAAGCAAAATAAAAGGAAAACAGACTGTTTTCCAATTAGGCACTGATGAGGAACTGAATCTGACGTAACTTATTTTATAGGAAAGGTGCTTCTTTTGCCTCAACAAAAGGGGGTTCAGCATTGTATTTAATTGTGATGTCAGCATTCGTTCCTACAGCTAGGTGAGGATCAGGTACAATATGGTGAAGATTAGACTCCAACACATTTGAAGACTTGATTGGGACCTAATGCATACGGTATTATTGCCTTTCTGAAATCAAGCAAGCACTGAATGTCTCTGTGACAGAGGTAATTTAAGGAAGCCTAACTCAGGACTGCCAGATAAAGAAGGCACAAACCTTCTGTTTATTCTTGGTAGACAATATTCCTTGGTTATCAGTACTTGCAAAAAAGTTATTCCATAGTTTAAAGAGCTAATGCTACACTGTTCATTTGTTTGTCACCATCAGTTGCTGTTCACTTTCAGCTGGCAAAGACAATCATGGTGGTGATTATTATTATTATTATTATTGGTTTCCATGTTATGCACTGCAACATCCGCATTGCCTGAAAAATTGAGTTGGCACTTCTTCATAAGTAGTGAGATGTTGAGTGTAGAATACTCAGCATGAACCATTGCAGAGCTCTGGTGCAAGATTTTTTTTTTTTTTTTTTTTTTAAATGCAAAGATGTGTTGTGAAATAAAAGATGTGTGTTGTTATTATTTACTTGTGTTACATTTTCACACTCTTACTCTGAATTACCTAAGTAACCCTTCACTGTACAGAATATAATGCTTAACAGGTACTTTTTAAGTGCCATCTGAAATAAGTTGATTTTGATAATCTCTCTAATCCTCTTAGGCAATTTTTTTCTACATTTTATTATTTGGTAGAAAATGTCATTTTGAGGTTTTTCTTTATTGGCAAATGTAAGCTCAGTCCAGATCTAGTTTCATGGTCATAAGCAGAGCTGTTTATGCACTAATTATCACGGTTATTTTTTATATGCATAACAGATTGGTAAATTTACTGACATGCTATAGTTTAAATTCCAAATATTCCGAATATATTTTTTACAAGAAGTCCAATTACTATACTCATTCTATGTGCTTTTCCCATAGTTCACATTTAGTACATTTGTCCTCCTGAAAAGAATTCTGTAGCTAAGAATTGAGAGTACATCTGAACAGTTTGTCCATCTGTTATGATTTCAACTCCTGATAATATTAATTTTTTCCCCTTTGCTTATTTCTCAATTTTCATACATTTTCTAACATAAATATGGTAGGTGTTGTAACAGATTATGACTTTAATTAAGATTTTTGTGTAATTTACCACAATTTCAGTGTCAGGCTTGTGCTTGTAATTAAGGTACTGCAATGTGGATGTATAAAACGGTTGCATAAGCTTTTTAAATTGCCTAAACCAGTGCATATTTCACAACTCAAATATTTACCATAACTTACAGATAATGCTGAGTAGCAAAATCTAATTAAATTAGCCAGTGCACAAAAAGTTATGTAGCTTCATAAATAACAGTTTTTTCATATGCTATTCTTTACATAGTTGTATGGGGGGGGGGGTTCCTGTTGTCATGTCCTAGTTCATGAACCACGGGCAATGCATGAGTGGCCAAGTAAGTGGTCCTGACAGTCAGGATACCAGTTACTTTGGAATAAGGCTGGGCATCTCGGACATATTCTGAGTCGTGGTCACCTTTGTGCTCAGACGGCAAAGACTACCAAATCCACCGGTTAGTCCCTCAACTGTTAGGGGTAAAGCCCAATGGGACCCGGGGCAAGTAAGGCTAGCAACCTGCTTCCCTGGTACTTTAAATATGATGCTGGCAACAATCAGAGCAAAATGCCTCGGACCTTTGGAGGTGACGGAGCCCCACCTCCAATTGACAAACCCGGGACTCCTAAGATACGACTCGGCAAACGAATGGGGAGCTATTAATATCAATGGGGGCTACTCTGGGAAGAAGATAGAGTTGGCAGAGGCTGCAAGTAAGATGGGGTTGGACAGTTTAGCTGTTAGTGACATTCGGGTAAGGGGTGAGAAAGAAGAGGAAGTGGGAGAATACAAGGTCTACCTGTCAGGAGTCAAAGCAGGAACAGCACAATGGGGTGTAGGGCTTTACATCAGGAAAGAAATGGAACCCAGCGTAGTTGCAATAAGGTATGTAAACGAATAGGATTGTATCAGTATATTCACATTGTGAAGGGACAGATCAAGATAAGATGGATAGTTTTTATGACGCACTCAGTGACATAGCTGTTAGAGTAAAGGACAAGGACAGTGTTCTGCTCATGGGTGATTTTAATGCCAGGATTGGAAATTGAACAGAAGGATATGAAAAGGTTATGGGTAAATTTGGAGAGGATATAGAGGCCAACAGGAACAGGAAACAACTCTTGGATTTCTGTGCCAGTGTGGGCTTAGTAATCACAAACTCATTTTTTAAACATAAGAGCATTCACCGGTATACTTGGGAAGGCAGGGGAACCAGATCTGTCATTGATTATATAACAACAGATCAGGAATTCAGGAAGGCTGTGAGGGACACGCGTGTATTCAGGGGATTCTTTGATGACACTGATCACTATTTAATCTGCAGTGAAATTGGTATTGTGAGGCCGAAAGTGCAGCAGGTCAGGTCCATATGTAGGAGGATAAGAGTGGAGAAACTTCAGGATAAGGAAGTCCGGCGCAAGTACATAACAGTGATCTCAGAAAGATACCAGTTAGTTGAAGGTAGGCAATTACAGTCATTGGAAAAGGAATGGACAAGGTACAGGGATACAGTACTAGAAGTGGCTAAAGAATGTCTTGGAACAGTAGTGTGTAAAGGTAGGATGAAGCAAACAGCTTGGTGGAATGACACAGTCAAGGCAGCCTGTAAAAGGAAAAAGATGGTGTATCAAAAATGGCTACATACTAGAACTCAGGTAGACAGAGAAAGGTATGTTGAAGAAAGAAACAAAGCCAAACAGATAATTGCAGCATCCAAGAAGAAATCTTGGGAAGACTTTGGAAACAGGTTGGAGACTTTGGGGTCAAGCTGCTGGAAAACCATTCTGGAGTGTAATTAGCAGTCTTCGAAAGGGAGGTAAGAAGGAAATGACAAGTATTATGGACAGGTCAGGAAAACTGCTGGTGAATCCTGTTGATGCCTTGGGCAGATGGAGGGAATATTTTGAAGAGTTGCTCAATGTAGGTGAAAATACGATGAGTAATGTTTCAGATTTCGATGTACAATGGGATAGGAATGATGATGGAAATAGGATCACATTTGAGGAAGTGGAGAAAATGGTCAATATATTGCAGTGCAATAAAGCGGCTGGGGTGGATGAAATTAAGTCGGAACTCATCAAATACAGTGGAATGTCAGGTCTTAAATGGCTACACAGGATAATTGAAATGGCGTGGGAGTCGGGACAGGTTCCATCAGACTGGACGAAAGCAGTAATCACACCAGTCTTTAAACATGGAAACAGAAAAGATTGTAACAACTACAGAGGTATCTCTTTACTCAGCATTGTGGGTAAAATCTTCTCAGGTATTGTTGAAAGGAAAGTGCGAGTATTAGTTGAGGACAAAATGGATGAAAATCAGTGTGGGTTTAGGCCTCTTAGAGGTTGTCAGGACCAGATCTTTAGCTTACAGCAAATAATGGAGAAGTGTTACGAGTGGAACAGGGAATTGTATCTATGCTTTATAGATCTAGAAAAGGCATATGACCGGGTTCCTAGAAGGGAGTTATTGTCTGTCCTACGAGATTATGGAATAGGAGGCAAACTTTTGTAAGCAATTAAAGGTCTTTACATAGATAGTCAGGCAGCAGTTAGGGTTGACTGTAAATTGCGTTCATGGTTCAGAGTAGTTTCAGGGGTAAGACAAGGCTGCAACCTGTCTCCACTGTTGTTCATATTATTTATGGATCAAATGTTGAAAACAATAAACTGGCTGGGGGAGATTAAGATATGTGAACACAAAATAAGCAGTCTCGCATATGCAGATGACTTAGTTGTTATGGCAGATTCGATTGAAAGTTTGCAAAGTAATATTTCAGAGCTAGATCAGAAATGTAAGGACTATGGTATGAAGATTAACATCTCCAAAACGAAAGTAATGGCAGTGGGAAAGAGATATAAACAGATTGAGTGCCAAGTAGGAAGAACAAAGTTAGAACAGGTGGACAGTTTCAAGTACTTAGGATGCATATTCCCACAGGATGGCAACATAGTGAAAGAACTGAAAGCGAGGTGTAGCAAAGCTAATGCAGTGAGCGCTCAGCTACAATCTACTCTCTTCTGCAAGAAGGAAGTCAGTACCAAGACTAAGTTATCTGTGCACCGTTCAATCTTTCGACCAACTTTGTTGTATGGGAGCGAAAGCTGGGTGGATTCAGGTTACCTTATCAATAAGGTTGAGGTTACGGATATGAAAGTAGCTAGGATGATTGCAGGTACTAGTAGATGGGAACAATGGCAGGAGGGTGTCCACAATGAGGAAATCAAAGAAAAACTGGGAATGAACTCTATAGATGTAGATGGTGGGGTCATGTTACACGCATGGGAGAAGCAAGGTTACCCAAGAGACTCATGGGTTCAGCAGTAGAGGGTAGGAGGAGTCGGGGTAGACCAAGGAGAAGATACCTGGATTCGGTTAAGAATGATTTTGAAGTAATAGGCTTAACATCAGAAGAGGCAACAATGTTAGCGCTGAATAGAGGTTCATGGAGGAATTTTATAAGGGGGACTATGCTCCAGACTAAATGCTGAAAGGCATAATCAGTCTTAAATGATGATGATGTAAAATTTCATGTTAGGTTTAGCCATGTCAGATCAGACCACTTTCTTGTAAGAGTATTTTGGTATGGACACTGCCTCCAAAGCATACAAATACATACAAGGAGCTGAAGAATCTTTTAACAGATTATGCTCTCCTTTATTCACATTTAATAGCCAATACCTTCCAAAATCAGAGAATGTACCATGCTGTCAATCCATGAAAGTGAGGTCATTATTTGTGTACCCATGAGGCCACATGACTTCAACCCTACTGGTCACATGAGAAAGGGTTCAATTTAGACTGCACCCTGGCTGACCTCTGGGACTTCAGTATAGTTGCTCTTCATTTCATTTTGTTAGTTGCTTTAGCCACTAGGAAAACTGGGGTGCTATAAGCAACAGCAAATTTGTTTAATTCAGCTGTTTACTAGTGCCCTACAGCTATAGCAATATGAATATTTAACATGAATAACACATTGTGAACTAGTGACCAGTCACCACATGTGCATTTTCATAGGTCACAACAATCGACCCTTAATACATGTGGTACATACCGGCATTTTATTTTCGCTACTTATGCCATTAATACACTCCACAATGATCCAAGTTTTTGGAGAATAATTACTTTTGCCACCTAAATATAATATGGAACATGCCTCAGTAGCTCACAAGAAAATGAAAATTTCTAACAAATAATAACAACATCTGTAGTGTGAGCGTTTAAAGGCATATTTATCTGTAGCCCACCCAAGTTTATAAGATAAAAATTTTGTCGAGGCAACAATTTACTAGCTTAGAGCAGCTATTTCTTATTTAACATTTCACAGCATAAGCCGTTTTTAAACTTGGCAGTGTTCAGGCTACATATGCGTGAAAAGGTTTAATATTGATCTTTTATGCAATAAATTTACCACTGAAAATTCTCCATGTGCAAAACAGGTTACAGATGAAGATTATGAAATTCTCTGTGGAGGAACTGTGTATCTTGAAAAGTATCCAGAAATCAAACTGGTAATACAGTTGACAGTTATTTCATTCACTTTCTTTAATATAGATGCAATTTAAGACTGACCTAATGTTACAATATCTCATCACAGAAATGTGCCATCCTCAAAAATTTCTTTCCAGAACCTATGCTGAAAAAGTAACTATGTTTCACATTTTTATTTATAAAGAAAGACAGGAAAGAAAGAACACACAGTTTAATAAATACTGGCTATGACACTGTAACTTTGTATACATATTTAACTGTCTGTTGCTTATATATTTAACAAAATTATGCAAAAAGTTACCCTAATGAACACATGTTGCAGAGCATAGTGTTTTTCACACAAATTTCTAACTGTACCACATTATGTTTTAATACAGAAGTATTCTCACAAATTTACAAAAGTACAAATCTAAACTTAGCGAGCAATTTCACTCTTACAAAGTCATTCTTTTATACCTCAGGTACACAACAGATGGGACTACATCCATCTCAGCATAATTGGTATGTAAGAGAAAGAATGTACAGTCTAAAAGTTTTGGTGATTTTACATTGCTAGAGACTAAACAACTAATATTGCACAGCATTATAAGCTGTGAAGTAGAGCTGCTTTACACTGAATGTCAAACAGAATATTCAAAACAAGACACAGAATAAATTATGCAGTGTAACAAATGTACCTGAATTATTATATTAATATGAATAATATACAAAAATAACAGTTTTCCATCATTAAATGTGCAAAGTGTAAAGCTTTATGAAAAGGTATAATATGAATATATTTTATCTTGTACTTTGTACATACAACAATAAAATCTGCACAGATTCATTGGTGACTTCCAATGATAACAGCATATGAGTAAGTACTGGCACTATACAGGTCACTACTTTACTCGTGTATATCACGCACCATAATGACAACTTAATGACTGGAACAACAATTATAATGAAAAATGAATCTGCAGTCTTAAACACACACACACACACACACACACACAGTGATGTTAAAACATAATAAATAAAAGTCTTGCAGAGCCTTAAGCAAAAATAAGGTTCATCAGTCGACATTATGTGGACACACTTGGGTAGTATGAAGAAACTGAAAATTGGTATACCTGTTCCCATTGCCTCCCCCCCCCCCTCTCTCTCTCTCTCTCTCTCTCACACACACACACACACACACACACACACACACCACACACACTCCAAGCATTTGATTTGTATTCAAAGTCTTTTTGATAACATCCACTAAACAGTTGTTACACACCCAACTGCCATTATTATTTCAGTTTGTACATAATCACATCATCATACAGTATTAGTACTGGAGGACACCAAAATGCTTAAAAAAGTAAAACCAATGAAACACAAGCGAAGGATCAGTAAATTGACAAACCTCTTGGATGTATAAAAACAATGCTGCAAGACACTTGTTGCTTGAAATTTGCTTTCAGCAAGACACAGCTGGTTCAAATTGTGCAAAACTTCTCGAAAATCTGCACACAGCGTCTCTTTCTAATCAACCTTGTGAAATATAGTACCCCTCCCTCAAACCCAAAAGTCAAAAAGGTTAATGGAAAAGAGGCACAAAATAACAAGGAAAGCTTGTCAGATCCTCATGAATTACTTTGAATTTGTGTTGTACTTTTTATTTTTCACTTTCTAAACTGACACCATGCAACAACTTTATCAGCTTTCAGTTGTTAGGCATTGCGTGGTGAGGGTTAGAAGCAGTGGAGGCTCTGTGATCACATTTACATCATTATATGGTAATCAAAAACAACTCACAGAGTGACATTTATTATGTGAGCAGGAACTGCCTTTCCTTTTGGGAATTCTGCACACAAAAACACATTTACAATTACATACAATTTAGCAACTTGTGACAATTTGCAACTGCAAGTAACTGAGTAAGCCTATTTCTCTATTTTTCATAATTATTCAGTAACGGTGTATTTGTTAACAATAGATAACATTGTGAAACATGATGAGGGCTTAGTGCAGGCAATGACTGGAAGACAGCAGAATACTGTGTGCTAGTCTGATTCTGACAATTCTGAAGTGCAGTTCATAGCGCACATCCATAGGTGGATCTTCAGGCAACACTTATGTAACAAGCAGTTGGATAATTTAGTCAATCACAATATGACCTTTTATTAACTTTGAATAGTACCAAAGAAAGATATAACCCGATGAGAAAGTAACTCGATAGAATGCTTTACTGACAAAAACGCCCTAGTCAGCATACTGGCATAATATTGTCACCTCTGTTGAGTGTGGGAGGAACAACATCACCTATCAACCAATTCCTGTCTCGTGTAGACACTGTGGGTCAAAGTAGTAGCAAAGATCATTATTATACAATGTGGAACTAATCACAGTATTGTCATAGGTACTACATCAGTCAAACACTGCTGAGTCAGTAGAAGTCTTTATTACCTTCTTCACTGAAATTGAGACATTGGTGGTCGACTTGGCACATAAATAGCAGCTGATACGGATTTCTCACTTTGCTGTAACTACTACCATGCAAGTGGTTAAGAAATCCTTGAGAAAAGTGCCCCATGATACCACTGCAGCCTGTGGTTTGGGGATGCTCTACTGATTGGATTAACTCGTTGCAATGCTACAAATATGCTAATGCAGCACGTACATGTTCAGTGCAGGTTTCCATCCAGCCCTTAAAAGCAGGTGCTGGTAAGAAAGTCCCATGCATAGGATTGTATTATATGATCTAACAGAGAGTGAGTGACTAGCTCCTATGATGTCTGACGCAGGGACCAATAATCATAAAATCCACATTCACTTTTAAGTTCAACTGGGTCATTATTGTCAATCACCTAAGGAAACTACAGATAAAGCATAGTAATTCATTAATTTAGCTATTGTGAAGCCCATTAGGGAGCCAGCCCTTTTCAGACAAATACATCAACAGTCCTGCTCTTGAGCCAAGCAAGACGACAAATATCTGTTGCTATAGGTATTTTGAAGTAATGAGTTACAAGTCCAGTTTTTCATTGTACATAAACCTTATTTTTGTTGGGACAGATAAAACATCAGAAGGGTACTGCTCAGTTTAGTAGAAATGCTTGCACATTTATCTGAGCCTCATCTGTGTTGATATTTGCTGACAGCCTGGCTTATACATTCCTTATCAGACTTTGGAAGGGATAATTCCTTATTTAACAGATGAAGTGGAGAGAGACACTGGGTATTCGGGTGGGCTGGAGAATTCAATCGAGGTGTCCCCAAATTGTTTATTATGGATGTGATTACCAGGCTTGTGCTGAATGAAAATGATGAGCTTGCCAGTGTGACTCAGAATGAGTCTTATTAATGTAGTTAATGCAAATCTTTGGCCTTCAAACTATCAGATGTAGTTCAAGTTGGAGATTTCAAGCTCTTAAATAGCATGTCTTCTTAGTTTTCTCCTCCATCACACCTCTGATGGTACTGTAGCCAAGATATTTGAACTGCTTAGCAGATGTCAGTACCCAGAGCAAGTTTTCTGTTGACTGATGGTCTTGGTGGCACATCCTAGTTTCCATGCGAGGATGAGAGTGTCTGGCAGGTTTGGGCCTCATATTAATATGTCTCTTAGGTTTGAGAAACTGAAAGGTTAAGGCTATACTTGAGATTTTAAGTGCCCAAGCCTAAGCTCTCCAGCTCACTGGATTTGACTGTAATGAAACTTTATGTTGGCACATAAGTCAGCAGAGTGAACAACTATAATTACTGTGTATTTGCAATATGTTCTTCAAACTCAGTAAAAACAATTTATTCCCACCCACACAATGATTACGTATAAAAAAAATGTTTCTGAATTTCATATAGTTAGTTTAATAAATTTGGATGTATCCTCCAAGATGGAAACACAAGAGAAAGTTTATGGGATTTTGTGGGGAAAAAACTGCCAATGCTTATGACATGTTAGTAGCCACACAAATGTGAATTGCTACAATGATGAATCTTACACAACATGAACTAAAATATGCAAAAAAGTATGTTTGTTATCCTTCTTCACAAACATACAAATAATGAAAACGAAATAAAATCAAATTTTAACTATGCCCTTCAATTTTGTGATAAGAATTTTGCAAACAACCAGATAAAGTTCACAAAATGCTTGATGTTATGAACTGAATTGCCACTAACTGCTGCAAATGAAGGGAATGTGGAGGGGAGAGAGGGGCGAAAGTATAGGGACAAGGCAGGGGGGGAGAGGGGAAAGAGGGGGGGGGGAGGGAGAGGGAGGGAGAGAGAGAGAGAGAGAGAGAGAGAGAGAGAGAGAGAGAGAGAGAAGAATTATAAAATAATATGATGTAAAAGTGAGTTGCCATTGTACTATTAATGAACTTATGTTTATAAAATAAATAAAGCACAAAAATGTGCCAAGGTTATAGTAAAATAGACAGTACAAAAACGCGCTTCTGCTTCTACACGATTTTGATGCACTTACATTTAAATTCACACAGACAATTCCTTTTTTCACTGAAACAAATAACTCAAAAATCACACACACACACACACACACACACACACACCTCGGATAAGTAGTGCGAAGAGAGAATAAATTAAGCATGGGCACTTTGTGATGAATGGGACACTTAAGAGCACACGCTTTAACTTTCTGAAGCAAAGTTTCTTCTGGCACACTTGTCATCCGCTTACATTAGTTTGTGCAACTTTAACAGAGACATTTATTTTTTACTAACAGCTCCATCAGATGCTATCTGAGCAGCCAGGTCAGCAAACTTTGCCATGTAATCCACACTATTCTCACTCATCAAACACTGCAACTGTGCTTCCACCTGCAACGTTAACACAAAGTAAGTATCACACTTGTATATTAGATGTCCAGAGACAGTTTTACAATGTTAATTACAACATATTAGCAAACTTGTTTGGTGTCAATATCAGATGCAATGAAATGATTCCTTTTCCCATTATCTTGGTGTCTTACTTTTTCATATTTTCACTGATAACACTTTTCAATCCACACTTTGTGTCCACTGTTAATAACAATCATAGAATTTAGTTGTATGATAGTTCACCAGAAAGGCGAAATTTGTAGTACTGCTGATAAGAAAGTAAAAGTGATACATATCTCAGCTTGCAGAACTAACAGCAGCTTTCTTGGGAGGAGAGAAGGATAGACTGGTGACTGACTGGAGACCTTCGACAAGGACAGTGTGCTTGAATTTGTGCGTGGAAGCTAAAGGTTAGGCCTTTGGAAAGGATCAATGTCCCAGTATTGGAGAGAGATCTACATTACATATCAAGGACTGAATGGGGGTCAGGGTTGTGTGATGTTGGAGTTGGGTGAGCATTATTGTTGGGCTCAGATGAGAACTGTACATGGTTGGAAGGGTGAAGGGCAGAGTATGCTTGTTTGCTGGTGGCGAGAGATGGCAGTGTTCTGGATAGTGGTCATGTGAGGGTGGAAAGACAGACAGTAATTTCGAGTTATTTGACTAAAAAGCTGAAGATTCTCTTGGTAGTATGACGTATTTTGTACAAATTTATGGCTAACTACAAGAGAGTTGCACTGACTGTGCTAACACATTCAAGGACTGAAAGGTGAAGGATTTTAATGAGAGACTGAAGCTATTGAAAGTCGTGGTTGGTAGAGCCAATGTATTAAGCAAGCAACAATGTGAGGACGGCTAAGGACTGATCACTCTGGAATTTAAGGAGGGATAGGTGAAAGGATGGGTTGCAACCAGAGACAGGAACTTTTAATGTAAGGTCTTTGGGAGCAATACCAAAGATTAAGTAGGCCTGTAGGAAAAATATGTGGAAGAAAGGTGTGTGTGTGTGTGTGTGTGTGTGTGTGTGTGTGTGAGAGAGAGAGAGAGAGAGAGAGAGAGAAACTATACTGTAAAGACTGCTGAAAAATCAAGTAATACCGACATAAATTTGAACAGTTTGGGAGAAATCAGGAAAGGTTTTTTTCTACTTTTTTTGCCTTTATGGGGATTAATGTGCTGAAGCTAACTGAGGTGAACAGACATCATAGCTCCTTTCAAGCTTAACTGGGAAAAACACATTACAATAAACAGTTCAGCATACTGGGCTTCAGAGCAAACTGGTCGACAAAGGGAGTGATGCAAAAAGGTCCCCAGTACAACACATCATGGCATAAGGTTATCAAGCAGAGAAAATAGTATTATTCACAGAAAAATACCTCACTACCCAGTGACAAATCACTGGCAGACAAAACTGAATAAACCTTCAACAAGCACAAAATTTTTCTGAACAAATGAAAAGGAGCAATCAACCAAAAAAGAAGTTGGAGGGAAGTATGACACCATATAAAGTCACTATATGAAAGTGAAGCAATAGTTTAAGAGGAAACATAGATGACCAACAAGACTGATTTTTAACATAAAGCAACAAACAAGTCAATAAGGCTGCTACAGTACAAAATGGGAACATCTATTCAGAAATTTGTTACACTCAAAAGAGAAATGGACTGGGCAGTGCTTATATTCAGGGGGGATCACTCCTAATACAACCAATACATAAACAACAGCACTCCTTGCCTTTGAATAAGTTTTCTTCTACAGGAGAGAATAAAATAGCTGGGAAGGTTAGCCAGAGGCAGTAGGGAGATCCAGGTCACTTAGGACCTAGTTTAAGGAGGACCTGCCTTGTAGTGTGAAGAATAGGAGTACTGAGTTATTTCCTTCAAGAGGCCAGTACTGGTCAATCCATTCATCATGTTGGGAATAATTAAACATGACTCAATGGTTATTTTCAATTATTTGCTGTTTCAGTGTTACATTCACACCTTTTCCTCCGTTAGAAAACTGCTTCCAGGGGAAAATACCAGCCATCTAGAAACCTACTGGAAGCAAAGTATGATAATTTCCATAGTTTTTTCTCTTCTGCTGTAGCACATGCAGAAAGACAAATCATTCTGTATTCATAAAGAAAAGAGACTAGAATATTCTGGGCTATTTCTTTTACAGAGAATGTGTGGTGAATAGTCAATAGTTCCTTCCATACCTGAAAGGTGCAGGTGCACAATCTCAGCTTACAACTACATTTGTAATACCTGTACACTGCTTCATTTGTGGAATAAGAGCAGCAGTCCTCCTCCTGCTCATGACTGGTTTAGGCAATGTTAAACGGGCACATGAAGCAGCATTTGGGTATTATAAATATGGTCACAAATCGAAATTGTGGAAATTGGGACACATGCTCCTTTACGTCACATGTACAAAGCTGTCTAAGGCCATATGCAGCTGCCAGGACTTTTATACCTGTTCCATCACAGGTGACTCATAGGCAGTCTGTATAAAGAAGACAGATTTGGAGATGGTTCAAATGATACAGTGCTCAACACTGCTTCTTCAGTAACAAACTGCTCATAAATTTCTCAAATAGGTGTGACAAGATAGCAGAACTGAAGCTTATGAAACAATGAATTTCTGAGTGCAGAAAGTGATGTAACAATGGATTATTATTGTTATAGGATATTAGGACAGGATATTACAGTTAAGACCATAGTCAAAGGTATTTGAAGAACAGTGGACACGCTGCAATTTCCTCTCTTCTTTACAAATATTACACCAACTGAAATGACAAAAAGTAAGGAAAAAAGTGATAAGAGAAGTAATCTACAGAATGAGGAAAAAAAAAAGACAGCAACTCAGCATGCTGTGTGTTATTCTCCCTAATTGAAAGAATGCCCACACAAAAGCAAATTTGACAATCATAGAAACTAAAGCCATGATTTAGGACTGTTGTCCTTGTAGTAATGAAATTTGGGTAGTTTTATATCTATGTCCTTGTGTATACTGTCTCAAGTGTTACAAGTTTCCATGTCTGCTGATTGTACCAAACTGTGAGAGTTACTGTGAGAGTTCCTGTGAGAAGTAACTCACAAAAAAATACTGACAAATCATTTTGTAGGAACATTTTGTAATTAAAAAAAATGAACAAGAAAGTATCCTAAGCTGTAGCTTAAAAACAATTATGTTGTTAAATCCATGGTTTCAATTCATTAGAAGGGACCTCAAAAATTCACATTTGTGATAAAGGCAAATATAGATGTGAACTGTGCTTCAAAATAGAAAAATACAAATTTACCTAATAAATGCCATTTTATTGTGGATTTTTAAAGATGAAATATTTTATCAGGTATAGTTTGAAATTTTTTTATTCTCTGGGTATAAATATTAAAAAAGTAATCAATTTTCAGTTACTGATATACCACAATGTGTGGTGCAGCCAAATTTGGAAAGAGAACGCACCTACGAACAAATGCAATGACATACTAGAGCAATCATAAGTTAATGCTCTGGAGCCTGTGGACTACTGAATGGTCTATAGGATACACGTCACATATGGCTTTGTAGGACTCAGCTGTTGGGCCTATACTTGTATCATAACAACAAAGTGACTGACAACTAGACACACACAGTAGTGCCAGATTAAGCAGTTTGCTTTTACCCACAGACCAAAATGGCCATGGCAGTAACAACTGTACAATTCAGTACTGAAGTCTACCTGATGTTTTCCGTTAGTCTGCAGTGATTAGTTCACCTTGCACGATATTAATCATTTTGCTGATTACTTTCACAATTCGTGGCGGACATTCTTTTGAGTATTTAAAAAAAAAAAAAAAAAAAAAAAAAAAAAAAAGGAGAAAGAAACAAAGCACATGAGTAAAACAAAACTTAACAGTTACAGTACTGGTCACAGTTAGTGATTTGATATCAATGCAAGAAAATAATGGCATGACCAAACTAGTTCACTGGTTGGTTTTTGCTATGGTAGCTGTCATGTAAACAACTACCTGCCTATTGCTTTGTTATTCGGATCCTGGTATAGCATTTTAGAACAAACAAATGTTTATCTCTGTTTGCTAATTTGTGGAAAAATGAGGCAGGTTGGCAGGAGGGGGGTTTGAACTATGGTTTCAAAAAATAGCTTTGAAAGTCAAGCATGAACTTCTTTGTATATGATGCTGCCAAGATTAGCAAGCAACTGCATGGTAGCCATTACAAAACGCTTTGTTCACACCATTTGTCGTAGGACTTGGTGTTTTTCATTTTCTTATTTCAAGTACAATTCTCACATCACCAGAAGGGATCGGCAATTACTATTATCACGTGCAAGTTCTGCTTTCGTAGAAACATAGAACATGCATTTAGACCACCTGCCCCAGGAAACAGTGGCAGAGTTCCTCAACTTCCACATCTGTCACTTTGGTACAAGCATGCCGTCATCCCTCAAGTACAGTTTGGGCTGAGAACATAAAGGGTTGACTGAAAAGTAATGCCTCCATCTTTGTAACTCTTCAACAGTTGGCAGCACTGGTATACGGCAGATACTGGCTTGTTCTGTAGCCACTTCTCTACAGCTCCAGTTGGCAGGAAGACTTAGTATTCAACGGTTGTTTTGTTACAGTATAAAGTATGGAGCCCTGCTCAGAAGTTCGGTCAGTCAATGCGATTTCAGCAACATGCAGTCACTGAATTCTTGACAGCAGAAGGTGTCACCCCAAAGGAGATTCATCAGAGAATGAAAGCAGTTTATGGTGATTGTGTTGATGTGAGTATTGAGCGTCATTGGGTGAGTAAGTTTAAAGATGTTGAGGCGAGAACATCTGACCTTCATGACAAGCAAAGAGTTGGATGTCCTGTGACACCAACCACCGAGTTTCACAAGCAAAATGTTGACAGACTGATTCAGGACAGTCGTCATATCACTCAGGGATAAACTGCAAGCACAATCAGCATTTCAGAAGAACGTGTGGGTCACATTAATGCTTTGCTTGGCTATCGGAAGATCTGTGCATGATGGGTACACTGGAAGCACACAACTTGAAATGCCAGGAACTCCTCTCGCGTTATGAGAATGAAGGTGACGCCTCTTTCCAGTCAGTAGTGACAGGAGACGAAACGTGGGTACACCATTACGACTCCGAGACGAAACCTCAGTTGTGTCGACTTCTTCCGTGATGGCTTCAGAAAATTTGTCCATTGTCGGCAGAAATGTATCCAATTGGCTGGTGATTATGTGGAAAAGTGAATATTGGAAATTAAAGATCACATTTTAAGGCTCATTTCTGCATTTGATTTATTAAAATATTCCCATCCAAACCCAATTAACGAAGGTGGAGGCATTACTTTTCATTCAACCCTTGTAGAACTTACACTTCTAATCTTTCACTTCCTGGTTGTTATCTCATTCTAATTGCGCAGTCTGAAGATGCCAGTGTAATGTTTTAAGCTCACAGTTAATTGGTTTTTTTGTGCATCTTGGATGCGGAGTTCATTGGGTTATTTCTCTTGTTAATTGGAAAACGTGAAGAACTCAATTTTGTTGTTCTCTCAGTCTTCCTAAAAATGTCAATGAAAGTCCCACATTATTAGCTTCAGTTTTTTCATGTTAGTTTTCTGTGCTTTTGTTTTTCAAAAGGAACTCTACAGTATATATGCACAAGACTTTTTACAATTTGAATAAGAGTTTAGCAATTTCTGAAATCAACTTCGAATTATGAATCCCACTACCTGCTACTTCTCCCACAATTACACGACCTTCATTTAACAAGTATAGTGAAGAAAAAATTAAAGTGGTGTTCCAATGTGATGTTTTCATTATGCACCCCCAAATTCCAAATGGAATGTTACACAGTACGCGAAGTTGTTTACTGTAGTGCCAAGGAAGTTGCACTCGCAGGTTTTTATTTCGAAGCTCAAACCATATACTAAAGCAGACCATTTTGGAACAAAACTGTTGAAGTTTTTGCAAAAGAAATATTCCACTTATTATAGAGAATAAAAACCATTCTGTTTTATTATTATTATTATTATTATCATTATTTTATCTTAAATCACTATTTAAGTCAGTTTCATCTTCAGCAACATAGCATGGCAAGTTTTTAAGTTTATATACCTAATCATTCACAGAAGAAAAATAGATGCTAATTTCACCAAAAATAGATGCTAATTTTGCCAAAAATAAACGCTGCATTTTCAAGTCCCTGTTGTTTGTAATCAAAAAGATATGAATGCACAGAATGACACGAATACTTACATCTGATGACATACGTGATTCTTCTCCAACTGGAACAACTGTTCCAACACATGGATTCTTCATTGGAGATTCTAGGTGGCCAAGAAAACTGCTCAAAGAGAAATCAGCAACCTGGATTAAAGAAAAAACAAAAATTTAATTTTACCCTCATGCCCAGAAATTTACTTAACACACTTAAAAAAAAATACCAATCAAATGACGCAAGTTATTTGCATGTTTTATGGGTCATGACTGAACTCTATTATGTTGAATGAACGAAATTTAAAATTACAGTACTCTTTCTCAGTGAAATTTACGGCAACATACTGTCCCACTTACATGATTTCCACCACCACCACCACCACCACCACCACCACCACCACCACCTGCCCCCCCCCCCCTTTTCCCCAAACTCACTCTCTCTCTCTCTCATGATGGATGGCCAAATAGTACTGCACATGACTATCAAAAGAAAAACTCTAAACTGGTCCTGCAATCTCTCTTAAGTAACTGCACACAGTAGGAAATTATCTACTTGAGTGTGAATCAAAAGTTGCAGCTGTGACAGTAAGAGAAGAATCTGGTTTATAGCCTAGGCATGTGACTTAAAGGAAAATTGGATGCATGACAAGCTTATAAAGAGACAGCTAAGTGGAATGATTTTTGTCTTTTTTCCAATCAGTTCTGTTAACAATTTCTAAAAAGCTAGAAGGCTAAACAAAATAAAGTGCCAATGTTTGATATTAAACTTCTGTCAATGCAAAAATAAAAGGAAGAAAGATTATGGCCTAGTATCTCGCTAATGATAAGGGTGCTAGACATAAAGCACAGGCTCAGACTTTGAAAGGAAACTGGCCATACCCTTTCTAGAGAACCTTCCCAGCATTCACCTTAACCAATTTGGGAAAATCATGAAAACCCTAAACCATGATCGCTGGATGGGGATCTGAACCAACCCTCTCCCAAATATGAACCCAGTGTGTTCCCACTGAGCCACATCTCAGTGAGTAAGGAAAACGACTGAAAGACAATCCCAATTAGTTTGTTCTTTGTGGCGCAAGTGCCAAAATTATCTACCATCTTACACAAAAGACTGCTTAATTAAGGTAATATGTATGCAAAGAGTCAAGTCATATCTCTGTGGCTCGTCATACACAGAGCATTTTCAGTGGGCATGCCAAAATGTATACTACACTTAAAACCCTCTTCACAGGTAGATTCTAGTCTACCTCACAAAGTGAGATTAGATGTGTGATGCTTAGTGACAGCCATAGTCAGTTTTCATTCATAAAACAACTGTGAAAGGGATGTCTTTGGACAAGACTACTACTTTGTGTAGGAATGGGCATAAATCTCGCTATTTTATGATTGGAACTTGTGACTGTGCAAGCCTTCAAATGTGTGACTAGTTCATCTCTCAAAATGAATCTTTCAGAGGTTGTCTGGAATGCAGAGATGTCTGGAATTCTCTCAGGAAGTGCGTTGCTGCTCACAGTTCTTGTTCCAAGATGCTGTTTGGTCGGCAGTATTGGAAGAAGACTTGACATTCATTTCCTACACAACTCAGACCCAATTATTAACAGCATCACTTGTCACTGTAAGAGCTATATTGCTACTTGAGATAGACTCATGGCGTATATTGGACTTACATTTACAGTACAAAACTGTCATCTTTCACACATTTCAAACATGTTTACCCGCCCTGCACACACACACACACACACACACACACACACACACACACACACACACACACACAACCTCTGTTCTATCTCCCCATCGCAATCCACTATCCCACATTATTATACAGTGCAGCCTTTGCTTCCAATCCATTCTTCCACATTATCACGCAGTGCTCACAACTTCCCATGCCTGTGCTTGAACGGTGTGTGTGTGTGTGTGTGTGTGTGTGTGTGTGTGTGTGTGTGTGCGCACATAAAAACACACAGGACTATAGTGCAGGTTGTAATTATTTTTGTTACTGAGTAACATAGTTAATGAATAAAACCAAATCAAATACAAGTCACAATATGAGGAGAAAAATTCAAATTACAGACTCAAGGAGTATCAATTTCTATCTGCTTGTTACTCCAAACATGAAACTGACAATCTGCAGCTTTAAGCATGATACATACTATTTAGGGAAAAAACTGAATAAAACCCATTTAAGATAAGATGATCACACACAAAGATACAAGAATGAGACTGTTGCCATGACAGTCTGACACCCTTTGAATAAAATTTACAATCACTGTCTTGAAATTGGCAATTACTATTACCTCAGAATTAAGCCATTGGTTGTCATCCTCCTTAAGGATCCTTGTGGGACTGGGCAGTGATCTTGTTGAAGACGTCTCCAAGACATCATCTGCCGGAAGCAGGCCACCTGAAAATAACAACCCATGATATTAAAGATGACTAGATAGTGGAATGAAAAAAAAAAAAATTACTTCTTACAGTATGCCCTTGTATGCAAATGACACCTGTATAGTGCAAGTATTACACAAGAAGCCATTATCACTACCTACTATTTTACAATGTTAAATGTGGTCCCAGCTATCACAAAACATAACTTTCACTGGCAATGTAGCGTATTTTTATTACTAAGTGTAAGTATAGACTGCAATCATAAAAAATGCCTCCCTATGAGAGATCAAACATTACGTGTTTTTTTTTTAAAGATATATATTTTGGAATGGGTTTTATGAGCTACTTATTAACAGAAAACTTGCAGAGAAAAACATAGATTTTACTGTAAAGCAACAGGCAAGTCAACATATAATTATTAAGCATGCAGAAAGTGAAGTACTCCTGCTTGTTAGATTTTCTAGTTGAAGCATAAGCAAATGAATTCTAGAACCACTGGGGAAGGGGGTGGGGGGTGGGGACACATACAAGACCAAGCCCTGATTGAAATCAATGGCAAATGGAGGAAGCTATCAATTGCATTTACTGAACCAAAGACTGGGACAACAAATCAAACACACCTAATTACCTACTGCTATGACAAGACAGAAGACAGTAACGCAAAATCTTTGGAGAAATTTACTTGAGTTTCTCCCCTCTCCTTCCCCCTCCCCCAAATTGTATCACTGCTGCAACATAATTTGTATACTCCACTAAATCTATCTGGAGGGGTAGGGGCCCACAATTCAGTAAAAGAAATGGATTTCCCTAAATAATTATTATAAAAGCTATGTTGACTGTACAATTCATTTATTGGCAACAAACAAGAACTTGAACTTCTTTCAGTATTTAATTCATTTCACAACTATATAAAGTTCAGAATAAAACATGGAACTGGTCAGTCTTTAAATTTCCTAGACTCAATGATTGTCAAAAGTTTTTAAATTTACAGGAAACTAGAAAATAATTCAATTTTTGTAATGAATGTACTAAACAGAAGAGGAAAGGCACAGAAAAGATTTGATACAAGAATATCATACATAGGTACAGTGTCACAAAAAATTATCAACTTATTTTTGAATACTTAATTAAAAATATTCTCCTTTACAAACAACACCTCCCCAAACAGGAAATATGTCCTTGGTTCTCGCCACTCACCTGGCCTTAATTTACATTAATTCCTTCCGTCTAAGCACTTATTAACAGTAACTACTCCTTTCTTTACTCCATTTCAGTTTTCTACATCTCTCATTTTCTGACTTATCTATTTTTCGGCGAACCCCTTCCACCTCTGTTACATACAATGCACTTAACTTTTCACTCTTATTAACTCGTGCACAATGTTTTAGTAGGAGTCTCCGTCTTGCATATTACCCGTCTTCCACCTTTAAGCTCTCATGTTTTCGAATCTTGTCTGGTGCAGTCCCCAACAATCAGTCTTTCCTTCTCATCTCATCTGGTAAGTCTCCCCCTGACCCGGGGTTCTGGATGACTTTTCTGAACTGTACTCCTTTCCCTAAACCTCTCCAGTCCTTTTCCTTCACCACTCTTCCTTCCCCTTCAACTCCTCTGCTAGAAGGAGGCATCACTGACTCTGAAAGCTTGTAAATGTTAAATCATTTTGTGTGTGTGTGTGTGTGTGTGTGTGTGTGTGTGTGTGTTTTTTCCGCTGCTGCCACTTGATGAGTAGAATTTTTATCTATCCATTACACAAAACGCTATGTAACAGTTGCCCCGATTTCAACACTGGAAAAAGATGAAGGACCTGTCAAAGAACACACTTATGTGTTTAGACTAAATCACTGTGAAAACTCCACAATCACTAACCACATACACCAGAACAAATACATACTGAATGGCATCCATGACAGCCTCACAGTACTTCAGTCAGAAACAAAAGGGAAGAGACTGGACCTATTAGAACTACCTTCAGTTTCTTCTTATTTACACAAAATATATATATTTTAATCCATGGATGATAACTATATATACAGGAATCAAAGTAGATGTTTTTCCTTTATATTTTATGAATTTAAGTCAGTCACAGCTTCAATAATATTCAAATTGCATAAAATAAAGTAATGATTATTAACGCCTTGTCAAGAAAAAAATCAAAAGGTACTACATCAATATATCACAAGATTAAGACGCTTCTGCAAAGTATGATCTATAAATGACATATAAAGAATCTGAAAATCCTTTACACAGCAACATAGCTACATTCTTTTAAGGAAAAATAGAATGAAGTTCAGAATGCCTTTTTTTAAAAAAAGGAGAACAACCATAGCAAATGTCCAAAAAACATGGATGTCAAAGCAACTGAATAGTCTGAAAATTCGTGAGCAACAGAATCTGCCAGAAGATTTGTGTTTGGAAATAGCTCTCTGTCACCACAGAAAATGGAATAGTGTGGTATGTTATGTGGATAAGGTTGTTATCACACTTCAGTCTGACTGCTGGCATGCCAGACTAGCACATAACATACACGCATTTGATTGCGAGAATACCATGGTTGTCTCGTACCTGGGACACTTCTCTCTTCAGGCTTATGCAGGCAATAGCTTTCCATGTGCCACTGTGTAAAGCTCATACCATGTGTAAGGGGAAAACTCAACAACAAAGCACGTTTTCAATTATCGCTGTCTACAACTGTGGACTATCGCTTTTCAGACATCAACAAGTCAGCAGTCTTACTAACCAGAACCATATCCTGGCCAAGGATACAGAAACCAATGAACCACAAATGCACCTCTACAAATCACACATCACAAGGAACATGTCCATGAACAATGCCATTGGACACAACGCACAAAAAAAAGATAGCATGCCTGCGAAGGTGTTACAGTACACATTGCTACTTGATGATAGTAGAACATGGTTACATTGAAAAATTTGTGAAATGATGTGCAACTTGTCAACAGAGCGGATGCCCAGGTGGTGTCCTTATTCTCATGTGGTGTATGCTTATGTAATATGATACTGAGGCTAAACAGCAAACCTGACATTGAGCCCTGCCTTGAACACTTCAGACTGTTATCCCAACTTATCCACCACCAATACCTCAAAATCATTATATTCTAGCAGACAAAGGATCTACCACTGTAGCACTTGAAGGAAAGGAGTATGTTAGTGAAGGTCTACACCATAGAAAAATTCTTGTAGGAGTTTGTGTTAGAGCTGCACCTTTTTTAGATTGAAGTCAGCTGATAGGTATACCTGCTTAGGAAGTCCCTCTAACTAGAGGTCCACCTTCAGAGGATATAATGTTTCCAAGCAGAGAAGGAATTAGCATATTTCATCAAAATATAAGAGGTATTAGAGATAAAGTTTGTGAACTGCTTATATATGTTGACTCTCAAATTATTGGAGCATCAGAGCACCACTTTAATAATTTGACAATTCAGAGGCTTCCTTTACCACGATACAGATTAGCTGGCTGTTTTCCAAGGAGTTCCTTGCGGGGTGGGGGAGTGGCTATGTATGTAAAAAACAGTATTCCATTTGAGTCCATAAACATATCATGGCACTGCACTGAACAGATATTTGAATGTTGTGCAGGGGCAGTTGAATTTAGTGAAACTAAACTTCTAATTGTTGTTGTCTATAGGTACCCTAACTCTTGACTTCAGAGCATTTCTGCTCAAGCTAGAGAGGGTTCTTGATTCACTTTGTAAGAAGTACCAGAAATTAGTTATATGTGGTGACTTCAATATAAATTTTGTTTATGATGGTGCAAGAAAAAGAATGTTGGTAGATCTCATAAATTCATATGATCTGATACAGAATGTGTTCTGTTAGTAAAAGGGTGAATGGCCTTTGAGACCATGATGCACAAATTTTAACACTAAAAAGCTTTAGTACTCAAACAAATGTCACATTTAATTACAAACTATGTAGGAAAATTAATCCAACAGCAATAGAGTGTTTTTTAAACCTTGTCAAGGACAAGAGTGGCAGGATGTTTATAGCGCCGATAACATAGATGATAAATATTATGCTTTCCTTAACACATTTCTCATGCTCTTTGAGAGTTGCTTTCCATTAGAATGTTCTAAACGGGTTAGTAGCAGTAATAGGCAGCCCAGGTGGCTGACTAGTGGGATAAGGATACCTAGTAGAACAAAGCAGGAATCACATCAAAATGTTAGAAGTAGTCACAATCAAGTTACAGTAGCCCATTACAAACAGTACTGTAAGGTGCTTAAAAATGTTATTAGGAAGGCAAAGAGTATGTGGTATGCAAACAGAATAGCTAATTCATAGGATAAAATTAAAACCATATGGTCAGTTGTGAAGGAAGTGTCTGGTCAACAGCACAAGGTCGACGATATAAAGTCAGTTCGCAGTAAAAATATTTCTGTGTCCAACAAATCATATATACGTTCAGTATTAAACTATCATTTTCTGAACACTGCTGGTGAATTAATTAAAAATTTAGTTTCCACAGGGAATCATATAACTTTCTTGGCAAATGACTATCAGAGATTGATGTCTGAAATACTCCTCTGTGAAACAGACGAGAGAGACTCAATAATTAAATCACTGATGACTAATGACTCGTGGTTATGATGGAGTGCCTAGCAGAATATTAAAGTACTGTGCTGCAATTGTTAGTCTTGTATTTAGCCATATTTGTAATTTTTCCTTTAGGAATGGTCACTTTTCTGAACGATTAAAGTACTCAGTAGTAAAGCCGCTTTTTAAAAAGGAAGAAAGGGATAATGTAGATAGTTTTAGACCTATTTCTATGCCGTCAGTGTTTGCTAAAGTTATTGAAAAGGCTGTGTATGTAAGGATAATTGATCATTTTATATCACACGATTTGCTATCGAATGTACACTTCTGCTTTGGAAGTCGTTTAACAACTGAAAATGCTATATTCTCTTTTCCTGTGAGGGTACTGGATGGGTTAAACAAGAGGTTTTGAACTCTAGGCATTTTTTATTTTATTTCATTTAAATAAGGCATTTGATTGTGTTGATCACAAAATACTGCTCCAGAAGTTGGACTGTTATGGAAAACGGGAGTAGCTCACAATTGATTCACCTCTTACTTTAGCAACAGGCAGCAAAAGGTCATTATTCACAATGTCGAGAATGGCTGTTATGTGGGGTCTGAGTGGGGTATGGTCAAGTGGGGGGTGACGCAGGGATCAGTGTTGGGGCTACTCCTGTTCCTTGTTTGTATAAATGATATGCCCTCTAGTATTACGGGTAACCAAAATATTTCTGTTTGCTGATGACACTAGCTTGATAGTAAAGGATGTTGTATGCAACATTGGCTTGGTTTCAAATAGTGCAGTTCATGACCTAAGTTCATGGCTTGTAGGAAATAAACTAACACTAAATCACAGTAAGACTCAGTTTTTAACACACAATTCAACAAAACCTGACATTTTAATTTCACAGAATAGGCATATGATTAGTGAAACTGACAGTTCAAATTTCTAGGTGTTCAGATAGATAGTAAGCTGTCATGGAAGGCCCGCATTCAGGATCTTGTTCAAAGACTTAATGCTACCATTTTTACTATTCGAACCGTATCTGAAGTGGGTGATAGTTTGACACGAAAATTAGTCTACTTTACTTATTTTCATTCACTTTTGACATATGGTATCATATTTTGGGGTAATTCTTCCTATTCTAAAAGAATATTATTGGCTCGGAAACAGGCAGTTTGGGCAGTAAGTGGTGTAAGTTCACAAACCTCTTGTTGACCCATGTTCACGAGTCTGGGTATTTTGACATTCGCCTCTCAATATATAATTCCCTACTGTCATTTCTTGTTAAGAATATTAGCTTATTCCCAAGAATAAGCAGCTTTCACTCAGTTAATAATCGGCCACCTCCCTCTATACCAACATCCCCCACATGGTCTGCCTGCTGCTGAACATTTATTCAGTTAGCGCTCACCTAATTCCAAACCTATGACATTCTTCCTATTCACCTTAATCAACTTTATACTTACCAACAACTACTTCACCTTTGAGAGGCAGACATACTAACAGATCAGGGGTACGGGCATGAGAACCAGGATGGCTCTTCCCTATGCCAACCTTTTCGTGGGTCACTTGGAGGGGGCTTTCCTGGGATCCGTAAGTATTCAGTCCCTGACTTGGCTTAGATACATTGATGACATCTTTACCATATGGACTCATGGTGAGGCTGACCTGCTATAATTCCTGGAATCCCCGAGTACCTTCTCCCAATCAGTTCCATGCCACTTTCGTTAATGTTGATCCTGTCCTCACCGAAGGCCAGCTACACACTTCTGTCCACATTAAAACCTACCAACAATCAACATACTTACATTTTGACAGTTGCCGTCCTTTCCATGTCAAACGTTACCTTCCATACAGCCTTGGCATCTGAGGCAAACATATGTGTTCAGATGCAGACTCTTTATAGCAATACGCCATCATTCTCACCTCAGCCTTCACTGCATATAAGTGCCTCAGTAGCCTAGTTAAAAAGCAGATTTCCCAGACCATCACATCCAATCCTGGTACTGCTGACCCCTCCAGATAACAACTTTGTTGTGCTCTGCTACCACCACCTATATCAACCCTGTAAGTGGCAAAATATATACTATCAAAGGGAGAGCCACCTGTGAAACGAAACGTCTTACAACAGCTGTTATGTAAACATTGTTCGGTCTTCTACATCGGCTTGACTACCACCACATTATCAATTAGGATGAATGGTCACAGGCAAAGGGTGTATACAAGCAACTCGCAATATCCTGTTGCAGAGTATGCTCTACAATGTGACATTCGAGACCTCGGTGCACGTTTCACCACATGCGCCATCTGGATTCTTCCCCCAGACACCAGTTTCTCAAAACTCCGCAGGTGGAAACTGTCACTACAACATGTCCTTGGTTCTCACCACCCACCAGGCCTTCTTAATTTATGTTAATTTCTTTCATGTCAGCATTTCTTCACTGTAACTACTCTTTGCTTCACCTCGTTTTAATTTTCTGCATCTTTAATTGACATTCCCATCTATTTTTCACTGCCCCCTTCCATCTATGTTATGTATAATGCACTTAGCTTTTCACTCTTATTAACTCATGCACGGTGTTTAAGTAGTAAACTCTGTCTGCATATGGCCCTGTCCTCCAACTTTAAACTCTCAGGTTTCCAAATCTCGTCCGATGCAGTCCCCAACAATCAGTCTGTCCTCCTCATGCCGTATGGTAAGTCTCCTCTGACTCACGGTTCTGGGTGACTTTCCCGAACCTTGTCCTAGACCTCTCCAGTCCTTTTCTGTCACCCCTCTCCCTTCCCATTCAACCCTTCTGCCTGAAGGAGGAGCCACTCGCGCCAAAAGCTTGACAATTACAACCGTCTTTTATGTGTATGTTCTGCCGCTGCTTGGTGAGCAGATTTTTTATCTATCATATTAAATACTTCTGTCAATAATTGATTGTTTTCACTGTTGTATGAGCCTCAAAACTGGTTTGTCATCAGTGAATATGTTGTGCCCCACACTCCTAGCCCCATCGGGTAGGCCTCGCCTCCATTTTAGTGGTGTTCAGCACAGCATCCACCATGGTGAGGCCACGAGCAGTGTGAGCTCCAGTTGTTCACAGAGGCTGTCTGCAGTAGCCAGGCTACTTTGCCATGCCTCTCATAGAACTCTGTTTTCTGTACATAGAGATTAAATGTGTAAGTAGAGTTCAGTGTTAATTTATTTGTGACTTAACAATAAGTAGGTTCTTGTACCCGGACTGGTTTACTTTGTGTAGCAGTTACAAAACTCTTAGATTGAAAGAGTCGTTGGAAACCAACCACATCCATGGCATGAGCAATACCATAACCGTAACAAGAGCGGTGCAGTTGGTAGTGTGTGATTAATAATGATGGGAGCTCCCTTCAAGACGACAACTGTACCTATCATTCATAGTCAACCAGGTATTACCAAACACAAGGGCATTCATGAGCAGCATTTGAAGTGGATATACTTCAATGACACCAAATGGATCACACTGGCAAGGATACAATACAATGCGCTTCCTGCATGGTGCTAATTACTGCTGGACAGCCATTGTTCATAGTAAACATAGTGGTGATTCTCTTTGCAAACTCTATTATGAAAAGGATAGATTCTTACTCAATATGTAGAGCAGACACAGAGACATGGATAGGCACAACGAAAAGGCTGCTATGCATTTAAGGTTTCCCCCAACAGGCCTTCTTCTGAAGCAGGACACACACACACACACACACACACACACACACACACACACACACACACAGTGTGGGTGCACCCTCTGTCTCTGGACTGTGAACTGAAACTGCCTGGTGCGAGCAGGAATCTTTTGCAGGTATGAAGTCCTGTCTGTGGGAACAAGTGACAGTGGAGACTGGGGAGGACACCTAGGTCCAGTGGTAGTTTTTTTTTGGGGGGGGGGTGGAGGAGTTGAGAAGGGGAAAATTACTAGTGGATGCGATGGCAGAATGAAGGCTGTGCATTGCTGGAGTGGGAGCAGGGAAGGAGGTAAGTGTAGGACAGCGACTAGCAAAAGTTGAGGCCAGGGGTCTTACAGGAACACAAAATATACTGCATGAAGGGTTCCAATCAGTACAGTTAGAAAAGCTTGCGTTGGTAGAGAGGGTCCAGATGGCACAGGCTGTGAAACAGTCACTGAAATGAAGCACATTGTGTTGGGCGGCACACTCAGTAACTGAGTGGTCCAGCTGTCTCTTGGCCACAGTTTGGCAGTGGCCACTCGTGCGGACAGACAGCTTGTCAATTGTCATGTCCATGTAGAAAGCAGCACAGTGGTAGCAGTTTAGTTTGTAGATTACATGAGCGCGCCCAAAGCTAGCTGAATGTTTTCAGAATAAAACTTTAGTTGCAGCAGTATGCCATAAATTTTATTGGGCATAAAAGAAATATGTACTGTCATTTAAAGAATGGCTGCCATATCGCACGGTCACACTCGCAACTGTCACTTCAAGTATGAAAATCAGGACTGTGTTCTGTCTTATGCTGATATAATGGTCAAAGACGTGCTTATCATTCATACTTCGGACACAGGACTGCATAATGATCTTATGCATTACTATAATCCCACAATGTACCGAGTGTTTACTGGTTATTCAAGTCTTGTAATAGACTAAATAGACAGAGAAAGCATCTAACACAGAAGAACTGAGGTTTTTTCAGACAGTTTTTGGAGGAGTGATACTGACTGGAGGTAGACGGCATAGTCGAAGCTGTCTCTAACAGCACTCCGGAATAGGGCCAAATCAAATTCCTTTGGACAGTTTTTTAAGTCACATCTTATGCTCAGTGCTTCATAGCTCATGGTACAGTCATGCTGCTACAAATGCATGAAGTGCTTATACTACAGTCATGCTGCTACAAATGCCTGAAGTGCTTATACTGTCAGAAACTTGATCATAAGGCAGAGGTTTGTTTACAGATATCATGCCACATCATCAAATACTCTACTTGCATGAATGATGTCAAGATTATGGTGAATGGGTTCCATTCTAATGACGACGATTTTGAAAATAATGTGTACAGCATTCTTTTTCAAGGTGGTAAAGCAGTGTTAGTGGCTATTGAACTCAATGTACCTGTAATTCTATTTCAACTTGACACTGGTTCCTCTAAAACTACCAAACGGAGCCACATATGGTTTAATTGGGTCCCCACAGTTGTTCAAAATACATGAAATGCTAACAAGTTATAGTGATCAGACAATTCAAATCAAAGGCCAAAAAATAAACAGGTGAAGGTTCCACTTCTAGTAACACTATCAAGTGCAGATGCCAACACCACTGAACTGGATCTGTTTCAAATGTTTAGTTTCATGGTCTGAGATTTAGCAAATCACATACATGTCACAGATGAAGAAAGAGTTTTTTTTTGTTCCATGGTAGACTCAAATACTACAAAGAGCAAATCACCTTGTATCCTGACCCACTCCCTAACTTTTGTAAGGCACACCCCATTCATTATGCTTTATGGGACGAAGTTAAACCCGAGTTGGACCAGCTGGAGGAGGATGGCATCATTGAACCTATTTCCAACAATCTGTGGGCTAACCCCTTTGTCATTGTTGAGAAGCCATACAGGTATCTTTGTTTATGTGTGGATATCAGGTCTACAGTTAACGCAACCTCTGTCACAGATACGTACCCCATTTCAGGGCCAGATAGGAATTTCGGTCAGGGACAATTCTTCCCATACATCAATTTGACAGACACATATCTGAAATTGCCCCTCAATGAGGAGAGTCAACACGTGGTGGCAGTCAATACATGCTTAAGGCTTTACAAGTATAAATGACTCCCCTTTGGTATCAATTCACCTGTAGCATTACTTCAGAGGTATCTCGAGCATCTGATTTACAAGGTTCCAGGAACCACCAATTACCTCAATGACATTGTCACCATAAACACCACTGAGGATTATACCTACAACTTGGACCAGTTACTGGACACCTTAGATCAGTCACGCCTCCCGCTGAACACGGACAAGTATTCTGTTTTCCAGGACAAAATTGGGTGCCTCAGTCACATCCCATCAGTCGACGGCATCCATCCCACAACCAAACACCTCCAAGGACATTGCTTGGCATCAAGCTTCCAACAACAAGAAACACTGCTGATCTGTCCTCAGACAAATCCAACCTTACAATATGTTCTTTCTTACAGCAGTTATGATTGCAGAGCCCCTGTACTAATTGCTTAGGAATGGCAAATGTTGGGATTGGTCACACGAATGTCAACGAGCATTCGAGTAACTGATAGGGACCCTCCTGGACTCCAAGTGTTTGGTACACTATGACCCATGGTGGCCACAGATCTTTCAGACACTGGGACTGGGTAGATGTCAGCCCACAGGGTGGGCACAGCAGGCAAGCCCACTGCATTTGAATCCAAAACGATGATTGTGGAATGTGCAGTTACTCTCAAATTGAAAAGGAAGTCCTTATTTCACCATCAAAAAATTCCATAACTATTTCTATGGCTGCAACTTTCTACTACAAACAAACCTCCAAAGATTAAAACTGTGTGCCCGACCGAGACTCGAACTCGGGACCTTTGCCTTTCGCGGGCAAGTGCTCTACCATCTGAGCTACCAAAGCACAACTCACGCCCGGTACTGACAGCTTTACTTCTGCCAGTATCTTGTCTCCTACCTTTCAAACTTTACAGAAGCTCTCCTGCGAACCTTGCAGAACTAGCACTCCTGAAAGAAAGGATACTGCGGAGACTGGCTTAGCCACAGCCTGGGGGATGTTTCCAGAATGAGATTTTCACTCTGCAGCAGAGTGTGTACGCTGATATGAAACTTCCTGGCAGATTAAAACTGTGTGCCCGACAGAGACTCGAACTCGGGACCTTTGCCTTTCGCGGGCAAGTGCTCTACCATCTGAGCTACCGAAGCACGACTCACACCCGGTACTCACAGCTTTACTTCTGCCAGTATCTCGTCTCCTACCTTCCAAACTTTACAGAAGCTCTCCTGCGAACCTTGCAGAACTAGCACGCCTGAAAGAAAGGATACTGCGGAGACATGGCTTAGCCACAGCCTGGGGGATGTTTCCAGAATGAGACCGAGTCTCGGTCAGACACACAGTTTTAATCTGCCAGGAAGTTTCATATCAGCGCACACTCTGCTGCAGAGTGAAAATCCTTCCAGCAATTATAGCCCTCTCACTTACAAGTGTCATAACTTATTTTTCTTGCAGGGTGAAGGAGGAGATTCAACAGAGTGGCAGCCTCCCAGTGCCGAAGTCCTACCATCACGTGAGCCAATGAAAGTAAAGCCCAGCAGCGTCAGTGCAGAGGCTGGGGTTGATATGGACTTCCATCCAACACCAAAGGTAGCAGCCGAAGAAGAAGAAGAAGAAGAAGAAGAAGAAGAGGCTTCACCCCCCCCCCCTCTCTCTCTCTCTCTCTCTCTCTCTCTCTCTCTCTCTCTCTCTCTCTCTCTCTCTCTCAGTGAGGGGAGTGGTGTCCCAAGTTACTACCCCTGCTGAGATGGCCTCCCCTCCCCTGTAGTGACGTTTCACACAGCTTGCATCATGCAACGACAGGAGCCGTATGAGCTGCAACGGTTGTTCGCAGATGCCACCCACGTAGCTGAACTACTTTGCCATGTCCACGAATGACAACCCGATACAATTATGACATCATTCCGCTTGGACATGCAAACAGCCAAGGAACACATGATCTGCAGCAGCAGCAATCAGTTTCATGGATTCAGTGTAGCAATCCATGTAGCAATATAATCCGGGATCCAGCAGACTGAACGACTGTCTTCAGCAAGCAGTCTTCAGTGAGTTTTGTCTATTGTGAACAGTCACCTGCTTTTGACAAATTCCTTCAGCAGAGTTAGTTTGAAGTTAGCAACTGCCATATCGAAATACTCTGTGCCGTAAACAGCCTGCAAGGATTGGAACTGCCACAGTCCATAGTGCATCAGTGTGGCTATGGACTTACGTCTCTGCACAGGAGTTTACTATTAAATGTGACTACCACTGATGGAAGTCAGTTCTGTCTCTACAGATTAATGATGTAACTTAAGAGTTGGGTGTTGAGACATGTCAGTTACAAAAAATAAATGCTGTTTTGCCTGGACTAATTTACTTTGTATACCAGTTACATAACTCTGATATCGGTACAGTTGTTGGAATCCAACCACATCCGTGGTACGATCGATATGTGATCATTACAAATAAATGCTATAATTATGTCTTAACTTGAACATTGAGCTACCAAGTATTGCCTCCTAGGTCACTTGACTTCAGTCCTACTGAATGCAAATAAAACTCCTTTGCGTGAGATACACGCACATTAGGCCAAGCTCAGATAAATTTTCACAAGTTGCAGATGGCGGATAAGCATCTTAAATTAGAATGGCTACACAACACTGTTATATTTCTTGAAGTCCATGACATGGCAACGTATCAGAACAACCACCACCACCACCACCCTCAGAAAAAAACGGGGTCTTACAGACTGGTACATAAGTATCTGCAATTCAATTGCTCATGAGTGAATATAAGGTGTTCTGAGAATTAATTGCCAGATATTGCAAAAGCACCATGAAGATGGACAGTGAATATGTAAGCATTAGACTAATGGGAAAAAATTCTGAATGCAATTAAAAATGTGTGTCATGACTATACATCACCTTCTATGTGTGCAGATGTGGTGCTGGATGATCAGAAAGCACTAAATACGTTACCAGTGCTAAAAATACATGCTCAACTGGACAAGATGGAATATACAGTGCAATTACTAAAGTGTGCATTTTTTTGAAATTTATTTCTTTAATCGTATGGCTAGGGCCCCCCGTCGGGTAGGTCGTTTGCCGGGTGCCAGTCTTTCAATTTGACACCACTTCGGCGATCTGCAGTCGATGAGGATGACAGGATGATGATGATGATGATGATGATGATGATGATGATGACAGCACAACATCCAGTCCCTGGGCGGAGAAAATCCCCCGACCCAGCCAGGAATCGAACCCGGGCCCATAGGATTGACAATCTGTCACGCCGACCATTCAGCTACTGGGGGCGGACATTTAAACAAATACTTAAACTTCCTGGCAACTCTATTAATTGTGGTATTATAGGAAACTCCTAAGTAACTGCCTTAAATAAAAGTATAATCAAATAAGTGTATGAAAAAATAAAAGAAGTAAGTTACAAACTGCACACTGGGTAATCTGAAATGTCGTCCTGCCTCATCTCAGTACCTTCTTCACGAGGTGTACTGCTTTTACAAAGAAACTGGTACAACTGCCTAATATCATGTAGGGCCCCCACGAGTGTACAAAATTGATATATAAAAGACTATAAATTATTAATTCGCCAGCAAATCAGTAATACAATATGCAAATCAATGCTCTATTATGGATCCTTTTTGCCCCCATACACATATTAATGACATCCCATGACTTCCATGTAGTAAGCTATGCAAACGACACCACAATCTTATTCTGTGGCAGAGAGAATAAATGGTTGGAGTCTACAGTGCTAATGACGTAACAGGAATAATGCAACATATGAATGATCAGAGCCTCAATATGAATGCTAATAATCTGCACTACTGATATTTAACACTGTCAATTCCTACCAAATGAGTGTTAGTAATGTATGCTGAACTTGATGGACTATAAATATGTTTAACTCGTCAAAAATCTTCTCTGGGTGAACCATATTACTATTGAATCTGGGGGGAATCAACAGTGGTTTATACCTCCTTAGGAAGCAGTCAAACACAATCACTAACCAAATAACTGGCTACTTTGTGACAATTTAGCCCTTCCTTAACTTTGTTGCAGAATTGTGGGTTGGACAGAAACACACACACATGCACACGCACACGGGACAAAAAATATTGCTAGTATAGTAAACGACAAGAAGGATCATGCATGGACTGGACTATAAAAAAATTTATTGTGAAGCTTTAGGACAGCCTCAATCATTAATGACATTCTTTGTATCAATTTAAGTTAAAAACAGCTTCTGTATGTCAAGAAATTAAATCAAATAATTGATATGCTGCAGAATACTACAACAGCTGTACCAAATACACACAACCAATTTCAAAATGACTGAACAATACTCTTCTACGGGGTGTTTTATTATCATACTAATTTTCAGTGATGCTAAACAAGGGCAAATGTATCAGTTTGTCTAGAAGAATGGAGTATAAAGCTACAAAACCAGTGGAACAAAACAAATGCACAGTAGATGGCATGATGTGAACATTGGACATGGTCAGTTCTGATATGGGTTTGTGGGGCTGCAATCTATACTTACAAGTTGAAATGTACGGTCAGCCAGTCCTAGTGAAATGGTGATTTACTGGTTACTGAATTAGCAAACATTACTTTTTCCAAGAATGAAGAAATAAAAGGAAAATATACGGTTGCTAAAGGACTGTATTGAGCCATGCATCCACATAAGAGACATTCAGTGAATTCCATGTTCCACAACCTGTTCCAGTGGTTAAAAGAGATGGGACAAGTGGTAGAACAATAAAACCAGCAAGAGGGATAATAAACTACATTCATGTCTTAGAAGAAGCAGTGCTTACTCACATGGATGCTCAGTCTGAAATCAACACTCAATCAGTGGCATGCAAAGTGAACAGAATGCTAAGCACTACATGAGAAGGTATGTGAGAGTAGCAGCTATACCATGACCACTAACAGACACTGCAAGTTTTAACTCCTACTGACTTCACACCACTGATGTACCGATTCAGTGGGTGCTGCTGTTTTGTACTATTGATCCCTGCCTTCCTGTGTGTGTGTGTAGTTCTCTCAGATGTAACCTGTTTTACCAGAAATGAAATGCTCAATACTAGTAATGTCCATAAATGGATTGTTCAGAATCCATATGTTATAGTTGTGAAAAACCATCAATACAGGTTTGCAGTGAGACTGTTGGTGGTTGAAGTGAAACGCTACTTAAAATGTCTGTATCTGTCATGTCCTAGATCAATTGCACTACGATATAGATTGCTTTCCTTAATGCTACTTCTTTTTGTAAGGGTTTAATGTTGGCACCAATTCAGCATAATATTCCAAGCACAAGCACGCATTAAATTTGTTGATCAAGAAGTATAAGACTTGAGAACCTATTATTAATTGTTATTACGATATACAAAAATAAATAGGCACCGATACACTCGGAATAAACAGTTATACACAACTGACTCAACAAGCATTTGTCTTATATATATTCTTTCTGAACTTATCACAAATTGCTGTTTCTAACAGATCTCTCCTCCTCCTCAAGAAGTGAAAACATGTATTCCATCACAATGTTAGTTATCTAATGTTTTTACAGATTTTCAAATAAGAAATTTAAATGTTTTCCTTTATGTAGCACTTTCATACCGTGCATAAACTCAACAATACATTGTACTATTGGGGACACAATGATTATGAGACTATGTTTGACAATAGACAAAAATTTTTAATATTAATTTAAAAAGAATTATAAAAATAAATATATTAGAGCATAATACTGTAGTTAATCATTACTTGAAACTTACCCCCAAAGCCAGTGGGTGCAGTGGGATCACACTCATCAGAAAATCCATTAGGTAATGCAGTAGTAGCTGGTGACAACTGATGATCATTCTTTGCTATGTCAATACCATCTGCAATTGTTATAAGAGGTGATGATGCAGAAACAGGTACTGGTGTTGGAGGTGGTGTTGAGAGATCAAGACTCAACAGACCTGACAAATCATCTGTGTTTGGAGTGGGCTCTGCTGACAGAACTGTAGGTTCCACAGGGAGGGCTGCACACATGTCTGCTGAGGAAAGTGTTTAATACATATGACACACCAAAAGGAAATACATATTTTTCTTTCAACAAAACATGTTCAAAATTAATGGATTGGTTCCATATTTTATTTTGTGTGAGGTGTGTGAGAAAAATGGGACTGACAACACTGTGAGTGATCTGTTTGTGTAGACTGGTGTGTTCATCCCTTCCAAATGTTCAGTCCAAGTTTCATCTTCGTAAAGCCATCACATGAGAGCACCAATAGTGAAGTTGTGTCTTTGCTGTGTGTTACGAAAATGAAACAGCAGAATTTAGAGCAATGTTATGCAATCTAGTTGTGTGTTAAACTTGGGGTATCTGTAAGTGTGATTTTTGAAAAGTTGAAACAGGCATATGGGGAACATACTTTATCAAGAACACAAGTTTTTCGATAGCATGTTGAAGATGAACTTAAAAAACCAATGAAAACATCGAATGTGTACTCTTGTCGGATGAGACTGACAATTAACAATAAAGATAAAGGTTACATGTTAAACTGATACACTTTCACCGTACACCAAATTTTGACAACAGATTTGCATATGCAAAATTTCTGTGGCAAAATGGTGCCAAAAACTTCAAAACTGAGCAGAAGGGCAATCAAAGAAATATGTGCATTAATTATCTCGAGAGGTGACGAATCCTGCATTTTTGAATACGATCTGGAGATGAAGTGCCAAAGTGAGGAGTGGCTTACTGAGACATCTCCTTAAACAAAAAGAGCTTGAATGAGCAAATCAAACCAATGTTGATCTGTTTTTTTAACAGTATGAGTATTGTGCATAAAGAATTTGTTACTGTTGGACAAACTGTCAATCAAGTGTTTTACAAAGATGGCCTCAAAAGGCTCAGAAAAAGGGTGAATTGAGCAAGACCAGATATTGTTGACAAGTGGATGCTGCATCATGACAATGCCCCTTGTGATACAACCACTTCCATCATGGAATTTTTCACACCAAAAGAGAGTCCTGTTAGCCTCCCTATTCATCTGATCAGAGTCCTTGTGACCTTTTTTTTCTAAAATTGAAAAATGACTTAAAAGAACATCATTTTGGAACTTTGGAGAATGCACAAAAGAATGTAATGAACATGTTACAGGCCCTACCAGTTGAAGCCTTTCAGCACTACTACCGTGACTGGGAACAACAAACAACTCCCCCAGTGTATGCTTACTAAAGGGAACTACTTCGAAGGGGCCAATATTGTTGCTTGAAAAAAATACGAACTTTGGTAGACAAAAAATCAGTCTCATCATTTTTCTCACACAACTCATACATAACAGGTACTACCAAACAGTCAATATGAAGACATGAGATTATGCTACACTAAACGGGGAAAAATACTCAGGTTAAAAAATTTTACAGAAAAAGTACAAATATATTAGAGTATAGGGCTGTAGCTAATTATTCACCTAAAACATATAATCACACATTTACTATTTAGTACAGAAACTTTTATGTAGTTAATGAATTCCCGAGACCATTTTATCGAATGCAATGGCCTCTTATTTAGTACAGTTGGCCAGTCTTCCAGCTCACCTGTGCTTGCTGGTGTGGTAACTGCAGTAACTGGAACCGTTGCAGCTGTGAGATCAGGCAAGCACACTGTTTCTGTCTGTTGTGGTTGTGGCTTGAGGAGGACAGGATGACACGTAGAATGTTGAACTGCAGTCGTGGGTGTTGTTGTAGTGAAAGGCAAAAATTCACCAGGTAATTGACTGGTTTGCTGTATGACATTTAGAGTTACCACAGAATGACCACTTGGAGCCTTTGGTAGCAGTGGAAGCATACGTTGTACCACCACGTTTTTGGGGCGAACTGACCTCCCTCGACGATTGCAATATCGTAATTGAAATTTCTGCAATGAAAGCATGTTGGAAAATTCAGGAAGGAAGAAGCAACTATAGCAGGCACAAGTCTAAATGTACTGAAATGTCAACTGTATTTGAACAGCACCAATACAAAGTTGCCTGTCAAAATGTAAAAAGCTCTCATAAAATATTAATAATGATAAGTGAGAATTAATTACTTTGCTTAAGATTAATACATATTGTTCACAGCAGTAAGAATCCTCTAACTAAATGAGTTATTTTGGTTACAGAAATCCATTAGTAGTTCACTAATTTTTCTGCATGTGCTATTTTAGCTTAGGTGAGTTAGTCGTAAATTGATAAAGATTTTATAAAAATGCAACATAATTTTTTGTCCAATGAATTCAACCTGCAAGCAGTAACTCTAAGATGACCCTTCTTGACTGTGATTTCGAATAGTTAAATTGTTCAGTTTGTTATGAGGCATAATATTTTGCTGTCATATGCTGTAAAGAATTATTATGGTACAAGGCTTCCATCACAACTTCCATTTTTGTACAACATTACTGTGGCTAGAAATAGCTTCAGATTAGTGAAGGCTTATTCCAATGAGAAGGACATTCTTTACAATCACTGAGTAATATTAAGTATTAAATATCGTAAAGTGATAACCTCATGGAGCTTAAGCTTGGTTTGTAGCGGAGCGAATACAAGCAACTTGCATTTTGCAAGGTTTAAATGCTACGCAAGCACGAGCACACAGCATTTGGCCACTTCTTGTTCACATTTGTAGGTGCTCCTGGTGTTACTCTGCTCATTTGTCTTCCAGCCAGACACCGAAGTAAGTTGTAGCGCTTTCCATTTTGGCAATAACCTCAATGTCAGCAGCACGGAGAGCATTTATTTTGCAGTCTGCTGATTTGAGTGCAAACTGCTTTTGTTACTGTATATTATCTGGGCGAGAGAGATGGAGTAGTCAGAAAAGTATGTAATGTTGCTAACAGAAAAATGTAGATATCTAGGTGCTTGTGGGATCCAAAAGATCAACAAAACAAAATGCCCAACAAAAAGAAGTTTGTGATTCCTCAGCTTCTCCAAGCGGATATTTCATGTTGACATAGTTCACCCATGAACTATTTCAACAAAAAGTATGCTTGATAAGAAATTGGATAGTACTCAAATGTACAACTGGGGATATTAGAAAGTGAGAAATTCATTATCTGCTTCCATCTGTCAGGAACACTGTGAATAAGCACAAGGTGTTGTGCTTTTTTAATTACAAAAAAAGCAGCACAATAAATTTCCTTGAAAGTAAGCACAAATGAATGGATATCTACTATACTGACTAATATAAAATTAAAAATATACAAAACCCTTACTGCTTCTCTTGGCTTGCATAGCTGTAACTATATTACAGAAAAATAAATTATGTCAGAAGCTTTTGCTGTAATAGTTAAATTAATGACCTTTTTCCCTTCCATCACACAATCTCTCTCCAACATACTATATACCAGATTTTATCTGGTGACATGTGAGATAGGTTGTATACTTATACATGTGGTGTCTGCTCTTTCAGACAAGTCAGAAAGAACAGACGCCATTTTGAGCCTGCAGCCACTATGAATCAAGAACAAAGGAACTAAAAGACATTAGCTGCCAGTGGGCACTGATTTATATCAACAGGCCAGTTGAAAATATCTGACCACTATGCCATCCAGACACAATGGACACCACAACTGCATGGACTAACATAGCACACTTCCTGTCAGTCCCTACACCTCAACTTATACCACATACTACTGATGTAGTACCCCTGCTCATAAGCACCATTACTGTAACAGTTCAAGGTTGGTGTGCATCTGAACTGAAGGAATCATTGGCCATCTTTATCTTAATTGTATACATGGCACCAAGTCTTTCAGATGTGTGTTGTGTCAAGTGACATTTTAAGAAAAGGGAGACAGACGTCCATAATGCAGCAATTGCTCTTGTGTTCTCTCCCACTCCCTCCATCATATAAACACTTTATTCATAGATACAAGACAGAATTGAATGGCAGTGAATACTAGCAGATTGTCTGCATAATCTTACCCCTGTGTCACATCCATCCGCTCTAGTGTAAATAAGGCTTTTAAGATCCTGCACTCAAAAGTATTACACTGTTGCCAGTGGCTCTCCTCAAGAGTAAATTTGAAAAGTTTAAACAGAAAATCTATTGTGGCTGTGTGTCCGGGTTTCAGAACTAGAATTTTTTGAATTAAAAGGGAAATGCTAATTGAATGTCAAACACTGTGAGTCATTTAAAATTAAAATGTGGTAAGTTGTTAAACAGCATTATGTTAAAGCATAAAGAAGAAACAAAACTCACACAGACACAAAATAGTAATGAATCATCTAAAGAGTGTTTTGCAAGATACATCTGCTAATTTTTTCATCAATACCACAATCCCACAGAATGCTGTTGAAAATCTATTTTTTTAATGAAAATGCAGAACCTTTAAACATTTAAGATTATGGCATAAATCTAATTTCTTGAAGGAAACATAGCATAAAGTAAACAATTTTCATCAGAAACGAATTTCCAAAATAAAATTATTGCAGACATTTGGTCAAAAGTAAAGACTGCATAGTCACAATTTCAGATAACTCAGCTTAGATGGGAAAAGAACCATTGCAACAGTTACTGATAACAGGTGGTATTTTCAGAATGAGTTTAAAGGATTTGTAAGAAGTCTAAGCACGATTAGGATTTAGTTTCTTGTCAACAATGAGGTCTTTAGAGATGGAGTACAAGCTTCGGTTGGTTGCAGAGAGATGGCAGCAATGACTTAAGGTACAAAAAAGTGATAGGTTGGTGCATGAGAAGGAACAGCAAAAAGAATGTCACGGATGGTGAATGACCCACACAAAGGAGAGATGGAAAGAATTGAAACCCCATTGATAATTTTTGGGATTAATGTGAGAAAAGTAACTCCACAGCAGTAGTATGCGAGGCAAGCCTAAAGTAGGACTAACATGCAATTTCATAAACAAGCCACCAGACAGCCACCCAAGCTGCACAATTGGCAACATCGCAGAAAACCAGTGCAACTATGAAGTGATCTAAGACGAGTTTCCACACAATTGGACTACGAAACATGAAGGTATTGATCTGTGCATGCCTGGAAGCAACATATCAGCACAGCGAATGTGCCATTAACCACTATACATCCCCTTTGATCCTAGCAGAGTTATGCACAATCTGGCAACATTCTCCACGACACCACGGCCATGCAACCCACACTGTGAGACCACTGAGCAACCAACATCAGTCTGGGCAACCATCCCAACAGACAAGCTCAAATGGTTAAGTCCACACCCATGGACATGGAGCAGTACCACTGATAAGCCATCTTCAGGCTCTACAGCAGCAGCCTAACTTCTGCCTTGGAGGACATCGGTTTGAGGCCAGGGCATTACCACCGCCACCCACTTGCACCATAGGTGAGCTCCTCTTCTGGTAGCAATGAATCTCTACAAGAATCACTCCAGACATTCGCATCAGTAGCAATTATCGCTCACAGCCTCACAGTGCTAATTGAGGTATAAGCTGCTGATTGAAGCCAACAGTCCAGCACGCTGCCACAGCTCCTGCAGCTGATGGAGGAGCCAGCACACCACACACCTGCAATATGGCATGTCCATCACGTTGCAGCACTTCGATCATTGTAACACAAGGCAGAATAAAGATTTCTTACCCTGAAGCCAAGATTTTCTAGCCAGCACCACTACCTCAACACAGTTACAGCCTCTCTCAGCCCATATCATTACCGACTGGTGTCAGAAGAGGGATGAATTAGAAAAGAGTGACAAGGCAAATGAAGCCACACTCCTGGAAGAGGAACAGTGCACTGGACATATTTTTAAGTGGTTTTACACCTAATATGTCCAGAAGGGAGAGAATGGGTACTGCGAAGGATTTGTACTCTGTGTTCAGATTAGCCAGAGTTTCAATAAATTGATGTAGCAACAGCAACACAGGATAAGAGGGGAGTATTTTCTGCTAACATGAGGTACTGCAGACTTGGGAGGATGGGGCATGTGCAGAGACAATGTTGCCAATCGCAGTGTAGCAGATTTGGTGTGGTGTAGGTGGACACCACCAATAAGATTGTATGAACAGTAAGGGGATGCAAGGAACAAATAAGCACGTGTTAAAATGCAAGAGGGAGCCTCATATCCCACTGCACGGAGTTCCCTGTAAATTTTGATGCAACAAGTACAGATGTAGAGATGGAATCTAGTATAGTAGGAGTAGTGACAGGTAGAAAACACAAGTTTTTATTGGATTTAGGTGCACCATATCAGTAGCAAGTACATATCTTAGGGGTCAAGGATGGTTGAACCTTCCGATGTAATTTTGTGGAGTTGGAGAGAGTGATGTTGAATCTTCGGGTTCAGCAATAACATGATTTTCAGGTTTGAGTGCAGCATTTTAAGCAATGTGTAGAAGTCATGCCCCGGGTAAATGAAGGTTTCAGCCAAAACAGTTCAAAACAATTCTAATGAGGGAAACGACTTTGAAGTTTTCTCTGCATCTTTAATACCATAAAGCAAGATCAATTATTTGACGGGCCGTGTGGCTCTGTGTTTGAATGCTTCCCTGCCATGTGTGGAGGTCACATCTCGTTCCTGGCAATGGCAAATTTTTAAACAAATGTACATGTTCCATGAGCATTTCTGAGAAGCTTAAAATGCATAATGACAAAAAAATAATTTCTAATGATTTTTTTAAATAACCTTAATTAACAATCCTTTTAAGAGATCAGTAATTAAGGATCTACTATATATCTGTAATGCAAACTGGATTTTGTATGTGGTATGTAATTAGAAATAAGATGATGTGCATCTTCCATAAAAATGACAATTAGATACATGTTAATTAGCATGTTGTTGTTGTTGTTGTCTTTAGTCCAAAGACTGGTTTGATGCAGTTCTCCATTCTACTCCATCTTGTGCAAGCCTCTTCATCTCCGAGTACCTACTGCAACCTATATCCCTCTGAATCTGCTTACTATATTCATCGCTTGGTCTCCCTCTATGATTTTTACATCCATGCTTCCCTCCAGTACTGAATTGGTTATCCCTTGATGCCTCAGAATATGTCCTACCGACCAATTCCTTTTTTTTTAGCCAGGTTGTACCACAGATTTCTCTTCTCCCCAATTCTATTCAGTACCACCTCATTACTTATGTGACCCATCCATCTAATCTTCAGCATTCTTCTGAAGCACCACATTCCAAAAGCTTCTATTCTCTTCTTCTCCAAACTGTTTATCGTCCAAGTTTCGCTCCCATTCATGGCCACACTCCATACAAAAACCTTCAGAAAGGACTTCCTTACACTTAAATCTATGTTCAATTTTAACAAATTTTTCTTCCTCAGATATTCTTTTCTTGCCATTGCCAGTCTACATTTTATATCCTCTCTGCTTCGACCATCATCAGTTATTTTGCTGCCCAAATAGCAAAACTCATCTACTACTTTAAGTGTCTCACTTCCTAATCTAATTGCCTCAGCATCACCGGATTTGATTCAACTACACCTCATTATCCTCATTTTACTTTTGTTGATGTTCATCTTATATCTTCCTCTCAATATACTGTCCATTGGATTCAACTGTTCTTCCAAGTCCTTTGCTGACTCTTGCAGAATTATAATGCCACTGGCAAACCTCAAGCTTTTTATTTCTTCTCCCTGGAATTCAATTCCTTCTCCAAATTTTTCTTTTGTTTCCTTTGCTGCTTGCTCAATATACAGATTGAATAACATCAGAGATAGGCTACAACCCTGTCTCACTCCCTTCTCAACCACTACTTCCCTTGCATGCCCCTCTACTCTTATGACTGCCATCTTGTTTCCGTACAAATTGTAAATAGCCTTTCACTCCCTGTATTTTACCCATGCCAGCTTTAAAATTCTAAAGAGTATTCCAGTCAACATTGTCAAAAGCTTTCTCAAAGTCTACACATGCTATAAATGTAGGTTTGTCTTTCCTTAACCTATCTTCTATGAGAAGTCGTAGGGTCAGTATTGCCTCAAATGTTCCTACATTTCTCCGGAATCCAAAATCTTCCCCAATGTTGACTTCTGCCAGTTTTTCCATTCTTCCATAATGGATTTGTGTCAGCACACTTGTCAGTACCTGCTTTCTTTGGAATTGGGATTATTATATTCCTCTTGAACTCTCAGGGTATTTCGTCTGTCTCACACAGCTTACTCACCAGACGGAAGAGTTTTGTCATGGGCTCACCCAAGGCTATCAGTAGCTCTAATGGAATGTTGTTTACTTCCTGGGTCTTGTTTTGACTTGGTCTTTCAACGCTTTGTCAAATTCTTCGCACAGTATCGTATCTCCCTTCTCATCTTCCTCTATATCCTCTTCCATTTCCATGAGATTGCCCTGAAGTACATCTCCCTCGTATAGACCTTCTATATACCCCTTCCAACTTTCTGCTTTCCCTTCTTTGCTTAGGACTGGTTTTCCATCCGAGCTCTTGATATTCATACAGGTGGTTCTCTTTCCTCCACAGGTCTCTGGGCAGCGTCTACCTTACCCCTAGTGATATATGCTTCTAGTCCCTTACATTTGTCCTCTTAGCCATTCCCGCTTAGCCACTTTGCACTTCCTGTCAATCTCATTTTTTAGACATTTGTGTTTCCTTTCGCCTGCTTCATTTATTGCATTTTTATATTTTCTCCTTTCGTCAGTTAAATTCAATATCTCTGGTGTTACCCAAGGATTTCTACTAGCCCTCATCTTTTTACCTCCTTGATCCTCTGCTGCCTTCACTATTTCATCTCTCAAAGGTGCCCATTCTTCTTCTACTGTATTTCTTTCACCTGTTCTTGTGTATTGTTCCATAATGCTTCCTCTGGGATCCTCTACCACCTCTGATTCTTTCAGTTTACCCAGGTCCCATTTTCTTAAATTCCTGCCTTTTTGCAGATGTCTCAGTTTTAATCTGCAGCTCATAACCACTGAATTGTGGTCAGAGTCCACATCTGCCCCTGGAAATGTCTTACAAATTAAAATCTGATTCCTAAACCTCTGTTTAACCATTATATAATCAATCTGAAACCATCCTATGCCTCCAGGTCTCTTCCACATATACAACCTTCTCTAATAATTCTTATACCAAATGTTAGCTATGATTAAACTATGCTCTGTGCAAAATTCTACCACATGCTTCCTGTTTCATTCCTTTCCCCCAGTCCACATTCACCTATTACTTTTCCTTCTCTTCCTTTTCCTACTATTGAATTCCAGTCCCTAGGACTACTACATTTTTGGCTCCCTTAACTATCTGAATAATTTCTTTTATCTCATCATACATTTCCTCAGCCTCCTCCTCATCTGCTAAGATAGTTGACATATAAACTTGTACTACTGTGGTGGATGTGGGCTTCATGTCTATCTTGGCTACAATAATGCGTTCACTATGCTGTTAATAGTAGCTTATCCACATTCCTATTTTTTTTTTTTACTCATTACATGGGCCAATGATTTTTTTAAAAACTTTTTTTACTTTGATAGCTGATCTTTATAGATTTTTATGAGCTGAATCCAAATCTAGCCTTAGTTTTCTTGTGTGTCCAGCGCACTATCACAGACGTCTGATAACACAGTGTACTACAGTTATTCTGAGTACAAGGGCTAATTCAGCAGGTGCTACATGCAGACACTGAGACAGCCAAACTCGTAAACATCGTAGTCTTCGAACAGATACCCCTACAGATCTTGACTGTTACAAGACGTGACTGAACATCTGAGGTTTCAAGCATCAACTTTACATTACAAATTACTCCAGATGTACTTAACATTTTACAATGTAAAATGTTATTAACATTATATATACTTATTAAGTATTTTTTTCTATTTTCAGTTGTGCTAAAAATAGCAACAGGTTTCAATTTTTTTTAAAAGTAAGTATGTGTGGAAAATCATACTGCCGTGCATTTCTCAATGGTTTGTATTAACCAATTCCACCAACCCCCATTCTCACTTTTGGTCTGTGGAATTGGTTATTCAAGTGTTTGTTGTGGTTTGGGAGATTTTTTCAGTGGTAATGTTAGGTGACTCGCCCTGTATATGGATTAGAGTTTCATATGGTGCAGATATTTGTACACTGCAAAAAGATAAGGAAAGAAAGCTGGAAGTGTTGGAAATGTGGATATGGAGGAAACTAGAGGGTGTGAGTTTGAAAGACAGGGTGAGGTGCAAGAGCGGGTTAAAAAGTGTTGGAGAGAACAGAAATCTCATAGACACCACGAGGAAAACTAAGAAAATTATTAATTAATTCAAGTAAATTTTGCCCAGTTGTGGTTGCAAGGTTAACATGCTGTTCATTACAATCATTGTAATACCCAAGATAATGAGAAAAAAATAGGGGCAGGTAGAGAGTAAATTTCCTACCAGTGTTTGGCCTCATGAGTCATTTTAGATACAAATAAATTAAAAATGCTACAAGCTGACTTAAAGTAAAAAATATGCAAACACTTTGTTTACAAAAGCACTGTGTTTTTTTAAATTTTATAATTATGATTAATTCACATGGATATATCAAACATTGCAGGACATTTGTTCATTACTTACTTCTAATTGAGGTTTGGTATCTACAAGACCCGAGCCGTGCTTTGGCAGCATTCTGTATCGTGATGGTGCCAACAGTGGTCTGCGGAAAACGCCATCGTGCAAGCTGGTCACACCTGCTGTAGTTGCAAGCAGGTGATGCCTTGACACACTTGCTTCAGGTACCAACAACCCTGTACTGTGTTTTTGCTGTAAAAAGTTAACCAATTAAAACCACATGCAAGATTTAAGTAAACCATCTGCTAAACAAAAACAACTCTTCTCTACTTTATCTATTTGAATGTGCTCAAGGGAAACATGACTCTTTTTACTTTTGTTTTCACAACACAGGGTGTTTAAAGAACATCTAATTTCGAAAGAATTTGATTTCAAAAGAATTTCTGCGATAAATAAACCTGGTAGATTTTAACTTAAGCACTGAAACTAAAAGTTTACCTTGGTGACAGTTTTAAGTTGGCAGTTCATGTGGTTGTCAACAGAGGTCACCCTGGTGCACCTAGCTTACACGTTTGTAATCCAACTAGTAAACCCCCAATTCTTTACAGAATCAAGCTCTATTTACAGAAACAGCTTCAAACTTCTGACTGCTTTACAAATAGTTAATGTGTTTAATGCTTGGCATCAAGTATGTAAGCAATAGAAAGTTTAGAAAAATGTTTGAAATTATGCTTAAAGTTTGTTGGAAGCCACTAAGCACTCCTATTATGAAACACTGGATGAATATAATCTTGGCAATTTGCACTCCATTTTATAAATAGCAAGTTTTTCACACATCTCAATGTTTATGACATCACATCTCCTGGATTACGTCTCATACAATGATATCATTTTGCAGGTTCTTTCAGTAATTTATGTAGATACTGTCTACAAAGCATACCGTGAATAGCGTTATGGTAAATAAGTAACAAATTAAAACATCAAGCCTGATGATAAAGTATGACTGCACTAACTGTCAAAAGGCAGTAAATGATACTAACTTTTTTTTGTGTGTGTTTGTGTGTGTGTGTGTGTGTGTGAGAGAGAGAGAGAGAGAGAGAGAGAGAGAGAGAGAGAGAGAGAGAGAGAGAGAGAGAGAGCGCGTGCACGCAGGGTGGGGGGTGTGAGCCAGAGATAGTTTATACGTGAAGTTTGTTGGAAGTTGCTAAGTGCTCTTATTCTGAAATACTGGATGAATAAATTTAAGAGTATTTTCGCATCATCAATTAAATGCCTCGAGACAAACACATTTTCTGACTTTAATATTTGTCTTATTGTGTTAAATTTTTACCATAAGATATACCTCTTAATGAGTACATTATGACAGCATTTTAAAATTTTGAATTTGGTCAGTAATTATGTGAAATATTGAAAATCAAGTTTCTGTTACCCCTGGAAGACATTAGATAGGCAACCAACTGGTACAGTAGAGTCTCAATAGTTCGAGGTGAATGGGGCCGGAACCACCTCAAACTATCGAAAACTCTGACTATCGAAATTTAAATGGGAAACAGAAATATTATGATATTGTAAGTAATACAGGTCAAAATATGAACTTTATTAAAATAAAAGTATTTACACATACATTTGCATTGGCAGAATAACAATAATTATTTATTTAGACAAGTAATAGTGAAGTGTGTTTTGTTTGGCGAAGCTGCAACGTTTCCTCGCGGCAATGTCACGCCATCGTCTCAGGAGCAGTAGGTCGTTGGTGTCGCCTCAGGTTGTTGTTCCACGTAGCATATGGCGGCCTCGAGAGCAGCGTAGCCATCGGTGTGACTCATCATCGGTGCAGCCTCTGCCTCGTCATCCTCGTCACACTCTCACTGCGATGGAATGTTAATCATGTCAATTATAGAAGAGTCTGTCACTTCCAACTGTTCGTCCGAATTTAACCACTCGCCTACTTCCACCTCTTCTGCCTCTTCACACCCTGGCAATCTTCTGATTAAATTACACAATGGTTGATCTTCCTCATCTGCTAAATCTTCAGTTTCTATGTCTGGCATACTTTCCTGTAGAATTTTCCTCCACGACTTAGAAATTGTGTCTGACTTTATTTCGCTCCAAGATTCGCTAATCCAGTACACGACGTCCTTCAAAGTCACTTTCTTCAAAGCTCCTACAATGCTTTCATTGTCTTCGGAATGCAGGATTGACTGTAGCAATCACCGTTGATACTATTTTTTTTAAGACATTCCAGAACGCCCTGATCCCTGGGCTGAATGAGACAGGTAACATTTGATGTGAAAAACAAGGCCCAGATACCATCGCACTGCAGTTCTCCTGCCCTTGGATGTGAGGACGCATTATCCATGAGCAAAATTGCTTTGCATGGCAGTCCCCTTTCTTTTAAAAAATTCTTGCAGTCAGGTACAAATGAGTTAAAAAACCAGTTCTTGAAGTTTTCCTGATTCATCCAGGCATTATTCTGATGTGTATAGACAACCGGAAGAGCTGAGATGCATACATTCTTGAATGCTCTTGGCTTGGCAGACTTCTCAATCACAACTAGTTTTAGTTTGTGGTTTCCAGTTGCATTTGAAGCTGCCATAACTGTGAGCTGCTCTTTGCTTTTTTTGTGCCCAGGAGCACTTTTTTCTTCACAAGAAGCAAGTGTTCTCTCTGGTAACATTTTATAGTTTAGCCCAGTTTCGTCACAGTTATATATTTCTTCATTAGACAAATTTTCGTCAGTTATGATTTTTTTAAACTCGACGATAAATTTTGAAACGGCCTGAGCACCACCAGAGAGTTTATCTCCACATACGTCTAGTTGACACAGTCCATACCTCTTCTTCCACTTGTCGAGCCAGCCCACACTAGCGGCGAAATTGTCATCTCCTTCCTGCAGCTGGTTTCTGAAAAACGAAGCTTTTTCTTGCAAGACTGGGACAGAAATCGGAGCACCCTTCTGTCTCTGTTGGGTAAACCACATGAACAATGCCTCACTTGTTTTTTCGAAGTCTGACTTCTTTATGCTTCTTCAACTGAGAGATTCGTGTGAGCATTTCTGTGAAGAAAACTGTTCCAATTTAAGTCGGATTCTTCACCAGCCACCAACAGTAACTTCACCGACACCATATTCAAGAGCAAGTTTTTTTTATTGTTTCTCCTTTGTCAAGTCGTCTTAGTGCTTCTAATTTTAGACGCAAAGGCACAAATTTCCTCTTTTTTGTTACAGCACTCATCTTTATAAGGTGTACAACGGAACACACAGTCAACAAATAAAATGACACATAACACTGTACAGTACAGGTACTGGGAACTACAGCAGCCTATGAACTCCCCTGTTTTGATCGGTAGCAGCCGGCAGCAGTCGGGGTATTTCGTGCCATACTGACAACAGATGTTTGTGCAACAGGGCAGCGAGCTAATCGCCGGTGTTGATTGCATTGTCGTCTGCTTTGTCACTGAGCTGTACTCTCCCTATCTATCTTTTGCAATGATGTTTTCATTATTTATCATGTCAGTAAAAAAAAGAAAGTAGATCGTTGCAACCTTTTAAAAAAAGAGGCTCGGATTATTGGGAACTTGAACTATCGAGACTCAAACTATCGACAATACTGTACTGGCTTCTGGGACAGTCGCTTAGTAATAAAGATGTGCATAGAGTCAACAAGATAGTGTTAAAAAGCAACAGAAGGAGTTTCATTCTATTAAGAGAACAAGTCTGGTGCAAAAGACTCATTGTTTGGAAAAAATGTCCTGTGTTCTCCATTTTACAGGTGCAATTCAGTTACAACTGTGTGTGTGATTTTCTTTGAAGAACAAATGTCCCTCTTGCAGCTCAAAGCACTTCACGATGGCATCAGCAGTTTCAAACACAGGATGTTCGTATAAGGTGAAAGCCATACAGCCGCCCCCCCCCCCCCCCCTATCTGTTATGTACTCATTCAAAACAGAGTGCAGTCAACAGAGCTTTATACACAGCCCACAGAAGTCTACTCATTGTGCCAGCTGAGACGTAGGCAATCCGCAAACATACATTTGGTGTGTTTTTGTGGCTGTCTTTGAGTTTCAGACAATACAAGGTTCAATTACTACAATCCCTTCATGATGGTAAACAACAACAATACGCAGAATTTTGTGAATTTATCCTAAATTTGGTGACAGAAGATAATTTCTAACGACTGGAAAAATTCGCATTTTTCTATAAATACAAAATCACCCAACAATGCTGTTTCATAGCAAATTGTATCAAAATGAACTATTTTATCAGAGATCGTTTGAATTTACTTTACTTTTTGTACATAAATACTGAAAACATGTCAAATTTTTGATTTGTGGTGTTGCACATCATCTTGGTGTGACACATTATCTTAGAAAGATATGGGTGTAACAAAGTGTCACACCAACTGTGGATGGCAGAGTGGTCTTTATAAGATACACATCATGTAATGCAATGTAGTACTCAGCCGTGAGACCTAGCATCTTAGAACAAAGAAACACATACGTTTGTCTGTTAGCTAAAGTTCAAAATTTGATATAATGTAGAAACTTTTAATATGTACTGTTATGTGGCAGGAGTTCTGAACTGGGGTTGCATTAAATACCACAAGAGGTCAGATCTGAAGTACCTTGTTTACAACACTGTGCAGCAAGCAATTGTGTAGTAGCCGTTGTTTTCTTTTCTTATTCTGAAATGAGTGAAAAGACTAATCGTGGTCCATCACGGATTTAGATTATGACTCTCATAACACCAGAAGGGATTGGCAATCCCTATGTTAGTTCTGCTTTAGCAGAACAAAAGTGTAGACTAGTTCTCTGCCAGAGGGAGACAAGGCTTCTTTCCCCACACCCCTTCACCTCTTTATTTATGCTGGCAATTGTCTGGTGATATATAGTGTTCGGAAAACAAAACCTGTCAGCAAAATTAGACCATGACAAAATTCTTCTCCGAAAGTACAAATTTGAGTTATTTTCTGATCTGCTTCTACACTAGTGCCTTGTCGGTTCTACCAGTAGTGTTGCAAAATACTGGTAGAACAGCTACGAATGCTCACGATAGGTCAAAATTTATAATCTGCTGATTTTGTAACTATCGAATTGTGAGAGAAAAGAAAAATAAAGTTGAGGAACACCTTAGAGGCATATTCAGTTTACCAGCAGGAAAATGCTGCTGCTTCTTAACACAACGATCAATTGTTGAAAGCTTAAATACAGCCAAAAGAAGAAAACAAAGGCCATTTTCGGAAAAAACTTGGATTTTTTTAAAGCAAATGTTCTAGCCAAAAAGTTCCCCCATCACCATCTTTTTTTTTTGTCCCTGAAGCTCCATGTCCTTTGCATCATTTCTCAAGGAAAGATTTAAGATCCATTATTCTTTGCAGAAGATGGTTACAGGAGTCACACACTTCGATATGTTAGGTTTTTCAAAGTTGAGAGAAAATGCAGAAAAAAATCCTTTTTTAACAGGACAAAGGACTCCTCCACTGGCTCCTGCATTCCTTAACAATGAGGTGCTTCAATGACCGACAGCTGTAAGGGGGTATGGATCTCTCACTACACCACTGGCCTCCTCCTGGATCACCTGATCTCTCAGTATACGACTTTTTTGCGGGAGTTTGAGAAATATTCCATCTATCTAGGTGAACCGCAATGATGCATAGGAACAGCAGTTAATGCAGTAACTCTGGACATGCTTGACTACGGTTAGAATGTGTGTCATTTGTGCAGCAGAGTGAACACTGAATATTCAAAATGCAACTGTAAAAAGTACCCCGAGGTTGTATGTGCACGGATGTAAAAAATACAATTTTGGAAATTAAACAGTTCTTTTGAAAATATAAACTGTTTAGTCCTATGAATAACTTTTAATTTATTACCTTGAGTCCATCTTCATTCATGTTAAAAATAAATTCTTGTGGAATTGGATGAATCTTTTTGAAACATCCTTTAGAATAGGATACAAGGAAGCAGGTTATAGGCAGTACATAACACTTCCCTCTGTATCACACAACACAAGCAAGGTTGCATAATTTTCTTGTAATATCATAAACACATTTCTTCTTTTTTCTGCATAATAGATGTAAAAAGAGCTTAGGGCTACAGATAGGTAGATGCTGAATTAAAAACATTTGGCTCTCAAGAGAACAACATGTGACCCCTTCAATGAGTGCTGTAGCAGAATATTGTCGAATCATCTTACACAGAATACTAAGAAATTTTGGTCATATGTAAAAGCTCTTAGTGGCACCAAAGCTGATGCCCAGTCCCCAGCGAATGAGACAGGAACTGAAATTAAAGGTAAAAAAGCAAAAGCTGAAATGCGTAATTCAGTTCTCAAATGTTTCTTTAAAAGGAAAACCCAGAAGGATTGCCCCAATTTAATCCTTGTACCACTGAAAATATGAATGAAATACATATTAGTGTCAGTTGTGCTGAGAAACAGCTGAAATCTTTAAAACTGAAGAAAGTTCCAGGGCCCGTAGGAATCCTTATCAGATTCTATACTGAATTTGTAGCTGAGTTGGACCCCCCTTTTCTACCTATTATCTATCTTAGATCCCTTGAACAAAAAACCATGTTCTTGGAAAAAAGCACAGATCACACACGTCTACAAGAAGGATCAAGGCAATCATGTAAATTCTGTATTTCTTGATTTCCAAACTGTATTTGACTCAGTATCACTCCTATGCTTATTTTCTAAAGTATGATCATATGGGGTATCAAGTGAAACTTGTGACAGGATGGAGGACATTTTGGTAGGGAGGATGCAGCATGTTATTTTGGACGGAGAATCATTGTCAGAAGTAGAAGTAACTTCTGTTGTTGTAGCTCAGGGAAGCAGGCTGGGACCCTCGTTGTTCACACTGTATATTAATGACATTGCAGACAATATTAATAGTAATGTCAGGCTCTTTGCAGATGATGCAGTTACTTATAATGAAGTGCTGCCTGAAAACAGCTGCATAAATATTCAGTCAAATCTTGATACTATTTCAAAGTGGTGGACAAAGACTGGCAATTACTTTAAATGTTCAAAAATATAAAACTGGACACTTCACAAAATGAAAAAAACATAGTATCCTATGACTATAATATCAATGAGTCACTACTGGAATCAGTCAAGTCACACAAAAACCTGGGTGTAACACTTTGTAGGGATATGAAAAGGAATAATCACATAGTCTCAGTCATGGGTAAAGCAGGTGGCAGGCTTTGGTTTACTGATAGGATACTGAGGAAATGCAATCAGCCTACAAAGGAGATTGCTTACAAATCACTGGTGTTACCCTTCCTAGAATACTGCTCAAGTTTGATGAACCCGTGCCAAATAGGACTATCAGAGGATGTTGAACGTATACAGAGAAGAACAATACACATGGTCACAGGTTTGTTTGATCCATGGGAGTGTGTCACAGACATACTGAAAAAACTAAACTGGAAAACTCTTGAAGATAGACGTAAACTATACCGAGAATATATATTTACAATGTTTCAAGGACCAGCTTTAAATTATGACTCTAAGAATATACAAGAACCCTCTATGTATCATTCACATAGGGGTCATGCGGATAAGATTAGGATAATTATGAACTGTAGATTAAAACTGAATAAACTGCAAAAAGGTGGTAAATTGACGAGATGGGACCTGGATAAACTGAAGGAACCAGAGGTTGTAGAGAGCTTCAGGGACAGCATTAGGGAACGATTGACAAGAATGGGGGAAAGAAATACAGTAGAAGAAGAATGGGTAGCTTTGAGAGACGAAATAGCGAAGGTAGCAGAGGATCAAGTAGGTAAAAAGACGAGGGCTAATAGAAATCCTTGGGTAACTGAAGAGATATTGAATTTAATTGATGAAAGGAGAAAATCCAAACATGCAGTAAATGAAGCAGGCAAAAAGGAATATAAACGTCTCAAAAATGAGATCGACAGAAAGTGCAAAATGGCTAAGCAGGGATGGCTAGAGGACAAATGTAAGGATGTAGAAGCGCATATCACTAGGGGTAAGAGAGATACTGCCTACAGGAAAATTAAAGAGATCTTTGGAGAAAAGAGAATGACTTGCATGAATATCAAGAGCTCAGTTGGAAATTCAGTAATAAGCAAACAAGGGAGAGCAGAAAGGTGCAAGGAGTATATAAAGGGTCTATACAAGGGCTATGTTCTTGAGGACAATATTATAGAAATGGAAGAGAATGTAGATGAAGATGAAATAGGAGATATGATACTGCGAGAGGAGTTTGAAAGAGAACTGAAAGACCTAATTCGAAACAAGGCCCCAGGAGTAGACAACATCCCATTAGAACTAATGCCAATCTTGGGAGAGCCAGGCCTAACAAAACTCTACCATCTCGTGAGCTAGATGTATGAGACAGGCGAAATATCCGTATGAGACAGGCGAAATATCCTCAGACACCAAGAAGAATATAATAATTCCAATCCCAAAGAAAGCAGGTGTTGACAGATGTGAAAATTACTGAACTATCAGTTTAATAAGCCCGGCTGCAAAATACTAACACGAATTCTTTACAGACAAATGGAAAAACTGGTAGAAGCCAACCTCAGGGAAGATCAGTTTGGATTCCGTAGAAATACTGGAACACGTGAGGCAATACTGACCCTACGAATTATCTTAGAAAATAGATTAAGGAAAAGCAAACCTACGTTTCTAGCATTTGTAGACTTAGAGAAAGCTTTTGACAATGTTGACTGGAATACTCTCTTTCAAATTCTGAAGGTGGCAAGGGTAAAATACAGGGAGCGAGAGGCTATTTACAACTTCTACAGAAACCAGATGGCAGTTATAAGAGTCGATGGGCATGAAAGGGAAGCAGTGGTTGGGAAGGGAGTGTGACAGGGTTGTAGCCTCTCCCCGGTGTTATTCAATCTGTATATTGAGCAAGCAGTAAAGGAAACAAAAGAAAAATTCGGAGTAGGTATTAAAATCCATGGAAAAGAAATAAAAACTTTGAGGTTCACCGATGACATTGTAATTCTGTCAGAGACAGCAAAGGACCTGGAAGAGCAGCTGAACGGAATGGACAGTGTCTTGAAAGGAGAATATAAGATGAACATCAACAAAAGCAAAACGAGGATAATGGAATGTAGTCAAATTAAATCGGGTGATGCTGAGGGGATTAGATTAGGAAATGAGACACTTAATGTAGTAAAGGAGTTTTGCTATTTAGGGAGTAAAATAACTGATGATGGTCGAAGTAGAGAGGATATAAAATGTAGAGTGGCAATGGCAAGGAAATCGTTTCTGAAGAAGAGAAATTTGTTAACATCGAGTATAGATTTAAGTGTCAGGAAGTCGTTTCTGAAAGTATTTGTATGGAGTGTAGCCATGTATGGAAGTGAAACATGGACGATAACCAGTTTGGACAAGAAGAGAATAGAAGCTTTCGAAATGTGGTGCTACAGAAGAATGCTGAAGATAAGGTGGGTAGATCACATAACTAGTGAGGAGGTATTGAATAGGATTGGGGAGAAGAGAAGTTTGTGGCACAACTTGACTAGAAGAAGGGATCGGTTGGTAGGACATGTTCTGAGGCATCAAGGGATCACAAATTTAGCATTGGAGGGCAGCGTGGAGGGTAAAAATCGTAGAGGGACACCAAGAGATCAATACACTAAGCAGATTCAGAAGGATGTAGGTTGCTGTAGGTACTGGGAGATGAAGAAGCTTGCACAGGATAGAGTAGCATGGAGAGCTGCATCAAACCAGTCTCAGGACTGAAGACCACAACAACAACAATACCAGCTGTACTTTAATTTTGTCTCCTGATGTAAAGTAAGGTCAGTTATTCTGTCTCCTTACTTAACATAGCAGCACATGTTGGACTGAAGAATAATATTTTCATCGATGTTAAAACAAATCATGGTTGGTCCGTTGATTTGGGAAAGGGGACCGAACAGCAAGGTCATTCCAGGAAACCTTCTATCATTGCTCAACGACATATTTGTACCACTTTACATGATAACATCCCTTTTGTATTACGATCAATAGTTTGTGGGCAGTAGCATGAGCCTGTAAACTAATTCCAATTGCCTTCACAAGTAAGATACAGCTGAGGTCCCCCGTTAGTTGACACATTACCAAGACCTACCAGACTAAAGACTATTCTAATGCTTCCATGGACATCTTCTTCTTCTCCTACTCCTCCTCCTCCTCCTCCTCCTCCTCCTCCTCAGCCTGATAAAAAATATTTCTATAGTGATGACAAATTTTGTCTGAATTTGTGAGCTGTGAAATTCATGGCTTTGTATCTCAGAAGCCAAATTCAATATGGGGAACCTCTAGCCACAATTTTTAAGCTTTTTAAGTCCTGAAAGAAATTTAAAAAATCATTCAACTACGACACATAACCAAATCTCTTCAATGAACTTTAGTCTCTTTACCTCTGCACTGTCAACGGGAGTAGTTACAACAGGTCTCGTCTTCTGTGGCAACCTTGTCTTAGTTACTGTTGGCAGTTTGTTTGGGAGACCACATATATGTCCACAGGGGCATGCTACCTGTAAGTATAATGCCAGCAAGATAAAATATTGTCAGGATAAAAATTAATGGCACAATTATTAAATGAACTAAAAAGTCAGTCTTTATTTCTAACCATTTTATCTCAAAAGGCATAATTGTAATGACAAAGGCAGACAGGTTTGCATACTACCTTCTTTCAGAAATGGATAATTTACACAATAGTGCAGACCTCTAACATTTTATTTGCTCACTTATTTCTTTATGAGCAAATTTCTTTGACCTACTTGTGGCAATTTGATATTAGGATGAGGAAAATGTTAAGACATAATTGCAAAGAAAATGATCAATATATGGATTACTGTCTACAACATAACAATTCAAAAACAAAGACTGCAGTAAATGAGAAATGCAAGAAATAAAATGAGTCTCTCTTAAAAATCGTCTCTAAATGAAAAAATTCCACCAAATATAAAAAGATTTATTTTACTTTAAAATAATGCACTTTCATTATATAAAGATTTAACTCTGATGGTCTGTTATAATACAACTGTATCTACACTATTTCATACCAGAGTTGTATTCTTTAGGTGACTATACAGGTCAGCCTTACTTCTTGTGTTGCAATAATGGCATATTTTCATTGTCTGCAAGGTTGTCAAGAATGGCACTTCTTAAGGTGTAAATATATTGAGAGTGGTGTTAAGTAGATGAACTTTTTAAAAACTCATAAAGGATACAACAGAAGTTACATGAGGGGCATTATGCATACAATTTGATAAATATTTATTTACAAAACAATTAACAGAATTTTCTTTGATATGGTTAAATTAGCTCAACTCCATAACATAAAGCAAGGTGAAAGTATCTAAAGCAGCCAACTTCCTCTCAGATTACCAAGAAATTCTACAACAACAATAAAACTGTATGTAATTTGTTTTGTTTGCATTAATTAACAATGAGAGCAATTTCTCGGCATATGCTTCTAGACTTGCAGAAATTTTGTTACAGAATGTTAGCCTTATAAAAAAACATTGAATTTGCATGATTTGTAGGGGAACAACAGTGGGCCAAGGACAGAACTCCTGAAGGATTCCATAGTGCTGAAAATCTTCCAATAATGGCATACTTTCAAGGAGTGTTTCATGTAGCAAACATTTAGAAGCCTTAGAAAGATCACAAAATATGTCAATGTGTAAAATTCTTAAATTTGCCCACATGCAGGTTCTCACTGTGGAGAGAAACTATAACCTGTTTGCTCAGGGACCCCATGGGAATTCATAAACAAATGACAGTTTTAATAAGAAAGAAGAAAGTTTCAAAATAAACAGATCTTTGATTCTTGCTACTATGAAAATGACCAACATGGAGGTAAGAACAGTGTGCACATATAACTTCCAGCCAAGAGCTTGGCTTCATTCCACCAGCAGCAAGACAGTAACCTTATGATAATGCTATAGTTGGGACACTGCCTTCATACTAAATACAGGCCTTAGCGAAGAACTAGTGGGAAGAAGACAATCAGCTGTTTCAGCGAGTTCGTGGATTGTGCAGGCGAGCATGTATTTATATGAAGTTTCTGGTTTTTTTCTTTTTGTACAATGTCTAGAATCTGTTGTGTCCCTGGCTGCAAGTCTAGTTGTTATAAAGGGGAACATGTACCAGTGTTTTTCCCCCCATCTGATGAAGGAAAGAGGAAGATTGCATGAAAAAAAAAATTCTGAGGAAAAACCTGATAGTTACAAAGAACAGGTGTTTGCATCTAACATTTTCCTGAGGATCAAATTATTTGGGAAATCAGAGCAGCTCGATGTGATGGTAAGTAATTATTAATAGCTTACAAATGTCTGCTTGTGTGTGTGCGGATGGATATGTGCGTGTGTGTGTGCGCGCGCGCGAGTGTATACCTGTCCTCGGGATTGGAATGACTCCTTACCCTCTCCCTTAAAACCCACATCCTTTCATTTTTCCCTCTCCTTCCCTCTTTCCTGATGAAGCAACCATTGGTTGCGAAAGCTTGAATTTTGTGTGTATGTATGTGTATCTATCGACCTGCCAGCGCTTTCGTATGGTAAGTCACATCATCTTTGTTTATATATATATAAAATAGAAAGAAACCTTCCACATGGGAAAAATATATTAAAAACAGAGATTCCATGACTTACCAAACAGGAAAGCGCTGGTAGATAGGCACAATAAAAAACACACAAACACACACACAAAATTTCGAGCTTTCGCAACCTCCGGTTGCTTCGTCCGGAAACAGGGAAGGAGAGGGAAAGATGAAAGGATGTGGGTTTTAAGGGAGAGGGTAAGGAGTCATTCCAATCCCGGGAGCGGAAAGACTTACCTTATATATACGAGGTGTGGCTAGAAAAAAACCGGACTAGTACTGGTGAAACAATAAAACGAATGCAATAAGGCTGAAAGTCGCGTGGCCTGTCACGTGACTCTCGCTTCGCCTACTGCTCGAGTTTCATCTGCCTCCTGCACTCAGTCTGCCCGTGGCGTCTGTTTTAAGTAGTTGACGTTTTGTCTGTGCGTCGGAAAATGTTGAGTGTACAGAAAGAACAGCGTGTTAACATCAAATTTTGTTTCAAACTAGGAAAATCTGCAAGTGAAACATTTGTAATGTTACAACAAGTGTACGGCAATGATTGTTTATCGCGAACACAAGTGTTTGAGTGGTTTAAACGATTTAAAGATGGCCGCGAAGACACCAGTGATGACACTCGCACTGGCAGACCATTGTCAGCAAAAACTGATGCGAACATTGAAAAAATCGGTAAACTTGTTCGACACTTTCCTTGTCAACTCCTGTTAACTCAGACACTGCTCTGATTGTTAAACGGCGATCTTGTCGAACAAGTTTACCGATTTTTTCAATGTTTGCATCAGTTTTTGCTGACAATGGTCTGCCAGTGCGAGTGTCATCACTGGTGTCTTCGTGGCCATCTTTAAATCGTTTAAACCACTCAAACACTTGTGTTCGTGATAAACAATCATCGCCGTACACTAGTTGTAACATCACAAACGTTTCACTTGCAGATTTTCCTAGTTTGAAACAAAATTTGATGTTAACACGCTGTTCTTTCTGTACACTCAACATTTTCCGACGCACAGACAAAACGTCAACTACTTAAAACAGACGCCACGGGCAGACTGAGTGCAGGAGGCAGATGAAACTCGAGCAGTAGGTGGAGCGAGAGTCACGTGACAGGCCACGCGACTTTCAGCCTTATTGCATTCGTTTTATTGTTTCACCAGTACTAGTCCGGTTTTTTTCTAGCCACACCTTGTGTGTCTATATATATATATATATATATATATATATATATATATATATATATATATATATATATATATATATATATATATATATAACAGAGGGAAACATTCCACGTGAAAAAAATATATCTAAAAGAAAGATGATGGGACTTACCAAACAAAAGCGCTGGCAGGTTGATAGACACACAAACCACTCAAACACTTGTGTTCGCGATAAACAATCATCGCCGTACACTATATATATATATATATATATATAGGCTCTCAGAAGACAACTTCTGGAATTTGGATGACATTAAAAATACGAGGGAGGTTTGGAAAGTTCTCAGAACGGAGTAGAAAAAAAGTACTTACATCACTGAAACCTTTTTTTTATTTTTCAATGTAGTCTCCTTGTAGATGAATGCACTTGGTCCAACGATGTTCCAGTGCCTTGATCCCATCTCGAAAATGAGTTTCCCTCAGGTCTGCAAAATAATTGTCAACACCAGCTACCAATTCTTCATTTGAAGTGAATCTTCGTCCACCAAGAAAGGCAATGGCACGTGTTTTTGATCCAGTGTCAAGAGTCGCGGTACCCACCTTGTAGATAATTTTTTCATTTCTAATTCTTCAGTTAAAATGTGATTTACCCTTTCAGAAGACATCTGGCAAGCACAAGCTATTTCACGCACTTTCAATCAGTGATCCTTCATGACCATTTTGTGCACTTTTGCAATGATTTCTGGAGTAGAGACACATCTTGGCTGACCACTGTGCGGATCACTATCTAAGCTCTCCCGACCAAATTTAAATTCATTTGTCCACTTGGCAACAGCTGAATATGAAGGAGCAGAGTCTCCAAGTGTATTCTGGAAATCTGCATGAATGTCCTTTGCTTTCATGCCTTTCTTTATGAAGCACTTAATCACTGCTTGAATCTCAATTTTTGCCATCTTCGCAAACCACTATGCGGGAACAACAACAGACCCATGTCACTGCCGCAGCTCTCTCCCAAAACCATTGTTGTGACACGTGTTTGCAGGTAACAGTCCAATGAATATTGTGTGAACAACTCATTGCACTAGTGCTGTCATCTCGTGGTGATTGCAAGAACTTTTCAAACCACCCTTGTAATCAAGGCAGATTCAACCATAATGACTAGCTAATTATAAAGCACAATGATTGTTTATACTTTATGATTTTAGAATTTAATTAATACCCTTCAGTTAGAAATGTATTGACCTTTAACAATTTTGAAACACACATAGTGTATGGTAATGTTAACACACGCGCTACTAGGTTTAATTGGATTTTAGGATCACAGATTCTTTGTAATACATATGCCAAATTGCACAACTTGTTAACTGTGGTGAAAAATATTGAGAGCAAAGAAATTAGCATTAAGGAAAACACATGCGGAATTCAGACACTACTAGCTGAATGCATGGAAAAAATGAAGAGGATGAGGAGGAGGAGGAGGTCTTAATTTCATACATGAGCAATTGCAATGCCTCCCATCCTAACAGCTGAGTTATTCCTCAGAACTGTTGTTCCTTACTGCATGCGGTTTTTACTCTTCATTCCCAGTAGCTTAAAAAATTTGGCGGAAGGTGAAAATTATTGTTTTGCCACATCCACATTATTTTAAAAGTTTAATTAATCAGGCATTAGCAGTGGAATAAACAAGTCTCTTAAAAATATTTGCTAACTAAGTATGAAGCCCTTGAATCACATGAAAATTTAGCATGCCTTTTACTGGGTGAAATATTTGTCAAGCCAAAAATTACATACAAGGACAATAGACTGGTAGGGATGGGCAGTAATTCAACAGCTATGAAAGCAGCTCCTACCGTTCAGACATTAATCATTAAATCAATTTTGTCTAAGAACAAAAATTTTGTGACACTAGTTCCTTTAAAAAAAAAAAAAACTTAGACGTTGAATTTTTACACACAACAATGGTGAATATCCTTGGAATACTTCATGAAAGTGGTTATAATGTTATATGTGTCATTGCTGATAATAATAAAGTCAATGTCAAGGTACATAAACATTATACAGCCATACAACAATTCACGCTCACATAAGTCACCCATTTGACAGCTATAAACCAGTTTTTCTTCTTTTTGATACAGTTCACTTACTCAAAAAGATTGAATGAAAAGAATAATACCTATCTTTAGCCATCTGTGTCAGATGTAAATAACATACAACAATGTAACTTCAACCACATCCAACCCATATATGAGAAACAAAAACTAGAAATTGTAAAACATGCTCCTACCATTTCATTCAGTGTTTGATATCCAAATAGTTTAAGAAAGGCAAAATGTTAGTCTTCTTGTGCCTTTGTTTGATGAGAAAATAATAGTTGCTGTATCAACATTAGTAGGGATTGATGGTGAGGGCACTGCAGAATGGTTACAAATAATAAAAAAATTGGTGGATGCAGTTAATGTTAAGCATTCTAAAAAGAGGGTTCATTTAAGAGATAAGTATGCTGATACCATTAGTACCATGGATCAAGAAAGTATCAAGTACTTGCAGTCATTCTGTACTTACTTGCAACATTGGGATGTTATGGAATGTTAGGAACATTCCAGGAAGATAATTTAAAACAGAGATTTGGAAAATATATAAGAATGAGTGGTTGTAATTACAATGTGTCAAGTTTAGCAGACTGTAGAATCTGAAAGAAAATTAAAAGTAAAAATTTTGTTAAAATTTCAGTCTAAGCAAGCCAAATCTCTGAATGGGTCTGACATTATTCAGGACATTGATGTATCCTCTTTACAGAATGTAAATATTGATCCCTCTCTTTCTGTGGAAACTGATGAATTAATAGCAGAAGCTGTAGAAATGTATATGGAATCCTGTAATTTAGAAGTGATTGTAATTATTGCTGGATATGTGTTGCTTTAAGACATGTAACAGATTACCATATGTGACATGTAAAAAACTTATGACGAAGGATTCAGCTCATGCCTTTCAACTGGCGGCAGAAGCAAGCTACCTTCACAGTCTGAACAGTGGAGGTCTAAATTACACTGAAGCAAAGCAAGCGCTGTATCATGTGTGAGATACAGAGGCGAACGAGTGTGTCAGGACTTCCTCCAGTTCACTGCTAGTAGCGCCACGTCACCTTAACGCGTCTGTGCGTAGTGCGTAAGTATTGCACCAAAATTAAGTATGAAATTAAAAATCAAAATTTACGTTTAAAACTTCGCTAAAATAGAGTTTAGTGTTATAATGTTTCAGATATGAAGTCTTAATGTTCTAGACTTAACAGTTTACATCAAAATACCATTTTAAGAGAAAAATAAGTGGCACTACATAATAAAGCTAGAAAGCCAGAATTTGGTCAGAAGGTGCCTTTATAGGGTGTATACGTGGACAAGGAAAAAAAAAAAATTTCCCGGATTTCCCAGTTAAAAATACACTTTCTCCTGGATGAAAACACACTTTTTCCATATTATTAAGTGACAGTATATTTTTCCTCCGAACTGTAAAACTTATCAATCCTTTGAATGGTTATGTTTTTATACAAGGGCGTAGAATTTCCCGGCACTTTAGGAAACGAAACTCAGGGAAGAAAACCCCTTTTGGAAAGATTTTTGATGTGCAGCAACATGTATGGTGCATATTTTCATACTACGAAAGTATAAATTCGAATTCCACCAAACACCGCATGTTACTTTCTGAACCATTGTAATCGAGACTGAGATGTGCTTTTGTAAGCCAGTCATAACTCATGTCACATGATCCCGCCAGTCGATGACAGCAGTTATGTAGACCACAGGACACGTGATGTAGTCAGCTAATAGCAACATCACTGTTAAGTAGCGCATATACACAAACAGGAAAAGATAATGTTTTAAATTAATATACATAGTGTTGCTACATGAAAAGCAAAGCTTTCTCATATAATATTGGTCTCTAAGGTTAATAAGCTGCAAGAGAAGCTAAGCTTTCACATATAATGTTGATCTTCATTGCGCGTGTTACACTTTAACATACCGGGTGATCAAAAGTCAGTATAAATTTGAAAACTGAATACATCATGGAATAATGTAGATAGAGAGGTACAAATTGACACACATGCTTAGAATGACATGGGGTTTCATTAGAACCAAAAAAATACAAAAGTTCAAAAGATGTCCAACAGATGGCGCTTCATCTGATCGGAATATCAATAATTAGCATAACAAAGTAAGACAAAGCAAAGATGATGATCTTTACAGGAAATGCTCAATATGTCCACCATCATTCCTCAACAATAGCTGTAGTCGAGGAATAATGTTGTGAACAGCACTGTAAAGCATGTCTGGAGTTATGGTAAGACATTGGCGTTGGATGTTGTCTTTCAGCATCCCTAGAGGTGTTCGGCTGATCACGATACACTTGCGACTTCAGGTAACCCCAAAGCCAATAATTGCACAGACTGAGGTCTGGGAAACTGGGAGGCCAAGCATGATGAAAGTGGCGGCTGAGCACACGATCATCACCCAACGACACGCGCAAGAGATCTTTCCTGCATCTAGGTTTTTTTTTTTAATAGAACCCCATGTCATTCCAAGCATGTGTGTCAATTTTTACCTCTCTGTCTACATTATTCCGTGGTTTATTAAGTTTTCAAATTTATACTGACTTTTTGATCACCTGGTATATTAGATAAATGTGCCAGTAAAATTTTTAGCCGAGTCCAGTGACTTGTCCTTGAAATAAATTAGCTACTGCAGAGGAGAGAGAGCTTCCCGTAGCACTACATCAATTTGCTCATAATAATGACATGAATGTCCGATCTTCTGGGTTCAAAATGGCTCGTCGTCAAACACTCTGTGATTTAAGAAATTCATCGTACCATCTCGCTCATAGTTCAGCCTGCGTAAAAGGAAATTTACTTTGAAAGTAACACTTTTCAAACCACATTCGCAATATTTTGCCGCGACCTGTTAGAAATAGGTTTGTTTTAGTAGTCGTCAGAGAGCACCCGACAACAGGCACCACCGCGCTTTGGCAGCTGCTATGACGCAGGAAGATCGTATGTTCGTACGTGTAAAACATTAAAAGATCTTACATTCTGTCATAAAAGAAACAACACATCAGAGGATACTCCAAGAGCATCGGAATTTCAAGAATGACACTAAAATGGCACATTTGAAGTGTACACTTAAAGAGCACATTTGTATATCCAGATTCCCAACGAAGTAGGCCTTGATCTGATATTAAGCTTTTCAGTGTGTGTTTCAGGATGTAAATTTTCTTGGAGTATCAGTACTGTATTAACTCTTTTTTGATTCTTTATTATGCATAATACCATACGTGCTAGAAGAGGAAAATGTGCACTTAAAATGCAGCGAGCAGTTGAAATTAGCCAATAGTGTGGAACTAAAAACTTCGTTTTAAACACACTGACAGCCTCAGCGTAAAAAGGTTAATAAAAACCTAATTCCTTTAGCAAACCGACAAAAATAACTTCATTGTTCTACAAGGCGATTAATGCATGACTGTCAGAAAAGTGGAAATAAAGTAAAGTCTGAAACTAATAACGTATGTTAGTCTTCCATAATTATGTGAATGTATTTTAATTCACTTGATAGTTCCCGGCCACAGAAATCCGTTTTGTTTTCATTTGAAGTGAGAGCAGTAAACGAAGAGGAAACAGCAAAATAACTAAATGTAAACACGGGTCACGTGGAGACTACGCACTTCCCCACTATAACTCTTGACTGCTCTGCGCATCAGCCCCAGATCTACGATATTTTCGAACCAGGGCAATACTAAGATTGTATAGCCCGGTCCCCTTTTGCCTGAAGGAAAGTCTATTTCTAGATGCGACTAGGATTACCCTGATAGACATCACGTACACTATGCACGCATTCAAAAATCAACATACAATTTATTCAGAAATCAACTTACAGAGTGTGTCAAAAAACCAAAAAGGATGTGTTTCAAAATCATATGAATAATTGATAGACAAACGTGCACTGGATGCTAGGCACTTCTCCTCAAGAATATGAATTTGGCGCCCCCCCCCCCCTCACAATTGTCGCCTGGGTCAGATACCTCGGTTTGCCCCCCCCCCCTCTCATAGATCCGGGCCTGCTGCGCATGCGTTAATCTGGCAGCTTGGGCGCGGCAGTAAATTTTTTCCCGGTTGCATCCAGCTGCTTGCTGCGACTGCTTACACAGCCAACAGCCACATTTCTGTAGCCAGAAGGGGGAGAAGATACAACTCGTACGCCACTCAACTGCGCATGCGCATGAGCCCGCTCATAACTGCTAAAACGAATCTAATATAAACAATTGTAACGTCACGCCCATCAGAGGAAATTTGTTGTTATGAAGCGTTGCATAGTCTTCCTAAAGACTTTGACACATTTTGCTGTTGGCAAATGCTTGTGTGAGCACTGTGTTTTGTTGTTGTATATGGCACATTTCCTTTGCAATTTATGTTTTATTGTCATATTTTTTCTCGTTCACGTTTCATTGTTGCAGTATTATTCTGCAGTAGTGTGATACAGTAAAATCCTTTGTTAGAGTATCGATTCTTACCAGTCAAAATTACAAAAATTTAATTGAAAACTAAAATAATGTGAAATTCTCAGAATTCTAAAAACTTCCCGGGTTTTTCCCGGTTTCCTTCCGGATGAAAGAATTCCCAGGTTTTTCCTGGATCTCCCGGTTGTCCCTGCTTTAGAACTCATAAATAAGTGGTGCAGATTTCCAAAACCATAGAACAAAAACTGACACCAGAATGCACATTTTTAGGAACAATCAGAGACGCTAAATATTGCACTTAGAAACATGAAAATTTATTTTATGCTTCAGTTCACCCCAAATCTAATAACAGAGACTATGTTAAGCTACCTCTTATAGTTTTTGAGTAATTAAGTAAAAACCAATTTTGTAACTGAAATGTACTCAATTGTTGTGGATTAAGTGCCTGTAATTTTAATGATAGAGAATTTTGGTTAAAGTGGATGATAAAACATACCAAATGATAGAGCTATACCAAAATAAAGAATTGTAGTATTAATATCAGTCGATGTAAGTTCTAGTAAAGGTATGGTTCAGTGGTAATAATCTACCATTAGTTCCACTATAAAAATTCTAGAAGGCAAAGTTTTTATTCTAGCAAGCTGAAACTTTTCTGTGAGTTCAAACAACTTAACTGTAAGCAAGTAAAAATTAAGAAGTTTCTGAAGTAGTTTGTAAATATGTTATTACAGATTATATGCCCAAGAAAGCGGTTGTTTTGAGGCTGCTGCAGTATGCAGATAACCGTAGACAACAGATGTTCCCTTGGACGTCCACTCTGGCACTTATATAAATACAGCCCGCGAGGCAGTAGAGAACTTCACTGCACATTCAGCTACTGTAAGATCCACGACTGTTAAATGTCGGATCGCGCTCTGCCCTGGATGAAATCAGACCTGAACTGTGACAAAGCGCGTATTTTGCGGTAAAAACGGATAGTGAATTCACGAGGACTGTACACCATCCTGGATCGCTTAAAATTCACCAAAGTAACTGTTAGTGTGCCATCCATGTGAATTACAACTCCGTGTGGCACATGGTGACTTTATTTCCACTTTTATGGTGAGCATTAACTTTGAACATTTATTGCAAACTTCCAGTTGAGTATTTTTAGTCAGGGTGAACGACAATCTGGTAGGAGCGTACCGTAGAGGTCGCCTCTAACTGCTAAATGTGCTGTTAGAATAGAAAGACATGTTTTCAATTGAACATAGTGAATTTCCTACTGTTGTATGTGAGAAACTTTATGTAATATAAATTTTGATTGCAACTTTATACTTTTATTTAAAATCATAATCCTGAACACGCAAGGAAATAGGAGAATAGAAACTTTTCTTTCAGTGAGCTGGACCAGAATGTGGCCGTGAAGACGGAAACTAAGGTCAGTACATTTCCCTTCGCTTTCGGACTGACCACAAAATTGGTTGTCAGGCTCGTGTGAATAAGATGGCAATAATTAATTATTTCAACTTGCTGCCACACAACACCTCCCAATTCTCATCTGAAAATGGAATCTGTATGTGCTAAATATCTCAGGTTATTGTTTCACACAAATATGGGACAACATTTGTCAATTGTGAGAGCCCCGCCAAGGGATTTTTGAAGGCACTGATTTTCAATAGGTTGGAATTATTCTAAAATAACCCCCGTCATGTGGTAAATTTGTAATGGAAATTTCTGGCAATAGCTTACACATTTGGGTGAATATGCTGCTAAATAACTATTCCAAACGAAAAAAAAAAATTCTTGTATTGAAGAGAAAGTCCACAAAATCACAAAAAAAGCTGACTGTGACGTAGCTGCAAAAAGACCTAGGAAAGCTTCAATAGTTATACAACTGTAGTGATGTATGATAGTGACACACTTGAGTATTAAAAATTGTTCCCTTTCAAGACTAGAGTAATAGGTAAAAGACAAACAAGTCAAAACTGAAGTGTTTAAGGACAATAATAAGTGTTTATTGGCATGCGTACCAATATTAATTTAAAATGTAATTTACTAAAGGAACCTTATACAACATATTTTGTCATGTACATTTTACCATTTCTTCTTTATGTATGTATGTGTATATTATGTATGTATGTGTATATTATGAATGAACGCAATATTAAATCATGTAGTAATGCAAAAAGTAATTACAAACTGCTTTAATGCATTATACATGTATCCTATGTATGACAAACACTGAGCAGTATAATCTCTGTCCTTATACGTTTACTTTTTGAATTTCAAATGTACCGCTACTGGAAATCTTATAATGGTATTTTAAGGGCAAGGAATGCAAACCATTTAAGTTGTGGTTAATTATATGAGAAAACACAATTGCACAAGTTGAATTTGATTTAAATCTGCATATGAATCTGCTGCCTCACTGCCAACTCAAGGCTTGACGTCATAAATGCTGTAATTCAGCCTTGAGTTTTCTAAGGCAGTGAGTGGAGCCATTAACGATGGCAGTCGAGTTTAGGCTCTTACTAAAAACCTGATGTCATGCAGTCTCCAACAGCCAATGAGTGTTCACTTGTTTTCTGAGCAGTCTGTCATAAACATTTTGGCCAGTGCAAATGTTACATGTGATTTTAGTGAGTTATTTCATGAATTTTTTATTCCATTTCTTGCAGATTGTCATGGCTGATGGTGGTGGTAAGCAACAAATTCTCCATGAAGAAACGAGAGACATAATTTACAGGGCACTTGCTTTCTTCAACCGCAAAGCAGAAAACGATAGTCCTCACAAAGATGATGTCAGATCTCAGGATCACACTGCACAAGTGAGTGGCGTCAGCTTGAGAATCATTCAGATAACTGCCAATGGAGGTAATTTCTCTGTTCAGGCTAGTGGAAGCCCAGTTTTCAGATCACCAAGGAAACATCACAGTCATGAGATGCCCGTCATGAATTTAGAAGATTTTGGCAATGATGATCTTAGACAAGTTGTGCTCAAATGAGTAAGATAGGCAAACTTTCTACTGTCAAAAAAATTACATTGAAAATGCATTGTCAAGAACAACAGTTCTGAAGATGTAAATGTATTGAGACTGCCACTTCAAAGAGGGTGTACGATATTTTCTTTTACATCTCATGAGTTCGCAATAATAATGACAATCTCTCCCTAGTCCATATGGTGCTGATGTCGTAGGTAGCTGCCATTACCCGAGGACAGTTTAGTCAACTATCAGCCGCCTTTAGTGAATTAGCAGTCTAGTTAAAAGTTGATTAACTCTCCACAGTAAATTGATTTTTTAGGATGGATAGGATGTGTGACTGCAGTGTATGGATGCAGGAGGAGCTGGCCACTGTTCGCGAACAGCTGAACGTGTTGATGGCCGCGGTCAGCCGTCTACAGGCTGCTGCCTCCGAGTGTAGCGGCAGTGGGGGTCTGGTGCGTCGCGTGGTACACCCCAGGTGTTACATGCTTTACCCACTGTCCCTGCTGTCGAGACATCTTCGCGGGTACCGGACGCGATTGGGCCACCCTCTCCCCAAGGGGAGTGGCGGGTTCAGCGGCGTTCGCGGCGCACAAGGCGGAGGGTCAGTGTGGAGGCTGGCCGTGTGGCCTGCTCTGCCTGTGAGTGGACATGTGGCCACTCCTTCAGCAAGGTCCGAGCAGGCACATGGGGGGAGGGGTTTGTTAGTTATTGGGAGCTCCAATGTTAGGCGGGTGATGGAGCCCCTTAGGGAAATAGCGGAAAGGTCGGGGAAGAAGGCCAGTGTTCACTCTGTCTGCTTGCCGGGAGGTCTCATCCAAGATGTGAAGGAGGCCCTGCTGGCGGCGATAGAGAGCACTGGGTGCACCCGACTGCAAATTGTTGCTCATGTCGGCACCAATGACTCCCGCCGTCTGGGTTCAGAGGTCATCCTCTGTTCGTACAGGCGGTTGGCAGAGTTGGTGAAGGCAGAAAGCCTCGCTCGTGGGGTGGAATCTGAGCTAACTATTTGTAGTATCGCTCCCAGAACCGATTGCGGCCCTTTTGTTTGGAGCCGAGTAGAAGGCTTAAACCAGAGGCTCAGACGATTCTGCGGAGATCTGGGGTGTAAATTTCTCGACCTCCGCTATTGGGTGCAGAAATGTAGGGTCCCCCTGAATAGGTCAGGCGTGCACTACAAGCAGGAAGCGGCTACAAAGGTAGCAGAGTACGTTTGGAGTGCACATGTGGGTTTTTTAGGTTAGAGAATTCCCTCCCTAGGCCCGACAAGACGCCTCCTGAGACACGGCAAGGTAAGAGTAAGCAAAATGCAACAGGGTATAACAATATTAATGTGCTAATAGTAAACTGCAGGAGCGTCTATAGAAAGGTCCCATAACTGCTCTCATTAATAAACGGTCACAATGCCCACATAGTACTAGGGACAGAAAGTTGGCTGAAACCACACGTAAACAGTAATGAAATCCTAAACTCAGATTGGAATGTATACTGCAGAGACAGGCTGGACAGTGAAGGGGGAGGCATGTTTATAGCGATAAGAAGTGCAACAGTATCGTAGGAAATTGACGGAGATCCGAAATGTGAAATAATCTGGGTGAACATCACGGTTAAAGCAGGCTCAGGCATGGTAATTGGATGTCTCTATAGGCCCCCTGGCTCAGCAGCTGTTGTGGCTGAGCACCTGAAGGATAATTTGGAAAATATATCGAATAGATTGCCCCACCATGTTATAGTTCTGAGTGGGGATTTTAATTTGCCGGATATAGACTGGGAGACTCAAATGTTTATAATGGGTGGCAGGGACAAAGAATCAATTGAAATTTTTTTAAGTGCTTTATCTGAAAACTACCTTGAGCAGTTAAACAGAGAACTGACTCGTGGCGATAACATATTAGACTTTCTGGTGACAAACAGACCCGAACTATTTGAAACAGTTAACGCAGAACAGGGAATCAGCGATCATAAAGCGGTTACTGCATCGATGATTTCAGCCGTAAATAGAGATATTAAAAAAGGTAGGAAGATTTTTCTTTTTAGGAAAAGTGACAAAAACGCAGATTACAGAGTACCTGACGGCTCAACACAAAAGTTTTGTCTCAAGTACAGATAGTGTAGAGGATCAGTGGACAAAGTTCAAAACCATTGTACAATATGCATTAGATGAGTATGTGCCAAGCAAGATCATAAAAGATGGAAAAGAGCCACCAAGGTACAACGACCGAGTTAGAAAACTGCTGCGGAAGCAAAGAGAACTTCACAGCAAACATAAACATAGCCAAAGCCTTGCAGACAAACAAAAATTACGCGAAGCGAAATGTAGTGTGAGGAGGGCTATGCAAGAGGCGTTCAGTGAATTCTAAAGTAAAGTTCTAATGTCAAAGTGGTAGGTGGATCAAAACAAAATGTCCAGACACTCTGTGACCAAAATGGTACTGAAACAGAGGATGACATACTAAAGGCCGAAATACTAAATGTCTTTTTCCAAAGCTGTTTCACAGAGGAAGAGTGCACTGTAGTTCCTTCTCTGGATTGTCGCACAGATGACAAAATGGTAGATATCGAAATAGAGAAACAATTAAAATCGCTCAAAACAGGAAAGGCCGCTGGACCTGATGGGATACCAGTTCGATTTTACACAGAGTATGCAAAGGAACTTGCCCCCCTTCTTGCAGCGGTGTACCGTAGGTCTCTAGAAGAGCGTAGCGTTCCAAAGGATTGGAAAAGGGCACAGATCATCCCCGTTTTCAAGAAGGGACGTCGAACAGATGTGCAGAACTATAGACCTATATCTCTAATGTCGATCAGTTGTAGAATTTTGGAACACGTATTATGTTCGAGTATAATGACTTTTCTGGAGACTAGAAATCTACTCTGTAGGAATCAGCATGGGTTTCGAAAAAGACGGTCGTGTGAAACCCAGCTCGCGCTATTCGTCCACGAGACTCAGAGGGCCATAGACACGGGTTCTCAGGTACATGCCGTGTTTATTGACTTCCGCAAGGCGTTCGATACAGTTCCCCACAGTCGTTTAATGAACAAAGTAAGAGCATATGGACTATCAGGCCAATTGTGTGATTGGATTGAAGAGTTCCTACATAACAGAATCCAGCATGTCATTCTCAATGGAGAGAAGTCTTCCGAAGTAAGAGTGATTTCAGGTGTGCCGCAGGGGGGTGTCGTAGGACCGTTGCTATTCACAATGTATATAAATGACCTTGTGGATAACATTGGAAGTTCACTGAGGCTTTTTGCGGATGATGCTGTAGTATATCGAGAAGTTGTAACAATGGAAAATTGTACTGAAATGCAGAAGGATCTGCAGCGAATTGACGCATCATGCAGGGAATGGCAATTGAATCTCAATGTAGACAAGTGTAATGTGCTGCGAATACATAGAAAGAAAGATCCTTTATCATTTAGCTACAATACAGCAGGTCAGCAACTGGAAGCAGTTAATGCCAAAAATTATCTGGGAGTACGCACTAGGAGTGATTTAAAATAGAATGATCATATAAAGTTGATCGTCAGTAAAGCAGATGCCAGACTGAGATTCATTGGAAGAATCCTAAGGAAATGCAATCCGAAAACAAAGGAAGTACGAGGTGCATTCAAGTTCTAAGGCCTCCGATTTTTTTTCTACTTAACTACTCACCCGAAATCGATGAAACTGGCGTTACTTCTCGACGTAATCGCCCTGCAGACGTACACATTTTTCACAACGCTGATGCCATGATTCCATGGCAGCGGCGAAGGCTTCTTTAGGAGTCTGTTTTGACCACTGGAAAATCACTGAGGCAATAGCAGCACGGCTGGTGAATGTGCGGCCACAGAGTGTGTCTTTCATTGTTGGAAAAAGCCAAAAGTCACTAGGAGCCAGGTCAGGTGAGTAGGGAGCATGAGGAATCACTTCAAAGTTGTTATCACAAAGAAACTGTTGCGTAACGTTAGCTCGATGTGCGGGTGTGTTGTCTTGGTGAAACAGCACATGCGCAGCCCTTCCAGGACATTTTTGTTGCAGTGCAGGAAGGAATTTGTTCTTCAAAACATTTTCGTAGGATGCACCTGTTACCGTAGTGCCCTTTCGAACGCAATGGGTAAGGATTACGCCCTCGCTGTCCCAGAACATGGACACCATCATTTTTTCAGCACTGGCGGTTACCCGAAATTTTTTTGGTGGCAGTGAATCTGTGTGCTTCCATTGAGCTGACTGGCGCTTTGTTTCTGGATTGAAAACTGGCATCCACGTCTCATCCATTGTCACAACCGACGAAAAGAAAGTCACATTCATGCTGTCGTTGCGCGTCAACAGTGCTTGGTAACATGCCACACGGGCAGCCATGTGGTCGTCCGTCAGCATTCGTGGCACCCATCTGGATGACACTTTTCGCATTTTCAGGTCGTCATGCAGGATTGTGTGCACAGAACCCACAGAAATGCCAACTCTGGAGGCGATCTGTTCAACAGTCATTCGGCGATCCCCCAAAACAATTCTATCCACTTTCTCAATCATGTCGTCAGACCGGCTTGTGCGAGCCCGAGGTTGTTTCGGTTTGTTGTCACACGATGTTCTGCCTTCATTAAACTGTCGCACCCACGAACGCACTTTCGACACATCCGTAACTCCATCACCACATGTCTCCTTCAACTGTCGATGAATTTCAATTGGTTTCACACCACGCAAATTCAGAAAACGAATGATTGCATGCTGTTCAAGTAAGGAAAACGTCGCCATTTTAAATATTTAAAACAGTTCTCATTCTCGCCGCTGGCGGTAAAATTCCACCTGCCGTACGGTGCTGCCATCTCTGGGACGTATTGACAATGAACGCGGCCTCATTTTACAACAATGCGCATGTTTCTATCTCTTTCCAGTCCGGAGAAAAAAAATCGGAGGCCTTAGAACTTGAATGCACCTCATAGGTTACAGTACGCTTGTTCGCCCGCTGCTTGAATACTGCTCAGCAGTGTGGGATCCGTGTCAGGTAGGGTTGATAGAAGAGATAGAGAAGATCCAATGGAGAGCAGCGCGCTTCGTTACAGGATCATTTAGTAATCGCGAAAGTGTTACGGAGTTGATAGATAAACTCCAATGGAAGACTCTGCAGGAGAGACGCTCAGTAGCTCGGTACGGGCTTTTGTTGAAGTTTCGAGAACATACCTTCACCGAAGAGTCAAGCACTATATTGCTCCCTCCTACGTATATCTCACGAAGAAACCATGAGGATAAAATCAGAGAGATTAGAGCCCACACAGAGGCATACCGACAATCCTTCTTTCCACGAACAACACGAGACTGGAATAGAAGGGAGAACCGATAGAGGTACTCAAGGTACCCTCCGCCACACACCGTCAGGTGGCTTGCGGGGTATGGATGTAGATGTAGACTGGCTAAAATACGTGATTTTTAGGAAGTTACAATTTGGTTTTCAAATATGTTGTTGGAATTTTACAACATTTTGAGGTTTATTGGACTTTCTACTTTAAATAAACATGTTTTGGTATCGCTAGTGTTAAACATGACTACACAGATGAAACTCCAATTTAATAATAGTTATAGTACTGAAATACATACACAAACATGCGATACAGCACATTTATGTCTACAGAGACACACAGAACACACGATCAAAGCAAAATTTAATGTTCACAGAGGAGTACAGTGTGATATAAACTGAAACATTGAGAGATACACAGTCTAACTTTACACTCACTGGACTCATATGCTCCGATTCAGTTGCTGATATACCTGCTGAGTATCCTTCAGAACAACACACAGTCTGTGAAAACAATATGATAAACGTATGCAGCAACTCATCCTCAAAAAGTCTAGAAATAAAGCTCTTTTTCAGATGATGTGTAATCTGAATTATCATCAAATGGTTCCCTTCCACCATAAGCAGACTCATCAAAGACTTGTGTAAATCATTTGCTGCAAACTTTTCTCCTCCTCACTGCACATTTTGAAACATAGGCAATTTGAACGTCAGCTAATGCCCGCGAAACAAGAAACAATAAGGAAGGTTTCAAAACTGAAGTAGTTTTCTGTCGATACCGCTACTGCTATCTAGCAATCAAAGCAGAAACTACGAAGCGTGCAGACCTCATAGGAGTTTACGGGAGCTGTAAATATACATTCAACACTGCGGAAAATCATAGTAACCGGCAATATAATGTGCGCCTGCATATTCCCTTTACCCCGCAAGCACCATAAGAGAATGCCAGCTGCACGATAACTGTTAATAAGAAAAGAAAATAATGACTTTATTATTTATTAAACAACAGTAATAACTGAGTAGAATGTTTTAAATTCCAGGACTTCATTTGAATATCCCAGCTTTTCAAGGTTATGTAAGATCCATGGCTAATTCCTGGTTTTCAAGGATTCAAGGATTGCTAGCCACCCTGATAGCAGTATGCTTCAGAAGATTAACAAGGCTGTAAAAAAATCAGTAATACAAGTTGTAGCGGTGATATGCAAGACAAGTGGAATAAAATTATAAAAGTTTGAAAGTAAGTGTGCATAGATAAAAACAAAACTTTTTGCAAACCTAAAAAAAGATCAAAGATTGTTAGGGTTTTCTTTGGTATACTACATTTGTTCAAGTTGTTGCAGAACCATTTCTAAGATCAAGAACATGAAGGTTCCAAAATAACAAAAAGCAGCAATAAGTTTTAAACATTGAAAAACACTTAACATTACCAAAGCAAACTTACAGCTAACTAGTGAACAAGGAAGTATGAAAGGAAGTAACACACCTATTCTCATGACCAACAACTTGCACCTTGAAATATGTTCTTCACAGAGACATCAAAGTAATTTCATTATCTCTGTCTTGGATTTAAAGTTTCCAAAATGGGTACGTTCAGCTCTGCACAGGAATTTGAAATGAATCTTATAACTGAGGACAGTATTCTACAGATATTCTTAGACATATGGTCAGCAATGAAGTTGATTATAGAAGATGGCCGTTATCTTTCCAAAAAGTTTCACTATGTCAATAAAATCTCTCTTTTGTCTTTTGAAATGCCTTTTAAGTATTAAAGTCAGGTGTATATCAATTTACAGACTAAATGAAGATTGCTTTCCAAAGTACAAGGATGATATAAAACCTTATACCATATGACGTAAGGAACAATGTATGTTTCCTTATACAGAGGAGATATTTATTTGTCGGGTACATTTCAGTTACCGATGAGCTAGATTCAGCATATTTTCAATATGACATTGACTGATTCTGAACCCCTGATAATCCTCAACACTGAGCTGTATGCAAATATTGTTGATGAAGTGCTAATAAGAGATATGTCAGAGGCTGTGAACTTCAAAAAAAGTTTGATAACAGAAGCGATAACAGTGTGCAGCGACTCTGCGATCTCTGAAGTTCCTCCAGGTAAAGTGAAATCATTGAAGGCTATATTGCATTCTTAAAGTGCCAATCTGTTGATAAATTACTGGGTTGTCCAGCAGCAAAAAGCGACGCAGGAAAGCAAAATACAGACTGGATACTTATTATAGCTTGTGGAGGTATTCTTTCTTCGACGCGAGGTTGGAAAAAAAATGTTTTAGTTTGAGTAGAATTTTCATGCTTTTCATGGAAACAGTGTGTTCAATAATTAAAAAAAAGAACAGAAAGAAAAAAATCCTTGAATCACTGTGCTGATTCAGATACAATAGTTTCCCAAGTTTTGCTGTTTGCTCTCTACGCAATGACAAGAACATCTGTATGAATTTGTCATCTCATTCATTATGCTAAATTGAAAGCTCTGAAAAAATATGCCACAAGCAGGAAGCAACCATATGTTGCATCTTAGTATCGAAAATATTAATAGCAATTGGGTAAAAACAATTAAGAACACCTATTTTGTATCAGATGAGTGAGTGTTCTCCATACCAATCTTAAACTGTAACTTATTTAATTAGATAATAAAAAGTTTACTCAGCAAGCGGCATCAGAAGACAAACACAAAATACTGTTATAATTGGAAAGCTTTCGGAGCCAGTGGCTCCTTCATCAGGCAGAAGAATTGATAAGGAGGGAAGAGGGGTGAAGGAAAAGGACTGGAGAGGTCTAGGAAAGTCACCCAGAACCGTGGGTCAGGAGATACTTACCGCATAGTATGAGAAGGTAATATTGATTGTTGGGGACTGCATCAGATGAGATTTGAAAACCTGAGAGCTTAAAGGTGGAAGACAGGGCAATATGCAGATAGAGATAACTGCTTAAACATCATGCATGAGTTAATAAGAGTGAAAAGCTAAGTGCATTGTACATAACAGAGGTGAGATGGGGGCAGTGAAAAATAGACGGGTAAGACAATGTAAAATGTAGAAAACTAAAATGGAGTGAAGTGACGAATGGTTACAGTGAAGAAATGAGAAACAAGGCACAGCAGACATGGTGCAGTGTATTTCCTGTATAACCTTACATTGTACTGTTAGAAAACTAAAATGGAGTTAAAGTGACGAATGGTTACAGTGAAGAAATGAGAAACAAGGCACAGCAGACATGGTGCAGTGTATTTCCTGTATAACCTTACATTGTACAGTGCATCCCTCGTTGTGATGTCATGGACTTCATCCAACACCTGCTGTTGGCTGGGACCATGACACTTCTACAAGGAATGCACAGCACAATGCTGTAGTTTTTTTAATGAATGGCCTGCCCGCATTTAGCCAATGACTTTAAATAGGCTTCCTTAGCATGTGATTTCGACAGCTAAGTGTATTAATTAGCCAATCTATATGTACTGCCTCTCTCAGACTAGTTCGTGTACAGTAATTCATTTCTACAAACACATTTTTTGAATGCAGGCTGTGTCTCGTACTTTTAATAATGTCATAAACAAACATGGGTACTGCTTCCTTCCACTTCAATTAAAATACAGACAGTGCTACATAAAACTCTCTTGATTAAACATGTTCACTTTGAGGTCCATGAAGTTGTTGCACACCTATGCAAATTGCCAATCTGAAACTCCTAATGCCTCCTTTACACAAGGGCTGATCTATGGCATACTTGATCCAAATGTCAAGAACAATTGCTTTGGTAATTGCTGCTTGTTAGACACTTTACTGCTTTGATAGAATAAAGAACTGTTGGACGGAATCAAACAATGGAAAATTCTGGATGGAGGCCTTCTTTCAAAAACCGGCTGCCAAGGCCAGACTGTGAGCAGCTGTGCATGATGGGGGAAGCAATCTCGTTGGTGGGGTTCAGGAGGCAGCTGAGGCGAGGAGAGGGACAGATAGCAGAGAGGGACAGATAGCAGAGAGGGACAGATAGCAGAGAGGGACAGATAGCAGAGAGGGACAGATAGCAGAGAGGGACAGATAGCAGAGAGGGACAGATAGCAGATGCTGTAAGGAGGTTATACGCAGGGCGAGGAGGGGAGGGGGAGTGGAAAAGGAGAGATGTAAAAATACTGTGGGTGCACTGGTAGAATAGTGGCTGTGTAGTGCCAAGAGTGGGAACAGGGAAGAGGATAGGTGGGTGATGCACAATGACTAACAAAGGTTGAGGCCAGGTGGGTCAGACAGACAGCTAAAACAAAAACCTTTATTCATGCAATAATGTTGTTATATAGAAGCTGGCCAGAAACAGTTCGAAAAGTTTGCACGGTGTTGTAGAGTAGATTGTTATCAGAAATAATTGTTAAGAAAAAATTGAACACATTGTGCCATTTCTGAGTTAATTTGCACTGAAGTTAGCCAATCAGGCTGCCGTTCGTTCAAATTTAAGCAACCTGCCAGAGACAGTGTCTTCATATGTGTTCGTCATTTGGTTTCCTAAAACCAAAGGAGAGAGTGGTACAAAAATTGGACATGAGACAGAACTAAGGCTCAAACTGAGTAGTCTCATGCACTATCATCTATGCTATGAGAATAACTGACATTAGCTGTACATGGCAGACCATTAGGATTTGCATGTGCAATGGCCTGATTGGCTAACTTCAATGCTAATTAACACTGAGACTGCACAATGTATTGATTTCTTTTCTTAAACATTATTTTTCAGTACAGCGTATCCTGCAACACCCTTACAAGCATTTCAGATTGTTTCTGAGCACCTTGTATAGTTTGTTTAGCACTGGATGCCTTGTTACTGATTATGTATGTTCTCACACAGAGACTGAAAACATCTTAAAGCTACTGCTTCCATCACATTATTACATAAGCCATAAGTTGAATTATTTCACAATACAAATTTTACCTTTCCTCCTAGAGGTAATGCACGATTAATCAGTGAATTACACCTACAATAATTATCCCACTGAGATCTATGTGAGTGCAAATTGACTTTCAGAACAGCTTAGTTGTAAAAATTTTTGAATAGCACAGTAATTTACTTCTACCCCCTTTTCCCTGCCAGCCACACAAGTTGTGTGTACAAATATGGACATAGTTAATGTTCTCCTCCCCCCCCTCCCCGCGCGCGCGCGCACACACACACACACACACACACACACACACACACACACACACAAGAAAAACAACGATTCTGTGCACATGTAAACTAACCCTTTTGAAAGGCATTTACAGCACATAATTTACCAATACGAATGATTTTGATATAGTAAGAATGGAATATTTTAGGACTGACCTTACTCTTCTTGTAGTTCAATTTTGCAATCGACAGAAGTTTCTGTAAGATTAGTGTCACTGGACTTCCTGCAGATATGGAAGACTGTACTGCACTTTCCACTTCAGTAGCAGGTTCAACCTTTACATAAGGTGTGGATTCCTCCCACCAGTACTCCAACTGTATTTTACCTTCACTGCCAAACTGAAAAGAAAATAATTATTACAGTACTATGTTACACTACTAAACTCCTCTTCTGCACTGTAAAAATTCCTTTTTAGTCCTATTATCATCCTTTCGTTTTACATTCCCACAGTATCTTTTTTTCCCTTTTTATGCTTCCTTCCTGATTCCTGTTTAATTACAATTTATATTTTTACAGTCATTCTGTCATAAATGCATACTGTGATGCACCTCTTACCCTCACAAATGTCATCATCTCAATCCCACATTTCCTATTTTTAAAGTGTTAAAACTGTGTGTTAAAATCTACCATGTGTGTATAGAAGAACGAGATAAGAAACAAAAAACAGATAATAATTAATACTGTAAATAGTAGTAAGTTAAAGCAGGAAAACTGTTCATGATCCTGGCACACTGAAATTTTAAGGAAAAAAGACCCCTGAAGATACTTCAAAATAAAGTGAAACATATTTGGTCTTAATTAGACTTAATTTCAGTCACAAAATATGGTATTATAGCTACATAACAGATTCAATATGGTACTTCAGTCTTATGTGAAGTTCATGATACTGTTAATTGGTATCAATGACAAGTGCTGTATTCAGTAAATACTGACTAGAAATTTTTGGAAAACATCGATAATACACTGTCTTTACAACCTTCCCAATTGATGTCACTGTTTTGTTCCATCAACAATCCTAAAGATTTAACTAGATTTAATTAGTTGTTTCTTTCAAACTGAAATCAATATTCTAAAGTAAGTTTCTAATGTGACTGAAATGAGAAGCTTACAATGTGCCAACCTCAAACAGTGAGACACTGATTTTACACACAAAACATCCAAAAATGGGTGTTGTGCCCAACATCCAACAGAAAGATGCATGACAGTAATAATGCAGAGTGTCAGGACAACAAATAAATGGATCATAAGAATATCTTACATCATGATAAACTGGCAGATGAGTTGATAGCATCTGCAGAAAACTACCAAGTTTACAGCAGAAGACTAAGATGTGGATATGTCTGGAAGAGAACTTTATCCAGTAGTGCAGAGAAAGTGGGTTGTTATTGTGTCACAATAATCATGTGCTACAAGTTACACACAGAATTAAGTACAAATGATTTTTGTCTAAAACTTAGTCATCTGAGTACTGAGTTGGCCCATCAACAAATACCCAACAGAGATACCTTTCACAGAGACAAAAAGATAATGTTAATTTTTGTACACCTACCATTAGGTAAAGTTCTCCTATAGTAACAGCATGAGCATCCTTCTGTGTCCATCCTTCCCGAACTTTTTCTATTGTGGCTTTGGAGGAATCCTCTTTGGACTCTGTCTGCTCTCCCACTGCAGCATTGCAATCTTTCTGAGAGCTTACATCAGACATACTTTCTATTACTTTGGAGAGGTCTTCTTTGTTATCAAGTTGCTCAGCTGGTGGCGAACACTCCATGACATCTGCATCTGTTGCCTCGGTGAATACATTGCTTTTATCACTTGGCTGTGATGGACTATGCGCAGCCAATGGGCTTCCTGCAGAGGGGGACAAAAAAGTTCAACAGACAGAGAAATTTCGGATAGATTAAAAGTTACTTTCATGAGGTGCAGCAATAAAACTGACTGAGAGAAACAGTGGAAATCCTGTTATAAACTTAGCTCCTAGGGAATCGAGAGTGGAGTTGAGAAGGTCGGGGTAGGGAAGCAGAGGTGGTACGGTATGGAAGCGGTAAGAGCAGAGAACACAAGACTTCTGAAGAAATTTTTGGTATTTTTAGGTCAGATGACAGGGGAGCATTTGGGGGGGGGGGGGGGGAGAAGAAACTGAGAGAATGGAAATGACAGCATAAATCTGATTGTTGGAGGCATGTGTGGAAGAACTGAGTGAGAAGATGTAACAGGATAAGGGGTGGGGATGGGATAGTAGAAGACGTGGGTAGGAGGAGGGTGAGCAAGGGTTGATAACAGAGGGAGTGACAAGAAATGTGAAGATGAGTGAACCGAAAAAGGGGGGGGGAGGGGGTGGTTGTTGAGGTGGGCAAGGGAAAAATGGACAGAGGAGTAGTAGAATCATTTGTTGGTTGGAGAGAAAAGACAGGAGGAGAGGGCGAAGCAAATGATGAACATTGACTGGAGGGAAAGAAGGGGTCTTGACTAAGGGAGGAGACACACAGGGGTGCTAATGACCAGGATCCATATTGTGGATAGAGCACCATTATTTTCAGTATCAAAGTAAGATGACGAGGTTTCTTGCTGGTAGAGATACATTCCCTCTCCGCAAGACACTGAGAAGAGATTTGCAGCTTAATCCATGGTATAAGAGTTGAGTTTAATGATTGAGAACTGTACATCACCACTTTTCCCTTCTCTTGCTGACAGCTAAATATTTGGGATGAAAATGTTTTCACCACCACATCTGAAAAATTTCTTCAGAGCCAAGCACAAACCCAAGTGTGAGATATTGACCTTGTCTCAACACAAAAGGGCCAAATTTGTTGTATAGGGCGGTTGTTCCAACAATTTGTACTTCAAATCCCTTGGTTTTCTCATTGCCGAAAACATTTGTGGGCAGGAGCAGTATCCTGATGAAATATAATTTTTTCTCCCAATTTTTATTCAGACTTACCCTTATTGGCCATAACCCCCATTCTCCAGATGAAATGAATTGCCCTCCCTGCCCATAGAACAGTATCACTGGCACCCACCCACTGCTTTGAGTGCACTTTTCTTTCTGACATTTTGCAGTGGATCCTATGTCTTTTAACAGTAATAAATCAATGCACAAAACAACTTGGATTTAAAATTAGTCAAAAATTGCTGATACATTCATTTCCACACCTACCTCAGTTAGTACCCAATAAACACAGCACCCACTTTCGTAAAACTTTCTCACTGCTAATTCTCTGTGCAAAATCATACCATACTTTGTCCTGTTTACATCTGTGCTTGCACTTCTGCAATGCCCTAACACAGATCACCTCCATGAGAAAGGATGCACATCTGAATTTTTTTTTTAACAGTTCAAAATAAAGGTGAAGGCTCCTTATAACTCTTTTTCAACTTTGGATGAATTTATTTTGGCAATAAACTAAACAAAGTAATACATTCCTGTTCATCTCTCTATAAGAAACATGTTTACACAAAAGACTTGAATAAAGGAGCATTCTGGAGATGATGATAATAGTCTACTTTCATTATTCTGCAGTGTGTACCAACACAACAAACACAAAATTTTATTGATGCCAATGCCATCTTCATGCCATTTAACCCTGCACTCAAACATTTTAAAATAGACTAATAAAACACCTCATTTTATTGTTTGTATTTGCATAACGTCACCTGAGGGTATTATATACTGTGTCTGATCAAAAGTTCCCAGACAGCCTTATTAATGTGGAATTTATCATTAAATGTCAAAAGAGGCATTAGGAGGTGGGCATTAAAATTTGACAGTAGAGAAGAGTAACAGCAGAATGGATCAGTCAGGCAGGGTTCGTACTGAATTTACAAAATAAAAATTAAGGACTTGTATGTGCCTTTTCTTTGCTGACAATAGGAGCACTCACTCAATGCTGTAGCAAGGTCAAGAATGAAATAAACAAGCAGAAATTGATGATAACTTCAATGTATTATCACTATAATAAAATTCAACATTATCAAATTAACAAAATAAGAAAAATTCTTTAAAAACTTACCAACAATACCCTTCATTGCACATCTGCTTGACCTATGACATGTTTTTCTAATTAAAGCAGTTAAAGTAAATATGTCACATTTTGGAGTCCTTTCAGCAGTTTCTATCATACAATAATGCATGAAAGTAATTCCGAATGTGTGAATTTTAATGAAATTGAGAATGCATATGAATTTGAATGATTTGGTCCGTTATTCACACTTCTAAGCCGAAATCATCTTGATATTTTAATTCTAGGTCTCTGTGTCGCTTATATATTGAAAGTGCTCACGAAATTATGAGTTTTGGGATATAATTTGTGGCTGTAGCACACCGTTAAGTGCAGTGCCAAAGTAATTTCCCTTTACCTTTGTTACTTTTATTTTATTCTTTTGATTGTATAGGACTTCATCTTTTCACAATTTTGAGTAATAGTGATTGCACAGTAATCTTTTACCATTGTTTTATTGTTAATCGTTTGTCTCATTTATACCTCACCTTTCTGATAAATCTTAACACTCTCTTCCTCAGATACTAAACAATAATTATTATTCACGTAGGTATAGATGAAGTGTATTAACAACTCATTCATGATTTATTTTGTAACACCCGTAATTTAAGCACATCAAGTCAAGTCATTCTAATCAAGTAATATGTAACATAAAATAACACTTATCTTTTATATGTGCTTTATAGGCCGCTTCTCCCACCATCACTATACCAATGTCCATTAGGCAAATCTTACACTTACCTTTGTGAAAGTCTTTTGGCAGCAATAGCCATTTTTTATATTCATCTTATCATGGCATAGTTGGCTTAACACACACTTTCCAGGTATTTTAATCACAATTTTAAAAAAATAGAACTGTTCTGCAGTTTTTCCACCAAACAATTGTTACAAGTAGAAATGGCCGATAAATGCCAGACTGATACTTTGTCACAGATATTTCCTTGTCGCAGGTGTACTATTTGGTTAAGGTTTCTGTGCCCCTTGCCATTTATGCTAACATACAGTATCTCCGACTGCCGGCACTGCAGCAATGAGTTTACATCATACAGCAAAGGGTGTCAGCTGCCAGTAGTGCGTGTAATTGCAATAACCCCCCCCCACTCCCTTTCTACTCTACATGCCTGAGACTTTATCCCTCCTGCCCAACATATCACACAGCTGAGCAACCCCCGTAACTGCTTAGGCCTTCGACCTGTACACACAGTCTCCCCCCCCCCCCCCCCCCCACTCCACTCTCTTTACCTCAACAAGTTAACCTTAAGTTTGAATATAATTCCAAAGACAAAAATAGGGCTTATAAGGATAATAATTTAAAAAAAGACAAAATAATCACTTTTGACGACTTTTATTGCACAATACTGAAATTAAGTACTTTTAAGCACTTTCAAGAAACATGCAAACCCTGAGTCAGGTGAGCTCAGCAATTTCAAACATGGAGCATTATGTTGTCAGTAGAGAAGCAGTAACAGCAGAATGGGTCAGTCAGGAGAGCTCAGTGACTTGGAACATGGATTACTCATTGGCTGCCACGTCAGTAACAAATCCATCAGGGAAATTTCAGCCCTTCTAAATCAGCCTGAGGTGATCATTGGTGATACAATTCCCAAGAGGAAACACAAAGGCACAAGCAAAGTTAAAGAAAGACCAGGCAGACCTCATTTACTGACCGATCGGAGCCATCAAGCACTGTTAATCACAGCAGTGTCACCTATGTACACGTTATCTTGCAAGAAGGAACGTGTTGCAGGTAAGCTCAAAAGGTAGCCGAATGAAGCAGCATGTAATCCTTTCAGTTCCATGGATCATTTTACATGATAAATCATAATTATGTGAAATGAATCATTTTACATTCACATCATAAAATAATTTGTACATATGGTTACATGCTGAACATTTCAGTTGTAATTGATCCCTGTTGATCTATGATTACTTTGTAAAAAAATCTTGTGAGATCTCATCTTTTCTGTGAAGAACTAATAAGAAATGCTTGCTTGATGTAGCCAATGGATATAGATGGAATCTCAGTATTGAAAGAATGTCAGGGAGTAAATTAAGATCTATTTCTAAAGTTTCATTCAATGAATGTGCATTCTTCTCATGTGATAAACTGTTAATACAATGCCTCATTTTATGACTTGTAAACCCCCCCCTCTCCCCCCCCCTCTTTTTTTACTGCATGCTGCAGATAAAATGTATCACACAATGTCTGGGTAACTTCTACATATTTATTTTTGATGTGGTCTATCACTTGTGCCTCATAAATGTGTTTCAGGTTGCTGTCCTCCATGAATTTTTTTTTTTCCCCATTGAAATAAATCTCTTCTCCGCCTGCTTGCTGAAGATTATTAGCTATCATAATATTGGGCCTTTTGGGGAAAGAAACCACTCTTCTTCTGTCTGCAAAGCAGTTTAATTTTGAGAAATCTTGCAGTAAGGCCAGTTCATCCATATTCAGATTTCTTGATGGTCTTCTGTGATCCCCACTGTTTCTAAATTCCAGAAATATTGTAGAAGAAGGAAGGGTGCCATACCAACATCATCATACAATTTCAATCACCTGCTTTCTCCACAGAGTGTGAAAATATTTTATTGACACCCATCTACATAAGAAGACTTGATAATCATCATCATAAAGTAAGATAAATTATAGCTTGCACATACAGATTTAATTATCCGTTTCTCCCCCCCCCCCCCCCACACACACACACACACAATGTTTGAGAGTGGAACGGCAAAGAAATAACTTGAAGATAGTTCAATGAACCCTCTGCCAGGCACTTCATTGTGGCTTCCAGAGTAATCATGTAGATACAGAATATAATCTGATTGCATTACTGTCTCTAAACTGATGTTTGCCATCACAAGGTTTTTGTGGAGCTTGATTTGCCATCACTAAGAATCCAACGTAGAACAGAAGGCATCAATACAATGGATGATGACAGTTGAATCAGAGAGGAACCAGTGTCATCCTTTGGGTTCGCCAACTGAAGTATCTGGATATGTTTTTTTACATCAGAAGACAAAGTTCGGTGCACGGCAGTCACAGATGACATAGAATTTCTATAGATCCCCTTTTGAGAGAATTCTATGAGTACGATGCACTGAAGTAGCAGAAGGAACTTACAGATAAGCCACGATGTTCTATAGTTCTTAAGCCCAGCCAATTAATAAGGAACCTGGAAATGAAGCTCAACTGACTATTGCTATCCAGAACACTGGGACTAAGTCGGAGATTACATTGGAGCAGCACAACAGAGCTGCATGTCGAGCAGCTGTCACAGTGCTGCTTCATACCCAAGTACAGTGGAGCCAGGGAGCGGTGAGGCAGCCGGCAGGCTAGCTCGATTGTGTGGGCGGCAAATGTAAACTCTTCCTTAAACTTTGGGGTGGAATCTATGACTCATTCCATCCTCGAGAAAATGGATAATATATTTTCCACTCATATGCCTAGATCATAAAGTGACAATGAAATACTCATAACACCCTTGTATCTCATAAATGGTTTGATATACAGAGAGAAAATTTTGGCAACTGATACCACGCAAAGAGAAGAGTGTGTTGCCATATGGTTCCTGTTCATAACTTCCTTATCTAGCACAATAGACAAGTAGCTACAGTCTTTGTTGATGGATTAATATAATCTTTTAAGGGTCATCAATTGATGAAACAAGATATGGTACAGGTTCATGGAAACCACAAGAAGTTTTCAAAATATGGTTCTGGCATTCACAATAGGATTCATAACCACTGCAACAATTGTGGAGTCAACTACCAAAGTGCTGCGCGATTACCCTCAACTACAACACGTGAGTGCATTCTGAAGATCTTTTCCAAATACTTTAAATTATTTATACACCATGTACAACTTTCCAAATGCAGTCGCTGATGTTGGGGGGAAAACACTTTCATCTAAAATGCCCAGACAATTCTGGTACAACATTAAAAGTAGTGCTAAACACCAAACTCAATTCGTAGAATAAAATCATGCCCGTATCACTGGTAGCTCCTGTAACTGGATACAACTTCAGTCTGATAAGACTCAACATGACAAGAAATTTGATCTGCAAATTGTTGAACAAGTTGCTTAGAATATATGGTGTTATACACACCAAAAATGTTGTATACTAAAAGACGTCTGAACACAGAATGGTCTTTGTGTCAGTACCCAAACAACATGTACAACTATCAGACACATCAGTGGCTTAACCCCTTAGTCTCTACCTATGCTGTTATACAGGGTGTCCGAAAAGACTTTCCGTGATTACATAAATTGATAACTCAGGCTAGAAGTAAGATACAAATATGAAACTTGTGTAGAATTGTTTACAGCTATCAAAGTTTTTTTTTTTTCTGTTTTAGGTTCGCAGTACATAAGTAGTGGATGAGGTGCAGTGCCCAAGAAGCCATGTTAACCAATCAGGAGAAGGCACAGTGTGTCCTGTGGTACCATGAGACACGATCACCAACCACAGTGCAGACACACTTCCAGACATTTGGAAGGAATCCACCTGATGTCAAGAGCATTAAAGCCTGAAACGAGAGGTTCAAGAACACAGGATCGGTCGCTGACCTTCCGAGGTCTGGTCGACCAAGAACCTCAGCAGACAGGGTGGAAGCTGTAAGGCAGTCTTTTGTGCGAAGTCTGAAGAAATCAGTGTGCAGGGCCTCACGAGAATTACAGATGCCAAAAAGCTCTCTCCATGACATTTTACACAAACGTTTATTGTTTCGTGCATACAAAGTGCAAATCGTTCAGGCTTTGTTGCCCAATGACAGTACACGTCGATACGACTTTGCAGTCGAAATGCCATCACGTATTGAGGACGATGATGGTTATCTCAGACAAATTGCCTTTTCCGACGAAGCGACCTTTTTTGTCAGGTATCGCCATAATGTGCGCATTTGGGGCTCACAACCCCCTGGCGAGGTCACGGAGTGCACCAGAGGCAGTCCAAAGGTGAATGTTTGGTGCGCGCTATTGCACGATTGAATTATCGGGCCATTCTTCTTCGCTGAGGCTACCATCAAACCTGCAGTGTATCTGGACATGTTGCAACTGTATGCTGTTCCTCAGCTGCTTCAATATCACCCCGAAGTTTTGTTTCAGCAAGACAGTGCACCGCCTCATTGGAGTTCGGACGTCTGTGCCTATCTCGATATGACCTTTCCTGTGCGATGGATTGGTCGTGATGGGCCAATGGTTTGGCCTCCATGCTCTTCTGACATAACCCCATTAAACTTTTTTTTATGGGGTTATGTCAAAGATGAGGTCTACCGAACACGTGTACCAGATCTTGTAACCCTGCGGCAACGGATAACCACAGTCGTTGAATCGATTCCTCCAGTGATGTTGGCTAATGCATGGACAGAAATTGAATATCGCCTAGATGTGCTACGTGCTACCAAGTGTGCTCATGTGGAAGTTTACTGATGTGTGAAAAAAAAAAAACTGTGATAGTTTGTAAACAATTAGACACCAGTTTCATATTTGTATCTTACTTCTAGCCTGAGTTATCAATTTATGTAATCAGGGAAAGACTTTTCGGACACCCTGTATAAAAGACAAGTCTTAGTTTAACTTTGTTACAAATATCAAATTCTTGACAGATCTACTTCAAATTTTTACTCTAGTTCAGACACACACACACACACACACACACACACACTCTCTCTCTCTCTCTCTCTCTCTCTCTCTCTCTCTCTCTCTCTCTCTCTCTCTCTCCCCCCCCCCCCCCCCCCATAATATGAAGTAAAGTCGTAGTTTAGGGCTATTACCAAAAATCTTTAAATGCTCTTGACCGATTTACTTTACATTATTCTACAATACTGTAATAAAAGATCAGATGGATATACAAAGGCTGTTAGCAAAATCCACAAATGTTTTTGACAGTTTTGCTTCAGATTTTTACCTGATAATCTACTAAACATTATGAGGGATGCAGCAATGTTCACATTTCCTGTTAAAATTGACTGTGAGAAAAGATATACTGTGGTGCAAACATGAGTGGTTTCATTTTCTTTCTCGCAGTCAAATTTTAACTTACATGGCAGGACATTTAAAACATTAGACAAATTGTTTCCTCCACACATATTTATCACCTTATATAAAATCCTAAACAAAAGTTGTATGCTCAACAGTGTTCTGTTACGTTTTCTTCCTCGCAGTCAATTTTAAGAGGAAAAAAGGAAGTTGTATTTATGGATTATCGATTTATGACTAGAATACTGCTATCAAGTATGTACCATCAAAAACTTTGTAATCCTGACCAATCACAGATTAAAACTATGAGAAATACTGCGAATGAGGTTACTATCCTCACAGTCCCGGCAGCTGGAAAGGTCTCACCAGTACCCCTTATGCAAATGAGCCCAACCAAGTTAACCATTCATTTTAAGTGATTTCATTTCCCAATTAACTTTCCATTTGCAGTAACAATAGAAAAGGCTTATGATAAGAGAGAGAGAGGTAAAGAGAAGGTGGACAGAGAGGGGGAGTCGACGAAGATTAACAGAAGGTGAAGGAGGAGATAGAGAGAGATTAAAGGAGGTAGGGGTAGGAGATGGACAGCAAGAGGGGGGAAGAGGAGGGGGAAGGAGGAGGAGATGCACAAATAGAGTGGGGGAAGAGGAGGGGGAAGGAGGAGGAGATGCACAAATAGAGTGGGGGAAGAGGAGGAGACGCACAAAGAGTGTGGGGGTAGGAGGAGGAGACGCACAAAGGGAAGGGTGGAAGAGGAGGAGACGCACAAAGGGAAGGGTGGAAGAGGAGGAGACGCACAAAGGGAAGGGTGGAAGAGGAGGAGACGCACAAAGGGAAGGGTGGAAGAGGAGGAGACGCACAAAGGGAAGGGTGGAAGAGGAGGAGACGCACAAAGGGAAGGGTGGAAGAGGAGGAGACGCACAAATGGAAGGGTGGAAGAGGAGGAGACGCACAAAGGGAAGGGTGGAAGAGGAGGAGACGCACAAAGGGAAGGGTGGAAGAGGAGGAGACGCACAAAGAGAGGGGGGAAGAGGAGAGAGACAGAGAAAGAATGGATGAGTAGATTGGACACACGTACAATGGGTTCGCCAGCATATCACAAACTTGTATTAAACAATGGAAAATCCAGCTTGGAGTAAAGACAATATTATGAAAAGGATAGATTACTACTCATCACACATCGGAGACGTTGAGTTGTAGACAGGCACAAGGAAAGAACTGTTATATATTTGAGCTTTTGGCCGAAAGGCCTTCTTCTAAAGTAGAAAACATATATTCATTCATAGACACGCAGCCCACATGCACAGCCAATCTCTGGCTCCTGACAAGGGTCATATGTGGGCGAATTGTGCTTGTATAAATGAGTGAGTATTTCTATTAATATAATATAATTATATTAATATAATTATTTCCTAATTCAGAAGGCCTTTTGGCTGAAAGATGTCTGTTTGTAACTCATCATCTCCCCTATCTGGTGAGTAGCAATCTATCCTTTTCATAATAATATAAAAAATTATGTATTTGTGTCTGTAGGTTTGTATGTTCAAAATCTTCTACTTTTGAACCACTGGATTTATTTCAACCGACTTTACACACTTATCACTTGATATCTGGAAAGAAGTGCTGTGGGAGTAAGAACCACCACCTACCTCCCAAAGGGATTGGGTTGTGGGTGATCATGAAAAAGAAGCAAAACATATCAAATGCAAGTATCTGAGAATGCAAGCACATAGCAACTTGCAACAAACTTTATACATAAATTCAAACATTCACATCACATTTTCTCGCTGACACCCGTCACAAAATGATGAAAGGAAAATAATATTATCGCTTACTACATTTTCTTCATTCACGCAGTAAAACTGCCATATCAGGCATCACATTTTAATTTATTTTTACTTATTACTATCAGTATACCATTGTGCAGATAATATCCACAATTACAGCTAAATGTGCTTGCAAAATTATATCACTGTATGACACATGGTTCAGGAGATATCATTCATAAGCACCCAAATGCATGAAAAACTTTCTTAAAATGTAGTGCTAATTACCAAAGTAGACCCAGGCAGCATTTGAAGAGAGCACTTAGAGACCTCCAACAAGCCCTGAACATAATTTCAAACATTTTCTAAACTACTACTTGTTTACATGCTAAAAGTCAAATATTTACACATTAAAATCAATTGGAAAGTAATCACAAGTTTTAAACAATCAGGTGTTAACTGATTACTTACTATCTGGACAGAAGCACTGTTGGGTTTAGCACCACATACAACCTGCAAGGGAGGAAAGGAAAAGGACACGACATTGAAGCATAACCCAGGAACACTTGGAGTGACTTCAATCACATTTGCTAGGTACATGACTTCTCATTTGTACGAGAATATAGGAGGAGTAAGATTCCTCCAACCAGTAGGAGTGGGAGGGTGTGGATGAGAAGTTGTGACATACAAACATTTGAAAACAATTGTTGATATTTATTTCCTGTATTTAGTTGACTTGGGATACTTAAAAAGCTATGAAGTGCAATTTTCCTCTTATTTGTGCAGTCCAGTGTGTCAACCAGTTCATGAGAATGAGCACTGCAGTTAGCTAATAATTTTATCAACGTGTTTCTGAACCTAATATTAAACATCACAGCTGAACACCACAGATATTTTACATCCTCTCTGGAATTGTTTGGTGTAAAACAAGGGGAATCGCATCTATGTGCAATAAATGTCATACAGACACACATTCAACATCTCAATTTCAACTTGCAACACATACTACTTGCTACCGGGGAAAATAATAATGTTGTAGGAAAAAACAACACCCTCCCACTGAGGTGGTGGTGGTGGTGCTGGTGGTGGTGCTGGTGGTGGTGGGGCGACGAACAGGGGAAAAGGGGGGGGGGGCGGCAGGAGGAAGGGGCAGAGTGTGGAGGGAGGAGGAGATGGATTACCGTATTTACTCAAATCTAAGCCGCACTTTTTTTCCAGTTTATGTAATCCAAAAACCCGCCTGTGGCTTAGAATTGAGTGTAGCGTAAGCGGAAATTCTGCAAAATGTTGGTAGGTGCTGCCACAAACTACTGCCGTCGAATATATGTAGCGCTACACAGACATGTTTTGCAGGCACAAAGATAAATACTGGCTCCAAAACCTCTGCGTCAGTAAATAAATTAAAAAAAGTTGGAAGACGAGGTTTTTTTCTGCGCCCCAAGCTTCGACCACTGCATTTCCTACATTATCCAACGAAGTAAATACAAATTCCATATTGTTCATCTTCGAATGTAGCAGCATTTCAATGAACTACGAAAATCCGACTCGCAAGACTGTTTGGGATGTTTGTCAATATGGCCAACTCTACGTTCTGAATTTTTTCCTACCTGTGAGAAGAGATGGTTGCTAATAGGAACTTTTATGAATTGTGAATTACATGCAGTATTCTCTTCACCATAAGAATAATGTGAATATAAACATTTTGCCATGTATACTTTCGTGTTTGCTGCTCTCTCATTTAAATCCTGTCTGCCGAATAAACTACGAAACTAGAGTGAGACAACAGTAAATGCGGAAGGATATACATATTATGCCATGTTTATATTTGTATTATTCTTATGCCTAATAGTGATACAGTCAGAAATGAAGCACGGCAATTGACTACATTTTTAAATCTAAGATGACTAATTTCTGTGCACCATGTAATGAACTAAAGAGGCGTCTGCAAAGATTTTCAGACGGAGAAAAATTTTCCCTAAACTCTCATTCAGAACATCATCTATCATCTGCAGTCTATTATTTGGTTCTTGTTGATCATTATCAAAGAAAGCAGCAGTGTAAGTAACAACAAATAGCGGTCTCTTGCCATTGTTTCGCTAACGAGAAGATTCCTCTCTTTTCTTTCTTTTTTTTCTTTTTTTTTTAAGCCATGCCGCGAGTGGTGACAGGCCGTAAACGCCCATTATCAGAATGCGACAAACAATGCATGACACAGTACAGTAATGCATTTTCAGCTTAGAGTGATGTAAACACATATAACAAGGAGAACCACACTCATCAGATCAAAGAAAAATAAGCAATCAATTCAAACCAGACAAAGCACGTGAAAAAGGAAGGGTACCCTTATATATACGGACGAAGCACCTGACGCATATCAACGGCTATCTGGTAAAGCTTAACTGCTAAGCTTACGACTCGAACCAAACTACTGTAGCTGTATCGTCATTCATTCGACCTAAGTTGTGTCTCATATTACAATGGACCGAATGTTTCGATTTGGAGGTGCGGCCTAAAATTTTTCTCTCCTCTTGAATTTCGAGTCTCAAATTTCAGGTGCGGCTTAGATCCGGGAAATTTTTTTTTTCCTTTATTTCGAGTCTCATTTTTCAGGTGCGGCTTAGATTCGAGTAAATACGGTAAGAGAAGATTGGAATACAGAAATACCTGGGCAATTTCAGGTTACTCACCTACTATATTGATATTTTAATAAATTTTGTTCCACAAAATACTATTTTTTATTAACGAAAAATGTCTTGTAATGAATGATATTATTTATAGGCACATAAATATAACTTTCAAAGCTCAATATAATAAGTTATAAATTTTTGAAGATCATCATTAATAAAATCCTGAGTATACTCGTGCAGTGGACTTTGACTGAAGTATCGAGAAACTTAAGTCATTTTTCAGTTCTGCATGGATATGAATTCAAACTGTGTATTGCACATGGTTTTCTCTAAGTGAAAACCTTGGAGAAACTGACTGGAGCACAGGAGACGTGCATTTGTCAGTCACCTGACAAAATGTCATCACTCTCGGTCTCCAACGGAAAAATATGACATTCTTCTTAAATTTCTGAGCTATTAAATACTATTACTACATTGTCATGAGTACAAATCCCTGGTGGTCATGGAGACCTGCAGAATAGTAATCCTGGGGATTCTGTCTCCTAGACCTAAAGGAACTGAAGTGGTGGCTACCAAGAATGGTAGCTTGAAGTGAAGAAAAATATAGATGTGCACTTATGAGGAAAGGAGAGGTGAACGGAGATTCCCTGCTTTCTACTTAATGTACTTATGCACATCTGATCAACTCAGTGTTCAATACAAGACCATAATGACAGTGCCGATTGGCAGGGTCAGAGATTTGGGGGTCGTGTCATCCTAATAAGAGGAGAAATTGAGTTTAAGATCTTTAATTTGATTTAGCCAGGTGAGTAAGTGTGTGTGTGTGTGGGGGGGGGGGGGGATATATGTGGTCCTAGCCCCAGCCCCCTTGTACACAGTGAAACTGAGTTTACTATGAGCTATCTCTCCCTCTCATTCCAGAAATGACAACCAGTGCCTTAAACAGTAGACAGTAGGAGGCTTTCACTAGCTTCTTCGCGGATTAATTACACAAATATTTGGTGTCTTAATTTAAGATGCAGCAATAGTGTATAAGTTCAAGCTTACACCCACATACCACTACATCATAAAATGTGAAGTATTCTAACATGGTAGTCTAACATAGCTAACTGCTACCCTGATACCATTTGACCCAAGAATGTACAGTGGTTTAAAACTATGATGTAATAGCGAATGTAAAATGACCTGCTACAGTAGTTAGGTAGCACACCAAATGTCTACACTGGAAAAGAAATAAATAGGTAGTTATGGATGTCTAAGGTACATTCTAATTAGCTCCACCAAAAAGATTTTTAGCTCAGAATTATTTTCTCCCCTCAGCTCAATACTGATCACAGAGAATTTTAGAGAATCTATTCAGTAAACTTCTATGATCAGTCTGATGTCTCAAGCTGAACAATGTATGCACGAATTTTCATGTGTGTATGCCTTCCTCGATAATAAATTTGATCACATTGCAAACTAGACCATTGGAGCCAATGTGCTCTCGCCATAATCAGTTATTAACACACTGGCTGCTGTGTGGTGGTGGCAGCCACAGCAGGACTGCACACCTGACACCATGTGGCCACCAACTGCCACAGCAGATTCTCATGCCTAATGCTGTGTGCCTGGCCTGGTGGTGAAACATCTATCACTAAGTGGAAGTCAACATGTTACTAGTAACAGCAAAGAGACACACTTAAAACATGGTCTGGGTTACCACTCTTATTCATAACTGCCCCCAAAATACTTTAAATAATTAATAAGTAGGAAGACTGTATTAATAAAAAGAGGCATCCATTAAACCACGATCCATGTAGTTGCTTGAACGTGTTATGACTCAGCTGTTACATGCCTTCTCCTTACTGAAGAAAAATGTCAAACAGGTGTGTGTGTGTGTGTGTGTGTGTGTGTGTGTGTGTGTGTGTGTGGCGGGGGGGGGGGGGGCGCACACGCACACAAGTGAGAGGAGGGGGGGGGGGGGATTTCTAGAGTGTGGATATCAGGCTAATGGCCATTTTCTTGAAAGGCCTTCAGTAAATGTTTGTGTTAACTACTCAGACAACTGTATTTCCTCACTGGTCTGATGTGAGGAATCAAACTGCTTTTCTCCACCAGTTGGAGGGTTTTTTAAAAATTAAGCACTTTGAGGAATACTTCACTTGATTTTCAAGGTGTCGCAACATTTATTGCTAGGTTTGCTCCCTCTTCAGCCAGCAAGGAATTTAGCTTCTGTAAGAAGGGAAAGCGAAATATTTCCTACTTTTTTTTTTTTTTTTTTTTTTTTTGTTAAGTGAGGTAACAAGTGCCCCTCTCCACAACTCTATCGTGGCATTTGTCTTCTGTTATGGATAACAGAAGCAGTATCAGAAATCATCCTAACTGTTTCTATTCCTTTCAGGACATAGTGAAATGGTTAACTGTGTTCATGGATGTTTGCCCGAACCCCTTCTTGTTGTGTTTAGTTGTCATTATATCTCAGAACCACGAAACATTGGGGTTCTCTGCACCTGGTCAGCAAAATTTTGAGTATGTTTCTTATTTCACCTCAGCACAAGATACTATTTTATGTGATTTGTGGACCTTGTCACTGATTGGTCATTAGTATGGTGACTACACACACACACACACACACACACACACACACACACAATCCACTCAGTCTGGATGCTTTTACTTCATTCAAATGTAGTCAGTTGGTAGTACAGCATTAGTTAGCTCTGCATTGTTTATATCCAGGAGCGACATCAGTTGCTGAAATTGTTTTCAATATGTTAATGTGAAAACAGTTGCAAAAACTAGAGATGCTTTCTCATGGAATGCTCAGTGCAGACTAGCATGTGTTAACAATATAATCTGTTACATATAAGTTAAAAGGTCTTACAAATTAAACTGTTCTGTATTCTTTTATATTTTGCTATTTTTCACAATTTGTGATTAGTGCCATGCTTTGCAGTACTACCAGGACCAATTTACATCCAAGATTTAATTATTATAATATCTCAACTTACTGACACTGTAGTATATAGTTCTTTGTTCGAGGTGTCCAACTAATTTTAAAGTTTTAGTCATGTAATTTAGTAACACATACCCTCTTGCTGCAATGAGAGAATATTGTTAATAGCCATGTGTGTGGGGCTACTGGGTGCAGGTGAATCATGTCCACTGTCGACATCACAGGCATTCTCATCATGTATGCCTGCTGGGTCAGGATTTGATACAGATGCCAACTGCCTTTCTTCAGATTGATTAGCAGCATTTGAAACGACTGGAGCCACATCCTTTTGTTTTGTATTTCGCTTTGCTGCCTTCTTTGTACCCTGTGCAAAAGTTATGGGAGTATCAGGACAATATCAAAATTATTTTAGTTATAACAAAACTGAATCACAACATGCAAATAAGTTTGACAAAGAAAAAATACATTTGGTTAGCATTTTGATACTTTGGCTTTCGATTTTTATGTCCTCCTCAAATACTTCAGACCCCGTTAGGTCATAAATCTATAACTTCAGCTACAGAAAAAAAATTGCATTAAGCACTATATGAACAATTTTCAGCTGAAGACAGAACCACACACTTTCTGCATACTTAAAATAATAGAGATGGGGAAAACAATATTGTTAGTAGTACTGGGAGTATCTATTTCTAAGTAAACATTCAAATTGCCTTTAAAAATATTTAAATGATTAAAAAATGCTAGTGACTAAATAAATTGAAAACCACAACAAATAACATTTCCCAGGAGCACATGTAAACTATAAAAAAACGAAATTTTTAACCTTTAAGCAAAAAGGGGGAATATCACAGAGGACATAATTTTTGAAAAATTTTCTGAAATAATTATGGAAGCAGTGAACATTGGCTTGACATGAACATACCCATTCACATAGTCACACCGAAAACGCATCATCAATAATGAAACTTTCTCATCTTGAGCAATACTTAATGCTGCAGACAGTAGAAAACACAACAGCAAAATTTTACAGGGATACTGAGAATGTAACTACTATAAATAAAGTCCTCAAATAAATTATGCCAGTCAATTCAAGATGAAACCTTGTGAAATAAAGGCATCCTAAGTTTGTAGTACACAAAATCTGTAGCTCCAATGGCTACATCCTTCCTCTAAACCCTGAGGAAGGTGCTGATAAGAAGTGCACTCTTTGTGATAACAAATGACATTACTCATTGCAGAAATGAGATGCACTACATTTGTTTGATGGCTGTAACATAGGAAAAAGTCTGAAATGGGATGCCTTCATCCAATGTTGTATGGAAAATTGGTTACCTCACTGGCGACAGAAACAGATTTTGAAAGGAGACTGTTCAAGTTCTAGCATACATACAAATCCATTCCTCAAGGTTAATTTAATATAGTTTATTGCCAAGAGCATGATTACTCCATGAAGAAAATGGTAAATAAAATCAGAATGTACATGAACTTGAGGAAAGAACAATTTGTTCCAAAATGTATACAGGGTGTTTCACAATAACTGATGTTACATACTTTTAGAAGTTGTAGAGGGGATTTAGTAGGCCAAGTTTACATATGGAACCATGCCCAGAAATGTTATCCAACGACAGTTATCCAACGACGCTACAGAGCATCCAAGGTATAGGCGCTGACAAGTGTAAATGTATGTATATACACGGCGATTCCGTGATGATGTTACAAAATTTCTAGGCTGATGGAGAAGGGTAAATGTAACAGTTTGAGGTAAGAGTCTCTAAACTGGAAACGAACAAGTCAAAAGTTGTAAGCAAAAACTGTTCTGATACCTCTGACAGTTGAATACATATACTGGCACTGTTGGTGCTCAGATTGTAGTGTAGGCATCTTTCAGAGGTGGTGGTAAAATGTCTAGTAAACATGGCTGTAAAATGGATGCCTGAAGAGCTATAAGCACTTGTTCAATGGAAGAGATCTTTTCACAGTAGCAAAGATGAACAAGTGCTCATATCTCCTCAGGTATGCATTTTAGAGCCCATGTTTAATGGACATTTTTTCCTTGCTTTGGTCCATACTACCACCTTTGAAATTAGCCTACCCCTCAAACTTAGCAACAACAGTACCCATGCATGTATTCCACTGTCAGAGGTATCAGAACAGTTTTCACTTATAACTTTCGGCTCGTTCGTTTCCGTTACAAGGACCCTTACTGCAAATTGATAAATTAACCCCTCTCCATAAGACTTTCCCAAAATCTACCTCTTTTCCTAGACCTCTCCAGTCCTTTTCCTTCACCCCTCTTCCTTGCTCTTCAACCCTTCTGTCTGAAGGAGGAGCCACTGGCAACTGTCTTTTTCCTGTGTGTGTTCTGCCACTGCTTGTGAAGTGGATTTTTTATCCATGCAATTAAATAACTGTAACATTAACAAATTGTTTTTATTGTTATCCTAGAATATTTGCAGCATCATCATCATCATCATCATCATCATCATGGAACCATCCTGCAAGTACATATATTTAGAGGTGCCAGCACCTAAAAATTTAATGCTCTGTAGCATCACAGGATGACATTTCCAGACACGAGTTCCTTTGTAAAACTTTTATCTACCGCATCCCCTCTACAACATCTAGAAGTGTATAACGTGAATTAGGAAACACCCTACATAATGAACCTCAGTATGTTGGAAATCCATGGAAACTGAAATAGACACTAACAACCAATATTCAAATTACGGAGTAAAAATAATGAGCTAGTGGTAATCAACAGATTGTGAGCAAGAGCTAAACATAAGAGAAATTACAGAGAGCACATGGAGACAAAGGCAAATGGAGAAAATGAGGAGAAGATCAAACTGAGGTAGGCAAGAATATTTTCAGTCTATCTTTTTTTTTTTCCCCCCCAGTAATACTGGGAGACACAAACAAGATAGTTTCTGTTTCTTTTATGGGCATGATTTATCTGGGAACAATTCAACTTGTAATTAAATACTCTTAAGTATTTCAGAAAATTGTGACTTCCATGAAATCACCCTCTTGTGTAAGAGCTCCAATTGTTTAACTACAAATAAAAAGGTGCTAATATACCTGATTAAGTAGTTTGTAGCATGGACGTACACAAAACTGTGTAAAAAATATTTTACTCAGAGACACAAACCTTGACCATGCTAAAAATGATCCATCTCACCCCACAAGGCTTCTGAAATCATGGACACAAGTAGCACACTGACTGCTGCATTACATGTGTGTTTAAGGTGTACATTAACATTTCCTAATTCATTTCTTTAAAAAGCACGGAAAAAAGAACACCCAATACCTGGTATTTATTACATATACCTGCACGTCTAATATGTAATAGAACAAGAAGTATGTTCAAGCACATGGATTTACAGTTAGTTAACATATGTTAATGGCTGGCGAGTCTCTGGGGACTACGAATTCATGACAAACAATGTACTGATGTGTCTTTCAGGCTATCCAGGCAGTTACATTTAATGTGTGTCTGTTACGTCTGTCGCCCAATCATGTTTTGTGTATCCTCCAGGCAGCTGCCTGTGAGGATCCCCACAATATATCCTCAAGGCAGCTGCTTGTGAGGAATATCGCAGAATACATAAAACATGATACACTGACATATATTCCTAACATAGTTCAAAAGAATTCTGATAATTCCACACTGGCATAACAAAAGTAATGTGATACCTCCTAATATCATGTCGGAGATCCTTTTGCCTAGCATAGTGCAGCAGCTTAGCGTGGGATGGACTCCAGTTGTTGGAAGTCCCCTGCAGAAATATTGAGCTATGCTGCATCCATAGCCACCAATAATTGTGGAAGTGTTGCTGGTGCAGGATTTTGTGCACAAACTCGCCTGTTGATTATGTCCCAAAGATGTTTGATGGGATTCATGTCTGGCGATCTGGGTGGCCAAATCATTTGTTCGAATTGTCAACAATGTTCTTAAAATCAATTGTCAACAATTGTGACCAGTGACAATGCCAGCAATGTTTAGGAACATGAAATCAATTAATTGCCACAAATGGGCTCCAAGAAGCTGAATATAACCATTTCCACCAGTTCAATTGGATCAGAGAACCCAATCCATTCCATGTAAATACAGTCAACACCATTATACAGCCACCATCAGCTTGCTCAAAGTCTTCCTGACAACTTGGGTCCATAGCTTTGTGGAGTCTACACTGCACTCGAACCCTGCCATCTGCTTTTACAAAATGAAATCAGGAGTCAGCTGACCAGGCCATGGTTCTCCAGTTGCCTAGGGTCCATCCGATATGGTCATTAGCCCAGGAGAAGCACTGCAGGTGATATCATGCTGTTAGCAAAGGCACTCTCATCAGTCGTCTACTGCTGTATCCCATTAATGGCAAATTTCGCTGCACTGTCTTAACGGATACACCCTACATAATCAACCTCAGTATTTAGGAAATAAATGAAAACCAAACCATGTCCCACATTGATTTCTGCAGTTATTTCACACAGAGTTGCTTGTATGTTAGCACTGACAGCTCTATGCAAATGGTGCCGAGTTGTCCGTGGTGAGATTTAATGCCTGAAATTTGGTTGTCTCTGCATATTCTTGATCCAGTGGATCTTGGAATATTGAATTCCCTAAAAATTTCTGAAATGTAATTTCCCACGTGTCTAGCTCCAACTAACATTCTGTGTTCACTGTCTGCCGATTCCCATCATGTGGTCATAATCATGTTGGAAACTTTCACATGAATCACCTGCATACAAATGACAGCTCCACCAATGCACTAACCCTTTATACCTAATGAACGTGATTCTACTGCCACCTATGTACGTGCATATCGCTGTCCCATGACTTTTTTCATCTTAGCGTAAAGTAAATTAAGTGTTTATCATCTAAATATACCTGCAGCAACCATGTATAATAATCTTTGCACTTTTGTCTTTTCACATTTTCATGTATCCAGCACATATTTCTGAAAAGTTTTCAACACCAATTATAAACTTTTAAGTTTTGTACGCTATTTATAATTCAAGGCATCCAGCATCTAGCATACAAATGAATCCTCCACTTTTGCTTTTTCCAATACAGTTAATAAGAAAAGAAGTTCTTCCCTGTCCGACAGTGCCACAATTACCATTGATGCAGAGGTGATTTCGCAATGGTGCGAGCTGTCTGACATATACAAGTCATCAACACTGCACAGAACAACTGAAACACTGACTCACTCTACCTATCTTATTAAAATTATGGTTTATTATAAAATTAACAATGATTTCTAAAAGAGAAATACAAATTTCACCAACCTTTCAAACATTCACGGATGATTTTAATTATTATAAATTAAGTTTTCTATAACTGTGATTTCTCAAACAAAATAATATTCAGAAACATAAATATACTCACACCAGCAGTCTTTACTGTAGCCGGATCCGAAGGCCAGTTAGCTAGGCGTTCCTCATAGGCACTGAGGCAGAGTATTGAAGACGTCAAATATTCACTGAGGTTTATGGAAGGAGTGCTGATAACTGTTTCTGGTGGAGGTGCCAACCTCAGTAGAGGTTCTTCTTCTTTGCAATAATCTGCAACTGGCTGTGATAGTTCTTCTGCATTAACTGAAGAGAGAAGACGATCTCTCTGAGGTAAGTGTTAAGGAAATGAACATGGTTTCAGTGATAGACAGTGTTGCAAACTGTCACTTCAGAAGTTTACTACAAGAGATTCTAGGGAAGAAGAAGAATGTTCAATGTTCTGTTTATCTCAAGATTGAAAGTGGCTGACCAATAGCTCAAGGTCGAGTGAACTAAAAGTTGGCAGCAAAGTTATTGCCACTGTGGTGTAGAAACGCACCTAACAGTCAACTGGGAGTAAGCTGCTCAGTTTGGTCGAGATCCCATCAAATGTCATTTGAATATGGAATCAATGGGTTCAGAAGAGCTGTACCCAATACAATGCCAGACTATGTGACTATAGTTCATTTAAAATTACTTGATAGTTGATGTCCGTCCCTTGGTCCTGCAGTGTTGCCATATTGCCTACCACTCAGTTAAAGGTGCCACACAAACACGGCGGGTCACTTCACATGTGCTAAAATGCTGTACATGTAACATGTGTTGAAAGCTGTTGCCATCAGATACAACAGGAACATAAGTTTCTCTGTCCACAGATGATTTTAAATGACCAATGACTGAGCTGCAGCAGGCAAAGCATTTTGTAGCCCTCAATTTACACTTGTGTCCTAACTGCAACCTCTTGATATGCAATGTACTCAAGAAAACAGTTGTCAGCAACCTGCGGCGGAACTGTTAATCATGCTTGCTTTCCTCACAGCAACTAAAGCTGACCTGTAGAAGTAAACTCAAGACAAAAAATTCAGTTTCAGCACTAAAAGCGAACTGTAACACCCCATTTTTGCTACTGGAGCTGACGCAATACTTACCAATGACCAGTACTGGTTGTAACTCTTTTACAGGTTATAGGCAATACAGGTACATTCCAAATTAAAAAAGAATGATATGAAGAAAAAGAACAAATAAAGTTAATACAACAATGAAAATGATGCGACGAAAGGTTAAAAATAAAAATAAAAACATTGAAACCAATTAAAGTCATTTTGATAAAAGATTTAAAAATAAAAAAAGTTATATTGGCTGAATGGATTTGAACTCACAACCTTCTGTATCTCTTATTAACATTACCACTGCACTACGGAAGACCTTTAGATTGTGTTGTTAAATTTGTGTATCTTTAAAAGCAACAATCATTTGCTGCCTCCAAAAAATTCGATTTCACATCATGTCGTATGAAGTTTGCAAACTGTAGGCCAATCTATGTGACGATAATTGAATATGTAAAGCCGAGTCGCATCTTGGGTGAAAGAATCCAGTAGTGGTGTGTACGAAACACGCGTTATTTCATCGTCATTATTTTGTGTGTTGTTTTGGGGGTGTTTGTCAGGTGTGATGAAATGTGAGGTAAAAGGGCAGGACCCAAGATTTGGGATCCAAACACAACAAGAAAAAGGCAAGACAAGCAACTGGAAGTGAACTGACTCTTTGTTGTGGCAATCTGGCAATGGCAAAAAATTCACACATGATGTTTAGCACTCTGATTGGAGAAAGACATAGATGGAGATCTCCAACACGTGAAGTGTCACTACAAAGTAATTTTAATCCAAATATAGTGCCTGACAGAAGGACAGACATATTGTCAATTAGGTTGTGCATGATAGTCCAGTAACATCACATACTTTGAGCAAAGAAATGGGTGTGATGTTTGGAGCACCAAGGACTTCCATCAAGGCAACAATTTTTTGGCAGTAACACGCCCTACAACAACACTGGACACAGGAATGGCACCACATCATCTTCCCAGACAAGTACAGGTTCTGCATTTAGCATCATGATGGACATACCAGTGTCTAGAATTTCTGAGGAGAACAACCACTGCCAGACTGCATTAGTCATTATCATCATCATCATCATACAGGCCCAGCACCTGGTGTGATGGTGCGAGGTGACATTGGATACACAAACCAATCACCTCCAGCTCACATAGCTAGTAATTTGGACAGAAGCCTTTACATTTCTAGACGTGTCAAACCTCATATCTCCGACATTCCCTTGCAGTCTTTGTTACTGTCAGGGATTGCGCATCTCTGTACTAAATTTCACAACTTTTACACCCCCAGATTAGCTACAAATTTAATCATGTAATGTTCTTGCTAAATGCATATACACATTTACTTCCTCATGTTGCAATTTGACTAACCACCAGTAAATGTGTACTGCACCAGAACATATTTTGGCAGATAATGAGGAACAAATAATGCTGCAATGGAAGTTATGTATACTGCTGTTTCGAGTGCAGCGAAACTACACGAGTCTAAAGAGAAAAAAGAACCATCAACACTGAGATTCCTTTCATATGGAGTGAAACAAATATTACTTTCATTTTAATCATGATGCACGAGTAAGGATACATGCTTCAAATGTTCTGGTCGCCACCTATACTGAAGGTAGTTGACTAGCGTGGAGAGACGTCTTTGAAGAGGCAAACTAGTGCGAGCCCGAGGGTTTTGTGCAACAGACTGCACACGGGCCCACGATTTGCTGTCACGAGGACGTAACTCCACTATCACACGGTTAGGCAATTTCAACTCATCCTGAAGTTCTGCAACAAGACAATATCTAATACAAAAGCAGAATCAATGAGAAGGAATATTACATTATAGTTTTTACATCAGCTGTTGACTATGACGTGTAATTTAATAACTATAACTACATATCTTCAACAATAGAGTGTACAATGCATAACACACTAGAGAGAGAGAGAGAGAGAGAGAGAGAGAACACATAATATAAGAGCCTTGGGACTGTGGAAGGAAGGGAAGGGAAGGGAAGGGAAGGGAAGGGAAGGAAAGGAAAGGAAAGAGCTATAAACAAGGTTACCACAAGTTTCCGCAACTGAAATTCCTTGATATTTCCCTGATTTCAAGACAAGTTTTAGCTTTTTTCCCTGATAAATTTTTGAGATCAAGAGTACTGGTAAGTAAAGGCATAAGTTGAAAAAATAAATAAATAAATAAATAAATTAAGGACTTTTCTATTTCTCCCCAACATGAGCAAAAATTTTAAGTACTAATATCAGCATCTTTTGTAATGAACTGGTTTTATGTGGAGGAAGCAAGCCAAATGGTAAGTGTGTTTCATTAAGATCACTGTTGTTATTTTATTTAAATAAAACGAGACACATTTGGCGACAAAAATACGCATTTCCTTAGAGTTGCAAGACATTTAAAATACCTTCATTGATTTCAGAAATAACCTCAGAAAAATGTAGGTGTCTTGGAAGAAGGGTATAAGGTGGGGAAGAGTTGTGTAAACCAACACTATAGGTGACTGCCAATAACATGTTGGTTCTACTATGTTCATTATTGTCAGTTATTACCCACTGTGTTATGTTTATCATTTTACAGGTACTATGTGATTTTTCTTCCATGGCATATATGAGTACATAGCATACAAACCGCCAGGGACTGCCACAATTTTCTTCTTCTCACCGTTCATACTTTCTAATATATAAACTTGCACATTAGTGGGAAATGATGGGTTTCAGATCAGCAGAAATGGCCAGCTCTTCATGTGTCACAGACACCATGTTGATGAAATAAGACTGCAGTGATCAATCCATGCAACAGATAACTTGCACAAATACTCTGAGAAAAAGTACTAATGACGGCAGGTAGCAACTCACCATAAGGACGATCGCTGAGCTGCAGACACGCATGTAGAAAAGAGAACCACACTCTCACAACTAAATGTTTGGCCATAGCCTATGTTGGAAAATGAGCACACACACAATCACACAATCTTTCAGACACAACTCGTGCACACTTGACCACAATCTCTGGCCATTGCATCAACAATCTCTGAGAATCAGATCCAAAAAAACCACTCCTCACACCTCCCTGCCTCATCGGCAGCTGCTAGGCTAGTGGCAAGAAGTGATGACAGCACTGACTGCAAGCTGAGGGGAGTGGTAGGAATGGCAAGAGGCAATAAGAATGAGGGAGTAGGGAAGCAACACCCAGCCAGCAACGATGCATGACTCTCTCATAAACAAATCATTTCATCTACTTAGACAAGGAGTTTTTCCAAATTTCCCTGATATTTCCCTGACACGTTTGAAATTCTGTGATATTCCCTGATTTCCAGAACTTGTGGCAACCCTGTATAAATGTGTCATTGCTTAGGAGCAAACAACAAAGCAAGGTATAAACAATTATGAGTAAAAAATGCGTGCAGGATAATTGGAAATAAATGGCTAGGTTAATGACATATGAGGTGTAGTGGAACAACAACAGAAAAAAAAGAGGTGGGGTTACACATAAAAGAGGAGAACCTCCATAGTAAATCTTGTAAAAGGTGGAGAATTAGATCTGATCATAGTGTGCAGATGAAGGAAGGGGTGCTGTAATGGGAAGGTCATCTCACAGACAGTGAAGCTAGGGCACTGGAGTTTGGTCAATTGTACTGTGTGCTGAATATTTTCCATCACCAACAGACATATTGCATGCACCACATTCAGTTTACAGGGCAAGATATCTATTGCTGGCTTACGTACACGAATAACGGCAGACCAATCACGGTAAAAATATAAATAGCTGTACACCACAGGTTATGCATCACTAGCTATGTGATAATGATAGGCAGAAATACTGTACAATCATCTGAGTTAATGGTAGTTTGGATTCCAGAAATTATTTACAGTAGGTCTAACTACTCAAAGTATGCAGTAACTGAAAACCTGTTTAAATGTGGTGAAATGAGGTTTCCTTCCACAGCATTAGTACCGCTACTAATATAACTGTTCTTTCACACAACTGCATACATAGATAGGAAAACTTTCATAGGATGATTTGCGTGTACATTCAACAGTCTCTCAATACGTGTTTTTCAATATTTTCCTAGTGCGCTCCTATAAACCAAACATACCAGTGACATTTGCGTCACATTTCTTTATATATTTTCAGTAGCCTTTTAATTTTATTTGGTGCAGCTCCCATAACACTTAAGCTATATTCTAAGATGGAACACACAAGTGATTTGTAATCCGTCTTCTTTGTAGACTGCAATTTTTCCAGTATCCTGCCAACGAACTGAAGTTTGGCACCTGTGTTATCTGCAAATGCATTTCATGCACCTACAAATTATTATGCACTAGCATCTGTATCAACTGACTGATTCTGATTTTTCAATCATTGATATTGTGGTAATAGGATACTATGTTTTTTATTTAGTGAAATACATAATATTTACATTTCTGAACATTAAAGAAAATTGCTAGTTCTCATACCACTTCGAAATTTTATCAAGATGTAACTGGGTGTTTTTGCAGTTCTTTTCCTTTTTTTTATTACAGTTAACTGCATCATTGGGAAGGGGGGGGGGGGCTCTGAGGGTACTATTAATATTTTCCATGAGGTCACCGATATACAACAGCAAGGGTCCTAATACATTTCCCTCATGCATCCCTGAAGTTTCTTCTTCATCTGTTGATGACCTCACTGCGAAGAAACCCTGAATTCGGTCAAAAATTTAGCTTGTTATTCCATGCAATCATACTTTTGGTAACAGGTGTGGTACTGAGACAAATGCTTCTCACAAACCTAGTAATACTGTACCTACCTGAAAGGCTCAACCCTCGACTTTCAGGATGTTAAGTGAGAAAAGAAAAAATCATGTTTCACATGTCAATGATTCCTGAAAGCCATGTCTGTTGACATGGGGGAGATCCTTCTATTTGAAATACCCCATTATGTTTGAGTTTAGAATATGCTGCAGGATTCTTCAATAGCTCAGTGTCAATGTGATTGGATGGTAGTTTTGTGGATCACATAGTTATACTTCTAACGGAAAATCCAGGATGTAATAATGACAATATTATGAAAGGGATAGTTGGTACTCACCATATACTGGAGATGCTGAACTGCAGATAGGCACAATGAAAAAACAGTCAAAACAAAGGTTTCGGCCAAACAGGCCTTCATCAGAATATATACACACACTTTTTGTTGTGCCCCTGTGACTCAGCACCTCAACTAAATGGTGAATAGCGACTACCCTTTTCATAATACAGTATTGTCATAGTTATCCTTCTTATAGACAGGAGTGACTTGTGCTTTTTCCCAGTCACTGTGCACAGGTTTTTGTTCATGGGATCTACAAAATGTTACAGTAAAAATGGGAGCTAGCTCAGCTACAAATTCTGTACAGACGCTTGAGAGGATCCAAGCACACACTTGAGCTTAGTTTAAATTTAGCTTTCTTATCTACTGCCCAATGCCACAGATAATATCTATACCATTCACCTTTACAACAGTGTGACAAATAAATTGTGAAAGTATGCCGCAGTTTTTTAGTAATGGAACATTGGTTTCAACGCTTCAAGAACGGTGATTTTAACGTCTTAGACCGGCATAGTGGTGGAAGAGAGAATGTTTTCGAAGATGCAGAATTGGAGACATTGCTGAGTGAAGACTCAAGTCAAACTCAAGAAGAATTGGCATGATTAATGGGAGTGACACAGCAAGCCATTTCAAAATGTCTCAAGGCTATGGGCATGATTCAGAAAGAAGGAACTTGGGTCCTGTGTGACCTGAAACCAAGAGACATTGAATGGTGTTTTCGTGTTTGTGAACAGTTGCTTCAGAGGCAAAAACGGAAGGGATTCCTGCAGCACATTGTGACCGGGGACGAAAAATGGTTTCATTACAATAACCCTAAACGCAAAAAATCATGGGGATATCCCGGCCATGCTTCCACGTCGACGGCCAAACCGAATATTCACGGTTCCAAGATCATGCTCTGCATTTGGTGGGACCAGCTCAGCGTCATGTACTATGAGGTGTTAAAACCAAGTGAAACAGTCACAGGTGCTCATTACCGAATGCAATTATGTATTTGAGCAGAGCATTAAAAGACAAATGGCAGCAATACAGCGAGAGGCACAATACAGAGATTTTGCAGCACGACAACGCTCGACCCCACATTGCAAAAGAGGTCAAAAGGTACTTGGAAATGTTAAAATGGGAAGTCCTACCCCACCTGCCATATTCTCCAGACATTGCTCCCTCTGACTATCACCTGTTTAGATCAATGGCGCATGGCCTGGCTGACCAACACTTCTGACTTCATGAAGAAGTCACACATTGAATCGATTCGTGGATTACTTCAAAAGAGGAACAATTTTTTTGACGGGGGATTCGTACACTGCCCGAAAGATGGTAGAAAGTAGTGGCCAGCAATGAAAAATACTTTGAATGATACATGTGTAACCAATATGTTTCATTAAAGCCTCAAATGTTGGGGAAAAAACAGCGGAACCGAAGTTGTATACCTTGTACTTACTTATCTATCCAGTGCGATGTTAACTATTCTTTTAAACTTGAGGCACTATACTACAACTCTTCTACATGCTTCTGCATAGAGGTAAAGGTTTTGTGTTCATTTCTGAGATTGGACATGACTGCCTCTTTATCTAAATCACTTAAAATGCAAATCTTCCTACTTGTTTTAGCTGTCCTTTGTACTTTAGTAATCATTTTTGTTACAACTGCCTCATGGTCACTGATGTCAGTATCATTATGAACATCCTCAAAGAAGGCAGGTCTACTGTTATAGCTGAGTCTACAGATTTTCCACAGTGAATGGGTTCCTGAGCTATCTGTTCAAGGAAGTTAAACAATGGAAACTACAGGCAGGAATATCAACAATATAAGGAAAAGCCTGTTAGTTATGTAAAGGTGACACATTAACCTGCAGACAACAACAACAATGAAAAGACACTTACACATTAACCTTCAGCCATAGCCTTCGCAAGAAAAGGAAAAACAAACAAACAAACAAACAAACACACACACACACACACACACACACACACACACACATATTCATGCACAAAAGCAAGCACTCCTCACTTACACAACATCCATGGAAGCAGCAATCTGAATGGTGCAGGGAAGGGGAAGGAGTAGCAGGGTAATTGGTGGGGGAGAGTAGAGTGCTGTTTGGCAGAGAGTGCAGGAACCTGACTGTCAACAGGTGCAGTGTCTGGAGACTGTGGGCAGGGAGATGAGACGGGGAGGGGAGACACGGGGAGTGAAAAAGAATAGGGGGAAGGATGGGAAGGTGCATTGGCAGAGGGTGGCACGCAAATGGGTGGGAAATGAGAACAGACAAGGTGACAGGACAGTGGAGGGTGTGGGGACAGTAGGTTCCTGTATGTTGAGGTCAGGATAATTTCAGTAATGGCGAAGGTGTTGTATGGGTAACTGCAATCTATGAGGTTCAGAAAAGCTGGTGGTGGAGAGAGGATCCAGGTAGCTCAAGTAGTGAAGCAGCCACCAGAATCAAGCATGTTATGTTCAGCTCCACATTGAGCCAAGATGTGGTTTACTCTGGTCTTGAGCACAGTTTGGCAGTAGCCATTCATCCTGGTGAACAGCCAATATAAAAAAACTGAGCGTTGATTGTGACAGAGGCGGTGTACGACATTGCTGCTTTCACAGGTGGCCCGGTCTCTGATGGGGTACGAGAAACCTGTGACAGGACTGGATGGAATAGAAAGTGCTGGGATGGTGGATTGGGCAGGTCTTGCACCTGGGACTCCCATAAGAATATGACCCCTGTGGCAAGGGTTTGGGATAGGGAGTGACACAGGGATGGACTATGTTGTTGCGGAGGTTAAGTGGGCGACAGTACACCACTTTAGGAGGGGCGGGGAAGGACATTGGGTAGGATGTCCCTCATTTCGGGGCATGATGATAGGTAATCAAAGCCCTGGCAAATGATGTGGTTCTGTTGTTACAGTCAGGATGGTATCAGGTGACAAAGGGAGCACTCTTTTGTGGCTCGGTAGTGGTGGTGGTGGGGGGGGGGAAGGAAATATGGGGAAATGGCACAAGGGATTTTTTAATAGACTAGGTCTGGGGAATAGTGCCTCTCTGTTAAGGTCTTTGTGAAACCTTCAGCCTACTGGGCAAAGGAGTTTTTTTTCACTGCAGAAACACCATCCTCAGGTGGCCAGGCTGTGTGGGAGGGATTTTTTGGTGTGGAAGAGATGAAAGCTGTCAAAATGCAGGTTCTGTAGGTTGTTGGTGGGTTTAATGCACATAGAGGTGTGGATGGAGCCATCAAACAGGCAGAGATCAACATCCAAGAAGGTGGCATGCTGCATTGTGGAGGACCAGGCAAAGGAGATAGGGAAGAAGGTGTTCGGGATACGATGGAACGAAGGTCAATGACTTTGCCCTGAGTCCAGATCATTAAGATATCATCAATGAACCTAAACCAGCCCAAGGGTCTGGTGTTTTAGGAGGCTAGGAAGATCTCCTCTACACGATCCGTAAAGAGGTTGGCATAAGAGGGTGACCATGGCTGTGCCACAGATTTGTTTGTATAACTCCCCTGAAAGGAAAAGTATTTGAGAGTTAGGATGAAGTTTGTAAGCAGTATGAGAATGAAGTAGTGAGTCTGATGTCTGAAGGGCATTGGTAAAAGTTGGGTTCAACAGTGATAAGACCATGGGCATGAGGGACGTCCTCTTTTATTCCAACCTGGTGTGACCCCAAACACTCAAGCAGTACACTAGAATAGGTCACACCAGCAACGTCGTCTCCTTTACAGATGAATCTCACTTTTCTAAAATTCTCCTAATAAACAAAAGTCACCCATTTATGTTCCCTACTAAAATCCTCACATGCTTGTTCCATTTCATATTACTTTGCAACATTACGCACTGGTATTTAAACAACTTGACTGTGGTAGCAGGACACTACAAATGCTGTACCTTACCATTATAGGTCTGTTTTTCTTACTCATTCACAGTAACTCACACTTTTTTTGCATGTAGAGCCAGCTGCCATTCATTACACCGAATGGAAATTTTGTCTAAGTCATATTGTATCATCCTACAGTCACTCAACTTCGACACCTTCCCAAACCCCACAACAAAGAGAAAGCTGAAATGCTTAACTTGATTTGCCAGTGTTCCTTTACAAAGAAAAACACAGGAGAATTGCCCCCCATTTACTCCTCAAAACCACTGGAAAGAGGAGTGACTTTAGTATTAGTGTCATGGTGTTGAGAAACAACTGAAATCGTTAAAATTGAGCAAAGTTCCTTGGCTCAATGGAATCAATATCAGATTCTATATTGGATTTGCACTTGAGTTAGCCCCTCTTCTAACTGTAATCATAGATTCCATAAACAAAAAAACATGCCCAGTAATTTGAAGAAAGAACACCTAACACCCATCTGCAGGAAGGGTAGTAGAGGTGATCCACAAAACTATGGTCCAATATCTTTGACATCAAACTGTTTTAGAATCTTAGAACATATTCTGTGCTCAAACACAGTGAGGTATCTTACCAGAATGACCTGCTCAATGTCAATCAGTACATTAATCATGTGAAACCCAACTCACACTTTTATCACATGGCATACTGAAAGATTTGGATCAAGGCAGTCAGGTATATGCAGTATTTCTTGACTTCTGAAAAGCATTTGACTCAGTATCACACATACACTTATGGTCAAAAGTTCAGTCATATGGGCTAAAAAGTACAATTTATAACTGGATAGAGGAGTTTTTGGTAGGGAGCACACAGAACGCTATTTTGGAGTTCTATCATCAACAGATGTAGAAGTAACTTCGGGTGTGCCTCAAGGAAGTGTGTTGGGACCCTATCCACAAAGGAGATTGCTTACGAATCACTCATGTGACACATTCTAGAATGTTACTCACGTGTGTGCGATGGTATCAAATGGGACTAACAGCAGATATTGAATGTATAAAGAGAAGGGCAGCCGAATGGTTACAGCTTTGTCTGACCCATGAGAGAGTGTTACAGTGATGCTGAAGAAATTGAACTGGCAGACTCTTGAAGATTGACGTAAACTACCCTGAAAAACTCTACTAACAAAGTTTCAAGAACCGGCCTTGAATGAAGACTCTAGGAATGTACTAAAACCCCCTAGATATTGCTCACATATAAATCGTGAGGACAAGATATGAACAACTGCAGCACACACAGAGTCATTCAAACAATCATTCTCCATGAGCTCCATGTGAACGGAAAGGGAAGAAACCCTAATAACTGCTACAATGGGACATACCCTCTGCCATGCACTTCGTGGTAGTTTGCAGAGTATGCATTCAGATGTAGATGAAGTCGTCATCACCAAACCCTGTTGCAAGATCATTTATGTATATAGAAAATAATAGCACTTCGGTCACACATCCCTTGGCACTTCAGACTACAACATTGTCTCTGGTGAACATGCTCCGTTAACAGACTGTGGTGGGGTACCATGTCAATTGCTTTTTGGAAATGTAGAAATATGGAATCTGCTTGTTGTCCTTGATCCAAAGTTGGCAGTACATCATGTGAGAAAAGGACAAGTTAAGTTTTACAAGAGCGATGCTTTCTAAACCCGTGCTGATTAATGGACATTAGGTTTGAGGAGGAGGAGATTAATGTTTAACATCCTGTTGACATTAGAGGGAGGAGCACTTGTTCAGATTAGGGAAGGATGGGGAAGGAAATTGGCCATGTCCTTTCAAAGGAATCATCCCACCATTTGCCTGAAGCAATTATGAGAATTCACAGAAAACATAAATGAGAATGGCCCACGAGGGGTTTGAACCAATATCTTCCTAATGCGAGTCCAGTGTGCTAATCACTGCGCCACCTCGCTTGGCTCTAAGCTTTTTGGTCTCTTGGAAATTTATTATATTTGAACTCAAAAAACGTTCTAGAATTTTGTAGCAAATGATATTAAGGATATTAGTCTGTAATTTTGGATATCATTCTCTTAGCCTTCTTATACAGAGGAGTTACCTGAGCTCTTTTCCAGTTGCTTGGGATTCTGTATTGTGCGAGAGATTCGCGATAAATACAAAGTAAAGGCCCATGCCATAGAGCACCTGGCAACTTGTTTATTTTCAACTCTTTCAGTTGTTTCTCTACGCCAGGGATGCTTATTACTATCTTGTCCATACAGGACTCTGGGCAACAGTCAAACAATCATATGTTTGTACAAATCTCCCATGTGGTTGATTTCTTAAACAGGAAATTTAAAACTTCAACTTTTGTTTTGCTATCTTCATTTGCCACACATCAGACTGGTCATCAAGTGACTGGATGGAAGCCTTACACCCGCTTAGCTATTTTACATATGACCAGAATTTTCTCGGAGTCTCAGCCAGATCTATTGCTAAGGTACGATGGTGGTAGTAGTTGAATGGTTCACACACAGATCTTTTCACAGATACATGCATCTTTACTAACTTTTATCTGTCAATTGCACACTGTCTTTTGAACCGAGAACACAACAGCCTTTGTTTCCTCAGCATTTTCCAAATTTCGTTGCAAAACCATGGTGAGTCTTTTCCGTCCTTAATCCACTTACTAGGCACATACATTTCCAGAGCACAATTTACAATCTGTTTAAATTTTCCCCATAATTCCTCTTTGTCCATCATACTGGAACTAAATGATTGCAATTCATTGTCTAAGTGAGACACTAACTACTGCTCATCTGCTCTTTCTAGCAGAAACATTCTCCTAATCATCTTGACCGATTTATTAACTTTTGTAATCATACTCACTGATGACTGCATAATCACTAACCCCCATCTGTGTTCTGACACCATCAATAATGTCCAGCCTGTTTGCAGCTACAAGAGGTCACACTGGGCAGGAGGAAGGAGGATAAAGCAGGGGGAGTTATCATATGGCATGGGAAATTGTTTGCAGACAAGGTTTCAAGGTTTCTGGGATAGTGCCTGTCCGTAAGACCTTCAACATCCTGGGCAAAGGAATACTCATCACTGCAGATCTGCATCCATGGGTGGCCAAATCAAATGGGAGTGATTTTTTGATGTAGAATGGTTGACAGCAGTCATAATGCTGGTAGTGATGATTGGTGGTCTTGATGACAGGGGTATGGATGGAGCCCTTGGAGCAGTGGAGATAAGTGTCCAGGATGGTGGCACAGTGGGGTGACGAGGACCAGGTGAAATGGATAGGAGAGAAATTGTCGAGGCTGTAGAGGAATGAGGGTTGGTTGTCTTGGCCTTGGACCTCCATTATGAAGATATTGACAAAGAATCTGAATCAGATACAGGTTCAGGATGCTAAGGGGTTTTGTTCCGCATGGTCCATAAACAGATTGTAATAGAGGGGGGCCATGCAGGTGGTCAAGGCTGTGGCATGTATTGGTTTATATATCTTCTCCTCAAAGGAGAAGTGGGTGAGGATGTGTATGGCTAGGTGTATAAGGAATGCGCTAGTGGGTTTCGAGTCAGAACACTGGGAGAGGTAGTGTTCGATAGTCACAAGGCCGTGGGCACAAGGGATGTTGATGTATAGGAAATGCTGTCCCAGTAGCAGTGGGGTGGGGATGGCTGAGAGTTAGTGAAGGAAGTGATTTGTATCTCTCATACATTTGCTAGGCTATGAGCAAGTGGTTGGAGGGTTAATCGTCAAGAGCAGAGATTCTTTCAGTGGGAACAGTGACCACCTAAATGAGGCATCCAGAATTGTTGGATTTATGGATTAGGGGACACACTTAGAAGGTGGATGTGCAGGGTTTCGTTGGAGATGATGAGGGAGACGTTCAGCAGAAAGATTGGCTTGGTTGGATGGACTGGTAGCAATGATGTGTTTGCAGCAGAGATCACAAGGAGGAGAGTAAGTCTTCCATGAGTGCACTATGGTTGAACTTGTGTGTGAAGCTGAAGGTGAGGCCCTCAGATAGGAATGAAACTTCTGGAGGCTTCAGGTTTTTGGTGGATACGTTGGCAACAGTGTCTTGGATTTGTTTAGGTTTTGGATTTTATAGAATACTGGATGGAGTTTTGGAGGGTTTAGTAAATGGAAAAGGTCAGTAAGATGGGGTCTAGGTACTAACAGGGGTTTATTAGAGGGTTCAATGGAGGTGGGACAGGAACTGAAAAGTAGTGGTGCTCTGAGGTGAGAGTAGGATGTCAATAAATCTGACAATTTTTGGAGGTGGTGTGTCGAGTCCTCTTCCAGGTGATGGAGGGCAAGGGTTTCGATTTGGGAGATGTGATGTAAGTAGCTGGAAGCACAGGAATAGTGGGGGCAGAGGTGACTCTGGGATGTCTGTGTCATGAAGATTTATTTCTGCAATACCAAGTTTGTGAGAAATAGGGACAGGAGGAATCTGAATATTTGGAGGTCATACTGAAGGGAAAGAAGGAATTCAGAGAGTGGAAATTCATGGTTACGCACTAGGGTAGGCTTCCACGGTTTAGGCAGCATTTAAGGAACAGGAAGTGGGACTGTGTTTTAGTAAGGGATAGGGCTACTCCTCTAAAGTGACACAGATAGGTGGAGCAGGGGTCCATTTGGAATTGGATATCTCTATATTAAAAAAAAAAAAAGTGAAATAGACATGTAATTGGGCAAATGAAAGCCTTAGAAGATTGTAAATAGAACTGTGCATAACAAGGTGCAGGTTTGGGTACTAAAAAGGATGAAAGATATGGTGCTCAGAGGTTTAGGATAGTTCTGTGACATGAGGATATTCGTCAACAGTGGAGGGGAGAGGGAGGGAGTACGAATAACACACGTTAGATTATGAAAGGGGCAATGTGAGCGAAGGAGTGGGTCAATCTGGAGATGAAAAGCAGTAATTTACTACTTAGCATACTTAGAATTACTACTTAGCACATTTAATAGTGATCCACACACAGGATGGGGAGAGAGCACCTATTAGGGGGATTAGTGGGAAAGACGCAGTGGATGCATGGGCATCGATATTGGTGAGTTCGTACTGAGCATGATGACGATGGCGTCAAAGTGTGTACTGGGAGGGACTGATCAGACAGAGGAACGGGAAAATGTTGGGTAGTGGGTGTGGGTGCACTGGGTTAGCAGAGACTGAGGCCAGGACTTTGTGCAATAAGTGAAAATGGACAAAATAGATTAAAAGCATCCAAAATAATATAAGCACATGACACCAAGATTACATTATTAAGTTTTTAGAGTTTGATAAATATAAGAAAAAGATCTGAGCCATTACCAAGAAGGAAGAGACACAACCCAGCACATACATAATTGAAACACAGCTGACATTAAAAGAAACTAATCAAGATTGACCCCAAACAAATTCTACAGCACTGTTAAACCAAATATGTAATCAGTAATATAGTAAAATGAGAAATTAGAAAAATAAAGACGAACCATCAAGATGATTAAGCCTGCGCAGAGCTCGGCACAGTGGAGTGCGGATACGAATTGTCTTTCCACGGAGCCGTATCAGGGTGTGACCTTTGCTAATTAGCTCATTCAATTTCACAGATGTCTTCTCAGTAATGCAACTTAACTTTTTGCGCATCTCTCCATAGTTAATGAGAGCATAAAGTTCCTGAGTCACTTTTTGAATTCCTGAAAAGGAATCGTTCAAATTATAAAATATGCAAACGTTCACAGGTGTAGTCTTGATGCCACTATTTGAGAATATACACACCATTTATAACACATATTAGTCTGTAGTACCATTTATATTGCAAGATAAAAGCAAAAATTATCTTTTCCATCTTGCAGAAAATTTTGGAACCGTTAACAGAAACACAATCTTTCAGTATCACAAAAGCAGTCATAAACACTATCATATTATTACTGTAATAAGGGAAAGCTATTAAATTTATTTGGGGACCTGTAGAAATAATTCAATGCTTAACTTAGTATTTTAAAATGTATTTCATTTTTATAATATGCTAATTAGACAAGCAAAGGGGTTGGGATTGGCGGCATGTTACGAGCAAGGATGGATACGAAACACTGAAAAGAAAAGCAAGCAAGTGGCATGCCAAACTATTTACTTTATGGTTTCTTAAACTAATGTACTGGGTACAAAGTCTTCTACACCAATACTACATTACATATATGGTTACCTTTATCACAAATACAATAATGCTTCTGCAACATTCAGAAGGTTACAATTACAGCTATTAACAAAAGTATGGAAGAAACCACATTTGTATTAATCATTCAATGCAAAAAACAAAATCACGATAAAATGAGAAACAGTTCAGTACAGAAGAGAAACAACAAATATTACAGTCTATAAAAATGGTTGACTGAACTCGAAACCGAAATTTACTGAGCGTAATTTTGGGAAAATACTGAAAACTCAAATCAGTACAGTTGGATGGAGACTTGAACCCTAATCCTGCAAAAAATAAATAAATAAATCTGGCTTCTTACCTTGTGTTACCTCACTTTGTGTATATCGTGAATTTTTCATAGTTTAAATATTGGGCAAAGTTTGTTATTCACTCTAATGCCTTCCCTATATAACCCACACAATCTTTTTAGGACAGTAGAACAAGTACTACTGGAGCAGTACAAATAATATGACAACTGAAATATATTTCGGTATGAGGTAGCAAATGGCAGCAATCAGTTTCAGATTTCCTCCTGAAGGATCAACTGAAAACTGTATTTTTGTTTTCATTTTATTACTATTGATATTGGTTCTTATACTTTCAATCAGAAATTATACAAGAATTATAGTCTACAACATACATAATTTCTTCAAATGGATAATGCATACTGGCACACTGCCATCATATGATGGCAGGAATGAACATAGGGTATGTATTTTTTCACACATTACTAGAAAAAAGATGCACACACTGATGGACGAAAGGAAAACATAGTATATAGGCATGAAAGATACAAGGGCGTGCTGAGAAGTAATTCCTCTGGATATTTATGTGAAAAATCTTAAAGCTTTTTAAATAAAGCAAGCTTTATTAACATTCTACATCTTTATTCTTCATATCTGCATATTTATTTCTCAACATAGTCACACTGGTGACGAACACATTTCTCCCAACAAGAGACCTGTTAGTTGATACCATCACTACAGAATGTTTAACTTTACTGGCAGGGCCACAACCTCACCTCTTCTTGCACCATTTCATGGCTATCAAAGTGTAATAATTGGTGTTTTTTTCAGTTCTGGAAACAGATAAGAATTACTGTGGCAAAGTTGGGACTATTGATTGGTTGGTTTGTGGGAGCTGGACCAAACATCAGGGTCACTGGTCCCATCAGATTAGGGAAGGATGGAGAAGGAAGTTGGCTGTGCCCTTTCAAAGGAATCATCCCGGCATTTGTCTGAAGCGATTTAGGGAAATCGCGGAAAACCTAAATCAGGATGGCCGGATGAAGATTTGAATCATCGTCCTCCCGAAAGCGAGTCCAGTGTGCTAACCACTGCGCCAACTTTCTCGGTGTTGGGACTGTATGTAGGACGATCGATGTCAGATTGTTGCAAATGTCACAATGCTTGTGTGTGATTTGGCATTCACGCTGAAGGAGATGGTGGTCCATGTGTAAAGGAACTCTTCGAATGCATGCTTTCAGTTTTATGAGGGTCCCACTGTATCTCTAAAAGTTTATGGTGGTGCCTTTAGGCATGAATTCCTAATGCACCACACCTTTAGCATTCCAGAACACACTGAGCATGACTTTACCTGCCAATAGTATGCTTTTGAATATTTTTGGCATCTGCAATCCTTTGTGGTGGAACTTTGCTGATGGTCTTTTGTTTTAGGGGTCAAATAGTGTACCCAGCTTTCATCATCTGTCACAATGTTGTTAAGGAATCCATCACCCCCACACTCCTTTCTCCTCTGTTTCATGTACGCAGCAACCATTCGAGGCAACCACTATGCACAGTTTTCTGAACTCCAGTTCTCCAACAGTGGCTTGTACACACTCTCATGATACGCCACACTTACCCGAGAGCTGTGTCTGTGTTATCTGTAGACTTTCTCTGACGAGTTCATCAACCTGATTCCGATGATTCTCGTTGACTACTGTACACAGTGATCCGATACGAGCGTTTCACACTCTTTGAGGTTAGGACCACCATTTGCTTCATTACTATCACTATATCACAACCACCACACATAACTTTAATTCTTCTACAGATTTCAACTGGAGGCATGGTTTTTGCAGTTAGAAACTCTATTACTGCACGCTGTTTCTCATGTCTCGACACACTTACACTGCACAATGCACTCTTACAAACTACAACTCTGAGCCATTTAGCAGCAGAGGGCTGGAACTTGCAACAGCAAATTGGGAAAGACAACTGGGTAAAACGTATGACATGTAAAACTTTACAAAATACGAAATTCAGAGGCATTACTTTCCAGCAAGCCCTCAAACATACCAATAACTTGAAGAATCAATACATTGTATTGCATCAAATGGTTTATGATTGTACCAAATAAAAACACATACTGGTGTAAAAAAAAATCACAGGTGAGAAAAGTAAACTGTATGTCATCACCAGGAGGAGCTAATAACGCAAGAAATGCACACTCTACTTTAACAGAAATATAACAGGCGCAAACACAACTGAAACAAAAATTATATTAAAAATATATTTTATATTTGTGTTTCCCTACTTCATTAAGCAAAACTTATTACATTTGTATGCATTAATCGTAAAAATGTATATAAATAATATAAAACTTTACCAAACGTGAATTTCTGTAAGACTTGGACGGTATTAGAATAAAGACACAAAAAACATTTTTCATACAAAAGACAAGTATGAAATCCATCCATATCTATTATAAAAACGGATGTACATTTGTGTCTAGGTTCCACATATCCTTCTAAACCACTGGACCGATTTCAACCAAACTTTGTAAAATATCCCATACTGTCAGGCAACGATCAGTGTGGAGTAAAAACTACCTACCTATCACAGCTTAGGACACATAATATCACAAATACTGAGATGCATGAAAAAGCTGCCTGCATATATGACGTTTAATTTTATTACTTATTTGCTACTAACTCTATTACATGAAAATAATCAATTTTTGACAATATAATCTAATTGGATGGATAAAAACCTACTTACCAAGCAGTGGCAGGAGAACACCCATATAAAAAAAGGTTTTACTTATGCAAGCTTTTAGAGCCAGTGGCTCCTCCTCCTGGCATAAGAGTTGAAGAGGAAGCAAGAGGGGTGAAGGGGGAAGGAACTGGAGAGGTTCAGGGAAAAGGGGTAGAGTTCGGAAAAGTCACCCAGAACCCCAGGTCAGGAGAGGCTTGCCAGACAGGATGAGAAGGAAAGACTGATTGTTGGGAACTGCAGCATATGAGATTTGAAAACCTGAGAGCTTAAAGGTGGAAGGCAGGGTAATATGCAAGATGCAGATTACTGGTAAACATCTTGCATGAGGTAATAAGAGTGAAAAGCTAAGTACACTATAAGTAACAGATATGGGAGGGCGACAGAGGAAAAAAAAGACATATCAGAAAATGAAAGATGTAGAAAACTAAAATAGAGAGAAGAAAGGAGTAGTTACTGTGAATAAATGCTGAGACAGAAAAAATTAATGTAAATTAAGGCCAGGTGGTTGGTGAGAACCAAGGACATGTTGTGCTAGTTCCCACCTGTGGAGTTCTGAGAAACTGTGTCTGGGGGAAGAATCCAGATGGCAAGTGTGGTGAAACAGGCACCAAAGCCATGACTACCATATTGCAGAGCTTGCTCTGCAACAGGATATTGTGTGTTGCCAGTGTATACCCTCTGCCTATGCTCATTCATGCTAACTCATAACTTGGCGGTAGTCATGCCGATGTAAAACTCACTCACTCCGTCTTCAGGCCACGAGTGGCCTACCGGGACCATTCGACTGCCGTATTATCGTCAGTGGAGGATGCGGATAGGAGGGGTGTGGAGTCAGCACACTGCTCTCCAGCTCGTTATGATGGTATTCTTGACCGAAGCCGCTACTATTCGGTCGAGTAGCTCCTCAATTGGCATCATGAGGCTGAGTGCACACCGAAAAATGGCAACAGCGCATGGTGGCCTGGATGGTCACCCATCCAAGTGCCGACCACGCCTGACAGTGCTTAACTTTGGTGATCTCATGGGAACCGGTGTAGCCACTGCGGCAAGGGTTGCGCCGATGTAAAACACCAAACAGTATTTACGTAACAGCTGGTATTTGATGTGCCATTTCACAGGTGTCTCTCGCTTTGATAGTGTATGTTTCGCCAGTTACAGGGCTGGTAGAGATGGTGGGAGAAGAGTGTATGGGGCAAGTCTTGCAGCGGGGTCGGTCACAGGAGTAGGAGCCATAGAGTAGGGAGATGGGTGCAGAAGGAGCACAGGGTCTGACAAGAATATTGCAGAGACTGGGAGGGTGCCGGAAAGCTATTCTAGGTGTTGCGGGCAATATCTCGGACAGAATGGATCTCATTTCAGGGCATGATTTGAGGAAGTCATGGCCTTGTCGAAGTACCTGACTGACACATTCAAGACCAGGATAATACTGAATGACAAGTGGTGTGCCCTGCAATTGTTTTTTGGAGGAATCAACAGTACCAGAATTGGATGTCATGGCCCAAGAAGTCTGCTTTTTCATTAGTCTGTTGGGGTGATTATGTCCAGTGAAGGCTGAGATGAGAATGGTGGTGTCTGCATCTGAACAAATACGTTTGCCTTGAATGACAAGGCTGTATGGGAGAGGAAACTTGACATGGAAAGGATGGCAACTGCCAAAATCTAAGCACTATATTGTTTGTTAGTAGGTTTAAAGTGGTCAGAAGTACTAGCTGGCTTTCAGTGACGACGAGATCAACTTCTAAGAAAGTGGCTTGGGATTCAGAATAGGACCAAGAGAAATTTAATTGGGAGAAGGTATTTAGAGATTCCAGGAATTTTATAAGGTCAGCCTCACCATGAGTCCGTATGTTAATTTCTTCTGTCTCAGGATTGTTTCACAGTAACTACTTCTTTCTTCACTCAGTTTTAGTTTCTACATCTTTCATTTTATGATCTGTCTATTTTAAGTTGTCCCCCTCTATTACATACCACGTACTTAGCTTTTCCCTCTTATTACCTCATGCACGATGTTTCAGCAGTAACCTCTGTCGCACATATTACCCGTCTTCCACTGTTAAGCTCTCAGGTTTTCAAATCTCATCTGGTGCAGTTCCCAACTATCTGTCTTCCCTTCCCATCCCATCCAGTAAGTCTCCCCTGAGATGTGTGTGTGTGTGTGTGTGTGTGTGTGTGTGTGTGTGTGTAGGACTTTTAGCCGAAAGCTTACTTGTGCCTATCTGCAACTCAACCTCCCCACTATATGATGAATGGTAATCTATCCTTTTCATAATATTGGCATTATTCCATCCTGTATTTTCCACTGTTTAATTTTAAATAAGTACAAAAGTGTGATGCAGTAGATTTAAACAAGGAAACATATGTTTTGTATGCAACATGAAAATTGAGGCAAAGAAAGGAAACTAAGTTGCCTAAACTTGCTGTGAAAACTACAGTGTCTGGACAAATATGGAAACACGAGAAACATAATACACTGCCATGCCTAACATGGTGTAGGAAACCCATAGGCATTTAAAGCAGCTTCCAGTCATCTTGAGATGGATAAATAAAGGTCCTGTATGGTTTTCAAAGGAATTTTTATTAGTCTTGCTGCAAAATATTGGCATGTTTAGATAATGATAATGGAGGTGAGTTGCTATCTCGCATCCTTCTCTCCAAAGCAGACCACAAAGGTTCAATAGTATTGAGGTCTGTTAACTGGTGACCAGGGGAGATGCGACAATTTATTCTCTTGCCCACAAAGCCAGTCCTGGACGATTTGTGCTGTTTCAACAGGGGCTCTGTCATCTCTGAACACAGCACTACCACTGGGAAACAAACATTGTACCTGATCAGCCAAAATGGTCACATAATCCTTGCATAGTAATCATGGAAATGGGGAATATCACGACAGGACTCTCAAATCACCACCAAACCTCCTCCACCACGTTTCCCTCTTGGGACGTAAACTTGGCCAGAAGTTCGAAACAATGTGACAAAAATACATGATCGATCCAACGACTTCTCCATTGCTCCACTGTCCAGGTTTTATGGCTATGATACAATGTTTTCCCAATACAGGCATTTGCATCATTGAAGTGTGGTTTTGGAATTCTAGCTCACCCTGGAATCCCTAGCTTATTGAGCTCCCTTCATGTTGTGTGCTGACAGTTTTTGTAAGTACGACATTTAGTTCTGCATTGACTTTTGCAGTTGTAGACCTGTTCTTTTCATCACAATCCTCTTCAATTACATCTATCCTGATCACTCAACAAATACTTTCATCCGTGTTGAGAAGTAGTGTATGTTGTTTTCCCACATTCACTACAAATCTTCAGTGTGGTGCCTCTTGAAATGCCAAACACTTTGGCTACCCTTCTTACTGAAGCACCTACCAGAAAGCACAAACATTATGCACTCACAACTACACAGAACACTGTTCTCATCATGACTAACAACTGCAATGTATTGATGACATTGGACAGGTTCCATTAGTGGCCAAATGCAACAGTGCAACTTGTAGGCTTAGTTACCATCCGCATACATGTTCAATCCAGCATTTCTCAAGGTTTTCTCATATTTTTGTACACCCCATTTAGATGAGCTCCCCTGCATCTCGTGGACCTATCTTTTGCCTACAAGAACTCACGAAGCTGACTTTCTCTCTGCTCAATCCTAGGTGATTTTGCTACCACCAGTATCACCTTATATTCAGTACGATAATGTACCATTTGACTTAAAACATTATATTGATTTTTTAAATTTTTAATGTGTACTATTCATACTGGAGTACTGCATTTTTCTTTCATCAATTTGTGACCACATCTCCATTCTAGTAATATGTGAAATAATATGTACCTCATGTTTACTCCTTTTCTGTCTTATGACAGATCTGATAACAGTATGCCATAACACATTTTCCATTTGAAGAAATAAACTGCAATGCACACAGACAATTTTTGTATTAATGTTTGTATTAGTGCACCATTATTGTCTTATGACAGATCTGATAACAGTATGCCATTACACGTTTTCCATTTGAAGAAATAAACTGCAATGCACACAGACAATTTTTGTATTAATGCTTGTATTAATGTTTGTATTACTGCACCATTATACTTCCTGTATTCAATTAATAAGAAAATGGCCATAAAGGATTTGTTGGTTGAACTTACAGCAGTCAAAATCTAGGCTATTAGGATATTACACAATTATTATTGTTGAGTCAGCCTAAAGCTTACAGAACCTTTCCTTTCAATAGTTATGAGATAGTTAACTCTCGATCAAGCACACAATAATTAAATAATATTAATGGAAGAAATTTTTAAATACATATTCCTTATTTACCAATCTTACAAAAATCAGAAAGAGCAAGAGTATCTGGTTCAAAATAAAACCTTCAAATGTATGACAGCATGTGCAGATGTATTAGGGAGATAGGTACGGCAAGCATGTGCTCTATTTCTAATGACCCTAATCTTGATTACATCAGGGTACACTACATTAAAATTGGGGTACTTAAGGTATGATAACACAGTGTGGAGTGCTGGATTTCCTGATCTACATCAAATCTAAAACAAATATATGCCCTAGTAATAATGAAAGAGGAAGATTGTTCCAATTTTTTATTGTAACATTCAGCAATGGTTTGGCCAAATGTGTTGCTTTCATCCTACGTGGGGACATGCCTCATGAAAGTTTGTTTCAAGAGAACAAGTGATAAAAAATTTCCATTATCTAAATCATTAACCATGTTACTTTAAAAGGTAGATTTTCAAGTAATACTATTTTCAAGCAATAATAACTAATGATCATTTCCAGTGGACCAGATTCAATGAATTACATGTCTTGCACTGATTTTTCAAATGGCTCTGAGCACTATGCGACTTAACTTCTCAGGTCATGTCGCCTAGAACGTAGAACTAATTAAACCTAACTAACCTAAGGACATCACACACATCCATGCCCGAGGCAGGATTCGAACCTGCGACCGTAGCGGTCGCTCAGCTCCAGACTGTAGCGCTTCTAAACTGTAGAACCGCACGGCCTGCAATGATTTTTATATTTGCTACTGGAGCAATATCCCACATCAATGCCTGCATTATTAAAAACTTGGAAACTTAACAGCAAACCTGCTGCAAATATAAGTTATATAAAATGCACACAAATCTTTAATTTTGCTAGAAAAATGCATTCAGAAGTAGTCACCTTATGAAGGCAGTGATTTTCCAATTTAATAACCTCTCCTAAACAGTATGTCACAATTAGAGAAGAAACGAGAGAACTGAATCTTCCACAAGTTGTTCTCACCATTTTTAGAAAGTCAGTCAGTACAAACATCTAGTTACAACATTCACCTTACATCCCACTTAGTAATTACTTTCAACAAACAATTTCACATAAAATTTCAATGTCAACTGACAAAAGAATTAATCCTTACATTTTTCATTCTTTACGCAGCCCCTTTAGCCACTTTCCATCTGCCCCCCCACCCCCTCCGACTCAAAAAAAGGATGTTGAAATAATCCAGTTAGGTTACCATATCAATAAAATCGAAACAAATGTTGCACAGTCCTATTACGTTCTAAAAAGAACAATTTCAGAGCCTTGTCAAATAATTTATATTTAAATATCCTGAGAATTCTCTATGTGTGAGGCAAATTTCAGAATGAAATTCTCTCTGAGGAAGTCCTGAGACAAACCTCAGTCCATTCACAACCATAAAAAGGATCCAAACTTCGAAACTGTATTACTATAGCTTTTCGGTTTTATCGTTTTAATTGTTAATTCCCATTAATTAGAAATGCAGAAACAGAGTAAAGAAATTTCTTACCTTCAGGGAATTTCAGATGTTTTGAAACCTTATGCCATGTTCGATAATAAAAATGTCTTGCTTGGTCCTTGTTCTTAGCTAGTTCAGGATTTCCTCGTTTCCTTGCTTTCATAGCAAAGTAATTTTGGATAGCATCAAAATCCTTTCCATATTCATTGAGTGCTTCAAAAAAAGTATTCTTATCTTCAGGTGACCACAGTTCAGATGGTTTCCGTTTTGGTTTCGGCTCTGTGGTCTGTTTACCATCTTGCTTATCATCATCTTTACTTTGATCTGTGACATTTGTCGACATAGCTGCAAGTGAAGATGCATGTTAGTCTGGGAGCCTTGTGTGCTTCATATTTACACAATGTAATTAAAAAAAGACAGAGAGAGAGAGAGAGAGAGAGAGAGACTTTGCAACATGAAAATATTTTATCTTTTTTATACATAATTTTTGCACTGTGCATGTGTAAAAGTCATTATTACTACACTCACCTGAAAAATAAATTGAACGGGGAATTATGTATTTGTCCTACATTTGTTTCATATAAAGTAACTATTCATTAGATCAATGGAACATCTGTAAAGCCATTTTAGTCATTTCTCCGGCCTCCAGGAAATAGGATGGGGATGGGCAGCACAAGGATAATTTAAAGTTTACTGGAATGTGAGTGAGATCTCTACACAAGTTCAGGAACACATTCTTAAATACATTGAAGAAAAAAAAAACTGAAAGTACATTTGCAAAAGTTGTGTAAATTAAGCATTCTTGCAGAAGTACTTCAGAAAATTTTATTACTAATACACGTAACATGTAACTGGAGGATGTACCATTCCCTTATGTAAGATCCACAATAATGAATGAACTGAAGATTCAACATTTATCAGATGCACTTTGCTTCCCTTATTTTTTAGTACCGTTAGAGACTGTAATACCAGACAAGAATTATAGATGCAATAGACAAGTTATAACTTATCAACCATGTCTCTCTCTCTCTCTCTCTCTCTCTCTCTCTCTCTCGTTTCTTTTTTTCCCCCCTATAATCACTGTCACATCCGTGTTAAGCTAAATCTTTTCCCAAATTGGTGAGGTATTTCACAGGTCTTGTGTAGCACTTGTGTGTCTATTTCATTGTACATGTAATTGGGATGGCAATCATTAAAACAAAGGCATTTTTCATTGCAGTGTATTCTAGTCTTGAAATTTCAACCACAAACTTTCTCCTCTGAAGGTGAAAATATTTTGTTGGTGCCCATCTACACAGGGAGAAATGATCATCATAATAAAATAACAGAAATCAGAGCTCACACGGTAAGATACAAGTGTTCGTTTTTCCCATGCACTTTTCAAAAGTGAAACAGTAGAGAAATAGCCAGGCCCTTAATTGTGAATTTGAGGGTAATAATGTAGATGTAGAAAATCTGAAGGCATCGGAGGATTACATAGACAAAAGACAAGAGCTAGTGGAAATCCTTTGATAACTAAGGAGATATTGATGAAAGTAGTCAATTTTTGAAAACATAATTTAACTGGTTAGATAAAAAAATCTTCTCACAAGCAACAGGAGAGCATGCACATAGAAGGTAATATGTATGCAAGCTTTTGGAGCTACTGGCTCCTCTTTCTGACAGAAGAACTGAAAGGGAAGGGTGAGGGGGGGGAGGGGGGGGCGCAATGCTGAGGGAGTTAGATTATGAAATGAGCCACAAAGTAGTATACAGTTTTTTTTTTATTTGGACAGTAAAATAACTGATGATGACCGAAGTACAGAAGAAATAAAATGCAGGTTGGCAATAGCATGAACATCTTCTGTGGAAAAGTGGAATTTGTTAACATCTAACATAATCCTAAGTGTTAGGAAATCTTTTCTGAAGAAAACTGTGTGGAGTGTAGTCTCGTATGGAATTGAAACATGGTCAAAAGGCAATTCAAACAAGAAGAAAATATAATATTAGAATAGAGTTCTGGTTAGAAATAGTTGGGTAGGGTGTTTGGGGGGGGGGGGGCGCAGTGAGTTGCCTTATGTTTAAGCCAGGAATGTTACGGGAGTGAAGGATATGCTGTAGGGATAGCTCCCAGCTGTGCAGCTCAGAAAAGCTGGTGGTGGTGGAGAGGACCAAATGGCATGGGTTGTGAAGCAGACATTGAAATCTCACATGTTGTGCTCTGCTGCACATTGTGCCTCTGGGTGGTCCACCATGTTTTTGGCAACCGTTTGACAGTGGCTATTCATTCGAGTTGACCGATGTAAAATGCTGTGCAGTGGTTGCCGCAGAGCTGCTATATACCATGGCTGCTTTCACTGGTGGCCCGGCCTGTAATGGGGTAGGATAAGCTTGTGACAGGACCAGAGTAGCGGGTGCTGGATGAGTGGGTTGGGAGGTCTTGCATCTGGGTCTTCCACAGGGGTATGATCCCTGTGGCAGGGGACTGGGGTTGGGAGTGGAAAATGGATGGACTAGAATGTTGTGGAGGTCAGGTGGGTTGTAGAATACCAATCTGGGAGGAGTTGGAAATATCTCAGGTAGGATGTCCCTCATTTCAGGGTTACATGATCAACAACCAAACCCCTGACGAAGGACATGGACCAATCATTCCAGTCTGGGGTGGTAGTAGGTCATAAGGGGGAGGGGGGTCACTTCTTCATTTCTTCATGGTTGGTTCTTGAGGTGACTATGAGGATCAGGTGTGTGTGAGCATATGGCACAGGAGATCTATTTGTGAATTAGGGGCAAAGGGTACTGCATGTCTGCGAAGGACTTTGCAAGGCCTTCAGCATACTGGTCGAGGGATTTCTCATGTCTGAAGATGCACCTACCGTGGGTGGCTGCTAGGCTGTACGGGAGGGATTTTTTGGTGTGGAAGGGATGGCAGCTCTCAAAGTAGAGGTACTGTTGGTGATTGGTGGGTTTGATGTGGACCGAGGTGTGGATGGAGTGATTTGAGAGGAGGAGGTCGACATCAAAGAAGGTGCACAGTGGGTGGAGGAGGACCAGTTGAAGTGGATGGGAGAGGTTTTGAGGTTGTGGAGGAATGAGGATAAGGTCTCCTGATCTTCAGTCCAGATTTTGAAGATGTCATCAATAAACCTGAACCAGTTTTGGGAAGCTAGGAATGTTTTCTCGAGGTGGCCCATGAAGAGGTTGGCATAGGAGGGCACCATGTGGGTGCCCATGGCTGTGCCACCTTCCCAACCCCCCTTTTTTATATATATAGCTTCCGTTCAAAGTGACTCTGTGTGTGTGTGTGTGTGTGTGTGTGTGTGTGTGTGTGTTTCCCCTACAAGCTTGAAAAAAAGGAAGTGCATTCTGAAAGCTAGCAAGGCTCTATATCTTCCGATTGTGTACCTACTGACGCAATGCTTCTGCCTTTCTGTGAGTCGTCTCATTTAATCTTAAATAATCAGAATAGAATTATTTTTTTATTACAATTTTTGTTTCCATTCCGTGGTTTTGGGCAAAGCAAACTCATTGGTTATGTCACTGAAGTCAAATTAAGCTGCTGTGTCGTATTCTATTGGCACGTCAGCTGAATTCGACACTCCACTCCACCTACACTCGACTAAGTGGCTTTTTTACCATCTGTAACTTGCCGAAACTGTGCTGACAAAATGATGCAATCACTGAAATTGTTGCAAATATCCTCATAGCTATTTTGAGGTTTGAACAAGCATTTCATAACCTATACTTTTAAAAAAAAGCTTCAAAATACCTAAATGGAAAGCTGTGTCAATGCTCCTTAATTAGCTCTTTCTACTGGAATTTGAAAGACACTATCTCATTAACTAGCTCAGCTGTGCCGATATTTCTGCTATATTTGACACCAAAATCTGCTGCATATTTTGCAAAACAAAGTATCGAGTTCTCATTTAAGATATTGCTAACAGGAAATTAAACTGAGATTCAATGGGATGTTATATGTGAGATCTGTGTCCCACTTCACTTATTATTCTATTAAATAACTGAAGCACTCTACCTTCAACAGTTTCACTCCAGTTCTCAGTTGGCAGAAACTGGCAAAAATCTGAAACCTCTATTCCAATAGCATATTTGTCTCAGCACCTATTCAGCAGACTTTGAGATCATAGAATACCATAGCAAAGTTGCAGCAAAAACTCCACTGCTGAGTTAGCTGTGTAGTCAGCAGCTGTATGAACCAAGTGCACAGTTGACACATAACCCAAGTCACACCAGTTCAGTAATAGTACTTTCTTTATGATGCTACTTGGACGAATTACCACTGTGACAACAGCACGCTTTTACAGTCTTGAGTTGAGGTAAACTAGCTTCCCGCAAGCAGGGTGGGCCAATTCACATACCGCTCCTTGTTAATTCTTAGTCTCTTTTTGTGAGCACTGGAGGGGGGAGGGGCTTTTCTTTTACTTTGTTTTACAATATTTGGGAATTTTCAATTTGATGTCTGGTGTCCACTGGCACTCTGTTACAAGCTTTTGCACCAGAATATAAAGCTTCATTTGGAACTCTTGACAGAGATAAACAGTCTACACAGAAATCATTTCTACTTCTTGTATTATGGAACTTGTGAATCGCTGAATTCATCCTAAATTCACTGCTGTCATTAACCACAAACACTGTTAGGTAGTTTATGCATTGGCAGGTAAGTGTAAGGATCTAAAGTCTGTAGTATAGCACTTTTTTCATTGTTGCTGCAATACCCTAGAAGATTACACCATAGGACAGAACTGACAAAGTATGAAATTGTGATTTTCACTATTTTACACAGTGTGTTCCATATAAAACCAAACTACTTTAATGAGTCATAACACTTGAACCAATAATGGGACAGATTTGCAATTTTGGGAAATCAGAACTACAGATAGCCTTGGGAGAGCCAGTCATGACAAAACTCTATCATCTGGTGAGCAAGATGTATGAGACAGGCAAAATACCCTCAGATTTCAAGAAGAATGTAATAATTCCAATCCCAAAGAAAGCAGGTGTTGACGGGTGTGAAAAATTACTGAACTATCAGTTTAATGAGTCATGGCTGCAAAATACTAACACGAATTCTTTACAGACGAATGGAAAAACTGGTAGACGCTGATCTTGGGGAAGATCAGTTTGGATTCCGTAAAAATGTTGGAACATGGGAGGCAATACTGACCCAACGACTTATCTTAGAAGATAGGTTAAGGAAAGCTTTTGATACTGTTGGCTAAAATACTCTCTTTCCAATTCTGAAGTTGGCAGCGGTTGACTGCAAAAGTTATTTACAATTTGTGCAGAAACCACATGGCTGTTATAAGAGTCAAGAGACATGAAAGGGAAGCAGTGGTTGGGAAGGGAGTGAGACAGGGTTGTAGCCTATCCCTGATGTTATTCAATCTATATATATTGGACCTTGTTGTTGGTGGGGAGGCTTGCGTGCCTCAGCGATACAGATGGCCGTACCGTAGGTGTGACCACAACGGAGGGGTATCTGTTGAGAGGCCAGACAAACTCTTGACAGAGATAAACAGTCTACACAGAAATCATTTCTACTTCTTGTATTATGGAACTTGTGAATCGCTGAATTCATCCTAAATTCACTGCTGTCATTAACCACAAACACTGTTAGGTAGTTTATGCATTGGCAGGTAAGTGTAAGGATCTAAAGTCTGTAGTATAGCACTTTTTTCATTGTTGCTGCAATACCCTAGAAGATTACACCATAGGACAGAACTGACAAAGTATGAAATTGTGATTTTCACTATTTTACACAGTGTGTTCCATATAAAACCAAACTACTTTAATGAGTCATAACACTTGAACCAATAATGGGACAGATTTGCAATTTTGGGAAATCAGAACTACAGATAGCCTTGGGAGAGCCAGTCATGACAAAACTCTATCATCTGGTGAGCAAGATGTATGAGACAGGCAAAATACCCTCAGATTTCAAGAAGAATGTAATAATTCCAATCCCAAAGAAAGCAGGTGTTGACGGGTGTGAAAAATTACTGAACTATCAGTTTAATGAGTCATGGCTGCAAAATACTAACACGAATTCTTTACAGACGAATGGAAAAACTGGTAGACGCTGATCTTGGGGAAGATCAGTTTGGATTCCGTAAAAATGTTGGAACATGGGAGGCAATACTGACCCAACGACTTATCTTAGAAGATAGGTTAAGGAAAGCTTTTGATACTGTTGGCTAAAATACTCTCTTTCCAATTCTGAAGTTGGCAGCGGTTGACTGCAAAAGTTATTTACAATTTGTGCAGAAACCACATGGCTGTTATAAGAGTCAAGAGACATGAAAGGGAAGCAGTGGTTGGGAAGGGAGTGAGACAGGGTTGTAGCCTATCCCTGATGTTATTCAATCTATATATATTGGACCTTGTTGTTGGTGGGGAGGCTTGCGTGCCTCAGCGATACAGATGGCCGTACCGTAGGTGTGACCACAACGGAGGGGTATCTGTTGAGAGGCCAGACAAACGTGTGGTTCCTGAAGAGGGGCAGCAGCCTTTTCAGTAGTTGCAGGGGCAACAGTCTGGATGATTGACTGATCTGGCCTTGTAACATTAACCAAAATGGCCTTGCTGTGCTGGTACTGCAAACGGCTGAAAGCAAGGGGAAACTACAGCCGCAATTTTTCCCGAGGGCATGCAGCTTTACTGTATGGTTAAATGATGTTGGCATCCTCTTGGCTAAAATATTCCGGAGGTAAAATAGTCCCCCATTCGGATCTCCGGGCGGGGACTACTCAAGAGGACATCGTTATCAGGAGAAAAAAAACTGGCGTTCTACGGATCGGAGCGTGTAATGTCAGATCCCTTAATCGGGCAGGTAGGTTAGAAAATTTAAAAAGGGAAATGGATAGGTTAAAGTTAGATATAGTGGGAATTAGTGAAGTTCGGTGGCAGGAGGAACAAGACTTCTGGTCAGGTGACTACAGGGTTATAAACACAAAATCAAATAGGGGTAATGCAGGAGTAGGTTTAATAATGAATAGGAAAATAGAAATGCGGGTAAGCTACTACAAACAGCATAGTGAACGCATTATTGTGGCAAAGATAGATACGAAGCCCACGCCTACCACAGTAGTACAAGTTTATATGCCAACTAGCTCTGCAGATGACGAAGAAATTGAAGAAATGTATGATGAAATAAAAGAAATTATTCAGATAGTGAAGGGTGACAAAAATTTAAGTCATGGGTGACTGGAATTCGAGAGTAGGAAAAGGGAGAGAAGGAAACATAGTGGGTGAATATGGATTGGGGGGAAGAAATGAAAGAGGAAGCCGTCTGGTAGAATTTTGCACAGAGCATAACTTAATCATAACTAACACTTCGTTCAAGAATCATGAAAGAAGGTTGTATACATGGAAGAATCCTGGAGATACTAGAAGGTATCAGATAGATTATATAATGGTAAGGCAGAGATTTAGGAACCAGGTTTTAAGTTGTAAGACATTTTCAGGGGCAGATGTGGACTCTGACCACAATCTATTGGTTATGAAATGTAGATTAAAACTGAAGAAACTGCAAAAAGGTGGGAATTTAAGGAGATGGGACCTGGATAAACTGACTAAACCAGAGGTTGTACAGAGTTACAGGGAGAGCGTAACGGAACAATTGACAGGAATTGGGGAAAGAAATACAGTAGAAGAAGAATGGGTAGCTCTGAGGGATGAAGTAGTGAAGGCAGCAGAGGATCAAGTAGGTAATAAGACGAGGGCTAGTAGAAATCCTTCGGTAACAGATTGAATTTAATTGATGAAAGGAGAAAATATACAAACGCAGTAAATGAAGCAGGCAAAAAGGAATACAAACATCTCAAAAATGAGGTCGGCAGAAAGTGCAAAACGGCTAAGCAGGGTTGGCTAGAGGACAAATTTAAGAATGTAGAGGCTTATCTCACTAGGGGCAAGATAGATACTGCCTACAGGAAAATTAAAGAGACCTTTGGAGAAAAGAGAGCCACTTGTATGAATATCAGGAGCTCAGATGGAAACCCAGTTCTTAGCAAAGAAGGGAAAGCAGAAAGGTGGAAGGAGTATATAGAGGGTCTATACAAGGGCGATGTACTTGAGGACAATATTATGACAATGGAAGAGGATGTAGATGAAGATGAAATGGGAGATAAGATATTGCTTGAAGAGTTTGACAGAGCACTGAAAGACCTGAGTCGAAACAAGGCCTCAGGAGGAGACAACATTCCATTGGAACTATTGACGGCCTTGGGAAAGCCAGTTTTGACAAAACTCTACCACCTGGTGAGCAAGTTGTATGAGACAGGCAAAATACCCCCAGACTTCAAGAAGGATATAATAATTCCAATCCCAAAGAAAGCAAGTGTTGACAGATGTGAAAATTACCGAACTACCAGTTTAATAAGTCACAGCTGCAAAATACTAACGCGAATTCTTTACAGACGTATGGAAAAACTGGTAGAAGCCGACCTCGGTGAAGATCAGTTTGGATTCCGTACAAATGTTGGAACACGTGAGGCAATACTGACCCTACGACTTACCTTAGAAGCTAGATTAAGGAAAGGCAAACCTACGTTTCTAGCATTTGTAGACTTAGAGAAAGCTTTTGACAATGTTGACTGGAATACTCTCTTTCAAATTCTGAAGGTGGCAGGGGTAAAATACAGGGAGCGAAAGGCTATTTACAATTTGTACAGAAACCAGATGGCAGTTACAAGAGTCGAGGGGCATGAAAGGGAAGCAGCGGTTGGGAAGGGAGTGAGACAGGGTTGTAGCCTGTCCCCGATGTTATTCAATCTGTATATTGAGCAAGCAGTAAAGGAAACAAAAGAAAAATTCGGAGTAGGTATTAAAATCCATGGAGAAGAAATAAAAACTTTGAGGTTCGCCGGTGACATTGTAATTCTGTCAGAGACAGCAAAGGACTTGGAAGAGCAGCTGAACAGAATGGACAGTGTCTTGAAAGGAGGATATAAGATGAACATCAACAAAAGCAAAACGTGGATAACGGAATGTAGTCGAATCAAGTCGGGTGATGCTGAGGGAATTAGGTTAGGAAATGAGACACTTAAAAGTAGTAAAGGAGTTTTGCTATTTGGAGAGCAAAATAACTGATGATGATCGAAGTAGAGAGGATATAAAATGTAGATTGGCAATGGCAAGGAAAGCGTTTCTGAAGAAGAGAATTTTGTTAACATCGAGTATAGATTTAAGTGTCAGGAAGTCGTTTCTGAAAGTATTTGTATGGAGTGTAGCCATGTATGGAAGTGAAACATGGACGATAAATAGTTTGGACAAGAAGAGAATAGAAGCTTTCGAAATGTGGTGCTACAGAAGAATGTTGAAGATTAGATGGGTATATCATGTAACTAAGGAGCAGGTACTGAACAGAATCGGGGAGAAGAGGAATTTGTGGCACAACTTGACTAGAAAAAGGGATCGTATGGTAGGACATGTTCTGAGGCATCAAGGGATCACCAATTTAGTACTGGAGGGCAGCATGTAGGGTAAAAATCGTAGAGGGAGACCAAGAGATGAATACACCAAGGAAATTCAGAAGGATGTTGGTTGCAGTAGGTACTTGGATTTTAAGAACCTTGCACAGGATAGAGTAGCATGGACAGCTGCATCAAACCAGTCTTTGGACTGAAAACAACAACAACAACAACAGCAGCAGCTGCTGCAAAACTGGGAGATTACATACATACTTACTTACTGTACATACAAATTCCTCACAGCAAATGTTGGACACATCCTCCTTCAGTATTGATGCACAACTGTATTTGTTTCACCATATTTGGCAACATCCTGTGAAGTGTATCCTTGCCAATTTTTTTATATTGTGTGTAATGGCTCATAAGGATACCCCAGGTCATCCATATAAGCCTGAACTACTTCAAAGGCTCATAATTTCCCTCCGAAAACTCTTAGAACAAGAAAGTTGTTTTAATGTCCTCAGTAGCTTTGGGAGAATCAGAAGTGCTGCCTGTTCTTGGCAAGTTGGTGGTTGTTTCTGCGCTTGCTGGGCTTGTGTTGTCCGTTCTTGGCCTCACTGGTTGCAGTTTGTGAATTTGTGAGAGTGTAGTTTGGGTCACATGACAATAACGAGCAAATTAGCGATACATTCACAGTCTTTAGCTGGCAGAAACATGCAGTACAGACTTTGGGAGTGGAATTTTATTGTGGAAACATACTTGAAGACAGACTCTATGGTTAAAATACAATTGGCATTCCGGAGATAATTCAATGTGCATGGCATCCTAATACAGGCAACAATTTTATTGATTGTAAGGAAGCCAGAGCCAACTAGTGTAGCAAACAATGACAGTGGTAAATACAGACCATCACTGAGTGCAGAGGTTATTACTGTTCGAAGACAATTTGAGTACTCTCCAAGGAAATTGTTGTGCCAATTGAGCCAGGAGTTATGCATTTCATATGACACCTGTCAGAGAGCTGCAAAGTAATAAACGATAAAATAAACGAAACGATAAAATACCTGACGGCTTACCAGAGAGAACATCAGCATCGTTGATAAAGAACGTCCGTCCTCAGAGACCAAAAACAGGAACAGTTAACGTAATATTGGTAAACTGCAGGAGTATCCAGGGCAAGGTTCCTGAATTAGTATCGCTTATTGAAGGAAATAGTGCGCATATAGTATTAGGAACGGAAAGTTGGTTAAAACCGGAAGTGAACAGTAACGAAATCCTAGACACAGAATGGAATATATACCGCAAGGATAGGATAAACGCCAATGGTGGAGGAGTATTTATAGCAGTAAAGAATTCAATAATATCCAGTGAAGTTATTAGCGAATGCGAATGTGAAATAATCTGGGTTAAGTTAAGTATCAAAGGTGGGTCAGATATGATAGTCGGATGCTTCTATAGACCACCTGCATCAGCAACCGTAGTAGTTGAGCGCCTCAGAGAGAACCTGCAGAACGTCGTGAAGAAGTTTCGTGATCATACTATTGTAATAGGGGGAGACTTCAATCTACCAGGTATAGAATGGGATAGTCACACAATCAGAACTGGAGCCAGGGACAGAGACTCTTGTGACATTATCCTGACTGCCTTGTCCGAGAATTACTTCGAGCAGATAGTTAGAGAACCAACTCGTGAAGCTAACGTTTTAGACCTCATAGCAACAAATAGACCGGAACTTTTCGACTCCGTGAATGTAGAAGAGGGTATCAGTGATCATAAGTCAGTGGTTGCATCAATGACTACAAGTGTAATAAGAAATGCCAAGAAAGGAAGGAAAATTATTTGCTTAACAAGAGTGATAGGGCACAAATCGCAGAATATCTGAGTGACCACCATCAAACGTTCATTTCTGAGGAAGAGGATGTGGAACAAAAATGGAAAAAATTCAGAAACATCGTCCAGTACGCCTTAGATAAGTTCGTACCAACTAAGGTCCAAAGCGAGGGGAAAGATCCACCGTGGTATAACAATCATGTACGAAAGGTACTACGGAAACAAAGAAAGCTTCATCATAGGTTTAAGAGTAGTCGAATCATAGCTGATAAGGAAAAGCTGAACGAAGCGAAAAAGAGCGTAAAGAGAGCAATGAGAGAAGCATTCAACGAATTCGAACATAAAACATTGGCAAACAATCTAAACAAGAACCCTAAAAAGTTTTGGTCATATGTAAAATCGGTAAGCGGATCTAAATCCCCTATTCAGTCACTCGTTGACCACGATGGCACCGAAACAGAGGACGACCGAAGAAAGGCAGAAATACTGAATTCAGTGTTCCGAAACTGTTTCACTGCGGAAAATCGTAACACGGTCCCTGACTTCAGCCGTCGCACGGACGCCAAAATGGAAAATATTGAAATAAACGATATCGGAATTGAAAAACAACTGCTATCACTTAGTAGCGGAAAAGCATCCGGACCAGACGAGATACCCGTAAGATTCTACAGTGATTATGCTAAAGAACTTGCCCCCTTTCTATCAGCAATTTATCGTAGATCTCTGGAAGAACGTAAAGTACCTAGCGACTGGAAGAAAGCGCAGGTCGTTCCCATTTTCAAGAAGGGTCATAAATCAGATGCGAATAATTATAGGCCTATTTCGCTTACGTCAATCTGTTGTAGAATAATGGAACATGTTTTATGTTCTCGTATTATGACATTCTTAGATAATACAAATCTCCTTCATCATAACCAACATGGATTCCGCAAACAGAGATCATGTGAAACTCAGCTCGCCCTATTTGTCCAAGAAATTCACAGTGCCGTAGACACTGGCGAGCAGATTGATGCCGTATTCCTGGACTTCAGGAAGGCATTTGATACGGTTCCGCACTTACGTTTAGTGAAAAAAATACGAGCTTACGGAATATCGGACCAGGTTTGTGATTGGATTCAGGATTTCCTAGAAGAAAGAACACAACATGTCATTCTTAACGGTTCAAAATCTGCAGATGTAGAAGTAATTTCGGGAGTACCGCAAGGAAGCGTGATAGGACCTTTATTGTTTACAATATACATAAATGACTTAGTTGACAACATCGGTAGCTCCGTGAGGCTATTTGCAGATGACACGGTTGTCTACAAGAAAGTAGCAACATCAGAAGACTCGTACGTACTCCAGGAAGACCTGCAGAGGATTAATGAATGGTGCGACAGCTGGCAGCTTTCCCTAAACGTAGATAAATGTAATATAATGCGCATACATAGGGGAAGAAATCCATTCCAGTACGATTATGCCATAGGTGGTAAATCATTGGAAGCGGTAACGACCGTAAAATACTTAGGAGTTACTATCCGGAGCGATCTGAAGTGGAATGATCACATAAAACAAATAGTGGGAAAAGCAGGCGCCAGGTTGAGATTCATAGGAAGAATTCTAAGAAAATGTGACTCATCGACGAAAGAAGTAGCTTACAAAACGCTTGTTCGTCCGATTCTTGAGTATTGCTCATCAGTATGGGACCCTTACCAGGTTGGATTAATAGAAGAGATAGACATGATCCAGCGAAAAGCAGCGCGATTCGTCATGGGGACATTTAGTCAGCGCGAGAGCGTTACGGAGATGCTGAACAAGCTCCAGTGGCGGACACTTCAAGAAAGGCGTTACGCAATACGGAGAGGTTTATTATCGAAATTACGAGAGAGCACATTCCGGGAAGAGATGGGCAACATATTACTACCGCCCACATATATCTCGCGTAATGATCACAACGAAAAGATCCGAGAAATTAGAGCAAATACGGAGACTTACAAGCAGTCGTTCTTCCCACGCACAATTCGTGAATGGAACAGGGAAGGGGGGATCAGATAGTGGTACAATAAGTACCCTCCGCCACACACCGTAAGGTGGCTCACGGAGTATAGATGTAGATGTAGATGTAATCAGCTTTGGAACCATACAAAGTGCACATGATGCAAGCACCGCAAGAAACAAATCATGAGGACAGAACGTGTTACTGTTGATGTTATCGAGGGTTTCTTTTCAGTGTCCAGACACACTCTACATATCTTTGTTTACAGATAAGTCAGGGCTCCATCCATCAAGTTACATCAAGACACAAAACAGCAGGTGTAAATCCTCGTACGAAACACCACTGCATGATGAACAGCTTGGAGAGTAATGCATGGTCTCAGCTTCCACGATTGATGGTCCCATTTTCTTTGATATGACCATAGATACTACAGTTTATACTGGCACCTTCAGTTTGTGGAGCACCTGGATGACGCTGAACTTACAGAAGATTATTTCCAAAAAGATGGAGCAACAAGTCATGTCTAACACTTCTGTGCAACTTGTAACCAATTTCTTTGGGGATAGAAAATCCCAAGAAATTCATGTCCTCCAACCCCCCGACCAATTGACCTAAGCCCTCACTCCCTTCAGTTTTTTTTCTCGTGGTGGTATCATAAAAGCCAAGTGTCCAAAAATGGACCACAGACAACTGCAGAACTCTGAGGCCGTTAAACACAAAATAAGCAACATTGGCAAAGATACCAGTCACAGGACGTCATGGTATGTGGTGAGATGAATACAATCGTACTTCGATCGTGGTGGAGGGCACTTCCAACATTTGCTGTGAGGACTTTGTTTGTATGTATGTGCGTATACAGGGTGTCCCATTTACCTTGACCACCCAAAATAACTGTTTGTCCAGATGCATATTACAAGATGTTTCAAGCAAACGTTCTTTAGCCATCAGGGGGACGTCAATCAGCATGATTTCCTTTGTTGTAGCTTTGTTTTTTACAAAGATATGAACAGCAGCATGACTTTTTTAAATGGCACCCTGTATTTTTTTTATTTGATACTTCATTTCCGCTCCTAAAGACCTATTCAAATATGTATCACAGTGTACCATTCACTGAAACATAACACAACATTGACGTTTGACACTCCCAGCACTTAGTGCAGGTACTCGGGATAATGGAACACATCCAGGTACTGATGTTGACAGAGGACAAATGTAAACATAAGTAGAATGCACAGACGTCATTCCGTAAACAACTGTCAGTTGAAGGGTTGTGCGAGTAGAATGTACACCCACGAAGAGAAGGTAGAAATGCTACTCATCTATGGGAAATGTAAGTTAGCAGAACAGTAATTGCAATACTGTTTTCTTATGTACGGATACATTTAGTACAGTAGTTTATTCCTTTTAAATACTGTTGTGTAGAGGAGGCATACAGTAAAGGCGGTCCTTCCTTCAAATTGCATCGAGGTAATGTTTCTTTTATTGTTGTTGTTGAAGGTAGGCAAAATGCTACGCAGGCAGCGGAACTGTACAGACAGCGATATCCGACAAGAACCCACGTTCCCGACGGATGTTTCCTCGTCTTGTTGCGACTCTTCAGGAAACGGGAAGTTTCAACCCACGACAACGCAATCGTCATAGCACTTGCACAGACAAAGCTGCCAAAGTTACTGTTCTCGTTCTGTTGCTATGAATCCACATCCTTACCATGTACACCTACATCAAAAACTGCATGGGAATGACTTCCAGAATCATGTAAAGTTCTGTCAGTGTGCACAGCAGCAAATCCTCACCAACTGGAACTACTTCTCTGAGATTCTATTTACCAATGAATGTTCCTTCTCAAACAAAGGAGAGGTAAATACAAGGCACATGCATTATTGGTCCAGCAACAATCCACAATAGCTTAGGAGGGTGGAACATCAGCGTCAATGGAGAGTTAACATCTGGTGTGGGATGCATGGTACTACAATTATTGGCCCTTATTTCATCAATGGTAGTCTAAACGCCACAGCGTATGCCAACTTCCTCGGACGAATTCTTCCTCCTCTTCTGGATGAAGTGCCACTAAGAACCAGAATGCTTATGTGGTATCAACACAATGGATGTCCAGCACATAACACCTTGCGTGCACGTCGTGTTCTGAACCAAAGGTATCCTGCCAGATGGATTGGTCGAGGAGGAACAGGTATTCGGCCTGTTATGTCTCTTGATTTGAATCCTCTGTACTTTTTTCTTTGGGGATGCATTAAAGACGTCGTCTATCGCGATATTCCAACAACTCCAGAGGACGTGCAGGAATGTATCGTACTTGCTTGTGATTCTCTTCAGCAGGCAACACTGGAAGCAGTTAATAATTCTTTCATTCAACGAGTGTACCAGTGTATCGGTATCCAGGGTCACCACTTTAAGCACCTTTGAATGTTCTACTCCTGGGCAATGGTACGGGAGAGTCAAAGTCAATTTTGTGTTATGTTTTTACTTGGTTTTCATTTGTTTCCTAACAACTCCAGCAAGTGGACAAGTTCGTGATCCCGGTCTCAAAGTCAATGTTGTGTTATGTAATTAATAACACTGTGATACATTTTTGAATAGGTCTTTAGAAGAGGAAATGGATTACCGAATAAAAAAAATAAGGGTGCCATTTAAAAAAGTCATACCGCTGTTCACGTCTTGGTAAAAAACACAGCTACAACGAAGGCAATCATGCTGATTAATGTCCCCCTGACAGCTAAAAAACATTTGTTGAAGCATTTCGTAATTTTCATCTGGACAAACAATTATTTAGGGTGGTGAAGATAAGTGGGACACCCTGTATAATCTTCCAATTGTGTGTTACTGTCTCCCAGAATTGCAAACATGTCCCATTATTGGTTCAAATGTTATGACTCAAGTATTTCACGTTTATATGGATCACACTGATAATTATCGACTGAATTTAAAAACTTCAAATTCTGTCATAACCCATTCAGTCACTAAAAGATATAATCATATGTTAAATCTTTAACATAGTAATACATGTATTACAGATAGGAACCATATATACTCTAGCAGGGAAAGTGACAAACAGTGCAAAAATACCCAAACTATAGCCAGCCAGTATTTATGAATTAGAGCACTTAATATTTTTATTGCCAACTATATTTTTGCTGTTTGTGTAGTAAAACTGCCGCATAAGGCATGGTGTTTTTAATTTATGATGGCAAATCAAATACAAACTGAAATTGTTTTACATACCTTTTTGTACACGGAGAGCAGTGTGATCTCTGTTCACTGTTGCTTTCATTTACAATGAATGTTGTGCATAACTAGAATGTTATTATACTGGTTCTTTAGTCAGAATCACAATGTCCAAGCATGAGGTATCATCAGATGTTGCACCATGCATTATAATCAAGTTTCTCGCAACAGAGGGCATAAAACCGTCTGAAATTTTGAAGAGACTTATGGTATAGTTCAGAGACAACATTCTGAGAAAGGCTGAAGTGTATCCATTGCCCAAAGAGTTTTACTAGGCACAGAAACAGCTGAGAATGCAGGTAAATCATGTCGTCCTAGGACCAGCATGACTAAGGAGAACATTCACATTGTTAGACAGCATACTGAAGATGATCGCCAAATAACAATTTCTGAAATTGCTATTGAGGTTGGTGTAAGCTACGGTAGTGCTCAAGTGATCATTATTGACAACCTTGGATTATGGTAAGTCCTCATGATGGGTGCCTTGTCTTCTCACCGCACAACACAAGTTGCATTGTCTTGATGTGTGCAAAAAATATGGCTACTAACACACTTAAAAAACTGAAGAGGAATATTTTTTGCACCAGACTGTCACCTGTGATGAAACAAGGGTGCACCATAACAACCCGAAATTGAAAGAAAGCAGCCTGGAATGGTCACAAAAGGGCGCATCTGCATTCGTCAAAGCCAAAACCATCTCACCATGAGAAAGGTTCTTGCAACAGTCTCTTCTGATTTTAAAGGATTTGTTCCCACTGATTTCCACACTAAGAACGCTGCATACCATTGCCAACTTTTGGATCATAACAGACCTGCATATCATCAGAAAAGGCACACAATTACAACCCAGGATGTGATCCTGCTTCGTCAAAACAATCAACGCAACACCAGCTGCCCACACTCAACAAAAAAAGTCAAGAATTGTTCTGGGCCACACTACAACATCATTCCTGCAAGTCCAGATTTATCATCCAGTGATTTTAATTTGTCTGGACCGCTAAAGGATGCAGCCAGAGGACACAGATTTGATGACAATGGCTCTGTTGAAGTTGTCATGTGCAACTGGCTGCTACCACAGTCACATTCCATTTTCAGAAACTGGATTAAGTAACAGCCTGTCTGCTGAGAAAAAAGTATTTCCATATATACGAAGACAGTAACTTGTTCTTGAAAGAACAGTTACTGTTGATGACTGTGAAGCTTTTCCCTGGAATAAATGATGACTAACTGAAAACCTCAGCTGTGGACAAGTGTTGTTGATATACCTCGATGTAGACAGCTGAAAATGTGTGCCCCGACCGGAACTCGAACCCGGGATCTCCTGCTTACATGGCAGACGCTCTATCCATCTGAGCCACCAGGACACAGATAAATAGCGCAACTGCAGGGACTTATCCCTTGCACGCTTCCCATGAGACTCACATTCCCAACTGTCCACAATTCTACATATGTATTGTACCTTATAGACATTTGCCCAACCACTCATTACTCGCGCACGCTTTGGCGATTCCCGTAAGCAGGCCAAGGCAACATGTCAACACTGTGGAGCACGTAGGGTTACACAAGTGATATGTGGGCAAGCATTCACCTGTTGGAAAGCTGTTCACGAATGGCAACACAACAGGTCGAATCACCACCCTGACACCTAAATTTGCAGCCAGGGTGCATGGGATAACAACAGGAGTGCTCCTGTCATCATAGGAAAGCGCATAACTCCAGGTGCAGGCCAAGTGTGTCTAGCACGCAGACAGGTTTGTTACAGGCTCTCGACTAGCCTCCTACTAACCAACATACAGCCACCACTGGCACCAAGGCACAACTACCTTTCATCACGAAATGAAACAGCCCTCCACCTTGCCCTCCAACCAGCTCTAGCTCGACAACACTGAAGTCGCAAATGGCAGTGGTTGGAGGTCAATGGAATGTGCACTACTGAGTGTCTGGTTTGGAGCTGTCCTTGAAGTTACCAATATGTAACTGTTCATTGTGCACTGTGGTGCAAACTCCTGCTCAAATTGCTGCTGGAGATGCAGTATGATGTACCGGAACCATCTGCTGAACACAATGGTCTTCCCTCCCAGAAGTGCCAGATGGCCACCTGTAGCCCGGTCTTCATACGACTGTACATTCTCACGAACACCACTGCCAGCAATAATGTCCAGTGGCTACATTCCTGCCAAGTCTTTCTGCAATATCGCAAGAAACATTAGCTTCACGTAGCCCTATTACATGACCTCATTAAAACATAGTGAGGTTTGACAATGGCGTCTTTATCACCTTAAAGGTATTCGTGACTAACATCAACTTACCACATCCAATCTCAAAGGTAACTAATGCTGTAACAAGCACTTATGACTGATGCGTGCCACTGATTTCTTTAGCTATCAATTCACATCCGTGATAGTCACAATGATGGCTGCACGACTAGGGGGCGCATGAGGTTGCAAGGGTGCGGTTTTGAGGAGGACAGTGGTGCGCCATTGTGAGAGGAAGAAACACAGCGAGCAGCGGATGAGATAGCACACGGCACGTGATACGGTGCAGCGGAGTTGGGTTGTGGAAATGTGGAGGGTGCGAGTGAACGAACATTGAGAGCAGGGTGGTTTGCTGTGGTGCTGTATAGTGAGGACGGAATAAGCCATCAAGACTGGAGTCCCGAAGGTTTGAGAGTGCAAAGCAGGAACTACTTCCTAGATCCGTGGTAACATCCTCGTCAAGTTATCGTTCCTGGAGAATTTATCACATATTTTTCATAAACCTCAACATTGTCACGTGCTGAAAGGCATTGATTGTACAGAATCTGATGCAGGTTTAGCTAGAAATATGGCAGTCTTGGGGTATGCTCCTGAGCTGCATCTTAGCAGGGACATGAAATCACTGTGACTAAAATTAACAGGCGGTGTACATCTGAGCTAGTGTTGTATTGTTCTGAGTATATTTTTCAAGTTAAACATTTGGGGCCAACATAGGATGATGATGATGATGATGATGATGATGATGATGATGTCCCATACTCCGGGGAGCGCAGAGGACAATGTGGAAAACCCGCACCGCTGTCTAAGTCCTAGCGGAGGTGGTTTGCCATTGCCTTCCTCCGAACCAACATAGGACAGAGAACTATTTTAACAAAGGAAGATTTGCATATGAGCTATTGGCTGATATGCGAGTGGCTACAGCCCCCTAGCTGAGATATTCTCTGTTGTTATTCATATGGCAATCTTTAACATGTTCTGGCAGTACTGCCATATGCATTGTTTTAGAGTAAAATAGTTACATCTAACCTCCAATCGCTCCTTTATGTTCAAATTGTTACCATTGTATACTTTTAAAACCTCCCACCTGTTATGCTGCAGGATTTGACGGCTTCTTCATTGATAAGTCATAACCTTATTTATGATTAAGTATCAAGCAGCTAATGTCCACATCATTTCGTGGGAACAGTTGGACTAATGTGTACTGGCGTGTCATCATTGCTGAAGCCACTGGTTAATGCAAGTATTGTTTTCACATGCTGTGTCTCTCAAGGCCTATGTTTGAGGATGTCCTGTTAGACAATTAGCTCCAATAGTGCTTTGAACTGAAACTCCCAAGCACCTGAAAATTCCTCAGGAAAATTGTTAATCCACTAAATTTATTGGCGGCTAGAGCCATGAAGTTGTTAAAAAAAAAAATTTAGGTGATAAGTGTGGCTAAGGGCCAGATTTAAAAATGTTTGGTGTAGTTTTGAAGTTAAAATGGCCAGTGCCAATTCAAACTGGTAAATTCATTGTAGAATATAAAGATAGCTAAGCACAGAGTTAAACCTAAAATGTAATATGTTTGTATAAGCTATTAAAATGGTTAGCACCATGGGCATTTCAGTATTAAACTTTTCGTTTAGTTTGAAAATTTAAATGGCTAGTGCCAATTCAAACTGATAAATTCATTTGAGAATTTAAAGAATGCTAAGCTCCAAGTTAAACTTACAATTTAATCTGTTTGTGTAAGCTGTTAAAACAGTTAGCACTGTGGGCATTCCATTATTTAACTGCTTGTTTAGTTTGAAAATTTAAATGGCTTGTGCCGATTCAGACTGTGCCTTCAATTTTGGCTAATTGCCATGAAACACTGTGTTTTGTCTATCTGCACAATCTTTTAGATCATTGGTAAATTTATCTTATTTTATGGTGCATGTAGTTTGCAATTTAAGCAGCTACTTCCGGTGCAAGTAGGGAAGTCGAGTTAAGGGTTTTAAGGCAGCTGCACCTTGAACAAAATTTTAGTATTTTGATTGTTGTGTAATCATACACAGACAGTTAGAGCCATTGCTGATTTGAATGATTCTATGGCTTATGTAGTTATTCCCACAGAGCAGCTAGTGCCAACTGGAACTGACAATCATAAATGATCCTTTTAGATGAGACTGCTGATGACTGTGGAGAATATTAAGTCCTATTGTTTTGCAATTAAACAGTAACTCAAGGCCAGCTGAATTTGGATCACTTGTTAGCTTGTGTTATTTTTTTTTAAAGGTGTCTTGGGCCATTTGAAACTTACGAACCCTGAATAGTAGTGTCTTTCTGAATTAAATTGAAAACTGGAATATATTGTTATGTAATGTGGCTAACGCCCCAATTGTATGTTGTTTTTATTAACACTGTTTAAGTACCGAAATATAATTTTATCAATACAGCAAATTTCATTTTTTGTGTCTAGTACCTTCTACTCCAGGATCCTTGTGCCCTAGCTACCCCTGCTCCAAAGAGTATCCCCATTCCTTGCTTCTGTGGTAGGACGAAGGGGTTGGGCAGGGAGGGAGGGGAGATTTCAACAACCACTACAGTATTTATTTAAAGCAAAGCTGATGTGCATCATCTTTCACATGTAGAAACACATCTACCAACTCTTGTTTATGTCACAATATTCCTTCTTTGTGCTACGATTTTTTTCCCCATCAGTGTCGAAAAGAAAGTTTGTGTATATAAATTTTTCTGAAGCTTAAATACACTTATAAAAAAGGATTCCAGTTTAATTGATTCACCCTCATACTATTTCTTCATTAACAACTCTATTCATATTACATTTTGCAGTTAGTACCTATATATACCACTAAATGAACCTGGAAAATTATATAACTGTACAACTAATAGTTCAGGAGATCTGATGTCAAAAACATTTGAGATGCATGAAAAACTGGCTTTAGATTACAGATGAGTGCAAATTACCTACACTATACTCATTCAATGTTTGATAATGACAGCACTTACTGGCTTCCAACAAAATTTTAAACATAATTTCAAACCTTTTCTAAATGTTTTCTCATTTGCACGCTTAAAGTCAAAAATTTAATATATTAATTCATTTTTAGAGTAATCAGAAGTCTGAAGCTGTTTTATGCATGGGGGTTTGATTCTTTAAAGGAGTGGGGGGTTTGATTGTTCATCTATTTTTGGTACCTGTAAAATCAAACAATGGAAAATCCAGGATGGAATAATGACAATATTACGGAAAGGTTAGACTGCACACACACACACACACACACACACTTGTGCAAGCACAATTCTCACACACACATGGCCACCGTCAGCAGCCAGACACAGGGGCCGTGTGTGTGTGTGTGTGTGTGTGTGTGTGTGTGTGTGTGTGTGTGTGTGTTTTCTGACTTTGAAGATGCCTTTTGGCAGAAAGCTCACTTGTTTACCAGTCTTTTGTTGTGTCTGTCTGCGACTCAGTATCTCCACTATTTGGTATCTGGAAGTCATTTTTATTTATTTGGAATCCACATAATGTGAGTCCAAGCTGTTGGCTGTGAAGCAGCCATAAGCCCATTCCATTATTCTCCTGGCCGTGTCTGGTATACATACATTTGAACGGAGCTACTGTTGTGTATCCTATGAATTTTGGTAACAATATCAGTGTAGATACTTACACGATTAGTGCAATATTTTTTTTCTTGTTCTAAGGAAAAGTTTTAAAGTTTATGATTGTATCGTAGACATAGTTCTTACAAAGCTGTCTGGTGTGGTGTAACATCTTGTTTCACACGTATTATAAGGGTAGCCTGAAAAGTAATGCGCACATGTTTCTAGAATGTGAACAAAATGACCTAGAGAAACTGCCATGAGGCATGTGGAAGCTAACTTCCCCATCCATTTGCATGAGCCGTTTGAATATGTTGTGTTCATCTGGTGTATTTTGAGTGGCAGAAGTATGGAGATGTGTTTTAGTGCTATGTCACTGAGTTTAACAATGTGCTCTTATTGAATTTTTAACTGCTGATATAGTTACAACTGCTGAGATTCATAGGTGTTTAAATGTTGTTTATGGTGATGATGATGTTGATATGTCTACTGTAAACTGATGGATACTAAAATTTTGTGGTTGCAAGCCTGGAAAAGCCATGATTGTTGATGAAATACACAGGGTCTGATCACTTGCACAGATTATAAACATTGCAAATTCACCTACAATTTGATTCAAGATGACTGACAAATCATTCAAAAGCATATCACAAACCACACTGGAACATCCAAAGGAATGTGTTGGCTTCATTATTAAATCTCGCAACATGAAAACGCTTGTCCACACACCTCATGCACAACGGAAGACACTATGTGAAAGACACCTAAAGTTTGAAGCGATTCCTTACCCTCCTTACTCCCCCGATCCCATGGCCTGTGATTTTTATTTCTTTCCTCTACTCATGAGAGACCGCAGGGGTAATCATTACACCTCAGACATGATGTGAAGGCAGCTATCCAGTCTTGAATTTGAGAAAAGTTAGAATAATTTTTCAGTGACACAATGAAAAAAATTGTTACACGTTGGGAGAAATCTGTTAGTCGTAACAGTAACTAGGTTAAAAAGTAAGTATGTAATTTTGAAACCTAATAACTGTACTTTAATGTAGTTTTACCCAATCTTCCTAACTGTTTCTGTTTGTATTCTACAAATGTGTGCATTACTTTTCAGCCTACCCACGTATAACAGCGTGTAGTGTTCCAGTTAATTTCCCCCTTCAACAATACTTAATTTTGTCTATTACTGTCATAAATTTCCACCATTTTAGAGTTTGTTATGTAAGTTAAACATCAATAAAACAAAAGTTCGAGACAAAATTCTGAGTAGCTTCACGCAATCAGTAAATTTTATCTCAGGTTTATCTTATTACAACACCAACTTGAGAGCTGTGGTTTAAGTTTTGCAAATGAACTTTTAATCCTTGTAAAGCAAAGAATCCCAAAATTAAAAGCGAATCACTGGTGTTAATTTGAAGTTATTTGCTTGATGTTTGCATCAACCTTGTACCAGATACACTGCATCCCTGCTGTGAGTGCAGTTCTTGAACAAGCAATACGTCAGTCACTGTTTGTAACAAGCTGGAAACATCCCCGATTGTTGTCAAGTGTTGGATACTGCTGCGAATGGTGTGCTGGGCAAACAGCTGAGTGTCATGAAGCAAAGATACCAAACATAACACAACTACTATCCTCCTCTCTAAATACAGCCTCCTCCACAGAAAATACAGAACCTATCACTAATTGTCAGCTCAACTGTTATCGAGATGTAGCAGTACGTTTAGGGGCAATGTACAGAGGAAGCAAGGGCTAAAGAGAGTCAGAGTGATCCATTCATCCCCGTAAGGGGCTGTCTTCCACCGAAACAGAGCCAGAACAACAAACTTCACACCTTGAGAAGCCTGCTGTGTCACATGTCAGAAGGATCCAAGCACAGAACAGCAGAGGTTGTCAGCTGTCAGTAGTTCAAATGTAAGTGAACAATGGTGTCCCTTAAGGAATTAGAAACCAGGACTGAGAAGGATCCCCTTGGTGCACTGTGTATGCCTGTAAGCCTTATTCAATCTGTTGAAGAGACTGAGGAAACAGGATGTAATCAACTGCAGATTGCAGTACACATTGATAAAAATGATGCCCACCATCTGGGCTTCAAGGTCATGCTTGGATAATTCATGCAACTGGAAAAGAATGTTGAGAAGACCACCCTTGCTCACAATCTGCAGTAGTGTTCCATATCTTGATTGAGTCAAGTGAAAGGCTCCAATGTCATACTTCAAAGACTCGGCGACAAGATAGGTTGAGAGTCACTTTAAATTTTTTCAACATTTCTCTGTCTACTATGTATCAATTTCATTGTAAACCTCTCTTGACCACTGAACAGCTTGCTTCCTACAAATTTGTTTTATGTTGCTCAAAAAGTTTTATGCTGAATTAGCAATTCCATTCAAAAATATTAAACATGGCTGTAAATTCGGCAACTGAATGGCAGCAAAATTTGGAGAGGTTGAAGGAACAAACTAGTTGGCTGATTCTCTCAACCTCTCCAAATTCCTTTCAATCAAACAACCTTATGTGAACAATTAATATGCAAATAGCATAATTTTTTCTTTCGAACTTTCAATGTGAAATTAAGTAGGATCAATGATGATGGTCGGAACTCATCAAATACAGTGGAATGTCAGGTCTTAAATGGCTACACAGGATAATTGAAATGGCCTGGGAGTCGGGACAGGTTCCATCAGACTGGACAAAAGCAGTAATCACACCAATCTTTAAACATGGAAACAGAAAAGATTGTAACAATTACAGAGGTATCTCTTTAATCAGCGTTGTGGGTAAAATCTTCTCAGGTATTGTTGAAAGGAAAGTGCGAGTATTGGTTGAGGAGCAATTGGATGAAAATCAGTGTGGGTTTAGGCCTCTTAGAGGTTGTCAGGACCAGATCTTTAGCTTAAGACAAATAATAGAGAAGTGTTATGAGTGGAACAGGGAATTGTATCTATGCTTTATAGATCTAGAAAAGGCATATGACCGGGTTCCTAGGAGGAAGTTATTGTCTGTTCTACGAGATTATGGAATAGGAGGCAAACTTTTGCAAGCAATTAAAGGTCTTTACATGGATAGTCAGGCAGCAGTTAGAGTTGACGGTAAACTGAGTTCATGGTTCGGAGTAGTTTCAGGGGTAAGACAAGGCTGCAACCTGTCTCCACTGTTGTTCATATTATTTATGGATCATATGTTGAAAACAATAGACTGGCTGGGTGAGATTAAGATATGTGAACACAAAATAAGCAGTCTTACATATGCGGATGACTTAGTTGTGATGGCAGATTCGATTGAAAGTTTGCAGAGTAATATTTCAGAGCTAGATCAGAAATGTAAGGACTATGGTATGAAGATTAGCATCTCCAAAACGAAAGTAATGTCAGTGGGAAAGAAATATAAACGGATTGAGTGCCAAATAGGAGGAACAAAGTTAGAACAGGTGGACGGTTTCAAGTACTTAGGATGCATATTCTCACAGGATGGCAACATATTGAAAGAACTGGAAGCGAGGTGTAGCAAGGCTAATGCAGTGAGCGCTCAGCTACGATCTACTCTCTTCTGCAAGAAGGAAGTCAGTACCAAGACTAAGTTATCTGTGCACCGTTCAATCTTTCGACCAACTTTGTTGTATGGGAGCGAAAGCTGGGTGAATTCAGGTTACCTTATCAATAAGGTTGAGGTTACGGATATGAAAGTAGCTAGGATGATTGCAGGTACTAGTAGATGGGAACAATGGCAGGAGGGTGTCCACAATGAGGAAATCAAAGAAAAACTGGGAATGAACTCTATAGATGTAGCAGTCAGGGCGAACAGGCTTAGATGGTGGGGTCATGTTACACGCATGGGAGAAGCAAGGTTACCCAAGAGACTCATGGGTTCAGCAGTAGAGGGTAGGAGGAGTCGGGGCAGACCAAGGAGAAGGTACCTGGATTCGGTTAAGAATGATTTTGAAGTAATAGGTTTAACATCAGAAGAGGCACCAATGTTAGCACTGAATAGGGGATCATGGAGGAATTTTATAAGGGGGGCTATGCTCCAGACTGAATGCTGAAAGGCACAATCAGTCTTAAATGATGATGATGATGATGATGATGATGATGATGATGATGAATGATGATGGTATTCAAGTGATAGTCATAAAGTTATGATTATCACCTTGAAAAAATAAAATCACTTAATTACTTTTTGTTTGTTTATTTGTGTGCAATGGTTATAGTGATTGCACAAACTGGAATTTCCATGCCATAGTACTGTATCATGATACTAGATGAGTGAGAACAAAATGGCAAAGCCTACTGGCTGAAGTGCAGATGGGGTGCACCATTTTGTTTTGAATCCTCTAGTGCAGAGTTATGATACAGTGGTGTGGGGACTTAACTGTGTACGGATTACAGGCATGTACCTCTAAAAAATTAATTACATAACTTTATTTTTTTTTTTTTTTTTGAGATCATAATTAAAACTTTAGCTCCACTCGTGACTCACTATCAAACAAGCCATTTGATGTCGCTGTTTTAAGACACTTTTGACTTTCAGTTTTTTAATGTTAGTTGTTATCAGTCACATAGATCTTACTTTGTTCACTCACCCTGTAGCACTACAAACACACAATAATTTCATAATTATATTGACTCAAACATCCCATAGCGTCAGTAATCTTGGGACAAATAAGGAAGGTATAGCAATTTAGAGTCTCTGTTGGCTGCATTCTTATGTGTGCCTAGTTAGACATAGTGTTTTCATATGTTGGCATTGTTTGGATACGAAACTCTTTATTTTACATTTGTTATACTGCAAAAGCAAGTAATACTGCTTTCAATCAGAAGGTTGGTTTGAATACTACAGTACTTAACTAGACAGAGTCCTTGCCTTCTTCTGATCCTTTAATTTACTTATCTAGCCAGTTATAGACCAAAACTTAACTTCAGCCTGACGTTAACTTCAGCCTATCATAAAGTTAAATTCAACCTACCCTAAAGCTAATTTGGACATCAAAGCCAAACGGCAAACTTGACATTTCTCTCATTGGTAGAGGTGAAAGAATTGATAAGCTGTTGCTAGAGGTGAAAGAATTGATAAGCTGTTGCTAGAGGTGAAAGAATTGATAAGCTGTTGCTAGAGGTGAAAGAACTGATAAGCTGTTGAGCATTTTTTAATGTAAACGTGAAAGCTTTCTGAAATAACATTTTTAAGGTACATTGATATCATCTGATTCAACTGCTTCAAAGGCCAAAATAAGTTCAAGTGGTGTTGACACTGCCTTGGCTTCACTCATTCCAAATTTCTCCAGAAATTTTTTTGCATAGGATTTCTGGGAGATCTAAATTTTCCCTTTTTCACAATCCCATGTAATTTCATGCCTAGGCATTGGCTTATTTGTCCTAAATGTTTTATCTTACAAAAGCTCTTCAAAGAACTTTTTAATTGATCCAAAACACTTCTGTCATTTGAGAATAATAGTATATCATCAAAATATAAAGCTATCAGACCGGTTTGGTGCCATCTCTGTGAAAATAGATACATGGATCAGTGTCTGATCTGTTCAACTTCAGTTTTCTTAACACTTCAACAATTTTTTGATTTCAATTCCAGGGGTTGCAAGATCTTCTGGTGAATGACATAAATTTCTTCACTTAAGTCTGCACAGAGATAAGCAGTAGTGATCTCTACATGGTCAATCTCCACGTTCTCTCGAGCTGCCACATGCAAGATATCTAATGGATGAATGCTTGACCACTGGTGTGAAGGTTTCCTTATAATCAAAACCTTGAGCTCGAGCGCATCCTTTCACCACTAGACGTGCCTTAAACATTTCTTGTATACTGCTAGTCCCAGGCTTTTAATACCAGCTTACTCTTGAGTAGTTAGTATCCCATGAGTAGCTCTACTTCTTTAATTTTTTATTACGAACTAGACATGAGAATTCGTTCTTTGTTGTTTTTTCCACTCTTCATTATTTGTACATTCCAAGGCTTCTTTGACATCAATGTCTTCACTTGGAAGTCCTTCTTTCAAACAGCAACATTATCAGGCCATGTCTTGGGGTTTGGTTCTCTGACCTTCGAGGTGTAATCTATTGAAATATGTTTTGATTCCCATGACCCTAGTCTTTTGAGCTTCATTTTCTACTGAATCATTGTCAAAGCCATATAAGGGTTCATTATCACTGTCTTCTGATTTAATTTCTCCCTTAGTTGCGAAGTACTGAGTCCCGAAGAACTGCCTCATATTGTTTCAATCCTAAGGCATTTGTGGTCTTGCGTTCCTCTGTCTTTGGACTTGAAAAATTCTCATCCTCCAGGAATTTTATATCCCTGCTGACAATATCTATCCAGTGTACCTATTGAAGAATTGATAACCTATGGTTGCCTGACAGTAGCCTACAAATGTCAACTTCTGCGACTTCTTATCCCACAGCCTGCAATGGGGTTTTGGAATGTGAACCATTGCACTGCATCCAAAAATTCTCAAATGTGATAAACAAGGCTTTCTCCTATGATGACTTTCATCGGTGTCTTATCTCCAAGTGTGGTGGCTGGCAAATGATTTGACTGGTATTCAGCTGTAGAGACAACTCAGCCCAATTCTCCTTTGGTAGGTTAGCATCGAACATCACGGAACGATCTTTTTCAACCAATTTTCTATTAGGTCTCTCGAAAACACCATTTTGCTGTTGGACTGTAATATTCTGTAAGCTGGTGGACGATATCTTTTTAGTTCATCAATGACATGCTCCCTTCCATTGTCAGACTGCAACTTCTTCAATATTTCTGCCTGCCTTTCTTTTCCACTGTGACTTTGAAGTTTTTAAACATCTGTGTTACCTCCAATTTTTTCTTCAAGAAATAAACAAACTTCAATCTTGAAAAATCATGAATGAATAAGGGAAAATAATGATTTCCACCAATAGACGGTGTCTCTATTTGCCCAGACAAATCAGAATGTACTAAGTCTAAGATGTGTTTACAATATCTTTTGCTAAGTTTGAACAGAAGACGTAACTGTCTTCCCTTGATGAACAACTCACAAGTATCCTTAACCACAATATCTTCATTTAGCCCCGCTGCATCCTTTGACAATTTCAGCATACTTTCATGATTCATATGTCCTAGCCTGCGATGGCATGAGAGTCCACTATCTTTTGTATAATAGCAGTGTTTCACTTCATTTGTATTCAAGCAATAGAGGCCACTCTTAGGCACTACTTTGACAATTACTTCACCTTCTGCATTGCAGATGAATCCACCTTTTTTGTTAAGTCACTTCATGCCCTTTGCTTACAATTTTACTGACTGAGAGCAAATTTACAGGTTAGTTTGAGATATGAATGACATCAGATGCTTCTGCTTCTACAGTTTCATCACCTGTATAGAAGGTCAAATCAACACTTCCAGAAGTCTCTGCTACTAGGATATCACCTCCCACACTGACCACTGGAGTATTATATGACTTAACATTATGAAGCTTCCTTCCATCATTAGTAATGTGAACCAAGGCACAGGAATCTAAATACCACATATCCTTTCCGTGAGACTGCTTAACATCAACTGCTTTATTTTGTTGTGACTATTTCCTAAATACGTATGAGCCCTCATTATTATTTGACAAGCTTCCTCCTTTTCCATCCTTGCTAGAACAATACTTAGTAATATGATTCAGCTTGTTGCACTTTCAGCATTTAATAACATGTTTTGCAGGCCTCTGCTTATTTGTATACACAGCCAATTCTTTATTTCCATTAACCTCTTCGGTTCTGATGACTTGCAGCAGTTTCACTTTAATAAAATCTCCCTTGACACATCTGCCACTGTTTTCAAGTGTCACATTCGACTGCAGTAGTCTTCCACTGACTTGCTTTTATCTACTTTGGCTGTGATTCATTTTCTAAGCAAGCCCACTCTGTGTGCAAGTCCTGAGTCTTCCAAGGCTGTCCAGGCTTCTGTTGCCATATTTGTGTCCCTTATATGGGAATATTTCATCTTGTCCACATAAAGAATAATCTGGGAATGCGCATTTTTGTCTCTGATCTTCCAACAATCTTGTCGGATCTGAAAGAGTTTTCAACATCCTACAGTTCATCATGGACCAAATATGTGTTCATGACAAATTTCCATGTCCAATAATTTTCACATACAATCAACTTTCCAACCAGTGGAAGTCCATTTGGGGCTGCACCACTCATTTTTAACTTTGAGTGAAAAAAAAAAGAATATCAGCAGTTTGCACACATGAATGATCAACTGACAAAAAATGAATAATTGGCACACTTGTAACTTCCGAACTAGCTCTGGATTTCCATGCACAATTCGATCTTAACATATGTAAAGCCTAATTTTCACACCTGTGCCTGGGCCCACAACCTTTTCTTGGGCATTTTTAATATAAATGCGAAAGCATTCTGAAATAATGTTTTATTAATTAACCAGTACATGCACAACAACAACAATATACTCCAGAACCCATAATCACCACAAGGTAATTACAACACAAAGGAGTAAAGGCAAGAAAAAGAAAGATTTCTATATCAATTTACATAAGTGACAAAAAAATTTTTGTCTAGAGCTGAGCCAATGACACACATTCCTACATACATCCTACAGCATTCATCAAACAGAAAATGCAATGAGGTATCTGAAACAGAATGACTTCCTCTATGACAACTAGCACGGATTCTGAAAACACAAATAATGTCAAAGCCATCTTGCACTTTTCTCACACAGCATCCTGATGGCTATACATTAAGGCATCAGGTGGCTGTAGTATTTCTTGCTTTTCAACACATATTTGACTTGGTACCACATTTATGAACAGAAATATGGTTATATGAGATATCAAACAAAATTTATGACTGAGTTGTGGATTTTTTGATATGGAGGATGCAGCATTTTGTCTTGGATGGAGAGTCACTGAGAAAAGTTTAGGTAACTTTCAGCATGCCTCCCGGAAGTGTGTTGGCATCCAGGCTTGTCATGTTGTGTATTAACAAATATGATGCAGTTACTTATAACGAAACGCTGTCTGAGAAAGCTACAGAAATATTCAATCAGATCTTGATTAGATTTCAAAGTGGTGCAAAGATCAGCAACTTGCTTTAAATGCTCAGAAATTTAAGTTCGTGCACTTCACAAAATGAACAAATGTAAATCAATGTCAGTGATCCACAATTAGAATAAGTCAACACACACAAATACCAGTGTAAATAATTGGATGGATAAAAAATCTGCTCACCAAGCGGCAGCTGGAGGAGACACACACAAAAAGGTATTACAGTTTATTTGTGTGTTCTCCTTCCACCACTTGGTAAGCAGATTTTGTATCCATCCAATACATTCATTTTCAAAAAAATTGATTATTTTCATTGACAAATGCCAGTAACAATTTGTAAGGATGTGAAATGGAATGATTACAAAGGCTCAGCTGTAGGTACTTTGTATCAATAGTCTTTTTGTAGACATGGGTCTACAACTGCTATGAGTTTCTTGAGGGAAGTCTTTCCCCATGCAGGCTGTTTTGTTCTGAAATAATAACTTTATTTCATGATTTAGCAGTTAGGTAACTTCATCTCCTTGGGCATTTTCAAGTACCTCTGTTACTTGCATCATACTAAAAAAAACTTTAAGCTTATAGCATCTTACATCCCACACATCTGTATGTAAGAAGCAATATCTGATGGTGTCCTTAGTAACAGTTTCCCACAATCAGTTCCAGGTATGACTACCTCATATGTGAACTCCACACGTAAAACTGGCGGACTTTTTAACCCGCTAGTTACATATATGTAACATAAGTTTTATATGGGTTTCAGCCAATGTTAGTACACCAATGCCCACTGTTACACATTTGTACAAGCCATGCAGCACATTCTATGAGGAATAATTGGAACTACTGTAGAGATATAATCTTTGACCATGTCTGTAGCTTCTTAGGTGCTCCAGGGCAGAAGTTGGTTGCTATCATGTCACGCAAGGTATGTGGGATCCTCTGTTTGTGTGGATAATATGTTTTTAATCAGTATATATTAAATATTTTCTCTTTAAGTAAGTACTAGTGGACCAGTTATTTTTATTCCTTTGGTTCTGCTTATTGAAATACTCTAGGAATGTTGAAATGAACTCATGTTACATTTGTGTAACAGTGGACATTTAGGGCTGTATTTATGGATGTTCATATTGTGACGTTTAGGCATTTTCTTTTACTTCCAGTTAACGACTGATGACATTCTTGAGGTTCTAAATAATCCCGATGAAAGTGATTTTTCTGAACTTGATGATGAGGATGATGATGAAATTCTGACTAATGGTAGCACGTATCATGACAGTGGAGAAAATTCTACTCCAGAGGTGTTGAAAGAGTTGGCTGTTTTTGATTCAGTAAATCCTGAGGATGTTCCACAAGATACAGAGTTGTATTGGATCGATGGTGACTTTACTCCAGAAATTCATCCATATGTGCAGCTTCCAGAAGATGAACCTGAAGAAGTGCTCACCCCTTTGCAGTTCTTCAGATCTCTTGTGACATGTGAAATGCTGGAACTGTGTGTTTGACAAACTAATATTTACAGTATTCAGAAATTGAGTATAACTACTGACATTACCCTAGCTGACTGGAGCATCTTTTGGGTATTTATTTGAGAATGGGCTTGGCTCAAATGCCTAGTGTGCCTTGTTATTGGGAAAAACACATGGCGTATAATCTGGTTTCTGATATAATGGCTCGAAGTTGCTTTCAGAAACAAGTATCTCTATTGCATTTCCAGGACAATCTTATTGTTACTGAACTAACACAGAAAGAAGATAACGTATGGAAAATTCGACCTTGGCTTACTTTATTCTCACACTTACTTTGTTCTCAAAAGCTTGCCTGAGAAAACTGCCCAGGAGACTCAGTGTGTTGACGAAATAATAATCCCTTTCAAAGTATTCAGTGGTCTTCGACAATATATACAAAATACACCAAGAAGATAGGGATTCAAAAAGTGGGCTCCTCAGGATATTTGTATGATTCTGACATTTACCAAGACGCAGCTCCTTAGGCAACAAAGCATGTATCTGCAAAAAGTCTTGGTTTCAAAGTTGTGACTAAGCTAACTGCAGCACTGGAAGACAGTCCCTTTTTTAGGGTTTATGCAGACAATTTCTTCACATCGTATCATGTTGTGAGATACTACTGAAGAGGGGTATTTATTATACAGGCACAATAAGAGCTGAAAGATTCAAGCAATATACTCTTTCCGATGAAAAGCAGATGAAAGCGCAAGGACACAGTACTATAGCTTCATAAGTTGACACAACGGACAAGTTCATCATTGTGAAATGGTACGATAACAAATGTGTTACACTTTTATCTTCGCTAACAAAAAAAATGGTTCAAATGGCTCTGAGCACTATGGGACTCAACTGCTGAGGTCATAAGTCCCATAGAACTTAGAACTACTTAAACCTAACTAACCTAAGGACAACACACACATCCATGCCCGAGGCAGGATTTGAACCTGCGACCGTAGCGGTCGCGCGGTTCCAGACTGTAGCGCCAGAACCACTCGGCCACCAGCGGCCGGCTCTTCGCTAACAGGTGTAGAGCGAAAGGACATGGCAAAAAGATAGGATAGGACTAAGAAAGAACATATTCTTGTCCCAAGATCATCCACTGTTCAAATGTACAATTGTAACATTGGAGGAGTAGATCTTCATGATATGTTGACATTGCTATACAAAAGTCCCATAAAATCCATATTATGGTATTTGTATATCTTTTGGCATACAATAACAATAGCTGTTGTCAATAGCTTGCTGAAATATAGAGAAGACTGCAAGGCTCTGTCTGAAAAACATGTTTATTTCAGGTAGTTTCAAGCTAATGTTGCAAGTGCATTGATATTTGCTGGACAAAGAAAATTCAATAGGGGACGTCAAAGTACTGAAGATAAGTCCAGAAAATTCAAGAATCCTGTTACTACAATAACACCAGTGCTAGAATGCCAAAAGGACAAAATTGTCCACTTTCATCAGTGGAATAACACACAAGGAAGGTGCAAAATTTGGAAGAAACAGAATACTTTTGTCCAATACGAAAAATGCAAAGTTTTTCTGTACTTCAACAAAGACAGAAACTGCTTCAGAAGATTCCACTACTAAAAGAAATGTATGTAAGTATGTTTCTTGTTACATTATTGTATGAGATTTTGTAATAAACTAATTCAGAATTCAAAACTGTGATTATACATTTTTCTTACCCATGCCGATATCATTACTTTGAATCCCAATGTTATATATGTGTAACACATTGTAAAAAAGGACTCAAAAATGAAAAAATGCTAAAAGTTGTACATTTGTCCACCAACATATTGGTAACTGTAAATAATACTCTGGTAAGAACAACCTACAATTAATATTAACTGTTGTGGATCCTAGAGGATTAAGGCAAAACACAAATTACCTCATGAAAGATGACTTACAAAATTTCACAAATTAGGATTAAGTGATTAATTTTTGCAGGTGATGTAGCTATAATGAAATACTCTCTGTGAGAAGTTGCATAAATATTCAGTCAGATCTTGATAAGACTTCAAAGTGGTGCAAAGATTGGCAACTTCCTTTAAATGTTCAAAAACGCACAACTTGTGCACTTCACAACATGAAAAATTGTGGTATCCTATGACAGCAATATCAATGGCTCACTACTAGAGAAGATTAGAAATATTACAGTAGCTCAAAGGAATTCAAACAATCTTTCTTCCCACACACAATATGTGAATGGTACAGGAAGAAACTCTAATAACTGGTACAATGGGGTGTACCCACTGCCATGCACTTCATAGTGGTTTTCTGAATATAGATGTAGATATTCTTCAGCCCCGTCTGTATCTTTCCCACAGGGATACTGAAGACAAGATTCCACTGATTACAGTACACACAGAGACATTTAAGCTTTCTTCCCCCACTTCATAGGCAATTAAAAATGCCTTTGCTAATTAACCTCTGTCATGCCATTCACAATGGTTTGTAGAGAATTTATGTATGCAGATGAATCACAGAATCAAACATTAGTTGGTTGTGTATAATGCAGATTGAGAATTAACAGAAGAAAATGTGTGTCTACTTTGTTTTTCGTTAGTCAAGTTCCACACAAAAAAATAGTCTGTCAATCACTTTTTGGTATTGATACAGAAGAATAATCTCTTTATCCACAAATAATTTATTCACAATATTTTATTGTCTATTTCTTCAAATAACCATCTAGGTATAAACATTTGAATATTGTTCATCTGCAGCTAGGAGTAGCATAGAAGATTGGAGAAGACAAGAATAAAGCAATTCTGTTTGACATTATATGATGGAAGGATGAAAAGGAAACCCAACAGCAGTTCAGATGCACAAGAGTAAGAAGTATAATATTATGAAATGATGTTTTGCACAGCACAAAAACACACATATTTATCACAACTAGGAGACCAGAAGATGGCAAAGCAGATTAGGCTGAGTGGAAAGCAACAGAAATCTGAAGAAAGTGGTAAAATTCACGACGGGAATGCTGTTCAGCAGAGTGTAAAATTATAAAGAAATTAGTGAATGAGAGTATAAAGTGTGAGCCATCAAAAACATAATCTGAAGCAAAGAAACATCCCTAAAGACTGATATACTACCATACTACACTTAAGTATTGACATATGCAGTAGAAACATGGCTGATGGAGGGAAGGAAGGAGTTAAATACAAGCAAGTGAAAATAAATTTCTGGGGAACAGCACACAAGACGCAACTGTGGACAGAATACGAAACAACTATCATGAAAACATTATACGAAGAACACTTGCAAAGAAAGATAAAAGGTAAGACTGGGCTGATGTGGGCACATAAAGAAACCCTGAGCACATACAGGATACCGAAGCTTGTGATTGATGTGAACCATGAAGGCAGACAGCCAACACCCGAATGGTTGAAGGGAGTGTAGGAAGCAGTGCATAAGTGAGACACATTGGACAAAAATGGACTCAGAGATGGTAGGAGGATAGAAGAAATTAACTAGGCATTTGTTACAAAAACATCCTATAAAAGACTAGAAAATTTTAGAGATGATGATACACCATCATACATTCTATAGTGTATACAAATTTCACCAGCATTAAGCCCAGAACAAAATTAAAGTCAGCTTTAATGTAACTTAGACATCGATTCCCTCACTTTGTTACTTTTATTGGTTATCTATCAGTGAGCTTCAAATACACTGTAATTACCTGTTCCGCTAGCAATAATGGGCTTCGATGAGGTCTTCAAAATAGCCTGTTGGTTCTGACCAATGACCTCATCAAACTGGTGGGCATAAGCGACTCACTGAAATCAAATATGCAAAACATATGCACTGGAGGGAAGGTGATATTCTTTTATAGGAACACTACTGAGAAAATTTAGAGAAGCGGCATTTCAACTTGACTGCAAAAACATTCTACTGCGGCCAATATAAATTTCATATAAGAGCAACATAAATGATATAAGACACATTATGGCTCATATTGAGGCTTATAGACAATCTTTTTTCCCCTCACTCTATCCACCAGTGGAATAAGAAACAAAATGAGTGGTAGTGGTACATGGACCCCTTGCCATGCACTGTATGGTGGCTTGCAGAGCATGTATGTAAGGTGTAGATGACAAGAATCATAGATATTCTCATGGCATAACTTTCATTGGTTTCACCAACTCTCAAAAAAAATTGTTTTCTTTCAACTGAACCTACACCCTTGGCTATGCTACAGATTAGTATGTCCCCACGGCAAAGATTTTGTATTTACATTCATTGGCTTTGCAAATACAGAACAAAACTATCACAATTCAACCTGACATACAAAATGTCGCCAAAACGTACACTGAAAAAAAATTACAGATACAAAACAAATACTGTCAATGTTCTATCCTTTTTCCGTCTGGATGTGTATGATGCCACAAACCACAGCAGCATTGCATCACAAGTCAAAGCTGACATTTGGTATCAGTAGGTTCAATTGACCCATTACAGAGTAGCCTGCAGTTACGGTTCGGATTAAAATGTTAATTTACCATTAAAACACGTCATCTTAACCAAAACTGCATTACAGCAAACAAGATTTTTAGAGTTTTTGTTGTAGCTTGCTTTAAAAAATGCAATTAGATAAATGACACCAACTATTACTCGCAGAGACATATGATAAAAGTCCATAACTGCACGATCATGGAATATGAGGTGATGGCACAGCCACTCTGCTAGTTAATACTGTACCATCATGAGAAATAAATCACACTGTACAGTTTCAAAATGTTGGGAAATTGTTCACAGCGCAACATGAAGACTCTCAAAAATGATGCACAACAGACACAGTAATTTCTTTCAGAACTGATGACAATTGTGCATTTTAGCACAAGTTATCTGTGTTGTGACCAACATTACAAAACCATTTATTAGTAACAATGATCCCTCACAATCAAGACTCTAAACACACTTAAAGGTGACTGATGGATGGTAGATCATAATGCTGCCATGGCATATGATACAGCTTTTAAAAATGTACTAAGAAAGAGAAATGTTTCACAGATGTCAAAATAAACAATTACAAGTATAGAGTACCCACTTCATTTTACACAGTCTCAGTCCCATGTCACACTTCTATTGATAATCACTGAACAGCAGTCATCATTTCTAAATCTGTTTGCAGTCAGAGCATTTCTATATAGGCGTCCTTTAACTAGTGAACCCGGCAACAGCAATGACATAAGAACGGATCTATTTTTTTAAGGCAACAAAAAAACAATCCAGCATAATGACCCTTACAATTAATGACAGATAAAAAGGCTGGCAACAAATCACCTGGATGCAATCTGAAGTCTTCACTGAATTTAGCTTGTATGCCAATATATGTTTTTTAATTCTGCGAAGTAACACGGCTTACCTTTCTTTTCGACAGCGACAGCAGAAGCAGAAGGTACAGAAACAGGCGCCACAGAGACAACAGGAACTGACTGCGGAATGGAATCAAGTCGCATCTTCTTTGATACTCGCGCACTGGACCGTATCTGCAGACCTGTGGGTGTTCCATCAGACTCCTGGCTAAGTGTAACGGAGCCCAGCTGTTCAGTTTCTTCGGTTGGGTAGTCACCCTCAGAACTCTTCTCGGTGGGAGTGGCAGCGTTTGGCGAAGCACTACAGTCTCTATCATATTTTTCGAGTTGTTCACACACATCCATACCTAGAAATTTAGGGCAATAGCAGCAACACGCAGAATGCAATGAATTCTAAATTAGGAACTTTCAACATAACTACAGAGCCGTAGATGAACGACCTGAAGAATATCTTCGAATCCTACAAATGTTTACAAGATTATAGCTATTTGACAATACAATAGTCAGTTGAAAAATGAAACTACGGCTTTCATATTTTTCGAGTAACACATATTACTAATTCGCGTATTAAAATCAAATTCACAAAAATTCACGAAGCTACTGACTGCCAAAACAAATTCCTTGCAAATGGCGGGTCTGTAATTACACTCGCTTATATATTACAGTTTATCTCCTTTTTCCTGACTTAAAGTAGAAAATCTTACCTTGCTGGCAGTTACGCACATTCGTACAACGATGACTAACACACAACACTCCTCTGTAAACGGCGAAAACAAACTTTTACAAGGGCTACATCATGTCAATATCCCCTTGTTCATCAGTACGGGAAAAATCATAGTCCCTCTCAAAAACAGTGGACAGCTGCCAACGTCATGGTGCAAATGTCCCAAATTTTGAAGCTCACATTACAAGAAAAATCTATTTTCCGTATGCTCAAAAAAGAGCCCACCACTTCTTTACCACAAAGTAAACAATGCAAAACTCGAAACCTGTTAGGGTTCCCTTTGACACCGCAGTATAACTGTAGGTTAAACCAAAGTTGACAGCAGTGATATAAATTGCTGTCATTTTCCTCCTCCCATCGCTATCATCTCAACAGAAGAGTCAATAAAAAATGCACGAAAAATATTTTGGAACTATTTCGCAACGACTGAAGAGTGGAATCCGCCCCCAGGAGAGCGCGCGTCTTAAAATAAGTATTTATAATGACTCTGATTGCGAAATCTTCGTCCAGTCCCTTGTTGCGTGCTGATGCTGTCGGCAAATTTTCATCTAAATCCCAAATAAAACTATAGTTTCCTCTTTATTTTTAAGAAATATATAAGAATAAATATATTAATATTCAAACGATGTAAGATGCGTAGACTGAGCGCAAGATAAATTTATCAAAACGTACCGCGAGTACGCTAGAGTCAATGATAAATACAGCTCATGATCCTCGGACTCAATATAATCGAATGTTGGTGGTAATATTTAATAACGCGATCTGGGCAAAGAACAAGACGTTAAAAGATATCAACAATTACATGTAGCATGTAAAACGACAGCGACTGATGTTATTCATGAGTTTATGATAACGATGAAACTGTGAGCGGCAGTATTTGAAACAGCAGTTGCTGTGATGAAAAGCACAGTTGAAAGCCCAGACCAAATGGAGACATGAACGAGGAAATTTGGGAAAAGCAGAAATAAAGAAAGTATAGTTTTACCATACATAAAGAATGTTTGAAAATAACAAGTTATTCAATGTCAGAATTCAATTTCAGTCAGTCATGCTGATCCTGAACCTGATTCTCAAGGCCACACCTTGGTGCAAGAGGCAGGGAGGGGGGGGGGGGGGGGGTGACACCCCCCCCCCCCGAAGCTCACAGATTTCAGGGAAAGGGAAGAAAATATAACGCAGTCACTTTTTCATAAAGAATGTTTGAAAATAACAAGTTATTCAATGTCAGAATTCAATTTCAGTCAGTCATGCTGATCCTGAACCTGATTCTCAAGGCCACACCTAGGTGCAAGACGCAGGGAGGGGGGGGTGACACCCCCCCCCTGCAGTTCGCAGATTTTGGCCCCCCCCCCCCTCCCCCCGAAGCTCACAGATTTCAGGGAAAGGGAAGAAAATATAACACAGTCACTTTTTCATCAAGAATATGATTTAAAAGTTGGTATTACGCAGGTTTTTAACAATGGCTAGTTGCAAGTCGCCATTCGCTTTCCAAAATAATAAAAATACTCTATACATTAACCTTTCAAACTATCACATGGGTACCCCTGCTGTTTGCTTTATTTTTTACAGATGCAAAAATTATCCTAAATAATAACACACCAAGAAAGCTTTCACATTAAATAAATGACACTTTCAAATGATTCATTTATTTAATTATGTATCATGTTCCATAGAGCCCATCAAAAAGGAAAACCTTCCAGTGTATGGAACAGGATACATTACAATTTTCTGGACTTATCTGTACTTGCTATAGATCTTTTTTGCTGAAAAATGATTATTAATGCTAATTCACTATCCAGATATAAGGTATACTACTATTTTCTATGTAGTTCCAAACATAATACCCACATCTCTATTACTAAAAACCTTTGAAGACTTTTATTTTCAAATTGTAAACAACATTCCCGCATATGAAAAAATTAGACAATAGATCACTTTATTTATGAAGTGAGAATTGTAGGCAATCTAATAAAAGCATAATACATTCTTGCATGTTCAGAGATAAAGTCTAAGAAGCTGCATTGCATTAAATGCTGCATAAGATCCAATGATTTCATCCTTGTGTGTATCCAGGCTTTAGAGTGTAAAGGTTGACATAAGATTCAAAAAGAGAGGAACAATGTAATTTTGCAGACAGTCATTGATTTGACTATATCTCTGTGAAGGATATTGTACCTGCATTCCCATAAGAAAATCATCTACCATTCATTCATTGGCCCCTTCTTGCTGCTTGTTTTGTTTTTATGCAGGGTGAACTCCAATTCTATCAAAAACGTTTCAGAAGTTTTCCATGGATATTTTCTGACAATATTGGCATAAGTGAGCTTTGTAACCACACAGTAATAACATAGTTATGTTTCATTTGATTTTTTACCGCAAATACTCTTGTTTCAATGGCAATACCCTTACAACAGTGAAAAAGACTGTAAAATGCAATCACCAAAATGTACAACACAAAACACAGAGCGATGTAATGAAATTCACATACACTTTCATCACTGTGTGTTCAATTTGTTCTGATAGTGTACAGTGCACTATGTAACAAATGCAGAACTCTTCCCTTACAGGTATTATTCAAACTGTTGACCAATGTGATCATGACAGAGTGTAAGGCAATGGACCTTTAACTGTATTACATGCTGTGACTGTGACTATCCTGTCAACCAAAGTCTCATAAACTTGACTCTTCCAATGCCTTATAAGAAGCCCATTGATGTCACGTCTGATGACAGAGCTGACCATGGAATAGGACCACCCTGACCAATCCATTGTTATACAAAATGAACATCAATATGGATCCTAACACAGAGTAAAAAGTGTGTTGGTGTCTCATCATGTTGAAACAAAAACTGAAGAATTCTCAGTGAAACATTTTCTAGGAACTGTGAGAGAAAATGTTGAAGAAATGTTCATACACAACTCTGTTCAGTTTATGGGAAGTACATAAGGTCCAATCAAATTATGCAGTCATTGATAATACCACTCCACATTCACAACAACCTTTAATTGACAAGATCAACATACCAGTACATGTTGGTTTTCACCACAATTTGTACTGTTGAAGATGCTTGTAAAAATGATCTTTTGTATAGAGAATGTGAAAGCAAAATTTTTTTTGTTTTCTGCACAATGCTGTAGGAAGCTATTTGCTAACTCCATTCGACATGAAAAGCCTGTTGACTCCAGTCAATGCACCTTCTGTGAATGACACATGTGCAACATTTGTTAGTGTAAGATTCTAAAGATGGTTTTTTAATTTGTGTTCAGAGCTTGTGCACTGTGCTGAATACTGATGGCTTGATTCTCACAAATCACCTATAACATATTCTCTTCCATATGAGGTGTTCTAACATACCTCACATAGCCATAATCTTCCATTCCAAAATTGAAGGATCTGGCTTCTCATCAGTTTCTATAATTCTAAATCCAGTCACAAATTTTGCTTCAAGACAAAGTGTCAGCACTTCTGAAAAGCAATGAGGCTCATATAATACTAGGTGCAGAAAGCTGCATAAAACCCAAGGTGACAGCAGTGAGATTTTTGCAGGACATTTAAGAGTGTATAGGCTGCTGTGCAGCGAGCTACGTTAATTTAAGTATTAACTGTATTTTTCTTACTTCTCACTTCTTCTTCCGTGTGTTTTTGCTTTTAGGAAGCTTTAATTGTCGAGTGCTAGTAATAGTGTTCCATAGAATTTGTATTTGTTATGTCCCTTTAGTCAGCCATAGTGCCAGTAGTGTCAGTGTCATCTAACTGCCGTCTGCTGTGCAGCGAGCTACGTTAATTTAAGTAGTAACTGTATTTTTCTTACTTGTCACTTCTTCTTCCGTGTGTTTCTGCTTTTAGAAAACTTTAATTGTCGAGTGCTAGTAATAGTGTTCCATAGATTTTGTGTTTTTAATACAGTCCCTTTCGTCAGCCGCAGTGCCGGTAGTGCTAGTGTTTGTTTTGAATACAGTCCAGAGACAAGTATTGCTATTTTCATTGTTTTCTACAAGAAGTGTCTAGTAACCACAGTTTAGTCAACTATCAGCTGCCTTTAGTGAATTAGCAGTCTCTTTAAAAGCTGATTAACTCTCTACAGTAAATTGATTTCTTAGGATGGATAGGATGTGTGACTGCTGTGTACGGACGCAGGAGCAGCTGGCCACTGTTCGCGAACAGCTGAGCGTGTTGATGACTGCGGTCAGCCGTCTTCAGGCTGCTGCCTCGAAGTGTAGCAGCAGTGGGGAGTCTGGTGTGTCGCATTGTATATCCCAGGTGTTACATGCTTCACCCACTGTCCCTGCTGTCGAGACATCTTTGCGGGTACCGGGTGCGGTTGGGCCACACTCTCCCCAAGGGAAGTGGCAGGTTCAGCGCGCACGAGGCGAAGGGTCAATATGGAGGCTGGCCGTGTGGCATCGCCCGCTCCGCCTGTGAATGGACATGTGGCCGCTCCTTCAGCAAGGTCCAAGCAGGCACACGGGGAGAGGGGTTTATTAGTGATAGGGAGCTCCAACGTTAGGCGGGTGGTGGAGCTCCTTAGGGAAATAGCGGAAAGGTCGGGGAAGAAGGCCAGTGTTCACTCTGTCTGCTTGCCGGGGGGTCTCATCTGAGATGTGGAGGAGGCCCTGCCAGCGGCGATAGAGAGCAATGGGAGCACCCGACTGCAAATTGTTGCTCATGTCGGCACCAATGACTCCTGCCATCTGGGTTCAGAGGTCATCCTCAGTTCATACAGGCGGTTGGCGGAGTTGGTGAAGGTGGAAAGCCTCACTCGCAGGGTGGAATCTGAGCTAACCATTTGTAGTATTGTTCCCAGAACCAATTGCGGTCCTCTGGTTTGGAGCCGAGTGGAAGGCTTAAACCAGAGGCTCAGACGATTATGCGGAGATCTGGGGTGCAAATTTCTTGACCTCCGCTATCGGGTGGAGAAATGTAGGGTCCCCCTGAATAGGTCAGGCGTGCACTACACGCCGGAAGTGGCTACAACGGTAGTGGAGTACGTGTGGAGTGCACATGTGGGTTTTTTAGGTTAGAGAATTCCCTCCCTAGGCCCGACAAGACGCCTCATGCGACGCGGCAAGGTAGGAGTAGGCAAAATGCAACAGGGAATAACAATATTAATCTGCTAATAGTAAACTGCAGGAGCGTCTATAGAAAGGTCCCAGAACTGCTCTCATTAATAAATGGTCACAATGCCCACATAGTACTAGGGACAGAAAGTTGGCTGAAACCAGATGTAAACAGTAATGAAATTCTAAACTCAGATTGGAATGTATACTGCAGGGACAGGCTGGACAATGAAGGGAGAGGCATGTTTATAGTGATAAGAAGTGCAATAGTATCGAAGGAAATTTACGGAGATCCGAAATGTGAAATAATTTGGGTGAAGGTCACGGTTAAAGCAGGCTCAGGCATGGTAATTGGATGTCTCTATAGGCCCCCTGGCTCAGCAGCTGTTGTGGCTGAGCACCTGAAGGATAATTTGGAAAATATTTCAAGTAGATTTCCCCACCATGTTATAGTTCTGGGTGGAGATTTTAATTTGCCGGATATAGACTGGGAGACTCAAATGTTCATAATGGGTGGCAGGGACAAAGAATCCAGTGAAATTTTTTTAAGTGCTTTATCTGAAAACTACCTTGAGCAGTTAAACAGAGAACCGACTCGTGGCAAAAACATATTAGACCTTCTGGTGACAAACAGACCCGAACTATTTGAAACAGTTAACGCAGAACAGGGAATCAGCGATCATAAAGCGGTTACTGCATCGATGATTTCAGCCGTAAATAGAAATATTAAAAAAGGTAGGAAGATTTTTGTGTTAGATGAGTATGTGCCAAGCAAGATCATAAGAGATGGAAAAGAGCCACCGTGGTACAACAACCGAGTTAGAAAACTGCTGCGGAATCAAAGGGAACTTCACAGCAAACATAAACATAGCCAAAGCCTTGCAGACAAACAAAAATTATGCGAAGCGAAATGTAGTGTGAGGAGGGCTATGCGAGAGGCGTTCAATGAATTCGAAAGTAAAGTTCTATGTACTGACTTGGCAGAAAATCCTAAGAAATTTTGGTCTTTTGTCAAAGCAGCAGGTGGATCAAAACAAAATGTCCAGACACTCTGTGACCAAAATAGTACTGAAACAGAGGATGACAGACTATAGACCGAAATACTAAATGTTTTTTTCCAAAGCTGTTTCACAGAGGAAGACTGCACTGTAGTTCCTTCTCTGGATTGTCGTACAGATGACAAAATGATAGATATTGAAATAGACGACAGAGGGATAGAGAAACAATTAAAATCGCTCAAAAGAGGAAAGGCCGCTGGACCTGATGGGATACCAGTTCGATTTTACACAGGGTATGCGAAGGAACTTGCCCCCCTTCTTGCAGCAGTGTACCGTAGGTCTCAAGAAGAGCATAGCGTACCAAAGGATTGGAAAAGGGCACAGGTAATCCCCATTTTCATGAAGGGACGTCGTACAGATGTGCAGAACTATAGACCTATATCTCTAACGTCTATCAGTTGTAGAACATGTATTATGTTTGAGTATAATGACTTTTCTGGAGACTAGAAATCTACTCTGTAGGAATCAGCATGGGTTTCAAAAAAGACGATCGTGTGAAACCCAGCTCGCGCTATTCGTCCACAAGACTCAGAGGGCCATAGACACGGGTTCCCAGGTAGATGCCATGTTTATTGACTTCCGCAAGATGTTCGATACAGTTCCCCACAGTCCTTTAATGAACAAAGTAAGAGCATATAGACTATCAGACCAATTGTGTGATTGGATTGAAGAGTTCCTAGATAACAGAAAGCAGCATGTCATTCTCAATGGATAGAAGTCTTCCGAAGTAAGAGTGATTTCATGTGTGCCGCAGGGGAGTGTCGTAGAACCGTTGCTATTCACAATATACACAAATGACCTTGTGGATGACATCGGAAGTTCACTGAGGCTTTTTGCGGATGATGCTGTGGTATATCGAGAGGTTGTAACAATGGAAAATTGTACTGAAATGCAGGAGGATCTGCAGCAAATTGATGCATGGTGCAGGGAATGGCAATTGAATCTCAATGTAGACAAGTGTAATGTTCTGCGAATACATAGAAAGAAAGATCCCTAATCATTTAGCTACAATATAGCAAGTCAGCAACTGGAAGCAGTTAATTCCATAAATTATCTGGGAGTATGCATTAGGAGTGATTTAAAATGGAATGATCATATAAAGTTGATCGTCGGTAAAGCAGATGCCAGACTGAGATTCATTGGAAGAATCCTAAGGAAATGCAATCCGAAAACAAAGGAAGTAGGTTACAGTACACTTGTTCAGCCACTGCTTGAATACTGCTCAGCAGTGTGGGATCCATACCAGATAGGATTGATAGAAGAGATAGAGAAGATCCAACAGAGCATGCTTCATTACAGGATCATTTAGTAATCGCAAAAGCGTTATGGAGATGATAGATAAACTCCAGTGTAAGACTCTACAGGAGAGACACTCAGTAGCTCGGTACGGGCTTTTGTTGAAGTTTCGAGAACATACCTTCACCGAGGAGTCAAGCAGTATATTGCTCCCTCCTACGTATATCTCACGAAGAGACCATGAGGATAAAATCAGGGAGATTAGAGCCCACATAGAGGCATACCAACAATCCTTCTTTCCACAAACAATACAAGACTGGAATAGAAGGGAGAACCGATAGAGGTACTTAAGGTACCCTCCGCCACACACCGTCAGGTGGCTTGCAGAGTATGGATGTAGATGTAGAAATTGAGGTAGTGTATTTGTTGCAGTAGATAAATAACTCGAATCCAGAAGATGGAAATTGAAACTGCATGAAGGATTGTGAGGGCAAGGCTCAGTATCAGGGGTGGACATAAAACTATGATTGGATCCTTTATTGGCTCACCTCCTAATGAAACCAAAAACTTAAGACAGTAACACAGTTCACTAGTACATAAGTCCCCCTGTAAATAATGTTGCACTAAATACAATGATGTTACAATTCAAAAACTAAAAAATAAAAAGTCAGAAGGCTTAGATGAAGTACCAATGTGTGTACGGAAACAATGCATAGGTATTATACATGACCCCTTAACAAATATAATAAATGAATCCTTCACATCAGGGACATTTCCAGAGCAGTTACAACAGGCAAGAGCTGTACCTTTGCTTAAGAAAGGTAATGCAGAAGACATAGAAAATTACCGGCTCATTTCCCTGCTGTCAGCATTCTCAAAAATAATACATTACTGGCCATTAAAATTGCTACACCATGAAGATGATGTGTTACAGATGCAAAATTTAACCAACAGGCAGAAAATGCTGTGATATGCAAATGATTAGTTTTTCAGAGCATTCACACTTGGTTGGCACCGGTGGCGACACCTACAACATGCTGACATGACGAAAGTTTCCAACTGATTTCTCATACACAAACATCAGTTGACCAGTGTTGCCTGGTGAAACGTTGTTGTGATGCCTCATGTATGGAGGAGAAAAGCATACCATCACATTTCTGACTTTGATAAAGGTTGGATTGTAGCCTATCGCAATTGCGGTTTATCATATTGTGACATTGCTGCTCGTGTTTGTCGAGATCCAATGACTGTAACCAGAATATGGAATCGGTGGATTCAGGAGGGTAATACGGAATGCCGTGCTGGATCCCAATGGCCTCATATCACTAGCAATCGAGATGACAGGCATTTTATCCGCGTGGCTGTAACAGATCGTGCAGCTATGTCTCAATCCCTGAGTCAACAGATGGGGATGTTTGCAAGACAACCACCATCTGCACAAACAGTTCAACGAGGTTTGCAGCAGCATGGACTATCAGCTCGGAGACCATGGCTGCGGTTACCCTTGACGCTGCATCACAGACAGGAGTGCCTGTGATGGTGTACTCAATGACGAATGTGGGTGCACGAATGGCAAAACTTCATTTTTTCGGATGAATCCAGGTTCTGTTTACGGCATCATGATGGTCGCATCCGTGTTTGGCGCCATCGCAGTGAACGCACATTGGAAGCGTGCATTCGTCATTGGCATACTGGCGTATCACCTGGCTTGATGGTATGGGGTGTCATTGGTTACACGTCTCGGTCACCACTTGTTCCCATTGACGGCACTTCGAACAGTGGGCGTTACATTTCAGATGAGTTACGACCCGTGGCTGTACCCTTCATTCGATCCCTGAGAAACCCTGCATTTCAGCAGCATAATGCACGACCACATATTGCAGGTTCTGTACGAGCCTTTCTGGATACAGAAAATGTTTGACTGCTGCCCTGGCTAGAACATTCTCCAGTTGTTGTTGTTGTTGTTGTTGTTGTTGTTGTGGTCTTCAGTCCTGAGACTGGTTTGATGCAGCTCTCAATGCTACTCTATCCTGTGCAAGCTTCTTCATCTCCCAGTACCTACTGCAGCCTACATCCTTCTGAATCTGCTTAGTGTATTCATCTCTTGGTCTCCTTCTACGATTTTTATCCTCCACACTGCCCTCCAATACTAAATTGGTGATCCCTCGATGTCTCAGAACATGTCCTACCAACCGATCCCTTCTTCTAGTCAAGTTGTGCCACAAGCTCCTCTTCTCCCCAATTCTATTCAATACCTCCTCATTAGTTATGTGATCTAGCCATTTAATCTTCAGCATTCTTCTGTAGCACCACATTTTGAAAGCTTCTATTCTCTTCTTGTCTAAACTATTTATCGTCCACGTTTCACTTCCATACATGGCTACACTCCATACAAATACTTTCAGAATCAACTTCCTGACATTTAAATCTATACTCGATGTAAACAAATTTATCTTCTTCAAAAACGCTTTCCTTGCCATTGCCAGTCTACATTTTATATCTTCTTTACTTCGACCATTGTCAGTTATTTTGCTCCCCAAATAGCAAAACTCCTTTACTACTTTAAGTGTCTCATTTCCTAATATAATTCCCTCAGCATCACCCGACTTAATTCGACTACATTCCATTATCCTCGTTTTGCTTTTGTTGATGTTCATCTTATACCCTCCTTTCAAGACACTGTCCATTCCGTTCAGCTGCTCTTCCAAGTCCTTTGCTGTCTCTGACAGAATTACAAAGTCATTGGCGAACCTCAAAATTTTTATTTCTTCTCCATGGATTTTAATACCTACTCTGAACTTTTCTTTTGTTTCCTGTTTCCTTTATTGCTTGCTCAATATACAGATTGAATAACACCGGGATTAGGCTACAACCCTGTCTCACTCCCTTCCCAACCACTGCTTCCCTTTCATGCCCCTCGACTCTTATAACTGCCATCTGCTTTCTGTACAAATTGTAAATAGCCTTTCGCTCCCTGTATTTTACCCCTGCCACCTTCAGAATTTGAAAGAGAGTATTCCAGTCAACATTGTCAAAAGCTTTCTCTAAGTCTACAAATACTAGAAACATAGGTTTGCCTTTCCTTAATCTTTCTTCTAAGATAAGTCGTAGGGTCAGTATTGCCTCATGTGTTCCAACATTTCTACGGAATCCAAACTGATCTTCCCCGAGGTCGGCTTCTACCAGTTTTTCCATTCGTCTGTAAAGAATTCACATTAGTATTTTGCAGCTGTGACTTATTAAACTGATAGTTCGGTAATTTTCACATCTGTCAACACCTGCTTTCTTTGGGATTGGAATTATTATATTCTTCTTGAAGTCTGAGGGCATTTCGCCTGTCTCATACATCTTGCTCACCAGATGGTAGAGTTTTGTCAGGACTGGCTCTCAAAAGGCTGTCAGTAGTTCTAATGGAATGTTATCTACCCCGGGGGCCTTGTTTCGACTCAGGTCTATCAATGCTCTGTCAAACTCTTCACGCAGTATCACATCTCCCATTTCATCCTCCTCTACATCCTCTTCCATTTCCATAATATTGTCCTCAAGTACATCGCCCTTGTATGGACCCTCTATATACTCCTTCCACCTTTCTGCTTTCCCTTCTGTGCTTAGGACTGGGTTTCCATCAAAGCTCTTGATATTCATGCAAGTGGTTCTCCTTTCTCCAAAGGTCTCTTTAATTTTCCTGTAAGCAGTATCTATTTTACCACTAGTGAGATAAGCATCTACATTCTTACATTTGTCCTCTAGCCATCCCTGCTTAGCCATTTTGCACTTTCTGTCGATCTCATTTTTTAGACGTTTGTATTCCCTTTTGCCTGCTTCATTTACTGCATTTTTATATTTTCTCCTTTCATCAATTAAATTCAATATTTCTTCTGTTACCCAAGGGTTTCTACTAGCCCTCGTCTTTTTACCTATTTGATCCTCTGCTGCCTTCACTATTTCATCCCTCAGAGCTACCCATTCTTCTTCTACTTTATTTCTTTACCCCATTCCTGTCAATTGTTCCCTTGTGCTCTCCCTGAAACTCTGTACAACCTCTGGTTCTTTCAGTTTATCCAGGTCCCATCTCCTTAAATTCCCACCTTTTTGCAGTTTCTTCAGTTTTAATCTACAGTTCATAACCAATAGATTGTGGTCAGAGTCCACATCTGCCCCTGGAAGTGTCTTACAATTTAAAACCTGGTTCCTAAATCTCTGTCTTACCATTATACAGGGTTATTACAATGACTGAAACGATTTCACAGCTCTACAATAACTGTATTATTTGAGATATTTTCACAATGTTTTGCACACACATACAAAAACTCAAAAAGTTTTGTTAGGCATTCACAAATGTTCGATATGTGCCCCTTTAGTGATTCGGCAGACATCAAGCCGATAATCAAGTTCCTCCCACACTCGGCGCAGCATGTCCCCATCAATGAGTTCAAAAGCATCGTTGATGCGAGCTCGCAGTTCTGGCACGTTTCTTGGTAGAGGAGGTTTAAACACTGAATCTTTCACATAACCCCACAGAAAGAAATCGCATGGGGTTACGTTGGGAGAGCGTGGAGGCCATGACATGAATTGCTGATCATTATCTCCACCACGACCGATCCATCGGTTTTCCAATCTCCTGTTTAAGAAATGCCGAACATCATGATGGAAGTGCGGTGGAGCACCATCCTATTGAAAGATGAAGTCGGCGCTGTCGGTCTCCAGTTGTGGCATGAGCCAATTTTCCAGCATGTCCACATACACGTGTCCTGGAACGTTTTTTTCGCAGAAGAAAAAGGGGCCGTAAACTTTAAATCGTGAGATTGCACAAAACATGTTAACTTTTGGTGAATTGCGGATTTGCTGCACGAATGCGTGAGGATTCTCTACCGCCCAGATTCGCACATTGTGTCTGTTCACTTCACCATTAAGAAAAATTGTTGCTTCATCACTGAAAACAAGTTTCGCACTGAACGCATCCTCTTCCATGAGCTGTTGCAACTGCACCGAAAATTCAAAGCGTTTGACTTTGTCATCGGGTGTCAGGGCTTGTAGCAATTGTAAATGGTAAGGCTTCTGCTTTAGCCTTTTCCGTAAGATTTTCCAAACCGTCGGCTGTGGTACGTTTAGCTCCCTGCTTGCTTTATTTGTCGAGTTCCGCGGGCTAAGCGTGAAACTTGCCCGCACGCGTTCAACCGTTTCTTCGCTCACTGCAGGCCAACCCGTTGATTTCCCCTTACAGATGCATCCAGAAGCTTTAAACTGCGCATACCATCACCGAATGGAGTTAGCTGTTGGTGGATCTTTGTTTAACTTCATCCTGAAGTGTCGTTACACTGTTATGACTGACTGATGTGAGTGCATTTCAAGCACGACATACGCTTTCTCGGCTCCTGTCGCCATTTTGTCTCACTGCGCTCTCGAGCGCTCTGGCGGCAGAAACCTGAAGTGCGGCTTCAGCCGAACAAAACTTTATGAGTTTTTCTGCATATCTGTAGTGTGTCGTGACCATATGTCAATGAATGGAGCTATAGTGAATTTATGAAATCGCTTCAATCATTTGTAATAGCCCTGTATAATCTATCTGATACCTTTTAGTATCTCCAGGGTTCTTCCATGTATACAACCTTCTTTCATGATTCTTGAACGAAGTGTTAGCTATGATTAAGTTATGCTCTGCGCAGAATTCCACCATACGGCTTCCTCTTTCATTTCTTAGACCCAATCCATATTCACCTACTATGTTTCCTTCTCTCCCTTTTCCTACTGACGAATTCCAGTCACCCATGACTATTAAATTTTCATCACCCTTCACTACCTGAATAATTTCTTTTATCTCATCATACATTTCATCAATTTCTTCGTCATCTGCAGAGCTAATTGGCATATAAACTTGTACTACTGTAGTAGGCGTGGGCTTTGTGTCTATCTTGGCCACAATAATGCGTTCACTATGCTGTTTGTAGTAGCTTACCTGCACTCCTATTTTTTTTATTCATTATTAAACCTACACCTGCATTACCCCTATTTGCTTTTGTATTTATAACCCTGTATTCACCTGACCAAAGGTCTTGTTCCTCCTGCCACTGAACTTCAATAATTCCCACTATATCTAACTTTAACCTATCCATTTCCCTTTTTAAATTTTCTAACCTACCTGCCCGATTAAGGGATCTGACATTACACGCTCCGATCCGTAGAACGCCAGTTTTCTTTCTCCTGATAACAACGTCCTCTTGAGTAGTCCCCGCCCGGAGATCCGAATGGGGGACTATTTTACCTCCGGAATATTTTACCCAAGAGGATGCCATCATCATTTAACCATACATTAAAGCTGCATGCCCTCAGGAAAAATGACGGCTGTAGTTTCCCCTTGCTTTCAGCCGTTCGCAGTACCAGCACAGCAAGGCCGTTTTGCTTAGTGTTACAAGGCCAGATCAGTCAATCATCCAGACTGTTGCCCCTGCAACTACTGAAAAGGCTGCTGCCCCTCTTCAGGAACCACATGTTTGTCTGACCTCTCAACAGATACCCCTCCGTTGTGGTTGCACCTACGGTACGGCTATCTGTGTCGTTGAGGCATGCAAGCCTCCCCACCAACGGCAAGGTCCATGGTTCATGGGGGGAGGACATTCTCCAGATCTCTCACGAACTGAAAACATCTGGTCAATGGTGGCTGAACAACTGGCTCATCGCAATACGCCAGTCACTACTCTTGATAAACTATGGTATCGTGTTGAAGCTGCATGGGCTGCTGTACCTGTACACACCATCCAAGCTCTGTTTGACTCAATGCCCAGGCATATCAAGGCCATTATTACGGCCGGAGGTGGTTGTTCTGGGTACTGATTTCTCAGGATCTATGCACCCAAATTGTGTGAAAATGTAATTACATATCAGTTCTAGTATAATATATTTGTCAAATAAATACCCGTTTATCATCTGCGTTTCTTCTTGGTGTAGCAATTTTAATGGCCATTAGTGTAGAAGTAATTATGAAAGACACATTAATGAATTACCTGAATAAATACAATCTTTTAAGCGAATCACAATTTGGTTTCCAAAGTGGCAAAAATACTGAGTCAGCCATAGTAGAATTCACAAAAGTTGTACTTGATGCTCTTGATCGAGATGAATGTGTCACAGGCATATTATTGGATCTTACTAAGGCGTTTGATACAGTCGACCACAAGATCCTATTAAATAAATTAGAAGCATTAGGAATGAGAGGGGTAGCTAATGTCTGGTTTCGATAATACCTAAGAGATAGGGTACAAAGAGTATAGATAACACATACTTCAGATAGATATAAACATTTAGTAAAACACCTATCAGATCCAAAATACATTAACATAGGGGTTCCACAAGGCAGCATATTAGGACCAACACTGTGCCTGATATACATCAATGACTTTCCCAGTAGTGATACTCATGGTGAAAAAATCCTCTTCGCTGATGACAGCAATATTACAGTCACTGAGAAAACAAGAGAACTCCTTGCCGAGAAAGCAAATGAAACTCTCAAGGAAGTTTATGATTGGCAATAAGTAATAAAGTGACATTGAACATAAAGAAAACTAATGCCATGAATTTCAGTTTGAAGAGAAAAAATGACAATGTTAAATTAAATGTAGATGGCACCTCTATAGACTGTGTAACAAATGCAAAATTTCTAGGAATGAATGTTGATTCTCAGTTGAAGTGGTGTGAACACACAAAGGTACTTGCAAACAGAATGTCATCAGCATGTTATGCCATCAGAATCCTATCATCAGTGTGTAACATGCAGTGTCTTTTAGTTACATATTATTCATATGTACACTCAATTCTTAGCTATGGCATTCTTTTTTGGGGAACAAATGCGCAAAATATGAACACAATTTTCAAACTCCAGAAAAGAGCCATAAGAATAATAACCAAAAATACTAGTCGAGCTCATTGTAAAGATCTGTTCAGAACACTGGGGATTTTAACTGCTCCATGTGAATCCATTTACCAGTCAGTTGTTCACATCAAAAATAACATTGGTAAATTACTGCACAAACAGCTCTGTCCATGACCATGCAACAAGAAATAGACTTAACATACATTTGCCAAGAAAAAATAAACATAAAACTCAAAACAGCATTTTCTACCAAGGAATAAAACTGGACAATAAATTACCAAAAGAGATTAAAGAAATTGCAAAAATACACTTATTTAAAAAGGCAGCTAAAAAGTACCTGTTATGCAATACATTTTATACATTTAAGGATTACTTAGCTAAAACAGAGTATGGGTTTGATAAAAATATTACAGAAATAAATACTAATAATTACAATAATGATTATAAAATATGCAACATTCCACATAACACCTTCACTTTATGTTTTTTTCCTTCTTTTTTTCCTTTCCAGAAATACTTACCCTCAAGCTATGCATGGCACAATACTAACACCTCTTCCTCTTTCTGAGCTCAACATCTCACTCATTATGGAGGAATGCTGACTCAGTTTTTCAGGATAGCAAATGGGAAGTTGCGGTACAGAAAATGGCCCAGAGATCACCAGTGTGTGTGTGTGTGTGTGTGTGTGTAGTGAACGAAGTGTTATGAAACAACTTTTTTTTGTGTGTAGAGTGTGTGCAGTGACATAGTGAGATATGAGTGAACAATGTGGCATTACATTATTTAATAAGTTATTTGTAAAAAAAGTATTGTATACCAGCAGTAAATCTAATGATTGTCTCTAATAAGTAGTCTGTAAATATATGTGTATACAAATTAGCTTATTTTAAATTGATCTAAATTTTTAAATACTTTGACATGTCCTATATCCTTGTAAAAAGAGATCTACTGATGAATAAAGCTACTACTACCACTACTACTACTACTACTACTACTACCCCCAGTCATATTGTAATCAGTGGATGAGACTTTAATGATCCAACAATCAACTGAACTAATTATAGTTTTCTTAGTTGTGGGAATGACTAAGACATCCAGTGTATGAAACCTTACTAAATGCCTTTTCTGAAAACTTCCTAGAACAGATAGCTTGGAACCCCAGTCATGGTGGAAATGTATTAAATCCAATGGCCATAAACAGTCCTGACCTCTTTGAGTATGTCCACAACAAAACTGATATCAATGACCATGGCACAGTTGTAGCAACAATAATTACCAAATTACAAAGAACAACTAAAACAAGTAGAAAGTTTTGTGTGTTCCATTAAGTAGATAAAGAAGCAGCAGTGTCATATCTCATTGAGAAATCTGAAATTTTAGCTCAGGCCAGCAGCCTATAGAGGAGCATGACTCAAGCTCAAAAGCATAATTGACTGTGCTGTGGATAGATATTTACCCATCAGAACAGTTTGTCATGGGAGAGACCAGTTACTGTAAATAAATTCCTAAAGGAACAGAGACTGCTGCATAATAGGTATAAAACAAAGCAGAGGACTATAACTAGAGAATTGGTGAATGAAATATGTTTCTTATTAAGAAATCAATGTGTGAGGCTTTCAGTGTCTACCATAGCAGAATATTGCTGAAAAAGCTTTCACAAAACTCAGAGAAATTCTGGTCATTCATAAAGGCTGTTAGTGGCACTGAAGCTATTGGTCAGTGACTCGTGGATGAGACAGGAATTGAAACTGAGGGTAACAAAGCGAAAACAAAAATGCTGAACTCTATTTTCAAATGTTCCTTTGCAGAAGAAAACGGAGGAGTATTACCACAATTTAATTCTTGTATCACTGAAAAGGTGAGTGAAATAGACACTAGTGTCAGTGACATTGAGAAACAGCCAAAATTGTTAAAATTGAACAAAGCTCCAGGGCCCAATGGCAATCATATATTCTGTACTGAATTTCCAGCCCTCGTGTTAACTATAATCTACCATAGATCCCTTGAACAAAAAACCATTCCCAGTAGTTGCAAGAAAGCACGGTACACCCATCTATAAAAAAGGTAGCAGAAGTGATCCACAAAACTACCATTCAGTATCTTTGACATCCATGTGTTGCAGAATCTTAGAACATATTCTGAGTTAAAATGTAATGAAGTATCTCAGACAGAATGACCTCCCCCATGCCAATTAGCATTGATTCAGAAACATTAATCATGTGAAACCCAACTCACACTTTTCTCACATTAAAAAAAAACATGGATCAAGGCAGACAAATAGATGTAGAATTTCTTGATTTCCAAAAAGCATTTGACTCGGTACCACATCTATGCTAACTATCAAAAATTGATCTTAAAGGTATCAAGCGAAATTTGTGATCTGATTGTGGATTCTTTGGTAGGGAGGGTACAGCACGTAATCTTGGATGGAGAGTTATCTTCAGATGTAGAAGTAACTTCAGGTGTGCTCAGCAATCCTTGGGATCCTTGCTATATCAATGACACTGTGAACAATATCAACAGTAATCTCAGATTTTCTGCAGATGATGCACCTGCCTATAATGAAGTACTGTATGAAAGAATGAGATTTTCACTCTGCAGCGGAGTGTGTGCTGATATGAAACTTCCTGGCAGATTGAAACTGTGTGCCGGACCAAGACTCGAACTCGGGACCTTTGCCTTTCATGTGCAGGGTTCGCAGGAGAGCTTCTGTAAAGTTCTCTAAACTTTCCCAATAATGGTCCTCGAAAAGAATGTCACCTTCCCTCCAGGGAGTCCAGTCTGAGTTCCTGGATCAATTCTGTAACACTTGTGTGTTGTTTGAGCCTACCAGTAACAAATCTAGCCTCTGAAGTTCTTTGCAGGTCTATGTCTAACCCAACCTGGTGAGCATCCCAAAAACTGATGCAGTACTCAAGAGTAGGTCATGCCAATATCCAACATGCTGTCTTGTTTACAGATGAATCACACTTTCCTAAAATTCTCCCAGTAAACCAAAGTTGACCATTCGCCTTCCCTACCACAGTAATCATAAGCTTATTCCATTTCACATCACTTTACATAATTATGCTCAGATATTTAAATGTCCAAGTCATCTCGTTTCCTCCTACAGTCACTCAAATTCGATACCTTACTGTACACCACAGAAGCATCAGCAAACAACTGCAGATTGCTGTCCACCCTCTCTGCCAGATCATTTATGTATATACAGAACAATAATGGTTCTATCAGAATTCCCTGGGACACTCCTAACAATAACCTTTTCTCTGATGAACACTCGCCATCAAGAACGACATACTGGGTTCTGTTACTTAAGAAAGCTCTGAGTCACTCACATATCTAAGACACTATTTCATATGCTCATACCTTTGTTAATAGTCTGCAATGGGTCATTGTGTCAAATGCTTTGCAGAAATCTGGTAATATAGAATCTGCCTGTTGCTTTTTATCCACAGCTCACAGTACATCATGCGAGAAAAGGGCAAGCTGAGTTTTGAACAAGCAGTGCTTTCTAAAACCATGATGATTTGGGGAAATAAGCTTCTTGGTATTCAGGAAATTTATTATACTTAAACTCAGATGTGTTCAACAATTCTGCAGCAAATAATATCATTAAGGTAATTGGTCTGTAATTTAACAGATCAGTTCTTTTACCTTTCTTATACACAAGGATCACTTGTGCTTTTTTCCAGTCACTTGGGACTTTGCACTGCATGAGAGATTCATTATAGATGCAAGATAAGTAATAAGCCAATGCCATAGAGTACTCTTTGAAAACTGAGTTGGGATTCCATCCAGACCTGGTGACTTACTTGTTTCCAGATCTTTCGGTTGTTTCTCTACTACCTTTTCCCAGTTGAAATGTGATGAGACACGGTGGTGATAGGAGGGCCTGCTTCAGGTTCTTGAGTAGCCTGTTCACATGGCTCCAACTACAAAAGGCACACGCTTCTTCCACCAGTTATTGAACAGCATCACACTTGGGGCGCATCTGGAATAAATTTTCCGTAATACTTTTTTCTCCAAGAGGGGAGAAACTGGAGCTCCTTTAAATTTGTGGAGCTAGGAAGTGTGATGATGGCTTTGACCAGCTTGTGTGTAGGCTTAACGCCTTTGCAAGAGATAGATGATGTGCCCTAGGTATTCCATTGGTGGTTGAAAGAAAAAGAGAGAGAGAGAGAGAGAGAGAGAGGTTTTTCAAGATTGCATTTGAGACCTGCGAACTGGAGGGTGTGGAACAGCCTTTGCAAGTTCCCTAGGTGTTCTCCTGTTTTAGTCCCCTTCATCTAGATAATTTATGCAGCCCACACATAGATACTCTGCAAGCCACTGTACAATGCATGGTGTCATTCCACTCCTTTCCACTTGCAAATAGAGGGAGGGAAAAACGACTGTCTGTACACCTCTGTATTAGCCCTAATTTCTCATATCTTATCTTCATGGTCCTAATGTGCAACGTATGTTGCTGGCAGTAGAATCATTCATCAGCTTCAAATGCCGGTTCTCTAAATTTTCTCAATAGTGTTTCTCAAAAAGAACGTCGCCTTCCCTCCAGGAATTCCCATTTGAGTTCTCGAAGCAGCTCTGTAAAACTAACCTGCCCTGAATTGCTTCCCTGTCTTTCTTCAGTCCTGGTATGGATCCCAAACACTCGCGCAGTACTCGAGAATAGGTCACACCAGTGTCCTGTATGCGGTTTCCTGTACAGGTGAAGCACTCTTTCCTGAAATTCTCCGAATAAACCGAAGTCAAACATTTGCCTTCCCTACCACAGTTTTCACATGCTCATTCCATCTCATATTGCTCTGCAACGTTACACCCAGATATTTAAATGACTTGACTGTATCAAACATTATAGGTTTATTCCTCCCACTCATCCATATTATCTTCCATTTTTCCACATTTAGGGCTAGCTGCCATTCATCACACCAACTAGAAATTTTGTCTAAGTTGTCTTTTATCTTCCTAAAGTCATTCAAATTCAACACCTTCTCGTACATCACGGCATCATCAGTGGTTCTATCACACTTCCCTGGGGCACTCCTGCTGATACCCTTGTCTCCAATGAACAATTGGCCAGAGAAAATATCAGCATACTCCTTACTGAAGGTATCCTTCCATGAAATTATACTTGTTCTGCAACCAGTTGGACAGAGTCACAGTTGACAAATCCAAAAGAAGAAAAAGCATCAAGGCTGCATAGATTCTCCATATCCATGCTGTGAATAAAATGGAAGGTGAAGTGTCTTACAACATTTTTATATGGTGCCATGATATTGAGTTTTCTTTTGAATGGAATGAGCTGTTTGTCACATGCCACCAAATGGCAGTGCATTGAAGGGGCCGTGCTCTCAGCTGGAAATACATTTTATAGTTTAACACTGGTGCAGAGGCATTGGTGTCAATCTGTAGCTGAACTTGTTTATTGTGCAAATCAAGCATGGTAGACAGTTTTTTTTAGGTGACAACACTGTGGTGAGATACTCTGACAAAATCTCATTAATGTCCAATAGGTCCTGTCAAGGCAAATGTATTTTGTTCAGAGCATGGCAGACAGATGTGAGATGTCCATTCTTCTGCAATGCCTTGCACTATTCTCACCTGCTGAGGCAGCTTTCTCTGCCATGTGTTTGAAAACAATCCGGCACAATCGAAATGAGTGTCAGTCAAGGGTAGAGACTTCTTTCCATGTTTATGAGATGGATCCAGAGTTGGTGGTGTTTGTACTCTATTGTTGCTGCATTTGCTGTGTCAGCAAAATTGGATTTCTCTCCCAGGTCTGATGAGCTGGCTGTCACCTGACTCCAGAATTCTAATTGACAGCTCGTGGCTTGGGAACTTCAAAATCTTTAAAATGTCCTCCAAGGTAAGATCCTCAAATTGTCAAACTTTCTGATCATCCAGAGCTGGCCAAATGATCGCATCCCTGATCATCACCTCTGCATATGATACCTTATTTACTGGAGTCACAAAGTGGCACTTCCTACCGAGTCCTGCAGTTCAGCCAGGCATGCGCAGTGTGACTGATTTGGCTGTTTAAGACACTGATTAAATTCTACACAGGACACAATGCATTGTCAGTAAAACTGTGTACTTAATAGAGTAACATTTCATCACAGGCCAGGTGTGCCAGTTGGTTGAGAGGGGCCAGTTTGCACAAAAGCTGGTATGTACTTGGTGAGATACACAACAGGAAAAGTGATTTCACCACAATTGGATCTGTTACCAGGAATGCAGCAAAATTCTGCCAGAAGCATTTCTTGTATACTTCTCACTCTTCTGCCATTTTGTCTTAAGGTGGGAAAAGTGGCGGATTTTCAGCTGATGGCCAGGAGAGCAACGTGGGCAATGAGGCTCCTAATGTTTCTGTCCCTCTAACTGCTGTTGCATAAATTGCTGTAGTACAACTTCCATCAACACACCCAGTTAAGGTAGCCATTTGCACGGTGTCCATGGTTACGTAACAAAGATAAAAAATGCCCACAATCTTTGCCAGTTATCTTGTAACTCACGACATAAAATGAAAACGAGTTGGCACCTCTGGAACAGGTATATTTAACAACCTCACAGGACAATAGTTCACAACAGATCCAATGTATGGCATAGCCACATGGCAAGAAAGGCACAGCACAGTTCTGAAACTTCCTGGCAGATTAAAACTCTGTGCCAGACTGAGACTCGAACTTGGGACCTTTGCCTTTCATGGGAAGCTGCTCTACTAACTGAGCTACACAAGCATGACTCACAACCCGGACTCACAGCTTTCTTCCGTTAGTACCTCGTCTCCTACCTTCCCAACTTCACAGAACCTCTCCTGCAAGACTTGTAGAGCATTAGGGCCACCAAGACTCCGATTGCTCTGCTGAGTGGGAAATTTCCAGCTGTATACTCACTCTCCTGCAAACCTTGCAAAACTAGCACTCCTGGAAGAAAGGATATTGCGGAGACCTGGCTTTGCCACAGCCTGGGGGATGTTTTCAGAATTAAATTTTCACTTTGCAGTGGAGTGTGCACTGACATGAAACTTCCTGGCACATTAAAACTGTGTGCCAGACCGAGAGCTGAACTCAGGACCTTTGTCTTTCGCGGTCGAGTGCTCCTTTCTTCCAGGTGTGCTAGTTCTGCAAGGTTCGCAGGAGAGCTTCTATGAAGTTTGGAAGGTAGGCGACGAGGTACTGGTGGAAGAAAGCTGTGAGGACAGACTGTGAGTTGTGCTTAGATAGTTCATATGGTAGAGCACTTGCCCGCGAAAGGTAAAGGTCCTGAGTTTGAGTCTCGGTCCGGCACACAGTTTTAATCTGCCAGGAAGTTTCATATCAACAGACACTCTGCTGCAGAGTGAAAATTTCATTCTGACAGCACTGTTCTGTCCAACAGTACACAGCACAATGAGCGAAAACAGACTGAAGGCATTGCCAGGCAGTAAAACTGCATACGTGGATGGCATGTCAGAACTGGTGCTTGCAGGCACCTGCACAGCTGACAGGCATGGCCGCTCTGCCACAGTGTTTCCTCCTGGTGGCCACAGTTCGCAATAGAGGACACAAAGTGACTGTCATGTGATATGTGCCAGTTGTGCGATGACAGAGACATTGGCTGGTGCCTGATATCTAGGTGGTAGCCCAGTGGGTTACCATGCTAACCTTACAATGTTCATCCATAGATGGCGTTCTTGTGCACATAGGATAGTTCTCATGGACACCCATCTGCTGGCAGTCCTTCTGCACTTCATCTTCCCATCACGTTTTTGGTCTTCCAATTGGACTAGTTCCATCAGGTTGTTCTGTAAGCACAACTCTGATCCAGCATATATCCGGACTCTTGGCAATGTGCCCTGACCAGCTTATTCTCAATGCTTTCATTTTCTGCACTGTGTTCAGTTGTTTATCAGGCTGCTCAGTTCCCAGTTATTTCTACATCTCCAGGAGTTCTCTTCATAGATTGGTCCAAAGATCTTTCTCATGATTTTCTGTTCAAAATCAACAGACTCTTTTCACCATTTTTGTGGTGCTTATGGTTTCTGTCCCATATAACAACACCAGTACTATCATTGCATTATAGGCTTTAAGTTTGGTCTCAACTAGCACAGTTTGTGATAATATTATCAGCTTCAGACTGAAATAAGTTTTTGATTCATTGACAATACATCGATTAATTTCTTGTTTGAGCTTATTATACATGTTCAACCAGCTGTCAAGGTATTTAAAATTTTCCCCTCTGGCTATTCTCCATATTCCAGTCTGTAATGGGGCAGTATTATGAGCTTGTTTGGATACTTCTATCATTTCAGTCTTCTCTGTATTAATCCTCACTGCAATCTTACTGGCATTCTTTTATAAGTTCTCTAACACTTCTGAAATCTCCTATTCTGACTCCGCTATGGCTGCAATGTCATCGGCATATCCCAATAACTGTGTTCTCTCAATTAGCTTTACACCTTTGCCTTTCCTTTTCATTTCACAAATTACTTTCTCCAAGCGCAAAGTTAGAGTGGTGCATCAAGTTTAAATGGCATTAATAATAAGTCTTAGAGTGTACGACAGGGAAAATGGAGGGGGATGTTGTAATTTTAGGGCCTTACCCTAGTAGTGAAAACAAGAGAGATGATGACTGGAGTGAGGGCAATTAAAGGATTTGAGGGTACAAAAAAGGAGTAACACAGCAACCATGGATGTGAAAGGAGTATAGAAAAGGGCATTATGATTATGGAGTGAGTATCGTATTGCTGAGTAAGTAGACATAGCACAGGTAGGAGATGTTGTAATTCCTAGCATTTTTGTTGAAACTTGACAACCCAGGATTAAGAAAGAGCGGTATGCATGATGAAATGACCTAGCCTCCATAGTCAACTACACATTCCTGGTGAAGTAAAATGTTCAAGCAATAGTTTCATTTCAGTACGTCATTTGTATAGCTTGTCATTTTTAATGGGTTTGTAAGCATTTTATTCAGGGAAGGGTAGCTATAATTATATATGAAGTAAAACTATTTACTGTTTCATTTATATTTGAGTATGAGCCTACCACTTTATCTTTCGTCCATGAAACAGTTCAGATGCTGGGTTCTTTTACATTTTTGAAAGTAGTAATAGGAAATGACAGTCAGTGCTGAAGGTTCCTATTAAGGGAGTCAGAACAACTTCTTTGTGTTTTGGAAGGGAAGGCTAACAGTCATAGTTCTGTAGCATTGACGAACACCTCTCTACCCATCCTGTTGATCACTTACTCTGCTGGTGATGGTGGAAGCAGTTCGAATCTTTGGTATCTGTCATCTTTCTTTTGTAGTTTCCCACAGTCTATTGCTTCATTTCTTTCTTTAATTTTGGAGTATCAATCTATTTTCTTACTGCCTGTCGTTCATATGTAGCACTGTCTCTCCCCCCTCCCACCACCTGGAGCACAGTAAATAGAAATAATCTGCCAAAATGTCAAATATATGTCAAAGTTTGACAATAAATGGGTAGATTTAGAACATTTAGAAAACTGTTCAAGGAACTTTGTATTCTAACTATTGCTTCTCAGTATAGTTATCCATTAATGAAATTTGTTGCAAGTAATATATCTCTACTTGCAACCAATAGCTCAGTACATAGTACCAATACCAGGAATGAGAACAATCTCCAAAAAGACCCAAAATCACTTACCTTGGTCCGAAAAGGGGTCCGATATTCAGGAACACACGTTTTCAATAAACTGCCAGCAACCATTAAAAACTTAGTTTCAGATAAAGCACAGTTTAAACAGAGTTTGAAAGACTTTTTGATAGGCAACTCCTTCTACTCTATAGATGAATATCTTAATAGTGACTCTTAGACCAGCTTACATAAAAATGTCTGTTAGATATCAGTTTTGACAGCACTTGGTCACAACAGTCAAGATTAAGTATTTTGTGTATGATTAATTTACTAAAAGTGCCTAACTGTGTTTCATTCTGACAGTGTATTAATTCTGTAAATATTAGCAGTTCCAGTTTACTGTAATATATTCAACTATTTTGTCAGTCTCCTGACAGATGATCAGTGTAGTGCGTGTTATATGCTAATGTTTTATGCTTTTTATGTTATATTTTCTGACTTGTTCCACACCCGTGACAATCAGCTCATTTTTGGGTCTATGGAATGAAAACTGAATCTAATCTTATTTAAGTGTAAAGCAATTTCAATTTAAAATGTCATTACTAAAGAAGCTTATTAGCCCCATTTTATTCTAAACCAGGAGGTGGTAAATTGTATTACTTTTTTGTACTACTGTGCATCTAAAAAGGACAGAATTACGTCTGGATTTGACGAATTTTACACTCCGTTAAGACAGTTTTCAAGATGTCAGGATGTTAAATATCATTAATAAATGGTAGGAAATAATTAACTCAGTATTGTAATTTAAGAGATTTTGGTTGAATTAGTAAGCATTTAAGTATATTTGATGGTTCGTGGAGATAAAGTTGTGGACAAAGCACTATGCTGTATGAGAAGAAAAGAAATTAGACAGAAGCATTAGCTGATGCTATCAAGAACTGACATTAACATTGTGCTTGTAAACAATAATGAAATTTTAAGGTATTGAGATAAGTGGTACACCATATTTTTGACACAGTTCACAATTTATGTTAGTGATGAATTGCTTTCTAAAAGCTAGTGAAAACCAAGTTCATGGAATTTTCGATACCAGACAATAATGTGGTATTATACTTGATACTCTGATTTGTTCAAGTCACAGTGCATCAAATATTAGTGTAGAGCCACTTTTGTTACATCTTATTCATTTATAAGGGTGTTATGTGTAATAACATGTCACTAAATTTTCAGTTGTGCGATTTTATAGCCATGAAAAGACGATCATTTTTCATCTCAGTTCATCACATCTATACCTCCAATAAATGGAAATAAACTATCTTCTTTATAATAAGTCTACAATAAGGTTTTTAGATATTTTACATGTTGTAATACTGTTTCTTGATTTATTATGTTTGCAGTATCCAGGAAACAGGGCAGTAGGATGCAGCCAGTGAAAGGTAGTGGCTGCCCAACCCTACTGCCAGCTGTTGTCAAACAGGATATAAAGGCTGTCTAAGTATCACCTCATAAAAAATTGTGCCCAGCAGGAGGATGGAATAAAGTAAAAATTGTTATTAATTTATACCAATTTACTGTACGTAGCTTTCTTATTCAGTTTGAGTTGTTAGATCATTATGAGAACATACATAACTTTTGTGTCTAAGACATTATGATTATGAGACAAAAAATCTGAATAATTTACTGAATGTATGTATGGACACACTATTCAGATAAAAGTATATAACAAAAATTTTAACTGATTTTTTTGGTGAAATTTAATTTAAAATATTTAAATGGCAGTGATTAAGAAAAAAGAGGTAGAGGTAGTAGTGAGGAGCAGTTTCAAGTAAATATGAGTGCAAGAACCCAAGATCCCTGAAGAAGTTCCTACAATATTCTCAGTTATTAACATACATTCTTACTGGAATCTTCTGTTCAATACTCTTTTTTTTTTTTTTTTCCCTAAGTGGAATTTTCCTTACCAGAATAGTGGAAAACAGCCACTATTACATCAAAGAATTCATGTAGTATAACTTCATAGTCTTAATGAAAAAACTATGTGTGACCTGTTGATTATTATAACTGTTAATGATTACACTCTAGGGAAAGAAAAAAAGAGTGCAATGAAGGAATTATCCAAATGGTATGGAAATTGGTAGATTTGATGTGCAAGTACAGACAAATAAATTACTACAATTTCAGCAAAATTGGATGATTTATGCAAGAGAAAGAGCTTCACAAACTGTGCAAGTCAATAAATAATGCACTGTGGCCCTTATGCAAGCATTTATTCAGCTCGGCAAATCCTGTTCAATTGGCACCTTAGATTATCAAAATCCCAAGCTGGTTGGAGGGGCCTGTCCATAATGCTCCAAAGGTTCTCAATATAGAGAGACCTGGAGGCATTTCTGGCCAAGGTAGGATTTGACAAGCACAAAGACAAGCAGTAGAAATTCTGGTTGTGTGTTGGTGTGCATTGTATTGTAAGCCCAGGATGGCTTGCCATGGATGACAACAAAATGAGGCATAGAATATCATATTCATACCGCTGTGTTGTAACGGTTCTATGGATGACAACCAAAGGGTCCTGTTATGGAAAGAAACAGCACCCCAGACCATCACTCCTGGTCGTCACACCGTATGTTGGTTCACAGTCAGGATGGTATCCCGCCGCTATCCTGGGCACTTCCACGCACATCTTTGCTGGTCATTGGGACTCATTTTGAAGTGCGACTCATAACTAAAGACAATGTTACTCCAGTCGATGAGATTCCAGGCCAAAGACCTGTCTGTAGACGCTCCAGACAATTGTGGGATGCCAACGTGACTGTCTGTCACCCAACTTATGGCCTAACAACTAGGAATGATGTTTTGTTTTCATAGTTGACCACTTCAGTTATCTCCGCAGCACCTTTACAGCATAATGGTACATAGAGGATATTCTATGCCCCATTTTGTTCCCCTTCATGGCAAGCTATCCTGGACTTACATTTCAGCAAGATAATGCCCACCCACACACGGTGAGAGTTTCTACTGGTTGTCTCTGTGCATGCCACAACTTACCTTTACCAGAAAGATTGCGACTTCTCCCCAACTGAGAATGTTTAGAGAATCAAGGGCAGGGCCCTCCAACCAGCTCACGATTTTGATGATCTAATGTGCCAGTTGGACAGAATTGGGCAAAATATCCCTCAGGAGGACATCTAACAACTCTATACATCAATGCCAAGCTGAATAACTACTTTCATAAGGGCCAGAGATGGACCAATGCATTATTGACTTTCTCAGTTTGTGAAGCTCTTTCTGGTGAATAAATAATCCAGTTTTTCTGAAATTGTAATCATTAATTTATCTGTACATGTACATGATAAACACCTACCAATTTCCATCTGATTCGGATAATTGCTTTGTTGTGTGTCATTCTTTTTTTCTTATAATGTACTTTTGGTTCCATCTATTGTATATTTACGATTTGTAAAGACAAATGAGACAATAGCTGAAAGAAAAATATTAAAATAATAATTCAGCTGTCACACATTTATCTCTTCTTGACATTGTCCAGCTTTCATGTTAATGATATGTCTGGATTTGTATAACAATTATTGAAATTCCTAAATGGGAAACATGTAAAATAAGCGAAAGCTAACCACTTACCTATATAAGAGTGGTGCGGGGCGCACAGGAAAATGTAATAGAAAACAGATAACACTAGCTTCTGAGCACTTGCTCTTTTTCTAGTAAGAGTACACACACACACACACACACACACACACAACTACACAGACACGCAAACATCCACACTTGCAGTACCAACAAGGCTAATTATTGAATATCAGTTGTTGAAAGCAGTTGCCCCAGTAGGTGGTGGAGAGGGAGTAAGGAAGGATACTCTCGAGGAAAGGAGGAGATAGTAGGCTAACGTGAGGCATGTCTTTCACCACATGACTCAGCAGCTGTACAACAAGATGAACAGAGTTCATAGGTTAGAATGTATATGGGGTAGAGAGATGGAGAGAAGGGAGGGGGGGAAGGGGGGAGAGGGAGGGGAGGAAAGGAAAGTTGTGGTGAAGAAGGAGACAAGCAGAGGAGAGTGTAAGGGAGAGGGGTGGAAAAATGGTGTGGGGGGAAAGGTGGGGGGAGAGAGGTGGGGGGGGGGAGGACGAGGGAGGGAGGGAGGGAGAAACCACATGAGTGGTGAAAGGAAGAGTGGTGCAAGTACATGATCTGAATGGACAAGACGTGATGTGGGCAGAAGAGAGAAGGTGAAGTGCGAAACAAGTTAGCAGAGGTGATTGTGAGAGTGCAAGATATATTGGAGAGACAGTTCCCACCTGCATAGTTCAGAGAAACTTGTGCTGGAAGGGAGTATCCAAATGGCCCATGTAGTGAACAGCTGTTAAAGTCTCTAGTACTGTGGTGCATAGCATGTTCAGCAACTGGATGGTCAAGTTTGCGGTTTGCCACATGGCCACACAATGATGCACAGTAGTAGCAACATAGTTGATACACAGGGTGCTATTTTCCACCGTGTACAAACATTAGGGATTGATCGATGAGAGGATAAAGAACAAAAAAAGGTCCAATATACTTATGTCTAGAAATGCATCGTTTTCATGCTAGAGACCACCTATACAATCATACTTTGTTCCAGAGAATGCTGTACCATGCAGCCACAGTTACAGTATGCATGGTTTCCTCCTACAGGGTGGTACTGTTCCTCATATGTCACGCCCTAATGCCCTCTCCTGCCGCAGTAATTGATAATGTTGCATCCAATTCACTTCTCCTGCTGACTCACCGTGTAGTGGATGTGATACAGCATTGTACACAACAGTTCTGTATTAAAATCAAGTGCTTGCCGACATGCTGTTTATTTACAGAAAGACAAATGGCAATGGGCAGGGAGCAGCAAGGTTGTATCAGGAGACCTGTCCCCTGCCGACAACAACCACAGCACTCAATGTTTGAAACAGTGTTTTGATGTTTGTCTGAGTCAGTTTTGTTTCAGGAAGCAGGAAATCATGAAGGATGTCCTCAAAATGTTCGGACACCAGACTTGGAGGAAAATGTGATTAATACTGTGGAAGGTGACTGCTGTGCCAGTACCAGGCAGTTGGTCTACCCGTACTGGGTAAGCCTGACGACCATGTGGAACATTCTCTATGTTAATTGTTACTACCCTTATAACTTGCAGCATGCATAGGGCTTACTGGTGACAGACTTTTGGCATTGGGAGCAGTTTTGTCACTGGTTTCTTCACCAGGCAACCACAATTTCGGGACTTGTGTCATCCATCCTATTCACAGATGAGACCACCTTTATGCAGAGTGGTATCTTCAACTTTCATAACAGTCATCTGTGAGTCAGTATGCAGAACCTCCATGGTATGGTGACAGTGAGTCATCAGCACTGGTGCAGCTGGAATGTATGGGCCAGGATAATTGGTGACCGTATTTTGGGGCCAGTCTTCCTTCCACGTCACCTAACAGGCCAGAACTATTAGCGTTTCTTGTGAGTGACTTTGCCTCCCCTGCTGGAAGAAGTGCCATTGATGATTCATAGAATTATTAGCTGCTACACAATGGTGCTCCAGCCCATTTCACTGACAATGTCTGGACACATCTCAATCGTGTCTTCCCTGGCTGATAGATGAGATAAGGGTGTCCAGCTGCAGGAACTGCTCGTTCACTGGATCCCAACCCATGCGATTTCTGGTTACGGGGACATCACAAAAGTATTATGTATGCAGAGCACATTCCAGCTGTGGAGACAATGGAACAGTGTATTCATGCTGCCTTTGGCACTGTTTGGATGCAGGCTGGCTGATGTGAATGTGTGAGACAGAACATGTTATGGCACATACATGCATGTGTTGAGGCACATGGAAACCATTTTCAGTACATACTGTACATGTGGCTGCATGGTACAGTGCATATTACACTGCAGTCTCTGTAACAATGTATGATTGAATAAATGGTCTCTAGAATGGGAAACATGCATTTTCAGTCATAAGTTTGTTAGGCCTTTTTTTGTTCCATATCCTCTCATAAGTCAGTACATAGAGTTTGTACACAGTGGAAAAAATCACCCTGTATGACAAGGCTGCTTTCACACATGGTCCTGCCTTTTATGGGGTTGGATATGCTTGCGATTGGACTGCAGTAGGAGGTGGTGGGTGGATGTACGGGACATGTCTTCCACATAAGTCTGAAGATATATAATAAACTGTCACAATCAGTAAAAAAATCTGATTCTTTTAAATTTAATGTAGTATTAGAGGTATGATTTAAACATATGGCATATTACTCAGTGGAAGAATGCTTTCAAAATAATGCGAAGGACATATGTAATGAGCAAAACACCCTAACTAGTAGTAAATAAGCATATCATACCTGTGCACTTATTCAAATCATGTACATAATCCTAATACACTTTTTCATTAATTTAAAACATAAAATACCATGTATAATGTGAATCTGGAAGAAAGTGTGTGTATTTCTGTAATATGCAGATATATACTGGAAGAGTTGGCATGTTTATTCGTATATAATTGTGCACATATGTAATAAGATATCCTAGAAAGTACAATATGTAATGAGAATCATCAATTTGTAAGTGCCTTAAACTGTATGTATTTAACTAAAGAGTACTTGTAGATTTATAACTTCAATTGACAAAGCCAAATGCATGGTAAACATGTTGAGAGGCTAATGAATAAACATCTAAGAAATTATTGTAAGAGGACAGTCTGGAAAGTAACCTCAATTAGCCAAAAATAAAACATTTGAATATGTGAAACAAACTGGTTAGATAATATCTTAAAATTACTTGTTTTATTGCTTCTCTACATAGTTTCTACTCAGATTTAAACATTTGTCGTGTCTCTTTATGCACTGACAAATCTGCATAAAATTCTGCCACATCACATTTCAACCAGCCCATGAAGTTCATCATCAGATTCAAAGCATCGAGAGCTGAGCCACTTTTTCATGGCAATGAAGAGGTGGAATCTGCATTGAGACATGTCTGAACTTTTTTTCACAAATATTTTCATCAATTTTCTGTACCAATTTGTTGTTGGTTACAGAGGAATATATCGATACTTCCATCATCATAAACATTTTTCCTTCCACTCTTACACTAACACCACCATTGATGCACAATACTTTCACTCATATGGCATGTATACAGCATTAATCTTGCAATGTATACCATCAGCTTTAAACGACTTATACTAAAAACCATATTACATAACAGATTTCACATTTGGTGGAAATTTTAATTACAAAGCGACTGTTGGTGAACAGAAAGTCTTGTAGCTTTCTTCTAAGCACACTGACCTACTTACTTCCATTACTTCCCACAAAACCGAATTTATTTTTCAGATCACCTATGTGACTATAAAAGATATTGTAGTAACTGGAGTACAGTTAAATGCGTAAAATAAGCATATTTCAGATTTCTTAAGGAACAAATTGTGGATAACAAAAGGATGCTGGGAAATCATGACTTCCTACTTTCAGCTGTAAGATGAAGTTGAAGGCAATGGTAGCACTATAGTAAAACAGAAGGGTAATAAATATGTGAATTTATTATGAACAATTTTACAAAATTTATAAGCCTGTACACTATAAGAGTAAGTCAGTGTAACATGGAACTACGTGACAATATTAATGACAACTTTCAGAGCGTCAGGACTTGCAGAGCAATATATCACTTACATGTATCATGAAAGTTTGGATGCATATTATTTTTACATAGATTTACAAATATGGTTCTGTTAAATACAAAACAACATTGCAAGGCTTTTTATCATCTGCCACTGAGTAAAGAAGAAGCAAATATCTGTTGCAGGATTTGGGGTATGTTCTTCAGATCAAGACAGACAAATGCTCTCCCTGAAGGTAACTGCTTCACTAACCTGAAACACAGTGGAAATATACCTTAAATAAGTTTTTTCCTTTTGATTCAGTTTAATGTGTAGGACATGTTACACTGTTAAATTGGCTATGAACCAATGGCAAATATTTTCCTCTCATTAGTGACAAATATTCACTCATTGAAATAGTGATAGTTGATGAAAAATTTAATGTGAAATACAGTATCACATATAGAAGATTTCAAATCCCAAAATGTAGTTGAAATATGTGAATTGACATTAGAAGGGCAAAACTGTTACCTTTCCAGTTCTTGGAATCACTTATAGTTTTTACAGTGAGTTAAGTGAAATGAGTGAGCATTGTATTGTTGTTGTTGTCTTCGGTCCTGAGACTGGTTTGAAGCAGCTCTCCATGCTACTCTATCCTGTGCAAGTTTCTTCATCTCCCAGTACCTGCTGCGGCCTACATCCTTCTGAATCTGCTTAGTGTATTCATCTCTTGGTCTCCCTCTACGATTTTTACCCTCCACTCTGCCCTCCAGTACTAAATTGGTGATCCCTTGATGCCTCAGAACTTGTCCTACCAACCGATCCCTTCTTCTAGTCAAGTTGTGCCACAAACTTCCCTTCTCCCCAATCCTATTCAATACTTCCTCATTAGTTATGTGATCTAGCCATCTAATCTTCAGCATTCTTCTGTAGCACCACATTTTGAAAGCTTCTATTCTCTTCTTGTCTAAACTATTTATCATCCACATTTCACTTCCATACATGGCTACACTCCATACAAATACTTTCAGAAACGACTCCCTGACACTTAAATCAATACTCGATGTTAAAAAATTTCTCTTCTTCAGAAACGCTTTCCTTGCCATTGCCAGTCTACATTTTATATCCCCTCTACTTTGACCATCATCAGTTATTTTGCTCCCCAAATAGCAAAACTCGTTTACTACTTTAAGTGTCTCATTTCCTAATCTAATTCCCTCAGCATCACCCAACTTAATTCGACTACATTCCATTATCCTCGTTTTGCTTTTGTTGATGTTCATCTTATACCCTCCTTTCAAGACACTGTCCATTCCGTTCAACTGCTCTTCCAAGTCCTTTGCTGTCTCTGACAGAATTACAATGTCATCGGCAAACCTCAAAGTTTTTATTTCTTCTCCATGGATTTTAATACCTACCCCGAACTTTTCTTTTGTTTCCTTTACTGCTTGCTCAATATACAGATTGAATAGCATCAGGGAGAGGCTACAACCCTGTCTCACTCCCTTCCCAACCACTGCTTCCCTTTCATGTCCCTCGAGTCTTATAACTGCCATTTGCTTTCTGTACAAAGTGTAAATAGCCTTTCGCTCCCTGTATTTTACCCCTGCCACCTTCAGAATTTGAAAGAGAGTATTCCAGTCAACATTGTCAAAACTTTCTATAAGTCTACAAATGCTAGAAACGTAGGTTTGCCTTTTCTTAATCTATTTTCTAAGATAAGTCGTAGGGTCAGTATTGACTCGTGTGTTCCAACATTTCTATGGAATCCAAACTGATCTTTCCTGAGGCCGGCTTCTACCAGTTTTTCCATTCGTCTGTAAAGAATTCGCGTTAGTATTTTGCAGCTGTCTCATACATCTTGCTCTCCAGATGGTAGAGTTTTGTCAGGACTGGCTCTCCCAAGGCTGTCAGTAGTTCTAATGGAATGTTGTCCACTCCCGGGGCTTTGTTTTGACTTAGGTCTTTCAGTGCTCTGTCAAACTCTTCACACAGTATCATATCTCCCATTTCATCTTCATATACATTCTCTTCCATTTCCATAATATTGTCCTCAAGAACATCGCCCCTGTATAGACCCTCTATATACTCCTTCCACCTTTCTGCTTTCCCTTCTTTGCTTAGAACTGGGTTTCCATCCGAGCTCTTGATATTCATGCAAGTAGTTCTTTTTTCTCCAAAGGTCTCTTTAATCTTCCTGTAGGCAGTATCTATCTTACCCCTCGTGAGATAAGCCTCTACATCCTTACATTTGTCCTCCAGCCATCCCTGCTTAGCCATTTTGCACTTCCTGTCGATCTCATTTTTGAGACGTTTGTATTCCTTTTTGCCTGCTTCATTTATTGCATTTTTGTGCATTGTATTTGCTATTAAATTTTCATATTTAAAGACTGCAGACACATTTTTGAGATCCACCATGTTCAATCATATGAACCTGATGTTACTGACAGTATGGTTTAATGGCTATCAATAATCCGATGAAAATAACAAATCATTTTCATGAATTACAGGTGGTTTTACACATATAGATGTGCCAGCCTTTAATACCCAGCAGGTGAGTGGTTTTCTTTCTACATTTATGTTTATTGTTTTCATAAAAGAAGGTTGTTTTAATGTACGGAAAGCCAGTGACAACGTTGTGGTCAAGTGACCATGGCATACATTTTTTCCATCCCTTCAACTGTTAGAAAATATAATTCAGCAGTAAATGAGTACAATGAAGTTAGGGTGTAAGATAGACCACTGAGTCTCAGAAACCATTGTTACAGTCTATGCTGGATGAATGAATCAGTAGTAAATTCTGATCAGCCACTAATCAAGGAAAAAGTCTGGCATGTCATGTAACAGAATAGGGCCCCAGAAGAACAGACTTGTCATGTAAAAACCTGCCATAGTATTTTCATCACTATCAGCAAAGATCTCTTAAAATTTAGATGTTAAATTTCAGTGTGGATATGCACTGAAGTTACTCAAAATAATTTATGAAACATGGCACTTTTCACACATTGTTTCTGCATTTCAATCTGTATTGTCTCACAGTGACACAGAGCTCTCTTGACACTGCTCCCATTGTTTTAGGAAGTGAGTACTGAATCACTAGTTAAAAGTGATCACAATATGTGGTGTGCGTACGGTAGGACCTTCGGTACACACACCATCAGATTATTTGACTTGTCGCTCTAACGAAGTAGGCGAGTGTCAGCAATATGTCTCGTGGTCTTATCGTGGCGTGTTTATCTTCTGCTGTTAGGTCAGACGATAGAAATGCCACTTGCACGCTTAGAGTAGCAGATTGACGGTGACCAACTTTAAACAGAACTTGATTAATTTTCACACACATTTATTAAAATAATAAATAACATAGACATTACGTAACTTGATTCTGGATGCTGTTTACAATTGACAATCTGAAGTTCCTTTGGTCTTGGTACGTTAATCTTATTCTCACATATCTCTGATACTTGACAAAGTGTCTATACATTTCTCTTCTTGGCTATGTACAGGAATATGGTAATCTTATTAGGCGCAGACTGAAACTTGACTACAGACTGGTTCAGACTAATGCAGACTGACTAATCGGAGGTCTGTACACTCGTTATAATACCTCGCGCATTCAGGTATCACTGCGCAAGTGTGGTCCGCGAGGAGAAAAGGTTCTACATTAGCAGCAATCTCATTGGCTGCGTTACATATTAATACGCGGATCGTCAGAAGCAGAATTTGGTCCGTCTCTACGACAGCGCCATCTCGTAGTGCGGAGACGGACGAGCGCTGCGCCTGCACTGTTGTGCTTAGCGGGGCGCGCTCTATTGGGAAAGTTGTGTATGCGTTGACTACGTGGAACTATGTACACAACACAATATAACTCAATTTTATACAGAAATGCAATTTATATTGTACTAGTGACCCTTTCCCTTTTCGCATTGGTAGCACTAAGCAGCTATGGCTGGACAACTACTTCATCTACATCACCATGTACATAGATACTCCACAAGCCACTGTACGGTGCGTGGCAGAGGGTACCCTGTACCGCTACTTGTTATTTCCTTTCCTGTCTGATGCAGCAGCAATATGAAGAGCATTCAATAAGGAATGCAACACCTTTTTTTTGAAAGCAGATTGGTTTTATTCAGGATTCCAATACACCATATTATTCCCCACTCTTTTGGCTATAAAAACCTATTTCTCAACATAACCTCCATTCACTGCAATGGCCTCATGCCAACTTACTAGGAGTGCCTGTAGGTTCACAAGGTACCACTGTACTAGTTGATGTTGGAGCCAATGTTTTGCTGTATCGATGACCTCTCCATTATCCATATATTTCTTCCTAAAGGGTGCATCCTTCATTGGACTACACAGATGGAAATCAGAAGGTGCAAGATCTGGGCTGTAGGGCGGATGAGGAAGAAAGTCCAATGAAGTTTTGTGAATTCCTCTTGGTGTGCAGATTTGTGTGAGGCCTTGCAATGTCACAGAGAAGGAGAAATACGTTTGCATTTTTGTCTCCACTTTCCAACACCACAGGAGTCACAGCTGTGTGCTACTGGCTGGTATGTGGAAGATCAGACAGGTTTGCACGACATTGTTGCAATAATGATGGATGCCTCACCCAAAAACTCACCGTACTTTTGTTCACATTCTGGAAGCACCTATGAATATCTGCAAAGCTCAGGTATTCCGACAAAAGAAACTCAGTGACAGCTCTCTGCTTGGAACACAGTTCTGTTACAGACACCATTTCAAAGGCTACATATAGTGCTGCTATGTATTGAAAATTCATAAAACTATACAGGCTGAAGTGGGAATTTTCCATGATGTCCCACAACAAATTCCACATTTTTTCCACCGAAATTGGTCAAGAAAAAAAAAAGTGTTGTTTACTTATTCAACACACCTCATAGATTACATACACAAATCTTCCTCATGAATCATTCTATCTGTTAGTGTAAACTGTATCAAAATCCCTACAGTAATTCCTAAGGTTAGCCTTCACATACTGACAGAAAAATGCAGTGGGTGGAATTCGATATAGTAAAATGTATAGCTAACAATTTTTTCCAAACTGGTAAGGAATATGTACAAATAAATACAAGGTCCTCATCATGTCAACATTAATTTTATTCATTTCAAGTATATTAAAAATGTGAAATACTGATGCAATGAACCCCCAAGTGTTCCTCCAAAGAGTTGTTAGGCATTTTTTTGTCTGGTGTTTCAGCAGAGTTCTTTGCCCCCTTTTTTTTTTTTTTTTTTTTTTGACAAACGGTGCTCATGATGTCTTTCATGCAATGCCCATTATCAGCAGAAAGCATAGGTTTATCACAAACAAAATGGTTTTTAAACTGGAATTTTATGTGCTCATCATTCAAGAATCCCGTAAGTCACAGAATGCCTTTGATGTTCCTACACAAAACTGAGCCGGAATTAGGAATGCATCCAACCTAATGTCAGCACGCTTTAGGGCATGAATATTTAATCAGATTTTTAAACAAAGCAGATGAAAACTGATTGTGCATTAGTGATTGTAATTTTAAAATACTGACATGGTAGTAGGTTGGAAACTGCAGTGATCTGTCCACAATAATTTCCTCTGTTACCATCCTGTAAAAGATCTTTCACGAACAGAATAAATTTGCAGTCTAATGACTGAAGTACATTCATCATGCCAAGTGAAATCTGAAATATCTTACTTCTTTGCCAGGGTATGTTCAAAAAGAAGCTCATAATGATTCAGAATTTCCATGACTTGACCAAGAATCTGTAAGGAGAAGTGGGGGGGGGGGAGGGGGGGGGAACCTGAAGAAATGTTCTCTTTTTCATTCTTACACACTTCAGTAAGTCTTCTGCCTCAGCTTTTCACATGTGATCCATCTAGGTTGATCACATGCACTTCTGTGTATGAATGTGTACGTGAAAACATGGGTTGTTTAGTCATCAGTTACCTCCTTAAGTTTTGCCTTTAAGCACGCATTTCTTTTTCAAAATTAGACTATCTGCATTGGACACATGAGACCGACAAGAACCAAGACTCTTACATTATTTATGGAAAAAAATCTTATATCACTTCAATTTGAATGACTTCTTTTCTTTCAACATGTTTCTTGCCATAAATTTTTGAGATTCCTTGATGAATGGAATCCATCTTGGAGAACCTGGAAATTCATTTGTGCCTGTACTGTTGGCAATATCTCAAGCCCAGTCACGCAAGATTGTACTGGTGATATTAAATGACTTTTCACTGACTTCAGAAAAAAGCTTAACAAACCTGTATTCAACATCATCATTATTTCCAATCAACTATTATACCGATGTGCGACTTCATTTTTTCATTAATACAGTTCACATTCAGAACAAGCAAAGCAAAATTTCTTTTGTTCAGTACTGACATGTGGAAATTTTTTACTCTTTTTGAGATAGGTGATAAATGTGGCACTGTCATTCATACACTTTCCACGAGAATATTGGTCTTCAGTTTCTTCTCTTTTGCTGAATCTGCCATTTGTAACATCAAGTATTTCAGTCATTTCTAACCATATATCTGCACTATTTAAATGTTCAGCCAAAAGCATAATAATATTTTGCACATTTTATAATTTTCACATGTATTTTCTGTGGTGGTTTCAGTGGATAGTTATTGTGTATGTCTACAGCAAATACAAAATGTTCTCAGACTTCCCAGCACCTGCACAGTGAGAATGAATGTTGAGAACATATTTTGAAGCTCAAGATATGTCAAAACAGAGCATTTTCAAATGCTTACATGAAATTAACGGAAAGACAAAATAAATAAATAAATAAATATTCCTATTTAACTCTTGAGTGGGTGTGCTGCTTTTCATAACATGAGCAGGTACATGGCGCACTTTGTACACATGTAAAGAATAACTGTCCTTATGTTACCAGCGTAAATATATATGAGCAAATCATAATTTAATCTTAGTTTAATTAAACAATGGTAAAATAAATTTCCATAAAATGAGCTAATGCACTGTTTCATTAAACAATAATAAAGTAAAACTTTTATTATATTATTCTGGTGCCAGGAACGTGTTACTGAGACAGTATTGACCTACTTGGAGCATTAAACAGTGGAGTTGCATGATATCCCAGCCAACTGCTTATTACATTACTAATTATCTCACAAACAACTGCTTCATTGTTAGATTGTGCTGCTGGCTCATAATTTGGGTCAGTTTCTTGAAAGGATCGTACAGTTTTTCTCGTTTAGCTTGCTTTATATTTTGTATTACTGCCACTCACTTGGACATATTTCAACGCAATGTGTTAATTGAAGCAATAATGAAGGAATTGGTATGGGTTCAAAATTGTGCAACAACAACGGAGCTGTGCAAAATCACTTTATTTGTGCACTTTATACACAAACATTCCACTTGAGGGTTAACAAAGCATTGAAGTGAGATTTTTCTTCAGACCAGTGGTAGCTGAAATTTGCCATGTGAATTTTATGTGACTTTAACTGCAAGTGGGAAACAAAATTAAAACATCATAAATCTGACCATTACCTTGTGAGATTACATTGCGCCTACATAAGAATAAAACAGCAATTCATTACGATTCCGAGCATATCATATGGAAGAATGAGGAACTGTACATTATTATTCCCTTGATACTGATCCAGCCTTAATTAGTCTAATATTTCCCCACTGGAAAGTAACATAGTGAATTCACAAGAGTCACCAACAAGAGGTGACGAGAATTGCTTCAAACATACAGCATGAGGATCTCTGTGACCAAGTAAGAAAAATAAAGACAACAGAAAAATTATAACATCTGAAAAAGTTTAACAAAAACAAATTGCATTGTAAAATTATGCAAATCTGAGAATTGAACTTTTACATCCTTTTCACTAAAAATTTTCTTCTAGTTCAGCAATTTCAGAATATGATTATGAAATCTCAAACTAAACTTTATTGTTATCATACAAATAAATGGTTGTTGTAGCTTACCTTTCAGCCTGGTCGCCAAGAGAGCCTATGAAGATGGCATATGCATTGACATCAGCATTTGATGTGAGGGCAGCAGCAAATCTCTGTGGTGGAATGCCATAGCGTTCTAAGTTGGCATCTGACAACAAAACGACTATTGCCTCATCACAATCCTCCTTTGCTAGTGAGTCAATAGCCTGCTTTGTTGCTTCTAATGTATTGTCTCCCGACATACAGAACTGTGCATGTGCATGCATTGTCTGGAATGAAAAACATTATGTAACAGCTCAAACAATTAACTTTTCAGCCTCAGTTGTTAATCTGGAATACCAAACAACATGGCTATCCATTATCACTGAGTAATTAGTATAACATGGTATTTGAATTTAATTTCATAAAATTCAAGACAAGCAGCAATAACATTTCAAATAATGGAAAATCTGGGTTGGTGGGCTGGAATAACAACAATATAATTAGGATAGGTTGCTACTTACCAAACAGAGAAAGTACTGATCGGCAAAGATATACACTTAAAAGCAGATTATAGGAAATTGTAAAGCTATCAGATTAAATCCATCATCAGATGCAGACGAAAAAACTCACATCAACACACGACTACTTTCATCTCTGGGCACTGAGGCCCAAGCCGATGACAGGACTGTGTGTGTGTGTGTGTGTGTGTGTGTGTGTGTGTGTGTGTGTGTGTGTGTGTGTACACAATTTTCATATTCCATACCACATTTATGGTACAAGAAAAAACAACATAGGATATATTACCAGAGAAATATATATATTTTTTAAGTTCAACTGTTTAAACAGTTTATGACATAGAAGCTCTCTCACTACAGTGACACATACAGGAACCAAAGAATCAAGCATGAGTCAATGAGGTAGCACCATCATTTCAGAGAAATTGTGTTCAGCATTTAAGAGCTATACAATACCATCAATTACTACTATCAGCATAGTAGACTTGAAAATGTAAAAACTGACCAGTAGCATATTAAATACATTTCTTCTTGAAAGGAAAATGAACTCAGGCATTACTAGGGGAAGAAATCATGAGTAACGATCAAGGTTTGCCACACCTGTCAACCTGAGCACAGATTTTAGATGATCTCTCACTTCAGATCATAACTTCCAACCAACATATAGCCTATAAAAGAATGTGGGAAATAGAAGCATACAGATAATGATAATTGTCCATCAAACAGACACACAAGCAAACACTGTAACAACTTCAGACTTCTGGCTATAAGCCGAAAAGAAGGAAATTAGCAAAAAGAAAAAGAAGAAGAAGGAGGAGGGAAAATATCCTTATATATTAATGAGATAACATCATTTCAGAGGACTCGTGTTTGGCATTTACGAGCTATACAGTACCATCAATTACTACTATCAGAGTAGTGAGCCTGAAAATGCAATATACCTAAAAGTACTCCAGATACAAATATGCTTTTTCGTGGCTCAGAAATTACACATTTAAAAAACTGATGAAGCGTCTGTTGCCTCTGTCTGCACTGTCATTTAAGCATAGTTTTCTATGTGGTACAGCCAACTGTTGTGACTCGCCAATCTTTCAAAGTTCCGCCGCGCAGTTACGCGTGTCCTCTACATGCGGCACTGTCTGCCAGCCATGCAGCAGCAGCGCCACCTAGGCGGCCAGCCAGCCAGCCAGCAGCCGCTAGACTTGGACTCAGTTATGATTTGACTGTTAAAGTGTACACACGTCTTACTCTGTTTACTTGATCTGTGACTTTCATGTATTGCGTCTTCCTCGAAATATATTTTTTCAACTTGAAGTTATTACAATTGGCGACAAGGTAGTGATTTTTCTTTTCTATCGTTGACCCACATTTCCATGGCTACTTTAGAGCAACTATTGCAAAGTCTCATAGAACAGAAAATGCTTCTCACAAATGCGATTCGTGATTTCAGCGCGGCATCAAATGTGGGGCGTTTTTCGTCGTTGTCTCTACCTACATTTCCTCCTTACGACGAGACGGCGGAAGACTGGTCTGATTACGAAAAACGTCTTCGACAGCACTTCTTGGCATTTTATGTCGCGGATGAACAAACATGTAAGTCTCTGTTCCTTTCATGGATTTCACCTCAAATGTATCGGTTGTTGTCACAATTGGCTCCTTTGAAAGATACTGCGTCTTTGTCCTTTGCTGAAATTTGCTCACTTCTGTCCGTTGTGGCAAGTCCGGTTGTTATAACAGGAGACACGGGCGATGTGTCCGCATCCGTAGGAGAAGGAGGCGAGTAGAGTTGCTCCGCCAGATGATGGTCATCTGGTTCCTGCATGGGCACATCTCCTGGTGGCGTCAGTTCTTGTGCTGGCACTGATATGATGGTGAGAGGACTGCGTTGTGAGTAATGAGAGATTCCAGTATCCCGAGCGTCAGGTAGAGCCGAAGGTGGTGTAGCGGCATCCGGAACAGGCGCTGCCAGCATACGAGGCCGAAGCTGGTCCGAATGACGCACTGCAACACCCGTGTCTGTCTGGATTTCATACAGGCATCGGCCACAGTGTCATAAGATGCGGCCAGGATTCCATTTTGGCCACCTGCCCTATCACCGTACCCATACAAGGTCGTCGGCGGTGAACCGGCCAAGGCGAAGGCACCCGCGGCCGTGAGGTGGAAGGCCACAGAAGATGAAGTAGCGTGCGGGGCTGTCGGCCATGTAAGAGCTCAGCCGGGCCGTGGTCGCCCATGGGGGTGAAATGATAAGAAGCCAGAAATTGGAGAAGCACATAATCAGCAGAAGAAGTCAGGAGTTTCCTCATCTGAGCCTTAAATGTGCGGACCAGTCGTTCAGCCTCACCATTTGACTGTGGATGGAACGGAGGGGCCATGACATGCATGATCTCGCAACAGGCAGATTGGTGCACGGGGCCCCAGCAGATTCGACCCCCACGTCTCCTGTCATCTCGACCCGTTATCATCGGGGACACTTCCGTCTGTACGGGAAGCCTCCTCCTCGAGACCTTACGGCCAGTCATACAACACCTATGGACGTTAGCAATCTACAGGCCACCTCCATCAAGACCTGTGCAAAATATTCAAAGGGAGGAAAAGTGTTGTGACTCACTGATCTTTCAAAGTGCCGCCGCGCAGTTACGCGTGTTCTCTACATGGGGCGCTGTCTGCCAGCCATGCAGCAGCAGCGCCACCTAAGCGGCCAGCCAGACAGCGGCCACTAGACTTGGACTCAGTTATGATTTGACTGTTAAAGTGTACACACGTCTTACTCTGTTTACTTGATCTGTGACTTTAATGTATTGCGTCTTCCTCGAAATATATTTGTTCAACTTGAAGTTATTACACCAACAGATAACATCATCAAACAATTCAGTTTTTCTTGTAAGGATGTGTCTGTGATCAGACAACATTCAGACTCATTGTTTCAAAGGGACAGGACTGATTTGCATTCCATTTCTGTTTCATCATCACACTCTAGTGATTAGTCATTTGTGATCATACTCCATTAGCCATGTGACAAACTGTACTCTTGTCATTCAGGCTTGTCAGTAATTCATGTAGTAATGTGACAGTTTACAAATGTTTTTGAAGCAACAAGGATCTGCAGCTTCACCACTGACAAGCAACTTTAGTTTCTCTTTTCTATTAGCACTGGCGGGAGTACTGTCAAATTGTCTCCTCTGGGCTTCCCACCATGGCAGGTTTCATTTTGTTCAATGTAAGACTTGTATGTCATGAGCTCGGAAATCATTCAAAATTTCCTACACTAAAAATGTCACCCTTTTCATATAGAACTGCCAAGTTTTTAAAGACATCATTTTACTAGAAAGGAACATCATGACTGGTCACTTAGAGTAATTGATGCAAATCCAGTCTGGTACATCCACTGAATTAAAACACGTTCAGCTCAACAAAATTCATGACTTTTATTTTCCAATACTTTGTAGCCCCTTTAAAAGCAATAGTTGAAGATCCTTCCACATGTGAACTTTCACTTGTAATGTAAAAGATGGTATCCTGTGAGACATAGTCTCTTTGAGAGTGTCTTACTTTCACTGTACGTCCACATAACTTGCAATTTTTTGGCCAACAAAAATGCTTGCTTATTATTTTGCACAGCCATTGCACAAAACTCTAGACATTTTACTGAGTACAAATGGCAATACTATTCTGTGGCTACACACATTTGTCACAAATTAGTGGGTGATAGGAAACGTCAGACTATGTTAGCTGTATGAAAAATGTAGTCAGCAACTGGAACAACCAAGGAAGGAAGGATGGTAAGGGTTTAACATCCCATTAAGATAGAGATCAACAGAGATGGAGTATAAGCATGGAATGTTTCAGGGATGGGAAAGGAAATCAGCTGTGCCCTTACAAAAAGGCCACCCCAGCATTTGCCCATATCAAATCACAGAAAACCTAAACCAGGATTTTAACCATCATCCTCCTACATGAGAGTCCAGTGTGCTAACCACTGAGCCACCCAACCCCAGTGTGTAACAATGAGCGAGGGTATGATGTCTAGTTATTAACAACAACCCACCCTTTCCCTTGTGTTATTTCATAAGATATGCATCACCTGCTAACCGCCTTTTGTGAGGCTTCCACAGCCATAGAATAATTTTCCACTCATGGAGAAACAGCATATCTTATGTGGGAGAGGGGCTCTTTAAATGGGAAACACTTTGTGTAGTCTTTTCTGGAAGCTTTTGCAGAACTTGAGTCAAGGAGTGTTTTATGCTGGACATGATTGTAAAGGGAGATTCTTAACGGGGCTTTACTGATACTTACTTTCCACCTTATAATAGAACACAAGTGGTACAAATCCTTTGAACGTATGCAGCTGAAGCCATGAATTTTGTAATTATTACAGTTATATAGTATTATAGATGAATAGAAAATCTTACGGAATATAATGGAAGAAATGACTCATTTTTCAAAATATTTTACAACACAGCTTATTTGGCAGAATCGGATATTGATGAAATTGTGAACTGTCAAGATAAGCAGATGTTCTATGTTGTGTCTACACTTATACTGTTAGATCACGATGCCAAAACTACTGTTTTAACAATGAGGAGTCAGCCAGAACTGAAATGCCAGCTTTGGATGACTGATTCAGTAATGAAAGAACACACTGAAAGTGAAGCATAATGGTACTAGTACATGTTGAGAGAACATTTTACATATAGGAAACAGGCATTTCAGAATGTACATGAGAAGTGATTGTTATGGTGTCGCACAACAATGACAGTTTCTCACCAAAGATCAATGTACCACATGTGGTGGGCTTTGGTCAGTGAGCAGCGCACTACTGGTCACGGTGTGATAGGTCACGCCAAGTATAGAGGAAGGGGGACAGGAGTTCTGTGTTGCACCATGTTTCTGTTAATAGCCAGCACTGAAGACTGAGCCCTTCACGCTGATTACTTGAGCTAACTGTCCTACAGATGCCAACCATTGAGCTATCTGTACTATGTTTGTGGATATTCTTTGGATTGACTGTGATTCTGGTATTAACAACTTGCTGTGAGCTGTTTTACAGACTGCCACTTCAGCATAGTCTCACAGGTTGAGGCATATTGAAACGTGTGTGTTTAAACAAAACCATTCCCCAGGCCTGATATTCCATTAGGGATAAGGTAAATTGGACTTTATGTGTGGATTAGCAAATAATGGAATCAATACTGACTTTTTACAGCTGTGGCAAAGACAAATGATGTTGAATGAACTGTAAATAAAGCAGCTACAGGAAAAAGAGAACAAACAGTTGGTGTGACAACAGAAATTGTGAGACTGGAGGTTGCAAACACAGCAGAAACTCGTTACAACACAGGCGCTGTCCACTATGGTGCTGCCAGCTTTCTCACCATTTGAGAATGTGAAAGAGGTCTAGGAGTTCTACATCAAGATATTGTGGCAACATTTTGAAGTTTTTAAGGAAAAGGACAGGCACAGCCATAAAGCTTTCTTGTTCTCATAGTCTGTACTAGATGTGCTTCTTTTGCCACCTAAGCTGCATCCAGCAGTAGATACATACAGTTTGTTATTTGTGTAAGTTTGGATGTACTTGTAGCATTCTACAGCCAGCAGACACAAATTGTGGCAGAAAAGTTTTTGTCAAATGTGCAAAAGTGTGAATTAATCTTACAAGGCAGAGGTAACACATTTGCAGGAATTAAGATGTAAACGTGCCTTTACATGTTTATAATGTCAGGCACCACATACAGACTCTCTTATTCATCATATCATTCTGCAGTATGCAAGGCTTTAAAATTGCTGGGCCCTTATCTAGCTCAGATATCACAGATAATCTAAGCATTTACACTTCCCCAGCAAGTTGAAATACGTACAGAACACGAAACGGAAAAAGCATCGGTGCACCGAGTGCATAGTGCATTACCGACATCCTCACATCAGATAAGTTCAGACTCACATGAAGCACCCCCTAGGCATGTGTAGTCAACTGGTAATCTCTCACAGCTACCTTATGAATGAGGTCACCATCAGGAAAGACACCCAATGGTGATACCAGAATTGATTATGGTCACAGTGGTTTGGTTGCCACTGCCTCCCCATCCACTACCATATACCCAACAGGTGCAGAAACTGCAGGCTCCAGAATGCATGCTCTGGCCCAGCCTTGTCACTACCAAGTGCTGCCCCACAACACCAGGGCCCACCATCACCCAGATACTTGGCCTCAGGGTATTCTCAATCAGGCGGATGCTACAAGCAAAGTATCTCCCTCCCCACTAACTCTGCTGGTCTCTGACACAGTCAAGCCTCAGTATCATGCTAACAAATGCCAGGGAAACCACTCTGCCCCCTGAGACCGTATGTATCATAGTTATGTACCACAGCCACATACCATACCCAGGCTGGATGTGGAGGGGGAGGGGATGGAATGGACACAGGTATGGTGTTAGGTAGGGACATCAATATCCAGCCAGAGGTGAACATGTGATGGGGAACTGTCTCTCATCAGAGGGCAGCACTGACATATGGTGTGCTACGCAGCATTTAAAAGCTGCTGTCACCATTTGAGCACTTGGTGTTCAATGCCGATTATACTGCTCATTCAAGCAATGCACTGTGCTAACCTTCAAAGCTAGACAGACAGTGACAGTACTAATTATGGCTTACTATGAACTGGTTTACATATTGCCAATTTGGCCTAGTATCTGTACTAAAGTTACATGTATTGTCATGTGTATTCGTGCCTGAAGAGACATTCTTGTGTTTAAAACAAATCGTGCCCCAGGGTCAATATTTCTATTTTAATATGAATCAATGACAGAAAAAAAAAATGGAATTGTAAAACCCCAATTAATACTTTAGTACATCAACAGCACCACAATATCTTTACTTAAATTCTGTGTTAATCATTCACTTACATCTGGCTCTATCACTCTAAACTTAATTTGCACCCTAATCTTGGGATATGAGGACAGACAATATAATGAGGTGTCTGTGATATTAAAGAAACTCTGTTTTAAACAAACATTTGTGAACTTTGTGTTGCTACAATGAAACTTAAAAAACTAGGTATAGAACAGTTTTTGTCACCGGGAAGATTAAAATAAAGTACACTACCTTGACGACATCCAATCTCTTCTTGTTATCTGTTGGTGGGGATTTGTGGTTGACAAACATAATCTCTGCATCTTCACCTGAGTGACCAACAATGTCGTACTGTATTTGGGACTCATGACCCTCAAATGCCTCCATCACCATTACAGCTGCCTCCATCTCTCTGTCTAAACGGCCATCGTAACCATTGAACCTGTAAAAAAGTGACAAAGTCTTAGCCACAGGTTTAACTGTAATTCCTTCCAAGTACTTACAGAAGATCAATACATATGAATTCTTTCTTTCTCTGTTACTTATGCACTTGTAGAATATGTCTTCATTAATTAAAGCGAAGAACTAACTGTAGTCATTTACATGCCAATATTAGGATGACATACACTGAGGTGACAAAAGAGTTCAGATACATCCCAATATCATGTTGGACCTCCTTTTGTTCATTTTAGTGCAGCGGCTCCATGTGGCATGGACTCAAGTCATTGGAAGTCCCCTGCAGAAATATTGGGCCATGTACCCTATATAGCTGTCCACAATTGTGAGTTTTGCCAATGCAGGATTTTGTGCACAAACTGACCTCTCAATTTGGTCCCATGTCAGGTGATCTCGGTGACCAAATCATTTGTTAGAATTGTCCAGAATGTTCTTCAAACCAATCACGAACAACTGTAGCCCAGGGACATGGAGCATTGACATCGTTAAATTCCATTGTTGTTTGGGGACATGAAGTCCATGAATGGTTGTGGATTGTCTCCAAGTAACCGAACATAACCATTACAGTCTACGATCAGTTCAGTTGGACAAGATGACCAGTCCATTCCATGTAAACACACCCCACAACGTTATGGAGCCACTACCAACTTGCACAGTGCCTTGATGACAACTTGGGTTCATGGCCTCATGGGGTCTGCACAAGCTTGAACCGTACCATCAGCTCTTACCAAATGAAATCGGAACTCATCTGACCAGTTTATGACTGTCCAGTTATTTTAAGACCAACCGATATGTTCACAAGCTCAGGAGAGACACTGCACATGATGTTGTTCTGTTAGCAAAGGTATTTGTATGCCTATTAATGCCAAATTTTGCCACAAGACGTAAGGGGTATGTTCATCATACATCTCCCATGGGGGAGGGGGGGGGGGGGGGATAGGTGCTCCATAAGAACAGAGATTCTCTCAGTGGCGGCACAGTAACTAACCAAAAGGGGGTGTCCTGGGTGATTGTGTTTAAGGACTTTACGAAGAATGTAGAAGGTACAAGTGCAGAGAATGGTAGGGGTGAGGAGCAATGGAATCACATTCTTCACCAGGATTTCCAGTACCTCTCATCGTGACCTGAAATGAGGAATACCTTACCCACTATCCTTCCCATCTCTCCCACAATGGTATTACACCACCCACTGAACCTATGCAATATCCTTGTCCATCCCTACTTCACCCCTGCTCCCAACCCCTTGTCTCATGGCTCACATTCCTGTAATAGATCTAGACGCAAGACCTGTACCATACATCCTTCCACCACCACCTACTCTCATCTGGTCACAGGCACCACCTATCCCATCAAAAGTAGGGCCACCTGTGAAAGCAATAATGTGATCTACAAATTAAGCTGCAGCCACTGTGCTGCTTTCTAAGTAGGATGACAACTAACAAGCTGTCTGTCTGCATGATACGCCACTGAAGAACTGTGGCACCTGGTACTCCCAGTTGCTGAACATGCTGCGCAACACAATTTGCTTCACTTCAATGACTGCTTCACAGCCTGTACCATTTGGATCCTTCCCACCAAAACCAGCTTTTTCAAATTTGCTGATGGGAACCCTCCTGGCATTATATATAGATTCCCAATACCCCCGTGGCCTAATTGTCCCTGTCCTTGCCACATCCCTGCACACTCCCGCAAGCAGCACTATGTCTTCTCACACCCTGCCCTTCTATCTCTCCCCCTCCCTGCCACAGCCCCCTCATTACCCCTACCATCTGCAGATTACTTCCCTGCTTCTCCCATAAGGCACAGTTGCTGTACACATTCTGACCTCAGCTACCAGACTAAGTGGTTGTGTATATGTGAGCTGTGCTTGTGTAAATGTGTATACGTTTTCTACTTTAGAAGAAGGTATTTTTGCTGAAAGTTCAAATGTGTAGCAGTCTTTTTGTTGTGCCTGGATGCACCTCAATGCCCCCATATGAGTAGCACTGTACCCTTTTCATACAATTCTCTGTAACAGGTAAAGCAGCTACCGCATTGTTAAGGCCTGGCAAGATACATAAGGGCATGAACAGCATCAGAGGTTGCATTATCAATGTGTAAGACATGGTGATGCACTGTACTTGTATGAGACAATGGTGCCAACCCTTGACAGAGTTTGAACGTGTCTTCTTTGTGGGTTTCCACTTGACTGGGTGGCCAAATTGTGCAATATGCAGATTTGTGGAGCATTCAGACATGTCAGTGGCCAGATGTTGAACTGCATGGGAATGTGAGGACAAGTACCCTCATCATCAAGAGTCCAGTAGACCATGTCTCACCACCACAAGGAAGGGTTGCCATATTGTGTACCAAGCACATTGTAATCCCTTTACATCTGCACTTGCAATCCAAGAACATTTAATGGACTCCCTGCAACATTCTACGTCATCCTACACCATTGGTTCGAGACTAGCTGTAACTGGACAAGGGAATTACTGTCCTATGCATAGGCTGCTATTAACACCACCAGATAAATGGCTGTGTTTGGAGTAATGTCGTGGCTGGGAAGCATGGACTGCTGATAATGGCGTTGCACTGTATTGTATTTAGCAATGAATCATGGTTCCACACTACCCTGGATGACCACTGTCAGCAAGTATGGCAATGGCCTGGGGGGAAGTTCCAGTCTTACAGTGTTTTGTTTTGAAGAGGCAAAACAGTGTTACTATGGTGTCACAACTTCAGGTCACAGCTGGTAGTGATTGACAAAAGTCTGACAGCACAACAGTATGTCATAAACATCCTGCACCTTCATGTGTCACCTCTCATGCGACAGAAATTTGATATCATGTTTCAACAGGACAATGCTTGTGCACACAACATGTGCTTCTATGAACTGTTAGCATTATGTCAAGGCACCCTCATGGCCAACAAGATACCCAGATCTGCCCCCCCCCCCCCCCAAATAAAATGAGTAGGAACAGCACAGACAATAACTTTCAGTGTATGTATCCAGGCCAGAGTGGACTTACATTGCCAAGTTATTTGTAGATTTGATTTGATTCTGTAACCACTGTAATAACTCCACATATCCTCACAGACCATGATTTTGTTTCCTCCTCCCATTCTGGGTGCTTTCTTTCTTTGTCAGGCAGTGTATAAGGGGAAAATTCAATTATAATTAAACATCATACTGAATGGACAATGTAAGTTTACCTTCTTCTCTTGACCCAACACAGCACTACAAAATGTAAAGTAGTGGTTATTGTGCATATGGGTCACAACTACTACATAATTTGTGAAGTGATGTTTCTATCAATCGAGATGTATGTATTATTTCCGGTCCTTCATTACACATTCAGGTCTCAAAATGGAAGGCAGAAGTTTAAGTCATAGTGTTTTTAGTGTTCACAAGAGCCGCCATAATGCACTTTCCTAACAGACTGTGACACACACACACACACACACACACACACACACACAGTTATCAAGTTCTATTTGCACTTGTAGTTTAGCTGTTACAAATTTTCTTTTGAATCTGGCACGGCTTGTAATAACAGGTTCTGAGGTGGAGCCATTCCAAAATATATATTAAAACAAATTTCTCAATAACATACTACAAAACTTAAATCATCAGAACCCATTTCACATTTCCCACACATATTTCAATAACGCCGGCAACATTTTTGGAACTGTTAACACATGATATCAAGCAATGTTTTTCGAATAGGTGGTAGCTAGTCCTACAATTGCAACTACAAATGCTGCTTAGCTCTGCATAGCAGAGGTTTGGGGGTGTGGCTTCCTTGGAGCACAGCTCTTATGGGTGTCCTGAAGACTCCGGTGTTTCAGCCTAAGCATGTCCTATCGACCTACATACAATCTTCATGTTCCATTGCTCACATCATAAGGGAATGAACAGAATTGCTGAAACTTTGCTATCAAATACCTTTCTCTGTATATCTCTATTATGCTCTGATGCATCATTAATCTCCATTTAGTATTATTGTTTTGATAGTTTTTAGAGTGTTTTTTTGTTTCTGCCATTGGCTATTCTATACACTATTCTAATTAGTTTGCAAATGTCTCACCAGAATGCACTAGTGTACAGTAACATAAGTATCACCACTTAGAGAGAGTTTCAAAATGACTACACAGAAACGTGTGCAAAACGTACCCCTGTGTGAAATATGTCCCATTATTTTAATTTCCTTGCTACCTGACATGCCTTATTAGCAAGTATCTTTTTTGGACTGTATTATGCATAAGTTAAGTGAGTTTTACTTTCTTGCTAAAAACAGCAGCATACCATAAGTTCAAAAACAATGCAATATGAATTCAGGGTGCAGTTTATCAGGTTAAATTTTGGAGCATGTGATCAGGAAGAAAGTGAAGGAACTTGGTGCTCCCAGACCCGTGTAAATATGAATTGACAACATAAACAGTGTAAATCCAGACACAGGTATACATGCAATTTTAACATAGCAATGTACAATGCATATTTCTGTAATACACAAGTATAAATATGAGAAATAAGGTGTGTAAATTACCATGGCGGTTGCTCATGTCAGTCAGTCACAGCACAAGATCGGTGACGTCATGGAAACATCATTGTTTCGTCACACAAACTCACAAACTCAAATGATCATGATTTGAGTGTACAGAACATTGAAGTAAAATACTAAAAAATTTAAGCATGCAGTGAAGCTAACATACACCACATTCAAGATCTCTACAAAATGCCTTTTTGAGTATGATACATTGCAGTAAACTGTTGGGAAATGTGACATTGGGAGGTAAATAAGCTGCCTATACACTTTGCCTTGGAGTTAGCTCTTCATGTTATTTAGTAGTTGATTATGAAACAGAAAGAAGATACAGTATGTAAACATTTGGCTAGAATGTGGTACTGCCCCCCCACCCCGGTCATGAAATTTTGGTTGCGATCACAAGACTTATCTGTAGTGTGTCCTGAAGTCTAGGTTACTTCCAATTGATAAATGAACACAGCCTTCACCAGCAAGGAAACCACGAGCTGTGTCTACTAATTGTAGTCTGTGGTACATGCACTGTCTGGGGAAGTAAAGCTAAAGCATCCATTTTTGTTTGTTTATTGGTGGATGCAATGTTTTCGGTGATGAAGTAATTATTGAATTTTGTGGCCAATGATTTCCGTTTGTCATTTTTACCACAGTTGCTTTCTGAGGCCTAAAAATAATTCACAATGCCATTATTATTTGCTTCTCATTTAATAATGACACAAACTATTTGTGGTTTGCATTTTCAGCTTCTCACGGCGTAATGAATAATCCATTAAATTTCGGGCATGCAGCCACGCAAATAAAATTTCCTCCGCTGATATTTCAGCCGCGTATCGTCCAGCCATCCTCCGAGTGAGTCACAAAACTGACAACAAGATGCCAAGTGCGGCCTTATATGCTCCACTGCGGCAGTACTGCACATGCGCGTCACAGATGCTGGACGGCGGCAGAGACATACGCTTACACATGCGCCGCCTGTCTTCCGTGAAGACTTCGAGGATAAGGCACTGGACTCAGCAAGTTTTAAACCTACGGTCTTCTGTAGGTACGTGGACAACACATTCATGGTATGGCCCCATGGAATGGATGAATTACATCGATTTCTTGAGCATTTGAATTCCATCCATGCTAGCATTAAATCTACTATGGAAATACAAAAAGATGGCTGCCTCCCCTTTTTGGATGTTGTCATTTGCCGTAAAGGTGATGGCACATTAGGACATGCCGTATATTGGAAACCAACACACACAAATTTATATCTTCATGCCAGTAGCTGCCATCACCCTTCACAGACCATAGGTGTCCTTAAGACCTTAGTGCATCAGGCGCACTGTATATCCAATAAAGACAATCTGCAAGAAGAGCTCACATACCTCGAGAGTATTTTTAAATCGAATGGATTTTCTCAGCAACAAATTCGTAGAGCAATCGATGCAAAACCTAAAAAGCAGGTATGTGATAGGGAAAAAGATAGTAATTCCTTCAGATCTAGTGCGTTTTTGCCCCATGTGGGTGCCCTTTCCTCGAAGATAGGCCGTATTCTTGAGAAACACTGTGTTAAGGTGATCTTCCGGCTCCCTACAAAGATTGCAGCTTTACTCGGCTCTGTGAAGGACGATTTACAACTTCATAAAGCGGGTGTGTATCAGATTCCTTGCGGAAATTGTGAGAAGTCGAACATAGGTCAAACAACACGCACCGTTCATGAGATGTGTGTGGAGCATCGAAGATACACATGCTTATTACAGCCAGACAAGTCAGCTGCGGCCGAACATTGTATTGATACAGGGCATTCTATGAATTACAGTGATGTGAAGATTTTAACATCCACCTCTTCTTTTTAGGAATCTGTCTTCAAGGAAGCTATAGAGATTAGATTAGCTAATAATTTAATAAATAGAGATAACGGTTTTAATTTGGACAAAGCATGGAATCCGGCTCTTGGAGTAATTAAACTGCAAAGAAGTTGTCATTGTGTCACCGCTGCCGATCATACATCGATAAGCGAATCAAATGTCTGTACGCCTTCGCCACAGGCGGCGCATGTGTAAGCGTATGTCTCTCCCACCAACCAGCATCTGTGACCCGCATGCGCTGTACCACCACGGTGGAGCATATAAGGCCGCACTTGGCATCTTGTCGTTAGTCTTGTGACTCACTCTGAGGATGGCTGGACGATATGCGGCCAAAATATCAGAGGAGGAAATTTTATTTGCGCAGCTGCATGCCTGAAATTTAATGGATTATTTTTGGTTTATGCTTGAAGTATATATGTTCCTCTTTTTTCTTTTCTGATACCAGACAAGTAGATTTTGCAATACTAGTGGTAGCAGAGTTTCATCTCTTGCTGCTCATATCTGGATTAGGCAAGGCTCTCTATTCCGAGAACAATACCCTTAATCATTCACTCCTGGTACCTGCTTTTATTTAATCTAACTTTTGTTTGTTTCAAGGGAAAACAAGACAAAGGACAAAGCACTTCAGCAATATTTTGAAGAGAGCATTAAATTTCCCCGTTTACACCATCTGCTCTACAAGTATCTTCTAAGTGTTCTTCCCATTTTTTTCTAAGCACCAAGAACAATTAATTGTTGTTCAGATCCTGTGATACATTTTCATGTGTTCTGAACCCAGCTGGTTAGCATATTTTATTGTTAACATTCGACTATCACAATCAGATAAACCATTAACTATCATTTTCACAGCTATCACAGTCAGATAAACAGCTAATTATCAGAATGAGATTTTCACTCTGTAGTGGAGTTTGCGCTGATATGAAACTTCCTGGCAGATTAAAACTGTGTGCCGGACCGAGACTCGAACTCGGGACCTTTGCCTTTCGCGGGCAAGTGCTCTACCAACTGAGCTACCCAAGCACGACTCATGCCCCATCCTCACAGCAGAGCACTTACCCGCGAAAGGCAAAGGTCCCGAGTTCAAGTCTCGGTCTGGCACACAGTTTTAATCTGCCAGGAAGTTTCATAGCTAGTTATCAGTTTTACAACTAAGTCACTATAGCTAGTTCAGTCAAAAAGTGAACTGTCAATGAGTATTGGACTATTTCCTTCAATCAACACGGGGACTTTTGCTGTGGGAAATAGTCCAAAATTGGACATCAACAACTTTAAATATTCTCAGTAGGTGTTAAATAACAGAAAATAAACATTAAATTGGCCACAAACAATGATTCTGTAGTTAAGCCTGCATAACATTATTAAAACTGTTTCTTATTGTTTGGTAAAATTCAAAATAGTTCCTGATGGTGGCCTATAAAGCTTAAGTACTACTAGCTTGTGTGTTTTCTGATATTTGGAACACAATTCAAGGAGCTCTTCAACACAACTTTCATCGGCCTGAAGAGCCTGACATTTAAACTCATTTTTTGTATAGATAGGCAATGCCCCTTTAGCAAAATATGCTTCAATGTCAAAGTTCTTTCCTTATGATCATTATTCTTTGAGCATCATCTTGCAAAGAATCTTTGTAGGTGACCTGATGAGGAGCTACATTGCTGAAACGACCCTATTGCCCAGAATTCTGTGCATAAGTTGAATTCAAAGAGTAGGCACTGCCCTTCTCGGCAGTGGTTTTGTTGCAATAATTGGCAACAACATTTTGGTATTATGTGGACAGTTTATTGTGGCAGCTGGCCATGACCATAAACAAACAAGAACTGTGACTGACTTGGTTGAGAGGAGCAGTGCAGGGGAATAAGCCCCATCTCTCTCTCAAAGGGCTGCCATCCTGTGTCTGCATTCTGTGCTTCCATGAAAACAGCACTGACATAACTGTCATAGAGATTGCTGATTCTCTTTCTTGTGGTGACAGTCGCATTAGAATCCCTTTATGCACAGGATTAGTCTCTTCAGTCATTTCAAGATAAGGGGAAAAAAGAACAAGCAATCCAAAATGCAAAGCAAATTGCAGTACATAAAGCATTTGGTAATGGCTACAGCGCAATTGGTTGTTGGGATTGGCAGTGGTAGTTTAGGCCATATCTCTGCAGGCATCTTACGTAACCATTGTTCAAAACACTCTCCACCTAAAACTGCCATGATGTAGTGTCCACATAACACAGGGCATGAAGTATGGTTGTCTGAAGTTAACTCCTTCAGTTTCAGGAAATTTGTCTGAGTGTCTTTAAAAACTTCTTTCCTTTATGGGTGCATAAGATATGAATCCTTTTTCCAGATGTTTTCAACAGTCTTCTTAAGAATTAGAATGACCTGTAGCATCTAATTCTTGTTTTTAAGTTTATCAGAAAAACTTCTCCAGTAATCATTCATTATAGTTAAGAAGTATCTACTTACTCCAGCTGATAATGTATTCATTTGGTTCACACAGATTCAGCTGAAATAATTCAAAAGTTTTCTTAGCTCAAGAGATAGAAGACTGGAAGGAAGTTTGGAATGCTTGCTTTCTAAGTACTTTACACTGGAGTGCTGACAGCTGCTTTATATACGAGGGAAGATTGGAAAGTAACGCACAATAAGTTTATTACCGAAAAGATGAATGGGTAACAAAACAAAAATATCACAAATGAACTTATATCTTCTACCTATTTCTTAACACATTTCTCCCATTGTGGTACCAATTTCAATATGCCCTGTTCATAGAAGTTCATTTGATTGGAGTATAGTCATTTACAGAATGATGATTTCACTGCTGCATCTATTGGAAAGCATTGGCTGGACAGGAATTTCTCCATGGGACCAAACAGATGAAAGATCGATGGTGCAAGGCCCAGGTTGTATGGCGGATGCTGGTGCACCTCCCACCCAAATTTGGCAGTTTTCTCACAAACAGGACCAGCAACATATCAGTGAGCATTTTCATGAAGAAGTTTGACACTGTGAGCATTAATGTTGTGATGACTGTCACGAAGTGCATGACGCAATTAACCAAACTTTTAATGTAGGCTGCAGCATTCACAATGGTCCAATGTTCAATAAAGTCCACCAAAAACATACCACACACATCCCAGAACACTGTCATAAGCACTTTTCTAGCAGATTGAGTCATTTTGAATTTATTTCGTACTGGGCAACCAGCATATTTCCACTCCATAGAGGCCTGCTTTGTTTTGGGTGTGTAGTGGTATGCCCGCAACTCATCGCCAGTAATGATTCCTTTCACTAAGTCAAGTCTTTTTGTGGCATAACACATTAAGTGATCCAAGCTTGTCATCATTTGCTGGTCCCTGTAGTCATCTGTCAGATTCTTAGGCATCCAGCAAGCACTAACTTTATGAAATTTTAATGAGTCACGAACAATATCATACACCACACCATAGGAAATGCTGAACTGCTGTGATGAGTTCTGCAGTTGCACATGCCAATTTTTCAAAATTGCTGCCTCAATGGCTCTGACAATCTGCAGGGTTGTAGCTGTTACCAGCCACCTGGATTGTGGCGAATCACTAAGGTTCACGCAGCCCTCTTGGAAGAATGCACACCAGCTGGAGACATTGCTATGGTCCATACAGTTGTCCCCATACGATCCAGGCAGGTCTTTGTGAGTTTCACTTGGGTTGTACCCTTTGGCCCACAAATATTGAACTACATTTCGCTGCTCTTCACAAGCTGATGACAGTAACATGCACACCATTTTTGTTTTGTAGTTCAGGCTTCTTGTGCTAGAGCTGCACATAAAAAAGTGCAAACTTCAAATTATATCATCATGAAATTTCTACATTATAGGAGCAATACCACAGGAGAAAAAAATTATTGTGTTACTTTCTGAGTGTCCCTCATATAACACCTTCTGACAAATATATACATTGAGCTTCCATTGCATCAGATTGCAAATATCCCAGCCTCTTTTTGCCATCTGAAAATAATGCTGACTTTTGCTTCAATGAGTCAGTTCAACAGTCGACCCAGTTTACACATTCTATTGTTAACAGTACTGTGGCAACAAGATTATGCACTACTTCATGAGTGTGACAATCTTGTTATTTAAATAAAATGAAACACACATTATTTTTTTATTCTACTTAATGGAAGCAAATTTGTACTCGCTTTTGGTATATAAAATACACTAGTAATTTAAATTTCTCTCTTTGCAACACCAACAAGGACATAACATGTGTGAAACTGATTCCTTCTACATGTATATTTTCCTTGTTGCTGCAATAACTTATTACCTAAGTATTCCCTTGGATGAATTTAAATCACATAGGAGCTTTTAAATACATGTAGATACATCAGAATATCTGCACAACTGCCTGTTACAATGGTAACATCTGATGCTGGTGTCATAAAGAATGCCATATCTGTTGCTGCTTTTGCCTGTAACTTATGGACATTCTTAGTTTTACTCAGTTCTTTGCTATACAGCCATATTTATTACAAGTCTGATATATTGACCCTCTGAGACCATGACATACCTCATTCAAGTGACCATTCTTTTACATCAGAAGAATCATCACATGTCTCCCTCTACTCCTTATAGTAACTGTGTCTTAGTCAAATCTACCATGGCAAGAAAAGTAGACTTTTTCAAATCGAATAGAATCATATCATTCAACTTTTACATCAAACTTAATCCATTCAACCTGTTGGAAGTAAAAAATATCCTTTGATATGTGTACAACCATGAATGAATAATGTTCTAGTTATGTCATAATGAGGCTTTGCTACAAGCGTCGTCTTCTTAAGAGTGTGACATCTCTCTGTTAATTCTACAGTCCTTCTGCATTTGTCATATTCCTGACATACACATAATGTGATGGATCTAGTGCTTAAAGCTTTGTTTATCTATTGTTTCTCATATGCTGCACTACATAATTGTTCATGTACTAGGCATGTCTTCATTAAGATGTGGTATGTGCTGTAATCCTTCCTTCCCACAAATTTTTGAATCAATGGCAATTATATGGCACTGAGATAAGCAACAATGTCCATCAATTATTGCAGGGCAGTGAATGCTGGTCTCATGAACTGTGGTTGAAAGTATTTTCACTTTGATGAATACAACTTATCAACCTTTTTTAAAGCAGAAAAACATAAGCTTAACATCTAAAACATAGACTATAGCACAGACAAAACATATATTCCAATACACTTAAATCAGTAAAAATTACACAGCAGTTAAGCATAAATTCTTACTTTATACAGCATATAAATACATATACACAGATGCAGTAAATGTGAATTACAGAAATCTGTCTGCCTCTTCTGACCACAGAGTGCAGTGTGTTATACTGAAATTACAGGTAGTAATTAATTTAATGATCTGATGATCTGTTAGCCACATGTGACTTTCATATGAAGCCCACTTTATGAAAGCAACTTCAGTCCAAAACAGAGTCAAGGCTGAAAAGTACAGCAGTTGGTTGAACAAATTAAAATCACATTTGCAGTGTGGACTGTTGGTAAGAATATGCACTACTTGCAAGATGTGTTACAATGGTTTACCTGTACATGCTTCCTGAGACATCAACAACAAACTTGAGTCTTTTGGGTTTCAACTGAGGTGTTCCTAATTCTGGTTCCTTCTCTGCTCGTCTCCTGAATATTGTCTTTTCACCAGTAAGACCTAAGAATAAAACTTTTACTGTACACTGATGTTTCAAATAGGCATCTGCATGCAGTTCAGCTTCGATAAAAGCTTCAAATCAGAATCAGTCCTTCTAAAACTATGAAAACTACTACATATACAACTATGTCAGTCAGTGTGATATAATAGATGTGATAAATCATACTGGTTCACTTTTATGATCAAAAAAAGAAAAAGAAAGAGAGAGAGAGAGAGAGAGAGAGAGAATAGATATTGTAGTACCACTCATAAAATGATAGAAATTAATAGTGGTGCAATTACAGGAGGAATTTTAGCATCTCCATTTTGATGCAGAGTAAACCTAAAACTGATTTAAAGTAAATTCAAATTACTTAATTTACTCAATACTGTCACAAAATATGAAGAAAAGTATTTAGGGTCTTCTCTTGTGGTTTATTTGGGTGACAATTTGAAAAGTAGGAAAGTATATATAACGGAGAGGCTTTAAGGATATGGTATTAGTCGGCAGTACATTAACAAAAACATCCATATAAACAGTTTACAGAATCTTTCATAAGACTCATCTATGTGGATATGAGGAAGTGAAAACAATTAATCAATTATATCACCTCAAAAATGTTTCTATTGTTGTTTTTAGATTGTCATTGAAGTCCATATAACATTAACCAAATTTTCCATGACTCTCAACACAATATGGCAACAATACTGAATAGGAAACACTTTCCTGATGTTCTGAAAATTTTTGCTTTACTGTGGTTGCAAAAATTTTGATTACAACAGGACTTTTGCATGTTTTCAAATATGACACCATTTTCCATGTCTAATTTCCATCTCTCCATTTTTTCTTTTGGACCTATCAGTATTTTTCTGTCAAAGTTTCTGGCTCCAATGCCTTCATTTGGTGATTCTCAGGCATAGCGTTTCATTTCAATCATGACCACAGCCACTACCACCACCATCGCCACCATGATGCCATAAATCAACCATGCCCTATTCATTCAGATGACTGGCCACAGCAAAACTATGATGGAGGGCAAGGTTTACCAGCTAATGGCAGACATGACACTGAGCACAAAAATGTTGGTTTCAATGAGTTGATCCAAATCATCTGGAACCCTCCACCTATTTCCAACCAACACCACTTTTTTTGAATTGCATATATCCACTTTATTTGAATTGCATATATCAGAACCACTTATTCCAAACCATTTTTGGTTCCAAGGTCTGCCGAGCCTCATTCTCTCATTAGTTATTAGTCCATCTCCATTTCTATCTGCCCTTGTCCCTCCGCACCCTGCACCACCTCCCTCTCCACAGTTACTTAGCCCCCTCTCCTTCTCTGAAAACAGTTTGTTCCGTCAGTCAGGCTGTAGTGCCTTAATAATGTAGCTATGTTTGTATGTCTGTAGCTGAAGAAAATTTAAGCTGGGCTGCCATGTTATAGTTCTCATTTATGTGTCTATCTACGAGTCAGTTCTAGCACCGCACAGTGAATGGTTGTCATTACTTATTCAAATTTGTCAAAGAGCAGACATCAGGTCAGATAATTTTCTATTACTAAACAAAATTAATATGTCAAGAAACCAGAATTCCCTCTCAGAATAAAAACCTAATCTAGCAAAGAAAACTTTTCAAATGAATCAATTAAAGGCAGGAAGCAGCCTATATCTACGTATCATAACTGGATCAGTATGTTTGAAAGTAAACATTTACATCATTACAGAATGTAAGAATATTGCTAGAATACTGTCCAGTGCAGCATATGAAGCATTAGAAAACCAGGTAAAATCATCAGCATTATTTCTTTAACAGTGTTATTGCAGCAATTTAGTGCTTCTTTTCCTTGATAGTTTTTTCTCTCTACTGCACTTGTATAGTCACTTTTGAGAGCAGTATAACCAAGATATTAGCCATACAGGAGTGGCTTACTTACAAAACCATGGAAGGAAAATAGTGACATGAAAGTACCGGGTGATCAAAAAGTCAGTATAAATTTGTAAAATTAATAAACCAAGGAATAATATAGATAGAGGGGTAAAAATTGACACACATGCTTGGAATGGCATAGGGTTTTATTACACAAAAAAAAAGTATTGCCAGAAGAGTGAAAGATCTCCTGCACGCATCGTTTGGTGATGATCATGTGCTCAGCCGCCACTTTCGTCATGCTTGGCCTCCCAGGTCCCCAGACCTCAGTCCGAGCGATTATTGGCTTTGGGATTACCTGAAGTCGCAAGTGTATCATGATCGACCGACATCTCTAGGGATGCTGAAAGACAACATCCGACGCCAATACCTCACCATAACTCAGGACATGCTTTACGGTGCTGTTCACAACATTATTCCTCGACTACAGCTATTGTTGAGGAATGATGGTGGACATATTGAAAATTTCCTGTAAAGAATATCATCTTTGGTCCATCATATTTCGGGCTTGCAGCCGGATCACGTTGACATCTTGGCACGATATTTCGGCTAACAAACATGCAGCCATCTTCAGGTGAGTACGAGACTGAAGATTACTGGTGCGCGTCGTTCTATATATACCAAAAATTGGCGTGGCGGTGCCTGCGCAGTGGAGAAGGCTAATACCGCGCCCCCTATCTTATTTGGCGCGCTCTGCAGCAGAAGCGGGCCGCGCATGCGTAGTGGTGTACCTACATTTGCGCTATCTGTCGTAAAGCGCCTTCGCGCAGCTGAGACGCGGTAGTCGAAAGTATAAAATCAATTTTCGTCAGCCGTCGCACTAGATGCCGACCCATGTCTCTGTGAAGCGATTAAAGAAATTACAGGATCCCATGCTTTATCCATCTGAAAGCCGCCGTCTCGATTAATAAGATCTTTTGCCAGTCGTATCTCCACGGACTCCTTGATAATGGATTCCCAAAAAGATCTAGTTGTCGCTAAAATTTTTGTTCCACAATAATCCATGGAGTGTCCCGTCGAAATACAGTGTTCTGCTATGGCTGATTTGTTAGGCTGTAGTAGACGTGTGTGGCGCTCATGCTCCACGCATCTTTCCCGTACTGTGCGAGTAGTTTGGCCAATGTAGGATTTGCCACATTGACAAGGGATCTTATAAATACCCGACTTCCTCAGACCCAGATCGTCCTTCACAGAGCCAAGCAAAGCTGATATTTTCGTAGGTTGTCGGAAGATCACTTTAACACAATGCTTCTTTAAAATCCTTCCTATTTTAGAGGAGAGGTTACCCACATACGGAAGAAACGCTCTGGACCTGACCACCTCTTTGTCTTCTTCTTCTTGTTTCTCTTTACATTTCTTCTTTGTTACAGCTGTGCGGATTTGGCGTGTAGAATATCCATTCTCCCTGAAGACAGATTGCAATTGTTCTAATTCTTTAGGAAGGCTGTCCTTATCAGATACCACATGTGCCCGGTGCACCAGAGTACGCAGCAAACCCATGGTTTGTGCAGGGTGGTGGCAGCTTGTCGCCTGCAAATACAGATCTGTGTGTGTGGGCTTCCAGTAGACGGAGTGCCCCAAAGATCCATCGGTTCTACGATTGACAAGGACATCCAGAAACGGCAGACACCTATCTTTTTCGACCTCCATGGTAAACTGAATATTCTTGTGAATGGAATTCAGATGTTTTAAGAATCCTGCCAGTTTTTCTTCTCCATGGGGCCAAACTACAAATGTGTCATCCACATAACGCCAGAAGACTTTCGGTTTAAATTCAGCTGACTCGAGTGCCTTCTCCTCAAAGTCCTCCATAAAAAGGCTTATTCAATAATGAATATTTTGAACAAGTTGACGGTGTTGCCATGGGCAGTCCTTTGTCCCCTCTGGTAGCAAACCTTTTTATGGAGGACTTTGAGGAGAAGGCACTCGAGTCAGCTGAATTTAAACCGAAAGTCTTCTGGTGTTATGTGGATGACACATTTGTAGTTTGGCCCCATGGAGAAGAAAAACTGGCAGGATTCTTAAAACATCTGAATTCCATTCACAAGAATATTCAGTTTACCATGGAGGTCGAAAAAGATAGGTGTCTGCCGTTTCTGGATGTCCTTGTCAATCGTAGAACCGATGGATCTTTGGGGCACTCCGTCTACTGGAAGCCCACACACACTGATCTGTATTTGCTGGCGACAAGCTGCCACCACCCTGCACAAACCATGGGTTTGCTGCGTACTCTGGTGCACCGGTCACATGTGGTATCTGATAAGGACAGCCTTCCTAAAGAATTAGAACAATTGCAATCCGTCTTCAGGGAGAATGGATATTCTACACGCCAAATCCGCACAGCTGTAACAAAGAAGAAATGTAAAGAGAAACAAGAAGAAGAAGACAAAGAGGTGGTCAGGTCCAGGGCGTTTCTTCCGTATGTGGGTAACCTCTCCTCTAAAATAGGAAGGATTTTAAAGAAGCATTGTGTTAAAGTGATCTTCCGACCACCTACGAAAATATCAGCTTTGCTTGGCTCTGTGAAGGACGATCTGGGTCTGAGGAAGTCGGGTATTTATAAGATCCCTTGTCAATGTGGCAAATCCTACATTGGCCAAACTACTCGCACAGTACGGGAAAGATGCGTGGAGAATGAGCGCCACACACGTCTACTACAGCCTAACAAATCAGCCATAGCAGAACACTGTATTTCGACGGGACACTCCATGGATTATTGTGGAACAAAAATTTTAGCGACAACTAGATCTTTTTGGGAATCCATTATCAAGGAGTCCGTGGAGATACGACTGGCAAAAGATCTTATTAATCGAGACGGCGGCTTTCAGATGGATAAAGCATGGGATCCTGTAATTTCTTTAATCGCTTCACAGAGACATGGGTCGGCATCTAGTGCGACGGCTGACGAAAATTGATTTTATACTTTCGACTACCGCGTCTCAGCTGCGCGAAGGCGCTTTACGACAGATAGCGCAAATGTAGGTACACCACTACGCATGCGCGGCCCGCTTCTGCTGCAGAGCGCGCCAAATTAGATAGGGGGCGCGGTATTAGCCTTCTCCACTGCGCAGGCGCCGCTGCGCCAATTTTCGGTATATATAGAACGACGCGCACCAGTAATCTTCAGTCTCGTACTCACCTGAAGATGGCTGCATGTTTGTTAGCCGAAATATCGTGCCAAGATGTCAACGTGATCCGGCTGCAAGCCCGAAATATGATGGACCAATCAATATGCCAGGAAAACTTCAAGATACACAATATCATCTTTACTTTGTTATGCTAATTATTGCTATTCTGATCAGATGAAGCGCCATCTGTCGGACATTTTTTGAACGTTTGTATTTTTTTAGTTCTAATAAAACCCCATGTCATTCCAAGCATGTGTGTCAATTTGTACCTCTCTATATACATTATTCTGTGATTTATTCAATTTTCAAATTTATACTGACTTTTTGGTCACCCGGTATGTTTTTCAAAAGTACAGTTTTCCATATCTGCAATTTATAGTCACTAGTGCACATGATAATTCAGAAAAATGTAGCGATGTCAGTGTATTTACAGGTCAATATGCTAATCCCACCTTCTATGAGTTTGCTATCATCAAGTTCTCCAGCTGTTTGGTGGCGCAGCCATTGTCGTTCCTTGGATTTTGCTTGCAGACTACTCAGGATGACTCTAAGCCTCCGAACCTGTTAAAATGAAACTGTATTGGAAAATTTTCTGACTCATTTAATTTTAAAGTTATACTATTCAAAAGAAATACAACAAAATCTAACAATCAACTATACCTTTACAGTTTGTAGATTAAGTAAATACCAAAAAATTGCTAATTATGCATCTCTAATGATTTCATCATTGAAGGGACATTATTAACCTTCTTCTTCTTCTTCTTCTTCTTCATTAGCTTTCTGTGCAGAAATCAAAATATCCTATCTATACTGAAAACAAAGTTAGAAAATGTGCTCATCCAAGTCAGTTATTACAGAACTGAAGAGCTGCAATATCATGTTTGCTCTGCACAGCTGTCACAGTAAAATTGGTAAAGGATTATAACAAGTTTGCTGTTTTATTTTCACAATTTAGAAACATAGTGTGGGTGTAGAATGAGATTTTCACTCTGCAGCAGAGTGTGCGCTGATATGAAACTTCCTGGCAGATTAAAACTGTGTGCCAGACCGAGACTCGAACTCAGGACCTTTGCCTTTCACGGGCAAGCGCTCTACCACCAGAGCTACCCAAGCACGACTCACGCCCCATCCCCATTCTGGAAACATCCCCCAGGCTGTGGCTAAGTCATGTCTCCGCAATATCCTTTCTTCCAGGAGAGCTAGTTCTGCAAGGTTCACAGGAGAGCGTCTGTGCAGTTTGAAGGTAGGAGACGAGATACTGGCAGAAGTAAAGCTGTGACGATAGGGCATTACCCTTTGCGTGTGTTACCCTTTAAAATACATCACACAAAAATGCACCAGTAAATTTTTAAGTAATGACACAAATGTCTGGTCTTCAGGACCTGAAATTTTTCTGAGTGACTGGTCCTCAAAGTGTTAAGTTTTGAATGAGAGATATACATTCTGCGATTTAAGAAATTCATCACACATTCTCACACATAACATAATTCATCTTGTGTGAAAGGAAATTTGCTTTGACAGTAATGCTTCTCAAACTACCATTTGCAATATTTTCCCGCGACCTGTTATAAATGTAAACAGTTGTGATGTCACATTCATCGAAAGCAGTTTGTTGTCACAATGTATGGCATAGTTTTTCTCCTAAAGCCTTTGGCATTTTGCTGTTAACAAATGCTTGTGTGTGCACTGTGTTTCATTGTTGCAAGGGGGCGCATTTTCTTTGTAACTAAAGTTTTATTTGGTGTTATTATCTCGTTTATGTTTCACTGCTGAAGTATTATTCTGCAGTAATGGGTTAAAGTAAAATTCTTTGTTAGAGTATCAGTTGCTACTAGCCAATGCTAAAAAAAAAAAAAAAAAACAAACACACACACACACACTAAAACAATGTAAAATTCCCACAATATGAAAAAATTCCCAGGTTTTTCTCGGGTTTCTCTTGAACAAAAAAATTCTCTGATTTTTTCCGGATTTCCCATCTGTCCTGGGGCATATACACCCTGAATGAGCCACTGAAAGTAGTGGATGAGTTTTGCTATGTGGACAGCAAAATAACTGATGATGGTCAAAGTAGAGAGGATATAAAATGCAGACTGGCCATAGCAAGAAAACTGTTTTTGAAAATGGGAAAATGTGAACAATAAATAGTACAGATAAGAAGAGAATAAAGCCTCAGTGGATCAGATACCTTATGAAGCCATACTGAATTGAATTGGGGCGAAAAGAAATAATAGTACAACTTGACTAAAAGAAGTGGTCAGTTGATTGGATACATCCTGAGGCATGGAGGAATCATCAGTTTGGTAACTGATGGAAGCAAATGTATGTGGGAAGTTGGGTTAAAAATTGTAGAGGAAGACTAAGACTTGACTACAGTAAGCAGATTCAAGTGGGCTTAGGTTGCAGTAATTATGCAGAGACGAAGATGTTAACAAAGGACAGACTAGCGCACAGAATAGAATTAAGCCAATTAAGCCATCGTTTCGAGTGAAGGCCAAAAAACACGATGTACCAGTGGTTATTTTCAGAGCCACATCATTAAAGTTTTCGTTCAGTTCCACATCATTAAGTCTACTCTCAAAAAATAAAATCAATTCTGTAACAGTTGCTACATAATGTTTCACATGTAGGGGGTCCCAAAAACGTACAGGTATATATTCTTTTACAGCTCATAACTACAGTATTTTTTTTTCTTTTACAGGTGTGATGGCTTGAAAATTGGCTGAAGGCAGGCTGAGCCTTGAAGGAAAAAAGTCCTTTCTGAAGTGCTGCAGAAAGACTGAGACTGTGACTGAAGTGCAAAACTGGTTCAGAATGAAGTTGCAATAAGATGAACCAATGCCACTGATCTGTGAGATAAATTTGAGGAAGAAGGAACTATCCAGAAGGCCCATGAGCACCATTCCAGAAGACCATGATCATCCACCAGCTCCACAAGAGAAAGAGAAGTCATTGAAAGGTTTCAGCAATCTGTTAGAAAGTCTATGTGGCAAGCAGCTTGTGAAACAAATTCCAAAAATGAGCATCCATCACATTTTGAAGCATGTCCAATGGAAAAGTTTTATTTTGAACAGGATATAGTGCTATTAACCATATAGCTGAGGCAGTGAGTCACAGACAGGTACAACAAAAAGATTACTAAACATGTAAGCTTTTGGCCACAAGGCCTTCTTCTGAAATAGAAAACATACACACACACTTAAACACAAATTCACCTCTCTCTCTCTCTCTCTCTCTCTCTCTCTCTCTCTCTCTCTGTCACACACACACACACACACACACACACACACACACACACACAACTACTGCCTCTCGCTGCCGAGGCCAGGCTGCGAGCGACTGTGCATGATGGAAGAAGCAGTTGGGGTAGTGGGGGTAAGGAGGGTGCTAGGGTGGGAAGAGGGGGGGACAGAAAAGCATGGGAGGGGGATGGTAAAGTGCTGTTTATGGAGCATACAGGGACGGGGTGGAGAGACAGTAGGGCAGCTAGGTGCAGTCAGGTGGTTAGACAGAGGGTGGGGTAGGGCGGAAAAGAACAAAAGCAAACAACAATGATTAACAAAGGTTGAGTACACAAGGGTTACAGAATGCACAATACACTCCAGGGAGAGTTCCCACCTGCGCAGTTTTGAAGAGCTGGTTTTGGTAGGAAAGATCCAGATGGCACAGACTGTGAAGCAATCATTAAGATAAACTTTGTGTTGGTCAGCATGCTCAGCTGTTTCTTGGTCACACTTTGTCAGTGGCCATTCATGCAGACAGAAAGCTTGTTGGTTATCATGCCCAAGTGCAGAGGTTGCTGCTTAGCTTGTAGATCACATGACTGGTTTCACACGTAGCCCTGCTTTGATGGGATAGATAATGCTTGTGACTGGACGGGAGTAAGTGGTGGTGGGAGGATGCATGGGACATGTCTTGCATCTAGGTCTGTTTTGTGGATATGACCCATGAGGCAAAGTGTTAGAAGTAAGGGTTGTGTAGGGATGGATGAGAATATTGTACAGGTTTCATTGGATGGTGGGACTTCGAGAGGTGGTGGGTGACTCAAGAGATAAAGCACAGGAGATCTGTTTCTGTACAATGTTGGGAGGGTAATTATGGTCTGGGAAGTCCTTAGTGAGACCCTTGGCATATTTCAAGATGGACTGCTCGTCATTACAGATATGGCAGCCACTGATGGCTAGGCTGTGTGGAAGGAACTTCTTGTTATGGAATGGGTGACATTTGTCAAAGTGGAGATATTGCTGGTGGCTTGTAGGTTTGAAATGGATGGAGGTACTGATATATGTACCCTTAGGAGTAGGTCAACATCTAGGAAGGTGGCTTGATGGGTTGAGTTGGACCAGGTGAAGTGATTGGCAGATAAGGTGTTGAGGTTCTGGAGGAATGTGGATAGGGTGTCCTTACCTTTGATTCAGATCAGAAAGATGGCATAGATGAATCTGAACCAGGTGAGGGGTTTGTGGTTCTTGGTGTGTATCCACGGGACATGTGGCCCGTAACTGAAAAAGTGTCATGACAATCTCTCAATTGGCAAAAGATTGTGGAATAGTCCTCTATTCGGATGGAAAAGTTTTATTCCTGGATTACTCTATGCTCTGAATGAGGTTGATCTTGACTGAAGAATTGCATTTTGTGAGTGGTATCAAGCAAGATGTGCACAGGAGAAAAATTCCCATATACAGTTGCTTGGAGTGATGAGGTCACTTTTAAGTTGAATGGTTCAATTGATCATCACAATTGTAAATACTGGGCAGCTGAGAATCCTCACAAGGCAGGGGAACATCCTGTGAACCTACCAGGAGTTACAAGTGTGGTGTGGTTTATCAACATTTGGTTTGATTGGACCTTTCTTTTCTGAGCATACAGTGGCTGGTTGTAAATTACCTGTACTTACTACATGAATACACCAGTGTCATGCATCACACAGATGTTTTGGGATGGAAAATGGTATTTCCAGCAGTATGGAGCAACCCTCCCCCCGACTAGCGACTAGCATCATGACACAAGGGGTTACCTTGACAAACACCTATCGGACAGAAGGATAGGACAATGAAGTATATTCGATAAGGAGGCAGAAGAGTTCCCTCCATGGTCACCAGGTGTGATCCATATGTACTTTTTCCTATGGGGACATATGAAGCACAATGTTTACAGCACAAGACCAGCTATAATCAATGAGCTGACAGTAGCCACTGAAGACAAATATACCAATTGCAACTATCAGGAAAGTGTTAGACTCCATCAGTCAGCGTTATCAGCTGTGTCTGGACCACATTGGCCAATAATTTGAACACTTTCTATAAATAAGTGGTTTCTACATTTTTTCATACTATTTTGATTTTTTTTATCTCAATAAATATTAATTTTACAGCCACAAAAACAGTGTACACATTTTTTTGGACATGCTGTATATAGAAAATACTATCAATAATTAAATTTTTTCTTCCTTTCAGTACAAATCTGAAACCTTAATAAACTATTTCTTTAATGTAATTCTTATCTGGAACATACCTGTGGGGCTATTGCCTCTGAGAATTGTCCATAGAGTTTTGCATCATAATCACTCATCTGAATTTCTTTTAGCCGCTGTTTGAATGCCTTCTGGGCCATTTCTCTGGCAGCCTTCTTTACTTCTTCTGGTACTGCATCTTTCTCTTCTTGGCTAACCTAACAGAACAAAATTATAGTTCTTAGTCTATTATCATTAGTACTACTATTCAGGTTCAAAAATTAATTATTCTTCAATAAATACAAATTATCACTAAACAAAGTAAGTTGTATGAAATTGGAACTGATAATTTGTGGGGATTTAAACATTAACTTCTTGCTAAAAGTAGAAACAGAGAAGCACTTTTAAACCTTGCAATATTGACCATTTAAATTTTGAAGTAAATGCTTTTGCCACTGCAATAGCCACTTTTACAACTGACTAAGCTAAATTTTTAGTTAATGTTAGTACATGTAAAACATCATTAAAGTCTTTTTAACACATCGGTATACTAAGCCATAATTTTCAAATTGTGTTTCCATTCAAAAGAGTTCAACTCCTTCCCCACTCCTCCACACAATAACATGGTTTCAAAGTTGTTACTAAAGGAGAACCTTCTTGGATGAGGAATGAGTCATGGTATATATTAACAAATGAGAGGCAAATCATAGAAACTTTATCTGAACACTGCATTAAGAAACTTAATCTGAACAGTGCATTAACAATAAACTATCAATAGTTTCCTTAATGTTTTTCATGTTTATGCTACCTGAATTAAATCGAATAAAATCAGAGAGAAAGTTGCTACACTGAGAAAAGCTGCCACTTCCTCAGTTATGTTACATAGTTGCTGTTTATCTCCTATTGGTAACTTAATATTTCCTTGATTACACTGGTATTTTGAAAGAATATAGTTACCTACATTTGTAAATAAGAGTTCAATTTACAACACATCACTACTTATCATGCAGCTTTACAATCAATACTGCTACTTGAATATAGACATTATGACAATATGCTCAAATAATGGTTAATTAGGTGTGCTTTTAATTTGCTTTTGAACCAGTTGGATTCCAAGTTTCTTGCTTTACATTAGGTGGGAATCTGTTGAACAGTTTTGCAGAGCACGTAACTGCACTCACAATAAGGAGGCAACATCCAGTCCTGCTGAAACTGAATTTCATTGAAAAAACACTAAGGAGTAAATGTAATGGGAACTTAAATCAAGTGTTTCAGGATCCTTGAAAATGTCTCTGCAAGGTGTGTAGTTACCTAATTCACTCAATATTCTTATTGCTTGCTTCCAATGAATTAATACTTTATTTACACTTTAGGTTTACTACCTGAGAAGATAATCCCACAACAGCAGGGAGTTAGAATATATTAAATAACAGAACACTCTTGTCTTTAGGGCAACACAATGAGAGTTAAGCTAAGGGGCCAAGCATTCCAGGCTGCAGTAGGGCGAGCTTTCTCTGGTGGTATATTCCTATCTTCTTCTCCTTTCGCCTCTTTTCCTCATCTCATACCACTCAAGTTACAGGGCCATGGAAATGTAGGTTTGAGTGTACATTCACTTGGAAGAATGAGAACAGAAGTTTATTAGCTGTGATATTAGATTCCAGTTCTAGTGTATGAGCCTATCCACTGCGCAATGTCTCCATTATATGATGGACATTTATCTCTATTCATTCTGCTGATTTTATTTAAAAACAGTATTAATACCTAATCATCCCTATTTTTTATTTAGTTATAGGAATCATATACACTGCCTGACAAAAAAAGCGAAGCGCCCAGAACTCAAGGATGTCTGTCACTTTGTACACATACCACTACTGGTAGACGTGTAAATGATTTACAGTTGCAATTCTCTATGACAGGTAGAACAATCACCAGAGTGAATTAGTGCTGTTCATATTTAATGTTGTTTCAACTTCTGGTAGAGGAGCACAAACAGCATCAGACGTTGAGTGTAAAGGATACGGAGATGATGCATACTCGCACGAGGCACCATTATCAGCACAACGGATTTTGAAAGGGGCCTCTTTGTAGGCCTACATTAGGACGGTTGGTTGAAATATGCAACATCCAGATTTGTGGGGCAGTTGAATGTGACAGTGACCTGATGTTGAACACGAGTGCAAGCATATTCACTGTCAATGTTCAGATCAACCACATCTGACCACCACAAGGATAGTCATATTGCACACCAAGCACACTGTAACCCCTTCACTTCGGCACTTACCACCCAAGAAAAAGTTGACTGTTGGCAACATTCTGTGTCACTCAGCACAACTGGTTGGTGACTAGCAATAGCCAGACAAAAAAATTACCATCTTGTGTGTAAGATGCCATTAACATCACAATACAAGAAGCTGCATTTGGAGTGGTGTTGTGAGTGGGAAGTGTGCACTGCTGGTGAATGGCATCATACTGTGTCCAGCGTTGAATCATAGTTCTGGATTACACAGGATGACCACCACTGGTGGGTATGGCAGCAACCAGGGCAGGGGTCCCATTCTTCCATGTTTTAGAGAGACACCATGCTGTTACTCCCAGTGTCATGGCGAGGGGACATCAGGTATGACTTCAGATCATAGCTGACAGTCATTGAGAGAACTATGACCGCGCAATGGTACATCGTAGACATCCTGCATCCTCATATGTTACCTCTCAAGCTACAGTATCTTTCTGCCTGATTTATTTTTTATTTTTATTTCACACATCTAGTCCCATAGAACCAAACTGAGGGGCAAATCTCCCAGGTCATGGGATGTATTAGTACTTAAATTACAATATAAAAGTAATAACAGATAAAATAAAATATTTATGAATCCAAAAAAAGACAATCCATAAGTTAATGTAAACGTAATCAACAATATAACACAGGAACCAGCTTAATTTTTCAAGGAACTCCTCAACATAATAGAATGAGTGACCCATGAGGAAACTCTTCAGTTTCGATTTGAAAGCATTTGGATTACTGCTAAGATTTTTGAATTCTTATTGAAAATGGGTGCAGCATTATACTGCATGCCTCCCTGCACAAGAGTAAAGGAAGTGTGATCTAGATGCAGATTGGGTTTCTGCCTAGTATTAACTGAGTAAAAGCTGCAAACTCTTGTGAATAAGCTGATATTGTTAACAAGAAGTGACAGTAAAAAAAATGTTCAAATGTGTGTGAAATCCTATGGGACCCAACTGCTGAGGTCATCAGTCCCCAAGCCTACACACCACTTAATCTAAATTATCCTAAGGACAAACATACACATCCATGCCCGACGGAGGACTCGAACCTCCACCGGGACCAGCTGCACAGTCCATGACTGCAGCGCCTTAGACCGCTCGGCTACAGGCTTAGGTGTTACATTAGTAAACTATAAATATATGTTACTCTGAAGGTCTGGATTTGTTTTCACGAAGATCATTCGAAGATATTTGGAATTTCCTTCAACTGAATCGAATTGCTTAATATAATATATAATGGACTGGAATAAGATTCTGAAATTTATACCTCGCAGAGGAATGCATTTGTAACACTTACTTGAAAAGAAAAATGTTAAAAAATAAATCAAGTGAATTTATTAAAGGACTTACAGAGAGCTGAAGGGAAGGTATAATGTTCGAATTTGAGGCGGGTAGGCAAGGCTGTCACCTGTGTAGAAAGATGTTCTCGAATCGACCGTGCACGAGTAACCTTCGCAGTGGACACACGGCTCACTGCGGATGCTCATTGACGTTTCAAACCCGTAAGCATGCAAACACACAGGGCGCACAAACTGAAGACTACAAAAGTTCTTCGTGGTAAGAATTAATTTCAAAGCTGTCACGTTGGGGTTAGTGAGGACGTAGGGAGTACAAGTAGAACAGATTCGTAAGGCTCGTTCGAGTTAAGGTACAGGGTGATCAGTCGTTAACATGGATGTCAACACTGGAGATCACGGACATAGTTCGTGCACCACATAGATTACACCCCAAAAAGAGGAGCGACCTACGACAAGTTTGTAGGCTTACGTGTCTCGTCCCTGTGAAGATACGAAGCTCGGACATTCAGGAAAAAGACAGTATGTAGCACATGTCACTCGTATTGGCGGGAAAGGAATTGCGTGTTGCTTTGCGGCGTTAGCGCTCGTCCTGCTCCCACGCACCGCACTGCACCGCAATCATACGCAGTGCAAATGGTATCGATTGGTACCTGCCGCATTTTCGAGATAGTGTTAGTACTGAAAAATAGAAAAGGACTAGCTAAAGATCTAATTGCCCAGAATCTGCAAAAAAAAAAAAAAAAAAAAAAAAATGAACTTTCGTTTCGTAGACGAGACCACCTGCTATTTCTGAAAGTGAAATTGTAAAGTACAAAATTGTATTTATGTCCAAAGTCTGACTTGAAAGTGGCCTAAGGCCGAAATCTGGATCATATAACAACAAAATAAATATTATTAGTCAAATGGCGGCTGCATCATTCAAAAAACCTGTCTCGGAAGATAGATTTTTATGTTTTTGTGCCGCCGATTGGATATTTGTGTACTTCGTTTTAAAAGTCGATGCCTACTAGCAAACGTCTTGCTGAATTCTACGGTGAACGTTGATGCTCCTTACGCAATGTACGCTGTGCAGGAAGTTACACGGTCGGCTGATCCCCTCCCTACAGGTACGGTAGCTCTCAGGACCCGTAAGCGCCCGAGTAATGAACAGGCACAGGAACGCGCACCCCCGGAGCACTCGCGGTCTCCTGCGACGAAGTTAGTGCGACCCCCACTGTGCGACGTTGCGGTGGCGAAAAAATGACAGTAAAGAATATATATATATATATATATATATATATATATATATATATATATATATATATATATATATATATATATATATATTGAGAGGGCATTGTCAGAATACCCAGATTAGTGAACAGGGGTAAAGAAGCAGTTCGCAAACTTACACCGCTTATTTCCTGAACCGCCCATTTCTGAGCCAAAAATATACTTTGAGAATGGGAAGAGTTACCCCAAAATATAATACCACATGTCATAAGCAAATGAAAATACACAAAGTAGACTACATTTCGTGTTGAACTATCACTTACTTCAGATACCATTTGAATAGTAAAAATGGCAGCATTAAGTCTTTGAACAAGATTCTGAATATGGGCTTTCCACGACAGTTTACAATCTATCTGAACACCTAGAAATTTGAACTGTTCAATTTCATTAATCATATGCGCATTCTGTAAAATTAAAACGTTACAGATGATTCTAAAATATTTCCTCTTGCTGATGACACTAGCTAGCTTGGTAGTAAAGGGTGCTGTGTGCAACATTGGCACTGTTTCAAATAGTCCAGCTCATGACGTAAGTTCATGTGGTTTGTAGAAGATAAGCTAATGCTAAATCACAGTAAGACTCAGTTTTTACAGTTTCTAACACACAATTCTGCCTGTTTACGTATCTCTGTATTTTAATATGCATGCTTATACCACTTTCTTTGGTGTTTCAGTACAAATAAGGAAAAGGAGTGGCCCCAGCACTGATCACTGGGGCATCCCCTATTTGACCATGCCCCACTCAGACCCCACATCGCAGCCATTCTCAACAATGTGGATAATGACCTTTTGCTGTCTGTTGTTTAAGTAAGAAGTGAATCAGTTGTGAGCTACTCCCTGTATTCCATAATGGTCGAACTTCTGGTGCAATATTTTGTGATAAACACAATAAAATGCCTTAGTTAAATCAAAAAAGATGCCTCACATTCAAAACCTTTAGTTTAACCCATCCAATAACTCACAGAAAAAAATAGCATTTTTGGTTTTTAAACAACTTCTAAAACCAAACTATACATTTGACAGCAAATTATGTGAAATAAAATGATCAATTATCCTTACATACACAGCCTTTTCAATTACTTTAGCAAACACCGATGTCATAAAAAGAGGTCTAAATCTGTCTAAATTATCTCCTTCTTCCCTTTTATAAAGCAGCTTTACTACTAAGTACTTTAATCGTTCAGGAAACTGACCATTCTTAAAGGAAAAATTACAAATATGGCTAAAAACAGGGCTAACATGTGCAACACAGTACTTCAATATTTTGCTAGGTACTCCATCATATCCATGAGATTTCATTATTGATTCAATATCCCTCTTGTCAGTATCACAGAGGAGTATTGCAGACATCAGTCTCAGAAGGGCACTTTCCAGAGAGTTATGATTCTCTGTAAAAACTAAGTTTTTATTTAATTCACCAACAATGCTCAGAAAGTGAATGTTAAATACTGTACATATATCTGACTTGATCAGTAACAGAATTATGAACTGACTTTGTATCGTTGACTCTGTGCTGCTGACCAGACAGGTCCTTTATGACTGACTATATAGTTTTAATTTTATCCTGTGAATTAGCTATTCTATTTGTGTACCACATAACAATACTGTTTGTAATGGGCTACTGTAGCTCGATTGTGACTACTTTTAACATTTTGATGTAATTCCCACTTTGTTCTATACGATATCCTTATCCTATTAGACAACCACCCAGGCTGTCTTTTACTGCTAGTACCCTAGAATGGTCTAATGGAAAGCAACTTTCAAAGAGCATGAGAAATGCATTAAGGAAAGCATTATATTTGTCACCTATGGTATTGGCACTATAAACATTCCACCACCTTGTTCCTTAATGAGATTTAAAATGCTCTCTATTGCCTTTTGGATTAGCTTTGCTACATAGTTTGTAATTATATTTACAAAAGGCTTTTAGCATTGAAATTTGTGCTTCATGGTCTGAAAGGCCATTCACTGTTTTACTAACAGAAAGGCCATCTAGTAATGAAGACTGAATAACAATATTGTCTATGGCAGTGCCACTGTTCCCCTGCACCCTGGTTGGAAGAAACACAATCTGAATCAGATCATATGAATTTAGGAGATCTTCCAACATCCTTTTTCTTGCACAGTCACATACAAAATTAATATTGAAGTCACCTCATATAAATAATTTTTGGTATTCCTTTAAAGCAAACAAAGACCCCTCTCTAGCTGTAGCTTGAGCAGAAATGCTCTGAAGTCAAAGTTAGGGGACCTATAAACAACAACAATTAGAAGTTTAGTACCACTAAATTCAACTCCCCCTGCACAACATTCAAATACCTATTCAGTGTTGTGCTGTGATATGCCTATGGAGTAAAATGGAATATGTCCCCCCCAATACATGGACACTCCCCCACTCTGCAAAGAACTCCTTGAAAAACAGCCACTTAATCTGTATCCCAGTAAAGGAAGCCTCCGAATTGTCAAATTATTTAACTGGTGCTCCGATATACCAACAATGTCACAGTCAACATCTATAGGCAGTTCACTAACTTTATCTCTAATATTTCTTATATTTTGATGAAATATGCTAATTCCTCCACTGCTTGGATACCTGACCTCCTTTGAAGGTAATTCCTTTGTTAGAGGGACTTCATTTAAGCAGGGATACCTATCAGCTGATTTCAATCTAAAAAAGGTGCAGCTGTAACACCAACTACTACAGGAATTTTCCCATGAGTATTCCCACCATGCACTACACTGTCACCTATAAGCTTTGCCAGCCTCCCCTTCCCATACCTATTGAGGTGCAGGCCATGTCTAATGAAAGCCGATCTACTGATAGACCCTACTGGCATCACTGCAACGTGAGCCATGCCCTCTGCCATCAGCACCTTCTCCAGCCCCATGTTAACAAGACTAACAGCAGCATTAAGATGAGGCTGATCATGATGCTGAAACAGTTGTTAAGATACTCCCATGGCTAGCAAGATCTTCAAATCTGTAATGAATAGAATATGTGTGGGGTCAGCTCAGATTCAAACTGTGTCCCAGCACAAGTATCCAGGATACCGATGACAATTACAACAGCTGTGGGCCAGCTTCCCTCAGGACAAGAGACAATGGGTTTCTAACACACTTCCCAACTGAAGCAATGCACATATCCCGGCCAGAGGGGGTGTAATGTCATACTGATAAGTGGGCCCATACTGCCACATTCTCTGTCAATTTGGCTCCGTTTTGTAATCACTGCAATAACATAATGTACCCTCTCAAACCATGAAGTTCATTCCATTTCCTCTTCCCCTTATGTTTGCTTCACTTTTTTTGTCAGGCAGAGCACACTTCTAGATCCAGTTCCACACAGAGAGTTCTGCTAACGACTTACCTGGTGCACATCGTGGCCAGCATCTAGCCGATAGGGTCCTCCTTTACCACCCAGGCCAGCTGTATCACGGCCACCAGTGCCTCCTGCCCAAGTGTTACCACCCACGTGAGGAGCCCCAGTTTCATCAACTTTGCCATGCTTTGGTGCAGTGACATCCTTATTACTAGGTCGGTCAACTGTCATCTGTAGGTGCTCCCTACCTGTTGGAAAAGTCTTTATAATGTTTTAAGCCAAATCACAAAACCAAATTACACAACACTGTATTTAGAAGAATGTAAGGCTTACAATAACATGAGGTAAGCTGTGTGTTGTAACTAACTCTTTATCAGTTAAGTTATGCATGTTCTTAGGCAATGTTCTTGATTAACAGATTTAAGCTGACTTGACACTTCAACAATCATAATCGTGATGCTGGAAAACTCTCATGTATTAAAGCATTAGGAATGATGATGTGGGTTACACTCTTTAATGTTTGAAGGGTTTTGACGAGTCTCCTGTACATTAAGTCAATGGCTTGAAATTGTATGTTACGAGACAAGTAACTTCTATTCTATTCTATGTGAGATGTTTCATTACCTTTAATTAATGTCCTAACTTTCTGTCTAAGAAATAGAGACAATGGACAGACTAGGGGGAGGAGGAGGAGGAGGTGGTGGTGGTGGTTAGTGTCTAACAGCCTGTCGACAAAGACATCATTAGAGATGGGAGCATATGCTCAGTTGAGAGAAGGATGGAGAAATAAATCAGCCATGCCCTTTGTCAGCGGGAACATCCCAGAATTTGCCTGCAGCTGTTAAGGGGAATCAAGGAAAACTTAAGTCAGGATGGCTGGATGCAGGTTTGAACTGTCATCCTCCCAAATGCGAGTCCAATGTGTAGCCCCTGTGCCACTTCACTCAGTATGGACAGATTAAGCATAGTCAATGAAAACAAGACTCCATGTCATCTACGCACTACCATAATATCTGTGCAGCTCCATGGAGCTAGTCACCACAGTTTTTCAATTTGCAGCAAACCACGACAAATACACTGTTAATAGAGGAAGAGGATCTTGAGTTAAGTTCACTGTATTGTTAGAGCTGAATGAGAAAAGCAATTTTTTACATGTATAAGGATGCAAGCACAGGAACTTATACTCTATAAAGTTTAAATACATGTGGTTTTCCATCTTTTCTTCTTTTTCCTTTTTCTCAAAACAATTATATAAAAGAGTTGGGCCAAGTTCTCCGCTTTGGGAGTAAGATGATAAATCAACCACCTAAAATTGTACTATGTGAAAAGATAAGAGAGATTTTATTGAATTGAATGTTTCTATTTTGGATTTTTATATATATTTTTTTTATTTTCAAGACCTCACTCTGCATGATTGTTAAAAATTAGAGCAAACTTTTGTCAACAATTTCATAGTACTACTGTACATATAAAATACTTTAGAGAAAAACATACAATAAAAATTTTAACAGTGTTCAACCAAACTGAAGGGTATCCACTTACCTGGTCCTATCATCTCTTTCCATGCTGCTGAAGATTTTGCCAGGATAACTAGTGATGTTTCCCAAAGACGAATACAGCCTCCTGCATCAAGTGTAGCAACTCCACTTTCACTGGTTGCAGCAATATATACTGGCAATTCATTGGATGCATACAGCCATGCCATCAAAGGAGATACTGTTACTGCCCTATAAAAAAAATGCAGGAGCCAGGGAAAGTTACTTCATCTTCATGTCTTTTGTTATGTAACAGACCGAGATTCACCAAGTGAAGTGCATAATATGTCTCTAATAAACACTGCAATACACTGTAACTTGCTTGGGTGAACATATATTCATGACTATGACTTAATTTTCAACATAAACTAATCACTTTATAATGGAAGATAACTGACCTACAGAAGAAATTTGTTAACAGAATTATTAATTAAATGATTAAAGCATGATTCTAAGTCCTTTCTAATTTAGTCTGAAATTCATTGCACCTTGCTTTAAATAGCTGCTTTTCTTTTTCTGCTACTCAATTTTCTTATTTTCAAAGCAGGAGATACCTCTAAATTTGAACATGCAAAGTCAAAATTGCTAATAGCTTTCTCAACGGGAATATAAATGTCATTAACAAGGTTACATGATTCTGTTCTGGATTCACAATATATATTTTTGAGTAACAATTTGGGCACAGGGAATTTCCAGGAATCACATTAAGTTTCACTCAGGAAGCTGTTTTGCTCGCACTTAACAAGGATGAATGTCCAAGTTTTGTTTCCCTCAAGCCTTTAATAACTGGCTTTTTATGAACTTTGAGTGGATCAGAGCATTTTTTTTGCCAAAACTGTGATCGTACTCAAGAATACATTTTCTTCTCGTCATATTCACAAACGGATGATACAGAAGGACAGTGGCTCCTTCTTCAGACAGAAGAGTTGAAGGGGAAGGAAGAGAGGTGAAGGAGAAGGTGTGGAGAGGTTTAGGAAAAGGGGTACAGTTAAGAAAAGTCACCCAGAACCCTGGGTTGGGGGAGAGCAATCAGTCTTTCCTTCTCATTCCGTCCAGTAAGTCTCCCCCAACCCAGGGTTCTGGGTGACTTTTCTGTACTGTACCCCTTTCCCTAAACCTCTCCAGCCCTTTTGCTTCACCCCTCTTCCTTCCCATTCAACTCCTCTGCCCGAAGGAGGAGCTACTGTCTCTGAAAGCTTGTAATAGTGAAATCCTTTTGTGTGTGTGTTCCCCCACCACTGCTTGGTGAGTAGACTTTTAATCTATCCATTTAATTATTGTTATCAATAACTGATTATTTTAGAAGAACTTACTCATAATTTAAACAAAGTTCATCTATCTTCATCAAAATCATTGACACTGGAGCATCGTTACTTGTATAACGCGATAAAGATTTGAGACTGTAGTCAACATTACCGTAGGTAACTGGAATGCCAATTTGTTTTAAATGAAAACTTACACATTTTTACATTAATTGTTGAATGATTTATTTAATGAAATTTATGACAGAAAAACTTTTAGCTTTGAAAAACAATTTATTTAAAATCTTTTATTCATCCTGCTGAATATGTTGCCACATTTAAATTAATTTTAACAAAATTCTTACATAATAAATTACAAAAAATTGGAATTGTAAGAAGATTAAAATAATTAGGCAGTGTTAAGTGTCATGAATCTGTATAAGAGCCAGTGTTAGGCCAATGTGGGGAGTAGTCAAGTGCAGCAATTGTGATTAGCATACGAGTTGTTGGAAGTCAAAATTATCAATAAAAGAGATAAACATGTGACCTGAATGTGAACATTTATTTCAAAAGTATGTACACAAATAAAAGAAGAATAATCGTGGAATTATCACCATCAACAATTGCCAGCAATATTGAGGATTTCAAGCTAAGTACATACGAAACTGTGTCACATTTTAGGTTTCAATCTCTCTCTCTCTCTCTCTCTCTCTCTCTCTCTCTGCATCATCTGGGTCATTTTTGCAAAATTAAAGGCACCTAATCTTTGTACAATAAATATTAGGGTTTACTACTTCAGGTCAGTTTGCAGCCATCTTCAAATATACCAAAGAGAAGGAAAGGGAGGAGATCACTAGAGAAAGAGCATGAGCTCTGATGGGAACATGATGAGAATGGAAATTGGCCCTGGAATTTTCATAAGACTCGTCATCAGAAATGGCCTAACTTGTATAGAAAACCCTGGGAAACCTAAATCTGGATGGCCAAAGAACACTCTGAACCCTCATCGTCCTGAATGCTAGTCCAGTGTCTTAGGCACTGTTTTTGGTACACCAAATGTGTTTCTGATGCTTGTATGTCAATGACTCTTAAAACGAAACATTATTTAACAATATTTGAAAAGGATAGTTGCAACTCACCATATAGCGGAGATGCTGAGTTACAGATGGGCACAACAAAAAGACTGACACAAAATAACCTTTTGACCAACATGGCCTTTGTCAAAAAAACATTTCATAATACTGTTGCATTCCATACTGTATTTTCCATTGTTTAGTGAAATATTGTGCATTGATAAGAATACGGAATTTATAATCATCTTCTGCAAAGGGGTATCTTTACTCCCTAGTAAATCTCATACGTTTTAGAGCTCATTGTTACATGCTCACACCACCTATTATTGAGTTGAATGACTTAATCATCTCGTAAATGTTGCAGTTCTAATTTCCGTGCTCATCTGAAAATTGTTGTTACATGTTAACTCCTTGTGTGGTTATATGAACATTTGGCACAAAATATTTACAGTTGTAAAATGAGTAATTATTACTGAGCATTTTACATTAGTCTGCATACAGTACAGACTTGAGGCAGATATCAATGAGTTGAGGCGTTCTATGTCATTCTTGTATAATATGTCTAAAGGTTTTAGTTTTATAGCAAATTTGGAAATAAAGTGAATGTATATATATGTTTAAGTACCTTGCATGAGCTACTCATTGTTTATGATGGTAGCTTTAAATCTAATAAACAATCTACAGCTTGTCATCTGTAAATAACAATTTTTATTTTATTTTTCTGCTTAAGGTTCATTTCTGATTGAAAACTGCTATAAATCAGGTTATTTAGCATGTTATTTACAGTTAATGATGTTGGGGTATTTTTCCCCCTTGTTTGTGTTGAGGTAGCACTTATTTCTTTTGCTGTTATTGTTACACGTGCATTTTGTAAGATCTGTTCACCAAGCACTGTGGTTGTTTGGTGTTCATTTGTTTTGTTATATTTTTTTTTAGGATTTGAAGTGTTGTTGATGTTTGCGATGTTTAGCTTTGTGTGTGTGTGTGTGTGTGTGTTTTACCAGATTATGTGTTGCCTGCTTTTGTATTTAATTGTTTTTTTTTTTCAGTACTATCTTTGCATCATACCCATTCCCTTATGCAACTTGTTTTGTTTTGCTCAGTTCTTCTGTGTATTCATGTTTACTTATACATGTTTTGTTCAGTCTGTGTAGTAAGCATGTGAAACTGGTATGGGGTGATTAGGTTGGCTATGAATGACCGCGCTCATGATTGTAGGTTTCCTATAAATTGTGAACTCATGTTTGCTGTTTCTCTGTGTATGGAGAGGTCTCAGAAATTGAGTTTTTCAACTGTTTGTGTTTCAATGGCGACCTTTATTTGTGGGTGAGTAGTGTTTATGTCCTTGTGAAATTCTTTTATATGAGACTGTGATTTGTCTATTACGCAAATTATTTTTTCTAAGTATCTATACCAATATTTTATCTTGTACTGCTTTGGTTTATTTGTTTTGTTGAAGATTTCATTTTCTGTGGGATTGATGAAAATGTCAGCTAGAAGGCACAGCCTGGGGATCCAATATGTAGTCTGTCTAGTTGAGAGTAAAACTCGTAATTGAATATGAAGTAGTTTTATTCTGTGATGAATTTGGTTATGGCTGATATTTCTTGTATGATTTTTGCAGGGATGTTTCCTTGTACTCTTAACTTTCTTTCTATGAAGTTGGTGGTTTTTTCTGTTGAAATGTGTACACGTCAAATGAAATTAATATTTCTGTGTTTGGTATGTTTTCGTTTCTTATTTTTTCTATTAAGTCACTTGGGTTCTTTACGTTTCTGTTTTTAATCTGTTTGTATATTTTTTGTAGCAATGTGTGTGTCTGCTTGGCTAAGTAGTCTGTTGGTGCATTGGTAAAGCTTATCAGTGGACATATTGGATATTTGATTTGTGAATTTTAGGCAATAATTTGAAAGGGATGGACCTGGGAGTCCTTCTGTACAATTTTTTTTTAACATGCGTGTCTATGAAACTTGTTTCTAAGTTTTTCAGAATTTTCTGTATAACGAATTAATTAGGACTAAAGGAGACAACTCTCCGAAAGGCAGAAGTGCTGCATCATTGACAGATACATACACAAAAGGTACAGAGCTCTACTTGGCTATCTTTTGAAATGGAATTGCTTTCTGAAGTTGTAGGAGAAACACGCATGTTTCTTTAGTATTGGTTTCTTGGATCACTTGTTAATCATGTGATGTTGCTTTGGATGAATTTTAATGTTTTGTCAATGTATTCCTTTTCTTTTATGAGTACAGTTGAACTGCCCTTATCAGATTTTGTGATAATTGCATTCTGCATTAATTTTTTGTGTACCTTTCTACAGATTTTATCTTCAGTTGTTATTATCTTTTCTTTTAAGGTAGTTTTGTTCTCTTGGATTATATTTTTTATTTCTGTGGTGATTAGTTCTCTTGTTAAGTTGCATTGAATTCAGATGTGTTCAGTCTCTCATGTTTCTTTATGATGTATTCAGTTTCTGCCACGATATTCTCTATTGTTCTGTGGGACACCACTGTTTATGTTATGTTTGGGACCCTTTCCAAGCAGGGTGAATTCCTGTTGAGATAAATTTATGTCTGTTAGATTAATCACCCTTTTGTGAAATGTGTGTTTGTTATATTGATGTTGTGACGATGGGCATTTGTGTGAATTATCATTTTTGTGAGTTTCTTTTGTTGGATTATCGGTTTTCTTTCTATTATGGTTCTGCATCTGTTCTAACCCTGTGCATTAACTTATCAAAGAATCACCTATACTTTATATCATATGCTAGTTCTATATGCAATCTGTATATTACAATATTCAATGCTTGTTTTTTGAAATAAAGATACCAGATTTCTTGCTTCACCCACATGATTTTGGCTTTATGTTTTGTTCACTGTGCTGCACATGTCATGTTGTTTACAGTTATGATTGCACAGCTGGGTATTATTTTATACGCCAAACATACTTTGTTGAATTTTACATTAAGTATTACTTTTTGAAGTTTAAAGGATGGCACAAGAAAAATACATGACTTGGTGTACAAATAATCATCTTGTGAATGTTGCACTTCAAATATGCAAGTCACATCTAAAACAAACACACCACAAAACAAATGAACACTGCACAACTATAACAACATGTAATGGTGGCAGAAACTCTGTGCTTGGTGAACAAATCTTACAACATGCACATTTAATGACAATGATGAAAGAAATAAGTGTGACACCTCAATACAAACAAGGGGGGGGGGGGGGGAATACAAAAACAGCGAAACTGTACGGAACATGCTAATAAAACCGATTTATGGCAATTCTCAGTTGGAAATGAACAATAAAGAGAAAGAGAAAAAATATTTTGTGCCCAAAGTTCATATAACTTACACAAGAGGTTGATGCATAACAACAATTTTGCAGAAAGAAAATAAACAAATAAACCGGTAGTGACCCATGTAAGATTCCATCCCGCTATCTGGGCAAGCAGCTGTACAGCGCACCACAGAAATCGTAAGACGCAAGCACTGGCAGAGGCCCCCACTTTCAGTCACACGCACAGCCTCTCTGTTGTGACAATATACCAGCTAGCTGAGGGCTTATAGAGTTGGGCCTGGCAAGCCACGTCCTCAGGCCTATGTTTACTCTTAGCTGATGTGCCTTGAAGTAGTATGCCAGCCACTCTGTAGGAAGCATTTTGCTGTACCTATATTCTTGAAGTAATAAAGTGTTGTGATCATTATTATCTGTGTGTCTTGTAGACAGAACACAATGACAACAAGGATGGGATTAAGTTTTCATGTGTTTCATTGTGCAATGGCTTTTCACATTGGGTTGTGATATTTTTCTTACTGTGATGCGAAAGCTCTGCTTCAAACTTTGGTGCAACAGCAGACTGAACTTCTTACGGTCATGTGACAAGCTGTGCCAGCATTGCTCTCTCCAATTTTGCCTCCAGCTGTGTTTTCTCCTCCATTCCTGCTGTTTGAGGTGGCGAAAAATTCGGATGTATACGAATATGTGACGGATGTGGGGGTATGTCATGCACTGTTTTTGTTATGGATTTCTCCTGCCTTGTACCACATGTTGTGGCAGTTGGCCCCATTACAGGAACCTTCTTCATTGTCTTTTTACAATTTATGCTCACTGTTGTCTGCCTACTGTTGCTGCTGCACAGAAGTTGTGGTTGCTAGGTTTGAAGCCTACCAACGCAAGAAACAGCCCCATCAGTCTTATTGTGTCTGGGCTGTGATTCTCCGTGGCCTTAGTCTCAAAGTGCCATTTTGTCACATCCACATCAAAAGAATCTAATGCAGATGACATGTTCACAATGCTATGGCAATGGGCCTTCCAATTAGAAAACCCTTCCCTAGACGAGGTGGTGCCTACTGTCCAATGGTGTGAGGTCTCACACACTCCTGGCTGGCAGCTGGAAGCACGGGGTGAAGTTGTGGCTCGGCTGCAGCCACTGTGTCCACGGAGGATGACACAGCAGCTGTGCAAGCTGGCCAATCTGGTGGCTTCCATGCAGCATGTTAACAGCATTCCACCCGCTGCTCCCTGTTGCTGTCATGTGCGTCCTGTTACTCCCAGCCTGACAGATCAGTGTGTCCCCAGCATTGGGCCTTCCGTCTTAGGCGTCGGAAAAAAGGCCACACTGCGGCAGTCTGCCAATCAACAGCACAGAATGCAGTATCAGAGAACATGGACATGGATATACAGGAAGTGTAAACGTGAGGACAGTTCCCGATCAGGTTCCCAACAAGCTTTTTATTGAGGTTTTGGTTCTCTCATGGCAGCTGTGACTACAGGTGGACACCGGCATGGTACTTTCCAAGCTTAATGCTCAAACATATTCAGACCTCGGGTCCCCTCTGCTGTCACCTGTAAAGAGGCACCCAAAGGGATATGGTAAACAGCCTGATCAGTTCACATCTGATGTTTCCTATAGATTAGTAAATCAGCCTATCACCTTTATTATTGTTCACAATGCTAGTTCTGCTAATCTTTTTGGGTTTGATGCCTTTCAGGCCTTTGGCTTTTCTGTCAGAGGCTTCATACAGTTGGTATCTGCCGACATCCCTATGAATCACTGGAATATCAGTGCTTTGAATTTCAGGATATTTTGTTGAAGGCCTATGGTGCACCACAGACTTTAAAGCCCATGTAACCTTGAAACAGTTGGCTAATCCGAGATTTGCTCATGCTCGGCAGATTCCAACAGCTCTACACTCGCAAGTCAAGGTGGAGTTAGACCAGCTCACATTTCTCAGGGTTGTGGTTCCCAATTCCTCTAGTAAATGGGCCACACCCCTTGTTATCTTGATGAAACCCTCAGGTAAATTGTGACTTTGATGCAATTTTATGGTCACCATAAATTCAGTCTGTGGTCAAAGCATACCCATTGCCACATCCAGTTCATACCCAGCACATTCATCACTGTGCACACTCTCTACCTTCTTCTCCACAAGGGTGCTTTTTCTGTATGGTCTCTGGTTTGTGACCATGTCTTTTGTATGCTGAAGGACCACCTTAGGTCGGCACCACGCCTAGCCACTTTGATTCTAACAAACCACTGGTTTTGGCTATGGACACCCCACAGTACAGTGTGGGGGCGATCCTCCCCATTGGAATGCACATGGCTCTGAGCAGCCAATGACATTTGCATCCAAAACTCTCCGTCCAGCACAGGTTCATTGTTCTCAGATTGAGACAGAGGCTCTGGCCATCAGTATGTGGTCACCAAATTTCATGAATTCTTGTATGACACCAAATTCCAACTCATTACAGACCACAAGCCATTAGTTACGTTGTTCAGCGCGTGTGTGTGTGTGTGTGTGTGTGTGTGTGTGTGTGTGTGTGTGTGTGTGTTTGTTTGGAGCTTATGGGCACTCAATGCCAAGGCTATCAGCACCCTTACACATATTAAAAGAAATGACTGTGCATAAAATATCTAAAATTGTTGTCATACAGTGAGGAGGAAACCTATAAAATGACACCCATTCACTCTCTCCCATCCTACTCACATTGATCCACACAGTCACTCTACCTCACAGGCCTTTTATTCAGTCCGTCCACATGGATCCCCGATAAGGCGGCCAATAGGTTGCTGCGGTGGGCATTGCTTCTCTCCAAATACCACTATGACACTCATTTTCAGCCAAATGGGTGCCATTCCAACGTGGATGCCTTATCCACGTTGCCCCTCAGTCTGCACCCCGATTTTGATAGTGAGGAGCTCATGTATTTTGATTTGGATGTCGCCTCCCGTCAGGCAATAAACAGCTTTCCAATAACTAGTACCTGGGTCGTCAGGGCCACATTGCCTGGCACAATCCTCATGCAGGTTGTCCACCTTGCCCAGCAGGATTAGTTCTCTCACCTTCCAGGCCGTGCTTCCCATCCACTTCATAAGTATTTCGTCTCACGCCATCGTCTCTCAGTCTCTGAAGGGGTCCTCCTCCCCTCCAGAGATGACACAGCCCCCAGGCTGATCATTGCCAGGAGTTTGGGGCAGGAGATCTTAAAAATGTTGCATGAGGTCACTGGGGTGTTTCCCGCACCAAAGCAGACATGTGTAGTAGCCTGGCATTCACAGGGAGCTGGAGCATTTGATGGCTGCATGTCCCCAGTGTGCCAGTCAAAAAGTAGCTCCCAAGGTTTCCATAACCTCCAGCAACCCAGCCCTGGGGTTTTGGGGTCTGTAGCTTAATGTGTTTTGGCTGACTGTCATTCATGCATTTTTGCATTTTCCATACGGAGTCCAGTGCTCCTCTGCCACTATTGAGGTTCAAAGATTTTTTTTCTGTGGAAGGTCTCCCTCTTCTTCTCATTTCTGACAATGGACATCAGTTCCTGCCCCAGTCATTTCATTATTTCTGTGTGTGGTCAGGCATTGGCCACATTCGCTTCCCTCCCTTTCATCCCCAAATCTAATTGGGGGAGGGGGGGGGGGCAAGCACACAGTTCACACTTTTAAGACCCAGATGAAAAAAATATATGCAGGACTTTCCCATCAAGGAGGTGTTATTGTTTTCTTTTTTCTGACAGCCTATTGGATGACTCCTATTGGTTCTCATGGCCCTGCCACGCTTCTTCATGGGTGCCAGCCCCAGACTCTGCTCCAACTACTCCATCCAGATTCTTGCCTGCCATTCCACTCCACTATACTGTGCTTTTCGCCAGGGATGGCGGTCTGAGAGCGTACTTTTGGTCACACCCCCATTGGTTATAAGCAACCAATGTGCATAACAATGGCCGCCGTGTCTACACTCTCCAGATGGGAGGCCAGTACGTCTGACACCATCAAAATCAGCTCTGAGTCTGGCCGTGCCACTGCCTTCGCCAGTGCCCAGGTCACTGGGTGCCTCCTATCCATCAGAGTTCCAGTCTCAGTTTCTGCCTGCATCAGTGCACCTTCAATGCCACAGCCTCAATCAGCTGCTCCAGTGCTCCTCCAGCCAGGGGATACATTCCTTGCTGGTTCAATGTCTCCTGCACAGCCTCATCCTGTAGTGGAGTCACCTCTCCTGTAGTGGAGTCACCTCCACATTCCCCACCACCACAGGACACTGCAATGGATCCCAGCTCGGAATGACCATCACCGATCCTGTCAACTTGTGCTCCCCTAGGAGGGCATCTCTACTTGCCGACCAGTATCATCCACATTCCAGGGTCTTCGCTGACCAGGAGTTGTTCTCCCCTCTGGCCTCTGAGGCCTCCATGAATGTGGGCATCTCTCCACATCATGGCCATCCACTCCTGGTCTGGGAATCAGCAACATTCTGCCCCCAGAGTGGGAGTGGTGTAGTGACCCGTGTAAGATTCAACACCCATGATGTAGTTGCGCACCTGTACAGCACACCACAGAAGTTGCACGACACCAACCTCCTGGCAGATGCCCTCCACTCTTGGACATGCGCACAGCCTCTCTGTAGTGTACTTTACCAGCTGGTCAATGGCTGGGCCCGGCCAGCCTCGTTCTCAGTCCTATATTTAGTTTCAGACAATTTGTCTTAAACTAGTGCAGCAGCCACTCCTTCACAAGTGTTTTGCTGTACCCATATTCTTGAAGTAAAAAGGGTTTGTTGTTATCAGCATTTTCTTGTGGATACAATGAAACCAACTGAAGATAACACAAAAATTGCTAAAACATGACCAAGTGAAAACAAAACTGCAAAACAATATATTGTATACGTCAGAATTCCTTTCAAACTTTAATAACTTAGCCACCATCTTTTATTCCATCGCTCTCTATTCTTTACATCAGCATTAAACCTTATGACTTTTCTTTCAAATTGTCAGATGCAACTTACGTTTACAGGCATTGTAACAGGCTATATTATAGAATGTTTGACTTTCCATTCTCACAAGTTCACCATATACCAAGTATCACTATGGTTATGACCACATATACTGCAAATTGCTGCAACTAATACACAGTTTGTTAGAGGCATTATATACATATTATTTTATTTCTGAGTAAATATTTCAGGAATTAAAAAAATTTTAGACTACAAAAAATGACCAGTGATACTGATCCATGGAGTTAGCAATAGGACCTCTGTGGCTGTTTGTTTAACTCTAGGATTATTGTTGTCACTTGACAAAGTAGCCACTCATTAATGATTTTCACAGCCAACAGAGAGTTTCTTCAGACAGACACTCACAGCCATGATAAACGACAGAAGTAAACAGAGAGGTCCTAGGCCCACAGCAACCCTCGCAGGTGCGGAAAAGGGAGTTATCCAGTATGAAATATGGCTTCTCTCTGTATTAAACAGGACTTTAGTCTCTCACAGAGTTCAAGGAGAAAGTGAAAACATTCCTAACGGACAGCAATTTCAATAAAATTGGTGTTCAGTCAATAAAATGTAGCTACACAGGTGTGTGTTTGTATGTGTGTGTGTGTGTGTGTGAGTGAGTGGATTTCATAACTCATACTTTATTTATATTAATAAAATACGTGACTTTTTAGAGTTGTAAGCTGGTCTTCAATATTAGGCATTCATAGTTTGTTTGCATACTCATAACAGATGCATTACAGATTCAAATTCATAAAAGCAGCAAGTTATTACTGTTGATATAAATAACTTTTTATTCTGATTACTTTACTTACTGTTTTTTTTCTTACTGTCTGTGATTTTTGTAATTATCTGTCCAGCTGACATTACTACTAAAGCTTTACTGTCCATAATTAATTTCTATAGTCTCTTTTCTAGTGTGGGTGGGAGTGGGATGCGGGGGGGGGGGGGGAGACCTTTTTTTTTTTTAACTGGTTTGATGTAGTGTGCCATGATTTTCTATCTTGTGCCAATCTCATTTTGTCTCACAGGCACATTTACACCTAGCACCGGCAATTATTTGTTGTATATATTCTTATCGCTATCTTCCTCTATAATTTTTCCCTCTGGCTTTAGTATCACAGAAGCTAATCCCTTGAAACATGTCCTGTAACCCTGTACCTTCCTCTGTTAATGTTCTCTATACATTTCTTTATTTTATACACTTAATTTTCAATATCCTACCATAACAATGCATCTCAAACACTTTTGATTCTCATCTTCTTCCCTTCTTTCCACTGTTTTTGACTGACTTGTGTAAACTGCTGGGCTCAAGATACACGTTTTTCAGAAAATTCCTTCTCAAATTAATTTGATACTAGTAGACATCTTTTAGAGTGGAATGCTTTCTTTGCCTGTATTAGTCTGTGTTTTATGTCCTCAATTCTCTGTCAGTTACATACAGTATTACTTTGCAAACAGGATGGTTGAATTCTTTCATTTTGTCTACTACATACCCCATACTATTGATGTCAGGTTTGTCACTAATCTCATTTCTGCTACTTACAACACAGGGTGTATATGTGGACATGGAAAAAAAATTCTCGGATTTTTCCCAAATCTCCCGGTTAAAAATACATTTTCTCCCGGGTGAAAATACACTTTTTCCACCCTAAGTGACACTACACTTTCCCTCAGAACTCTTAAACTTATCCTTTGAATGGATATGGTTTTATACAGCAGTGTAGAATTTCCTGGCACTTTAGAAAACGAAACTCATGGGGAAAAAACACATTTTGGAAAGATCTTTGATGTGCAGCAACATGTAAGCTGCATATTTTCATATTACGAAAGTATAAATTCGAATTCCACCAACAGGAAAAGTTAATGGTTTACATTAATATACATAATGCTGCTACAAGAAAAGCAAAGCTTTCACGTATAATATTTGTCTCAAAGATTAATAAGCTACAAGAGAAGCTAAACTTCCACACATAATGTTGATCTGTTTAACACATGTTACACTTTAAGACACATCACACAAATATGCCAGTAAAATTTTTAATACCAACATAAATCTCTGATCTTCTGGTCTCGAAATTCTTCTAAATGGCTCAGTATCAAAGAGTTGATTTTTAAAAGAGAGCAAACACTCTGGGATTTAAGAAATTCATCGTACATTCTTGCAAATAGTTCATCTTGCGTAAAAGGAAATTTACTTTCAAAATAACGCTTTTCAAACAACAATTTGCAATATTTTCCTGGGACCTCTTAAAAATAGATTCATTTCAGCAGTTGCTACGGAGCACCAGATAAGAGGCATCACCATGCTTGTGCAGCTACAGTGATGCAGGAAGCCCGTATGTTCGTATGTGTCAAACATTAAAAGATCTTACATTATGTCATAAAAGAAACAAGACATGAGAGGATACTCCAAGAGTGTTGGAATTTCGTGAACCCTACTAAAATGCATAGTTCACCTTAAAATGCACATTCGTAAGTCCAGATTCCCAATGACGTAGGCCTCAACCTGATCTGAAGCTTTTCAGTGTGGTTTTCGGGGTGTAAATTTTCTTGGGGTACCAGTACTGTATTATCTTATGTTCAGTTCTTTATTATGCCATAATGCCATACGTGCTAGAAGATGAAAACGTGCACCTGAAATGCAGCAAACAGTTGAAACTAGCCAATAGTGTGGAATTAAACGCTTTGTTTCAAATAAACTGACTGCCTCAGTAGGAAATCTTAATAAAAGCCAAATTTATTTAGCAAACCGACAAAAATAGGTTTATTGTTCTACAAGGCGATTAATGCTTGATGGTCAGAAAGGTGGAAATAAAATAAAATCTGAAACTAGTAACATATTTTAGCCTTCCATAATTATGTGAATGTATTATAATTCACTTGATAGCTCCTGGATACAGAAATCTGTCTTGTTTTCATTTGATGTGAGAGCAGTAAACGAAGAGGAAACATAAAAATCACTAAATGTACAGTGCAGTGCAGTGCCACGCCTCTTCAAACAACATTCTTATACCGCATGTCACTGTATTTCACTCTGTGGAACTCAAACGTGTATATTTTGTACTGGATGCCATCAAACTATTTCAGGACAGTGGAAATTAAAATGTCCTGCAGTGCCTCTCCCACTCCCAGTCGGACAGTTTGACATCCTGCCCCTCTTCCTTTCTTTCTTTCTTTTGTTGTTGTTGTTGTTGTTGTTGTTGTGGTCCTCAGTCCTGAGACTGGTTTGATACAGCTCTCCATGCTACTCTATCCTGTGCAAGCTTCTTCATCTCCCAGTACCTACTGCAGTCTACATCCTTCTGAATCTGCTTTGTGTATTCATCTCTTGGTCTCCCTCTACGATTTTTACCCTCCACGCTGCCCTACAATACTAAATTGGTGATCCCTTGATGCCTCAGAACATGTCCTACCAACCGATCCCTTCTTCTGGTCAAGTTGTGCCACAAACTTCAGCATTCTTCTGTAGCACCACATTTCGAAAGCTTCTACTCTCTTCTTGTCTAAACTATTTATCGACCATGTTTCAGTTCCATACATGGCTACACTCCATACAAATACTTTCAGAAACGACTTCCTGACACTTAAATCTATACTCGATGTTAACAAATTTCTCTTTTTCAGAAACGCTTTCCTTGCCATTGCCAGTCAACATTTTATATCCTCTCTACTTCCACCACTATCAGTTATTTTGCTCCCCAAATAGCAAAACTCCTTTACTACTTTAAGTGTCTCATTTCCTAATCTAATTCCCTCAGCATCTCCCGACTTAATTCGGCTACATTCCATTATCCTCATTTTGCTTTTGTTGATGTTCATCTTATATACTCCTCTCAAGACACTGTCCATTCCATTCAACTACTCTTCCAAGTCCTTTGCTGTCTCTGACAGAATTACAATGTCATCGGCGAACCTCAAAGTTTTTATTTCTTCTCCATGGATTTTAATACCTACTCCGAATTTTTCTTTTGTTTCCTTGACTGCTTGCTCAATATACAGATTGAATAACATCGGGGAGAGGCTACAACTCTGTCTTACTACCTTCCCAACCACTGCTTCCCTTTCATGTCCCTCGACTCTTATAACTGCCATCTGGTTTCTGTACAAATTGTAAATAGCCTTTCGCTCCCTGTATTTTACCCCTGCCACCTTCATAATTTGAAAGAGAGTATTCCAGTCAACATTGTCAAAAGCTTTCTCTAAGTCTATAAATGCTAGAAACGTAGGTTTGCCTTTCCTTAATCTTTCTTCTAAGATAAGTCATAGGGTCAGTATTGCCTCACGTGTTCCAACATTTCTACGGAATCCAAACTGATCTTCCCCGAGGTCGCCTTCTACTAGTTTTTCCATTCGTCTATAAAGAATTCGTGTTAGTATTTTGCAGCTGTGGCTTATTAAACTGATTGTTCAGTAATTTTCACATCAGTCAACACCTGCTTTCTTTGGGATTGGAATTATTATATTCTGCTTGAAGTCTGAGGGTATTTCGCATGTTTCATACATCTTGCCCACCAGATGGTAGAGTTTTGTCAGGACTGGCTCTCCCAAGGCCGTCAGTAGTTCCAATGGAATGTTGTCTACTCCGGGGGCCTTGTTTCGACTCAGGTCTTTCAGTGCTCTGTCAAACTCTTCACGCAGTATCGTATCTCCCATTTCATCTTCATCTACATCCTCTTCCATTTCCATAATATTGTCCTCAAGTACATCGCCCTTGTATAGACCCTCTATATACTCCTTCCACCTTTCTGCTTTCCCTTCTTTGCTTAGAACTGGGTTTCCATCTGAGCTCTTGATGTTCATACAAGTGGTTCTCTTATCTCCAAAGGTCTCTTTAATTTTCCTGTAGGCAGTATCTATCTGACCCCAAGTGAGATAAGCCTCTACATCCTTACATTTATCCTCTAGCCATCCTTGCTTAGCCATTTTGCACTTCCTGTTGATCTCATTTTTGAGATGTTTGTATTCCTTTTTGTCTGCTTCATTTATTGCATTTTTATATTTTCTCCTTTCATCAATTAAATTCAATATTTCTTCTGTTACCCAAGGATTTCTACTAGCCCTCATCTTTTTACCTACTTGATCCTCTGCTGCCTTCACTACTTCATCCCTCAAAGCTACCCATTCTTCTTCTACTGTACTTCTTTCCCCCATTCCTGTCAATTGTTCCCTTATGCTCTCCCTGAAACTCTGTACAACCTCTGGTTCTTTCAGTTAATCCAGGTCCCATCTCCTTAAATTTCCACCTTTTTGCAGTTTCTTCAGTTTTAATCTACAGGTCATAACCAAATGTCTTACAATTTAAAACCTGGTTCCTAAATCTCTGTCTTACCATTATATAATCTATCTGATACCTTTTAGTATCTCCAGGGTTCTTCCATGTATACAACCTTCTTTCATGATTCTTAAACCAAGTGTTAGCTATGATTAAGTTGTGCTCTGTGCAAAATTCTACCAGGCGGCTTCCTCTTTCATTTCTTAGCCCCAATCTTTTCTTTTATTTTTTTAAATAACGTCACAATTAATACTGGATAGGATTATTTGTAACCAGGAGAACAAGAACTCTTCAGAAAATCTGGACTCTTTATTGCTCATTACCTAATAACTTGCTCTTCTGCGTCACATAAAATTAAATATAGGTTACTTAAAATCGGTGAAGACAAGAGAGAAGCAAGACAGTACACATTTCTTCAGTCCTTAGGTCCTAGCGATTTCCCTCTCTAATCTTGCTACAGCTTCACATGGCATGCTTTCCTTTCAGTGAAAGAACTATTACCTTATCAAAGTTCCTCAAACGTTTTGCTACATGAAAAATAGAAATGTCATTGTCTAATACTGAAAAAGCTGTTAATACAAATAGTACCCAAGGCTGGTGTGGTTTCTCCATCTGATTACGTCTATTTTGTCACTGTGTGCTGTATAAAACAAAATAGGCCTTTCTAATATTGCAGCAATTGTAACAGACACCAAATAAGCAAGACTGTTTCGGCAAAAATGATCATTTTTATAATATGACAGAATATAGGTCTCGAAGTACCAATACGAAATACCTATTTGGCCTACTACAAGCAAAAACTTTACGTTAGGAAATAGTTTCACATTTCATTCATACACTCCAGTTTCTACTGCACGAGACTGAAAAGTAGCAGAACAAAATTTTTGTATAAATTTGGAATTGTCATATTTTTCCATAATTTGTGTGATGTCCCCATTTCTTCTCCTTCCTCATTCTAACAAACAGTCTTGTCATCAATAATTCTGTAATTGTTCCTACCACTGTCAAAACTCATTCTCCGGTTAACTTTACTAACCCTGCCACAATCACCAGTTTAGTTATCCAGTGATTGTTCTCCGGTTAGGCGTTATTACGTGTTCATACCATTTGTTTTCCACGCTACTCCCAGAATGGAACTTAAGTGGCTGCTAGTCAGGGACTACAACTGGCCATGTCTAGTATAGCAATCTGGCCAAAAATTTTCTGTTACAATTTCACTTTCTTGGATACACTGAGAAGATAATACATAATCTTTCTTACCCGTTATTCCTGTTAGTTGTTTATTTCCACTCTAGTAGTCTGAATCTATGGATTTCGCTAGTAATCATAACAATGCTGAACATTCGAAAACTGAATCAATCACATAAACAAGCAGCAGTTGGCATTCACCAGTTCGGCTTTATTCCGCTCAGCTCGTATAGCCATGTCCCATTTTATCTGCAGGAAAGTTTATTTCTAGATGTGACGAGGATTCGCCTGGCAGACACATCACGTACACTATACACGCATTCAAAAATCAACGTATAATTCATTCAGAAATCGACTTAGAAAGTGTTCAAAAATCAGCAGGGATGCGTTTTAAAATCATATAAATAATCAATAGACTGACGTGTGCTGGATGCTAGGGGCTTTGTGAAACAAGGTTCTTTTCCTCAAGAATATTAATTTGCCCCTTCTTCCAGAAATTGCCGCCCGGTTCAGATACCCCGGTTTGCCCCCCCTCCACTAGATCCAGGCCTGCTGCACAAGCGTGACTCTGGCAGCTTGGGCGTGCCAGTAAAATTTTTCCGGGTACCATGTGGCTGGTTGCTGCTATTGTTGCTTACACAGCCAACAGTCACATTTCTGCAGGCAGAAGTGGGAGAAGGTACTACTCATACAACATCACACAAGAACTCATAAAAGAAATTCTGATGGACACAAAAGCAAGGGTGAGATTCAGAGGAGCACTGTCAGAAGAATTTGAGATCAAGACTGGTGTTAAACAGGGAGATGGATGGTCACCATTGTTGTTCAATATAGCATGGGATGAAGTGACCAGGCAGTGGAGAGCAATAAATGAGGAAATTGGAATACCAAAGACCCATGTGGGGGACAAAAAGGACAACAGGGCTCAAGTGGGCTGCCTAGCCTTTGCAGACGACATAGCAATAGTAAATGAGATGGAAGAAGATGCAAAGACACAACTCAACAACTTAAGTAAGGTAGCCAGAAAGGTGGGACTGAGGATTGCCTATAACAAGACAAAGACATTAAATACCACTGCAGACTGGGAAACACCGGAAGGCACTGTGCAAATGGTGGAAAAATTTAAATATCTGGGAGAATTTATTATAGGAAGGAACAGGAACAAGGAGGGAATAACAGAGAGGATAAAGAAGATGAGGTCAGCCTTCTGCATGACGATAGACATATAGAATAAAAAGAATATATCCACAGAGGCAAAGATATGCCACTACAAGGCAACGGTGAGGAATGCAGTATTATACACTGCTGAGACGATGACACTAGGAAGAAATGGGGCAGAACAACTAGAGAAAGAAGTGAGAAAAATACTGAGAAAAATACTAGGTCCCAAAAGAGGTGGAGAGAGGTGGATGCGAAGACCTAGGGAAGAATTGTACCGGAACATGAGAACAATATGCTGGGAAATCAGACTCAAAAGGGCAAGGTTTGTTGGAAATGTAAATAGGATGAGTATGGACAGAATGACGAAGAGAGTATGAGAAACAACAGGGAGGACAAGGGGAATAACAGGAACCAAGTGGGTTGCTGAACTTCGGAAGGACTGGTTGGAATTGGGGATCAAGATCCAAAGAAAGGAAAATTGGAGGAACAAATATACACCGACCAATATGCTGGGGATAAATAACAGAGAAGAATACAGGAAAAGATTAGAGTGTCACCAATGGAGCCGACAGGAGAAACGGAAACTGAAGATCTCAGAAGAAGAGCGGGAGAGAAGAAGAGAAAGAATGAAGAGGTTCTGGGAGAAGAAGAGGAAAATGCAGTCCACGAAGGGGCTACCCGTGGTCCTCCAGAGGCCGTAACGCAAGAAGAAGAAGTTGTGAAATCAAGTTCATCGGAGGCAATTTGTTGTTATGAAGCATTGCATAGTCTTCCAAAAGCCTTTGACACACTTTGCTGTTGGCAGACACTTGTACGAGCACTGTGTTATTTTACATGGAACATTTCCTTTGCAATTTCAGTTTTATTTTCATTTTTTTCTCTCGTACATGTTTTAATGCTGCAGTATTATTCTGCAGTAGCAGGATACAGTAATATCATTTGTTAGAGCATTGGCTCTTACCAGTCAAAATTACAATAATTTAACTGAAAACTAAAACAATGAAAAATTCCTGGAATTCTAAAAAATTCCTGGGTTTTTCCCAGTTTTCTCCTGGAGAAAAATAGTCGAAATTATTGCAGGGTGTATATGACCCAGAACAACCAGGAGATCTGGAAAAAAACCAGGAATTTTTACCTGGGTTTTCTCCAGATCTCCCGGTTGTTCTGGGTCGTATACACCATGCAATAATTTCGACTATTTTGCTTTACTGTCACTCCATATTCTCAGTCTAGCAGAGCATCCATTCCATTCAACAGCACCTGCAGTTCTCCTTCACTACCAGTCATCAGTGAATCCTATCATTGATATCCTTGCCTTCTGCACATTAATCCCAGTTTTGGACCTTTCTTGAATTTCCTTCTCTTCTATGCAGGTTGAACAGCAGAGGAGAAAAACTGCATCCCTACCTTATCCCCTTTTTAATCTGAGTACTTCTATCTTCTTCCACTCTTTATTTTTTCCTGACAATTTCTATATGATCACATCGATCAAATTCACCAAATTGCGTTAGACAAGCATCAATTATGCCGAGAGAGATATGAGAAGCTATGGGCATATCTGAAGAACATGTTTCTCACATACTGACTGAAAATTTAGGGATGAGAAAACTGACTGCACTCTGGGTGCCACAGTTGCTCACTCTGTGCCATCTCACACCCCATCGATTGCCCTGGGGAAACTCCATGACTTGCAGTTTGGACTGCTTGACCGCCATACTCACTCACCAGATCTAGCCACAAGCAAGCTTTTTTTGTTCCCTCAGCTAAAAGTTGAGCTCAGAGGACATAAATTTTCATTGAAAGAAGAGGGCATCAGCTACATAAACAACTACACTGCCGGGGTGGGGGGTGAGCAGCAACTATCCTTTTCATAATATTATCTTTAGAAGTTTCTTTACAGATACTGTATACCATGGACTGTCCCTTTAATCATAAATGGTTTTAGTAAGTACATATCTATCCAGTGCCTGGTCAAATTTCTTTTAAAGTTGTGCTATAGCTCTACATTATCCTGGCCAGAGCTAAATGTTTCTTCAAGTCCATTACTGATTTATGACCCAACTGCCCCTTCACATAGTTTGCTGAAAATATAAATCTTTGCACTTTGGTAAATATTGTTGCTACATAGAATGTAACAAAAGAAGCACTGACTGTCAAAATATCCTATGAAGCTAGAATTGTAATTGTATTATGGTATTCCTTGACCTATGCTGTAATGACATCCCTTTCAAATCAAATATTCCTCATTTGCATCATTATGTAAACACAGTATTCTTAGGACAACAGAATTGAAATACTACCTTATAAGCCTGTTGTACGGAATAATTTCATGTAGTTGTTACATGTGATGCACAACCAAATATGTTGGTATCTTGGCCAAGGAAGTAATTATTTGCCTTTACACTACAGATACATTTGTTTAATGTATATTTGTGTGCAACTTCACCAGTTTTAATCCCAACTTTTTTTAATGCCATGAGACCCCTGTGTTATGGCGTGATCATGAAATAATAGCATAACGAAGAATTGTGTATATGGCAGGCTGCAATAATAACAACAACAATAACAATAATATTAAGAAGACAAAGAAGAAGAAAGATAGGGAAATAATGAGCTGGAGATAACTTCAAGTACCATAAACTGAATTTCTGATAATGTGTGACCATTTTTTTCCCAAAATGTGTGGTTTATACAGTCTAACACTCACTGTGGAATAGGAATGTATCTCTGCTTTCTGCTCACAATGTCGGTCACCTCGAGAAAGCCCGTTGCACCAGGCACAGATTTTTTAGGATCTGCCAGATCTTCTGGAGCTTGTGATGCAGGAATGTTCCTAATTACCTGGAAAAAAAAAAAAGAAACGAGAACATTATGTAAAGAATAGTAGTGGTGCTAGGAACACTATGGAGTTTTTACTGTTACTGCCAGGCAAATATTGGGATGCGGGTGACTAATGGAGTGCAGGGCAGGATTTTGTGACTCACAGGTGTAAATGCAACAGGCAGAGGGTAGGGCAGAACAGGGCAAAGCAGCACAGTGTCTGGAACAGCTTGCTGTGTGAAGGCCACACAGCTGACAGGTGGCATACAGACCACATGCTCTCACGGGGTGGGCGAGACAATGCCGCCCAATATGGGTGCACAATGTGTTGCAAAGTATTTCCTTTCTGCCCTGCCTTGCCCTGGCTTCCCTCGGTTGGCTATGTCCCAATGTGTGCATGGCCTAATTGAAAACACTCTTAATGTACATGCTTCACATTACAATATTTTTTTATCATAGGAACAATTGATAGGAATGAGGAAAAGAAATACAGTAGAAGAAGAATGGGTAGCTCTGAGGGATGAAGTAGTGAAGGCAGAAGAGGATCAAGTAGGTAAAAAGACGAGGGTTGGTAGAAATCCTTGGGTAACAGAAGAAATATTAAATTTAATTGATGAAAGGAGAAAATATAAAAATGCAGTAAATGAAGCAGACAAAAAGGAATACAAACGTCTCAAAAATGAGATCGACAGGAAGTGCAAAATGGCTAAGCAGGGATGGCTAGAGGACAAATGTAAGGATGTAGAGGCTTATCTCACTAGGGGTCAGATAGATACTGCTTACAGGAAAATTAAAGAAACCTTTGGAGATAAGAAAACCACATGTATGAACATCAAGAGCTCAGATGGAAACCCAGTTCTAAGCAAAGAAGGGAAAGCAGAAAGGTGGAAGGAGTATATAGAGGGTCTATACAAGGGCGATGTACTTGAGGACAATATTATGGAAATGGAAGAGGATGTAGATGAAGATGAAATGGGAGATATGATACTGCATGAAGAGTTTGACAGAGCACTGAAAGACCGGAGTCAAAACAAGGCCCCGGGAGTAAACAACATTCCGTTAGAACTACCGATGGCCTTGGGAGAGCCAGTCCTGACTAAACTCTACCATCTGGTGAGCAAGATGTACAAGACAGGCGAAATACCCTCAGACTTCAAGAAGAATATAATAATTCCAATTCCAAAGAAAACGTGTTGACAGATGTGAAAATTACCGAACTATCAGTTTAATAAGTCACAGCTGCAAATACTAACATGAATTCTTTACAGACGAATGGAAAAACTGGTAGAAGCGGACCTCGGGGAAGATCAGTTTGGATTCCGTAGAAATGTTGGAACACGTGAGGCAATACTAACCTTACGACTTATCTTAGAAGAAAGATTAAGGAAAGGCAAACCTACGTTTCTAGCATTTGTAGACTTAGAGAAAGCTTCTGACAATGTTAACTGGAATACTCTCTTTCAAATTATGAAGGTGGCAGGGGTAAAATACAGGGAGCGAAAGGCTATTTACAATTTGTACAGAAACCAGATGGCAGTTATAATAGTCGAGGGGCATGAAAGGGAAGCAGTGGTTGGGAAAGGAGTGAGACAGGGTTGTAGCCTCTCCCCGATGCTATTCAATCTGTGTATTGAGCAAGCAGTAAAGGAAACAAAAGAAAAATTCGGAGTAGGTATTAAAATTCATGGAGAAGAAGTAAAAACTTTGAGGTTCGCCGATGACATTGTAATTCTGTCAGAGACAGCAAAGGACTTGGAAGAGCAGTTGAACGGAATCTACAGTGTCTTGAAAGGAGGATATAAGATGAACATCAACAAAAGCAAAACGAGGATAATGGAATGTAGTCGAATTAAGTTGGGTGATGCTGAGGGAATTCGATTAGGAAATGAGACACTTAAAGTAGTAAACGAGTTTTGCTATTTGGGGAGCAAAATAACAGATGATGGTGGAAGTAGAGAGGATATAAAATGTAGACTGGCAATGGCAAGGAAAGCGTTTCTGAAGAAGAGAAAGTTGCTAACATCGGGTATAGATTTAAGTGTCAGGAAGTCCTTTCTGAAAGTATTTGTATGGAGTGTAGCCATGTATGGAAGTGAAACATGGACGGTAAATGGTTTGGACAAAAAGACAATAGAAGCTTTCGAAATGTGGTGCTACAGAAGAATGCTGAAGATTAGATGGGTAGATTACATAACTAATGAGGAGGTATTGAATAGGATTGGGGAGAAGAGAAGTTTGTGGCACAACTTGACTAGAAGAAGGGATCGGTTGGTAGGACATGTCCTGAGGCATCAAGGGATCACCAATTTAGCATTGGAGGGCAGCGTGGAGGGTAAAAATCGTAGAGGGAGACCAAGAGATGAATACACTAAGCAGATTCAGAAGGATGTAGACTGCAGTAGGTACTGGGAGATGAAGCTTGCACAGGATAGAGTAGCATGGAGAGCTGCATCAAACCAGTCTCAGGACTGAAGACCACAACAACAACAAAGGAATGTGTTGTGTTGTTGTTGGTGCTGTTGCTGTTGTCGTCTGTCAGGAGTCTGGTTTGGTGCAGCTCCCCATGTTAATCTATCCTATCTCTTCATCTCTGCATATCTACTTACAGTTAAACTTGCTTACTGCAATCAAGCCTTGCTCCCCACCCACTTCCACTTCCCAACATTACCTACATGACTATTACCCCCCCCCCCCTTTTAGGATGTGCCCTATCAATTTATCCCTACCTTTAGTCAAGTTGTATCATACATGTATTATCTATCAGTCACCTCTACATTAATTATCTGAGCTACCCATATCATTTTCAGAATTCTTCGGCATCACCACAGAAAAACTTCAGGTTTCTTCCTGTATGTGCTGTTCATTGTTCGTATTTCTTTTTGGCCAAGGTTATACTTCACACAAATACTTTCAGGAAGTACAAAATAGTTGATGATTGGTAGAAACTTGCTGATGTATCGCCATTTGGCTTTTGTCTCAGGATCTTTGACCAACATTTATTTAATGTCTTTTCTGATGTTTCATCAACATTACTGGATGGTATTCTCAAAGATTCACCCTCCATTGCTGATGGCAGACTGAAGTCAAGCCTGTCAGAGGGTATATATATTCTCTACACTAATGTCAGTGGGGGAGGGGGGAAGTGATTCCTTGATCAATATATCCATAATATTGTCTTCAACTATTTTTACTTTGTACAGCCCCTCCAGTTATTTCTTACATCTTTCAGTCTTTCCTTCTACTGACAGTACTGGCTTAACATTTAAGCTCTTTATATTTGTGCACCTACTTTTTTCCCAAAGTCACTAATTTTTCTAAAGGCAGTATCTATCTTGCTCATAGTCATGTATGCTTGTACAGCTTTGTATTTATATTTTGTCAATTCTAGATTTTCCATTTAACACGTCCTATCAATTTAATTAAGAAATGCTAAATTGGTTATTATTCATGAACTTTTTAGAAGACACATTTCTGGGTATCCACATCCTCCAAAAAATGTTGTTGCTGTTTATTTTTCTACTGAACCTTTCATAATTTTTCCTTCATCTGCCTTTATTTAGAAATCACTGGATCTATGAGAGCAATTAAACATTACTTCCAAACATATTGATAGGGATATTTTATATCAAGTGTGAGATCTATTAGGTCATACACCTGATCTCTGAGAATCAAAAAGGGCAACACACTGAGCATTTTTTGATTTATCTGTGTGACTCTAAAGTTGCAGAGTATTATGTAGATTTTTTAGTGCAGTCATGGAACAATAATGAAATTGCATCATTCATTCGCAATAGATTGGCATAATCTACTGAATTAATTTACACTAATTGACACTTGTGAGTAGCATCAAAGCTCAGTACACTGGCTTGTCCATCATGTAATTTATACATCTCATTAATTACTTCTGGTAATTTCCTTGCTGAAGTCAAAATCATTTCCTGCACTACGATTACATGATTTTGAATTCTTATCAAGCTTCCAATATATGTTGCTAACAAATTTTGTGAAACCTTTGCAATCTCTAGCCTCCAGATTCTTGTTTTGCAACAGTATACATAACGGATCATCTTTGCAGTTGTGATATTGTATGATATTGCACAAATTGTGTGGCCTTAATCATGTCAAACTGAGAAAAGTTGATCATGATGTGGCATGAAACTACTCATATTTCTGAACTACTGGTTTACTGAAGACACTTCAGCTGTCTTCAGGAAAGTTTTTGCAGCCACATCCAATTATGCTTATGTGGTTTGTGTCTTTTGTGAGAGCATGCAAGGAGAATCTAAGGCATGTACCACTATGCCCAGATCACAGCTTGTTGCTCTAGTGCTACAAAAATAGCCTACCTGAAAAACGTTTATCGTCACATAATGACAATTGTAGGTTGAGAAGCAGAGTGCATGAAAACATTGCATTAGTTTCATGAAACCCTGACATGTGAGGAGAACCATGAATGTTTGTGTTCGTGAATGGTTTAAGGCTGCATCATGCACATATCACTGATAAAGTGCAGGAGTTCTATTCAGCAACAGTGCTTCTTTTTTGTAGTGTATTACTTTATTCCAATATAAATTGTGACGTGATGTTGAATAGTGTATTACTTTATTCCAATATAAATTGTGACGTGATGTTGAATAAAATTTTATCTCACTAATTCAAGCACCAGCTTGTCTTTTGTAAACAATAAGACTCTCCAATGTAAAACAGAAATAAAATTTTTCAATCACTGCCAATTTAAGCTGTCTATACACAAGCTGATTAAGTGACCAGATGTTCCTACTCTTGTTTTCACTAACTGAGAAAAATATGGTAACCACTCTAGTATGGCCCAAATTACTGGCACAGGGAACTGATATTGCCCACAGTTTCAGGTACTGACTAGTATAGGTTCATGTTAAAAAGTCAGATGTGTCATATTCTGAAATCATGTTTGGAACCCTGGACATTTTGTGGCATGCTCCACATGACTAAGCTACACAGCAAAAGGTCATGAATCACTAGTTGGGAGAGTCTGATCTTTTGTGCTTAGTGGTGAGGAGAAAGAATCCACTGGAGTATCTGAGTGGGTTTAAGATTAAAGAACATATGACGAGTGGAAACGGGAAATATCCTAAGTGCCACATCCGGCATTTATCAGGAAAATGAATAAGCAACTTATCTCTGCTAATATGTAACTGATTTGCATTCAAAAAATTGAGAAGGTATTCTGATACCACAGAATTATGCTGCTCACTGCATCACCATGAACAATAATAAGAAAATAAATGTGATGTGATCAAAACATATGGTAACTAATTTTATTAGAAACAAAGCAATAAGCTTACAGAGAATTTGATTTAATCTACTTCAAAGAACTGTTATTGGCTAGGAATGCATTCATCCCTATTTTGAATCCATGACTGGAAGCATTTCTGGATGACTTCTTTTGGAAGGGCACTCAGCTGCTCTGTAATGGCCCTCTCAATGTTAGGAATGCTGTCAAAACATTTTCCTTGAAGCATAGTTTCCTTTTTGGGATGAGTCAGAAGTTGATTGGTGCTAAATCTGGTACATAAGGCAGATGTGGCAGGCAGGAACACTTTTTCTGGTCAAAAACCTCAAACGTGAGGTATGGCATGACACATTGTCGTAATGAAGGCTGCCACTGGCCCATTTTTCTGGTCTCTTTCTTCATACATTGTTTTTCAAACATTGCAGTAAGCTCTTGTAAAAGTTGACATCTACAGGTGGTCCCTTTGGAATGAACTGTGAACACACTATGCCTTCAGTATCCAAAAAGAAATGGGTATGACTTTGATATTTAATTTTGACCCATGTGCCTCTTATGGGTAAGGAGATTCACTGATTTTCCATTGGGAGCTCTGAACTTTCGTCTCAGAATCATACCAACAGGCCCAAGCTTCATCTCCAGTTACAATTTTGGAGATGAAGTCCAGATCTGGATGAAGATGATCCTCAAACTCTGTGCAAACTGACACACGATTTTCCTTCCATTAATCACCCAAAACTCTGGGAACAAATTTTGCACTCATTCATCTTATTAGTAAATTATTGGGCCCATGAAAGATGCATGACACATTGTCATAGGGAAGAAGGAAGCTAAGTTCTTAGTAAGCTCTCAAATAATTATTCATCTGTTTGAACGAACAATTTTTGCCACTTTTTGCACATTTTCTTCTGTTTTTGAGGTTAATGGATGTCCAAAACGTTGCTCATCTACCCACTCATTTCCAATTTTAAATTGGTCATACCTTTTGTAAACAGTCTTCAGAGATATAGCATAATTGCCATCCACAAATTTCAACATTTCATGAGTCTCTTTGGCACTTTTTTGCAACTTGAGACAGAACTTAATGTTCAGGCATTGTTCAAAATCCACAACATGTGACAGACACAGTAAACATAACCTCACTTTAACATCTCTGGACGGTGACTGACAAGTCAGAATGTGTTCCCACTAGGCACTGCCTGCCTCAACGGATCAGGCTGTCAGACAAATTACATAAAATGGTTGTAGCATCAGCAGTTGCTGCTAAAAAAATTCATTCACTGTAGTTTTTGATCACACCTCATACTTAATTAAAAACATTCTCATACCATAACAGGAAACTGATTGGTTCTAAGTGACAATACAAAAGCTTTTACAAGCCGATTCTTGCAAAGCAGGAAACAGCAACCAGCCACTGTTAATAGTGTTATTTATGTACACCTGTTTAGAACAGACTGTTTCATCTTCAGATGGTGTTCACATTTGTTGTTGTTTACATTAGTTGTTGGCTGTAGTTTGTAAACAATAATGTAAACAACAACCAAAGTAATATAAACTACAACAACGAAATTAATATAAACTCGAACAGCTCTCTGAAGATCAATGAGTCAGTTAGAAACCGGTAACAGAGCCATTTGCATAAATAAATAGCATTCTTAATGATGGCTGGTTGCTGTTTTCTTCTTTGGAAGAATCAAGTTGTATTTTGTACACTGCCAAGGTCTCAAAATTTTTTGACAAAATATAGTAGGAAGAAAGTTTTTGTTCCAAATACCATTAATACAGAGGCAATACATTTTATCTGTGATAATACAAGTACATAAGTACAACATTATGATTTTAACTAGTAGAACTGAAAGCAACAAAAACCACTTCTCACTTCTCACTCTGCAGCAGGGTGTGTGCTGATACGAAACTTCCTGGCAGATCATATCTGTGTGCCGGACCCAAGTTTGGAAGGTAGGAGAGAAGGTACTGGCAGAACTGAAGCTGTGGGAGTGTGTCATCAGTCATGCTTGGGAAGCTCAGTTGGGAGAGCACTTTCCCATGAAAGGAAAAGGTCCCAAGTTCAAATCTCGATCTGGCACACAGTTTTAATCTGCAAGAAGTTTCACCAAGCCTCATATTTTCTAAAATTTGCAACTCCATAGGGAAGCACAGCTTATCACAAAGACTATGTGGAATCCACTAATGCAAGTTTGAAAGAGTTGCTCCATGGTTTGATGCCTGGATCAAGTATAGGTACATGCAGCAGAATACTTAGAACACAATAGCACTGAAAATGCATTTTGAGAAAAATGACACTTGAATGTTTTCCATTTCCATTCTTCGTACGTAAACTTCATAGAAATGCACTGAAACATGAGACACAAGTCAACTATAAAGGCACACCGATTGGACTCAAAATTAGTGACAGGAGCATAAAACAGGACCACAACAATTACATAAAGTTAGCTAGATTGTCTGTAACCATAATCCAAATGAATTCTGTTTGTCTGATTGTTTCCTCAGTGGTATATGTCATTGTGAAGATATAACACCAAGTGAGTTTTAGGCAAGCTCTGTTGACAATGTAAAGCAAACAATCTCTGTCAATATTGTGACAGAAGTTCATAACACATAAATAAAACTCTCGTGCAAATCTCCAATACTTAAAATGTGGTTACATGAGTCATCTGTTATTTCCTGTGCTGGGCAATTGTGTGCATATAATCCTATGCAGGATACTAATTTTGGTTCAAAACTGCTAGCATATAATTTTCTCCTGAAACACTGATCAGCAAAGCTGTTGGGCCTCTGACTGCACAAGAGCTGTAGCATGTGCTACATGTATAAACTGCCTCTGAGTAGGTAGTGTAAAATCATTTATTTTTTTATGTGTATGCATGTTTCATGGCTCCATTAAGTGCTTGACTGGGAAATCATTGAGTGCTGTAACTTGGAGCCATGTTACAAACAGGTTTATCTCAGGAATAGACTATATGAGGAATGTGGCTGTGGCACAGTATGAATTGATCCATCTTATGTTTCAATGCCAATTCAGTTTTTAATGATTGAGTTCAGCAAAGATTAAATTTTCAACCAAGAATGAATTAAAAATGTAAAATGTTAATTTTTCATTGAGCTTTAATGTCTATCAGCGAAGAATACTGTAATTATGAAGATCACCGTGTGTAATGGCACCACAAATAAAACACAACCAACAGAAAAATTTGAATGAATTTGGAAATACATAAATAGCCCAGAAGCTACAAAGCAGACTTACTATTGACTTTTCTGCACTCACATTTTTATTTAAACTGTCCCATGCAAACTTTTCTTTTTATTTTCTCTTCAGCCTTCCTCAAAGAAGATGCCACTTTTTTTTACCATAATTATAGTTTCCTGCTCCTTATGTTATTTTTAATCTATGTTTACATCCACACTCTAAGATTTTATACTGATATGTCGATCTGACCAGTTATATGTTTCAATTATACCAGTACGTCATAAGAGTTATAGTACTCAAAGTCTGATTTGGTAAACAATCACAACAGAGGGTCATATTGATAAGACTGAGAAATCCTTTTCAGTTGTAAATAATATTTTATTAGTATGGCTAGTTTCGGAGACTACTACTCACTCATTGGGTGCTACACATTGCAACAAGGAGGAGAGGGCCATGACATAATACAATGTTAACATACTTATATTGTTTGTCAAGTTATGGGTGTGGGATGGGTGGGCCAGTTAATTACAATACATTTAACTCACACATATGTGACACTAGGATCTGCAACATGAAAGACTGCACAGGGCATGATCAATGTCTGATCTGGATACAAGTTCAGCATCTTAATCAGAGTGTCAGCTTACTGTGTGTGACTGAATAAACATGTCACATATGAACACAATTATATACAAATACAGGGGCTTTCATATATTATGCAGTTTTTAAATTGACTGATAATTTTTTTTTCATGTTTACAGCACTGTATTTATTACTTTTAATATAAATTGACATTCCAATCACTTGATCAATCATTGTTTGTGTATTTCAGGAACTCAGTTGAGCAGTTCACAAAGGAAGAATGTGTTGTTGTTGTGGTCTTCAGTCCAGAGACTGGTTGGATGCAGCTCTCCGTGCTACTCTATCTTGTGCATGCTCCTTCATCTCCAAGTACCTGCTGCAACCTACATACTTCTTAATCTGTTAAGTGTATTCATCTCTTGGTCTCCCTCTATGATTTTTACCCTCCATGATTCCCTCCAATACTAAATTGATGATCCCTTGATGCCTCAGAAAGTGTCCTACCAACCAATCCCTTCTTATAGTCAAGTTATGGCACAAATTTCTCTTCTCCCCAATTCTATTCAGTACCTCCTCATTAGTTACATGACCTACCCATCCAATATTCAGCATTCTTGTGTAGCACCACATTTTGAAAGCTTCTATTCTCTTGTCTAAAGAGAAAAGTACTATCATTGTGAAAATTCATTACGGAATTGGCAAGTGCTATGCTGAGACTGTTGATGGACTTCATGGGATCTACGGACATAATAATTCTCCTATAGCACCAATAGTGCTGTGGTTGAAAAAGAAATTTGAGGGAACAGTGCCCGTTGCAACCATCAAATCACCTGGATCATACTGTATGGTTCGTAAGGAACAAGACACAACATTGGTGCAGGATAGTGTGGCTGTGAGGCCTCACAAGTCGCTTCAACATCATTCCCAACAACTGGGAATTTCGACAGCCTCTTTGCAAAGAATTGTGAAAAAGGATCTTCATATGCACCCATAGAAGATTCAGTTGACGCAATGTCTTAAATCCACGAATAATTTTAAATAGAGAAATTTCATCAAATGGAGTCTCACAAAACAAGAAGAGGACAATAATTTCCAAAAAGAATGATCTTCAGTGATAAGGCACATTTTCACCTGTGTGAGTTCGTTAACCAACAAAATTGCCATATTTGGGGTCAAGATAACCTTAGGGTGACCCAAGATATCCATACGCATCCACTGCAAACTACATCCTGGTGAGGCTTATGAGCAGGTGGTGTGATCAGCCCCTTCTTTTTTGAAGATTTTGATGGTAATGCAGTAACAGTTAACAGTGAGCATCATCGTGAAATGGTCAGACACAACTTCTGGCCTGCTCTGGATGAAGTGGATACAGCCACTATGTGCTTTCAGCAGTACGGACCCACATGCCACACATCCCATGCGTCAATAACCCTACTCCATGAGTAATTCCATCAGTCTGTGATCTCACTTTATGGTGAGCTGGAATGGCCTCCCAGATCTTGTGACCTTACTCCATGTGAGTTCTTTTTATGGCATTATGTGAATTCCAAGGGCTGAGAGAACAAACCACATACAGTTCTCCAATTTAAGAGTTATTATGAACTTCACAGACTAAGTAACTGCCTGCCAAGACTGTGGAGGTGGACATAAACCTGATATAATTTGGAAATATGTAATAAGTTCCTATGGGACCAAACTGCTGAGGTCACCGGTCCCTAGGCTTACACACTACTTAATCTAACTTAAGCTAAGTTATGCTAAGGACAACACACACACCCATGCCAGACGGAGGACTCAAACCTCCGACAGGGGGAGCCGCGCGAGCCATGGCAAGGCGTCCTAGACCACGCGGCTACCCCGTGCAGTGCCTGATATAATTTTCTGAACTTAAATGGGAGTATATGTAGATGAAAATAAAAAAAGAAATCTTTTTATTTTGATGAATTTTTGATCTAATTACAAACAATGGAAAATCCAGGGTGGAGTGTAACAACATTAGAGAGGAAAGTTGCTACTCACCATATAGCAGAGGTGCTGAGTCATGACATGCACAACAAAAAGATTCACACAATTATAGCTTTGGGCCATTAAGACCTTTGTCAGCAATACACACACATACACACATGCACACACACACTCATGCAAACACAACTTGCACTTGCACTGCTGATGTGTGTGCAAGTTGCATTTGTGTGACTGTGTGTGTGCACGTGTGTGTACGTGTGTCTATTGCTGGCAAAGGCATTAATGGCCGAAAGCTATAATTGAGTGAATCTATTTGTTGTGCTTATCGTGACTCAGCATCTCCACTATATGGTGAGTAGTAGCTTTCCTCTCTAATATTGTTACATTTGATGTAATTACTGTATTTTTAAAAATTACAATATATGAAAGACCACGTGTATCATTCAGATTCAAATATTACCACCATGGTTAGTCTAGTAAAATGATACAAAAACAATATGTTATGGTGTCCTGTACATAATGTACTGATATACAGAAAATATGCAGTACCTGTCCGTGCTCAGAGAATATTAAAGGATGTCCCAGTCTGCGTGTGGATCTGCTGTTGCTCGACTGCCATGTGTACAGTTCCTGCTGAGAAAGATCTGGAAATCCAACAGCAAGTGTGACTGCTGAGCCAGACTGTGCAAGCAAACGTGATGGTACAGATAGTGATTGACCCAGTGCCTGAGATAGTATATTTGATGGCACTGTCTTATAACCACACGCTGCAGTGTAGACATTTGCAGAGCCTGTTTCTTGAATTTCTGACAGCAGGCTTGGGCACGGGTCTGAAGGTGAAGATGATGTTAGCACGTATCTCCTGGAACATAACATATTGACATGCTTGTAAATACAGGTAAAAGTCATAATAAATTTTAAAACAACTAAGTGAAATAAAGTAGTGGCTCTCCAAAGGCTATCTACAACTATACACTGCAAGCCTTACGTCGTGTGGTGGAGGGAACTTCTGGCATCACTACACGATTCTCCCTTCCCTGTTCCATTTGCGAATGGTGCGAAGCAAGAACTGTTGGTAATCCTCCACGTTACCTCTATCTTTTCTTTTTTTCACAAGATGTATGTGAGAGGAAGAAAATAAGGTGCCTGACTCTTGAGATCAATACCACAGTAGAGGGAAATCACAACCAGGCCAGCACAGTGGGTGTGTCTAGGCAATGGCACTCGCAGTGGAGACACCAGTGTATGCAGACACAGCTGCACTACCTAACAGCCATCATTGATTTCCATACCATCTGGTGAGCATTCAAACATGCCAGGCTGGGGTATCAAAATCATTCACTAAGATTGTTCCATATGGTTACTCCTAGGTATTTTACAGTAGTTACCATTTCTAGTGATTTGTTGCCAACGGTGTAAGTAACCACTAACGATTTCTTCACCTATTAGTGAACAATAAATTACATTTATTTATATTCAATGTCAACTATCAGTCCCTGCACCAGTTGTTGATCTTCTGCGAGTACTACTGCAATCTGCTACTGTAAAGACAACTGCATCAACTGTGAACAGCCTACAGGAGCATCCAAAGTTATCTATTAGATTATTTATATGCATCGTAAAGAGTAACAGTTCTATTAAACTTCCCTGGAGTACTTCTGAAATACCTTTATATCTGTTGATTTTGTTTTGTTTTGTTAAGAACAATGTATTGAGTTCTACCTGTGAGGATGTTTTGCATCCAATGACATTAGTCCGATACTTTGAAATCTATTTTATTACTAAACAATAGCGCAGAACAGTATTTTTAGATCCCATGGAAGAACAGAGTGAACTGACTCTTACAATATCTTGTTTGTGGGGTCCATGTTGATTTTTATAGAGGAGATTTTCATCCTCCAAAAATGTCATAATACATGAGCATAAAACATGATCTACAACAGACTGGCAAAGGCCAAGTGAGAAAGGCCTATAATGGTGTGCATTTGTCCTACCACACTTCTTGAAACGGAATAATCTGTAATTTTTTTCCAATCACTAGGTACCCTTTGTTGCTCGAGCAGTTTATGATAAAGCACTGATAGAAGAGGAGACAGTTCTTTCACATAATTTTTCTAGAATCTCACAGGTATCTCATCCAGTCAAGGCAACTTTCCACTACTGAGTGATTTTAACTGAGTTTCTATTCTCTGATAATTTATCTCAATATCGTGCAATGACTGAAAGGACAAACTGTACCAGAGGTTGAAAATACCACTTCAAATGTAAAGTTCTTGTATTATCACACAACCGGTTTTGGGTATTATAAGCCCATCTTCAGGTGTTGTAACTTGGTGCTGTGGCCCCGAGTGCCGCGGTGGATGTGTACTAGGCACAGTGTGCTACCTAACTCCCTGTTCTACGCTCATAGGTAGCACACCGTGCCTAGTACACATCCACCGCGGCACTCGGGGCCACAGCACCAAGTTACGACACCTGAAGATGGGCTTATAATAGCAGAAACTGGTCGTGTAATAAAAAAAGAACTTTACATTTGAAGCGGTATTTTCAACCTCTGGGACAATGCTCAGTTGTGGATGTTTCTCCTACAGGATTGTTTGCGGGACAAACTGTATTATAATCTTCCACAGTGAAACAGTTTCGAAAGACCAAGCTCAGTGTTTTGGCCTTCTCCATGGTGTCTTCCATTTCAAGGCCACTATGGTCACTGTCCAAGTGAATAGATGACTTCCTTGCAACACCCACAACAATTGCTGCTCTCACAGTCCTATGACCACTGATGCTCTCCTTTATGCTAACTAATTTGAAAATTTTGGATCTTTTTGCTGTAGGAAGTCTAAGACATTGCCCTCATGATTTGGTTCTCTAATTAACTGCCTAAAGTAATTATCATACAAGACATTCAGGACAATCACACACAAATCCCTGTCTCTGGCACCAGATTGATTGCATGACCCTCCCATTCGGTAAACTGAATTCTCATCCTGTTAAGACAACATGATCAGAAAACTTACAATATTCTGTATGAAACATCTTGACAGATTAAACCTGTGTGCCAGACTGGGATTTGAACACAGGATCTTTGCCTTTCATTATTGAGTGCTCTCTGCCAACTGAGTTATCCAAGCATCACCCCACGACATGCGCTCACAGCTTTACTTCTGCTAATACCTATCTCCTACTTGGATAGCTCAGTATGGTAGAGCAATTGCCCGCAAAAGGCAAAGACCCCAGGTTAAAGTTCCAGGCCAGCATACAGTTTTAATCTGCCAGTAAGTTTCAATTCAGTACACGTGCTGCATTGTGAAAATTCATTCTAGAATATTGTGCATGTTCTTACTGATGGGCTCTGACACTATAGCTTCTGATGCACGCAGTCCATAAAAGCATCTGACCCATCTTTCAGGCTTCACTTCACAAACATTATTTCACATTCTGTATCCTTACTAGATATTACTGAATTCCTTACGGCAATAAATGCATTATCAGCCATGTGTATACCCCTTGTTCCATAACTACCTGACACCTAACCTATCCTTGTGATAAAAATCCAAATCTGAATTTAGGATTTTTCTGCTATTCATGTTTAGTTTAAACCAACTGTCAGTTTCTGACACTATCTGAGCATCATTAACCTTAATAAGTGATACTAAATCTGAGATCTTACCATTTTGGCTCTGCAGTTTACTAACAGCACATTAACCTTTTCTCTTTCTGATCTACAAGGAAGAAAGCTCTCTGGGGCTAACGTGCTGATCTATCTTTGATTGTGGCGGAAATTCATCATCAATCCTAAGGAAGGGTTCCTCTAACTAAAAACAAAGAAAAGCCATAATATGTTTGTTTGCATGGCCATCTTCCGCAGCAGTTGACTTCCTTGCAACACATACAACCATTGCTGCTCTCACAGTCCTATGACCACTGATGCTCTCCTCCATGCTAACTAATTTGAAAATTTTGGATCTTTTTGCTGTTTGGGATCTGTTACTATAGGTTATCCATCTTGAGCTGACTGCAATTTAATTAAAAGGAATTACACCATACGCTGTTTGCTTTTCTTCATATAGCACCTTCTGTGATTATTCTGCAAATTGTAACAGATAGTAAATGAGAAGCCTTGTACTGTAACTGACTAGCCACTTCCTTTGTGTAGTGCATGCCTGACTTATTGAGGGGACCCTACAATTCACCACCTGATAGGCAGAGATTGAGAAATTCACATCTGAGATTATCTCAGAATCATATGAGCCTATGATTTAAAACTTTCGATTGGCTTCAAAGCAAAGGAGCAAAATTAACTCTGGGTATGATGGTGCAAATAGTGAACCCTGCTTGCAGCCCACAGGCAGTGCTAGCTACCTTCACCAATGTAGCTAATCACCAGAAGGAACTGAGGATGCTCACAGAACCAAAGTGTCATTTATGCCAACATGATCTATGATTTGCATCTGGTTGCTTCCAGTGCATTCAATGGCTGTCAGCAAAGCCTTCAGTTGTTGGATGAGAGCTCCCACCAAACACACTGAGTGGACACTGGGCTTCTTTCCCAATCTACTTCCTATTTCCCTGAGGGCTTCCACTATCTGCCAATGCTTTGCACTAGCCCAGACTTGGTGCCGAACTAGGCCATTAGCCCAGCAGATGAGGCATCCCACACTGACTCAGTTGTACCATTAACACTGGACAGCACCTCATAACTACTACTAAGGAATAAGGGAGCAGTCTGCACAGCCTGTTCTCATTTTCACCCTCATCCTAGATTAACGAAAACCCACCACTGTCTGCCATTCATGGTTAACTGGGGACAAATCAGTCAGATGTTGCGCAACCAGAAATATACTGGGGAAGGATAACTTAACTGACAGATCATTTGTCTGTGGAAGGGGGGAAGAGAAGGAGAAAAGGGTGGCTGGGGGGGAGGGGGGAGGGGGGAGGGAGAGAGAGAGAGGGGGGGAGGTGGAGTGGGCAGGAGAGAGGGAGGGGGAGCAGGGGCTGCAACTGAGGTTGGAGGATGGTAGTTCTATGTAGTCACCCTTTGCTACACACAGTACGACAGTTTGCAAAGAACAGTTGCAAATGTATGCTGTAGTATATTAAAGGTAATTAAGGTAAAAAGATGAAGGCTAGTAGAAATCCTTGGGTAACAGAAGAAATATTGAATTTAATTGATGAAAGGAGAAAATATAAAAATGCAGTAAATGAAGCAGGCAAAAAGGAATACAAACGTCTCAAAAATGAGATCGACAGGAAGTGCAAAATGGCTAAGCAGGGATGGCTAGAGGACAAATGTAAGGATGTAGAGGCTTATCTCACTAGGGGTAAGATAGATACTGCCTACAGGAAAATTAAAGAGACCTTTGGAGATAAGAGAACCACTTGTATGAACATCAAGAGCTCAGATGGAAACCCAGTTCTAAGCAAAGAAGGGAAAGCAGAAAGGTGGAAGGAGTATATAGAGGGTCTATACAAGGGCGATGTACTTGAGGACAATATTATGGAAATGGAAGAGGATGTAGATGTAGATCAAGATGAAATGGGAGATACGATACTGCGTGAAGAGTTTGACAGAGCACTGAAAGACCTGAGTCGAAACAAGGCCCCCGGAGTAGACAACATTCCATTGGAACTACTGACGGCCTTGGGAGAGACAGTCCTGACTAAACTCTACCATCTGGTGAGCAAGATGTATGAAACAGGCGAAATACCCTCAGACTTCAAGAAGAATACAATAATTCCAATCCCAAAGAAAGCAGGTGTTGACAGATGTGAAAATTACCGAACAATCAGTTTAATAAGTCACAGCTGCAAAATACTAACATGAATTCTTCACAGACGAATGGAAAAACTAGTAGAAGCCGACCTCGGGGAAGTTCAGTTTGGATTCCGTAGAGATACTGGAACACGTGAGGCAATACTGACCTTACGACTTACCTTAGAAGAAAGATTAAGGAAAGGCAAATGTACGTTTCTAGCATTTGTAGACTTAGAGAAAGCTTTTGACAATGTTGACTGGAATACTCTCTTTCAAATTCTAAAGGTGGCAGGGGTAAAATACAGGGAGCGAAAGGCTATTTACAATTTGTACAGAAACCAGATGGCAGTTATAAGAGTCGAGGGTCATGAAAGGGAAGCAGTGGTTGGGAAGGGAGTAAGACAGGGTTGTAGCCTCTCCCCGATGTTATTCAATCTGAATATTGAGCAAGCAGTAAAGGAAACAAAAGAAAAATTCGGAGTAGGTATTAAAATCCATGGAGAAGAAATAAAAACTTTGAGGTTCGCCGATGAGCAGTTGAACGGAATGGACAGTGTCTTGGAAGGAGGGTATAAGATGAACATCAACAAAAGCAAAACAAGGATAATGGAATGTAGTCGAATTAAGTCGGGTGATGCTGAGGGAATTAGATTAGGAATTGAGACACTTAAAGTAGTAAACGAGTTTTGCTATTTGGGAGCAAAGTAACTGATGATGGTCGAAGTAGAGAGGATATAAAATGTAGACTGGCAATGGCAAGGTAAGCGCTTCTGAAGAAGAGAAATTTGTTAACATCGAGTATAGATTTAAGTGTCAGGAAGTCATTTCTGAAAGTATTTGTATGGAGTGTAGCCATGTATGGAAGTGAAACATGGACGATAAATAGTTTGGACAAGAAGAGAATAGAAGCTTTTGAAATGTGGTGCCACAGAAGAATGCTGAAGATTAGATGGGTAGATCACATAACTAATGAGGAAGTATTGAATAGGATTGGGGAGAAGGGAAGTTTGTGGCACAACTTGACCAGAAGAAGGGATCGGTTGGTAGGACATGTTCCGAGGCATCAAGGGATCACCAATTTAGTATTGGAGGGCAGCGTGGAGGGTAAAAATCGTAGAGGGAGACCAAGAGATGAATACACTAAGCAGATTCAGAAGGATGTAGGTTGCAGTAGGTACTGGGAGATGAAGCAGCTTGCAGAGGATGGAGTAGCATGGAGAGCTGCATCAAACCAGTCTCAGGACTGCAGACCACAACAACAAACAACAACATGAGTTTATTTTAGTAGGTATAGGTCTCTTCACTTTATGTCATGGCATGATATCGACCAGTTTCATTTATCATATTCATATGTAAAAATCCAGATAAATCATCATAGATTTATTTTTAAAGTAAAATTTGTGTGAATAATGATTAAGAGTGAAATCATGTTGCTTCCAAAACCAGACTTAGTAGCTTTTATTTGCTTATTATATCTACAATAAAAAATTAAAAGGTTTCAAAATAATTAATTCATTTTATAAAACTAATTTTCTTACATGTAAGTCATTGCAATAATTTTATGAAATACACTTAAAACAAAATTATTATTATTATTATTCGCTAACTCACAAAAAACATATTCATGTACTTTCTTATTTAAGTTATATCTTTGATTTTCATTGTATTGAGAGTTTTGGCAGAAGATATTGAATCATAGCTGTAGCACGACATGCAAAGGAAAAAGTTGTGGTTGAGTATGCAGAATGCAAGGGCATGCAGTTATATAATTTCCGAAGTTATTGGACCACGAAGTTGAGAATATATGGAAGTATTATTCAAAATTGAATGTTGAAATTAATTAAAAAATAACCAATCCACTTGTTGTTTGGAAAATCCAAAGATCTCAATCTCAGTTTACATTACAGATGTAGGGAAGAAATGAAATAAAATAAGACAAAAATTGCTTAAGATAACATGATAACTGGGTTATGATAACTGAGGTGAATGAAGTTAGTTTTACTCCTTCATAGTCTCATCACCTTTAGATGCAGAGTCTGCTTGCATGATAACTAATGTTTCATTGTAACTGTCACTTTCTTAATATTCTTCCTGATCCCTGATGCTCTCCATCAGTACACACATTGGCATTCCAGGAAGAATTATAAGCAATGGCTGCTAAATCTTCTGTGGTGCTAACTCTTAGTGTAAAGTGGAACTGACTCAGTGCTAACAGATAAAAACAACACATTCCTGTCACAATATACAAGGTGTTAAAAAAAAGTTTTCCATATTTCAAGAGGTGGTAGTACGGACCAAAACCAGACAAAAAGTCCACTAAACATGGGCTTTAAAATGCATACCTTAAGAGCTATGAGCACTTGTTAATCTTTGCTGTTGTGAAACACATCTCTTTTACTACAAGCTCTTTGCTATTACAAATGACCTACAGAATGCAGTACACAAATGAGGATACACAGATACAGCATGCAATAAACATCTGCTAGTGTTGTTACAGTTCTGGGTAAGTGCAGTGCATACATTAGAACTAATGGAACCAGTTTGTGTTTCAATATTTCTGTGAAAGGGTTGGTTTGGGAGGTCCAATACCTTGGCAAACTCATTCCACTGATCTTAATCTCTTGGATTTTTGCTTGTAGGGACTCTTGAAATCTTTGATATATGTATTCCCCATTAATAATGTGAAAACACTACAGGAACACCTGTCAGTGCATCTGTGACCAACATGGATTTTTCAGAGAGAGTGTGATTCCCTAAGACACTGGACAGAAGTATGACGTACTATGAATGGACACTACATTGAACACTACTTTTATTGATGACTCACAACTGTAGGATGTATGTGATACCTAGAAGATTACATTAGAAGTTCTGATTTTTAAGAGTAACAGAATAATGCTTTCTCATTTGTTTACTGCTTTCTGTAGGTCATTTATAATAACAAGAGTTGCAGTAGAAGAGATGTTTGTAGTGAAGATGAACAAATACTCATAAAGGTGTGGACAAAATATGGAAACACTAAAAACATAACACATTACCATACTGGTGTAGGAAAACCGTAGGTATCCAAAACGTTTCTAGTCATCTTAGAAGGATAAATGCAAGTCCCATATGGCTTTTAAGGTAACCTTGTGCCATTCTTCCAGCAAAATTGTGGCAAGTTCTGGTAGCGATGATGGAGGTACTTAGTGATCGTGAATGCTTCTCTCCATAGCAGACCACAAAGACTCAATAATTTTGTGATATGGGGACTGTTGGCCAGGAGAGATACAACAATTCATCCCCATTGCTCACAAGGACATTCAGTTCTGTAGTGACTTTTTGAGTTGACATCCTATTATTTTTCGTCACAATTCTCTGGATTGGTTATCCATCATGATCACTCAACACAGACTTTCATCTACATTGTGACTTACGGGATGATGTTTTTCTGCTTTCCCTGTATGCAGTACAAATCTTCAATATGGTGCCTCTTGAAACACCAAACTCTTTGGCTACCTTGAGTGCAGAAGCATCCACCATTTGAACGTCAACAATTTTCCCATGTTTGAATTCATCTAGCTCGGACATAATCCACTCAGAACTATACAGAATATTGGTCTCCTACTGACTGACACTTGCATTGCACTGAGGACGTTTTACAGGTGCTGTTCATGGTCAAACAAAACAGCACACCCTGCAGGCTTGGGAAGCACGTGCATTTACGTACAAGTACGCATTTCTTGCAGTGTTCTCATATTTTTGAGCGGCCCCTGAAGCTCTAAAAGTATGCATTTTAGAGCCCATGTTTATTGGACATTTTTTTCTTGTTTTGATCCATATTATCACCTCTCCAAATATGGAAAAGAGTTTTGAAAACATCTTGTATATCTAGGTTATAAATAGCAATATTATGGAAAGATAGTTGCTACTCACCATATAGCAGAGAAGCTGAGTCGCATATAGGCATAGCTTGTGGCCAGCTAAGCCTTCATCGAAACACACACACACACACACACACACACACACACACACACACACACAAAGGCAACTCGTACACACTTGGTCACAGCCTCTGGCAGCTGAAGCTCAATTTCTGACAGTCTTTTTGTTGTGCCTACCTGTGACTCATCATCTCTGCTATACGGTGAGTAGCAACTATCCTTTTTATAGTAGGGTATAAATAGAATATCTGGTCACTAAATGCTTAAATAAGTATGGAATGTCTTCTTTAAATCATTTCAAACCTATCAGCATGAGATATTTTTTTCAGTTTCCATTTAGCACATTTTTAGTTCATGCATTAAAAAAAGGAACAGAAAGTCACAGTCACGGTCACACTCACAAACACATACAGTTGGAGTTTCATAAAAATTCATCATATTTCACATGACTATAATATCTTGTGGTTTAATGACTCAGCCAGCACAGTATCCTCCTAAAAAATTTAAATACGTAAAGCAACACTAATTACAGTGAAATAAGGAAAGACAACCAATTAATTATAAGAGACTTGGTGTGTGGCACACAGGAGCACATAATACGAAACCGCTGACACTAGCTTTTGAGCTCTTGTTCTTTCCTAGTAGCAGTACCACAGTCGCACACGCACACAACCATGCAGACACCTTATAGTACGTGCTTGCAGTCTCACTGCTACTGCAAGCATGTTCATTTGTGTGTGTGTGTGTGTGTGTGTGTGTATGTGCGTGCACACACGTGCATGCATGCGTGTTACTCCTACTAGAAAAAGAGCAAGAGCTTGAAAGCTAGTTTTAAGTGTTTTCAAGAGCTTGAAAGCTAGTGTTAACTGTTTTCTATTATGTGTGTCTGTGAGCCATGCAGCAATCCTCTACAGGCAACTGGTTGCCTTTCCCGGATTTTACATTTGCCTTTCCCGGATTTTACATATTTTTCCATCTTTCATTACTGTTATAAATTACAATGATGCATACCTGTCTTCACATTCTATAAGCCAATGGTTAGGTGAAGGTATATGTATAGAAATGACATTCATAGGAAATGTGATGTTGTATCTCATGAACGTCTGAAAATTCACAACCTCTGCTCTTTCTCCTCCTTCCTCATAGAACACCTGAAAGAAAGATTTGCATTTCAATGTCAGGAGATACAGAAAGCAGCATATGCTTAAAACAGTCACAAAGAAGTTTTGGAGATTTAGCTCTCAATTTAAGACCAATGATCAATGTTATGATAAATGATTTATAAATAAAGTGCTTAAACATTGGCTCCCCATTGGGAAAAAACAAACTGCAAAGGTTTCATGTAACTAAAAGCATTTTTTCACTTTAATGGATAAGGGAACAGAACCCTTTCTAGCTTAGAAAAGCTCTACTTCAATTACTGCCTGGCCATGTGTAGGATAAGATAAACAAGAAAATAAGATTTTTGCTGATTCCTGTCATTAATGTAGCATCTGGATTTTCATGGTTGAGATTTTGAGGTTTTTCCTTGGAGTTTGTACTGTTGTTTTCAAAGAATAAATCTGTGTTATTCACCTATTCCTGTATTTATGTACAAATGTCTTAGATTGAAGAGTGATGAAGGTTCTGTTAGTTTGGAATAATTATTAGCTATTGAAACTCGAAGTATTCATGACAGAAATGTCCTGTTTTAACTTAATTACAAAAAGAATCACTAAAGTCTTCAGATTTTATCGTCTGCACTGTAGCTTGTGGAAAATTTTAAGCAGAATTTTCCAGGTCTTTTACTAATTTCAGGGTAAAAGATTTTGAAAGTGCTGTAATTCCTATGGCATGTAATACACAATTTACAATATGATGATAAAAAAATTAATTCTACAGAAAACTTCGTCAGGAGAATCTTCACATTTTTATTAAAGCAAGAATTAGCACACCACTAAGAACTTACAGCAGTGTGCATGTCATGAAGCAGAGCTGGGAGCATCTTCCAATTGCCCACACTCGAAGATGCAAGACCAAAGAAGCCTCCAGCACCACCTCGGTCACCTGGGCTGCCAGAAAGTGGCACTTTGTGGATCTCACCCGCAGACCAGTCTACCAGCACTAAGCCATTTGACTGAAAACAGTACATTATTCTCACTATGGAATCAATTAAACTTTCTCACTATTAACATTTAACTATCACTATTATTTAATGCTGTTCTGAGTATTTCAAATACATATGACTTTAGTTAATGTACAGTCAATATGGCCATGTACATTAATACATTAGGTGCCATGTCACTCATTGGTGACTGACACTAAACTTCCCATTCAGGCTGCAGCATTTGTCAGTGACTGACAGTGTAAAATATGAAACAATATTAAAAAATTACATTATCTGAATGACATTTCAAGTAATTACTTAAAATTTATGTAATATTTCCTTAATGTTTATTTCTTAAATGATAGTATTATTAATGTGCTTAAAAAACTGTTGTCCTTTGCAGGTATCACAAAATCTGGCAACCTCCTCAGTCAATTTCTGGCCATTTCTATATCAAATTGTGCCGTGTTTTTTTTCATAGCGTAGTTTACAATATGTTCGCACTGTAGAGACTTTCAATCATAAAAGTGTGCTTAGCATTGCTATGTCACGACTCCAGCACACCTCTAAGCAACACGCACGGCATAACCTCCCAGTAAGGTCAGGGAAGATCACAGTGAAGCAAGGGATGTCCCATGCTTAGATTAATTGTACACTATAAAAATACACAATCTAGTCACATTGATGTGACCACCATCTATGTTCAGCATCAACAAGCAACAAACCTTCATGGGTGGAGGGGCAGCAGTACTAGCACTGGAGGGTATATGCAGTGTGTCGGGGGGATGTGAAAAACAGTGTAGTCATTGTTATAATGCAGAAATGGGGTGATTTGTCTGATGTCTAAAAGGGCTTGATCATTGGCTTCCAGGCCAATGGTGGGAGTCTTTCCAAAACAATTAAGTTTGTGAACTGTTTGCATAATTATGTGGTTAAAGTACCATATTTACTCGAATCTAAGCCGCACTCAAATCTAAGCCGCACCTGAAAAATGAGACTGAAAATCAAGGAAAAAAAAATTTCCTGAATCTAAGCCGCACCTGAAATTTGAGACTCGAAATTCAAGGGGAGAGAAAAGTTTTAGGCCGTACCTCCAAATCGAATCAAAGTTGGTCCATTGTAATATGAGACACAATTTAGGTCAAATGAATGACGATACAGCTACAGTAGTTTGGTTTGAGTCGTAAGCTTGGCAGTTAAGCTTTACCAGGTAGCCACTGATATGCGTCAGGCGCTCCATCTGTATTTACATGGGTGCTCTTCCTTTTTCACGTGCTTCGTCTGGTTTTAATTGATTGCTTATTTTTCTTTGATCTGATAAGTGCCGTTCTCTTTGTTTTAGGTGTTTACGTCACTCTAAGCTGAAAATGCATTACTGTACTGTGTCATACATTGTTTGCCGCATTCTGATAATTTGTGTTTACGACCTGTCGCCGCTCGCGGCATGGCTTGCTTTTGTGCACGCTGCCGCCGCCTACAATTAAAAAACAAAAGAGAGGAATCGTCTCATTAGTGAAACAATGGCAAGAGACTGCTATTTGTTGTTACTTACACTGGTACTTTCTTCGATAATGATCAACAAGAACCAAATAATAGACTGTGTATGATAGAAGATGTTCTGAACGAGAGTTTAGCAAAAATTTTTCTCCCGTTTGAAAATCTTTGCAGACGCCTCTTTAGTACATTACATTCTGCACAGAAATTAGGGTCATCTTAGATCTAGTCAATTGCCGTGCTTCATTTCTGACAGTACCACTATTAGGCATAAGTATAATATGAATATAAACATGACATGATATGCATATTCTTCCGCGTCTGCTGTTGTCTCACTCAAGTTTCGTAGTTTATTAGGCAGACAGGATTTAAATGAGATAGCAGCAAACACGAAACAATACATGGCAAAATGTTTATATTCGTATTATTCTTATGGTGAAGAGTATACTGCATGTGATTCACAATACATAAAAGTTCCTATTAGCAACCATCTTTTCTCACAGGTAGGAAAAAATTCAGACCGTAGAGTTGGCCATATTGACAAACATCCCAAACAGTCTTGCCAGTCAGATTTTCGTAGTACATTGAAATGCTGCTACATTCGAAGATGAACAATACGGAATTTGTATTTACTTCGTTGGATAATGTATGAAAATGCAGCGAAAAAAGCTCATCTTCCACCTTTTTTTTTTTTTTTTTTTTTTGACACAGAGGTTTTGGTGCCAGTATTTATCTTTGTGCCTGCAAAGCATGCCTGTGTAGCGCTACATATATTCAATGGCAGAACTTAGTTGTGGCGGCACCTACCAACATTTTTCAGAACTTGCACTTACTTTGCACTCGATTCTAAACCGCAGGCGGTTTTTTGGATTACAAAAACCGGAAAAAAAGTGTGGCTTAGATTCGAGTAAATACGGTATACCATGGATGGCAAACTGGTGCTATCCAAAACCGGCGCCAAGGCAACTGTGGTACACCATGGGTCATAGACAACAGGGGTGAACCCGCATGGTGGAAATGTGTATGGACAAATAGATGTGCAACTGCTGAGCAACAGACCATTCCAATGTACCAAGGGGCTATCAACAGTGCCTTCTTAATGACTGTTTAGCGAATGTTGCTGCATATGGCCTATGCAGCAGGTGCCTGGTTCCTGCACCCATGATGACTGCTGTTTATTGGTGATGAAGGCTGCAACTGGACGTCAACTGAGAGGCAACAGGTGGCCTTTTCAGATGTTGGTGTGAAATGTCTGAAAACAAACCCCCAGCAACAATTGTCGGAAGGGTCCAGGCCGAAGGAGGGAGTGTTACAGTCTGAGGAATGTTGTCGTGGCATTTCCTGGGTGATCTTATCATTTTGGAAGGTACAATGGATCAACACAAGTCTGCATCTGTCCTTAGAGACCATGTCAACCCCTACATGCAGTCTGTTCTTTTGCATCATGGCATCTACTAGGGGGACAATGCAATGTGTCACACAGCTCACAGTGTACATACGTGATTCAAAGAGCACCAGAATGATATCATCACACTCCCTTGGCCACCGAACTCCCTGGATTTAAACCCAACTGAGAATTTGTGGGGCCACCTCGATCACGCCATGGAGCCTCAACCGAGAAACCTAGCACAGAAATCCTGTCAGTACCCTCCGGAACCTCACTGACTCTCTTTCTGCACATCTTGCAGTGGTTCACGCTGCAAAAGGTCGTTATTCAGGCTTTTAATAGATGGTCACATTGATGAGATTGGACAGTGTAATATCATTTTAGCGATCTTTCTATATAAACGTTCTTTGTCTTTCAAATTCACTGAATCTAGCTACATCATTTTGAGAAACAATACAAGCAAATAAAATAAAATAGACAGCAGTGTAGGGTATTATGTAAAGTGTTTCAGTTCTGAGATATGTAGTTAGTTAGTTAGTTAGTTATATGTTCAACAGATAATTTGAACAATTCTTTTGTGATAATGATGTGGAATAAGTCAGTTTACATGATACGTATACATGATTAGTGTTAACATTAATGAACACATTATTTTTTAGTCCTCCTCATGCCACTACAGGAGAAATGATTTTAGATGAGCTTTAAAACTTGATTTGCTATCTTTCCAACATTTATGACATTGAGCAAACAATCAAAAATTTTTACTGCTGCATACTGAACGCCTTTCTGAGCCACTGACAGCTTTAATAATGGGTAATGAAAGTTGTTTTCCCTCTAGTGTTGTAGGTATGGGTATCACTATTCTTCTCAAATTGTGATGCATTATTTGTGATGAATTTCATTAGTGAAAATATTTATTGTGATGATGCTTTTAAAATGCCCGATTCCTTGGAGAGACTATAAGACAACCATAAGTGAACATCACATTACTGCCCACTGCCTAATGGCTCATATCCCTGTAATAGACCTAGATGCAAGACCTGTCCCATACATGCTCCCACCACCACTTATGCAAGTCCAGTCACAAGCATCATTTATCCCATCATAGGCAGGGCTACCTGTGGAACTGGTCACATGATCTACAAGCTAAGCTGCAACCACTGTGCTTTGTTCTACGTGGGCAATACAACTAACAAGCTGTCTGTTTGCATGAATGGACACCAACAAACTATGGCCAAGAAACAGTTGCACCACTTAGTTGCTGAGCATATTGCCCATCACAACATTCTTCATTTTAATTACTGCTTCACATCCTGAATTTCGCAGGTGGGAACTCTTGCTGGAATTTATCCTACTTTCCCGTAACCCTCCTGGCCTCAACCTTTGTTAGTCATTGTCCTTCACCTGCCTATCCCTTCCCAGTCCCACTCTAGAGCCTTCTATTCCACAAGCACATCTACAGCCTGTTTGCTTTGCTTCTTTTCTGCCCCATCCCACCCTCTGTCTATCCTTCTGAGTGCATCTGGCTGCCCTACTCCCTCTCCACCTTATCCCTATATGCTCCCACAAAATGGCACTTTACTGTCCACCACCCATACGCTGCTCTCCCTCTCCCTTCCCCCCAGCCTGCTCCTTACCCGCACCAACCAGACTGTACTGCTCCTCCCATCATGTGCTGTTGCTCGCAGTTTGGCACTGGCAGCCAGAGACAGTGGTCACGTGTGTGTGAGCAACATTTGTGTGAATATGTGTGTGTGTGTGTGTGTGTGTGTGTGTGTGTGTGTGTGTGTGTCATCTATTACAGAAGAAGGCGTTCTGACCAAAAGCTTATGTCTTTAGTAGTATTCTTGTTGTGCCTGTCTGCAACTCAACACTTACGCTATACGGTGGGTAGCAATCTATCCTTTTCAAGATATTGTCAGATTAAACAAAAGCATAGATAGGATACAAATATTCTTTAGAGACGTGGATAATATAGGAACAGAATTTGTTGCTAATAAGAATTAAGTGTATAATAGAATTAATAGCTTCATCAATACTTCAATAATGCCACACTGTAAGAAAGATATAAATTACAGAAGTTGAGATTGAGGATGACTCACTGACTGCTCATGCACAAGGACATAGTTCCCTGTGGTGCACAAGGGAGCAAGTGTATACTGTGGTCTTGCACCCCTCACTGGTGTGATGGTACCTTGCAAGGGTACTTCACTGATTGTACTGCCTGTTGGCTGCATTGTCATCAGTCTCAGTGGATTCGACAGCAGAGCATGAATATGGTCATGCATCATGTTGTCGCTGGAATCTGAAAAAGTCATGATATACTTGTCACAAAAATGATGGACTATACTTAATTACTATTAAAAAGAGGCACCCATTCAAAAAAGGAAAAAATGGCCATAAACATGTATTAATAATTCACATTTATCAGAAGTTAATAATAAGTACCTCTGAAACAGTTTCAAAGTGTGAGCTGTAACAACATTGTTAGCTAGATCTCTGGCTTTCATGTCCAGTGATCTACTTAAGCTCTCCATTAGCTGATGTTCATATTGTCTTGGTTATAAAACATCAGCTGTCAAAGTCAGAGATCAAATTTCAGAGCACAGTTACGAACTGACTTTTCAGTAGTAAAGATAATGGAGTTCAAATCACAATTTTGGGTATTCCAATACCGTTTCTCCACTGTTTCCCTAAATTGTTGACACAAATGATCTTCTTCCTAAACCTTGTTGAGCTCATGCTGCATTTAATTTTGTCAATGTTAGCAGGGCATTATATCTCTAATGTCCCTTCTTCAGCTTACAACCTTTCACGGAAGTTCATTACAGCAAGAACTCATGGAGTCTACAAAGTGAGGCACCTCAAAAGGATACTTCTAATATATCTCAAATGATATATGCAAATAATTTTTAAAATTTTAGCTGCAAAATTATGATCCTGAATCTTGCTGTAGCTATGTAACTTTTTATTGTGGTATTGCAAAGGGTCTGCAAAATGCATTTCAATGATGACAACATGTGTGGAACTTGATAAAATTGTATCAACGTAATAACACCACAATTTTTGTCTGCGACCATGAGAAGAGGTTCCACACATATCTGTCGTACTGTTCCAAATGTAAGCAAACACATGACTCGTGTATGCACGTCAACATACTTACTCATTCCGGATATACACCAGTGTGTAAAACTTAAGGACAAAATAAGTTTTGTATGATGTGTCACTGCCAAGCAACACAGCATGATGGAATTTGGACTTTCTACAGAAAGAAGTTGGGGTTGGGTTGTTTTGGAGGAAGAGACCAAACAGCGAGGTCATCGATCTCATCGGATTAGGGAAGGATGGGGAAGGAAGTCGGCCGTGCCCTGTCAAAGGAACCATCCCGGCATTTGCCTGAAGCGATTTAGGGAAATCACGGAAAACCTAAATCAGGATGGCCAGATGCGGGATTGAACCATCGTCCTCCCGAATGCGTAGAAAGAAGTGCTACAGTATAATACGTAAGGTAACTGAAAGAAAGATGCAACTGGTGCATTCAGAAGTGCTGCAGTGCACCTCCCCAATGCATCCCACATGTGCACGATGGGATTTAAGTCAGGGGAATGGAAAGACCAGGCCAATCCCTGAATATCCTCATGTTCCAAGAGTTCCTCCACCTGTGCTGTTTGATGTGATTGAGCACTGTCATCCTTAAAAAGGAACTCATGACTGAATGCATCCCTGAAAACATGCACATTGGAAAGGAGAACAGTGTCACAACAATGTTGACTGATGAGTGTACCATGTTTGACGAATTGGAAGTCAGTACACGCATGTCATATTATGGCTGCCCAAATCATAACACCTGTACCTACAAAACGATCATGTTACACTACGTTTCTGGATGCATTACATGTGCCCACCTCTCACCATATTTGGTTACATCCAGTTAAACATGACCATTTTGGTGGTCCATGTGTGATTGTGTGAGGAGGCATTACAATGTATGTGGGTACTGACCTCCACATCTTTGAACATGGCGCACTCATCAATCAACATTATTGTGACACTGTACTCCTTCCCCATGTGCGTCTTTTCAGGGATGCATTCATTTTTTTGGTTGACAATGTGCAACCGCATCGAAAAGTGCAAGTGGAGGAGCTCTCGGAACAAAAGGATATTCGGCCTGCCAGTTTCCATGACTTAAACCCCATCAGTCACATGTGGAATGCATTGGAGAGAGATACTGCAGCACATCCACACACACCAATGACAATATAGCAGTAGTCAACTGTGCTGGTGTAGGAATAGAATGCCTTACCTCTAAAACTCCGTAACGACACTGTGGCTAGCATGGGAACATGTTGCAGCATGGACTGCCGCCAGTAATCCCACCTTTTGTAAAGTTCAAGGAACCATCAGGAATCACGGTGACTTCAGTATAATCATTGTCTTGTCTCATAGCATACTTATTTCTATTACCCCCCTGTACTATACTGTAGCTGCACTTTCTACACATGGTGGAAGTTTCACTGAGCTATGTTACTTGGTGAAAGTTTCTTTTGTCCTTATGTCTTGCACTACAGTGTATTCTGTGTGGCCTATCTTGGTACATCAAAATGACATATTGCATCCCAAAGGTGTGACAGCTTTGACAGGGTGGGGTAATATAATTATACAAAATTATATTTTTTTAGAAAAAGATTTCTTCCTCTGGAAGTAACAAAGGATGAAAGGAAACTGCAATAATATTTGGTGACAAGTGCATTCATAAAAGAACCAACAAAAATGTACAGGAGATACTGAAAACAAAAGTGTGGTAAGAACTAACAGAAGCTTCCGTCTGTTGAATGTAGCAAGTGAATAAACTATTCTTCCCTATGACAGCTTTCATGTCTGTTTCTGTCCTTTACTTTCTTCATATTCTGAACAAGTGGCTTTACTACTTTCTGAGAACAAGAATATAAAGCAACAAAAATTTAGGGAGACTAAGTTAAAATAATTATTAGAAGGTAGTTAGATCAAAATTGAAACACAGGAATTGAGTACTGTGTATATGCTTCACAATTTTACTAGCATCCCACAGTCATTATGATTCAAAGATAACAAATTCAGTTAAACATCACCAAACCTTGATTTACACTCTGAGAAGTGTATAAGCTACATTTTATATGCCTTTATTTCTGTTCTCTGGAACTGACATGAATAGGTAACCTTGCTGTTATGGAAAAATCTCTTTGGAAAATAGTCTAATTTTGGATATGCAGGTGATATAATACTAATGGCAGAAAGTGAAGAAGAGTTAAAGATCTTCTTACCGAAAGGGAAAAGAGAAAGTGCAAAGGCTGCTCTAACAATAAATGTCAAGAAAATGAAAATGATGGCAACCACACCTACCACTTCATGGCATATAGGAGGAGAAAGAATGGAGATAATTTCTACATTCAGTTATCTCGGCTCTCAGATTTCTGTTGATGGTGACTGCAGCCATAAAATCAAGAGACACTTGTTACTTTGCAGAAGGCAATGTCTAACTTTGACAATGTTTTAAAGAGTAGAGACATAACTTTAAAAACAAAGATTCCTATGGTAAGGGCTACTGTGTTTCCAGTAGTGATGTATAGATGTGAGACCTGGCCCAAAAGAAAGGCTGAACAGCATAAAATAGACACCTTTGAGTTTTGGTGTTGGAGGAAAGTTCTTAGAATTCTACAGATTGCAAAGTGAATGAATAGGTCAGTATTACACTATATTGCTGCTTGTAAGGTCTTAAACTGAAACAAACACTGACATACTTCAGACATATTATGAGGAAACATGATTCGATGGAAGAGACATTAATGTTGGGGAATTGGATTTGGATTGGATTGGATTGTTTGTAGGAGGAGACCAGACAGTGAGATCATCGGTCTCATCAGATTAGGGAGGGACGGGGAAGGAAGTCGGCCGTGCCCTTTCAGAGGAACCATCCCGGCATTTGCATGGAGCGATTTAGGGAAATCACGGAAAACCTAAATCAGGATGGCCGGACGCGGGATTGAACCGTCATCCTCCCGAATGCGAGTCCAGTGTGCTAGCCACTGCGTCACCTCGTGGTAATGTTGGGGAATATTGAAGACACATGAAGAAGAGGGCAGCAAAGGATGAGATGAACCAATGGCAGCACAGAAGTAACAGATTCTGAACTAGAAAGTCAGTGAGAGAAAGTGCAGGACAGTAAGAAACTAGTGTGTAATGGGATCACAAAGAGTCTGAACTGACTAAATGACTAAACGGATATAATAGAGGGAAACATTCCACGTAGGAAAAATATATCTAAAAACAAAGATGATGTGACTTACCAAATGAAAGTGCTGGCAGGTCGACAGACACACAAACAAACACAAACATACACACAAAATTCAAGCTTTCGCAACAAACTGTTGCCTCATCAGGAAAGAGGGAAGGAGAGGGAAAGACGAAAGGATGTGGGTTTTAAGGGAGAGGGTAAGGAGTCATTCCAATCCCGGGAGCGGAAAGACTTACCTTAGGGGGAAAAAAGGACAGGTATACACTCGCACACACACACATATCCATCCGCACATATACAGACACAAGCAGACATATTTAAAGTTTGGGCAGAGATGTCAGTCGAGGCGGAAGTGAAGAGGCAAAGATGATGTTGAATGACAGGTGAGGTATGAGTGGCGGCAACTTGAAATTAGCGGAGATTGAGGCCTGGTGGGTAACGGGAAGAGAGGATATATTGAAGAGCAAGTTCCCATCTCCGGAGTTCAATAGGTTGGTGTTGGTGGGAAGTATCCAGATAACCCGGATGGTGTAACACTGTGCCAAGATGTGCTGGCCGTGCACCAAGGCATGTTTAGCCACAGGGTGATCCTCATTACCAACAAACACTGTCTGCCTGTGTCCATTCATGCGAATGGACAGTTTGTTGCTGGTCATTCCCACATAGAATGCATCACAGTGTAGGCAGGTCAGTTGGTAGATCACGTGGGTGCTTTCACACGTGGCTCTGCCTTTGATTGTGTACACCCTCCGGGTTACAGGACTGGAGTGGGTGGTGGTGGGAGGGTGCATGGGACAGGTTTTACACCGGGGGCGGTTACAAGGGTAGGAGCCAGAGGGTAGAGAAGATGGTTTGGGGATTTCATAGGGATGAACTAACAGGTTACAAAGGTTAGGTGGACGGGAAATGAGATCCATCCTTCATGAAATCCTCCCCACTCCACCAAGAGTGTCTTTCCGCCGTCCACCTAACCTTCGTAACCTCTTAGTTCATCCCTATGAAATCCCCAAACCACCTTCTCTACCCTCTGGCTCCTACCCTTGTAACTGCCCCCGGTGTAAAACCTGTCCCATACACCCTCCCACCACCACCTACTCCAGTCCTGTAACCCGGAGGGTGTACACGATCAAAGGCAGAGCCACGTGTGAAAGCACCCACGTGATCTACCAACTGACCTGCCTACACTGTGATGCATTCTATGTGGGAATGACCAGCAACAAACTGTCCATTCGCATGAATGGACACAGGCAGACAGTGTTTGTTGGTAATGAGGATCACCCTGTGGCTAAACATGCCTTGGTGCACAGCCAGCACATCTTGGCACAGTGTTACACCGTCCGGGTTATCTGGATACTTCCCACCAACACCAACCTATCCGAACTCCGGAGATGGGAACTTGCTCTTCAATATATCCTCTCTTCCCGTTACCCACCAGGCCTCAATCTCCGCTAATTTCAAGTTGCCGCCACTCATACCTCACCTGTCATTCAACATCATCTTTGCCTCTTCACTTCCGCCTCGACTGACATCTCTGCCCAAACTTTAAATATGTCTGCTTGTGTCTGTATATGTGTGGATGGATATGTGTGTGTGTGCGAGTGTATACCTGTCCTTTTTTCCCCCTAAGGTAAGTCTTTCCGCTCCCGGGATTGGAATGACTCCTTACCCTCTCCCTTAAAACCCACATCCTTTCGTCTTTCCCTCTCCTTCCCTCTTTCCTGACGAGGCAACAGTTTGTTGCGAAAGCTTGAATTTTGTGTGTATGTTTGTGTTCGTTTGTGTGTCTGTCGACCTGCCAGCACTTTCATTTGACTAAATGGATAGATAGATAGGTAGAGAGAGAGAGAGAGAGAGAGAGAGAGAGAGAGAGAGAGAGAGAGATAGAGAGAGAGAGAGAGAGTCAATGATGTGTGATGTGCTTCCACTTTCAAGGAATGAGACACGACAGTTCTGCTGATTTCCCAGAGTCAAGGATTGTTGTGAGGCAAAATTGTTTTCCCTGTCTAGTCATTCCAAAAACATAACAGTTTTTATCCTCTAGATTGTAGTAAAAGTGCTAGTTGGCCATTGGAACTTCTCTGTCTTGATTCAGAAATAGAGAAAGAGAATTTGTTTCTCATTTTTCTCAAGAAGATGACCTCGTATACTGCTCCAGTTTTCCTGGTTTGATTCTAATGTTGGGAATTCAGCACGAGGCACAAGATTGGATATTCTTCATAAATTATTCACAAAAAAGCCTCAAAGCTGTTCGGTACAATGGGAACAAATATCCTTCCACACCTCTTGGATCTTCAGTAAATTTGAAAGAGACGTATGATCCTTTAAGATTTATTCTGGACAAGCTTAATTACAAAGAGGCTTTACCAAGAAGTCCAGCATCCTACGTGAATGGGACAGAGATATTATTTGATTCTTTTGTGGATGAGTGAAATCTCCTGCCTCCACTTCACATAGCATTTAGTATTATGAAATAATTTATTAAAGCTTTATCTGAAGACAGTGACAGTTTCAAGTATGTGACAAATAAGTTTCCACATCAATAAGAAGCAATGCTGAAAGTAAGAGTTTTCATCAACCCTGACATTTGGAAACTAATGAAAAATGGTTCAAATGGCTCTGAGCACTATGGGACTTAACATCTGAGATCATCAGTCCCCTAGAACTTAGAGCTACTTAAACCTAACTAACCTAAGGACCACACACATCCATGCCCGAGGCAGGATTCGAACCTGCGACCGTAGCGGTCACGAAGTTCCAGACTGAAGCGTCTAGAACCGCTCGGCCACACCGGCCGGCAGAAACTAATGAAAGATAAAACACTTGAAAACAAAAAGAAAGGTATAAAAAGATCAGCTTGGATACACTGTAAATAAGCTGAAAATAATTTTTTGGGAAATAAGCACTTCCTGGGTTCCAATGACAGTTATTTTCCACAAAATCTATGTGCTACAAGTAAGGAACAGGGAGAAAGATTCCATCAAGACATTAAAGAAATAGAATGAAGGTACCAGGGCCAATGGGATGTCATTGTGACAGCTGACTATTGCTGGTTGTGACAGAGGGAAACACTACTATTGAACTTAACATAGAAAGAAAAACATGAGAATCACCAAAAATGATACAAAATTGCAAAGTACAAATTTGTAGACCAGTGTAATGACAAATTTTAATATGAAAGTAGGGCAAACATCAAAGGAAATATACTTCAGTGGAAAAGTTTGGTTAAGACAGCAGACATCACACCACACAACCAGCCTGACTTGACAGACATCATAAAATAGGAGACTGCAGAGAAGAACACATTTGCCTTTAACATAAGACTTCAGAATGTATGTATGTAGAAGGAAACAAACAGAAAATACTTAAAAAAGAAAAATAAGACAATCTCAGTTGCAGACTGAATTATTTCAAGAAATTCGTAACCAGTTGCTGTGCCAGGTGTCCAGCATGGAATGGAACCATTTTTTAAACAGAAAATAAATTTGTCAAGTACCAAATAGGACTAACGATATAGTTGGGTATATTTTATCAAACAATATGCAAACTGTATAGGATGTGGCAATCTTAAAGCATTCAGGAACAAAATGGAGAGTAAAGCCAGACACAAAATTAGAAAGGAACAGGGCAAAAAGTCAGAGAAACAGATTCACTAGGCAAGAAGGTAAGAAATGTAGCTTAAGAATATGGTATATTTAACAACACTGAGGTACACCAGGTGAAATAAAGCGGCAAAGTCAACTGCTTAGGAAATGAAGATCATACAGAAATATTTTTAATTTTAGAAATATTGTAGCAGAGACAGATGGAAAAGAACAGAAAAGGGAAAAATTACAAATTACTTTGATTTGTTTGTATCAAAATGCCTTTTTACCCTGCATGCTAGCCCTGAAGACATAGTGCTGGTGTACTCACCTTTGGTAACTGTGAGCCCTGCTACAATGCTAGTTTCCTCCAAAGGTAAAGCCCAGTATGACTGCAACTCTGCGAAAACTGCACCACGTGCCTGCACAACATCCAAGGGATATGTGCGAGTGGCCACTCGGCTCGGACGTCCAGTCTTCACAAAATGCTCCTCAACAGATACTTGTCGACCAACAGAAGACAATAACCTCCACTCCCCAGTAAGTTGAGGTGCTAACATTGGGAATCTGCAACAATTCCCCATTGCTTCACATAACTAAAAAGCAAAGTAGTCTCACTACAACATGTAATTAATTAAAAACTGATGACATCTTCAATATAATTTTGAATTTACTCTCAATTTGAAAACCGAGACTTGTACCGATTACACTTATACATTTGTACTCTTTAAGTCACTGTGTAGCCCATCATATCACTTGCTACTATACAGGCTTCACTGGATGTTCTTTCTATTGTGTTCACAAAAGATGATACTTCCACAAGACGATAAAAAAAAAGTTCATTACATTCATGTGAACAACAATAATTAAGGCACTGACTCCATTTCTTCTATTCACCCGAAAATGGTGCGCACAATTTACTTTCCTACACAATTTCTGTGTTATTTATGAAATCAAATATTCATTGTTAAATTACAAGCCTCATACAACCACAGAATGCGACATAGGTGTCTTGTCCATTGTAAGACTATAGCCAAGCTAAAAAAATTAATCGGAAGTCATAATATTCATTACATTAAATTTGAAGATAGTTTGCATTAAGGTTTGGCAGACATGACTGACTGCACTTTTGTCATGAAAGGGCATGGATTTACCTTTTGCATTCAAATATTCTTGTACTGTGTTTCAAACTTTTTCCTTGGAGCAGGACAGATTGCTACTCACCGTATAAAGGTAATGTTGAATCACAGAGGCACAACAAAATGACTGTAATACATTCAAGCTTCTGGCGCTTAGGCAGCCAGAGACAGTGGTTATGTATATATGAGTTGTGCTTGTGAAATTTGTGTGTGCTTTCTACTTTAGAAGAAGGCCTTGTTGCTAAAAGCTTAAATGTATAGCAGTCTTTTTGTTGTACAGATCTGCAACTCAACATCATCTCTATTTTCTGAGTAGCAAAGTACCCTTTTCACAGCATTGTTGTTATTCCATCTTGGATTTTCCATTGCATGATTTTTTCAATGGAGTAGCAAATTTGCTTTAACCAAATTTTGCAAGATCTGGAGGAAATAATAGATGGTCCTACACATCCTACCTGGATTTCTACCAGCCCATCCTATTAACGCATGCATCATGAAATCTAAGGTTTTCATTCAGAAGCACAATGCTACAATCAAAGACATGCGCAGGAAAACAGGCTAACCCTAAAATGTAAAAACTTAGAGATAAGTGCTGCCATCTGTTGCTGGTATAGGAATTATCAAAACTGACATTGGTGTCACCCCTAAATATCACATTAGGATGTAATACAATGCAGAGAATTTCTTGCATTTCACTAGATACGATTTCTGTAATGTCAAAAATGGGCTAACCTTCCGCTACAATCTGGCTTCCCTCCAGAGAAAAGAAGCTGACCAACTGAGTAACAGGATACCCAATACTGTGCTGTATGATAAACAAACAGCAAATAATTAACTGTAGTTTGAAAATGTTTGGGGGCTAAGATAGATTATATTGGAATTAATAAAAGTGTAAACACAAAATATAATCCTTGTGTAATATATAATACTAATCACTTTATGAACCTATTTTAGCATGTTTGAAGTGTTCAGTTGGCACATTCAGTACTGAATACAAAAAATGAACATGGTGAATGTAGAAATGGGAAACTTTGATGAAAGTGTGAAAAATCAATGGAAATTGTCAAAAGAGGAAGTGTAAACCACAGAACTGGCGCAAAGAAGTTGAGAACAAGAAGCAAAACAGTGGTAAAGAGTACAGTAATTATAAAGGTGTAGTGAAAAAGGTAAAATCGCAAGTTACAGATTGAGCCTACGCAAGAAAATGTTTTGAGGTTGTACCTGCAGGTACACTGGAGAAGTTGTTTTGTTATTTCCAAAATCTAAGTAACAATGATTTTCAAAATTCTTATATGTTTGGGTGTGTGAATATGAATCCTGTGAAGTGGAGGTAAACTGACGATCCAGAGAGGAGTGGGCGACAGACAGCCAACATCTATAAGGTTACTGTAGGTGAAGTAGACATTCAGATTTGTAAGAAAGCTTGTCTAGCAATCTTCGGTATAAACAGTGTACACCTATTCCGTTTGAATCAACAAAAGAAAACATCTGGAACTCCTGAATTTAGTTTCTGTGTTTCATTAGGCAACAAAACACCAGACACACACTCACATTGATAAATTTGTATGTAGCTTGACATTAAAAGCTAAATATTTTATGTAAAGTGGATAAGTGGGGGAGACGTAACAATTGCCCAAATAAATGCAATGAGGAAGACCACGAATGTTCATGGACTCACGTATGAGTAAATAGTTTTCCTATGCAGTCAAGTCACTAATCCAGGAAAAAGAATCCCAACATCATGTATCTGTGTGCGGATCTAAACATTAGCAAAAATGTACAGTCTTTATCAAGATAAGTGCAAAGCAGCAACAACAGTTTTTCAATATTGGCTTTATCACCACCTTAAGATGCGAATTTCATGTGAGAAAAATGGTCAGAAAAAGAAAGAACTAGAATCAAAACAGAACTTCCCGGTTAAACAGTCTACTAATGCCAATGAAAATCTGAAAATGGACTCATAATATTCAAAAACTTATAATTCTGTTATGGTCCTTACTTTCATCAATATGTGCATTGTCTTGCAACATCAGAATATTATAGTGGCCATTAGCTCAATATAGTTGAGCCATACGTGTTTTGTTACCTCTAATTTCCCCTTTTACAGTACTTTTTACTACAGTTAAGTATTAATGTACTTCTTTATTAATTATTATTTTTCATGTTACATTCCAATATAAAGGATATGAAAGATCAGACACATTAACTGGTCCTACTGCATGGATTTCTGTTTAAAACAAAAGAATACAATAGATCGATATTTTTCTTCCAGCCTGATTTATGCAACCCCCTTTTTCTCCATTTATAAATAGTGTGAGTTAGCCCATTTTTCCCCGCATGTCTTCAATGAGTGTCTTTTTCCTATCACTATGACTGTATAACTGTAATCACTGAATCAGTCAGTTTAAAGGGTAATGCCAAGATCCCATATTATCTATGGGTTCCTTTCATCATATTCCATTTAGTGGAACATCAACATCCTGGCAGATGGAAGTAATAAACATTTTCCAACATAGAGAGTGTGGCTATATCTATTAAAGTGAATTTGTTTTTGTTTTACTTATGTAGAGATGAGCCCTTATATCATTCAACCACTATTTTACTATCTTTCTCTAAAAACCGGCAAAAAATGAACTAATTGAAAACCTTACCTCTCATGCCATTTACCAGAGTCCAAACACAATGTGATGTGTATCACATACCTATGCAACATTTCTTGCACAGATAATATTGTCATTAAATACATGAAATGTTTTTTGCAGTTGTGACTATGGACTGCCATCAGCTGTATAATGGAATGACGACAATGAAAATTTGTACTGGTCCAGGACTGAACCTGGACTTATTAATTTATTACTAGATCTGTGTCATTTACCAGTCATGACTGGACAGACTGCATCAAGATTAATTACATAAATATATTTAAAATTTCCTGCTTGTCGCGAGCGGTCGTGTTACCGTTTGGCTATCCATACACAACTCATGGCCAGACCCAAACTTCCATGCATTGTCAACTATATGGCAACATCCTGGACTCGTACAACCATTATGTATATTATGTATGTATGCATGTCCCAAGGAACTATACATCGTAATTCGGAATAACACAGGCAGTGCATCATTATCTGCTGACACTGGGTAAGTAACTTTCAAGTAAAATGTCTCCCCTGTGTGGGAATATACATAATGGATGTACACGTACAGGATGTTGACACATAGTTGACAACTTATGAAAGTTTAGGTCTAGTCACGAGTTGTGCTCTGGTAGCTAAATGGTAAGGTGAACGCTTGCGATAAGCGAGAAATCCGAATTCAAGTCCCGGCCTAGCAAAAATTTTCATTGTCGTCATTCCATTATACAGCTGGTGGTAGTCCATATTCATAACTGTGAATACATTTCATGTAATTCATGATGGCTGTAGTCAATTACAGTGCCTGTCCCTTCTGACATACATGCATGTCCGAAGGAACTTTACACCATAATTCGGAATAACACAGGCACTGCAATATTGCATAATATTATCATTATTCCTACCACACAATAATGTGACAAAAAACACTGTCAGTTATGCTGTTAGTTTATTGATCAATAAGATAGCATTCTGCAAGAAATTTGAAATAGGAGACACCATTCTGATATATGGTCATACGTTTACAGTTTATCGATGCTTGTAATCGCAGCATAATTTTGGCCAAGATGATGTTTCAGCACCTCAACGGAATTTTTTTGAACTTACTAGAACAAGTCGTCACCAGAGATTTAAGATAGTATACATGTTTTAAATCTTAAAAGTAACTATAATGTGCACTTTGCTGGCACCAGTGAACGTGGCAATGGGTGACCAACATGATGCAATGAACAGGAGTGTGGGCAAGGTACTGTGTAACTAGAAAAACATGTTAATGTATGGAAAATATCAATGAGAAAATTTAAGTTTTCAGAAATTTCATTTCTAGATACACAAGTCTAAACCCGAAACTTCAGCTCACTGAGCAGCTACAATACAACTGTTGAATGTTGCAGCTGCCATCAGTTGAAAACATGATGCCACACTCAAGAAGACTACTGACTGGTGCCAATATGTATCAAGCAGAGCTAGGGAGCAAAGCGACACTGCTATAGGAACAAACCATAGCACCTATTGTTCATATTAAAACTTGTGGTTGTATTGCTCTGATTATAAGAAATTAGGTTTCAAAAACTTGAATTTCAGAACAGTATTTTGTGAAAAATGATTTCTCATTATACTCTTTATCACAAGTTTTCAAAAACCACAAGGGTTTGAAGAGGTGTGTTCCTGCACCTAAAATTTTAGAAATTATTCATTTTATAATGAGTACAATGTGGTCTTCTACAGGATGTGTCATAAGTAATGGTCAATATTCAAGGATATGAACCCAGGATCATTCGAAACAAAAAAGTCAAGTACACATGGACTCTAAAACACATATCTTAAGAACTATGAGCAATACTTGATCTTTGATACTGTGAAACAAATCTCTTCTACTACAAGCTCTTTGTTTTCCATATTTTGCAAAGTGGTAGTACAGACCAAAACAAGAAAAAAATGTCCAGTAAACATGTACCCTATAATGCATACCTTAAAAGTTATGAGTACTTGTTCATTAAAAGAGTTGTATTCCAAAGTAGCAAAGAGGAGCAAGTACTCTTATCTCTAAAGGTATGCATTTTACAGCACATGTATACTGTTCATTTTTTTCTTGTTTTGGTCCATAGTACCACTTTCCAAAATACGGAAAGCAAAGGTTGGTTGTTGTGGGGGAGGAGACCAGACAGCGAGGTCATCGGTCTCATCAGATTAGGGAAGGGCGGGGAAGGAAGTCGGCTGTGCCCTTTCAAAGGAGCGATTTAGGGAAATCACGGAAAACCTAAATCAGGATGGCCGGACACGGGATTGAACCGTCGTCCTCCCAAATGCGAGTCCAGTGTGCTAACCACTGCGCCACCTCACTTGGTTGGAAAGCAAAGAGCTTGCATTAGAAGAGATTTGTTGCACACTATCAAAGATCAAGAATTGCTCATAGAATTTTAGAGCCCATGTTTACTTGACCTTTTCATTTGAATGATCATTCCTGTCATATCCCTGAATATTGACCATCACTTCTGAAACACGGTGAATATTTTTCGAGTGCAGCAGACTTTAGCACAAAGTACTTGCACAAGCAAAACAGGAGGAAAGAAAAGCCTACATGTGCTTTTGCACGTTGCTTGTTTATTTCTTCTGGAGTCATTCTGGAAATGAAATACTGTTGTCAATTGATCATTTAGCTGGCATGTAATGACAGAGAAGTACTAGTAGTAGTAGTATGGTATTCCGCCTTATGGCAGGTCTTGTCATGGGTTAAACCTCTTCCACTTTTGTCTGCCCATGACAGAAAACAGTTAAAACTATGGTCACCCCTAAACCTAAGGAACTTCACAGAGAAAATTAATATGCTATACAAAAATCACTTATTGTCTAGTGCTGTAACTGAAAAAACTAGCCATATTGCATGGAGGATGCATTATATTCAGCTGCAGAAATCCCCTCTGAAGCACAAAGCTTTGTAGCACTCGATATTTAGAGGCAGTCAGAAGTAAAATCAGTTGTTTTTTTACAAATATCAATTAAGAACACTTTGAAGCTAGACACATCTCATTTGTTCTGGTTAGAGCAAATGTAATTTTTTTTTCTTCATGGCAGAGTTTAAAAACATCTACTGTTCATGTACTGCCATCAATAGATGAAAGAGATTTCCTTAAAATTTATCATACATTCTATGTCATGTCTAGTTACTGAATGATAAGCTGCATTTAATCACATGTAAATAGTTCATAAAAACAAAACAAAAAAGTTACAATTTGTTTACAATCCAGTTCTGACACAGATGATACATTAGCTACCTTAGTATGACATTTAAAACTCTTACTGTATCATTAATAGCTGTACATGACAGACTGCAGAATGTAAATAAAGATGGCTTTATCAGTCATATTTCAACATCTCAAAAACATTCTTTACACATATCCCAATTACTATTAACTGGCACTGTGGAAGACTGTAGAAAGTAAGTGACTGTCTGAAAATAAAAACTATAAATCCAGTTGAACATCAAGTTCCAAATTTCATTTTCCATTTCAAATCTAAATTCAAAATTTTATTCTTTTATTATCTAATTTCTAAACAAGCCATTGAGATCAGACATGGATATGACTAGCCATCAATATATCCAAAATTTATATTCTGTGACATATTGTGCAATGATTCTAATTTTTTCTTCCTTGAATAGCATTCTTTGACATTCCAAGAAGCCGTCAGTTCACTTTACCATACGTTTTCTAGCTATCAACATTTGTTTTACTTTGTTAAAGAAAATGACCCACTTTACTTTTCTTATAAAAAGCATATTTTGAATCAATTCATTTTATTTTGCACAATGTCAATGTCTTTGTTATGATTTAGCTTACTAGGCAGATTAGAACTGTGTACTTGACATAAATTCAAACTCATTTTTTCTGGGAATGCTTAACAAAATAATCCATTGGAGAAGAGTATACAAATCCTCCTCATAACACATATTTGCATTTGTTTATCTCCAAGTATTAGTTTGCCAGGTTAGCCAAGATCAGTACACACACCACTATGACAGAACGTTTCAATTCAGAGATGGTAATATAATGATGAGAAATGGAATGGAATATAACCAAGTTAAAGTTGTACTATGCTATAAATAAATTTTTTATGAATTACCGAGTAGCACTGTGTATGCTTGTGGTTTTGCTCATCAATAAATTAACTTGTGATATGAGTCAAAAATATACTTACAAATAGGAAAATTGGATGATATGTTTTTGGGTTTTCAGTTAACTGACAATTCTAATTTGCATACAAATATTTCAAATACTAATCTAGGCATTTTCTTAAGGTATCCTGAACATTGATTTTATTTGTGCACACTGCATGGACTCCAACTAAGATGGTTCAAATCCAGATAGGGAACAGACCAAAATCACTGCTTGGAGAATCTGAAGATAATTAGGTCAGCAGGCAAAATGTTTCTTTTAACTCAGTTGGAAACCCTATCAATCTTACTGAAAAATCTTGTAAATAAAAAAACTTATTCTTTGGAGTGACTATTTTGTGTTTTGTCATCCTTCAAATCAGTGTAGCACCACACCAAAAACACGAATGGAACATACACTTAGTTATATGTGGGTTGTTAGATCTTTGGGATCTGTAAGAAAATAATACCCAAAATTAAAATGATTAAATAAAGATATAAAAGGCTTACATTTTACAGGCAGCAGACAAATACATACTAAAAGGCAGGAAAATGTTAACTTTGAAAACTAGCAAAAGGTAAACAGACACTTTCTGAAAACCAGAGGAGACGAACGGCAGAAAGACAGCTGAAATTTCATAAATATGGCAAATAACTAGAGGAATAAACGAGAACGATTGGCAGTGACAGAATTACAGGGAAGAAGAAGCAAATACTGGACAAGATGCCAAAAAAATATAGGATACTATGAGGTATCACAAATTTATATGAGAGAAATGGAGAATTGAAAACATGTCCATGCCATTACCAGTGATATCCACAAACAGGGCAAAAGTGGGTGTTATATGCTATAAGAGACGTATTTTTGTAAAATCAGTTTCCCCACAATAAGTTACTGGATACTGAATGTAAGACTTTTCTATTATTGTTATTACATCAAATTGGTTTATGACTATGAGCTAAAAGAGAAAAAAAAGTAAAAAATGATTTAAGGAAAAGTGAGTTTATGAAATTTTATTGACACATTTCACATAATACTGGGTACAAAGAGAAATATTACACAGAAAAACTGTTGCAACAAAAGCAAATATTTTATCAACACTTAGTAGGTGGTAGGAAATATGAGAATGGGCAACGGATTTTCAAACTCTCTTGTGAAGTACAGACACTTTCTCTCAGTTTGTTTGATGCAGCCACCTTGTGAGTGAATTGCTTACTCTCTTGCTAGACGGATGTCTGATGGGCTGGCACCCATGGGAATCCCATGCTTCTGTAGTATCTGTATGACAGTCTCCTGTGCCTCTGGACTGTAGCTGTCAAAGTCGAAGACGTTGCGAACTACACTTACCAAGCCCTCGTGTGGGAAAACCTGCACAGAAATAAAATCTCAGTTGAATACTAAATTACTTCCTTTGATGACCTTACTACATTTTAAATTCTGCAACTAATATTTCACAACACATTCATATTTTAGTGGCAATTCAGCTAACAATGTACTGAACAACAAAAATATATGCAAATGATGCAGTTTTTGTTTTTTTCGTGATTGAGCTGAACTATCCTGTACACTCTTAAATTATTAATTTACAACTGTGATCACACAATGGACAAAATTAAAATAAGTGAGATATACTTCATTATTTTACAGTATTACAGATTGCACCCTCAGACTTTGAGGACATTTGCCCAAATTGTTGGTTGAAAGATCATATGAGGGGGAAAAACAATTTTGCTATCAGTTCAGAAAAAAAAAGCAAAAGAAAAAAAAGCTGAAAAGTGAACAACTATTATACATTGCTAATTACAATCAAAGTTTTGTTTCTACTGAATAAAATTATATTTTGCACCTGTTATTCATTCTGGCTACCAAACTACTGGGTGATATTGTCCCACTCCCTTCTAAAGATGGTTTTCACTTCTCGCACGGTTTGAGGACACAGTGTTCATTGATAAACACATCTGCCAATAGCACCCCAGGTACAATCTATAGTGTTTACAGCTAGGGAGTACACAGACCATTCCATATGTTCCAAATCTTCACTTTCCAGTGTATTCCACACCTCAGTAGTCCTGTGTAGGTGGGCATTGTTTTCCATATACAGAAAGTAGGACCTACGGCAACCTCTAAACAGACGAATGTGATAAACAATAATCTCCCTGTGATACCACTGTGCTTTAACAGTACCTCATGCAAGGATATGAAGCAGTCTTCAGCCATCATGCATAATGCCTCCCCACACAATGGCATCTAGGCCATACCCATGATGCTCATGAACATTTTGTAGTCGGTAACATGTTACCCTTTCTCTCACACCATCTGGTGGCCAGAATCACTTGCCACAGTGAAGCGGGATTCGTCAGAGAAAATCAGTCTGGACCACTAATGCCGACCCTGACCAACATGCTCCCTACATCAATGAACTCTTTCTCAACAATGGCATGGTTGAAGGGGGAACTATTTAACAGGTTTCTGAACATGCAGATCAGCTTGATTTAATTACTGCAAAATGGTTCTGGCTGAGACAATTGTACCGGTAGCGGTCACAAGGTCTGCAGCAATCTGCTTATGAGTGAGATGTCTTTTTCCTTTCCGCAACTAGGGGTATACGTCAACCCTCTTGGAGTGTGGTGCTTAGTCTTTGCTCAGCAGCATGCTTTCACATAGCATTTCTACTTTCAATGACCTTTTTTAATCATGAGATGAAACTTTTCAACACATCCATTACTGTGGCCACTGTAGTGACACTGACTGGCTTCGAGCCACCCAATTGTTCATCTGTAATCATAAGCACTCAAATGATGTCTTGCAGACACGTTGCTGTACTGCACAGAATGTTGCAGTAATCAGTTCCACAACAACCTTCGTTAAACACTGTACTGCATAAACTGTCAAATACAAACTTAGTGTTCATGCACAGGCTTCGCTGCACTAATACATCCCACCCTCTACCTTTCCTTTTACTATCACTGGTTGAGTGTTGTGTAGCTGGTTGGGTGTTTCGTACCAGGTGTCAGTTGTTCCTTAGCAGTAGTCAAGCACTGTATTATCTCACCTGATAAGTTACTTTCATCATGTCAGAAAGAAAATCAAATACGATCTCCTTATGTTCTAAGTTAAATTTAACTAGCATTACCTACTATAGAAGAGGAACTGAAATGTACCACCTAATCAGACTACAGTAAGCACATAGGCATCTACGAGGGTGGTTTGAAAAGTTCTCGGAACGGAATAAAAAAAAGTACTTACATCACTGAAACTTTTTTTATTTTTCAATGTAGTCTCCTTGTAGATTAATGCACTTGGTCCAACGATGTTCCAGTGCCTTGATCCCATCTCGAAAATGAGTTTCCTCCAGGCCTGCAAAATAATTGTCAACTCTGGCTATCAATTCTTTGTTTGAAATGAATCTTTGTCCACCAAGGGAAATTTTCAGTTTTGGGAAGAGTCGGAAGTCTGACGGAGCCATATCAGGTGAATAAGGCAGCTGTGGCAACAATTTATACCTTATTTCGTGTGATTTTGCCATGGCGACAGAACATGTTTCTGATCCAGCATCAAGAGTCGTGGAATCCATCTTGCAGATAATTTTTTCATTTCTAATTCTTCAGTTAAAATGTGATATACCCTTTCAGATGACATCTGGTAAGCATGAGCAATTTCACACACTTTCAACTGGCGATCCTTCATGACCATTTTGTGCACTTTTGCAATGATTTCTGGTGTAGTGACACATCTTGGCCGACCACTGCGTGGATCGTCATCTAAGCTCTCCCAATCAAATGAAAATTCATTTGTCCATTTGGCAACAGTTGAATATGAAGGAGCAGAGAACCCGTGTATTCTTGCAACTGGCATGAATGTTCTTTGCTTTCATACTTTTCTTTACAAAGTACTTAATCACTGCTCAAATCTCAATTTTTTTCCATCTTCACAAATCACTACACACGAACAACAATAGAGCTGTCACCACCACAGCTCTCTTCCAAGAGCACTGACATGGCACGTGTCTATAGGCAACAGTCCAATGAATATCACATGAATAACTCATTGTGCTAGTGTTGACCTCCTGTAGTGATTCAGAGAACTTTTCATACCACCCTCATTAACTGTTATTCTTCCTGCACTCCATAAGCAAGTGGAAAGGGAAGAAACCCAAATTCGTAGTACAATGCAAAATATCCTTTGCCAAGCACTGCACAGGAGTATGCAGAGTACCTGGCTGACACACACACACACACACACACACACACACACACACACACAGAGAGAGAGAGAGAGAGAGAGAGAGAGAGAGAGAGAGAGAAAAGGGGGGATAGGAAAAAAAGGGAAAAAAATCTTTCAGTTTCAAGGGGTGATTTTTCCAGAAATTGCTTTTCTTTATTTGGTGATATTTTTATTTGCTATGGAATCTATTTCTAATACTTGACACTATTTTCACTGTTTGGCAACTTACTTCCATCACTGAATAATCTCTTCTCTTTCTCTGTAACAATTGTTTTTCCTTGTTTCTCAATAATTTATTTTCTGGATTGATCCCTTAACTTAACATTTTTTATTAATGAAAAACACCCTGTAATGAATGACATTACATGCAGACATATAAAGACAGCTTTTAAAACTCAAAATAATGAGTTACAAAATTTTGAAGATCACCAATAATAAAATCCAGAGTATACTCATGCACTGGACTTCAAGTGAAATATCCTGAAATTCGACACCTTTTTAGTTTCTGTGTAACTACGAAGTCTAACCATGTATTTCACAATGGTTTCCTGTGAACATCAATCTTGGAGGAGCTGGCTGGAGCATGGTGGACGTATTTATTTCAATACTACTGATGAGCACTTGTCATTCAACTGACAAAATGTTATCACTTTCAGTCTCTAATGAAGTAACATCACATTCTTTTTAACATTCTGAGCTGCTTAATTCAATGTCAAACTCAGGATCACTATAGCATTGCCTAACAATGGTACAGAAGAGTTTCTGAAAGCATGTATTTTGTTGTCAAGTATCCTCAGCTATACACAGTAAAGACCTCAACCAAAACATGACAGACAGACTACAAATGTAGTACCAGATGCTCTCTAGTGGCAGAACACTTAACTAACAGTGCTGAAATGGACATAAGTGGAGTTTTATTTTTTTGAAGGTCTTTACTTAAGTTGCCAGAGTATACTCAGGTGAGATGACTCGGGGTTTTAAGTGATGGGGTTAACTGCTGTTCCTCAGCATCTAGTGATTTTCTCCTGTCCTCTTGCAGTCTTATTTGCTTTTAAACAATGTTTATGGTGTATTTAACAACTACCTCTTGTTGTCACATTATTTTACAGTAAATTATTTTGTGCATATTTCCCTGGTGGCCAATTTTCAGAAGCTCTTCACCTTGTTCTACTCTTGTTTCTCTTTCATACTCTAAGTCATATCTCTTGTTTCCATTTACCCTAATCCTATATCTCAGTGCCCACCCTCTTTCCACAAACATATGCTTGCCATTTGCAAACAGCACTTAACACTTGTCTTCAAGTCGTGTTTAACATCTAGTATTCCCCTAACAGTCTCACATTAAAACTTCCCATCTCTTGATCCATATTTCTACCAATTACTCCTTAAATTCTAAATTGTTCAGTTTTCAAACCATACCCACCTTGTCCTTGACATAAACACTGTCTCTGACGAAAATCACTTCCAACAGCTGTAGTCTGTTTAAAATCCTCCACTTTTCACCCCCAGATCTGGGTCTACAACCTGACACAGCTATACACTCTTTCATTCAAATAACTCTAAAGTGGAGAATGAGATTTTCACTCTGCAGCGGAGTGTGCGCTGATATGAAACTTCCTGGCAGATTAAAACTGTGTGCCCGACCGAGACTCGAACTCGGGACCTTTGCCTTTCGCGGGCAAGTGCTCTACCATCTGAGCTACCGAAGCACGACTCATGCCCGGTACTCACAGCTTTACTTCTGCAAGTACCTCGTCTCCTACCTTCCAAACTTTACAGAAGCTCTCCTGTGAACCTTGCAGAACTAGCACTCCTGAAAGAAAGGATTTTGCGGAGACATGGCTTAGCCACAGCCTGGGGGATGTTTCCAGAATGAGATTTTCACTCTGCAGCGGAGTGTGCGCTGATATGAAACTTCCTGGCAGATTAAAACTGTGTGCCCGACCGAGACTCGAACTCGGGACCTTTGCCTTTCGCGGGCAAGTGCTTTGCAGCGACATTATATGTCGTACCACGCGAAAGACTACGGACGTGGAAAATGTGATTGACCAGATCGTGCACAGGAAGTTATTAAACATAAAAGGAAGCTATCCGAAGAAGATCTGGACGACGAAGAAAAATCAACTGAGGCAGCTCTCAGAGTGGGTTACAAAATTGCTTTGCTTTTAGCAAAATCCCTGTGCCCCTTAACTGATGGCGATTTAATAAAAGAATGTTTGGTAGTTGCAGCGGAACATTTGTGTCCATCTCAAGTTGAACAGTTTCGGATTGTGCCATTATCTAACATGACCATTATGCGTCGCATACAGGACATGGCAGACGACGTCCAGAGCCAGCTTGCAAATATCTGTTAAGATTTTATGGCGTATTCTCTAGCCCTGGACGAAAGTGTTGATATCACTGGAACAGCGCAGCTTGCCATATTTATTAGAGGTGTTAACAGAGATCTTCAGGTGAGGGAGGAGCTCCTCGATGTAGTAGCCATGAAGAACACTACAACCGGAGGTGATATTTTAAGTAGTGTTGAAGAAAGTGTTGAAAATATAGGATTGTCGTGGAATTCTTTAGTTTCAGTGTCTACAGATGGTAGAGGCATACACTAAGCTAATAAAATTATGTGGCACGTGTACATTCTCCTTTATTTGTTTCATTTGTCGCAGTAATAATTCGTGAGTGATATCCCTGCAGGTGGCCGCGGATTCACATTGACTGGCGGCAGCTGTTGTGTGCCCCACGTGACTCTCCCCACTCTCCGCTCTGGTCCGGTAGTGGGGGGTAGCGTGCTCGCGCTGCTCCGTGCTCGCGCCTTGCTGCTCACAGCTTGCTCCGCGAGCACGTATGTTGTGAAGCCCTGCTATAGGGCATCACAAGTTGTGCACGATCACACTGGTTGGAACCGGTGAAGCATGTACATAGCAAAGACGAGACGGAAAGCATAGGAAAAATGTGGTCAGACAATACAGCAAAGGCAAAGCAGATATAAATTATGAGACAGTAACAAAGGATGGATGACACAAGATTTAGGATGGATGGCAGCCACCAGGTAATAAAATTTTGTTGAAAAGTTCTAGCAGAATGTAAGTACTTTACCAGTAACAGAAATCACTCACCAAAAAGCAGAAGTGTTGAGTCATCAACAGGTGCACCAAAAAAATTATGGAAACTTGATAGTTTTCGGAGTAATCCTTTGATATGAGGTTTTTTGTGTGTGTGTGTGTGTGTGTGTGTGTGTGTGTTCTCAACTACTCAATGTCTGCTTTTCAGCAAGTGGTCTCATTTACTTCTAAAGTATTTACTTTCTACCAGAACTTTCCTACAGAATTATCTCACTTATTACGGGTAATAGTGTCTGTGTAGAAAGAAGAAGCTAGCTGAAATGGGAAGTTAATTACAGTGAAGTCTTAAATTTATATTGGAATATTTATTGCAAGCCAATGTCAAATACCAATGATTGCAAACTATTTATTGTTGTAAAGAATTGGACAAATCTAGTAAAGTTGTTTCAGATTCCTAATGTGACATTATCTGAGTGATGATAAGCATCAAACCCACCCAGACAGCATTCTGTATTAAAGAACTCTTTTCCGACACAGGAAGGTGCATGCCACTCCAGTTCGAATCTGCCCGGCGGATTAAACTCAAGTGTCAGTTGTAGTTTTTAGGTGGTCTAACACATTCCACTATGTGAATACGGGGCTGGTACCTACATTCCACTTCAGATACATGCTACACAAACATTTAGAAAACTTACACTTGCACACAGAATTTACTCTAGATGCAGATGGAGTACATAGATTCTGTCCTGGGGATGAAAGGAGAATGATAACCTTGGATGATTAGTGTCCCTAATCCCATAATCAGCAGCAGCAGTCAGGTAAGCATCAAACATGGTTGAAACAAGGTAAGTGAATGCTTTTGTAAAAAGATACCTCAGAGGATTTAGTGGCAGAGTTCTTCTGTAAACGTCTTCAGAATAATCTCGTTTGAATGCCTATACCATGTTACCACTCTACAGATGGCACACTGAAATCTGCCCATATTACAATAGCATCATCAGAAAATTTACTTGTTAAATTCTCTAATTTTCTGGTGATTTAGATTTCCTAGTAACTAAAAGGGTCAAATTTTTAGAATCAGTTAATATAGAGGACAGCGCCAGTTACCTTAAAACTGTCATAGCATCAGGTATGAGTAAAATAAAATTCACAGAAAGTTAGAAAAATATTTTTACTTAGCAAGAATGACAGCCAAAAAACAGTCAGCATCAGATATTTAGTGAAGAGAGAAATGTCATTCTGGGAATGAGATATTCCATTTTTCTGCTTTCCACTGGCCAACAACAGATGTCCTTGAGCTAAACTAGTTAGTAAGTAGGAAGCACCCCACTTTCAGGAGGGAAATATATTGAATCTAATGGCAACAAATAGACCTGATGTCTTTGAGGATGTCCACACTGAAAGTGATATCAATGAGCATGACAAGGTTGTGGCAACAATGATTATGAAAGAACAAAGGACAACTAAAGCAAGGAGAAAGATATATATGTTCAGTAAACTAGATAAAAAATCAGTAGTGTCATATCTTAACAAGGAACTTAAAATTTTCAACACAGGTCAGGAGAATGTAGAGGAACCCTGCTTCAAGTTTAAATTAATAGTTGACCATGTACTGGATAGATATGTACCTAGTAGAACAGTTTATAATGGGAGGGACCTCCACAGCATACAGTCACTGTAAAGAAATTTCTAAAGGAACAGAGATTACTGCATAACATATGTAAAACAAAGCGTAGGGCTGTAGTTAGAGAGATGCTGAATGAAACCTGTTTGGCTGACAAGACAGCAATGCATAATGCCTTCAATGACTACCATCGCAGAATATTGCCAAATGACATTTCACAAAATCCAAATAAATTCTGGTCATATGTAAAGGCTCGTAGTGGCACCACAGTTAGTGTCCAGTCCCTACTGAATGAGACAGGAACTGAAATTGAGGGTAGCAAAGCAAAAGCTGAAACACTTGACTCCATTTTCAAATGTTCCTTTACAAAGAATAACTCAGAAAAATTGCCCCAATTTAATCCTCATACCACTGAAAAGGTGAATGAAATGAGTATTAGTGTCAGTGGTGTTGAGAAAGACCCGAAATCATTAAAACTGAACCAAGTTCAAAGGCTCAATGGAATCCCTGTCAGATTATATGCTGAATTTGCGGCTGAGTTAGCACCTCTTCTCCTAAAATCTATGTAGATCCCTTGAACAAAAAACCATGCCCAGTTCTGGGAAAACGGCACAGGTCACACATGTCTACAAGAAGGGTAGTTGAAGTTATCCACAAAACTACCAAACAGTATGCCTGACAGCAATTTGTTGTGAAATTTTAGAACATATTCTGAGCTCAAACATAATAAGGTATCTTGAAAAGAATAACCTTCTGAATGCCAACCAGCATGGATTTCGAAAACATTGATCATGTTGTGGGCTTTCAAAATAATAAAAGAAATGAGGTGGTGTGTGTGGTGTCACCGCTAGACACCACACTTGCTAGGTGGTAACTTAAATCGGCCGCGGTCCTGTAGTACATGTCGGACCCGCGTGTCGCCACTGTGTAATCGCAAACCTAGCGCCACCACATGGCAGGTCACAAGACACGGACTAGACCTCGCCCCAGTTGTACGGACGACATAGCTTGCGACCAGACGTACGAAGCTTTCCTCTCATTTGCCGAGAGACAGATAAAATAGCCTTCAGCTTAGTCCATAGCTACGACCTAGCAAGGCGCCATTTGTATCAGTGCTTATAGCTTACTAATATTCAAGAGAGATGTATTCCAACAAGAGAATAAAGTTAAGTATTATAAAACTACGTACTTTTCTTTAGTGCATTAATAAGTCTCCTGTTCCAGTACTTCAAGCCCGTCTGCGTTAGTTTAGCGTGCACCTAGCTACCTCATTGTGTCTATGCTGTATGAACTAGACACAACAGTGTGATGGTCCTCAACGACGTTCCCTCCGACTCAGAGTTGCAATATTAATAGTGTTGGCTGGTTTCGTTGTCTAGGGGCTGGGATACATAGTTGTCGCATTACAGGCCAAATACTGCTGAGTCTACAGTATACAATGAATACAATAAGAATATACATATAAATTGAATGGCCGGAGGTTTCTGTCGCTCGGCAATTGCGAATTATGAAAGTAACATATAAATTTATAAATGAAAAATTGCAATTAAATAAAATCTGCAGGTACTATTTTAACGACTTTAAATGATGAGTATGACAGCAGAAGTACTTTTGAGAATGCGGTATATTTCTGCAAAACACTTATTGGTGTCAATGGTCCAAAAATTAAATAAAACATAAGTTGAATGAAAGGGAAACATTAGATTCCTACTGCATGTAATTAGTTATCAACGACAACATAGCTCATGAGATATTCACTTCTAAATGCACACTATGTCTTCACTGTAGAAGCCACGGAAATCTCACAAGTTTACAAGTCAGATCTCCGAAGTATTTCTATCTCTTGTGATCACACGCAAACTGCTCCCCACTCTCCAAGTCTTTCCCGCGACTGTGCTTCCGTCGCGCCGTACTGTCCAAGACTTCCCTTGTGCCGTGCCGTACTGTCCAGAACTCTCCTTGTCCTGTGCCGAACAGTCCAGCACTGCCACCTTGCTCCGAACTGCCCTCGTGTTCTCTCTCAAAAGGATGCTCCTCCCCAACCTCCATATGTATCTCTTAGTAACGAGCGCTGTGATTGGCTAGAGCGCCCCCTCCATGTCTCCAAGCCAATGTGCACTCACAAAAATATTGAAACACATACGAAATACTGGATTTACATTTAAATAACTTGAAATTAAATAAATATTCCTACGGCTGGATCATAAACACTCTCTAACACACATTATTAAATACATAAACAAATTAAATAGACATATATCAAAGGAATAGAAAGCAAAAGTATGCCAGTAGCCTAACATCTCTGTGCTTTCTAACAAACAGTAAATAATTGACCAGTTTCTTCATGAATAGTATACATTGGATATAAACAAAGACATAGATGAATAAATATATTTATAAGCATGCAGCTACCGTTTTTTCATGAAACTGTGGAGTACTTATGGCCTGATGTGATTGATAGTATTCCACCACTTTGACCTCCAATAACTCATGTACTGCTTGATAGGTTCCCGGGAATTACGCCGGTTAATATTGTAGAAACCGCACAATATTTCAGTGAGACAACTGCCCGCCATCTTCAGGTGCTACTGTCGCGTCGCTGAGAAGCTCGCCAATTTATGTGCTGGCTTTCTAGAACAGCGCAGGCGCCAGCGGGGCATAATGTCATCGAAGACCAATCGTAGACAGCTGTCTGCGGCGTAATTCCCGGGAACCTATCAAGCAGATGCAGCGCTGGGAAAGCCTCAAACCGCAACTCATGTACTATTCAAGTTACATGTCTGTAATTTGTACCAATTTAGGTTTACATTAATAGCTTTTTAAAGACATGTCGATCGACGAAATTGGATGAAGCATTTAAATTTTGGAAATTCGTTGCTGGGTGTTACTTTTATAATTTACCGTCAGATACTAAACTTTAAACTAATAAAGATATTGAAAATCAGATTACACCATCATAATTGTCGTGAAAATAATGGTAATGTACACGTTTCTTTTTGAGGTATCGTGATTCATCTGGCAACTATTAATTTCTATACGAACTGTGAAATGTCCGCCACTAAGGTTTCACAAAGTCCGCCATCTTTGGCACTCCCAGTGTCTCCTTCATCGATACAGTGTCACAATGGAATTCCCAGCCACGCAGCTGGACCATGCGCTGGGGCTACCCCTCTCGTCCCGCTAACATTCAGCACCACGTGTTTGCTGCTGGACCCCGGCTGGCCGAGCGGCCCGTGCGGCCATGCCAACTCACATCTTAGAATATTTTCAGGGTGCCACATTTCGCCTGTTACCTCAAAGTGAGAAACCCAACTTGCACTTTTCTCACATGACATACTGAAAGCTTTGGATCAAGGCAACCAAGTACATGAAGTGTTTCTTGATTTCCGAAAAGCATTTGACTCAGTACTGCACCTATGCTCATTGTCCAAGTATGATCATATGGGGTACCAAGTGAAATTTGTGATTGGATTGGGGACTTTTTGGTAGGGAGGACACAGCATGTTATCTTGGATGGAGAGTCATCATCAGATGTAGAAGTAACTTCAGGTGTGCCCAGGGGAAGTGTGTTAGGATTCCTGCTGCTCATGTTGTATATTAATGAAAAAACTATACTAAACTTATCCCGAACAAGCCATGAAGGCCCAATGGTACTGACTGGCCACTGTGTCATCCTCAGCTCATAGGCACCACTGGATGCGGATATTGAGGGGCATGTGGTCAGCACACCGCTCTCCAGGCCGTACGTCAGTTTCCAAGACGGGAGCCACTACTGCTCAAGCAATAGCTCCTCAGTTTGCCTCACAAGGGCTGAATGCACCCTGTTTGCCAACAGCACTCGGCAGACCTGATGGTGACCCATCCAAGTGCTAGCCCAGGCCTTCAGCGCTTAACTTCATTGATCTGACAGGAACCCGAATTAAGAATGTGGCAAGGCCGTTGGCACTGTATATTAATGACCTTGCAGATAATATTAATAGTAAAATGGGGAAGTGTCCAGGCATCTCAGAGTGAACCAAAGCGATATTGTTCGGACATGGAGGAGATACAGAGAGACAGGAATTGTCGATGACGTGCCTCGCTCAGACCGCCCAAGAGCTACTACTGCAGTGTATGACCGCTACCTATGGACTGTGACTCAGAGGAACCCTGAATGCAACGCCATCATGTTGAATAATGCTTTTTGTGGAGCCACAGGACGTTGTTTTATGAATCAAACAGTGCACAATAGGCTGCATGATGTGCAACTTCACTCCTGACGTCCATGACAAGGTCCGTCTTTGCAACCACGACACCATGCAGTGCGGTACAGATGGGCCCAACAACATGCCGAATGGACCGCTCAGCATTGGCATCATGTTCTCTACACCAATGAGTGTCGCATATGTCTTCAACAAGACAATTGTCAGAGACATGTTTGGAGGCAATCTGGTCAGGCTGAATGCCTTACACACACTGTCCAGCGAGTGCAGCAAGGTGGACGTTTCCTGCTGTTTTGAGGTGGCATTATGTGGGGCTGACGTACACCGCTGGTGGTCACAGAAGGCACTGTAACGGGTGTACGATATGTGAATTCCATCCTCCCACCGGTAGTGCAACCATATCGGCAGCATATTGATGAGGCATTCGTCTTCATGGACAACAATTCACGTCCCCATCATGCACATCTTGTGAATGACTTCCTTCAGGATAATGACATCGCTCGACTAGAGTGGCCAGTATGTTCTCCAGTCATGAACCCCATCGAACATGCCTGGGATGGATTGAAAAGTGCTGTTTATGTACGACATGACCCACCAACCACTCTGAGGGATCTACACCGAATCATCGTTGCGGAGTGGGGCAATCTGGACAGACAGTGTCTTCATGAACTTGTGGATAGTATGCCCCAATGAATAGAGACATGCATCAATGCAAGAGACGTGCTACTGGGTATTAGAGATAACGGTGTGTACAGCAATCTGGACCACCACCTCTGAAGGCCTCGCTGTATGGTGGTACAACGCGCAATGTGTGGTTTTCATGAGCAATAAAACAGACAGAAATGATGTTAATGTTAATCTCCATTCCAATTTTCTGTACAGGTTCCGAAACTGAGGTGACGCAAAACTTTTTTTGATGTGTGTACAATAATCCCAACTGATTTACCCATTAATTTTAAGTGATTTTGATTCCCAATCAAGGCTTTGTTTGCAGTGAAGGAGGAAGTGATGGACAAAGAGAGGTTGGAGGAGGAAATGGGCAGAGAGAGAGGGGGGAAAATGTTAAGGTTATATATCCACTTTCCATATATACTTATCAAGTGCAAAACATTGCTTGGTTCACTAGTGACTACACAAAGTACACTGATCTCACAATAGGAGATTTTTCCTGATGATACACAGAAAAGTTTAGATAGCTTTAATCTCATCTCAAGTCGCAGCTTAAACTTGTGCTCTTGCTGAAGACACTGGACCCTAAAAATCTCCTCCTCTCCTGTATCAATTAATTTTAACATTCATTTCTGATGCTAACTCTTTTGAATTAATCGAATAAACGATTTACAGTTGTAGAAACAACAAACTATTCACTGCTTTAAGCTGAAAGCAATCAGTCAAAGCTGCAGCATAATGCTGATTTACTGAACTACTTCATATACACAGTGAGAAACCAGTAGTACAATGAACAGTGACTGACCTGCAGATGCTTCACAATGTTGACAACTTCTCTTGTAGAGTAAGGATACTGCACTAGGCCTTGGTCTGCCATGGAGCGCAGTTCCCCAAATGCCTTTACCAGACGATTAATGACAGCATCTGGGACATCTGGACCATACTGCTTCAGAAGAGCCCTTTCTGACTGGGGGCTGGGATTGTCCACTGCATGACAACTGAATAAGTCACCTGTCATAAATAAATGAATGCATGAAATGGTGACAGAATATACTTCTACTCCAGTACCTAAACTTTCAGCATAATAAAGAATTGAAAATATGTTTCCTCAAAACCAACTCCATGAACATCTGGCAGAGTCCTCAGTGGCAGCTAACCAACTTTAGTTCATCTCCCTATTCCCTAGAGACTGAAATGTAATGAGGTGGAACTGATCCACTTCCTTTGATATCACTCCTAGCATCCATACTACATTTTTTTTTTCTTTTCCTGTTATGAAATTTCAACTTTCTTTTATGATTCTTGTTCTGGTTCCTATTGTCTAAAGTATAACTTACATTTAATTGATTATCATAGTCAAATATTCTGTATGAAAACATTTTTAAATAAAAAATCATTTTTAGAATTCTGTACTGCAATTGGAACTTTTATAGGAAGACTTTCATGTCTACCTGTCTGTCTGCTGTCTGTCTGCCTGTCTGTCAAGATCCCTTTAGCTCAGGAACAGGCAGAGGATCCAGATGAGCAAAATATGTCACACACTAAACTCTATGATCCCTTGGTAGTGTAAAAAATTTACACTTCTAAGTCAATGCAATCAAAAGATACAGTAATTTTTTGGTACACACAAACTCACTCATCAAAAACTATTATGTGCTTCCTGTTGACCTACAAACCTGCGACCGTAGCAGTCGCGCGGTTCCGGACTGTAGCGCCTAGAACTGCTCGGCCACCCCGGCCGGTGTACTGTGGGGAATTTGATCAGGTTTGCAATAACAGGTAGAGTGATTCATGAAGAAGGTTTATGAGTATAATTTACAAATATTTCTTGCTAACTGGCTGACCTATGATAAAGTGAAGTCCCCTGCAACTGTGAAAATGATGCCTTTGGCATCTAGCAAGGATAAGTGTAAGGCCACCCAACTACTGTGCCACACCAGCACTAAGCAGTCATGTAAATATGACAAAAATAGAATTAAAAATGGTATTTAGATTAAAGGTGAATAAGCAATGAGTTACACGGAATCGTAATGGTTCTAGTGAAATGAAGCAACTCTTGACAACAGAGAAGCTTATCATTTAAATCACTTATAATTATTTGACATACAATTAAAAATCATCTGTGAATCTGTGCACCTTATCCCAAAGATAGTTTTTATGCAGTGGAGTTTTGTACTACTGTCATGAACAGCCACTAGTTGACTGATGTATTCAGTGTGTAGACAAGGTAGTATTACTGAAGAGGTGTGGGAAAGCATTATAGAACATCAGAGCCATGACAGAAATAGACTTGGTAGCCTTGGTACTAGGCAGGAATTTGAGAGTGAGCCTCCACATATTGCATAGCTAACTTGGTGTCAGGTGCTCATGTGCAGTAAAGAGATGGCGAGGGACCAGAGTTGCAGGGAAAATAGTATGTTCAAGTAAACTGCATTCTTCACTTCTTCTATACAGAATCACCACTGTCATCAACAGATTGGTGGGGAGGTTCTGCTTGCAGAAATGCAGAAGTTCCTAAGATGACAGTATTGACTGCCTCGGAATTAATTTGTAGCAGTATTTGAGTATACTGATAGTTAGCATTTGTAGACTAGCTGATTTTATTGAAATATTTGAGAAAGTGAAACTGGTTGAGGTGTTATTGCTAGAATAAACTAGCAATGGAACCTTAGTGCTGAACGCATCAGAAAATTGTAGGTAAGGCTTTCTCAGACGATTGAGTGAATTAATGCAGTGACTTCAAAGACAGATTGAAACAAAAATGAATTATCTCCTATGGTAGAACAGATTTCAAAGACAGAATCTGTTAGCTTGGTATAGATTCAACTACAAACACATTGGCTACCAATTATATCAATGTGTAAGGGGATCACTGCTGTCAGCTGCAGTGGGACATTACCCAGAATCAGTGGCAACAAGCAAAAAAGGGTACCAGACCAGCATTCGAATACGGGATCTCCTCCTTTCTACTTTTCTAGGCAGTTGCATTAATCACTGTGCCACCCAGGACACAGGGTTATTGCAACTACACAGACTACCTCAGCAACTTCACAGCTGATCCAAATTCCCGCTGAACACCACCCATCCAGAGTCCCCGTCCATATACTCATTGTTCGCTACTCTGAGATTCCCACAAGAAGCAGATGTATTTGTGCATCCACACTGAAGAATGTGGAGCCATTGCCCAGCTAGGCACATAAATTGTATGAATCCACTGTGATTGTTCTTTCGGACATGTTCTTTCAGACATGTCCTGGGTTTGAATCCTTGTCCACTACACATTTTCACTTGTAGCTGCTGATTCCACCTAATGTCCCATTGCAGCTGACAGCAGTGATCCCCTTCAATTTACACATTGGCTACTAAAATAGATACAATGAAGAAAAATATTAACAGTTTAAATTTGAGTGGATGGTGTGAAATTAGTTCCAAACAGAGTTAATGAAATGGAGAGCTGCTTCGTAAAAGGGATGTACACTGAGGTGACAAAAATCGTGGGATAGCAATATGCGCATATACAGGTGGCAGTAGTACCATGTAAACAAGATACACTGGTGTCCAAAATTAAAGCAACAAACCGAAATTTTGGAAGGTTGCATTTATTTTGCCACAAAACAGTATAATCAAATGATAGTAAAGTAGAAACAATATAAAGAAAACAGAATTAAACAACTGCAACTTACATAACAGTAGACAAAATTATTCTTTGTTTTTTCCAACTTAACGGATTTACATGCACATTCCGACAACTGGTTAATGCACTATGTATGGGTGTAACCACTTCCGGCAGCAGTACGGGGCTGGCAAACAACAGAACATGCTGTGAAGGATGTCATCAATCTCATGTTGAGGAAATAATTCCCATTCTTCCTGCATCGCTGTTCACAAGTCTTGGAGAGTGGTTGACGGATGCTGAGGTGATGCAACCCGTGTCCGTAGTGCATCCCAGACATGCTCTCCGGGATTCAAATCAGGAGAGAGAGAAGGCCATGCCATGCATGCAATATTTTCCATTTCCAAGAAAACATAAACCATGCACACTCTAGGAAGTCAAGGATTATCGTCCAGCAATACGAAGTCTGCACACACAGCACGTTGCAACAACTGCGCATGAGGTCCCAAGATCTCGTCATGATACTTGACAGCAGTTAAAACTTGCCGATTTAATGATACAATTTCACGAAGAGGTGTTCCAAGTGGTCAACATAATCCCTGCCCACATCACATTAGGGATTGACCTCGATATCAGTCTCTTTCCACAATGATTTGGTCCCAAAAATCATGTTTTATATTCCCTCCAGATGTGAATCAACCGAGAGTCACTGTTCAGACCGAATTGGGACTCATCTGTGAAAAGAACATTGGCCTTTCATGCTGAAGGCTCCACTCTAGACATTCCCTTCTGTGAAGAAGCATCAGAGATACACATACAGCAGTCTCCGACAATGAAGGCCACTCTGCCAAAGCCTTCTGTACACCGTTTGCTGTGCTACAACCCATCTAATTGCTGTGCAGTACTAAGGCGGTACCATAATGCCCTCACAGGCAAATAGCGATCCTCTTTTTCTGATATTACACTGGTCGGCCCCACCCTGGTCTTTGGGATACAGTTTCAATCTATAAACTGTCGCCACATCCGAAAAACAACAGAACGATTCACATTAAGCCATCGGGCCACATCAGTTTGCGACTGTCCTGCTTCTATTCTTCCCATGGCCCTCCACTGTAGACAGCCTGGTAGGCATCCTCTCTGTGCCATACTGCACCGCAGTGGCTGTGTATACAGCAACTGTGATGTGGGACTACCCGGCAAACACTATTCCATTTGATAGGTGCCCTGATGTCATCACTGGTCTGGTTGTTCATTGACCAGAATACCATCTTCCCCGCAGGACACAATCGTACAGACATCTGTTGACAGTTTTATGATTATATCGTTAACTAGACACAGGATGGGGAAATACTGGACTGTTGCTTTAATTTTGGATACCAGTTTATTAAAAGGCAATGCACTGGCAGAGCTGTCATTTGCACTTTGGTGATTCATGTGAAATGTGTTTGACGTGATTATGGCTGCACAATGGGGATTAACAGACTCACAATGGGGACTGGCAGCTGGAGCTAGATGCATGGGACATCCCATTTTGGAAATTGTTAGGGAATTCAATATTCTGAGATCCACTGAGTCAAGAGTGTACTGAGAATATCAAATTTCAGGCATTACCCCTCATCACAGACAATGCAGTGGCCAACAGCAATCACTTAATGACCGAGAGCAGCGGCACTTGCTTAGAGTTGTCAGTGCTAAGAGACAAGCAACACTGAATGAAATAACAACAGAAATCAATGCGGGACATACAACAAACATACCCATTAGAACAATGAGGCAATATTTGTCTTTAATCAGCTATGGCAGTAGACGACCAATGAGAGTGCCTTTGCTAACAGCATGACATCACCTGTAGCATCTCTTCTGGGCTCATGACCCTATCAGTTGGAGCCTTGATGACTGGAAAACTGTGGCCTTGTCAGATAAGTCCCAATTTCAGTTGGTAAGAACTGATGGTAGGGTTCAGATGTGGTGCAGAACCCTCAAAGCCATGGACCCAACTTGCCAACAAGGCACTATGCAAACTGGTGGTGGCTCCATAATGGTTTGGGCTATGTTTACATGGAATGGACTGAGTCCTCTGTTCCAACTGAGCAGATCAGTGACTGGAAATGATTATGTTATGCTACGTGGAGACCATTTGCAGTCATTCATGGACTTCATGTTCCCGAACAACAATGTCATGTCACTGATGCTGCAATTGTGTGCAATTGGTTTGAAGAACATTCTGAACAATGTGAGAGAAACGATTTAGCCACCCACATGGCCCAATAACAATCCCATCAAACACGTATGGGACATAATGGAGAGGTCAGTTCACACACAAAATCCTGCACCAACGGCATTTTCATAATTATGGACATCTACAGAGGCAGCAGAGCTCAATATTTCTGAGGGGACTCCCAATGACTCGTCGAGTCCATGCTACATTGAACTGCTGTACTGTGCTGGGCAAAAGGATGTTTGACATGATATTAAGAGGCATCCCATGACTTTTGTCAACTCAGTGTAGTATGGACACCAGTAAACCTTGATAAATATAAATACCTTAAATTGCCTGTGTAGTCAGTGACAGTTTAAGAGATAAATATTTAACAAGAAAGCAGGTGTCAGCTGAAGTAGGGAGTAAATTGATCCAAATTGAAGAATATCACTATGAGGTAGCTGTCAAATGTCATGTACATACAGAAAGGATTAAAATCAGATCAATTGATGGGAAGGAAAGAAAAGTATAGAAGATCTATACTGTAGAGCCAGAAATTTCCCATAACTAGTCCTAAGGACAATACATTTCTGCTATTATTTCTAAGAGCATTTCTGGGAACACTGCCACGGTCACAGCTAGAATGCAGAAAAGTTAGAATCTCAAAAAGCTGCTATGCAGTTGGGGCAAGCATGTGCTGCACTGAGTGATGTAGACCAATCACAAAGATTTGGTAGATAAATCTAATCCAGAAGAAAGTTCCGTTGCTAGAGACACAGAAACATTTCCAATTAAGTTACTGGGTCCAGTTGAATATCATAGGGGATATAGCAGTCAGCCGGACTACTTTTAATTATATGTATACAGGTTGGTCAGAAACAGTTTGAAATGCTTGTAAGGGTGTTACAGGGTAGGTTGTGGTGAAAAATCAGGGCCGGCACAAGGCACATGCGAAGTGTGTGACCGCACGGAGTGGCACTTTCTGAGGGGCAGAAAATCTGCCACCCCCCATCCTCCCCCCCTTTTTTTAAAAAGACAAACTGAACATTCATGCCCAAGAGGGGATTCGAAATCAAACCTCAGAGGGAGCGGCTTCGGGAACTGTGGCATGGTGCCTCTACTACCCGCCGGCCAGCCCTGTTGTACAAGGGGAGGGAGGAGGGCTAATTTCTTCCTCGCCACTGTGGCAGCACTGTCATGTTTACACCGGAGGAACAGAGAGGGGGAAACAGTCTGGTGTACATGCCAGTATTCTTATGAGTGGAGTGCTGTCAGCCTGTTACGTGCCTTGCATTTACTCACAGCTAATTTTGCAGAAGACGAAATCTAATTTGGAAATTCGAATGCAATGTTCGATACTGGAGTTACATGTTAAGCCTGAAGCAATTTTGCTAAGCCCTTCAATGGCAGTTTCCGAGTGTTTTATTCTTCCCGCATTATGGAAAAAAATCGTTGAACATTACTACAGTTAAACATGTCCAACACCTACAATGGCTAGAAGTATTTCGAATGGGTAAATACGCTGCAAGTAATTACAAGGGATAAAGACATTGCTAATAAGCCTGGCATAAGTTGGGTTTTGACATATTTTTGACTATTTTCGAAAATTTTTGCTATCCGTTTCTGAGTGATAGACGTTTTGGTTTTTGAGCCATGCATGAACAGTAATTAAACTCTGACTGGCACTTTTGTTTGGCAATACTACTCGCACACTATCACTTTGCCAACATTTATTTACTGTGAATCCATGTTTCATCTTAGTAAACTACTGGTCGCTTTGATTCTGATGAAAACCTGAGAAAGAATGGTCTTTTAGCAACAATGCCCTCTCATTCGCACAATACCAAACGTTAATTTTGACACCTTCTAAAATGAAAATCCATAGGCAGAACATTGCATCTAAGGATTTTCTTGCTAGCTTTGAAGCTTACTTCTGTTTGACAAAAGTTGTGCAGTTTACGCAAAGTTCGTATTTCTTTCTATTGTTCGTAATGCCATAGAAATGGCTGCCTGATAATACATTTATCCATATCATCGCTCACATACTTATTGTGAGCTGCTTGCTTCTTCTTCTTCTTCTTCTTCTTCTTGGGCATTATTTTAACTGTAGCCTCGCTGTACCTCGTCATGTGACCTAGTTCCTGGCACTGCTGCATCACCACTTCGCCTTTGCAGGCAATAGGTATTGTTGCATTCTCTACAATGAAAACTACAGAATTCGTTTTGGTAGTTGGCCAAGGGAGTCAAGATTGGTCAGAAGCAATTTCATTGCCTTTCATAATAATAGAAGAATTGGTGCATCTGAATTTCTTGCAACTTGGGATGTAATAGGTAAGTGCTTTTCATATAATGTACAATTAGTATTGAATATGCACATTACTCATAAGTTAGAATTTTTCTCCTTCAAGATTGCAGAATAGGAAAATTTATTTTTCTTATGATCTGTTACTTCAAAAATTGGCAAGTCGGCAAATAAGCACGTGTCGTCCCAACCAGCTAGAATGAAAATAAAGCGAAGAAAAGTGAAGTGATACGGCAATGACTAATTTGTTACCCCTTATTCCATAATCAGACACGAAAGAAGTGACACGTGGAAATTATGACAGATGTCGGGTGTCAGTTTTTTGAAATGAACAACTGTAGTGCAGTGAGTTAATATATTTCAACTAGCATTAGCACCCATCGATGCCCAGGTGTGTATTTATTGCATTATTATGTTACTCCATCTCCTTATTCTTCCTCTCTCCATTGTCTTCCGCCCCAGTCTTTGGCCATTTTACCTGCATCTGTAGTGAAATTCGGCCTGAAATTCAATTTCACACGGCTCAATTCTTATGACTTCATCTCCTGAACAGTGTATCCTACAGTAATATAATTTTCCGTTTACATGCAGTGGAATATCAGGAAATTGTCTGCGAAGTGTGTTGCAAATAAAGTTAGTACACTGACATCAATAGTTAGTTTCACGTAATCGTTCTTTACAGGCTAGATCGAAACATGTCCGATGGTGGAAAAAGACTGTCTGGAAGTGAATACAGGAAAAGATGGGCGCTGAAGAAAGATGACGATAAGAAGCAAATGGATGCACTACAACTTGGATCATCTATAACCAACAACATTCTATTAATGATGAAATCTGCAAAGTAATACAGTACAATTCTGGACTGCACACCAGATATTTCAAAAGTTGAGCAGATGACGGTTGTGGTACGTTTCGTCCAGGAGACAAGACTCGACGGGGTATACAATGTCCGGATTCGGGAGCATTTCTGGGATTTCTTCCAGTGCCCGATTCTTCAAGTTCCACTTTGACGCAGGTTGTACTCAAGTTCTTGGAAGATAAAAAAATCCTATTGAGTAATATGAGAGGGCAAGAATATGGCAATGGAGCAAACATGAAAGGAAAGAAGTCTGGTCTCCAGAAAAGAATTTCAGATATGAACAAGAGAGCATTTTATGTACCATGTAGCAGTCACTCATTGAATCTTGTTGTAAACGATGCCGCTATGTCTTCTAAATATGCTGTTTCCATGTTTTTGACAGTAAAAAGCTTGTATGGCTTCTTCTCGTCCTCCGTTCGACATTGGGATGTCTTGAAGAAGTATCTGCCTAACCTGTCACTGAAGCCACTGAGCGATACTAGGTGGGAAAGTCACATCGATGCACTTACTCCCCTGAGATTTCAAATTGGAGGTGTTTATGATGCACTGGTTCAGATATCAGAAGAATTCGATGGCTTGACCACTCATGAAGCAACGTCACTTGAGAATCAAATAAAAAATTACACCTTTCTCACTTCTCTGGTAATCTGGTACGTCGTTCTGCTTCACATCAGTGTAGTCAGTAAGACCCTCCAGACCACTGACATAAATGTTTCTGAGGCTGTGGAAATGCTTGAAAAAACAAAAGCATATTTTGAGACCTGCAGAATAGAAGAAAATTTATCTTCCTTGACTGATTCCAAAGAGTTGGCTACAGAATTAGAGCTAAATGATCTAACGTTACCTCAGATAAGTGTTTCCTGGCGACCCAGTAAGAAGCCAATACACAATAGATGACCCATCAAAACGTTACAAGACTGAATTCTACTATTATCTTTTAGATATAGTAACCACATCTTTGGATGAGATATTCAATCAACTGAAATCTCATTGTGATTATTTTGATTTTCTCTACAACATCGGCAAGTTGAAGAATGCACCTCCTGACAGCCTGGACACAAAGTGTAGAAACCTCGCAGCGATTTTGCAAGATTATGAGTCAAGTGAAATTGATGCACTGGAATTGAGGGAAGAACCAAAAGTGCTTTCAACATTGTTGAAACCTGGAATAGGTCCAAAAGAGACTCTGAAGTTTATAGGAAGACATAATTTTTGCCCTAATGTTAACATTGCTCTGAGAATTCTCCTAACACTCACAGTGACAGTTGCGAGTGGAGAGAGGAGATTCTCAAAACTGAAATTGATAAAGATATACTTTCGCTCAACGATGAGCCAAACTTGTTTGAATGATCTTCCAACAATATCGATTGAGCATGAGCTGGCAGAGGACTTAAATTACACAGATTGTGTGAAAGAGTTTGCACAAGCGAAAGCCAGGAAGGTTCGATTTGTCTAGTATTTTTTAAAATTTTTATATTATGATCAGTGTCACGGTTATTTACTGTGTTGTTTCTTATTTTGTTCAACATTAAATAGTTATTGTAAATATTATTGTTCAAACCAAATTATTGTTAAATTGTAAATATATTTTGTTTCCTGTTGAATACAATATCTGTTCACGACCATTGAAAAATGTTTACTTACATTAACTGTAAGTTCATGCCACGTGGGATTAGCCGAGCAGTCTAAGGTTCTGCAGTCGTGGACTGTGCAGCTGGTACCGGCGGAGGTTCGAGTCCTCCCTCGGGCATGAGTGTGTGTGTTTGTCCTTAGGATAATTTAGGTTAAGTAGTGTGTAAGCTTAGGGACTGATGACCTTAGCAGTTAAGTCCCATAAGATTTCACACACATTTGAACACTTTTGTAAATTGACAAGGCTTATTAAAATTAGCTAGATTTCTTCAATTAGGTTTGACTCCATTTTTGAGCTGGTGCCCAGCGACTGTTTTGTACAAATCTGTAGAGAATGTCGCCAATCAGTCGCAATTTTTGTTTTTATCTTCCAGATCTACATAGATTTTGGGCACAGTGTGGCTATTCTCAATGCTTTGAGTTATGTTTACATCTATACTGTCATGCTGAATGTAACTGTCAACATGATGGTTTAGATGTAAGCACATATTAAAAGCTTTGACACTAGCCACATAGTGGCTGAAACTTAGGTAGATCTGAAAAGTAAAAACAAAAATTGCGATTGATTGCTGCCATTTCCTACAGATTTGATTAAATAAAATTCCACAAACGTTTTGGGGGGAAAAAAGAGAGAGAGAGAGACAGAGACAGAGAGAGAGAGAGAAAAGAGAGAAACGGGAGGGGAGGGGGGGGGGGGGAATTTAGCATCTCGCACATGGCGGCACTTGGGCTCTTGCACCGGCCCTATGAAAAATAATTGCTAAGAAAAAAATTCGATACATTGTGCCATTTCTGAGATAATTAGCATTTAAGTTAGCCAATCATGCCATTGTGCATGCAAATTCAAGTGCCTGCCAGAGACAGTGTTACCAAATGAGATTTTTGTTTTGTTTCCTAAAATTGAACAAGAGTGTGATACAAAAATTGGACATGGGCAGGTAGCAGGAACTGAACCATAGCTAATGGCCTACCAGTCTTGTGTGATATCATCTATGTTATAAGAGCAACTAACACTATTTGTATTTGGTGAACCTCTTGAATTTCCACGCACAATGGCCTGACTGGCTAACTTCAATGCTAATTATTAACTTGGAAATGCTGTAACATATCGAATTTTTTCTTAACAATTATATCTCACCCTACAACATCCTTACAAGCTTTTCAAACTGTATACAAATAAGTAGAAAAATCTGGAGCCTGAGATAAAGAATAAATAGTTAATAATCCCACAACCCTGTGATGTTTCCCTTGGTTATTATTCTCTAAAGTGTTATTCTACTCATTGTCTTTTCTCTTCTTTCCTTTTCATGGTGGTTAGTAAAAATAACAATTGTTCATTTGTCATGATTACCATCACTGAAATACTACCTGAACTTTGGATGTTCACAAAGCACAGAAATATGGTTCAACACAATGGAAGAATCAAATCCATATTACTACCATAAAGAGGTAGGGAATGGGAACTTTATAATTAACAAATGGAGAGCTGCATGAAGTGATGAAAATTCATGGTATTATGAAGGAAAGATCTGTGAGAGAAATAGACAACAGAGAAGCACTACATGAACAAGATTTGAGGAAAACACTAAAAGGAGAGTAGTGGGCCCGGACTGTCATCAATAGAATGACTGCCAAGGATCATTGTTACAAATATGACAGCACTATTAAAAAATTGTCTTCTCAAGGAACACACAGAATGCACAAAAAAGATCTGCTAGCCCCAGGTTTTAATTGAGATACTTCAGATTATGTTTGAGGCATTAACTGATTCAGAGAGCAAGGTTGGCATTTCAAATAATGGCATCACTTTAAGTAAAACAGAATATAAGTCTACACCTATATTCTCTTAACATGTTAGGCCTATATTTTTGAATGTTGATGATCATTACACATAAAAACGATGACAATACTGCATGAATATTTGTCAGTATTCTAAAACTCATGTTTACTTAATCTTTCCATCTGTAAGCGGACAATGGCTACAACAACAATCAGTGTGAAACATGGATAAATTGAACACAATAACCAATGGCAAATAAGGATATAATGGTAATATTCTCATATAGAATACAGATGCTGAGGAGTATGACTTACAATTACAACAACGATCAAAACAAGGTGAGAATTCACTTCAATATGTTACATAGTAATATTCTACACTCAGTATTAGCATGCTTACATTACCTAAGGCTCCAAAGAAATCATTTCCTAGGAAGGGAAACCCTGGCCGATTAGCCAGTACAATCATCCTGAAGTCTGGGTGCAGAGCAATGACCGAGCCACCAGCAGATTGTACTCTTGGATCACCATGTGGCACAATACGGCGGCCATCTGATAAAATCATTTCACCAGATTCTACTAGTGTCTGAAACAGACAAGATACAATGTTTAATTGATTTGAAGCCCTCTGTTCACACTTAATACAATCACAGAATAATGCTTATACAACAGTAAGCAATAGATGCCAGCACCTACCCTCAGAAACTAAAGCATGGCAAGAACATAGAAAAAGAATGTGCTATTTCTTTAACTTCTAAATTAGCAAATTCTTTTTTCAAAATGTCACAGCAGAAGGATTAATATGAATAGCCCCTTGTAAGTCTGAATGGATGATGATGATGACGATGATGATGTTCCGGATTATGAAATGTAAAATCTGGAGTGCAATCTTTCTTACAAGTCGTCAAGTCTAAAATAATTATGGGCTTCTGTAGGAGACAAGGTGGAAATCTGCTCCAACTTTGATGTAAAATGTTAAAAAAAGCCACACCTACCTCTAAAAGGCAACCCTTCATGCAAATCCCATAGAATATAGTTGTTCAGTGTTGAGTATAAAAGAACTTTTCCATCAGCAGCTGAACAACAGTGTTTTATACCCCTGTCACATCATGAGGAGTCATCGCCTGATGTGAAGTGGTGACTTATTAACCTCTGCGCAAAGGCACAGTATGGGGCTGGTTCTAAAGATCCCCTTTCCCAGCTGTATTCCTTCATGATTTTATAAATTAGAAGGATGTGCAGATCCACAGACTGTGTACCCATAATCAAGCCGAGATACACGAAGACCCTATAAAACGGGAGCAAACAAATTTGGTCTGCTCCCCATGAACTGCAGATAAGACATTTAAAAATACTTAGTTATTTTTGGGACTGTCTTTTCAGGCCTGTAATGTGTGGAAACCTTGTAAGTTTGAATACAAATGGTTAAAAAGAACACTCGCTGACTTTTCTGTTGAAAAATAAAAATCCCTTTGCTCTGATCATTCAGCTGACTGTGGAAGAGTTAGTGGCAACCAGTGACTCGTCGCTGTAATGCCTGAGGAAAAACAAAAGACAGAAAAGTCATCAACAAACAAAGAACACTGGAAAGGACACTTAACTCCTGACATTAAACTATTAATAGCTACGGTAAAGACAGTCAGACTTAAAACACTAGCCTGAGGGATGCTGTTCTCCTGCTCAATGCACTGAGAGAGGATATCACCAACTCAGTATGTAAAATAGCGTGGTGAGAGGAAGGACCTATGACAGGAAGACATTCTTGAAAATCCCATTCACATATCTGTCCAAGGATAACTAAACTCTAAGTGGTATCGTAGACCTTTACAACATCAAAAAATATATCTAGGATCTTCTGCCAATGCAGGAAAGCCTGTTGTATAGATGCTTTCATGAAAAGGGCTGATGATGAGCGTCACAAGTCAGCATCTTTTATCCTGATGATCAATCAACCAACATTGCCGGAGTATATTGTTCCAGGCTTACTCTAAATTACAGTCAGACCATATGTGTTTAATCCTATGTGTTGCTGTGTCAACACTTCGGTCACACCACCTTGGGTTGTAATGGTCAGGCAATGTGTGGAAGATGTGGCTCCACTTCCCACAAACCATGCATTTAAATGTATGAGGGTCACTCCAAAAGAAATGCACACCATTTTTTTAATCCATTTTTTATTCTACATGTTTGAAAGTTTTACAGTGTATAGATACATCCTTTAGGAACAATATTTTCATTTCTCCACATAATTTACATTCCTCTCAACTGCCTTACGCCATCTTGGAAACAGCGCCTGTATACCCGCACGGTAAAGTTCTGGACCAACCTGTTGGAGCCACTGTTTGGCAGCGTGTACAAGGGAGTCATCATCTTCAAACCTTGTTCCACGAAGAGAGTCTTTCGGTTTCCCAAAGAGATGATAGTCACATGGAGCCAGGTCAGGACTTTAAGGCGGGTGTTTCAGTGTTGTCCATCCGAGTTTTGTGATCGCTTCCATGGTTTTTTGACTGACATGTGGCCATGCATTGTCGTGCAACAGAAAAACATCCTGCTTTTGCCGATGTGGTCGAACACTACTCAGTCGAGCTTGAAGTTTCTTCATATATGCATCAGAATTTATGGTGGTTCCACTTGGCATGATGTCCACAAGCAAGAGTCCTTCGGAATCGAAAAACACCATAGCCATAACTTTTCCAGCAGAAGTGGTGGTTTTGAATTTTATTTTTCTTGGGTGAATTTGCATGATGCCATTCCATTGACTGCCTCTTCGTCTCTGGTGAAAAATGATGGAGCCATGTTCCTTCACCTGTCACAATTCTTCCAAGAAATTCCTCTCCACCATTCTCGTACTGTTCCAAAAGTTCGCTGCATACTGTTTTTCTTGTTTCTTTGTGAGCCACTGTCAACATCCTGGGAACCCACCTGGCACAAACCTTTTTTAATGCCAACACTTTCAGTATTCTGCAAACACTTCCTTCCCCTATCCCAACATAGCGTGACAATTCATTCACTGTGATGCGTCTGTCAGCAGTCACCAATTCGTTCTGCACATTGTCTGGAGTTTGTGCAGTACGAGGCCTGCCGCTGCGAGGACAATCCTCAATATTGTCGTGCCCGCTTTCATCACATAACCTGCTTGCCCACTGACTAACTGTATTGCAATCGACAGCAGCATCTCCATACACCTTTTTCAGCCTCTTGTGAATGTTTTCCACTGTCTCGTTTTCGCAGCACAGGAATTCAAGACAGAACGTTGCTTCTGAGGAACGTCAAGTGTAGCAGCCATCTTGAAGACATGCTGTGACGGTGCCACTCACAGGAACAGGTTGAACTAAGTTTGAAAACAAGCGGGAAGGATGTATCTACATACTGTAAACCTTTCTCAGATGCAGAGTGAAAACTGTATTTTTACAAAAATAGTATGCATTTCTTTTGGAGTGACCCTTGTACTTCCCCACCAATGTGCATCAATTGCTCCCAAGCCCATCCAGTTACTAGCAATAAATGTCCTGTCTTCACAGAAGGAAAAGAAATACAGGAGATTGGTCACCCAATGCATCCCCTACTCTATAGCGAAAGAGGCATTTAAGGGCACATAGCCACACACTTCCAAGAAATCACTGCTCTCAATATTGAAGAAGACTGTTGAGAAGATTTGTGTTGGCACCGAACTTTGACAACTGAGCAGAGCACTTCAACTCATATCAATAAATGTAGCTGCAAGCCTGTACTCCTCGTCCAACAACCAAGCCTTCCTACCAATTAAATATCAGAAAGAATAGCACACCCTCGTGGGAGTCATTTGAAGAGACCTGGCAAAATATTTCTGTTACAAAATCTGTTCCACCATTCCCAAAATGCACGATGAGGATGAAAATCAATAGAATAGAACAATAAAGTCTGAAGCCATCAGTGTATGTTACTTGGTCATGTTTGATGGATTATGTGATGACCATACTATCCATGGTATGCACGTCAATGACTACCTGAGGGAATCCTTAAGTCTGTCAAGTAATCCCTCTCCCCTCCACTGCAAAATTTCCCCAACACGGAGGAATGTCAGGGGGAAAGGTGGAGGAAAATGTCACTGTTAAGAAGGCTTCCAAGTTTCAATGGAAATTGAATGAGTTGAGGACACATTTGGAGGAACTACGTCTATTGGTCAGGGTAGTCCACTGTGTGTCTGCCTTCAAGAGACACATTTAAATTCTCTGACGGCCCTGAGCTATGTGGCTACAGTCTCCACAAAAAGGATGACATTAGTGAAGAGAGAGCTAAAGGAAGAGTGACTATTTGCATAAACACCATCTACCACTTCTTGCTTCTCTCCCTCACAATAAGCCAAAAACCAGTCACAGTAGCAGTGCATGTTCATATGCATAATATGCTGACAATCTGCTCACTCTACTTGCACCCAAATGAGGTGCTACATGAATAGGCTCTCCATGACCACCTTACTCAGTTCTCATATCACTTCGTCCTATGTGGTGATTTTAACACACACAATGTGCTTTGGACTCTGCAACATCTTGCTCCAGGGGTAGAACAAAGGAGAGTGTTCTCATATCCTCATGTGCATGTTTGTTAAAGGTAGGATGGAGCATGTGCTTCAGCACTGCAATTGGGTTGTTCACTGCTATTAACCTGTCACTATGCTATCCACCCTTGGACACTACTCAGTGGGAACTGGTTGATAACTTGAACTCATGATCATTTTCTGTTTGGATTTGCCTATCAGATAGTATAGTGCCCAAACTAAAGCCAGTGCAACGGTTTTGCAGTAGGGCATACTGGACACTTTATAGCCTGCTTAATGTGTCTGAACACTGTGAAGGTGTCCAGGTATGGGTGGATGATATTACCCACATGACCCATTATGCCACTGAAGCATCCATTCTGCAGTATTCATGCCAGCTGGAAAGGCAGCCTGTGCCATAGCGAAACGCCGCTCTGCGATCAGGGCCAGGCCAACAGCTCTGCTTAGGTTCAAGTGCCAACTAAAGCACTTTACTGCATCACAGCATGTGGGAAATGGAAGTCTCCAGACCAACCCACAAGACGCTGCCCAGTCTATGGCAGCCTATTCTGCCATAGTTAGCACCAATGTCAGTCAGGATTTTAACTTTCCAAGACCACAGAATGGCTGAGTTAGGACTTCAGTTCCACCACTGATGAAGAATACAACTGCCTCTTTTCCATGTGGGAGCTGGATTCTGCATTATATGCAGCTCATGATACACCATGCGGTCAGGTAAACTACAATCGTAATGACACTTCACAGTGTGTACCAAAGAAATTTTTTCTCTCTTTCTATCCTCATTTGGGTGTCAGGACAGTTTCCTGTCTTCTGGCAAGAGGCAATTTCAATTCCACTTTAAAGCGTAGCAACGACCACACATGGCTGAGTAACTATCATAGTTTTGCCCTTGGTACCTGCATGAGAAAGACCTTGTTTGGATCTTAGAATCCAGATGGCTTCTTAGTCACTTTAAAATGTGGTTTCAGGAGGTAACCTGACCTCAGACTGTTGTCAATGTCAATACCATGGATAGTACGGTCATCGCCTAAACCGTCAAACATGAACAAGGTCACCTACACTGATGGCTTCAGACCTGAACATTCTAGCTGTTGATTTTCATCCCCCGTCCTGCATTTTGGGGATGGCATCATGGACATTTCAACAGAAACATTTCGCTGGGTCTCTTCAACTGTCTTTCATGAGAGTCTGCTATTCTTTCCGATATTAACTTGGCAACCATCAGTATTTCAGTGGTAGGAAGGCTTGGTTGTGGGGCCAGGAGTGCGCAATTGCAGCTGCATTTATTGGTGCATGTTGAAGAGCTCTGCACAATAGTCACAGTTCAGTGCCAACACTAATCTTCTGAACAGTCTGCTTCAATGCGGAGAGAAGTGATTTCATGGAAGTGTGTGGCTGTATGGTTTTAAATACCTCCTTCGCAATAGAATAGGAAATGCCTTGATTGACTAATCTGTTGTATTTCTATCTCTTCCACGAAGACAGGACATTCCCTGCTACAAACTGGATGGGCTTGGGAGCAATTGATGCACATGGGTGGGAAAGTACATGGTTTGTGGGAAGTCACATCTTCCACACATTACCTAACCATTACAACCCATGGTGGTGTGACCAAAGTAGTGACACAGCAAAGCATAGGCTTAGGCACATATGGTCCAACTTTAAGTTGGAGTACGCCTGATGCAGTACACTCAGGCAACTTCAGCAGATTGATTATCAGGATAAAATATGCTGACTTTTGAAGTTCACCATCAACCTTTTTCATGAAATTCGGTATGTCAGTGACACATTTGTTTTCCAATTTGTATTATGTTTCTTTGGTATTTATATCCATAATGTCCCGGCATGTTAGAACTCTTTTACAAAAACTTAGCCCAGTTTAGAGCTCACAATTAGTATCATATTTCCAAACAGTTTGACATTTAACAGCTTGTTTAATTGTGTAGCTTTCAATGTCTCGATCAGGAGTGTGTCATTTCACACACTCTTGATAGATTTAAGTTGCCTTGCCAATCCCTCTAGAGCTACACGGACGTACAATTTTTCAAAGGAACCTCCTAAACGTCTAACAAACATAAATACATTATCCACCTCAGGATGTGGTTCATTAGTAGCATTGGTTTCTCTTACATTTACAGACAACTGGTGGACTAGCCAAATGACGTTTATTTGGAGTTTGGGTGCTAACACTGCCCAAGAGACCATAGACCACTCGAACCACAGATAATGGAAGAGGCTTTACACAGATCCCAGGAGTGGTTAGGAATTTTTTTTGAGTCATCAATCTCCTGACGGGTCTCATGCGGCCCACCACGAATTCCTCTCCTGTGCCAACCTCTTCATCTCAGAGTAGCACTTGCAACCTACGTCCTCAATTATTTGCTGGATGTATTCCAATCTCTACAGTTTTTGCCCTGTACAGCTCCCTCTAGTACCATGGAAGTCATTCCCTCATGTCTTAACTGACGACCTATCATCCTGTCCGTTCTCCTTATCCCTGTTTTCCACATATTCCTTTCCTCTCCGATTCTGTGCAGAGCCTCCTCCTCATCCCTTACTTTATTAGTCACCTAATTTTCAACATTCGTCTGTACCACCACATCTCAAATGCCTCGATTCTCTTCTGTTCTGGTTTTCCCACAGTTCATGTTTCACTACATAGAATGCTGTACTCCAGACGTGCATCTCAGAAATTTCTTCCTCAAATGAAGGCCTATGTTTCATACTAGCAGACTTCTCTTGGCCATGAATGCCCTTTTTGCCAATGCTAGTCTGCTTTTGATGTTCTCCTTGCTCCGTGCGTCATTGGTTATTCTACTGCCTAGGTAGCAGAATTCCTTAACTTCATCTACTTCATTACCATCAATCCTGATGTTAAATTTCTCATTGTTCTCATTTCTGCTACTTCTCATTCTTTTATCTTGATTGGGCAAGATCAGCAAACTGCTGTCAGTCACAGGTGGACAAGAAGTTGTAGTTCAACATCAGGTGTAGGAGCCAGCTGGCATGAGTTTATCAGACAGTTAGGATGATGGTTTTCATATACTGAATGCAACTGTTACCTGATTAGATTATTTTGTTCAATAATCTAATGCCATAAGCACTAAAAAGATCAATTCATGATGAATATTGAGAGACAATGAAGAACGATAAACAGAGAATGCTTGTAAAATTAGTATAACCACAGCAAAAAGCAGGCAAATGTGTGAAACAATTCGGCCACTGAGGTATGCTTACATTTCATGTGCTACAATACGGTGAGACAGCATGTCCCATGTAGACAGAAATTCTCTTATTGAAGATATTTCAAAACATCTTTCCAACTACTATAAGAATTGCACACTTATTTTACCACATGCATTGTGTTTCAATCATTTAAAACATTGTCTTTAGTAGAACTTTCATCCAATTTCTACTTATATGTGGGAGTGTTAACTGCATGCACATTTTCCAGATAGTCCTGCATTTGACACTGACATTTTTGGCATAATGTCAGTTTGACTTGTAGCAATACACATTTTTAGACATAATACATGACAAAATATTGCACCACTAATGTTTATTTGCATTCCCGGAAGAGAAAATAAATAAACATTGCTTCTGCAATAATTTGTTATCCATGCAAAACATAAACAAACAATAGTGGAGCAATGTTTTGTTCTTTGCTGAGAACTTAAAGAAACAGTTGTGCAACATTCTGTTAAGAAAAGTGTAGTGCTGCATACCAAAGTGAAATTATACCCATTAGTGTCAAATGCAGGATTATTTGGAAAATGTATGTGTAGATGATGCTTCCAGGTATGTGCTGCCACTGAAGGTTTTAAATGAATCAAATGAAACATATACAGTGCAATAAAGACACTTTTTTTTTATTAGCTGCAAAAATGGGCTTGAAATAACCTAAGTAATTGTACAGCAACTATGGACACTGAGGCCACATAAATGGGAAGTATCTTGTTTGTTAATTCTCATTTCTTTTGTGTATTGATCTGAGTATACTATTTCTTTTAATTAGAAAAATTATTGAGATTGCATTTTATTTTTATTCATTAATCTTCAAAGCATGCATTTGGTAAAGTGTGTGTTAAGGGTGTGTAACCAATTACTTTCTTGGCAATGTAAAGTGAACATAGAAGCCAATAGTCCATGGGTTTACCATTAGTAGACTGGCTGCAGAACTAATTTAACACGAAAAAGTAGAAAACACAGTGACAGTGAGTACTTTATACTGTTGTTCTGAAAAGTGCGGGTATACCTTCAGAATGCAAGTGACATGCGTGGGAGCCTTGTCTGCTTCATCTACAACCAATACATGACCACTCTTCACAGCTTGTACTAATGGAGAGTCTTCATATATCACGACACCATCTCTCACTGTTGGCTGCAGGGTCAATGTTTGTACTGTTGTGTCCCTAGGAGCAGGAAAGAACACAGATACACAAATAAGGCTTTTTACTATTTATAACTGTAACCACACAGACAACATGATTTTATTTCTGTTTGAACAAAGGGACAACATAAAAAAGAACTTAATGAAAATATCCTACCCAAACATCCTACGTAAGACCGGGATGCACCATTTATGAATATGTTATACAGTTCACATCAGAGAGCAAAGCCGGCCGCGGTGGCCGCGTGGTTCTAGGCGCTGCAGTCAGGAACTGCGGGACTGCTGCGGTCGCAGGTTCGAATCCTGCCTCGGGCATGGATGTGTGTGATGTCCTTAGGTTAGTTAGGTTTAAGTAGTTCTAAGTTCTAGGGGACTGATGACCTCAGATGTTAAGTCCCATAGTGCTCAGAGCCATTTGAACCATTTAGAGAGCAAAGAAAATCTAACATCCCAAGTGAAAAGTATTATTTTGTGACACTTCTGTATGGTAGTAACAACAATTGTGCATCATACTGGTGAAATGACACACCCAGTTCTAGACACACTCTCAGCACACACACACTGTCAATGACCTGTAATGTACCCTGTTATGTATCTATTTAGGCAGCTTACTTTTGGGTTGTGTTCTCTTTGCTAGATAAATAGAAGTCAATAAATGGAGGCAGACAGTCATTCATCAGTGAGCAGAGCCTGCAAGTGACTTTGAGCTGAATGATGCTGAAAGCAAAGAGTACCTGTAGCAGTGCTTAAATGTAAATTTAGTACAGAATTGATTTGATTTGATTTGGTTTTTTATTGGTCCAGTTTTATCATATAGCACAAATTGTACAATTGATATTGGACAGGTCAACGATAAGTTACAATAATACATAGTATTAGCAATTAAGGAGGAGGATATTAAGTGTTTAACGTCCCGTCGACAACGAGGTCATTAGAGACGGAGCGCAAGCTCGGGTGAGGGAAGGATGGGGAAGGAAATCGGCCGTGCCCTTTCAAAGGAACCATCCCGGCATTTGCCTGAAGCGATTTAGGGAAATCACGGAAAACCTAAATCAGGATGGCCGGAGACGGGATTGAACCGTCGTCCTCCCGAATGCGAGTCCAGTGTGCTAACCACTGCGCCACTTCCCTCAGTTTATTAGCATTTAAAATTAGGTACCTACTACAATTAATTTTGTTGCTTATTCAGAAATTCTCTGACAGAATAGAAACAGTGCTTTATTAGAATTGACTTTAGTTTAGCTTTAAATATTGGATGAGTAGTATTTTTTATTTCCTCTTGTATCTTATTGTGTAGTATTACACCAACGTTAATTATACTCCTCTGATAGGTGGTTGTTCTGTGATATTTTTGATGTATATTTGATTCCCTTCTGGTACTATAGTTGTGTACACTTTTGTTCTGTAGCAGTTTGCCTGTTTTCAGGAGGTAGTCCCTAGTGAACAAGACAGTTTCATAAATGAATAAACTTGGAACATTTAGAACACCAAGCTCAGTAAAATGGGATTTACAGGACTCCATCTTTTTAAGGCCACAAATTATTCTTAAAGCTCTTTTTTGCATTCTAAAAACCTTTACACTGTGAGTTGAGTATCCCCAGAAAATGATCTCATATTGGATTAGTGAGTGGAACTGTGCATAGTACTGTTGTTTTGCTTGTTGTAGCCTTTAAAATTCTTAGGCCATAGCACACAGAAGATAGTTTTCTAACAAGTTATTTATATGTGTGTCCCACTTTAAGTCTTGCTGAACCCAAAGACCCAAGAATTTTGTGACACTTACATTTTCTAGGGGATCATTTTTTAATTGGGCTTGAATAGACATTTGATTAGTTGGAGGAATTAAATGAAAATCGACACACACAGTTTTTTCCAGTATTTATAATGAGTTCGTTTTTTGTGAACCACTCAGAGAGTATTTTCATAGAACTTTCTGCTGTGGACCACAAAGTTTCTGGACTGGATCCAATGAGCAATATACTGGTGTCATCAGCATAAAGGACAGTGTTTGTGGGACTCATATATTCAACTAAGTCGTCCACATAAATGAAGAAGAGTAGTGGACCTAGGATTGAGCCCTGTGGTACACCATATTTTATTGGTAATTCCCTAGAAAGAAAGGAGTTGTTTCTTGTTTTATTCATTTTGTTGAATTCATACTGAAGTGATACTTTCTGCCTGCGGTTTTTTAGGTATGAACACAACCAGCTATGAGATACACCTCTTACTCCTCGTCTTTCTAATTTTTCGAGCAGAATGTTATGGTCCAGGACATCGAAGGCTTTTGATAGATCTAGAAAAATACCTGCCGCTAATTTATGTTGATCAAGGGATTTTAAAATGCAGTCTAAGAATTCTAAAATTGCTGTCTGTGTAGATTTAGACTTTCTAAAACAATGTTGTTGTACTGCAAGAGGTGCATATTTATTTATGAAACTTAAAAGCCTGTCACAGAAGAGTTTTTCTAGAATTTTTGAGAAGGAACTTAACTGTGACACGAGTCGGTAGTTTGATATTTTTTCAGAAGAACCTTTTTTTAGCAGTGGTGAAACTTTTGCTATTTTAAAAATATCTGGGAATACACCAGTTTTTAAAGAGAGGTTGAAAATTTTTGCCAAGGGGTTTGCTATGTGGTGAGCACATACTTTTAATATGAAATCAGGTACTTCATCAAGACCACTTGACATTTTATTGCTTAATGATTTAATTTTACTTATAATTTCATTGGGGTTTGTTTCATACACATACATAGAAGCATTGAAGGTCACTGACTTGCTGGAGAAACTTGGGACTGGTCCTTGACAGTGTACTTGAATGAGGTCTTCAGCTAGTGAGGTGAAGTATTCATTGAATTTTTCCACAACTGAATTTGGGTCTGTGGCTTTTGAGCCTTCTAGTGTTAATGATACATTCTTTTTCTTTCTTTATAACTCTCCACGTGGATCTCATTTTGTTAGATGAGTTTCTTTCTTTGTAACTCTCCACGTGGATCTCATTTTGTTAGATGAGTTTCTTATCAAATTGTCATTCCACAAAATTTTTGCCTCTTTGACTACTCTACCATAGATTCTTTTGTAGGCTTTTGAATAATCTGCGAATTCTTGGGTTACTCTATATTTCTTACAAGAGTACTGCAGAAATCTGTTTCTCTCACTGGAAAATTTTATGCCTTTAGTTACCCATTGCTTATTATTGTTAGGTTTTACTGTTTTTACTACTTTCGGAAATGCTACATTAAAATAGTGAACAAAGATGCTCTGAAAACTCATGTACATGCTATCAACATTGTTCTGAGTGGCGATGCTTTCCCAGTTTTCCTTCGCCAGTAAGAGATTAAAAATTCTAATGTTATCTTCAGAAAAGGTTCTTTTTCCAACTACTTTTCCGGAACTGATGCTACTTGTTGGCATTTCTATACACAGCAGCTGTGCCTCATGATCATTATAACCCATGCTCAGTACTCTGCTTGTGAATCTGTAAGTTGTTTCTGAGATGAACATTTGGTCAATAATGGAATTTGTGCATTCTGTTAATTTTGTTGGACAGTGTATTGTGGGGATCATATTGAATGTGTTGGTCATATTTATCAAAGCATCTCTGCTGCTGCTGTCTTTTGAAAAATCAATATTGAAACCCCCACAAATCACTATCTTCATATTTAGTGTACTGATCTTGTTCAACAGAACCTCTAGTTTATTCATGAAAACTGACAGGTTTCCACTTGGTGCTCTGTATATGTTAATAACTATGAAATTAAGCTCTGGCAGTTTGGTAATGGAAAGCTCAAAGTCTTTTTCAATTGAGTCAATATAACTTTTACTGACATCACAGAACATTATTTGTTCTTTCACAAAGATAGCAGAGCCACCATGTTTGGAAAACTCTCGGCGAAAATGACTTGCTAATCTATATCCTGAGATTGAGGTTAATTTTACTTTGTCATTTTGTCGCCAATGTTCAGTAATGCAAATTATATCTATGTTTAGTGCATACTGGAGTAGTGCTTCCAACATGGAAATTTTATTTATGAGTGACTGAATGTTACGGTGTAGTATAGCAAAATCTGGGTACTTAGTAACTTTAGTTGAAACAGTTTCTGACTCTTTATCTAATGGCATTTCTAATACAGCACTTACCCTAAAAAAATTTCTGTATATTTCTTGTGTGTGGCTTCTGTTCGCTGGTGGCAATCAGCAGGTGAGTTAACTTCTGGAGCTTGTAAAAGTTTTGCTTCATCTACATCTGTCCTCTTTGGTTTAAACCATTTCGTAATTTTCATTTGGCTGACGACTTGATTGATTGTTTCTTGCTTAATCGGTTTGAACCACTTGGTAATTCGCATTTGGCCAATGGCACAGCTTGTAACTCGTCTAAAATACTTCTTAAACTCCGTTTGTTTGTCACTTATACTTTTTTCTTCACTCTTCTTTGAAATGTGAGTACATATTTTTTCGGCTAGTAATTTCTTTCCTGGCGTATTTAAATGAAGTCCATGGACTGTATGGAACCTTCGCTCCAATCTGTTTATGTCTACAATATCGACATTCTTAAAGTTAGTGCATATTTCAGTGATACACTCGTTTGCAACACTAATTTCGCGGTTCACACACGACCAGGGTGGTAAATCATGACGATGTGGGATATTCACAATGAGTACATTTGTGTGGGTTAAATTATTTAAACATTTCCTCATTTCTGTAATCACCTTGTGTGTCTCGTTTCTATAGACGTCGTTTGATCCTCCTATTAACACGGCGAAATCGTCTTTATTCAAACTAGCTACGTCAGTTGATGTTGTTAGGTCCCTTATTTCACTCAATGGAGCCCCTGGCTTTATGAAACCAGATGCCTTGAAACTACATGTTCTCATCAACACTGCAGAAATTTAATGGCCGTGACTATCACCTAACACACAGATTGTTTTGTGTTTCGCACTTTTTGTAACCCGAGGATTTAAGATTCTTCTTCTCACCTGACTAGTGTTGTTGTTTTGCCGCACGTGTTCTAAATGTTCTTCAGTTTGCAGTTTCGCTGGAGATAACTTTTTTAACGTAGTTTCCTTTGTTGCATTGAAGTCTGTGGTAGTGTAGGTGGGCGCACTTATTTTCGGAGTTTTTAGAATATCTCTTGATGCAGTATTTTCACTGTTTGACCTACTTACAACGAGCAACGGTTTGCCTACTTTGTTTTCCAATTTTTCAACCCTTTCCGACGTGTTCACTGAATCCACAGCAGAAAGCACTTCAAAAGAGTTTTTTTGCACTAAATTTTCACTGTCTTTCACATCTTTTACCTTATGAGTACAACTTCCTTCAGTCATTCTCTTCCATTTTCCCAAGACCGAGTCTTCTGTCTTCATTAGCATCTCACATTTTTCAGATTGTAGTTTACTTATTTCCACCTTTTGAGCGTCTATTGTAAACTGTAGACTGGATATCCATTCGTTCAGCTTCTGTATTTCAGTCTTACAAGTTGCACACGTTTTCCTTTTACTACTGAAATTTACGTTTTTTCGTGGAGGCACATTATACACTTTCAACTTTGCCGCCATCTTGTAATGTCTTGAGGGGACAACATACTGAAAGAGACCCTAAATGACTCTACTTTTGGAGATGAGGGGATGAAATACAGTTGAACACACAGTTACCATCTCCTAGAGTCTGTGACGATGGAAACAGAAGACGAATGACGTTTCTCTGTAGTAATTATAGCTATGTTCTCTTCATCTTGCTCCATAAATTAGATCGTTCTTCTTACAGACATCTTTACGCACAGAGACACTGTCAGGTACAAAATAGATCTTTTGTAAGTAGATGCAAAGAGTGCTTCTCTGCATCTGGAGCCTTAATTTCTCCACATCAGTTCTGTATCATTCAAGTTTCATACCAAGATAAGAATTGTCTATCAATGAAGTCTAACTTTATCCTTCCATTTCTCTGGTACTGAAATGGCATGTTCGAGTGACAGGCTGGGAAGGAGTTGTGGCACTTTGTGGGTTGTGCTTAACCATCCAGCACCAATATCTGAGAAACTATCACTACTATCAAATAATAATGTTACTCTTCCCTTTCATGTTTGATGAGATTATTTCTTCACCCTCCTCCACTTTCTTTCTCCTTTGTGTGTCAAAGACAGCAAAGCTGTAGACAGCAACACAATTTGAGTTATACATGTTAGTTACAGGACAGCAAGAATATATGGAAAGCTTGCATTTTCTTTGGGAAATGTATTTTCATTGGAGACAATGGTCTTGGCTCTTTTAGCAGTACATATACATGTATTTTTCTGTGCTGTGTAAGGGTAAAAATCATTGGGAAAAAGCTTCTACACATTAGAAGTAAACAATCTCTTGCTGAAATTAAAGACATTGCTTCGTTTCAGTAGGCATGCGACCTGCTGGTGTTGAGGATAGAAAGCATGAGTCACATAACAATCTCCAAACTGGATTGTACATGTCTTCTTGTGATCCAGTGTACTTAAGATTATTTAGATGTGAAGCCCTTCTGGCTATGGTTACTTGTGAATGAGCCAAAATTTGTATGTGAGCATGTTGATTTAAAAAAATACGAATATTATTTTAAAGAGAGTAAACTACTTGAAAACAGAGAACCATGTCTTCGGAGCATCTTGTATGTCCAGGTTGACACATTCTGTCTGTTAATTGTGGATAGTTAACAGCTTGGAACATTACATCACTATGAGGGCACAATGTCATGACATTGCTTTTGAAATATGACTTTATAACTATGAATGGAATCTGAGATGTAGGTGGTACAATGTATAGAAATAAAAAGACTTTTCACAATACACTCCTGGAAATGGAAAAAAGAACACATTGACACCGGTGTGTCAGACCCACCATACTTGCTCCGGACACTGCGAGAGGGCTGTACAAGCAATGATCACATGCACGGCACAGCGGACACACCAGGAACCGCGGTGTTGGCCGTCGAATGGCGCTAGCTGCGCAGCATTTGTGCACCGCCGCCGTCAGTGTCAGCCAGTTTGCCGTGGCATACGGGGCTCCATCGCAGTCTTTAACACTGGTAGCATGCCGCGACAGCGTGGACGTGAACCGTATGTGCAATTGACGGACTTTGAGCGAGGGCGTATAGTGGGCATGCGGGAGGCCGGGTGGACGTACCGCCGAATTGCTCAACACGTGGCGCGTGAGGTCTCCACAGTACATCGATGTTGTCGCCAGTGGTCGGCGGAAGGTGCACGTGCCCGTCGACCTGCGAGCGGACCGCAGCGACGCACGGATGCACGCCAAGACCGTAGGATCCTACGCAGTGCCGTAGGGGACCGCACCGCCACTTCCCAGCAAATTAGGGACACTGTTGCTCCTGGGGTATCGGCGAGGACCATTCGCAACCGTCTCCATGAAGCTGGGCTACGGTCCCGCACACCGTTAGGCAGTCTTCCGCTCACGCCCCAACATCGTGCAGCCCGCCTCCAGTGGTGTCGCGACAGGCGTGAATGGAGGGACGAATGGAGACGTGTCGTCTTCAGCGATGAGAGTCGCTTCTGCCTTGGTGCCAATGATGGTCGTATGCGTGTTTGGCGCCGTGCAGGTGAGCGCCACAATCAGGACTGCATACGACCGAGGCACACAGGGCCAACACCCGGCATCATGGTGTGGGGAGCGATCTCCTACACTGGCCGTACACCACTGGTGATCATCGAGGGGACACTGAATAGTGCACGGTACATCCAAACCGTCATCGAACCCATCGTTCTACCATTCCTAGACTGGCAAGGGAACTTGCTGTTCCAACAGGACAATGCACGTCCGCATGTATCCTGTGCCACCCAACGTGCTCTAGAAGGTGTAAGTCAACTACCCTGGCCAGCAAGATCTCCGGATCTGTCCCCCATTGAGCATGTTTGGGACTGGATGAAGCGTCGTCTCACGTCGTCCAGCACGAACGCTGGTCCAACTGAGGCGCCAGGTGGAAATGGCATGGCAAGCCGTTCCACAGGACTAAATCCAGCATCTCTACGATCGTCTCCATGGGAGAATAGCAGCCTGCATTGCTGCGAAAGGTGGATATACACTGTACTAGTGCCGACATTGTTCATGCTCTGTTGCCTGTGTCTATGTGCCTGTGGTTCTGTCAGTGTGATCATGTGATGTATCTGACCCCAGGAATGTGTCAATAAAGTTTCCCCTTCCTGGGACAATGAATTCACGGTGTTCTTATTTCAATTTCCAGGAGTGTATTATTGTGAATTTGTGTTGACATGCTCTGGGGAAAAACACTGACAAGCCAAAACATTATGACCACAGGCCACTGTGAGACCAAATGTCACTTTGTAGTGTTGTGGTCATGTGATACAGTATGAAAGCATATAAGCAGAGCAGAGAAACAGGGGGAAGATACAGGTGCAAACAATAGGGCAATCCACTGACATAAGTGACTTTGACAATAATTTGTTATGGGTCAATGCCTAGGAACAAACATCTAGGAAATGGTGAAACTGTACAGCTATTTGTGGGCTACTGTCATCAGTGACTATGGAAAGTGGATGAAGGATGATGAAACCAAGAGTAGGCATGATGGTTCATCAGAGAATGTGGAGGTCAGAGGCTTGACTGCTCTTATAAAGCAAATCTGTGGCAGATGTTACAGCAGAGTACAATGCTGGTGCATGTGTAAGTGTTTCAGGGACCACCGTTCAGCACAAATTATTGAACATGGGGCTCCATAGCAGATGATCCCTCCTGTGTGTTTCCATGTTAATTCAATGACATTCTCAATTATAGCTGCAGGAGACATGATGTCATTGATACTAGATGAATCATGTTTCTTCTTGCACAAAGTTGATGGTCAAATCCAGATACACTGACATCCAGGCAAATGGCTGCTCAAAACATGCACTGCACCACTAACGCAGACCACTGGAGTAGTATTATGCTATAGGAGCATTTATCTGGACATCTGTGGGACCCGTGACACTAATCAAAGGCATCAGGACAGCTTGAGACTATGTGAACAATATTCTGAACCACCTGCTTCAACTTGATGGCTTCCCCGATGGCAATGACACCTTCGGGCTTGATGATAGGGTCAAAAGGCCAGAACTGTGTTACAGTGATTTGAAGAGCATGATAGTGAGCTTACATTAACGTCTTGGCCAGAAAATTGGCTGGTCTAAACCCAATGGAACATGCCTGGGACATTACTGGGTGACAGTTCCACACCCACAAACCATCATCCTATAATTTACGGGAATTGCTTGATCTGTGTGCAGAGATCTAGTGCCACATACTCCAGAAACCTACCAAGGATTTGCCAAACTCATGTCACACAGAACTGCTGTTTTGTGTTACATGGATGGCATAACACCTATCATATTTCTTTGACACAGAAATATGATCAAATATTCATCAAATTTCTGTGACTAAGATCTTTGGGTATTACTCTGTCATCGTGTTTTTCATCAAACTTCAAGATGGCAGATAACAACAATTTGTTATTATGTGATGCAGTTGCTTGTACCACAATTGCATTGTGTGAGCATTTGGAGCAGCAGCAGCAGAAAAAAAGGGTAACATACTTGAGTGAAGCTGTGGGTTTTATGTCAAGATAATAAAAGCATTCAGCAAAATTTGTTACACGAGCTGCAAGTGGAGGACATCAAGTCCTACATAATTTACTTATGAATGGATGAGAGTGTGTTTTAGTGTTTGTTCAGTTAAGTGGCCCATCATACTAAAAAAAAAAAAGAATACTCAGCTGAGAAAATCTGTATGTTCAGAAGTCAAGCTCACCATAACACTGCAGTTTCTTACTACAGGAGGGAGCTACTCTAGCTAACAATACGGCACTCGAATACTACAGTGGATATTAACCAAAACAATTCCACAAATGTGTGAAGCGATTTATAAAGCACTGACAGAGAATTATCTGAAGAAAGATAAATGTTTAGTACACTATATGGGCATCAAAAATATTTTTATTTTTGAATAATTTAGTGTTTCAACAACTACAAACAACTACAAAACTAATAAAAAGTATGAAAAAGATGAAACACTTTTTAACTTGGGGCATCCAAAATTCAAAATTAGACAAAGTAGAATGGAGAGTTAAGAATTTTTTTATTGTTATCAGCATTTTAGAGTGTGCCCTCCTCTTCTATTCTGGCTTGCTGAAAAGCTGCTTGGATGTTTTTAGACGTAGTGGTGGATGGCTGTAGCTGTGACTGTGGATTTGAAGTCACCTGCAGCATATCTGATCTTCCTACCAGCACATGATTAATAGCATGGACTGTGCCTCTTGCTCACCCCCACCCAGTCAAGGTAAAATTCTTAAAAAGAGTCAAAGGAACACACCAATTAAACTTTTCAGCCATGTTTGCAAACACACTACAGATGTAAAATAGCTGTAGCGATGCCAGCATTCTGAGCAGTTACATTTCACACTGTAGTGAACAGAAGACAAATGACTTTTATGATCAAATCTACAGTGAGGTTCCCTATTATACTATCAAATTTCTTTGACAAATAAATATGGTAGTGTAATACCGGACTAAGCAGGTGATCATAATTTTTTGGCACATCAGTGCATGAGAAGGTTGGGAACAATTCTGGTTACATAGGTAATAAAAGAGAGCCACCTAACTGCAAAACAGGATGAGAACTTTTAAAAACTGAGAGTAAAATGTATTTTGGTTGAAGAAAGCAACTATTATTGTATAAAATGTGGATGTAATAAAAAGAAGGTATTTCTTCTTAGAGTCAAGAGGTGAACTTCTATTATTCCTCTAACTAAAAACGTTAATTTTTTTAGCTTATCCTGCTAAAAGGTGATGCAGCACACAGAAGTGGAACCTAATTCCAAGTGAATATGTTATAAGGGATCTATATGGATGACTATTTTTGTGTGCTGCCTTGGAGTTGATAAGAAATGGTTTATGTAGATGTTGAAGCCTTCAATGTTTCTGTACTTACATCGACATTACACAAGCAACCATACATTCTCTTGGATAAAGTACATGATACACCAGTGTTATCACCACCTCACTATCCACTCATCTTGGCATTCATCAAACAATGGAAAATCCAGGATGGAATGTAACAATAAGAGAGAAGGAAAGTTGCTACTCACCATATAGAGGAGATGCTGAGTCGCGATAGGCACAATAAAAAGATTCACACAATCATAGCTTTCGGCCATTAAGGCCTTTGTCAGCAATATACACACACACACACACACACACACACACACACACAAGTGCAACTTGCACACACGTCTGCAGTCTCGGAGAGCTGAAACTACACTGCGAGCAGCAGCACCAGTCCATGATAGGTGAGGGTAAGGAGGAGGCTGGGGCGGGGAGGGGGAGGGATAGTATGGTGAGAGTGGCGGGCAGTGAAGTGTTGCAGTTTAGATGGAGGGCAGGAGAGAAGGTACGCAGGGGGGAGGGGGTAAGTACTGGGAAGGACAGAAATAAAAATAAAAATAAATTAAAAGACTGGGTGTGGCGGTGAAATGACGGCTGTGTAGTGCTGGAATGGGAACAGGGAGGGGGCTAGATGGGTGAGGATAGTGACTAACGAAGGTTGAGGCCAGAAGGGTTACGGGAACGTAGTAAGCATTGCAGGGAAAGTTCCCACCTGTGCAATTCAGAAAAGCTGGTGTTGGTGGGAAGGATCCATATGGCACAGGCTGTGAAGCAGTCGTTGAGATGAGGGGTATCATGTTTGGCAGCGTATTCAACAACAGGGCGGTCCACTTGTTTTTTGGCCACAGTTTGTCGGTGGCTGTTCATGCGGACAGACAACTTGTTGGTTGTCATGCCTACATAGAATGCAGCACAGTGGTTGCAGCTTAGCTTGTAAATCATATGACTGCTTTCACAGGTAGCCCTGCCTTTGATGGGATAGGTGATGTCAGCGACTGGACTGGAGTAGGTGGTGGTAGGAGGATGAGGATGTATGGGACAGGTCTTGCATCTAGGTCTATTACAGGGGTATGAGCCATGAGGTAAGGGATTGGGAGCAGGGGTTGTGTAAGGGTGGACGAGTATATTGTGTAGGTTTGGTGGACAGCAGTATACCACGGTAGGAGGGGTGGGAAGGATAGTGGGTAGGACATTTCTCATTTCAGGGCACGATGAGAGGTAATCGAAACCCTGGCAGAGAATGTAATTCAGTTACTCCAGTCCCGGATGGTACTAAGTTATGAGGGGAATGCTCCTCTGTGGCCGGACTGTGTGACTTTGGGAGGTGGTGGGAGACTGGAAAGATAAGGTACGGGAGATTTGTTTTTGTACGAGGGTGGGAGGATAATTACGGTCAGTGACGGCTTCAGTGAGACCCTCGGTATATTTAGAGAAGGACTGCTCGTCACTGCAGATGCGACGACCATGGGTGGCTAGGCTGTACGGAAGGAACTTCTTGGTATGGAATGGGTGGCAGCTGTCGAAGTGGAGGTACTCCTGGTGGTTAGTAGGTTTGATATGGACGGAGGTACTGATGTAGCCATCTCTGAGGTGGAGGTCAACATCTAAGAAGGTGGCTTGTTGGGTTGAGTAGGACCAGGTGAAGCAAATGGGGGAGAAGTTGTTGAAGTTCAGGAGGAATATGAATAATCTGTCCTCACCTTCAATCCAGATAGCAAAGATGTCATCAATGAATCTGAACCAGGTGAGGGGTTTAGGATTCTGGGTTTTTAGGAAGGATTCCTCTAGATGGCCCCGTAATAGGTTAGCATATGATGGTGCCATGTGGGTGCCCATAGCCGTAATGCGGATTTGTTTGTAGGTAATGCCTTCAAAGGAGAAGTAACTGTGGGTGAGGATATAGTTGGTCATGGAGACTAGGAAGGAGGTTGTTGGTTTGGAATCCATAAGGCGTCTGGACAGGTAGTGTTCGATAGCAGTAAGGCCATGGGCATTACGAATGTTAGTGTACAGGGAGGTGGCATCAATAGTGACAAGCAGGGCACCGCGTGGTAAAGGGAAAGGAACTGTGGAGAGTCGGTCGAGGAAATGGTTGGTATTTTTTATATAGGAGGATAGGTTCCGGGTAATAGGTTGAAGGTGTTGGTCTACGAGAGCAGAGATTCTCTCAGTGGGGGCACAGTAACCAGCCACAATGGGGCGTCCTGGGTGGCTGGGTTTATGGACTTTAGGAAGCATGAAGAAGGTGGGAGTGGGGGGAGTGGTAGAGGTAAGTAGAGAGATGGACGCTGGGGAGAGGTTCTGGGATGGGCCTACGGATTTGAGTAGTGACTGGAGATCCTGCTGGATTGCTGGAATGGGATCACTGTGGCATAGTTTGTAGGTGGAAGTATCTGACAGCTGACGGAGTCCTTCTGCCACGTAATCCTTGCGGTTCAAAACAACGGAGGTGGAGCCATTGTCTGCAGGCAGGATTATAAGATCAGGGTAAGTTTTTAGATGGTGGACTGCGGTTCTTTCTGTGGGTGTAAGGTTAGTATGCATGTTGAGGGATTTGGGGAATGATGGTGAGGCAAGGTTCGAGGATAAGAAATTCTGGAAAGTTAACAGGGGGTGGTTTGGAGACAGAGGGGGTGGCTCAAGGTTAGATGGCGGAGTGAACTGAGTTAGACAAGGTTCAATATTGGTCTTTGGTTGAGTCTGATTGGTCGGGATGGTGGCAAAAAAGTGTTTCCACTGTAGGGACTGGGAGAAGGAGAGAAGGTCTTTAACTAGTCCTGCATGGTTGAATTTGGGAGTGGGGCAAAAGGTGAGGCCTTTGGAAAGCACTGATATTTCTTTGAGACTAAGGGTTCTGGAGGAAAGGTTCATGACTGTATTCAGGTTGGTTTAGGTTTTGGGTTCTGTGTGGTGGTGGGAGGGAGTTTTGAAGGGTGGGATAAGTGTAGTAGGTCTGCGAGACAGGGTTTGTCAGCCAAGAGGGGGTGTGGGTTTCGATTACCTCTTGTCATGCCCTAAAATGAGAAATGTTTACCCACTATCCTTCCCACCCCTCCTACCGTGGTATTCTGCTGTCCACCAAACCTACACAATATACTCGTCCACCCTTACACAACCCCTGCTCCCAATCCCTTACCTCATGGCTCATACCCCTGTAATAGACCTAGATGCAAGACCTGTCCCATACATCCTCATCCTCCTACCACCACCTACTCCAGTCCAGTCGCTGACATCACCTATCCCATCAAAGGCAGGGCTACCTGTGAAAGCAGTCATATGATTTACAAGCTAAGCTGCAACCACTGTGCTGCATTCTATGTAGGCATGACAACCAACAAGTTGTCTGTCCGCATGAACAGCCACCGACAAACTGTGGCCAAAAAACAAGTGGACCGCCCTGTTGTTGAATACGCTGCCAAACATGATACCCCTCATCTCAACGACTGCTTCACAGCCTGTGCCATATGGATCCTTCCCACCAACACCAGCTTTTCTGAATTGCACAGGTGGGAACTTTCCCTGCAATGCTTACTACGTTCCCGTAACCCTTCTGGCCTCAACCTTCGTTAGTCACTATCCTCACCCATCTAGCCCCCTCCCTGTTCCCATTCCAGCACTACACAGCCGTCATTTCACCGCCACACCCAGTCTTTTAATTTATTTTTATTTTTATTTCTGTCCTTCCCAGTACTTACCCCCTCCCCCCTGCGTACCTTCTCTCCTGCCCTCCATCTAAACTGCAACACTTCACTGCCCGCCACTCTCACCATACTATCCCTCCCCCTCCCTGCCCCAGCCTCCTCCTTTCCCCCACCCAGTCACCACTCCCATCATGCACTGGTGCTGCTGCTCGCAGTGTAGTTTCAGCTCTCCGAGACTGCAGACGTGTGTGCAAGTTGCGCTAGTGTGAGTGTGTGTGTGTATGTGTGTGTGTGTGTGTGTGTGTGTGTGGTTGTGTGTTAATGGCCGAAAGCTATGATTGTGTGAATCTTTTTAGTGTGCCTATCACGACTCAGCATCTCTGCTATATGGTGAGTAGCAACTTTCCTTCTATGGTATTGTTACATCTTGGCATCCAGGTTTTTCTCTAAATGCCTTCTTCATGATCAAGTCGACAGAAACAAGATCTTTGCTCTTTATCATACATTAAAATCCAACTAATGGCATTCACTAAAGAGAATGCACAAAGGTTGCAGTAATAAAGGATAAGTGGCACTTACTAGACTTTTCCTCCAGAACAATAAATGAAACTAGAGGGAATAGTGACTGCAAAGTATGCAGAATGCATATCCCCTGTCATTAGCTGTAGATCTCAAAAGGAAACCACTAGTGATATAAAGCTTTTTGAGATGCTAAAACTGTGTATCAAACACTGACCATGCTGTTCACAGGTAGTGTCCACTGCTGGTAGTCCAATGTCAAAAATGTTCATTGTCACAAATATGCCGTTGAATATTAAAAATTCTCTTCTTACCTGTGACATGTCATCTCTCTAGTTTCAATGACTCAAGAGTATGGAAGAGGTTGACCCCTTCGATTAAGGACCATATGGGAGAATATTAGAGAGTTTGGAAGACAGGAGAATATAAAACAAAATATTCAAGGAAAATATTCAAGAGAACAAAAGTGACCGGAGTACAAACTGAAATTTATATATATACTATTTTTCATTCTTCTATTTAGCTAAGCCACACCCTTCAGTTTAATACTTAAGATTATGCCTTAGTTAGAAGATAATTGTCTTGTTCTCCTAAAACGTTGTTCCCAGTTCTTTGCAGGAAGCTGGAGAAATATACCTGTGCAACTGAATGTATTCTCTCGGTCTGCCCAGCAGCTGGAGCAACCTATCAGCCAACTTGTTCTTCCCAACACCTTGATTGCCAACAAGGAGAAGGTGTTCACCCAGCATGAAATCTTGTAGCATCCATTCCAGTACTGATAGATGCTGCAAAAAATACATGTAAAGTATAATAACAATGGACTCCAAAAAGCTGTCTAAAGGTTTAAACAAAAAGATATTTATTACTATAATTAATATCTTATACTGAAAATAAATAAAGATGATGTTTTGAATGCTTGGTGCTCAGCAGCTTTCAGATGTTTAGCAAAGGACACTTCTATACACCATGAGCCATATATAAGTTATCATTTTGCAGAAATCAATGTACATACAGTGTCTGTTCCTCTGTATCAGATGCCACTGGTGACGAGTTACAAACCCAAAAACCAGTTTTACAAATATATATTTCTAGTTCAGATCATGGTGTATAGAAGATGTCTGCTGCATGGGTTGAGAGCTTTCACTTTTCTTTACAGCAAAAAGATTTTAAAACACACACACATACACACACACACACACACACACACACACACACACACACACACACATGCCTCCACCAAGAGTGAATGGTGATATGCCCTTAAACTCGTGGTTAACAGTAGATAAATGATAAAACCACAGCACATTATTATCATTATTATTATTAGTAACACACTGTCATAGGAATCTTTGATACATTCTGGTCTCGTGAATGTCATACTAAATCCCATGCTGGACCAGGATTAGTCTCTCCACTCATTTCAAAATAAGAAAACAAAACAACAAGCAATGCACAACCCAAAACAAAGTGGCATCGGGGAGAGGCTACAACCCTGTCTCACTCCTTTCCCAACCACTGCTTCCCTTTCATGCCCCTCGACTCTTATAACTGCCATCTGGTTTCTGTACAAATTGTAAATAGCCTTTCGCTCCCTGTATTTTACCCCTGCCACCTTCAGAATTTGAAAGAGAGTATTCCAGTTAACATTGTTAAAAGCTTTCTCTAAGTCTACAAATGCTAGAAACGTAGGTTTGCCTTTCCTTATTCTTTCTTCTAAGATAAGTCTTAAGGTCACTATTGCCTCACGTGTTCAAATATTTCTACGGAATCCAAACTGATCTTCCCCAAGGTTGGCTTCTACTAGTTTTTCCATTCGTCTGTAAAGAATTCGCGTTAGTATTTTGCAGCTGTGACTTATTAAACTGATAGTTCGGTAATTTTCACATCTGTCAACACCTGCTTTCTTTGGGATTGGAATTATTATATTCTTCTTGAAGTCTGTGGGTATTTCGCCTGTCTCATACATCTTGCTCACCAGATGGTAGAGTTTTGTCATGACTGGCTCTCCCAAGGCCATCAGTAGTTCTAATGGAATGTTGTCTACTCCCGGGACCTTGTTTCGACTCAGGTCTTTCAGTGCTCTGTCAAACTCTTCACACAGTATCTTATCTCCCATTTCATCTTCATCTACATCCCCTTCCATTTCCATAATATTGTCCTCAAATACATCGCCCTTGTATAAACCCTCTATATACTCCTTCCACCTTTCTGCCTTCCCTTCTTTACTTAGAACTGGGTTGCCATCTGAGCTCTTGATATTCATCCAAGTGGTTCTCTTCTCTCCAAAGGTCTCTCTAATTTTCCTGTAGGCAGTATCTATCTTACCCCTAGTGAGACAAGCCTCTACATCCTTACATTTGTCCTCTAGCCATCCCTGCTTAGCCACTTTGCACTTCCTGTCGATCTCATTTTTGAGACGTTTGTATTCCTTTTTGCCTGCTTCATTTACTGCATTTTTATATTTTCTCCTTTCATCAATTAAATTCAATATTTCTTCTGTTACCCAAAGATTTCTATTAGCCCTCGTCATTTTACCTACTTGATCCTCTGCTGCCTTCACTACTTCATCCCTCAGAGCTACCCATTCTCCTTCTACTGTATTTCTTTCCCCCGTTCCTGTCAATTGTTCCCTTATGCTCTCCCTGAAACTCTCTACAACCTCTGGTTCTTTCAGTTTATCCAGGTCCCATCTCCTTAAATTCCCACCTTTTTGCAGTTTCTTCAGTTTCAATCTGCAGTTCATAACCAATAGATTGTGGTCAGAATCCACATCTGCCCCTGGAAATGTCTTACAATTTAAAACCTGGTTCCTAAATCTCTGTCTTACCATTATATAATCTATCTGATACCTTTTAGTATCTCCAGGATTCTTCCAGGTATACAACCTTCTTTTATGATTCTTGAACCAAGTGTTAGCTATGATTAAGTTATGCTCTGTGCAAAATTCTACCAGACGATTTCCTCTTTCATTTCTCTCCCCCAATCCATATTCACCTACTATGTTTCCTTCTCTCCCTTTTCCTACTCTCGAATTCCAGTCACCCATGACTATTAAATTTTCGTCTCCCTTCACTACCTGAATAATTTCTTTTATCTCATCATACATTTCATCAATTTCTTCATCATCTGCAGAGCCAGTTGGCATATAAACTTGAACTACCGTAGTAGGCATGGGCTTTGTGTCTATCTTGGCCACAATAATGTGTTCACTATGCTGTTTGTAGTAGCTTACCTGCACTCCTATTTTTTTATTCATTATTAAACCTACTCCTGCATTACCCCTATTTGATTTTGTATTTATAACCCTGTAATCACCTGACCAAAAGTCTTGTTCCTCCTGCCACCGAACTTCACTAATTCCCACTATATCTAACTTTAACCTATCCATTTCCCTTTTTAAATTTTCTAACCTACCTGCCCGATTAAGGGATCTGACATTCCACGCTCCGATCCGTAGAATGCCAGTTTTCTTTCTCCTGATAATGACATCCTCTTGAGTAGTCCCCGCCCGGAGATCCGAATGGGGGACTATTTTACCTCCGGAATATTTTACCCAAGAGGACGCCATCATCATTTAATCATACAGTAAAGCTGCATGTCCTCGGGAAAAATTACGGCTGTAGTTTCCCCTTGCTTTCAGCCGTTCGCAGTACCAGCACAGCAAGGCCGTTTTGGTTAATGTTACAAGGCCAGATCAGTCAATCATCCAGACTGTTGCCCCTGCAACTACTGAAAAGGCTGCTGCCCCTCTTCAGGAACCACATGTTTGTCTGGCCTCTCAACAGATAACCCTCCGTTGTGGTTGCACCTACGGTACGGCCATCTGTATCACTGAGGCACGCAAGCCTCCCCACCAACGGCAAGGTCCGTGGTTCATGGGGGAAGCAGGTCGATAACGCAAGCCGATACTACCTCTGCTTGACACGCCTGTCATGAAGGCCATCATACAGGTCAGGGGCTGGAAAACATTTACTGCAGGTCAATACAGCAGTTTGACACTTTTTCCACAGAACATGCCTGTTGTGCATGGCAGCCTAAATGGCAAGGGCTGAGAAACATTTTCGTCCCTATCTCTGCTACCACTGGAGCTGGGAGTTTACCAAATTTGTTTGAAATCAGTCCAGGAATTTGGGAGATCCTGAGAGAGAGAGAGAGAGAGAGAGAGAGAGAGAGAGACCACACACACACACACACACGCGCACGCACGCACGCACGCACGCCTTCCTTCCATGTTCCATTCATGAACTGTGCATGGGAAGAATGACTATTGTTAGTCTATGTATTACATCTTTTTATAAGGTTTCCTAGTTGTGGACATTTTGCAAAATGTAGTATGTTGCCTGGCTCATCCCAGAATGTACACTCTCAGAATTTCAATGGCAAGCCTCATTGTGGTGCACAATGCTTCTCTTGTAATGTCTGCCATTGTATTTTGTTGAGCATCTTCAGAATGCTCTCCCACCATCCAAACAATCCTGTGAAAAAACGTGCCACTTTTCATTGGATCTTCTCTATATATTCTATTAATCAAATCTGGTAAATTTCCCCTACTAAAGAGCAATACTTGAAATAAGTTGAACAAGTGCTTTTTAAGCAACTTCTTTTGTGGGTGAATTACATTTCCTTAACATTCTTCCAATGAATCTCAGCCTGTCATCTGTGTTTCCCATAATTTGTTTTATGTGATCATCGCACTTTAGATCACTTCAGATGGTTATTCCTAGCTACTCCATCAAGTTATTTGTCAACAATAGTGTAATAGAACAGTGGGGGATTTCTTCACGTATTTATGAGCAATATTTTACCTTTATTTACATTCATGATAAACTGCTAGTTCCTGCACCAATCATCTTCCTGCAAATCACTAGTCTTATGGCACTAATACATCCCTATACACAACTGCACCATTTGTGAAAGAGATCTTGCAACTTCAGATATGATTCACTAGATCATTTATACATACTGTAAGCAGTTAACAGTCCTATTACACTTTCTTGGGGTACTCCTGAAGTTACCCTTACATCTGCCAATTTAGTTTCACTAAGAACAGCATGTTGAGCTCTACCTGCAAGGACATCCTGAGTCCAATCACAAACATGGTACAATACTTGGCAAGTTCATATTTTGTTCACTGAACAACAGTGTCAAACTGTATCAAACACCTTCCTGAAGTCAAGGAACACAGCATCAACCTGAACACCACTGTATACGATGCTAAACACCTCATCAGTGAACAGTGATAGCTGAGTTTTGCAAGATCTCCGTTTGTGTAATTGATGATGATTTTTATAGAAGATATTTCCATTCTCAAAAATAATTCTAATGTGTAAGCAAGTCTGATTCAATGATACAGGCATATAAGTAAGTGCATCTTTCTTACCACCTTTCTTGAAAATGGTCAGTCGACTAGCTTATGATAAATTACTGCTACAAAGGGAGCAAGTTCTTACACATAATCTCTGGTAGAATCTCACTGATATCTCATCTGGTCCACATGCCTTTTCATCACTGAACAATTTTAATTCATTTTTTATTCCACAATTATATACCTCAAAAGTTGCTATTCTGATGTTCATGCAATGATTGTAAGGAAGAACCATAATATGACCTACTACAGTGAAACAGTTTTGAAAGAGTGAATTCAGTATTTCTGACTTTTCTCTATTGTCTGCCATTTCATTCAGATTGATCAGTTAAATTATATTTTCAAATTCATTGAATGCTGTGCAGTAAAGGATCCTCACCAAATGCGACTCATAGATAATATTGAAAAAATTCAAAGAAAGGCAGCTCGTTCAGCAATACCATGAAATTGGGGAGAAGGTGTGGGGGTTTAAGGTCATGGTAATCATTAAAACAAAAGCCTTTTTCACTGTGATGAGATATTTTCATGACATTTCCATCATCAACTTTCTCCTCTGAAAGTCAAAATATTTTGTTGATTTGTACCTATATATTTGTTTCAGAGTGGAACAATAGAAAAACAGTGAGAAGGAGGTTCTACGAACCCTTTGTCAACCACTTAAGTGTTGATTGCAAAGTAATTGCACAGATGCAGATATAGATTAGGAAACTTTTGATGTTCTGCTAGCTATCTCTGAAGTGCTCTGCCATTACAGCTCCTGACACAGAGGGGCTATAAAACCATCCAATGACCACATCTGGCTTACCTTTTCTTACTCACCTTCACCCATGTTATTTTATATATTATCCAGACACTCCTATCATCTCATTTTTGAAATGCTTGATTATTTTTCTCCATTTCCTAACATTACAATTCAGATTTTTAAGATTACAGTTTTATAGCAACAATCATTGACTAATTTCCATATCTCAAAAGTCCTCTCTTCCTGCTTCATATTACACACAATACTGAAAATGGGTCCACCGTGGCTTACCTGAGGGATGTTGAAGAATGTTATGTCTGGAATCTTCGTCTTTGCTGCTGTCTTGTATCGAGGTGCGACAGTTTGACCAATCTGCACCACATTTTCATCCACATCACATTTAATAGCTGATTCTTCCATTTCAGCTTGTTCAATTGGGAATCCATTTTCTGTTAGTGCTGTGTCCAATATCTGCCTAGCCAAAGGAGGCAAAAACCTAAAAATTTAGGAAAGTCGTTCAATAACAATCTAATTGAAAGTAGCAGCACATCATCCGTAAGTCAGCACATGTTACTGACATGCAGGCCACACAGGACATCTTCCAAGCACTGCTCAGGATGGTCACACAGCTTGCAGCACCTTGGTATAGTAGTGTATCTGGTCTGTGGGTTCCCAATACTGTGATGATTGGCAGAAGAATGAGATATCAGGCTGCTGCTACATGCTGCCAATATGAGCAGTGGTTGGAGGAAGATCTGTGTCACCTGCATGTCAGTAATATGTACTGGTTTTTGAATGCTGTCCTATGTTAAAGTATTACAAAAATATAGTATGACTATTTTTTATGTGTGGACAGGACAACTGTTAACAATTTGTGGGACAATTGACAACCACATTATGTTAGACATGCTTTTCTGGAGGGACAACTTTCAATGTTGTTCCATTGCAATGAACTTGTAGGTGGGAGATTGTTCTCTCAAAATGCACAGCTCAACAAGAAGAACACTGTCATGTGGTTGAATGCAATAATTAAAGATATTAGTAATGTCTAACAACCACTACCTTGTGACACTGTTAAGAGATGTGCTGTTTTGTTAAAGCAATTTTTAATTACAACTGCTTTACAGGCAAATATACAAGCTTCCTTTATTGTCTCATCTATTAGAGTTTGGGAAATACATTTCCCATATATACAAACACATATTATTATTTAAACATCAACCAAGATATTTTTGTATATTAATTCATGTCCCGTGTATCACACATTCTGAAAGCAAACCACTAACCTAGACAAGCATGCACGATGAATACTCTCTCGTTGACTGTCCATAGGGTATTGCGACAGACGGCGTGCTATCCTCAGAAGCTGTCGTGTTGACAATGAGTTTGCTAATGACCGTAATGTTGGGTCTGTGGAACTGCGTAGTTTATGTGCAAAGTCTACAATGCTAGACATTAACCTTGCCTGTTGTGTGCCATACTGCAAAAGACATGTTATTTTCAGTACAATTTCAACCTACAGACTTTCTTAAACTGTCACTATTATTTTCAAGACATTACAAAAATATAGCATGAGTAATCACACAACACTGTGTAGAAAGGAAGATAAAGGTATAAAGTCTTGCTGATGAAGTGGTCAATAGAGTTCAGGAAAGGGAAGGAAAGCAGCCATGTCCTTTTTCAAAGGGACCACCAAAGCATTCATATTAAGAGTTTTAGGCAATCAACAGAAACCATAAAACTGGATCACGCAGGAATATGAACCACCATCTTCCTGAATGTGGTTCCAGTGTCTTACCACTATGTCATCTGCCATGCTTGGTCAATATTATGCTATTACCATCACACACATGTCAGTTGCAAACATTAACAAATGGAGAAACAGGTATTGAAACACGAAAGGAAGTGTATGGCATTGGAATTCTATAACATGGTTCCCATTTTTCAAGTGAATCCTTTGATAACTGACACACACACACACACACACACACACACACACACACACACCACAAAAATCATTTAAATCTGGTCACAGAGGAAAAACACAGGTAAATTACTGACTGCTGAGAAACCACTGTGCCATTTCTGGAGAGTGTTTCAACAGAAATGTACTCTCTCTCTCTCTCTCTCTCTCTCTCCCTCTCCCTCTCTTTCCTTGTGTCTGTGTCCCGCACTTCCACAGGGTTGGCATGGTTATCCTCTGATTTGGCAAGGTTAATTGAAGGGGTGGCCGGATGCCCTTCCTGTCGCCACCCTGGTGGATGATAGGATGATTAAGACAACACAACACGATGATGAAGACAAAGACAACGCAACATCCAGTCCCTGAGTGGACAAAAATCCCCAACCCAGCTGAGAATTGAACCTGAGCCCCTTAGCGCAGCCATTCCGTCACGCTGACCACTCAGCTATCAGGGCAGACTCAACAGAAATGTAATGGTTATTACAACACAGTAGTCTCAAGCAATCACTGGAATTGAGAGGCAACTGGGACAAAAGCAGGTGGCTGACAGGTGTTAGTGGAGACTAAGATACTGATGTAGGGTACGAAAAGGGCTGTGTGTTGGTGGTGGTGGAATTTGGGACACAGCTGCTAAGTAATAAAGCTGTGTAGTGGCCACAGACAATGAGCACATTGTTAACCTGTATGTTTTGCAAATGACTAGTCATGCTTACACTCAGTTACAGGTTGAAGGTGGCCATTCATACAGATTAACAGTGACTGGTGGTTATGCCCACATAAAATGCTAAGCAGTGATTGTAGTAAAGTTGATATATGGCACAGATGGTTTTACATGTGGTCTGCCTCTTAAGGGATGGGATACAATGTGACCAGACTGGTCAGGATGGGCTTGCTCAATGAATTGGTAAATTACAATAAGAGCATCACAGACAGAAGACATGTTTTAACAGGATAGGGAAGGAAAGAGAGCTGGACATGTCCTTGTCTAAGGATACATCCAAGCATTCACCTAAATAATTGGTAATGGGAAGCCTAAGACTGAATGGCCAGATGAGGATCTGAAGGCTATTGCTTCTCAATACAAGCCAGGCCCAGACTAGATGGACAGGTCAATTCAGTCCTTCAATTGGATATTTCAAACACACATGACCTGTGTGGCAAAAGGGTGGTAACGGTAGCAGCATAAGGATGCGACAGGATGTTTCGTATGTTAAACAGAGAAAAGAATAGCACTTTTCAAGACAACAGTGAATTTTGAGTCAGCAGGATACTCATTATTTCATGGCATGATTAGTAGTCAATGCCTTAGTGACAGATGCAACTCATTTGTTCCAGCCTCAGGTAGTATTGTACAAAGACTACACATTAGGTAACATCTGCTTTCATGTAGCATGAAAAAGAGATGAAGGAGCGAGAAAGTCACATTACTACTGGTTCACTTGTAGACCCCTTAAAACGAGCAGCCAAATTAAAAATCCTTCTAAGTGTGAAATCAGTTTTGTAATATGTTTTTAGTGGCAAAAAATCTCAAAGTTGTTGACATTCAACACAAATCTATGCTGTATAGGAACAGAATGTTTTTCTGTCATACTCTGTTTAGACAGAACACAGTTTACGATACCTCATATTGGCAGCAACATGGAGACTGGAGGAACAAACAGGTGGTTCCTAAGGTCAATGACGGCAGAGTTTATGAAGTGAACAGTAAACAAAAACAAGTCCAGAGTGTAGCAAATGGTCTTATGCTTATACAAACAGTCCAGCGAGCAAATCCAGCAGCACTGAAGGCTTCAGCTTCAATGACTAACAACCGACTGACTGGTAAGTACAGGTTTTGGTATTTAAGGGCAGTCTTGCCTCAGCGGATGGCTCCAAATGACATACTTGCAGCTGTGTTAGCGTCCCTTGCTAGAGGAAGCTGCAGCTGGAGTATGAAGCCCAAGTATCCCTGACTGTCTTCTATATTGATATTTGGTCTGGGTGGGGACTCCACATCTGTTGGACATGAACTCTCCGCCGCCCCCCCCCCCCTTTTACAGAGAGAGAGCCTCTCATGATAGTTCCTCAATGTGATCATCTGAGACAGAAGCCAAAGCTGTTTTTGAAAGTTCCAACCAGTCAATGGGTTCTTGGGTGCATCTTGACCCAGCCTGCAGGATAGTGGATTCTGCTCATGACGGAGATGGGGACAGAGGGCAGCCTGCATGGGCACCTCAGTTTGGAAATGCTCAAACTCCATTGATTGTGTGGTGAGGGGTTCACTGCAGGTGATGGGAGCTAGAACTGGTTTAGGAGGTGGAAGCAGTTCCATCTCCTTCAGCTCCTATCATTAGTGATTGTCAACCTCTTGTTGATGGTTAACATGAGGGTGGAAGTTGTTAACAACAGCAGCCAGGCTTGTCCCTGGCACTTATTTCATACCCAGCCAGCAGATGAGGGGAAGGGGGGAGGGGGATGGTAAGTCTCATAGTGGGCAGAATTGATTTTGATGCCTAACTAGATCCTCCTGACTGATTGCAACCTCAAGCATTTTTATGCCCCCTACGTCCAAAAACGAGGCCTTGTGGCCACCCAGCATCCACCTACATAATTGGTAATGGGAAGTCTAAGACTGAATGGTCAGATGGGGATTTGAAGGCTGTTGCTTCTCAACGCAGGCTCTGTGTGGGTGTGTGAGCATGTGCATGCGTGCATGAGTATGGTGAGCCATGCGCAGCAAGTTGAGAAGGGTGCAGGACCTGCAGTCACGTAAAGTTTTGGCTGGACTACATCCATTCACGGATGTTGACCAGCATATGGTAAGGAAGCTGGTGAATGATTCCATGGATTTGGCTCTGATCATTACCTTGTGCATCAGGATTTGGAAGGTCCTGACCATCTGCTTGGCTTCCAAATTGGATGTGGCATCCTACTATTTACAAGACTGTTTTAGATGTAGAGACTGACTACAGTGTGAATGTCAATACTACAAAGATTATTGATATATTTCACGGTCCATCAGTATTTTTGTAGTGGCATTGATTTTGCATTGACTGATGTTGAAGTTCAAGTTTTTTACAAAAATCCTGAAACACAGTCTCCATGAATTGATTTGTATCTACATACATACTCCACAAGCCACTATGTGGTGGATTGCTGAAGATACCTTGCACCACTACTAGTCATTTTCTTTCCTGTTCCACTCACAAACAGAACAAGGGAATAACAACTGTCCACATGCCTCCGTACAAACCCTAATTTCTATTATTTTATCTTCGTGGTCATTACATAAAATTTATGTTGGCAGCAGTAGAATCATTCTGCAGTCAGCTTCAAATGCCAGTTCTCTAAATTGTCTCAATAATACTACTTATAAATAATGTCACCTTCCCCCCCCCCCCCCCCCCAGGGATTCCCATCTGAATTCCAGCCCATAATACCTGTATGTTAACTGAACCTACCAGTAACAAATCTAGAAGCCAGCCTCTGGAATGCTTTATGTTGTCCTTTAATCTGACCTGGTGGGAATCCCGAGAACTCGATCAGTACTGAAGAATGGATTGCACTAGTATTGTATACACGGTCTACTTTACAGATGAACCACACTTTCTAAAAAAGTTCTCCCAATAAATCAAAGGCAATTATTCGACATCAACATGCACTCTTTGCAAGAGGTGATCGGGGCATGGCCCAGGACTGAAACTGTGCAGGTGCCAACTGACTTTGGGTGCAGGCCAGTAAGTTCCAGACAGTGCGTACACGGTCATGTCAACACTAGGCCAATACACGTGCAGAGCATGGAACGAGCTACCAACTGGCATTCAGAATCGACTGGAGCCAACAATATGGCACCATCAGTGATATTAAGTCTGTGCCATAATGAAAACTAGGTGTGTCACTCTGGGTCAGTGCCCTTAGGCAGGTGCTCCAGCCAGCCCTGCTGTACAGCAAACAACACCCTGCGAAGAAATGGATCATGGCCCATTTCTGATGTTGCATTGCACGCCATAATCAGGAATTAGTTAAGTCTGTGTCACAGGTTTTCATCTTAAGAAAAACACAGTACTTCGTGCCTGTCATACTCTGAACCTGGGCAGCATAGCATGTGGAAAACTGTGCCAGCATTTGAGTGCTGCACGGTGTGCCATTAATCGATCTTGTAGGTATAGTTATGCAGGGACAACACTCATCATTGCAGCCTCTGTGCGCTCTTATCGGGTAGTTTCGAATAGGGATTTAACTGCAAAATGACGAGCTTCTGATTGGTGAAACTTAGAACCATAGAGATGCACATGAGACTTCCTGGTCCATATGTGACAGCCAACACCTCTTTCTCAATTTGCGAATAAATCCTCTGTGGTAAATGATGGAAAGTCCAGATTGGAACATCAAGAATATTATGAGGAGGCTAGATTGCTTTTCACCATAAACATGACACACTGGCACAACAGAAAGACTGTTACACATTTGAGCTTCCAGATAGAGCCTTATCATAAAAGAAAACACACACATTTACATAAGCAAGCACATATACCCACTATCTCCGACCGCTTTGGCCAGGATGCAACTGTGTTGTGTCAAATGGAGGCAGCAATATGGAGTGGGGTGGGAAAGGGGGAGGGATAGTGAAACGTCAGCACCATCTGGCAGATTGTGCAGGGAATAGATGGTGCCAGGACAAGGCTGCCAGGTGCAGCATTGGGAAGCTTTGGGGAGGGAAGAGGTGGGGAGGGGGAAATATTTTCTTTTCTCAAGAAGATTTTGGCCGACTGCTCAAATGTGCCTGTCTGCATCTCAACTTGTCATCTTTATGTGAATAGCAATCTATCCTTCACATAATTTCTCTCTGTCTCATTTAACGTTTTAGATGCAAATGCAGTGGGCCATTCCATGCTGTTGGCACATTTGTGTGACAGCACATTCTGGTGCACTAGTGGCAAGCACGAAGTGTTTGCCAGAATGGAATGTGCTAAACACGGGGCTAATTCAAGGCACTTTTTAAGTTGTGAGAAATTCATCCAGCATACTTCTGACCAAACAAATTTAACACCTTTTTTACACAACTAATTGAATGGGTGTTGAATCTGGGACACACTGGGAATAAATTTTGCATAATAATTAATTTTTTCCAGTAACGATTGAAGTTCTTTGATGTCATTAGGGGTTGGTGAGTGTGAGACCTCCTTTTACTACATGTATGTACTAGGTATCTTATACTTGGCTCACAGTAACTACATTTGTCAAAGCGATAAATGCAGACCATGGGTTTGGAGCTGCTCAAACAACACCTGTAGATAGCATAGTTGCTTCTCCTGCGTGGCTACGGTAATTAGCAAGTCATATAAATAGTAAAACACAGTTGGAGAAATTAGATACATAGCAACATTTCCTTGAGCATTAACAGTAGACTTAAAACCACCACAAATTCTGTGTGATCCACTTGGCTTCTTAACTACGACCATGGGCATTACCCACTGGCTAGATGACACTGGGGATATTATTCCCATACTTTGCAATTTATCAAGTTCCACTTTTAACTTGATCACTCATAGTGAACATCACTGGGTGTGGTCTACAAAACTTAGACACTGCTGATTACTTTAAGGATATATGATCTAAGAAACCTGTTGCACAATCTAATACAAGTTGCACAATCTAATACAAGTTCAAACAGTTGCTTGTATTGTGCACATAAAGTATCAAGTTCTGTGAATAGTATCACATTTGAAATGAGGTTCACTTATACTGTCTTTGGAAACCAGACACCATGAAAGCAGATTAGCCAAAAATGTTAGTTGCCACCCAAGTACTGACTACCAAAAAGGGTGGTTGCCGAGCTACATGCTTATACTTAGTGTGGACTACAATCTGACCCCACAATGGGCTTGACTGGCCATTGTACACCACCACTCCGTGAAAGGTGTCACAGTTGTGGGGAGCCAATGCGCCAGTAGGTGTCCACATTAACCAGAGACTCGGTTGCCCCTGTGTCCAATTGAAAATCAGCTGTTGCTCCATTCCATTTCCAGTTGTAACATAAGCTTGTGCATCCTGGCTGCTGCTGCTGCTGCTGCTGCTATGGGCACTGGCAAGAAGGCACGCAGAATGCTGATGGCCATTGTTATTATCGCATACTGGCTGAGACAGACACTTGCTAGGTGCCCCAACTGGTGACACACAAAGCAGGTCATATCAAGGAAAAAGTGGTGATGCCATCAATGCTGTGGGTTCCAGCAGAGGAGCCATATGAAGCATGTCCCATACCATAGGGTGGAGAGGGACGGGGGGTTGGAAGAGGAGGCTCTATAGATTGGGTCATCAACTACTCTCAGGAAGCTAACCCTGAAATGAAAGCAGTCGTCCAGGTTAAGGGTTGAATGCACAGTCGATACCCCTGCCATGTAAAAAGCCTATCATCATGACAAATTTAACAAGAACTACCATTACAAAGGAGAATTGTGCCAAGGAACATGAACACAGATATAACAGTGCTTAAATCTGGAAAATGGAATGTGCATACATTGCTGCAGGCAGGCACTATGAATAGTATTGTGGAAGAGATGCTAAGGTATGGAATGGGAGTTGCTGCACTGTAGGACATCAGGCTGAATGAAAGGGGTAAGATTCACAAGCACAAATTCTCCCTATGTTAGTAAGGAAAGGATAAAAGACAAGTTGAGCCTCCAGGGATATGCATAGATCTGTTATTGCTTTCACTCCATTTAATGACAGAATATTTACTCTGTGTATCAAAGACAAATTCCACTATGTGACCTTCGTGAATGTACATGCACCAACAGCAGTCAGCTACATGAGGTTTGTGATACAATACCTAGATATAGCTCCATAACAGTGCCTGCCAATTATAATACCAAACTGGGCGAAGAAGAGGCTTTCAGAAGCATGTCTGGCTAGGAAAGTCTGTGTGATAAAACTATTGATAACAGTATGAGGGTTGTCAAGTTTGCTTCTGTGAACAAGTTGAAGGCAGTAAGTAACTGTTTCCCTAAGAAAAATATCTACAAAGGGACCTGGAAAATAGTGCAAATAAACTGAAGCAAACCAAATAGACTATATATTGCTATTGAAGAGGTGGGCATCTGACATGGAAAATATGCACACTTTCCAAGGATCTAATTCCAATTCTGACCATTGTCTAGTAGTAGCCAAAATGAGGCAAAAATTTGCTATGACAGACACAGGAAATAGTACCAGAGTAAAGAATCAAATATAGAACAACTGAAAAATGAGTCTACCATTTAAGGGTATCAGAAGAGTTTGTGACAGGAGTTACAAACAAAAGATGGTGAAGACTACACAGACAAAGAATGGAACTCAATTTAAAAAATTATGATAATTAAGAGAACAGTCTTGATCGCAAATTTCTTTTAATCGGAGTGACCAGTTTCAATCCTTAAGGATCATCTTCAGACTCCAGAACAGCAGGTGGACTTCCACTTCTATAGAGAAGGCTGAACCGATCCATGCCGCTGAACTGAGCAGTTATCATATTAATATAAGATCGCTGACAACGTTTTCAAAAAATTTTTAAAAAATTATTCTGACAACAGTACATGAAATAATTAGGGAAACAAGGAGACTTAAAAATGATGACACATCTAGACATTCAGTGGAACAGGAAAAGGAAGCAAGACTGGAGTGCTCAGAGTGAAATATAAGATAAAACCAGGCATCATATAATAGAAAGAGAATACAGGCAGCAAGGGTATGCAGAAGGAAAAACAGGAAGCCTTAAGGAGAAAGTTAGAGAAGATGGAAGAGCACTTCCAAAGGAATGAGAGCAGAAAATTTTATAAGAGAATTAACGAGGGCACTCAAGAATATAGACAAATACTAACAGTATGTACGAACAAAGAGGGAAATTTTCTGACAGACAAACAAGATGTTCTGGACAGATGAACAGAATACATCAATGGAATTCTGTAGGGCAAACCTGCCAAGAACGAGCAGCCACTCTATTCCACAGCAGATCCAGAGATAGAACAACCTATATTACAGGAAGTACAGAAGGTAGTGCACTATCTAAACTGATGGAATAACTGCAGAACACTTGAAAAATAGGGGAATTGGTCTCCATAAGTGAATCCACAAACTTATCAAATTGATATGGAATCAGGACAGAATTCTGGAAGAGTGGACCTTAGGTGTAATTCAAGCAATACATAAGATAGGACACAGAGCTTGTTGTTTAAATTACCTAGGAATTACCCTGCTGAATGTAACCTAAAAGATTCTCTCCAGTATTATCTACAAAAGGCTAGTTCCATATGCAGAAGGGATACTGGGAGAGTATCAGTGTGGATTTCAGCCTAATAGTTCAACAACAAATCAGATATTAATAAAGGAGTCATACAAGGGGATGTCCACTCTATGCTTTTTAAGCTAGCTCTTGAAGCAGGAATCCAAAAGCTTTGAGTACCTGGTTACATAGGCACAAAGTGAACCCAGATATGCCGATGACACAGAACTTATTAGAAGAGAAGAGTTTCACCAGAAAGAACAATAGGTGAGCTGAAAGAAGGCACACTACCTAGAGGTCTTGCTCTTAATGAAATGAGGACTAAGTACATGCATTCCACCAAGAAGGAAAATAATAACTTGGATAAACTATCAGCAGCAAGTCTCAGTTTGGAACATGTGCCGAACATTGAATAACTGGTATGTAAAATTAATATGTCTAATTCCATGTCAACTAAAATGAAACTGTGCATCCTAAGTGGTAAAATATGCTTTCTCATGTTTAAAAAAATGTTTAGTCACTAGGTTATTAAACAGACAAATGAAACTGCAAATTTATACAGTCATGATCAGGCCAGTTGTAATCTACAAATGTGAAATGTGGACATTAATGAGTACTGATTTACAGCAGCTTAGGATGTTTGAATGCAGGGTTCTGTGTAAGATATGTAGGGCTGTTCAGGATAACAATGGTTTCTGGAAGTCTAGAACGAACAGTGAACTGGATCATCTTGTACATGGAGCTGACATTATAAAAACATTAAAAAGGAGGAGAACAAATTGGCTTGGACATGTCCTTAGGGTTGATACTGGAAGAACAACTAAAAATTCTTATGAATATAGGCCAGCTTGAAGAAGAGAGAGGGGAAGGGCTCGGAAGGAGTGGATAAATGACAAGGAAGAAGGTATAAAATCTCTCAGAGTCAGAGGATGATAAAGAGCTGTGTTGAAGAGGGCAGAATGGAGAAAACTTGAAGAGGCTAAGACCTGTGCAGGGCTTAACACCATGAAAAGAAGAAAAATACAAGCTAAGACCTGTGCAGGTTGTAATACCATGAGAAGACGAAAAATGCAAAGGTATAGGTGTACGATTTTTGCAGTATTTTTGCTGTTCCAGTATTTTATTTTATAGCCTAAACGAGATTACTTTCTGCATAATTAGGGTATACTAATCTGCACCTGGTTAGTAAGTGAAGCTGGACCAAGTATTTGTGATACTGCCTTGGCAAATTATCAGTATATTGGCAGAGGGATGGCAGATGTGTCAACCCCCTGCAACAAGATCATCTGGAATGGAAGGAGTAGCAGCTGTCCCAGTACATGTATTGTTGTCTCTTGGTCAGCTTATAATGAACAGGAGCTCTTATGGACCTGTCAGAGTGGTAGAGGAAAAAAGACACGAAAAATGACAGCACATAGAGTCGAAGAGAGAAAAGTGAAATGAACTGGAGAGAAGGTGTTAATATTGTGCAGGATAGTGGTCCTCTGACACATGGTATGAGTTTCACAAAAAAGCCTGATTACCAGTTAAAATGCAAATACAACAACCAATGAGAATACTATTTTCAAGGCAGAAGTAGTATTATGGGTACTACTCACATATTAATATGCAATATAGGGATCACAACTTTCACACACATTTTTTCCCAATTTATAACAAAAAACAACTGACTGATACTTTAAAAGCTATAAATTTCACTGAGAATTCCAGTAATGGCAAGGGCACAATGAAAATATAGGGGTTAAAATTTAGAGAGGCACTAATGATTATAATCATGAAATCCTTTCCAATGACAAGTGCTTATTACACAGTATGATAATGATCACAGTAACTTGGTAAATAAGTGAGTAACATGATGTGATTGCAGGCTCTCTCCTTGAATTTCACAAATGAAATTTTCTTGGGTTACTGCTGATACTTGCTGATAACCCACGATGATTTCGTCAATGAGTTTCCCTGAACAAATGATATGTCTGAAGCCTACTGCCAGCTGATTACTTTTTGGTCTCAAAATACAACTAGAATGGGTGTCACTCTAATTCAGACGTCCACAAATAAGTAATGGATATAACAGCTATCTTAAATCCCATTGCAGAAATGAATTGAAAAGATACACCCATTGATAATTCAAATTGGCGTATATCATATGCTTGAAAATTAGTTAAACACAATAAAGAAAACTACATTCATAATGCTAGTGCTGGAACTTCCAGAATATGTTGCACTTATCCATCAAATGGATGAGTGATTACATACTACAAGAAATTCTGCAAACTTTTGATAGAAATAACAAACTCTCAAACAACCTCCTGCAATGTTTCTGTTTCCATAAAGAAGTACTTAATACAATTCATTACCATGTAAATATACTTACCAGATGTGATATGATCTGTAGTTCTTCCTCCAATGAGAGGGGTCGCATTTCGTGAAACAGAAACAAACTCAATAACTCACTCGACAGCCACTGATTTCGACCTTGTGAACCTGCAAACACACAAATTTTTACCCATCACAGTGGCACAAAAGGAAATTCCATCTAATTCAGACAAAGGATTTGGCAGAAACCAGAGTTAACTGTTATCAACATTAAGATCATTAGATATGGAGATCCAGCTCAGATGGACAAACTGGAAATCAACTACTAAATTTTCTTCAGTAGCCATCTGAGCATCTCCCTGAAATGGGAGATCATAACATCATTTTTGATAGTCAAATAGGTATCTAAACTAAACCATGCCAAACATAAATTCAGTGTTCTAACGAATGAATCTGACAGACCAGTAGCTATGTGTTTAATGGATAGAGAAGTACAGGCTGAAATAAATAAATTAAAACTAGTACAAACAATGTAAGAAAAGACAGATTGCTACTTACAATAAAGAAGACGCATTCTGTTGCATACAGCACAATCAAAAGACACTTACATAAAGCTTTTAGCCACAGCCTTCATCAGTGAAAGAGAAACACACACCATTCATACTCACAAGCAAAAGCACATTCATGTACACATGGCCGCCAACTCTGGCAGCTCAGGCTAGAATACAACTGTCACGTGGGATGCAAGCAGCAATCTGGAGAGGGCGGAGAAGGAAAGGAATAGTAGTGAATGGGTGGGCACAGAGATGAATGCTATCTGGCGAAGTGTGCAGGAACTAGAACGCTAACAGGTGCAGCGTCAGGAGGATGTGGGGCAGGAATTTGGGGAAAAATGGAGTAAAAAAGAAGTAGTGTGGGCAAAAATTGGTTAGTGCATTGGCAAAGGGCGGCGAACAAGGAGGGTGGGAGATGAGAAAGGGGAGGAGATGAGAGGACAGAGGGGGTGGAAACTGTTGGGTGGAGGATACGGGGATAATATGTTACAGTAGGTTGTGGCTGGTATAATTACGGCAGTGAATGTGTTGTAAGGATAACTCCCATCTGCAAAGTCAGAAAAGCTGGTGGTGGAGGGAAGGCACCAGATGGCTCAGGTAGTGAAGCAGCCACTGAAATGAAGCATGTTATGTTCAACTGCATGTTGTGTCACAGGGTGATCTACTTTGCTCTTGGCCACAGTTTGGCGGTGGTCATTCATCCTGGCGGATATAAAAAGCTGTGCAATGTTTCCACCAGAGCTGCTAAATGACATTGCACAGGCAGCTTGGCCCTGGATGGTATAGCGTCCCCAGTGCCATATTACGAAAAGACAATATTTATAAAGAAGACATTCATAATTTGTAAGAGATTTTTTTTATGTAGCCGTAAAATATAATTTCTTTGTCCAATTTTCAAATGCAAAGAAATAATTTATGACAAAATGATCTAAAGAGGTGACAAGATACACTCTTTTGTTAATTTGTTAGTCGTATTCATTGACTTCTTCTCTTGTCTTTATAGTGTGTCGACGGACTTCTTGCGAGTGCTGGCAAATGTAAGCATATTTGTATGAGTTAAGCATATAATACACTGATTTAATATTATTGTGCACCTTTTAATTTGTAAGAGGTGATCCCGATTTCATGTCTGCCTTCCTTGAATTAACCTGCATTCAAGTAATTTACGGCTCAACAATCGCAGTGGCCGATGCAGCCAACGACGCCATTACGTGGCGATATTAACTTATGAAAAATTAGCGGAAGCGGAAAACTCGCCCGCTATTAGCATAATATTAATTTTTCTCCACAGCCGCCCGATGCTGCAGAAAATACTTAGCTTTAAGATTCTTATTTTCAGTACCATAGCCGAGAGCCAGAGCCAGGACTCTGACTACAATACAATGGTTAATGGAGGTAAGAAAAATACTCTCGCGCATGTGTGGGCCGCAATTTTAATTAATAACTAAAGATTTCTTGCTTTAAAGTGAACTGACTAGCCGAGGAAATTAATATGAAAAGTTTGTTACATTGTTCAACTTAAATATCATTTTTAATAAGGCCCACCATGTAAGTCGGCAACAATCAAAAAATAATAATAACAATAATAATATATATATTAAATTACGACGGCCGACGGACGCGAGAATGGGATAGGATCAACCTGTGAAAGGACTGGAACAGGAAGTGCTGAGGTGCTGGGTGAATGGATTTGGGCAGATCTTGCATTGGGTCTTCCACAGGGATATGATCATTGTAGCAAAGAATTGGGGTTGGGAGTGGCACAGGGATGGACTAGGATGTTGTGGAGGTTGGAGAGGGGGGCAGGGGTGGGGGGGAACACCACTTTAGGAGAGATGGGAAGGATCTCGAGTAGGATGTCCCTCATTTCAGGGCGTGATGATAGGTAATCAAAGCCATGGCAAAGGATGGGTTCAGTTGTTCCAGTCTGGGATGGTACTGTGGGACAAGAGGGTACTCCTTTGCGGCTGGTTCTTGCGAGTGGTAGGAGGATTGGGAGAGATCTGTTTGTGGTCTAGGTCTGAGGGATAGTGCCTGTCCATGAAGGCCTTAGAGTTTTTGTCGCTGCACATACGCCATCCCCGGGTGGCCAGGCTGTATGGGAGGGATTTTTTGGTGTGAAAAGGATGGCAGCTGTTGAAATGCAGATACTGTTCATGATTGGTGGGTTTAATGTGGACAGAGGAGAGGATGAAGCCATCAGAGAGGAGGAGGTCAATGTCTAGGAAGGTGACATACTGGGTTAAGAAGGACCAGGTGAAGTAGATGGAAGAGAAAGTACTGAGGTTGTGAAGAAACAATGACAGGGTGTCTTGGCCCTGAGTCCAGATCGTGAAGATATCATCAATGAACATGAACCAAACTAGGGGTTTGGCATTTTGGAAGGCTAGGAAGGTCTCCTCTAGATGGCTCATAAACAGATTAGCCTAGGAGGGTACCATGCAAGTGGCCTTGGCTGTGCCACAGATTTCTTCTTCTTCTTTTTTTTTTTTTTTTCTTTTTTCTTTTTTTGTATACATTCCCTTCAAAGGAGAAGTAATTGTAGGTTGGGATAAAGTTAGTAAGGTGTATGAGGAATGAGGTTGTGGGTTTGGAGTCTGAAGTACATTGGGAAAGGTAATGTTCAATAGCAGTAAGACCGTGGGCAGCTGGTGTATAAGAAGGTGGCATCAACAGTGGTGACAAGTAGCATTCCAGGATGTAAAGTGTGGAGATGGTGGAGAGTTGGTGAAGGAAGTGGTTGGTGTCCTTGATGTGGAAGGCTAGATTAAGGGAGGTGTTAGTCAATGAGGGCCAAAATTCTTCCAGTGGGGGCACAATAACCAGCCACAACGGGGTTTCCAGGAGTGTTGGGTTTGTGGATTTTGGGGAGCAAGAATAAAGTGGATGTACAGGGTAACATAGGGGATTGGACTCTCCTTTGAAGAACAGATATACAAACAAACCTGCAGCACAGCCATGGGCACCTGCAAGCACCTTCCTATGCCAGTCTTTTTATGGGCCATCTACAGGAGCCCTTCCTAGACTCCCAAAATGCCAAACCCCTACTTTGGTTTAGGTTCATATGATATCTTCATGATATGGACCCAGAGCGAAGATAACCTATCATTATTTCTTCACAACCTAAACACTTTCTCTACCATCCACTTCATTTGGTCCTCAACACAGCATGCCACCTTCATAGACATTGACCACCTCCTCTTGATGGCTCCATCTCACCTCTGTCCACAATACCAGGTGTAGAAGTATGAAGCCAGAATTCTGTTGCAACAATTACATGTCTGTTGTTTGAAACTGATAAACAATATTTTATTCAAAATAATCTCCATTGCTATTTATACATTTCTCCCACCACTCTATGAATGCTAAGCAAAAAAAATTTAACAGTTCTTCTTTTGAAGCAAACCTGTCAGCAAACTATTTCCGTACATTTTCATACAAATTGAAGTATTGTTTAGCGAAAGCGTGTCCCATAGATGCAAACAGATGATAATCGGATGGAGCCAAGTCTGGAAAATAAGCCGTATGCGCTAGTATTTCCTAACTGAATGCCTCGATAGTTTCCCTGACCCATTTTGCTGTGTGTGATGGGGCATTATCATGGAGAAATATGACTTTGTATTGCCTTTTTCCATATTACAGTCATTTTCCACGTAATGCTCAATTTAAATCGATCATCTGCAGTTGGTAGCGATCAGTGTTAACAGTTTCACCAGGTTTTAGCAGCTCATAATAGATGACTCTCTTCTGATCCCATCAAACACAAACTTCTTTCCAAAGCGATTTGGTCTTGCAATGGATGTTGATGGTCTGCCTGGATTCGCCCATGATTTATGACACTTAGGTTTCTCAAAATATATCCATATTTCATCAGCCATCACTATTCGATGGAAAAACGACTTTCTTTGGTATCTGGCAAGCAGCATTTCACAAGTGGTCTTTCGATTTCCTTGCTGTCTTTCACCAAGTTCATGCAGAACCCATTTCCCCACTTTCTGCACCTTTCCCATAGCTTTTAACTGAAGAGAAATGGCTTTCTGTGTCACATTCAATTGTTCCGCAAGTTCCTGTTGAGTTTGAGTACCATCTTTATCCAAAAAGGCCTGCAATTCATTGTCTCCGAATTTTTTTGGTGGTTTCCCACACTCATTGTTTCTCATATCAAAATCACCACTTTTCAATTTTTTGAGCCACTTGAAACACTGCGTTTTACCAAGAGCCTGTTCGCCGAATGCTTCAACAAGAAATCAATGCAATTCTGCACCAGTTTTCATCAAGTGATAACAGAAAACCAATCCTGTCTGCAAATTGTAGTTTGCAGGCACAAAATTCAACATGTTTATGGATTTGAAACAGATACTGATGTATGGAACTTGGCTTACTGTGTCTTGGCATTCATTGTCAACTGTTACAGAAAGCAGATGGCACTGCAGACATGGTCTCATGGGCCCTACAATGACGGCTAGCACCATCTATATGGAAATTCCAGTTTCATTCTTCTACACATGGTAAATCTACTATCACCAACATTACGTGCATTGCGACATATCATCTCATCCACACCAAAAAATCCCTACCACACAGCCTGGCCACCTGCAAACGGTGTATCTGCAGTGACAAGAGCTATCCCTCCCAGTATGACAACAGTCTCAACAAGGCCTTCTCAGACACCTACTATCCGCCCGACCTAGTATACGAACAAATCTCCTGTGCCGTTTCCCCTCACACCCCCAATCCTCCCACAACCGCCAAGAACCAGCCACAAAGGAGTGCTGCCTTCGTCACCCACTATCACCCCAGACTGGAACAATATACCACATCCTTCACCAGGACATTGGTTACCTATCATCATGCCCGAAACGAGGGACATCCTACATGAGATCCTTCCCACCCCTCCTGAAATGGTGTTCTGTCACCCAGTCACCCAACTTCCACAACACCCTAGTGCATCCCTATGCCATTCCCAATCACAACCCCTTGCCACAAGGATCATATCCCTGTGAAAGAGCCAGGTGCATGACCTGCCCAAATCCACCCACCCAGCACTTCCTATTCCAGACCTGTCACGGGTTTATCCTACTCCATCAGTAGATCACCCTGTGGCGTAACATGCAGCTGAACATAACATGCTTAATGGCTGCTTCACTACCCGAGCCATCTGCATCCTCCCCTCCACCACCAGCTTTTCTGACCTGTGCAGGTGGGAGTTATTTTTACAACACATTCTCCACAATTACCTGGTCTCAACCTACTGTAACTTACTGTCCTCGTACCCTCCACCCTGCAGTTTCAACCCCCACTGTTCTCTCATCTTCTCCTCATTCTGATCCCCCACCCTCTTTGTTTGCCACCACTGCAACTGCACCCATCCATCTTTGCCCATTCCACTCCTTTTTCGCTAACTGCCAGCACCACTACCTCCTGATGCTACACCTACTGGCATTCTAGCCCCTGCACAATTTGCCAGACAGCATTCATCTATCCAGCGACCCATACCCTACTACCCCTTTTACTTCCCTGCTCCCTCCAGACTGCTGCTTGTATCCCATGAGACAGTTGCTCCGGTCCAAGCTGCTGGAGTTGGTAGCAATGCGTGCACGAGTTGCTGGCTTGTGATTATGAATGATATGTGTTTCTCTTTTACTGATGAAGGCAGTGGCTGATAACTTTATTTAAGTGTCTTTTAAGTCTGCTGTCTGCAACTTAAGGAGCCTTCTTTACAGTAAGTAGCAATCTACCTTTTGCAACATTGTTGTTGTAGCTAAATGGAGTTTTCATTCTTTAAAATTAATAAAAAAGTTTTCTAGTGATGTACAATTCCCTCACACGTAAGAGAGAGGAATATCCTGCATATAAAATAAATTGCCATCACATTAAGTGGGTGAGTCAGTCACATAGTGTGATACATAGAAAATCATGAATGAAAAGAGAAAAGGAGAAAAAGAGATCCACTGACAGAAAAAGCAGTCTGTTTCAATGTTTAGTCTGTTTCAGTGTTTAGTTTGGCATGAAATGTTTCAGTAGCATGCTACCATCATCAGGTGCCCAGTGTTGGCATATAAAATTCATCAAACAGCTCCAGACCCCATCCAATTCCATACAATAAAGATAAGATGAACATAGAATACTTTTAAGTGAGCAGAGAGGTAAAACAAATTGCAATCTGTTATAGAAAAATTTTTGAGAACCTAACTGATTACATCCCTGCTCATGTTAATAGCAACAAGCCAGCAGTTTCAATAAATATAAAATCCTACACATTAAAATTACTTTTAATCTGCTCACAGAGATAGCATTACAGATACTCTGGTAACAATAGTATTAGTACCACAAAGAGAAACAAGCTTTTGGCTCACCAACAGCAGGAGGCTCAGCAAGGCCGACAATGCGGAATGCAGGATGTATCCGCAAGACACCAGATTCCTGAAGATCTCTATCTGTTAGTCCATACCTCTTCTTGTATTCATCATACCGATCATGTCGCACCAGTCTCTGTCCATCATGGAGTGTCAGTTCTCTATCATGCACCAACCTGTTGCAAAAAAAAAAAAAAAAAAAAAAAAAAAAAAATTGCCTACAAACTTTGAAACATTTTTAATATTTTACAAAATAAATTCTCAACAGCCTGAAATTACTTAAACGACAGAACACTTAATGTTGCAAGCTAAAAATATATATCAACACCAGAGTTTCCAGAACACAATGGGATGACCCATAATGTGGAAGGTAGGAGACAAGGTGCTCGTGGCAGTATTTCTATGAGGATGGGTCATGAGTCATGCTTGGGTGTCTCAGTTGGCAAAGCATTTGTCCTCAAAAGGCAAAGGTCTTGAGTTTGAGTCTCTGTCTGGCATACAATTTCAATCTGTCAGGAACTTTCAATACAGAGTTATTTACAGATAAATTCTTTCAGTATGTCTGTCATTGCTGTCAATAAAGTTCTTTGAACTACAATATTATGAAAAGGATATGTTGCTACTCACTATATAAAGGAGTTGTTGAATTGCAGAAAGGCACAATGAATAGATTGCTATACATTTGAGATAGCAGTTGAAAGGACTTCTTCTAAAGCAGAAAACACACCCATTCACACAAGCACAACTCACACATGTATGACGACTATCTCAGTCTGGCCTCAGTGGCCAGAGACAGTGGTCATGTGTGCGTGAGTTGTGCCTGTGTGTGTGTGTGTGTGTGTGTGTGTGTGTGTGTGTGTGTGTGTGTGTGCACATTCTAGCTTAGAAGAAGGCCTATGTTCCTGTCTGCAACTCATCGTCTTCTCTGTATGGTGAGTAGCAGCCCATTCTTTCCATGATATTGTCATTATTCCATCCTGGATTTTCCATTCTTTGAATTATAGTTATAAAACTAAGGCCCCTGCACACGAAATAACTCGAATAAGATTCACTGATGATGTGAGTTGCTACATAGTCAAATGATGATCACTTCCTGCGTAGGGTTCCATAGATGGCGTGACTGTACAGGGACTCACCAGTAAATCACTTGCAATGTCTTACCAACCTGTTACAAGTCACTCGGTGTTCACATTGCCAGGCGATCTGTGCTGTGTTGTGTCCTCAAACACAGCTCTGCCTTGCTTTCACCTGAAGAGGCATGAGCAGGTAGTGGTTCAAATGGATCTGAGCACTATGGGACTTAACATCTATGGTCATCAGTCCCCTAGAACTTAGAACTACTTAAACCTAACTAACCTAAGGACATCACACACATCCATGCCCGAGGCAGGATTCGAACCTGCGACCGTAGCAGTCGCACGGTTCCGGACTGAGCGCCCAGAACCGCTAGACCACTGCGGCCAGCAGCAGGTAGTGAACATTAGCTTTGTAAGGGAAGTGGAAAACACAGCTACAAGCTCCCAGGTTACTGCAGGAGCGATTTGACAGAGAAAGCATGATATGAATTGGGAAAAGAACTTCATATTACATGTAATACACTGTACACTGACTTAGCAAATGTCATGGGACAGGCACCTAATTCCACATGGGGCCTCCTATGGCTGTGTGCACTGCAGTGGAAGTACATCTATAAGCTCCTGGTACTCCTCTGGAAGCAGCTGACACCAAATTGTTTGCAGAGCAGCAACCAACTCTGGTCTGTTAGTGGGTGCAGGATCTATGGTGTTGAGCCTGTGTTCCATGACATCCCAGATATGCTTGATGGGGTTCAAATTTGGGCTTCAGTGTGGTCATCTCAGTCTGACGTGCGAGTGATATGGTGATGTGTTATCATTTTGAAACAATGAAGAACCATCAGGCTGTTGGAAGGTCAAAAATGAGCAGAGGTGGTCCCCAAGCAGCTCAAATACCTCAGACCATTCAAAGTCCCTTCCAGAGCAACTAGGGGGACCATTCTATACCCAGGAAAACGCACTCCAGACCATAACAGAGACACCACTGTTGTGGACCACATCTTCTTGGCAGGCAGGATCCATCAATTCATGTGGTCACATACAGTATCTCCCTTTGGTGTAGTGCAGTTGACATGATTCATCCAATCGTATCATGTTACGTCATTGTTCCAAGGTCCATCCCTGGTGATTGGTGACAAATGCAAGCACTTGCGCTCATTTACTTTGGGTTAACAGTGGCACTGCTGTGCAGTGCCATACCCGAAGAAACCCATGTTCCTATGAACTGTCTGCTGGGAAACATGTCTAGCACATACTATGTTGAATTGAGCTGTGATTGTTCCACTGTTGCCCTTCTGTCACTATTGACAATCCATCTCAGATGTCGTTGGTCACGGTCATCGAGGGTGCTGCACGGCCAGTACTTCATCTGTTGTAGACTGTGACACCCTCATTCAACCATTCACTTTACACCCTGCACACAGTTTAATGGATGAAGCCAAATTCTTGCACCACTGCTGAAATCGAAATTGCCATTCCTCGGGCATCAACCACCATACCCTGTTCAAACGGCATCAGTTCACAGTGATAATGCATGTTACACATATCACTTGCACAACCTTCTCAGAAGGTCTCCTACACAACAGCAGTTGGCACAGGTGGCGTGTGGCTCCCAGGTAGATGCTATTTTTCTTGACTTCCGGAAGGCGTTCGATACAGTTCCGCACTGTCGCCTGATAAACAAAGTAAGAGCCTACGGAATATCAGACCAGCTGTGTGGCTGGATTGAAGAGTTTTTAGCAAACAGAACACAGCATGTTGTTATCAATGGAGAGACGTCTACAGACGTTAAGGTAACCTCTGGCGTGCCACAGGGGAGTGTTATGGGACCATTGCTTTTCACAATATATATAAATGACCTAGTAGATAGTGTCGGAAGTTCCATGCGGCTTTTCGCGGATGACGCTGTAGTATACAGAGAAGTTGCAGCATTAGAAAATTGTAGCGAAATGCAGGAAGATCTGCAGCGGATAGGCACTTGGTGCAGGGAGTGGCAACTGTCCCTTAACATAGACAAATGTAATGTAATGCGAATACATAGAAAGAAGGAGCCTTTATTGTATGATTATATGATAGCGGAAAAAACACTGGTAGCAGTTACTTCTGTAAAATATCTGGGAGTATGCGTGCGGAACGATTTGAAGTGGAATGATCATATAAAATTAATTGTTGGTAAGGCGGGTACCAGGTTGAGATTCATTGGGAGAGTGCTTAGAAAATGTAGTCCAGCAACAAAGGAGGTGGCTTACAAAACACTCGTTTGACCTATACTTGAGTATTGCTCATCAGTGTGGGATCCATACCAGATCGGGTTGACGGAGGAGATAGAGAAGATCCAAAGAAGAGCGGCGCGTTTCGTCACAGGGTTATTTGGTAACCGTGATAGCGTTACGGAGATGTTTAATAAACTCAAGTGGCAGACTCTGCAAGAGAGGCGCTCTGCATCGCGGTGTAGCTTGCTCGCCAGGTTTCGAGAGGGTGCGTTTCTGGATGAGGTATCGAGTATATTGCTTCCCCCTACTTATACCTCCCGAGGAGATCACGAATGTAAAATTAGAGAGATTAGAGCGCGCACGGAGGCTTTCAGACAGTCGTTCTTCCCGGGAACCATACGCGACTGGAACAGGAAAGGGAGGTAATGACAGTGGCACGTGGGGTGCCCTCCGCCACACACTGTTGGGTGGCTTGCGGAGTATGAATGTAGATGTAGATGTAGATGGTGCGCATACAACACATCTGCACCATTTGTGTCCCACTATCTCATGACATTTGCTAAGGCAGTGTACACTTATTGCTTAAAACAAAATTATCAGTACACCAATGGGGACAAATGCAGATCCAAAGGTAAATCACTCCAGGAGTATTCTTTTGTGTGCCTAGTAGGCTTTTGACTGTGTGAATCCTGAAATTCTTCTAGATAAGGTTAAGTATTGTTGTATGAGTGTGACAATATGCAAATGGTTTAATTCATATTTAACTGGAAGATGCAGAAGGTTGAAATTAACAGTTCAGATACTCTGCAGAAATCAGCAGAGTCCTCTAACTGGGGAGGTTTCAAGAATTGTGTCGCATAGGGTTCAGTCTTGGGTCCCTTATTGCTCTTGATATATGTTAATGACTTGCCATTCTATATTCATGAAGGTGCAAAGCTAGTTCTTTTTGCTGATGATTCAAATATAGTAATCACACCCAACAAACAAGAATCAGCTGAGGAAACTGTAAATAATGTCTTTCAGAAAATTATTATAAGGTTCTCTTCAAATGGACTCTCACTACATTTTGAGAAAACACAGTATATACAATTCTGTACAATAAATGGCACAACACCATTGATAAATATAGACTTTGAACAGAGGTCTGTTGCTAAGGCAGAATATTCAAAATTTTTGGGTGTGTGCACTGATGAGAAATTGAACTGGAAGAAACACATTAATGATCTGCTGAAATGATTCAGCTACATATGCTATTAGGGTTATTGCAAATTTTGGTGATAAACATATCAGTAAATTAGCCTACCAGGCCTATTTTCATTCCCTGCTTTAATATGGCATCATATTTTGTGATAATTCATCATTAAGAGAAAAAGTATTCATTGCATAAAACTGTGTAATCAGATTAGTAGCTGTAGCCCATCCAAGATCACCTTGCAGACATGTATTTAAGGAACTCAGGATCTTCACAGTACCTTCGCAATAGATATACCGTATTTACTCAAATCTAAGCCGCACCTGAAACATGAGACTCGAAATCAAGGAAAAAAAATTTTCCCGAACCTAAGCCTCACCTGAAATTTGAGACTCGAAATTCAAGGGGAGAGAAAAGTTTTAGGCCGCACCTCCAAATCAAAACAAAGTTGGTCCATTGTAATATGAGACACAATTTAGGTTGAATGAATGACGATACAGCTACAGTAGTTTGGTTCAAGTCTTAAGCTTAGCAGTTAAGCTTTACCATGCAGCCACTGCTATGCGTCAGGTGCTCCGTCCGTATTTATACGGGTACCATTACTTTTTCACGTGCTTCGTCTGGTTTGAATTGATTGCTTATTTTTCTTTGACCTGATAAGTGCCATTCTCTTTGTTATAGGTGTTTACTTCACTTTAAGCTGAAAATGCATTACTGTACTGTGTCATGCATTGTTCGTCACATTCTGATGATGAGTGTTCATGACCTGTCACCGCTCGTGGCATGGCTTGCTTTTGTGCACGCTACCGCCACTTACAATTAAAAAATAGAGAGAGGAATCATCTCATTAGCAAAACAATGCCAAGAGATTGCTAATTGTTGTTACTTACACTGCTGCTTTCTTTGATAATGATCAACAAGAACCAGATAATAGACTGCGTATGATAGAAGATGTTCTGAACGAGAGTTTAGCGAAAAATTTTCTCCATTTGAAAATGTTTGCAGACACCTCTGTAGTACATTACATTCTGCACAGAAATTAGTCATCTTAGATTTAAAAATCTTGTCAATTGCCGTGCTTCTTTTCTGACTGTATCACTATTAGGCATAAGAATAATACGAATATGAACATGACATTATATGTATATTATTTCGCGTTTGCTGTTGTCTCACTCTAGTAGTTTCGTTTTTTAGTGCCGCAGAGGTTTTGTCGCCAGTATTTATCTTTGTGCCTGCAAAGCATGCCTGTGTAGCACTACTAAATTTGACGGCAGAAGTTAGTTGTGGCAGCACCTACCAACATTTTTCAGAACCTCCGCTTACTTTGCACTCGATTTTAAGCTGCAGGCGAGTTTTTGGATTACAAAAACCGGGAAAAAAGTGCGGCTTACATTCGAGTAAATACGGTATTCACATGTGAAATTTGTTATTAATAATCCACCTCAATTCAAAAATAATAGTGACTTGCACAGCTACAACACTAGAAGAAAGGATTATCTTCACCAACTTTGGCACAGAAAGGGATGAATTATGCTGCTACAAAAATCTTTGGTCATTCGCCAAATAGCATTAATAGTCTGACAGATAGCCAACCAACATTTAAAAACAAATTAAAAGAATTTCTGAATGACAACTCATTTTACTCAACAGATGAACTTTTAGATATGAAGTAGTAACTGTAAAAAAAACTTATGTTAAACTGAAACATTCCATATAATTACAAAATGTCATATTCATGATCTATGAAGACTCTCTCATCAGTCAAAACACCCACTCAACTAGACTGAACTCCAATTTAAATGTCTAGTGACAGCCAAAAAATATGATTTTTTCACTGTTTTCTTCTTGCTATGAGTAGCTAGTGGATAATATACTATGGCAGAAAGAAGTCAGTGTCAAATTCAGAAATAGAATGGGTGCTTTTAGCAAGTGATGCTGTCTTTGTTGAAAGCCATGAGAGATGGCAAGAGACAGATGGTGAGGAAAATGAAAGTGATAAGGGTACTGAATAATATGATGACAAAACAGCACTACAACAGATGTTACAATATGCTTTCATGCATGCTAGTTCAGCTCACCAGCCAACTAACTGATAAGAATGGCATAAAGGTGCACCTGATACAGAATGACCTGATGAGCTGTTTTCAGTCTTTTGTAATAGGATTCTTTCAGCAACAGACAGCTGACCCAATAAATTATAGCTCCTACTCCAAATTCAACAGCAAGGCAAATGGTCCACTGCTGGCAAGACACACAGATGATGAAGCGAAGACAGTGACTGGACTATTTATTCTTCAGGGAATTCTGCACAAGGCAGACACAAACAGTACTTTTCATGGAATGCATACATCATTCTTTGTAAACTAGTGAATGAAAAGAGGTTTCATCTTTTGTTGAAATGCTCCACTTTGTATCATAAAACATCCCATGGTACTGTGAGCACAAAACTAATCCAATTAGAGCTGATTATAGAACATCTGAGGTGCACATAAAGACATACGTCACACAGTACATTACTACCGACAAACATCGACTGCTCTGGAAAGGACATTTTGGTTGGAGCACTTTATGCCTCCAAAACGTAGCAGATTTTCAGTTCTTATTGTTAATACTTGAGAGGACATAAATTATGGCAGTCTTTATACTGACGAGAAAATAGTTTCTCAAATGGTTTGGAGCTTGCTCATAATTTGCTTGGAAAATGTTACAGTATTTCCATTGATAACACATACACAAGTGCAGATTTAGTTGATAAACTAACAAGTAAGAATACTGATGACGTTAATACAATACAATGGCATACAGAAACAAGCAGTTGACAGTGTAATAGAAGGACAAGGAAGATGTCATAATGGGCAGCACATTCCATAATGACGCATTTGAGGAATAACTTCAAAGAATGGTGTCATACAAAAGCCATTTGTTGTCATGAATTACAGTATGAATACAGAACTTATCAACAGGACCAATTCTTAATTGCAAAACTACCACATCTCAGAGCAGGCTGAAAAATATAGTCATAAGTTGCTTCTCCATTTCTCCATTTACATGTTTCAATGCATACATATATATAGCTTTTTTCCCCACCTATGTTCAAATATCACACACACACACACACACACACACACACACATACTTTGAACACAGGTGGGAAAAAAAGCTGAACATAATTTATGATTAGTCCAGGTGTACAGTTGGCAGTCGGATACATCCCCTCCACAACAAAGGTCATCAGATTGGTGTCCATCTTGAAAACCAAAAACAATTCATCTTACTTCTCTCTCCCTCTCTCTTTATTTCTATCCCTCTTTGTCTCTGTCTCTCATTCCAACCTTAGCATTACAATTGTCACCTTATTCCAAAACTCACATCTTCATATGCTGTCTAGTTGTTTTGCCTCTATACCTCCTGTCCCCACAGTCAACAATAATACCCAGAATTGTTATATAAAAATCTATTTCCTTTTTGTATTTCTTCCTACACACCAACCTGTGCTCAATAATAGAGTTCTGACTAACTCTTCTTACCTGTGAACAATAGCCAGGGTACTGGGATGAATCCTGTGAATTCCATCTAGAATGGCCAACTTCCCTTCCAAGGCTGCTGTTACCAAAGGGGAATTCTGCCACACTGTGTCACCATTAGGAAGTGTTGTCCTTTGTTGAATGAGATCACGTGAGGTCATGTCCTGTAATGTAAAAACGTCAACTTTTTATATAATGTTCAGCTTAGATAATGCAAATAGTCTTACTACATTACGAAACTATATAAAACGTGATCATGACCTCTAAGGAAAGAGAGTAAAAAAGGATAAAAACTCAAAAAGAAATAAACTTGGGGGGAAGGCAGAAATAAACTTAGGGGGAAGGAAGTCATAAGTGTAAATTATGATAATTTATTTAAGAATAAGGATCTATACAAGGTTAAATTAAGTAACAAGTTCAGACTAAGAACATGAAGATTATATAGGCTTAGGTGAAACAAGGAATAATTTAACAAACATACAAAGGCAAACAGCTAGAGATGTTGCACTTACAAAGCAAGAAAAATAATAGAAAATCTCAGACTGAACAAAGCAGCTACTTAAGATAAGGTGGGAGCTTCAGACAAATGACAATACAAACATAATATGTTTAAATTATCCATATGATGGCTGAGAATCAATAATTGTTACTTATTATACAACAGTTTTATCCTGAGCCATAACTGAGAACAACTTCAATAGTTATCACAAGGTTTGACATTTATGTCTTCTTTGGATAACCAGTCCTATTGTGATTCTTGATCTGCCTGGAGGTGGCATCTTCAGTAACTTCCCACATCTGAACGTGCTGCTATTAATCAACTTTTAAAGGTCCACAATGAGACCAGCTATCTGAACGTGATTCGAAAATAAACTAGTAATAACTGACTGGAAATAAAATTGTTTTATTTGGAAACATCAGGAACAAAGTTTGAGTTAAGTGTGGAGGCATTCTCAAACAGCCCAATAATGAAGGGGATTATCCACAAAAGCAGAAAATCTGAATGAGTGCTTAGTCCAGTCAACATAGGAAAATTAAGGGAAAAAATTTGTTTAGCCATAAATCTTTGCACAGTGGTAGGAGGCAGTGCCATGAGTGGCATACTAAAACATCTTGACCAGTGGGGTGTGAACATGGGGGTGAGGGAGCATTTAAAGATAACCTTTTCCTTTTAAGAGCCACAACTTCTAGTAAAAAGATTTCCCAGGACAAAATTTCTTGCAAAGAAGGTTCTACCACATTGCAGGGATTGGAAAAATTGCAAATTATTAAAAGCAGCATTTTAATGTTACAAATCTCATGTTTATTGTAAAATAACATTGGTTAATAACAAATATTAAATGTATGTACCACATCTAAGTGCAGCAGAACCCTTTTAACAGATAAATTGTGTTCTGGGGGTGTGACGATCACGAGGAGCAGGGAGGGAGGGGGGAGGGGGGGAATAGATGCATGAGGGACTGCAGGTCGCTGGATTGTGACCATGCACTTGCCTCCTTCATAGATCTGCAAACAACATCACATGAAGCAACTACAGAGTGTTTCACAACCTTCTGCCACTTGCCTTTTGAATCACTAGCAGTGCAATGTGCAGACTTGCCTGGGGATGTTCACTATCCATAAAGTGTGTTAACATGACATGGTATACAGATGCAAGTTACCAGAAACACATATGGACAGAATCTATATAAATGGTCTGCACCCTGTTCAGAACAGTGAGAGGGGACATTGATTCTTAATTACAGTATAAGGCAAAGGTATCGTTCTTTCAGGAAGAGCAACTTACTGCAGCATGAGTGCTGCTCACTTTTCAGTTTACAGACAAACTATACCTCCACAGCATTTTGTGTCCAGTTCTCCTAGGTTAGTAGACAAAATATCTTCACAGTGCTCATGTTTATAAAGAAGAGTTATTTTCAGTTTATTAAATATGTACTTATTTGCAGATGTTAATTGAGTTTATATGTGAAATATACTTCTGGAAAAAAATTTGTACACTCTTTTAGAGGATTCGGATCCACTCAAGATTTCTTGTGCAACAGTACATGTGGAGTAACTGAAATGATTACATTTACAGACTAATAGTGCAAGTGGTTCTGAGATAACAGGTATCAATCTATGCTGAAACATCCATATTAATAGGTGGTGTAGCCTCCATGGGTGGCAATGCAGGTAGACCTGACATGCAGTCTATCATACAGATGGTAAATCTGTCTTGGGATATATTATGCCATGCTTGCTCGACCTGTTCATGTAGTTTTGTTAAGGTTGCTGGTTGATGAGTCGCACAAGTCACTTCTTGTCCCATCACATCCCACACATTCTCAATTGTAGTCAAGTCTGGAGACCGTGCTGACCAGAAAGTTGCTGTATGCCATGCAGAGGATGTTGATTTTCCCGAGCAGTGTGTGAGTGAGCATATCCTGTTGGAACAAGACATCACCTTCCTGTTGAAATAACAGCAAAAGAACACGTCTAACAACATCCTGCACATACCAGTGCTGGTTAGCATCCCCTCCAGAAATAACAAAGTTGAACAATAGTTGTAGCTTATCGCACCAAGTCCATAAGATCTGGGGTGGGGCCACTGTGTCTTCAACAAACGCACACTACAAGATAGTGCTCATCAGGTCTACATTGCATATGCAAATGAACATCACTTATGTGCAGCCAGAATCTGCTTTTATCATTGAAGATCATGGTCCATCATTCCATCATCTAAATGATCTTCTTATGGCACCAGTCGAGCTGTGCACATTGATGCTGTGGCGTGAGTGGAAGATGGGCTAGGGATGTGTGTGCCTATAGTCCCATTGCTAATAAATGGCTTACAACAGTTCGTGTAGACACGTCTGGGCTCACAAGCTCTGTATGATCTGCCACTGCAGCCCTTACAATATGACGATCCTGATGGGCGTCTGTGCTGCTTGGACGTCCAGAACCTCACCTACTGGTATGAGAACGTTCATGTGACGAATCATACTAGCATTGTTCCACAACTGACGCAGCACATCCAACTTGAGTGGCACTTCTCCAAAAGGATCATCGCACCACTAGGAAGGCCACAATTTGAGCCCTTTCAAAGTTGCTCAGTTGGCTGAAGGAAGCATAAGGGCATCTCTGTGGTATGGTCGCCTGCTTGCTTCACACATTTGCACCTCACTGAGGCTTCTGGCTGTGATCATTCCTATCGAAGAGTAGACACAAACGGTGCTCTGGGAGCTAGTTTTTGCACTTCTTTCATCACTGTTTATTGGAACGTATTTTACATAGAAGCTCACTCAAAAATTGACAATAAATGCTCAGCCAGTAAACTGAAAATAACTCCACTATATACACACAAGCTCAGTGAAGTTATTTTGTCTACTCACATAAGAGAACCAGAAAGGAAATGCTGCAGGAGTATAGTTTACCTATAAACTCAAAGCAAGCAGTGCTCATGGAGGGGGAAGTTGCCATTCCCAGAAGAATGGAACAGCTGCTTTACAAAACAACTAAGAATCAATTTCATCTCTAGCAGTGTAGAACATTTTGTAGAGATTTATGTGGATTCTGTCCATAAATGTTTACTGTGGTAGGATTATTTGTACTGCATATATGTCTATCATAGAGTGTTAACACACTATGTAAAAAAAATAAACATCCCCAGACACGTCTGCACACTGGATCACAATTGATTCATAATGTGAGCTGCGGAAGCTTCATTATAGCTTTGCAAAACACCCTGTAATTCCTTATTGTGATGTAGTAGGGTAGAGAGAGTGGTGTCTTGCATGCTTGCCATTCAGTTTCAAGACCTGCGAATGATGGAAATGTACGACCACAGTCCAGTGACCTGAGTCCCTCATGTGCCTATTCTCCACACACACCCCATCTCCTCCCCAGCCTGTCACACCTGCAGAATACAATTTATTCCTTGAAATGGTTCTAATATGCTTGGATGTAGTATATACATTTAATGTTTACTCTTAACCATCTTCATTTAACAATAAACATGAATTTTATGCCATTAAAATGTCATTTTTAATAATATGCAACATTAGTAGGAACTTTTGTAGGATATTTAATGTAGTTTAATATTGTCCTGGGAAACACTTTTGTTAGAAGCAGTGATTTTCAATATATAAAACACTCCCCCACCCACACGCTCATGCCCCACTCATCAAGACTTAATATGTTGTCCATGGCACTGCCTCCTGCCGCTGTACAAAAATCTGCAACTACACAAATTTTTCCCCTTTTTCGGTCTTTGTTGACTGGGCTACCTATCATGAAATCTGTTTTGAATGATCATAAAATATTCAGAATGAAATGAAGTCACTTTTTAGTTTGGATGAGACCACTGACATCTACATCTAAATAAATCATAGCATTCTGTCTTGGTTGCATTTTACTTCATTTGTATAGATAACCAATTTACAATTTTCATCAAATCTACAAGAAGAAAACAAAAACAAATGATAAATAAATTCTGAGATATCTTGAGTTTTATTTACCTCTTGTAAATACTATGATGATGGCTGTAAAGACCAAACTGATTATCTGTGTAAATAAAATAAAAAGTGACTACAACAGTGAATGCCACAATTTACTTGCAATCTGAAAAAGTGTTTAACAGAACATTAGCGTTATCTGGAATTTAGATCCTAGAGTCCAAATATTTCACTCAATTATAAAAGGAGTGGCCAGAAACTTGCCAGAAATGTTGAACTTGCATAACACAGAAAAAGAAGCAGTAGAAGATGATACAAGGAGCAGCAGTTGTCTTGTGACAGCCAGAGCGAGAGCACCAGCAGCAGCGAGTACTGTTTGTATAAAGCGTTTATTTTGCATTTTGTTTACGACCTTCCACTAAGGAAGGGATTCTATTTGTGTTTATCTGCTCTGCATAGAAACTAACAGTTCTTGATCGTTAGGAGAGAAATTTATTTTGTACTTATTTGCTGCGCTTAGCTTTTAAATAGTTTTTCTGGGAAAACCTAGCGTAGTTTTCGCGTCTCGTATTTCAGTGAGTGTTTCTTGATTATCAGAGTAGCTCATCAGAAGATTATCTTGGGAATTTGTCACCGTATAGAGTAGGGTAAACATAGTCATGTGTAGGGACTGTGGTTGTTGTGAGCGGACGCAAGGAGAATTGGCCACTCTTCGGGGGCAGGTGGAGGCTTTGTCTGTTAGGCTCATCGAGCTCGAGGCGCAGGCGTCGGCTCGTAGTGGCGTTGGGGTGGTGAGACCTATGCCTACTTCGGTGGCCTTGGAATCACATGGAACCCCTGATGTCGCTGCGTCTTCCGGCAGTGAGCATCTTACCGGTCAGCCATCACTCCAGGGTGAATGGCGGACAGTGGTGGGCTCGCGCGTGCCTGGCCGAAAGGCGAAGGTGGGACCTGGCCGCGTGGCAGCTGCCTTACCCCTTTCCAACAGGTACGGGGTGCTTCCTAGTGGTGATGACATCGTTTCTGAGCCACCACAGGATGCCTCGCCTGTTGGGCCAGTGGCCGATTCTCCGGCAAGGTCCCGACAGTCACAGAGGACGGGCCTATTAGTTATAGGGAGCTCCAACGTTAGGCGGGTTATGGAGCCCCTCAGGAAAATAGCGGGTAGGTCGGGGAAGAATGCCAGTGTGCACTCGGTGTGCTTGCCGGGGGGTCTCGTCCGTAATGTGGAGGAGGCCCTTCCGGCAGCTATTGAACGCACTGGGTGTGACCGGCTGCAGATAGTAGCACATGTCGGAACGAATGACGCCTGCCGCTTGGGTTCTGAGGCCATCCTTGGTTCCTTCCGGCGGATGGCTGATTTGGTGAAGACAACCAGCATCGCACGCGGAGTGCAAGCTGAGCTTAATATCTGCAGCATAGTGCCCAGAGTCGATCGCGGTCCTCTGGTTTGGAGCCGTGTGGAGGGTCTAAACCAGAGGCTCAGACGACTCTGCGACTATAATGGTTGCAAATTCATCGACCTCCGTTATTGGGTGGAGAACTGTAGGGCCCCCCTAGACAGGTCAGGCGTGCACTACACACCGGAAGCAGCTACTAGGGTAGCAGAGTACGTGTGGCGTGCACACGGGGGTTTTTTAGGTTAGAGGGACCCCCCCTTGGGCGAAACGATAAAATACCTGACGGCTTACCAGAGAGAACATCAGCATCGTTGATAAAGAACGTCCGTCCTCAGAGACCAAAAACAGGAAAAGTTAACGTAATATTGGTAAACTGCAGGAGTATCCAGGGCAAGGTTCCTGAATTAGTATCGCTTATTGAAGGAAATAGTGCGCATATAGTATTAGGAACGGAAAGTTGGTTAAAACCGGAAGTGAACAGTAACGAAATCCTAGACACAGAATGGAATATATACCGCAAGGATAGGATAAACGCCAATGGTGGAGGAGTATTTATAGCAGTAAAGAATTCAATAATATCCAGTGAAGTTATTAGCGAATGCGAATGTGAAATAATCTGGGTTAAGTTAAGTATCAAAGGTGGGTCAGATATGATAGTCGGATGCTTCTATAGACCACCTGCATCAGCAACCGTAGTAGTTGAGCGCCTCAGAGAGAACCTGCAGAACGTCGTGAAGAAGTTTCGTGATCATACTATTGTAATAGGGGGAGACTTCAATCTACCAGGTATAGAATGGGATAGTCACACAATCAGAACTGGAGCCAGGGACAGAGACTCTTGTGACATTATCCTGACTGCCTTGTCCGAGAATTACTTCGAGCAGATAGTTAGAGAACCAACTCGTGAAGCTAACGTTTTAGACCTCATAGCAACAAATAGACCGGAACTTTTCGACTCCGTGAATGTAGAAGAGGGTATCAGTGATCATAAGTCAGTGGTTGCATCAATGACTACAAGTGTAATAAGAAATGCCAAGAAAGGAAGGAAAATATATTTGCTTAACAAGAGTGATAGGGCACAAATCGCAGAATATCTGAGTGACCACCATCAAACGTTCATTTCTGAGGAAGAGGATGTGGAACAAAAATGGAAAAAATTCAGAAACATCGTCCAGTACGCCTTAGATAAGTTTGTACCGACTAAGGTCCAAAGCGAGGGGAAAGATCCACCGTGGTATAACAATCATGTACGAAAGGTACTACGGAAACAAAGAAAGCTTCATCATAGGTTTAAGAGTAGTCGAATCATAGCTGATAAGGAAAAGCTGAACGAAGCGAAAAAGAGCGTAAAGAGAGCAATGAGAGAAGCATTCAACGAATTCGAACATAAAACATTGGCAAACAATCTAAACAAGAACCCTAAAAAGTTTTGGTCATATGTAAAATCGGTAAGCGGATCTAAATCCCCTATTCAGTCACTCGTTGACCACGATGGCACCGAAACAGAGGACGACCGAAGAAAGGCAGAAATACTGAATTCAGTGTTCCGAAACTGTTTCACTGCGAAAAATCGTAACACGGTCCCTGACTTCAGCCATCGCACGGACGCCAAAATGGAAAATATTGAAATAAACGATATCGGAATTGAAAAACAACTGCTATCACTTAGTAGCGGAAAAGCATCCGGACCAGACGAGATACCTGAAAGATTCTACAGTGATTATGCTAAAGAACTTGCCCCCTTTCTATCAGCAATTTATCGTAGATCTCTGGAAGAACGTAAAGTACCTAGCGACTGGAAGAAAGCGCAGGTCGTTCCCATTTTCAAGAAGGGTCATAAATCAGATGCGAATAATTATAGGCCTATTTCGCTTACGTCAATCTGTTGTAGAATAATGGAACATGTTTTATGTTCTCGTATTATGACGTTCTTAGATAATACAAATCTCCTTCATCATAACCAACATGGATTCCGCAAACAGAGATCATGTGAAACTCAGCTCGCCCTATTTGTCCAAGAAATTCACAGTGCCGTAGACACTGGCGAGCAGATTGATGCCGTATTCCTGGACTTCAGGAAGGCATTTGATACGGTTCCGCACTTACGTTTAGTGAAAAAAATACGAGCTTACGGAATATCGGACCAGGTTTGTGATTGGATTCAGGATTTCCTAGAAGAAAGAACACAACATGTCATTCTTAACGGTTCAAAATCTGCAGATGTAGAGGTAATTTCGGGAGTACCGCAAGGAAGCGTGATAGGACCTTTATTGTTTACAATATACATAAATGACTTAGTTGACAACATCGGTAGCTCCGTGAGGCTATTTGCAGATGACACGGTTGTCTACAAGAAAGTAGCAACATCAGAAGACTCGTACGTACTCCAGGAAGACCTGCAGAGGATTAATGAATGGTGCGACAGCTGGCAGCTTTCCCTAAACGTAGATAAATGTAATATAATGCGCATACATAGGGGCAGAAATCCATTCCAGTACGATTATGCCATAGGTGGTAAATCATTGGAAGCGGTAACGACCGTAAAATACTTAGGAGTTACTATCCGGAGCGATCTGAAGCGGAATGATCACATAAAACAAATAGTGGGAAAAGCAGGCGCCAGGTTGAGATTCATAGGAAGAATTCTAAGAAAATGTGACTCATCGACGAAAGAAGTAGCTTACAAAACGCTTGTTCGTCCGATTCTTGAGTATTGCTCATCAGTATGGGACCCTTACCAGGTTGGATTAATAGAAGAGATAGACATGATCCAGCGAAAAGCAGCGCGATTCGTCATGGGGACATTTAGTCAGCGCGAGAGCGTTACGGAGATGCTGAACAAGCTCCAGTGGCGGACACTTCAAGAAAGGCGTTACGCAATACGGAGAGGTTTATTATCGAAATTACGAGAGAGCACATTCCGGGAAGAGATGGGCAACATATTACTACCGCCCACATATATCTCGCGTAATGATCACAACGAAAAGATCCGAGAAATTAGAGCAAACACGGAGACTTACAAGCAGTCGTTCTTCCCACGCACAATTCGTGAATGGAACAGGGAAGGGGGGATCAGATAGTGGTACAATAAGTACCCTCCGCCACACACCGTAAGGTGGCTCGCGGAGTATAGATGTAGATGTAGATGTAGATGTAAGGAATTCTTTCCTTGTTTTTGAATAGTTGTATCTTCACTGTTCCCTCTGTGATGTCGACCAACATCCTGTTAAAAACTTTTGAACCATAATATAAAATTCCCTAGACAAAGATGCATGATAGGTACAGAAATTATTTTTACCTCTAGTATTGTGGTTGTGAATCTCACAATTCAGCCTAAATTCACTTTTTTATTATTAACCACAAATGCTGTTAGGGAGCATATGGCCCTAAACAGTGTTCTGACGGATGTTTGGTATCAACTTCACATAATAATCTTAGTATATGATTCTGTGAAATAAATGCTTTTTTGACTGAAACTGCACTGCCCCAGAAGGATGCGTCATAGGACAATACCAAGTGGAAGTATGCCACTTATGTTAACAATCCTGTCTGCATGTCAACACAATGAGAGTGATTTTTAAGTGTAAAGCAGGTAAAACTGATCTCTCTGGTTTACTTACCCACATGCTAGTGCTACCACAGTTTATTTTTCATATGGATGCCCAGGATCCTCACCCATGCTGTCCCATCCAGTGTGTCCGTTAACCTCTACCTATGGTTTTTGTTTATTTGGACTTGCATAAAACCAGTACTACAAGATTATGCTTGCTGTGAGCCATTTGTAAGCCTCTCCCATTATTCTCCTGGCTTCAGGAGAAGAATCCTTCAATGTCACTGGTAAATTATTTATATAGGCCAAGAATAGGAGCAGGTCAAGTACCTAATCTTGCTACACATAATATTTAAAGACTCCCCAATCCAAATTTGGTTTTCTTCCTGTGACATTTGTTAACTGGACCCCTCCATTTTCTATTGTTCAGATATGGGTCCATCCACGCAAAAGAGACTCCCTTCAACAGCACAAGCATGTTGTTTTCCTAGTATGACCTAATGATCTACACATGGTATGTAGCCATAGAAAGTCGGAAGGGAAATAATCTGACAAGTTTTATTTGTTAAAATTATTAGTATAAGTTCTGCATTAGCATAATGTTTATACAACGATTAAAGAAGGAGTGCAGATTTTTGCATCCATGACTTCAAAGTTTTGAAATACACACAAGAATGAATTTTACTTATGAAGACCAAAACTACAGAAATAGCTATGTGAGTTTATAATTTGTGTAAGTATAGAAGTTCTCCCAAGTTTTACTTATGAGGCAGGGGGAAGTGAACATGGATGTGAACATTTACATCCCATAAGCCCCTTTATTTTATTTTATTATTTAATATGAGTTATTTGGTTCCACGCAATGATTTACCAAATATGGAACTTGTCAAAATAATCACTTTTATTTAGTTACACATCAGAATTTATAGTATACATGCACAATTGCCTTCCAAAGGAGATGCTACTACAGTTATCTTAAAAGTGAAACCATAAATACATTTTCACAATAAAAACATAGAACATGCTTATGATAAAATTTCAGAAATATGAGCTACTGACCTAAAATTATCTGATAAACTTGTACTTACAAATTCATCACCAAACTGGAAGTAAGATTCAACTGCATCAAAGGAATACTAAACAGAAAAAAAACTAGCACATTATGAGATAAAATTACTGATCAGCACTTACGTTCAAGAGCTGAAATATTTAGTTCTGTTAATGTACACACAATAAAAGTAAAAGTGACAACGCAATCCCAGTTTTCAGAATTTTTAGTTCCTTTCTTGGGGAGGAGAGGGACAGGTTGTGTAAGGTTAAAAGAAAAGGATGAGACAGACCCACATGTAGTGGTCTCACTACATCAGTAGCCATTAGTTCTGAAAGTTAGGATAGGTTATGTACTTTTACGTGTGTATCAACAGTAATAACATTTCGTTTCCAGAAGGCAAGTACTGGTCAATAATTCTGTCCCATAATTGATTAAGAATTGTTTTTATTTAGACATGAAGAGGAGCTTCGTAAGTGTCTGAGCGGTGTGGGAAGAGAACTGAAGAAAGTGAATCTAATAGAATATACAAATTGGAGATATATTATGTTTCTTTCGCTGCAAAGCAATGTCTTTTGCCTCATTCTTCTAAAAAAGGATACAAGAAACAGCAGATTGTTTACTACTAGAAGAACAGACAAGCTTTCGAAGTGGGAGTTCCTGCCCTGAACAAATATTTGCTCTCTGAAACATATCAGAACAATGACAATGGAAAGAATAGACTGCTACTCACCACACAGAGGTGCCTAGCAACCTATCTTTTTCATAGTATTATTGTTATTCCATCCTGGACTTTCCACTGTTTGATAATAGAACAAGGCACAGAACTCAACTGCCCACGGCACCTAAGCTTTACTGATTTTAAAAAAGTAATTGACAATATACACTGAGAATATTTGTGGAATGTTGTAAGCCTACATGGAGTTCCTTCCTGACCACCTACATTTACATTTACATGCGTGTTCCACAGTCTACCACATGGTGTGTTGTGGAGTAGTACCCTGTACTACTACTGCAGTGAAACCCCACTTTTACACTTTTCAAGGGACTTAAAAAAAAGTGTAAAATGCGGGAAAATGTAAAATGTGGGAAATAATGTTTTAAGTTGTAAAAGTTACGTGTAAGTAACCTCCTTGCATTTTTGCACTTTAGGTATGATATACGAACATAACATGCGTCAAAAGACTTGTCAGGGACTTGTTAATTATCTAATAAAGGTTTATTATCTAATAAAAACTGCTGATCTAACTGGAACTGATAACTGTCTGGGAAGTAGGAATGTTTGATTCAATTTCATACATCATAATCAATGTTTCTGAAAGCCTGCAGCTGTCATTCATCATTTAAAGAATGAAACACTGCACTAGTTATGTATTTTTTCATGCTTAGCATGACACATTTCAAGAATTTTTTCTCATTGTCAAGTGCAAATATGTGTTTTTCTGTATCTCTTTAACTGTAGTCGTGTTTTTGAGGTTATCACGTACTGTGCCTCCTCAGTTATGTAGAAAACCACACACAAGCAAAATATCACTCACATTGTTTGTTTGTGCATCACAAAAAACACATATGTAAATACTGCACTTAACAACAAGAATAAATTCTTGAAACACATTTTTCTCAGCATGAAAAAATTCATAACCAGCACTGTGTCGAGACTAAAAACATTTGGGCAACACAAAGTGAATGATGGTGTCAACTAGCACACCAAGTGGCCAAACACCGAAACATGCTAAATATAGTTCGACAAAGGTGTCATGATGATCAAAATGATCACAAAACTGTGTTTGAGCAGTAGAGACAGTTTGGAAATGGTTGTGATTGGTCATAATATCTTCATTCAAACAAACATAGTTACTCCCATCAGCCACCACGCCAAGTAAAGCTTGGCAGCAGTGGGAGATACGGCACAAATTGTTCCAGCTTTTACATGTTTACTGGTTCAAATCCGCTGAGTAGAGTGCCCTGGTGTCAAGAAACTTAACCACATAATATTTGTAAACATTACTGGATGGCCAGTGTCATTTTTTCTCCACAAACATTTGCGTAAATTGCGGGAAAATTATAAATATGTTGACACAAAATCGGGTACAAATTACCATTATGGCCAAAGGAAATTTGACAGGAATGATAAAAATGTTGTAAATGGTGGGAAAACATTAATTCTGGGAACGTAAAAGCAGGGTTATACCGCAGTCATTTTCTCCCCTGTTCCACTCACAAACAAACCAAGGGAAAAACTATTATCTATGTGCCTCCATATGTGCCCCAGATTCTCTCATCTTATCTTTGTGGTCCTTACTAAATGTACATTGGGGGAGTATAATTGTTCTCCAGACAGCTTCAAATGTCCATTCTCTACATTTTCTCCATAGTGTTCCTTGGAAAGAATGTCATCTTCCCTCCAGGGCTTCCGAATTAAGTTCCCAAAGCATCTACATAATACCTTGATGTTGCTGAAACCTATTGCTTCAATGTCTTCCTTCAATTTGATCTGGTGTGGATCCCAAACACTTCAGAAGTACTCAAGAATGGGTCACACTAGTGCCCTATATGCAATCTCCTTTATGGATGAATCATACTTTCCTAAAATTCTCCCAATAAACTGAAGTCAACCATTTGCCTTCCCTACTACAATCCTTGCTTGCTCATTCCATTTCATATCATTTGCAACATTACACCTAAATATTTAATCAACAAGACAGTGTCAAGCAGTACACTACTAATCCTGTATTCAAACATTACATTTCCTACCCATCGGCATTAACTTACATTTTTCTACATTTAGAGCTAGCTGCAATTACAAATTTTGTCTAAGTCATACTGATACTCCTACAGTCACATCTCTTTGATATTTTCAGAAACTTCCATCTAGACTTGAGTTGCTGCATAAGAACAGAATGTAGGAAAACGTTCTTCTTTAGCATTCTGACAGGTATCAGACAAGGATCCATTTTTGTGATCATTCTTTTTCATATTACTCATAGATTTCATAATGAGAAAAACTATGTACAACTCCAACATAGAGATATGATAGAATGAGCATGATAGAATGAGCACTCTGTGCTTACAGATCTGGTTTTTCTTCTGGCAGAAACACTACAAGGTTTACAACTAATGTCAACCATGTTAGATGGAATGGCTAGTTATGTAGGGCTATAGCTCACGTCATGTAAAACAGCGCTTCCGCACATACAGGCAGAGCAGTGAAGTGATGAGAAATGGGCATGCGCGGCAGCAGAGAGCGGGCAAACAAAGACCACGTTGCCGAACTGCATTGCTGCGGACAAGCCAGGCTCATTTGCCTATGGTACATAGTATTATACATTCAAATCTATCAGAGGAATAGTAAATATTAAAACCAATTTTGACAAGTCATCATGAGAGAAATATTAATTCAAGTCTTGATGACACTGTGTCCATTGCTCCACAGATTTACTCCGCATGAAGTCAGGAGGCGAGAACAGCTGACACACATTTGTGAAGACGTGAAGTACATTTCTCAAAAATGACAATTGTCTAACTGCTTGCAATAATTATCATTTATTGTGATTTGAATTCTATTACAAGCAAAAATTTAATACACAACAAAATTAACTTCGAGCACAAACTGAAATCATGATATTTGCTTGACAACTGCTTCTACTCAATAGAATTTTTAAAAATGTGTATAAGGTATCTGTATTTGTGTGTCTGACTGTATTCAAGCATGATCACTGTGCATAAAAAAGAATTAGAGGTAAAAAAGACTAATGGAAAGACTATCATAAAGATGGTCAGTAAGTTGTAGTTTTCGCTGTTAACAGTCATTATGAGTGTAAACTAACTTGTTCGACATTACAGTGAGAGACCACATTTATAATCCATTGAACAAGCAAACAATTAACCATGATCTGTGAATAACTCCAGGGAATGATCACTGGTAACATTGAAGACCAAAGATATCTCAAAAAGTAACAGTTACTGTCATTTTAGCGCCTTATCCAGTTCGTGGCTTGAAAATGACGGGGGTTTACACGTGGAAATGTCGGACTTTTGACGAATTTATCCAGCTGCTTTCTAGCATGTTATTAGAGCATACAACTTGGCGGGAGACACTTAACTTCTCCTTGGGCAATATGTTGAACATTACAATCTGCATAATTCAAAGGATAAAAGTCCTAACCAAAAGGCTAAGAAGTTCTCATTATTACGTATGCAACTGATATGTTGACAAACACATTTTTTAAACCACGAGTCTTTAAAACTAAGAAATATTATCAATTTGTTCCAAAGTTTACATCACAATACCACCATCACTTCTATTTGAATATGTTTCCGAATAATATGATGGTAAATTTACGATGATAGGTCCAAGGCTTGTATCCATCATCAAATTATTCTTTCTTAAGCTTTTCAGCATGCCGCACAGACTCTGCCCACACTACATGGGATGTTGCCTACTGTGAATGTCATCCTGATGTCCCCCCCCCCCCCCCTCCGACATAGCCTTATCCTTTGCACAAATTAATTCAACAGGGCTAAACTGACAGTGACACGTGGGCAAACGCAAAACTGTGTGACCCCATTCACGTGCAAGGAAGTCAAGTTTGTACGTTCTGTCATGTGACTTGTATAAATTAACGACCTGCAGGAGATCAGCACGAGTCTGGTTTACACTGTGCTTAATATTTTTATTTTTAAGCCAGGGAAAAATATCCACTTTTCTGGTGTTTATACTTGGTGTTTTCTCTATCAATGACCGACTTCGAAGCAAGGTATGACAAGAATTGTGAATCACATCACAAAACTGACAGCGTTCATTTCCGAATGGTAGTCACTACTGTTTTTCTTACACATAAACACAAGTTTACTCTCAGAAACAAAACCAGAAGAAGAGTCAGCATGCAGAATAATTATCCAAGAACCTATTCCTATGAAAACTCTAAAACTGCCAGTACCATCACTCATTTTCCAGAAATTTCCTAAATTCTCTTTACAGTTCTCTTGTTGATACCACATGGTTCTAAGAGACTGTGCTTGTCTTCAAATGTCAACAGTAGGAGACCTGCTTTCAAATTCACGTTCAAAAAAATTATAAATGCGGTAAATAATCCCTCTCGCCTGCTTGTGAAATATTTCAGATTTATTGCCGTCACCTCGCTTCTTTTTTTTTTTTTTTAATTGCACTTAAACATTTACAGATACAGATTCGCAACTATACTGCTACACAAATAAAAAAAATAAATAAATAAATAAACTGATAGCTGAATGAATAATTTGGTTGTCACGAAGTACAGCAACAGTGAAGCATGTAGCAGCGAGATTCTCTCTGTCTAGCTGTAACTTGCTTGCAGCAGCTTGGAAAGAGACTGAATATTATTGGCTGCCAGTGGCTAGGGGAGGGGGATGCGCAGAACGGCTAGCGAGATTCTCTCTGTCTACCTGTGACTCACTTGTAGCTGCTCGAAAAGAGACTGAATATTATTGGCTGCCAGTGGCTAGTGGAGGGAGATGCGCAGAACGGCTGAAAACTGGGCCGCCTTCCAACATGAGGTGGACTTTAGTAAAAAACAGTGATAAGGCATGAAATGTACATAAACAGTAAAAATGTGTTTACTGAAATTATAGTGCAAAAGAAAGTACAAGATGTTGACCAACTTCCAAATCTGGTCAGCCTAATTGTAATAATGGGAACACATACATAGGCATCAGCAACAGAACTGGGAATGCTTCTGCACTCTTCCAGTACATGTGATCCATATGGCAAAAGTATGTCCAGAAAGTTTCGGCTGTATTCCTCTATCATTTTACCAATGACCATTTAGCAGAGATGCTGAGTCGCAGATAGGCACAACGAAAAGACTGTCAGAAAATGAGCTTTTGGCCAAGAAGGTCTTCGTCAGAGATAGAATATACATACACACATACTCACGCAAATGCAACTCTCACACACGACCGCAGACTGCAGTCACATGTGTGGGAGTTGTGTTTGCATGAGGGTGTGTGTATGTTCTATCTTAGTTGCCGCATCGATGGAGCGACTGTGCTACAGAAGGGGACAGCTGTTTCATGAAATGGCCTCCCCGATCACCAGATCTCACTCTGTGTGACTTTTTTCTGTGGGGACACATTACAGATCTGGTATATGTACCGTCTCTACCACGTGATGTAGCAGGGCTCCGAGAGAGACTACAGGAAGTGACTGCCACTTTCAGTGATGCCATGCTGGGACGGGTATGGCAAGAATTCGATTACAGTATTGACGTCTGCCGGGTCACTCATGGTTCGCATATCAAATGTTTGTAAAAGAAACTTTCAGAGTTTCTCTTCAAAGTGTTATATGGGTGACGTCCGTACAATGTTTGGTTCTTGTGCGGTGGATGATTGAAGGTGTTCCCCGACTTTATGTATACCCTGTATTAATATTATAGTTGAAAGCAATGATGCATCCAAATTCATTGACTTAAAAAAAAAGGTTGAGTTCAAAGCAAACGTCCTGAAATCCACTAGAATAAATGCAGTCAGCGACCTGTATTGATAATAAAATTGTAACAAATTATGTGTTTGAAGATGTTTATAACTTCTGTGTAGATTTAGGAACCACTGACCACTCTGCACAATTCATTGACATGTTCCACACCCAGGAGGATTCCCTCTTTTATGGGTCTATGGAATGAATAATTAATCTAATCTAATCTAATCTAACAAAGGCCCTGTTGGCCGAAAGCTCATTTTCTGACAGTCTTTTTGTTGTGACTGACTGTGACTCAGCATCTCTGTTATATGGTTAGTAGAAACTATACTTTTCATAGTACTGTTACAGTCCATCCTGGATTTTCCAAATGTTGAATCTTACCAGTGACCATATATTCATGTGAGAACTGGAAAATTTCAGTAAAATCAACACACTCCCAGCCCACAATGCCGTATGCTCATTTTCATTTTTAGTACTGAAGCTCAACATTTTTCACTATCAATGCTTGAGAAAAATTTGGAAGATCAGTTTCTGTGTTTCAAGTTATTAAATACTAAAACAGTCTGCACAAAACTGTTGGTGAAAGAAAACTGAAGCCTTCAGGGCATGTTCTACACACGAAAGATGGAAGACTTCCCAAAACCAGCACTGTTGGGGAAGCTGTGGCTGGATACAGAAGTAGAGGAAGACTTCGTAACACCTGGCAACAAAGTTTTATAAAGAATCTTCAACACATGGACATAAACTGGAAAGAAGCTGAAAACCTGCAGCTGATTAAGTTCGCACAAGGAAATTTGTTACCCGATATGCAGTTTAGCGTTGGAGGAACTAAGTCAATGTTAAGTCTAAATTATCTAACGAATGTGTGTGTTAAGAGAGACAATTTGAATTTAATTGTATTATTACTCTGAAGTACTTATTGGTGGCAGCAACTCCATTAGAACTTACAGATACTGGCTGATACAAATCAATGCTGAACCAGGGTTTCGAAATTGTGGTCACTGTCTAAGAATATCTGAAGTTGTCACACAAACTAACTTCATTATCTCTGTACATTATCTCTTGTCAGCCGCCAATCTGCAGATGGCTCTCCATTGCAGCCAGTCAGATAAAGAGTGCCTTGACACAGTTCAGCCAAGCTGCTTATCCCGCTACCTTCCTTCACCTACACAGCACTAACTGCTGTCCAGCTCTCAGAAACATTATTGTTGGCAGAGCACATGTGGTAATTGGATAGCACTGCCCTAAAATGCATGTAGTATTTTTGTGCAGCACTACTGTGATAACAACATATTTAGCTGTTTTGTCAACTTCTTTATGTTTTGTGGTAGTTACTGCAGTCTTAATGTTCCCTAATTTATATAAACCCTGTATAGGCATAAAATTTTCTGTGTTCCTACAGGATACATTCTCTGCAAAGAATGTGTCTTTTCACATACATACATACATTCATTACAACTATTACCTGATACAGAGCAATGGGCTCTACATGGTATCGCAGTAAACCAGCCAACCTGGACACAGTAGCTGTCTTCCCACAGCCTCGGGGTCCCACTAAGCACAGATCAGAGGCAAAGTGAGACTGCAGAAGCTGCGCCACCAGCTGCTCCTGGTAGGGTGTTGGGATGAAACTAGCAGCCATAGGAACATTATTTCCATTACCATGAACCACCTGTAACAAATTTTAGAGCCTAAATTATAAATACATACGTTGGCATGGATTTTATTCTCATCTGACAGCCACACTGAAAATGTTATGCTAAGTGATGAGTAACAAGCAATGATAATGATATGCAAAACCGTGACAATATTTTAGTACATCTCAAAATTAATAGTTCACAGTACATAAGACAAGAAAAACTTTACATTAAGCTTACCCCTTACGGATATTGTAGAACACCATGACTGCATATTAACTGAATATAAATACTGATAACTGGGATCAGTCACTTATAAAATAAGCAAATATTTCATAAGTGACTAGCAGTTATATGTAATTAATTACCATGTGAAACTAAAACACAGATGACCAAAATATCACAGGGAAAAGAACTTAATCTCAAAGTCTTAGTGGTTGTAAGTAAGCAGACATAAACACTAGATAAAGATCGAGGAAAAGCTGCATGCTACCAGCAATCACCACTCTCCAAAGAAAAGTTCTGTTCTGAGGACATCGGTGCACTGAGCGGAAGCCGTTTCAGATGCTGAAAGCCTTCCAAAGGAACAGAGTCACTTACGGCTACAACAACTGCCAGATTCCATAAGCCATTTTGTCAAAGAAACATAAGCAGAAAACATCCGAGGATGGCATGAAGAAGCTTGTGTTCTTGCTGTTCTTTGGCTCTATAACAGGAAAGATTAGCTAGCTTCTAAAGAAGCATAAAATCGATACGGTTTTTGGGGCACCAGCTAAAATTTGACAGCTAATGAGGCCTGTGAAAGACAATTTTGGACTCAGACTGCCAGGAGTATATAATGTAGGTGTGGACAGTTATATATTGGATAGACTGTACGTACTATTGAACAGCGTCGTGTGGAACACGAGAGATGTTTAAGCCTACGGTATCCTGAGAAATCAGCGGTGGTGGAACATGCTTTAGAAAACAGACACTGAACTGCATTTGCTATGACATCTGTTATTGTACAGAGTACTAGTTTTTGGGACAGTGTTATAAAACAAGTGATCAAGTTAAAAATTTCTGACAACACCCTCAATAAAGACGGTAGCCATTGGGCAGTTGAAGCGGGCATGGCAAGCACGCAATGAAAACAGCTATATAAGGATGAAAGCAGCAATCATTCGACAGTCACCACCTGACAATGGCTGAGGAGAACTTGGCCGAAAACTCATGAATTTTAAACCAGTGGAGGTTGGAAGCCCGAGAAAATTTTATCAGTACATATCACCGCCGAACTATGCATTTGTATATTGAAATGTTCGGCATAGGCCATGAGCATGTATAGGACCTATGGCTCAAGTTTAGATACGTACCTAATAGAACAGTTCATAGTGGGGGGTTCCTCCGTGATATAAATTCAATGTAAAGAAACTTCTAAAGAAATAGAGATTACTACATAATAGGTGAAAACAAAGCACAGGGCTACAGATAGAGAGATGCTGAATGAAACAGATTTGGTTGTCAAGAGGGCATCGCATGAAGCCTTCAGTGACTACCTTAGCAGAATATTGTCAAATGATCTTTCACAAAATCCAAAGAAATTCTGGTCATATGTAAAAGCTGTAGCAGCACCGAAGTTAGTTTCTGGTTTCCAGTGTGAGACAAAAACTGAAATTGAAGGTAGCAAAGCAAAAGCTGAAATGCTTAACTCTGTTTTCAAATGTTTCTTTACAAAGGAAAACCCGGGAGAATTGCCACAGTTTAATCCTTGTACACTGAAAAGATCAGTGAAGTCAATATCAGTATCAGTGGTGTTGAGAAACACCTGAAATGGTTAAAACTTAACAAAGCACCGGGACCTAAAGGAATCCGTAACAGATTCTATATTGAATTTGTGGCTGAGTTAATCCCTTTTCTAACTATAATCTATCATAGGTCCCTCGAACAAAAAACCATGTCCAGTAGATGGAAGAAAGCACAGATCACACCCATCTACAAGAAGGGTAGTAGAAGTGATCCACAAAACTACCGTACAATATCCTTGACACTGATTTGTTGTAGAACTTTAGAACATATTCCGAGTTCAAATCTAACGGAGGAACCTTGAACAGAATGACCTTCTCCATGCCAACCAGCAAGGATTCTGAAAACATCAATCATGTGAAACCCAACTCGCACTTTTCTCATATGGCACACTGAAAGCTTTGGATCAAGGCAGTCACGTAGATGCAGTGTTTCTCAATTTCTGAAAAGCATTTGAGTCAGTCCCGCACCTACGCTTATTGTCAAAAGTATGATCATATGACATATCAACTGAAATTTTAGACTGGATTGATGACTTTTTGGTGGGGAGGACACAGTATTGTATCTTGAGTGGAGAGTCATCACCACATGTGGAAATAACTTAGGGTGGGTCCCAGAGAAGTGTGTTAGGACCTTTGCTGTTCATGTTGTATATTAATGACGTTGCAGACAATATTAATAATAAAATCAGGGTTTTTGCAGATGCTGCAGTAATCTATAATGAAGAAGTTGCATTAATAGTCAGTCAGATCTTGATAAGATTTCAGAGTGGAGCAGAGATCGGCAACTTGGTTTAAATGTTCAGAAAAGTAAAAATTTGCACTTTGCAAAAGGAAAAAACATAGAATCCTATGACTACAATATCAATGAGTCATTGTTGGAATTGGCCAACTCATAAATATACCTAGGTGTAACACTACATACGGATATGAAATGGAATGATCACATAGGATCAGTCTTGGATACAGCAGGTAGTAGACTTTGGTTTATTGGCAGATTACTTGGGAACTGCGATCAATCTACAAAGGATATTGCTTACAAATCACTCACGCAACTGTTTCTAGAATACTGATCACATGTGTGGGGCATACCAGATAAGATTAACAGGGGATATACGCTGAAGAGCCAAAGAAACTGATACACCTGCCTAATATCGTGTAGGGCCTCCATGAGCACGCAAAAGTGCCACAACACAATTTGGCATGGACTGGACTAATGCCTGAAGTAGTGCTGGAGGGTACCAACACCAAGAATCCTGCAGTGTTGTCCACAAATCCATAAGAGTACAACGGGGTGGAGATCTCTCCTGAACAGCACATTGCAAGGTATCCCAGATATGCTCAATAATGTTCATGTCTGGGGAGTTTGGTGGCCAGCGGAAGTGTTTAAACTCAGAAGAGTGTTCCTGGAGTCACTCTGTAGCAATTCTGGATGTGTGGTGTGTCACACTGTACTGCTGGAATTGTCAAAGACCGTCAGAATGCACAATGGACATGAACGTATGCAGATGATCAGACAGGATGCTTACGTATGTGTCATCTGTCAAGAGTTGTATCTAGATGTATCAGGGGTCCCATATCACTCCAACTGCATGTGCCCCACAGCCCCACACCATTACAGAGCCTCCACCAGCCTGAACAGTCCCCTGCTTACACGAAGGGTCCATGGATTCATGAGGTTGTCTCCATACCTACACACGAGACACATCCAACAAGGCAACATGTTTCCAGCCATCAACAGTTCAATGCCAGTGTTGACAGGCCCAGGCGAGTCGTAAAGCTTTGTGTCATGCAGTCACCAAGGGTACACGAGTGGGCCTTCAGCTCCGAAAGCCCATATCGATGATCTTTCGTTGAATGGTTCACACGCCGACACTAGTTGATGGTCCATCACTGAAATCTGCAGCAATCTGTGAAAGGTTTGCATTCTGTCACGTTGAATGATTCTCTTCAGTTGTCGTTGGTCCTGTCCTTGCAAGATCTCTTCTGGCTGCAGTGATGTCAGAGATTTGATATTTTACAGGATTCCTGATATTCACGGAACACTCATGAAATTGTTATACATGAAAATCCCCACTTAATCATTACCTCGGAGATGCTGTGACCCAGCATTCATGCGCCGACTGTAACACCACGTTCAACTCACTTAAATCTTGATAACCTGCCATTGTAGTGGCAGTAACCGATCTAACAACTGTGCCAGACACTTGTTGTCTTACATAGGCATTGCCAACTGCAACGCCGTATTCTGCCTGTTTACATACTCTGTATTTGAATATGCATGCCTATACCAGTTTCTTTGGTGCTTCAGTGTAGAACACATACAGAGAAGGGCAGCAAGAATGGTCAGAGGTTTGTTTAATCCAAAGTGTCACAGAAATACTGAAGCAACTGAACTGGAAGACTCTTCAAGACAGACCTAAGATATCCCAAAGAAGTCTATTAACCAAGCTTTAAATGATTACTCTAGGAATATACTACAACCCCCTAACATATTGCTCACATAGGAATCTTGAGGATAAGATTAGAATAATTAATACTGCATGCACAGATGCATTCAAACAATCGTTCTTCCCATGCTCCTTATGAATGGAATGGAAACCTTAATACCTGGTATAAAGGAACGTACCCTCTGCCGTGAACTTTGCGGTCATTTGCAGAGTATGGATGTAGATGCAGAACAGTGTCAGCTGTAAACAGCATCTGCTAATTCATTCATAAAATACTGTGAATAGCAAGAATTCTACTGGACTTCCTTACAATAAACCAGATGTTTTTTCTGATACTTTCCCCCAATCAGAATAATGTATTGGTTTTCTTTCCCTTTTCCGAGTTGCTGTCCAGTTTTGCCTGATTTATGGTTCTATTTTTAATGTTGACATCAGTGAACACACTGATAATTCATAACACTCCCTAGATCTCAATAAGAAGGGGAACCTTCAAGGATGTGGAACAAGCCAAGGCAAACAGTAATTATAGACAAGCAAATTACAGACAATATGAAAACCGTACAGGCAATAAACTATCACCATAACACTCAATGCTTATTCCAGTTAAGTTTAACTATATAAATGAGAAAGAAAGCTACTACTTTGATTCAGTTAAGTAGAACACTCACCTCAACATCAGTTGTGTGATATCCACCAGCTAACCTGATATGGGCAGAATCCCCATCAGTTGGAGTCACAGTTTCAACAGTTAAAGGAACAGTCTTTTGCTGCAACATCTGGAATGTCTGGAGCACATCTTCCACAGCAGAAACTCCCTCTGCAGGAAGGAAACTCTTGTATGGATACAGGCGGTACAACACCTCAGATGCTGCCATAGTTGGAAAAGTATCCTGTGTGAAACATATGTTGATTAGTCTGGTCCATATCAAAATTACAAATATTTTATAAACTTACTATAACTTTTTATCAGGTAAAATGTTATTGTTTAATGCAAAATTATTTTACTGAAATTTATTGTTCTTCATTTCCAATTTAACAAAAATTTCAAGTGTTACTTTTAAACAATGTAAAGTCCAGGACGGAATAACCACAATATGGAAAGAACAGCATCCTGCTCATTACACAAGGTATTGAGTTGCAGAGTGAAATAGAATGGTAAAAATATTCAAGCTTTCAGACAAAGTCCTTCCAAAGGAGAAAACTCTCACACATTTACTCCAGCACAACTCACACATATGGTCACTGTCTTTGGGTGCTACGGCCTCACTATGCTTATTATAGTTTCCAACACAAAACTGTGTATAGAAACCTGGCAGAAAATTCAAAGAGATTCTAGTTGCATGCAATGTATGCTAGCAGCAAAAACAAGCGGTGCCTTCTCTGTGCGACAGCAATGGAGATACTATCGAAGACAGTGCTGCCAAAGTAGAGTTACTAAACATAGCCTTCCAAAATTCCTTCGCCAAAGAGGATCAAGTAAATATTCCAGAATTTGAATCAAGAACAGCTGTCAACATGAGTAACTTAGAAGTACAGTAGATATCCTCGGAGTAGTGAAGCAACTTAAATCACTTATTAAAAGCAAGTCTTATGGTCCAGACCGTATACCAGTTAGGCTCCTTTCAGAACATGCTGATGGAATAGCTCCACACTTAACAGTCATATACAACTGCTCGCTCAACGAAAGATCAGTTCCCAAAACAGGAAAGTTGCAGAGGTCAACCAGTGTTCAAGAAGGACAATAGGAGTAATCCACTAAATTACAGGCTCACATTATTAACATCGATATGCATATATTGTGTTTGAACATTATGAATTACCTCAAAGAGAACATCTATTGACACTCAGTCAACACAGCTTTAGAAAACAATTCTTGTGAAACACACTCACATGAAGTGTTGAGTGCTATCGACAAGGGATTACAAATTGATTCCATATTTCTTCATTTCCATAAGGCTTCTGACACCGCGCCTCACAAGAAGCTTGTAATCAAACTGCATGCTTATGGAATACTGTATCATTTATGCGAGTGGATTTGTGGTTTCCTGTCAGAGAGGACACAGTTCATAGTAACTGATAGAAAGTCACCGAGTAATACAGAAGTGATTTCCAGCATTCCCCAAGGTAGTGTTATAGGCCCTCTGCAGTTCCTTATTTATATAGATGATTTAGGTGACAATCTGAGCAACCATCTCAGGTTGTTTGTTTATGATGCTGCCATTTATCTTGTCTAGTAAAGTCATTAGAAGACCAATACAAGTTGCAAAAAGATTTGTAGAAGATATGCATATGGTGTGAAAATTGGCAACTGATCCTAAATAGTGAAGAGTGTGAGGTCATCCACATAAGTGCTACATGGAATCTGTTAAACTTTGGTTACACAATAAATCAGTCAAATTTAAAAGCCATAAATTCAAATAACTACCTAGGAATTACAATTACAAACACCTTAAATTGGAAAGAACATTTAAAAAAAATGTAGTAGGGAAGGTGAACCAAAGACTGTGTTTTATTGGCAGAACAGTCAGAAGATGCAACAGATCTACTAAAGAGACTGCCTACACTACACTTGTCTGCCCTCTTTTGGAGTACTGCTGTGCAGTGTAGGATCCCTTACCAGATAGTCCTAATGGAGTACATCGAGAAAGTTTAGTGAAGGGCAGCACTTTTCATATTATCTACAAATAGGAAGAGTGTGTCACAGATACAATAAGGGATTTGGAGAGGACACCATTAAAACAAATGCGTTTCTTGTTGCGGTACGATCTACTCATGAAATTTCAATCACCAACTTTCTCCTCCAAATGCAAAAATATGTTATTGATGCTGGCCTACATAGGGAGAAACGATCATCATAACAAAATAAGGGGAATCAGAGCTTGCACGGAAGGTATAGGTGATCGATTTTTCTGCATGCTGTTCAGGAGTGGTATAATTGAGAATTATTGTGAAGGTGGTTCGATGAACCATCTGGCAGGTCTTAAGTGTGATTTGCAAACTATGTGTTGTGACAGTGCCACGAGATTTAAAAGTGCCGCTACGTCAGTACGCGAACACGGCGATAGAGGCGCTCCGCAGCTCGGCCGAGCGCGGGAGCGCCACCTGGCTATGAACGGCGCCAGCCGCATGTCACGGATTGGCAGTTAAGTGACAGATTCGGAGTTGGTAGCATGTAACTCGCTATTGCTCTACGTTGTATATCCACGCACTTTATTAGGATTAAAGGTTATAACACTTTTTGGCAACAAGGTCGGATATTTTTGTTCCTGCGTTGTGGATTTGTGTGTTCGTGTCGGGACAGACAGGGAACAGCTTATGCAAGTGCTCATTGAACAGAAAACACAGCTGACAGCTGCTATTCAGGCGTTGTCGACGTCGCTTACTCATCGTCTGTCTTCCTCTTCTCCGCCTCCGTTCCCTCCTTACGACGAGGCCGCTGAAGACTGGGAGGATTATGAGAAGCGTTTGTGGCAACACTTCTTGGCTTTCGGTGTTGTCGACGCTCCTATGTGTAAGTCGTTATTTCTATCTTGGATTTCCCCACGGATCTATCAACTGCTATCTCAGTTAGCCCCGCTGCGGGAACCTGCCACTCTGTCCTTCCAAGAAATGTGTGACTTATTGTCTACCTATTACCGAAAAAACACCCACGTTGTTGCCGCCCGCGTGGCGTTCTACCGGTGTCGTAAACAGCCCCAACAATCTTACCGGGCTTGGTCGGTGGAACTACACGGTCTGAGTAGGAAATGTCAGTTTGTCACGGCCACTCATCATGAGTCTTATGCTGATTCAATTGTTAGGGATGCTATTCTACGGCTTGCTCCTGATAAAGAAGTTCGGCAACGTGCCTTACAACTGCCAAACCCGTCGTTGTCGGAAGTTCTAAGCATCGCTCAATCTTTTGAAGTGTCTCACGCTGCTGGTGCGCAAATAGACGTGTGGTGTGATGTAGGCACTATACAGACCACTTTCGACACGGACAATTTGCCTGTTTCCCAGGGGACCGATGGTGTGGCGGCGGTTCACTCGCGTCAACAACGTCGCGTTGGGCCGCCACGCTCGCAGCGAAAACAGCAACCACAGAAGCAGGTTCGTTCCGCACTTCCTTCTTGTCCACGTTGTTTCGTACAGCATGACAGGGCCGCGTGTCCAAAACATTGGGCCACGTGTAATTCATGTAGGAAAAAAGGCCACATTGCTTCTGTGTGTCAGTCCCCTAAAGTCCCTGTCGACGAGGACGAGGCATCGGACATGGATGTTAACTGTGTGCTTTCTCAAACAAATAAGTTGTTTGTTACTGTTCGTGTTCTGGATAAAGACATTCGCATGCAAGTGGACACTGGCTCTGCAGTAACTCTCATTAATTCTTGCACGTATTTGGAGTTGGGCTCCCCTCCCTTGTTTCCAGTTATGCGAAATCTGCGAACTTATAATAAGCAGAAAATTCCTATCGTTGGCCAGTTTGATGCTTCCACTGCCTACAAGTCTGTTGTTAGGCTCCTCACGTTTTATGTGGTGGATCATGCGGGCACTGAAAACCTGTTCGGTTATGATGCTTTCCAGTTGTTCAGGTTCTCCATTGATGATGAGGTGCACCTCATATCTGAGGATATTCCGTATCAACAGCTGGATAGATTGTGTTCTGAATTCTCGTCCGTGTTCTCTGCTGGTCTGGGTCGTGCCAAGGATTTTGAAGCCCACATCACTCTTAAACCTACAGCTCGCCCTAAGTTTTTTCCGGGCATGCCCTATTCCGATGGCGTTGCGTGCACCTGTCAAGGCTGAGATAGACAGGTTAACAGCTTCAGGGATTCTCCTACCTGTTACCTCCAGCGAATGGGCATCGCCAATCGTGGTGGTTTCTAAACCAAACGGGAGTCTGCGATTGTGTGGTGATTTTAAAGCCACTATCAACACTCAGAGCCTCGTTGACACTTATCCTCTTCCCCGTCCTGAGGAGTTATTTACCAAGCTCGCTGGGGGCCAGTTCTTTTCCAAACTTGACTTATCGGAGGCGTACCATCAGTTGCCGTCGGATGCGTCTTCCAAGGACTTTCTCGTCATCAACACTCCTTGTGGGTTGTATCAGTACCCGCAGTTACCATTTGGCGTCGCTAGCGCGCCGGCCATTTTTCAGCGGTTTTTGGAACAGCTTACGGCTTCCGTTCCCGGCTGCATCAACTACCTGGATGACATTGTTATCACAGGGGCCTCCACTGAGGAGCACCTTCGCAATTTGCATTCACTGTTTCGGGTTCTGCATTCGGCTGGGTTGAAGTGCAATCTGGACAAGTCACAGTTCTTCCAACCCTCCATTGTGTATCTTGGTTTCCACTTGTCCCGTGAGGGCATACGTCCTCTACGACAGCACGTTGCGGCCATTACTGCTCTACCCCGGCCGCCTACGGTCAAAGAACTTCAGGCGTTTCTAGGCAAGATTGCTTATTACCACAAATTCATTCCATCCGCGGCGGCGGTGGCTCATCCTCTGCATCAGCTGTTATGCAAAAACGTTCCTTTCTGTTGGTCCGACGAGTGTGAGCAGGCTTTTGTCCACCTGAAGGCTCATCTGCAGTCGGCGCCTTGTCTTGCCACATTCCGTCCGGGTCAGCACTTGGTTCTGGCGACTAACGCGTCACAGTATGGCTTAGGGGCTGTTCTCGCCCATCGGTATGAGGATGGGTCGGAACGACCCATCGCCTACGCTTCCAAGACCCTCAACGATGCCCAACGGCGTTACTCTCAAATCGAAAAGGAGGCGCTCGCTATCATTTATGCTCTAAAAAAGTTCAGCATTTTTTTGTATGGTTCTAAGTTTCACCTCATCACTGACCACAAGCTGCTGGTCTCTCTGTTCAGCCCCTCGGCGTCGCTTCCGGATAAGGCAGCTCACCGCCAGCAACGTTGGGCCTTATACTTGTCTCATTTTCACTATGAGATTCACTATCGCCACACGGCCCAGCAGGCCAGCGCTGACGCGTTGTCGCGTTTGCCGATGGGCCCCGACCCGGTTTTCGATCGAGATGAACTACTCTGTTTCCACATTGATGAGGAAGAACGTCGTGCGGTCGAGGTTTTTCCGCCTACAGGTTCGCAGGTCGTGTCGGCTACTGCGCGGGACCTGGTCCTGCGTCAGGTGATTGGTTTTGTTCAATGTGGTTGGCCGGACAGGACCAAGGGCCGGGCATCGGATCCCCTTCGCAACTACCATGCCTTGCGCCTTCGTCTGTCTGTTCGTGAGGGTGTTGTTCTTCTGGCCACGGATGGCGGATCTCCACGGGTCGTGGTGCCAGCCTCTCTTCGCAAAGATGTTCTCAAACTATTGCATGAAGGCCATTGGGGGATTTCTCGGACTAAGTCCCTGGCCCACAGGCACGTTTATTGGCCCGGTATTGATTCGGACATCGCCCACATGGTCGCTGCGTGTGGCAGTGTGCTCAACAACTGGCTGCACCCTGTACAATGCCCTCTCCGTGGCCTGATCTGGCGCAGCCGCGGGAACGGGTGCACGCTGACTTTGCCGGCCCCTTCCTCGGCACTTATTGGCTACTGTTGATTGACGCCTTCTCGAAGTTTCCGTTTGTTGTTCGATGTCCGTCGCCCACCACTGCGGCGACGACGCTGGCTTTGTCCAAAATCTTTGCGCTAGAAGGTCTTCCATCCACGATTGTCACGGACAATGGCCCTCAGTTCTCTTCGCAGGCCTTCTGTGATTTTTGTACTGGACAAGGGATTCATCATGTTACAGCACCGCTCTTCCGTCCGCAATCGAAAGGTGAAGTCGAGCGCCTTGTCCGCACTTTCAAAAGCCAGATGAAAAAATTCCTTAGTGATTTTTCCACAGATGACGCTCTGTTGCAATTTCTGAGTTCTTATCGCTTCACGCCTCTGGGTGATCGCAGCCCTGCTGAATTCTTGCATGGCCGCCAACCGCGCACTCTACTGCACCTGCTTCACCCTGTCAGGCCTTTTACTTTGTCCCCTAGTGCGGGCAAATACTCGGTGGGCGCCGACGTGTGGGCACGAGGGTATGGATCTCTCCCTAAATGGATTCCAGGGGTGGTCAAGGCTCTTCGCGGCCGCCGGCTTTGTGAAATACGTACGGACGACAGCATGGTTGTTCGCCATTACGACCAGATGCGCCCACGAGTGGTGGCCACGCCGGTCCCGCCACCCCTTCTTTTGCCTCCACCCACCCGAGAAGCCAGTCCTGTCGCTGCTGCCGATCTTCCATGCGTGTTGCTGCAGCCGACGTCGCTACCGCTTCCGAGTACACCGGAACCGGCCCCAGTCGCGACGCCGCCTTCTCCGGGACCCATCTCGCTGGAGCACACCCCCAGGTCCACGACACCTATGGATGCTGCTCCTGAGTTTTCACCCATCATCTCGTCCATGAGGCACATTCCACACGCAAGCTTCCGCCCTGGACATTTTCGACCATACTCTCGTGTTTCTCCGCGGGATCTTCTCGGGGCCTCCCAAGAGGCCATGGATGTCTCCGCACTGTCCGTGTCTCCAAGGAAGTGCGCGTTTTTTTTCAAGGGGGGAAAAGTGTTGTGACAGTGCCACGAGATTTAAAAGTGCCGCTACGTCAGTACGCGAACACGGTGATAGAGGCGCTCTGTAGCTCGGCCAAGTGCGGGAGCACCACCTGGCTATGAACGGCGCTGGCCGCATGTCACGGCACGGCAGTTGAGTGACAGATTCGGAGTTGGTAGCATGTAACTCGCTATTGCTCTACGTTGTATATCCACACACTTTATTAGGATTAAAGGTTATAACACTATGCATGTAGATGTAGCTGTAAATGATGCTCTCAATGAATGATATAGGTGAAAGACTTGTCTGAAATTTCAAACCACAGGAAGTGGGTTGCAATGTAACATGCAACCTGCCTGAATATTATCACACAACAGTAATCAAGAGTAAGAGTGAGATTAAATCTTACACAGATACCAGCCAAAGATATTGCTCTTGTTCCTCTACCCAACAGACCAGTAACCATATTCTATAGCACAGCACACATTCCACCCTGAGGACACAATGTTCATTCACCCATATGACCATCAATATCCATGGATACTCAGCACTGTCCTCCAGCAGCAAAGCATAATGATGATGGTAGTTGGGAAAAAGGCATTATGGGGTTTCCACAGAACTCAACAGCAGAGTTATTAATCCCTTTAACTTCACAACCAAGGACCCAATGGAAGAGTGTTAGGAGTAATATAGATATAAATTTAGCTCAAGAACTGTAACTTTGTCACAAGAAGCAACTTATGGAAAACAGTGAACCAATAGTATCACTAAAAGAAGATGTAGGTAAAGATAGAACAGTGGGAGGAAGTGTGCAGGTAAAAGTTCTCCTCCAAATAAGAGCTGAACTGGAAGATGAACCATGCAACAAGATGTGTGCACACCGTTCTCCTCTTAAATAATTTATGAGTAAAGGAGACTACTCACTGAATAGCAGAAGCATTGAGTCATCAAATGGCACATACAAAAGTGAATTTTAGAAGAAATTCTTTGACAAGCTACAGTACAACATAATCCTCCCACCCTTAATCTTCACTAAACTCCTATCCCCATACCCCTCTATGTAACAGTTCCCCTTCCTCTGTTCTGTCATCCCCTCCCAATCTATGCCTCTGTATCATCTTTACCATGCACAGCACACCTCATCAGGTCCAGTACCCATGTGTCACGTGCCTAGCCTGTGTACCTGCCATCCCCTCCCTCTTGCATTCCTAGCTTGCACACCTGCTGCCTCCCTTTGAGCCACTAGCTACCCATCCCCAACCCTCCTCCTGCTTCCCGTCTATTTCTCCTTCTAACCAGCCCACCCGACACAAACCCCATCCCAGACCACCCTCCAAACTGCAGTCCCGGCACTGAGTATCCAGCTGGAACAATGTATGTGCACAGGTGTGTGTGTGTGTGTGTGTGTGTGTGTGTGTGTGTGTGTGTGTGTGTACTCCAACTTGTCAAAGGATTTCTTCTGAAAGCTAAGAATGTCTTAATTATCTTTTGTGCATTCTTCTTGAAGACTCAGCAATTCTGCTATTTGGCGAGTGGTGTCCTTTACACTTAAATTATTTACATCCTGTCAGAACTTTCCTTACTATATTCTTCACTTAAAAGTGATGCCTTAGCAGCAGGGGCCACTCCAGCACAGCACAGAGTTGCTGAATGCAATTAGTGTAATGTCAGCAACATACACTCTTTGAGTAACTCCAGTTCATGTCCAGGGGTTTAGAAGGAAGGGCCACTATCAGCAGAGGCCTCACTGACGAACAATTAGAATTAGGCCATTTTATGGTGAGGGATCTAGTATTTTCACCCTCAACAAACTAGAAGATATCGATGGTGAACAGGGTTGACCATACCATGTGCGCTATCCAGCAGTTTCTTCCTATACAATATTGACACAAATTGATGCATTTCTGCCCTGCGGTTCACTCTGAGAAGCAACACACATGGCAGTGATCCATAGCAACTACAATTTACCATGGATCAATGCTTACATCATCACCACTACCACCACCACCAACAACACTACCACCACTTCCTAAAGTTTCTCTGGAACTTAATGCTCTGACATGTCATGTGGTATATGCTGCTACCATAGTTTTGAACTTACTGAGAGTCTGTTGTCATTTGTATATATTGCCTGTTTTCAGTCTTGTCTTTTAAATCAAACACTGAGCTGGAGCCTGTTTTATTGACTGTGTTGTTCTGTACTAGTTGTTTTTATCCAAATTACCATCCAGTTTGTCTCGATATCTGATGACAACGAAATGAAACAGATGTCCAAGATGAAATTATATCTATCATTACTTAGTAGAAGAAGAACTTATTAGCCGAGATCGCTATAAAAACTTTATTGTAGATAACCAGTTTCAGTAGAACTAAGTTGCTATCTTCAGATCTTCATAAAGGTTATTACAAACATAGAATAAATTTCTTTTATTTCACATCTATGGTCACAAATTTGTAGGTCATCAGACTACTGGCTGCAGTTAGCAATGACCATCCTCAGATCTGCAGCAAAATATGGGAAAAAATACAACTAGCAGACTGTCTACAGCTTAAAACAATAAAATAGACCATGATGTAAAGTACCGGTATTACTGACATACATGTGAAATTATGTGCTTTCAATATGACGAGGTATACCTGTTTCATAAAAACATGTCCTCCTAATATACTGGAGGTCCTGAGTCTGTTAGTTGTATGTCTTACAGTTTAATAAATATATGCTTTTGAAATACGTATATTCTTTTTGAAGCACCTTGTATATGATGACGCAATCTGATTGACTACGAAAATAATAATGCATCAGAGAAAGACCTTCAGGTACACTTGAAATCTACTTGCCAAGAGACGCACAGCAACAGGTAAGTTGTCTGCAGGGAAATCTGGCAGACCAAGCGATGCAGATTCCTGTGAGAGCAGTGCATGACAACAGGAGAGAAGCTGAGATATCTGTGCTGGATCCACATTAGATGTCAGTGATCTCAGGTGTTCCAACTGCTCCTGTGGATTCACAGTGTTTTAATACATTAGATGATGATCAACATTATTACTAACACTCTCCCTCAAAACCAATCATAGGCATAATCTACAGTAATAGGATTACAAAAACCTAACCAGTAAACAATATTTAAAAAAAAAACATAAGAGATTAGTGCACCATACTATTATTATAAAAACAATTCTATTTTATATCATCGTTGTTATTCTAGGTATAATTTGACTACATCAGTACACCTGATTTATAACATCTACATAATGTTGTTATATCTCAATTGCCCACACAGAAGAAGGCAAACAAATCAGTTGCGGCAGTCAGACTGCTGGGCCATAGCTAATATAAAGGTACGTCTCAGCCAAGCACCTGGAGCCGGGGGTGGGCAAACAGCTCACGCATGCAACACAACAAGGCATGAATGCCACACAATATGGCCACATGACAGTTAGGCTATATACCCTGCACCTGCCTGTATGAAAGCTGACATTGGTTTGCAAGTGCCCATTTCCCATGGGCACTATTTCAACAAACAGTCTGATCTACATTAAATACTTCATGCATTTTGATAAAAATGGTATGGATATCAACATTCTAGCTGCAGCCAGATCATTTTACTCTTTGGACTATTATTCTACTCTCAAACTTGTTAAATTGTATCAAATATGTACATATTTATTCTGAAGAGCTTCATTTCTCATGGCAACCGCCTTGAGCCCAACAGAGAACTCTGTTGTCTGAAAATTCTCTTCAGCATTTCTAATTTTTTCTCTTGACTGATATCTTATAACACCATTTTTCCTCACATATATTATGTTGTTAAATTTTGTCATTTTTCCTGCAAGGTATTATTTTATTGGACTTTTTTTTAATATCTCATAACTGCAAGTGCCCTGTTACACACACAAATGTACAATTTAGCATGTTGTTCTGATAGATTTTACATACTCTTTCTAAGATGTTCAAAACATATGGTACACTCCATGTATGCTTAAATCCCATAATGCCACCAAAACAGTCAGAACCCAATAAAATCAAATGTAGTATATTCAAAGCTACAAGACACAACAAAAAAATAATTTTTCTGTGCTTTTGTATTGTCTGATAAAATCCAATCTCGCAAGAAAGATTCATGTACTAGGGTAATCCCAAAAGTAAGGTCTCCTATTTTTTTATAATTACATAGACCTGTTTATTTCTGGAATGGTTTACATCAGTTTACAGCTTGAACATTTAGCTATTTTTCGACATAATCACCATTTCTGTCGATGCATTTTTGTAGACGCTGTGGCAGTTTTTGTATGCCCATGTCATACCAGCTCGCCGCCATGCTTTTCAGAAAGTTATGAACCTCGTTGTTGGAGCTCAATCACTTTCCGGCCAAATGTTCTTTTAACCTAGGGAACAGGTGACAGTCACTGGGCGCCAAGTCAGGACTGTAGGGTGGGTGGGTGATTATGTTCCACTGAAACTGTTGCAGGAGAGCAACGGTTTGCCGAGTGATCTGTGGGCAAGCGCTGTCATGGAGAATGTGTACGCCCTTTCTCAACGTTCCTCTTCTCCGGTTCTGAATTGCCCATTTGAGTTTTTTCAGAGTCTCACAGTACCTGTCAGCGTTAATTGTGGTTCCAGTGGACATAAAGTTGACCAAGAATACCCCATTCTGAACCTAAAAAATGGTTGGTCATGACTTTACCAGTAGACTGTGTTTGTTTGAATTTCTGCGGCTTTGGGCTTTGGCAAAGAAGGATGCTGCCACTGTCGTTTCTGTTGCTTGATCTCAGGTGTAAAGTGGTATGCCTAGGTTTCGTCACCCATGACAATTGAGTCCAGAAAGTTGTCCTGCACGGCTGCAAGGCGGTGAAGAAATGTGCGGGAAGCATCAACTCATTGCCACATGTGGTCCTCAGTCAGCATGCGTGGCACCCATCTTGCGCACACCTTCAGGTAGTTCAATGTTTCCATTAAAATTTGCTTCGGGAAACCTTAGGAACCAATGTAAAGAGATCATCCAGGGTGATCCGCTGAGCTTCACGTATGCTTTGCTCAACCTTCAACACTGTCTCCTCAGAAATTGACGGTCTCCCACTCCTTTGTTCGTCGTGAATTTCGGTCGGACCAGCTGCAAACTCTCTACACCACTTATAAACATTTTTGACATCGATGCATGACTCATCATACATTTCCGTCAATTGGAGATGGATTTCAATTGGCAAAGTGCCCTTTGCATTCAAAAACCATGCAATTCACTCTTGGCGGTAACATCCAACAGGAGCTCCATTCTCAATGGCTGCCAAGCCAAGACTGAGTGCCTCAGCACAGTGTGCACATGTTTACACACAGAGTGTGAAGCACTCTTCATAACAGTGTGACCAATTTCCACACAAACAGAGTTCTGTACTTATAAAAAAAATAGGAGACCTTACTTTTGGGATTACCCTCGTACATACAAATAAAATCCTTGGGTAACAGAAGAAATATTGAATTTAATTGATGAAAGGAGAACATATAAAAATGCAGTAAATGAAGCAGGCAAAAAGGAATACAAACGTCTCAAAAATGAGATCGACAGGAAGTGCAAAATGGCTAAGCAGGGATGGCTAGAGGACAAATGTAAGGATTTAGAGGCTTATCTCACTAGGGGTAAGATAGATACTGCCTACAGGAAAATTAAAGAGACCTTTGGAGATAAGAGAACCACTTGTATGAACATCAAGAGCTCAGATGGAAACCCAGTTCTAAGCAAAGAAGGGAAAACAGAAAGGTGGAAGGAGTATATAGAGGGTCTATACAAGGGCGATGTACTTCACAACAATATTATGGAAACGGAAGAGGATGTAGATGAAGATGAGATGGGAGATATGATACTGCGTGAAGAGTTTGACAGAGCACTGAAAGACCTGAGCCGAAACAAGGCCCCCAGAGTAGACAACATTCCATTGGAACTACTGACGGCCTTGGGAGAGCCAGTCCTCACAAAACTCTACCATCTGGTGAGCAAGATGTATGAAACAGGCGAAATACCCTGAGACTTCAAGAAGAATGTAATAATTCCAATCCCAAAGAAAGCAGGTGTTGACAGATGTGATAATTACCGAACAATCAGTTTAATAAGCCACAGCTGCAAAATACTAACACGAATTCTTTACAGATGAATGGAAAAACTAGTAGAAGCCGACCTTGGGGATGATCAGTTTGGATTCCGTAGAAATACTGGAACACGTGAGCCAATAATGACCTTACAACTTATCTTAGAACAAAGATTAAGGAAAGGCAAACCTACGTTTCTAGCATTTACAGACTTAGAGAAAGCTTTTGACAATGTTGACTGGAATACTCTCTTTCAAATTCTAAAGGTGGCAGGGGTAAAATACAGGGAGTGAAAGGCTATTTATAATTTGTACAGAAACCAGATGGCAGTTATAAGAGTCGAGGGACATGAAAGGGAAGCAGTTGTTGGGAAGGGAGTAAGACAGAGTTGTAGCCTCTCTCCGATGTTATTCAATCTGTATATTGAGCAAGCAGTAAAGGAAACAAAAGAAAAATTCGGAGTAGGTATTAAAATCCATGGAGAAGAAATAAAAACTTTGAGGTTCACCGATGACATTGTAATTCTGTCAGAGACAGCAAAGGACTTGGAAGAGCAGTTGAATGGAATGGATAGCGTCTTGAAAGGAGGATATAAGATGAACATCAACAAAAGCAAAACGAGGATAATGGAATGTAGTCGAATTAAGTTGGGTGATGCTGAGGGAATTAGATTAGGAAATGAGACACTTAATGTAGTAAAGGAGTTTTGCTATTTGGGGAGCAAAATAACTGATGATGGTCGAAGTAGAGAGGATATAAAATGTAGACTGGCAATGGCAAGGAAAGTGTTTCTGAAGAAGAGAAATTTGTTAACATCGAGTATAGATTTAAGTGTCAGGAAGTCATTTCTGAAAGTATTTGTATGGAGTGTAGCCATGTATGGAAGTGAAACATGGACGATAAATAGTTTGGACAAGAAGAGAATAGAAGCTTTTGAAATGTGGTGCTACAGAAGAATGCTGAAGTTAGATGGGTAGATCACATAACTAATGAGGAAGTATTGAATAGGATTGGGGAGAAGAGAAGTTTGTGGCACAACTTGACCAGAAGAAGGGATCGGTTGGTAGGACGTGTTCTGAGGCATCAAGGGATCACCAATTTAGTATTGGAGGGCAGCGTGGAGGGTAAAAATCATAGAGGGAGACCAAGAGATGAATACACTAAGCAGATTCAGAAGGATGTAGGTTGCAGTAGGTACTGGGAGATGAAGAAGCTTGCACAGGATAGAGTAGCATGGAGAGCTCCATCAAACCAGTCTCAGGACTGAAGACCACAACAACAACATACAAATAGACATTAAATTAGTAACCATACTACTGAGGAATTGTTTGATATTTAGTTACGTAGAGTTATTGTCAGTGACTTCAGTGCCCAAATGGCTGATTATATGCCCATCCTCTTTTCTGAGTAGCTCTTGAAGCTTCCTTACCCTTGTCTCTTTACTGTTCACCTCAGCCATATCCGTGTGTGTGTGTGTGTGTGTGTGGGTGGGTGTGTGTGTGTTTTGGAAGCTGACTCGTATTGTTAAAGACCTGGTTTGCGTGTCTGTCTACTGATCATTGTCTCCACTAAACAGTAAAAGTAAAGGTTGTGCAACTAGCGCTTCCTCTCGGGTAGACTGCTCACCGGGTGCAAGTCTTTCGATTTGACGCTACTTTGGCGACTTGCGCGTACATGGGAATGAAATGATGATGATTAGGACAACACAACAGCCAGTCCCTGAGTGGAGAAAATCTCCAACCTAGCCGGGAATCAAACCCGGGCCCTTAGGATTGACAATCTGTCACAGTGACCACTCAGCTACCAGGGGCGGACCACTAAACAGCAAGGCAATATTTTATTCGTTCCATTGCTTAAATTCATATGAGAGCAATTAATTCAATAAAAGAAAATAAAGATTTACTACACAGATACATTAAAGACTGATATATATGTATAGGCTACTCTGCTCATACCTTGAAGCTGCGGTTTCCTATATCTCTAGCCTGAAAACGTGATCTTAAAGGTGGATCTAGAGGATTTCCAACATAACGGGGTACAGGAAGACCCAGTGCTACAACACGAAAGTCTTCACTCACTCGCACCAACTGCCAACGGTCGAGCTCTTCCTGACTGTGTTCCTATAATTAAATGCAAAATAAGATAATATCTGGCTACAATCAGATATAATACCCATACATCTTAACAGGATACACAGAATGAAAGCTAGGAATTGATTTCCGTTCACAATAACTGATGTTAGGCACAATGAAGTAATTTAACAGAATACAAAAGAATAATTAACCTATACCTGACAGAGCAGGCAACGTTGGAGTATCTCCACAATGGTTCCAGAGCCATAATAGCAGAATCATTAATAGTGTTACATCTTACAGCTTACAAGTACCAGAGTAATATTTGCAGTGTTGAAACTGCACTGAAAATAGACTGACTCAAGGAAGAGTCCATCACTGCATTTCTTCATACACAATTTTCATACATCCCTATGGTGGATGCACCCCAATGTGGCAAACGTAGTTTGAACATCTAAGGGTTTTTTTTTTTTTTGCTACACCCTTGCTACAGAATGTCTCCTTGTAAATTATTATCATAAAAAAGACAATGAAATTACATGTTTAATAGTATTGTTAATGATAAATTTACATTATCCATAATACCAATGAGTATTTCAAATGACGCTTTTACCTTAAGAAGTTTATCGTAACGATCTGCTGGTATTAAGAATCGTCCATCTTCAAGATGCATTTCCCTGTTCTCCAGCAAATTGTTCAGTACAGGCAGAACATTCCGCTCAGCTTTTTCAATGCCCTCCAAGACAAGTATCCGTCCTTTAATGGCTGCTCTTACTGCACTCTACGACAAAAGAGAAACTATGATGTAGGACAACACATGTTACATCACAGTGCTACTGAAGGACAATTAATGTGAGCTGTCACAAACACACTAAATTTAAGTGTGGTCCAATCATCTCAGCTACAGCCGAGACTTAATTGTTGGGCGTTCATATTATGGAGCAAGTCTGTATGTTAAAAACCTGAGAAAATGTCTACCAAGGAGTAGTTGTGCAAATTAATGTGTTCAGATCTCAAAACAGTATGTAACACTTCCACAATGACCATGGTTGCAAAATGTGTGTTGTGTACAATCCCATTTTCGGTGCTCTTGTGCAATGTTACTATTACGGCTTGAGAAGAAGTGTGTATCACATGCAAGGAAACTGATAAATTTACATGTAAAACATCCATAATCTTTTGTGAACAACATGAATAATCCTGTCCAGACTAATACGTTTCCAGCATTTTACGTTGTGAGCAGTTATATATGGTGCTTGTCGAAATCTACTGGGTAGTTTCCAGAGGATGGATACAATATTTTTTTCTCTCTCTGAACAGAAGCATTGTCACAAATGTTTACTCAAGCATGCAACAGATTAGCCTTGTGCATCAACGTATTCATGAGAACTGAGTTGTGAATTTGGTTCCAGACACTATTACCATCGTGATTCAAAACTCTATGGGCCTATAAAAAGTAACTTCTCGTCCCAATCCAGCTCCACTGTGGACTCTATACTAAAATATGCATTATTCATGTGATGAAGCTGTTCCCGTATGTCCATATTATGAGGAAATCCCCATCCATACATAAACAAAAACACAGCTCAACATAATTACCAAATCCAAAACCAGTCCTTCAGTTCGCCATCAAAAATTGGTCATTAATCTTGATAAGACTCAGTCTGTGATATATTTGTATGTACAAGAAGTAGGTGCTATTATACCCTATTAAAGATGTTATTTGTTTAGGGTGCTCAACATCTTGGTTAATAGCATCCTTTATACAGTATTAAGAGGTTTTATTATCTAGAGAGCAAACAGCTTTTCATAGGGATTTTATGTGACTGCCACTATTCTCTTACTCTTAGTGCACAAGAGATCTGGTTGAAAGAAGGCTGTAATTTCATGAAGACTCATCTTGATGTACTCATTAGTGTCAACAAATATCTTAGCATTTACAATATATCAGTACACATTCACAGCATGCAACAGTAATTTTTGTTATACTACCCAACATAAATTCAGTTGCACTGATGGCAGGTCTCAGTGGAAGGCAACTTATGGCACATGGTGGCTCCAGATTGTTAACTACTTTTAATACACACTTCATGGACTTTAGGTCACAGTCTTGGGCATAATTTTCCACCTACCTTCTCTTCTCCTGCTGCACAAGACATTATAGGATGTTATGCTTCATAGATGTTTAATAGAAATACAAGCTATGCAGGCCTGCATGATATGATCAGCTAACTACATTCTCAGAAAGACCTAACTTATTTTAACATGTCATTGGTCAAACGTTTGAGTTAATGAAAGCATGATTCCTTATAAATTACACAACGAGCATTCATTTCTTAAATATAAGCACCTTTATCTTGTTGCAACGTATGGCAGTGCACTGCAACAAGGTAAAGGTTTCTAAAAATATATAAAATGAATATTTATGTGTTGTTAAAGATGATGGCCACAGAAACAAACTTGTTACACAATGGGGTTTTGTCTGAATTTTCATAGCGAAACAAAAAATTGAAAATGATAAATGGGGTATCAAATTGACAAGCAAGAGGTGTAGTAAAAAAACTCCTTGGAAGAAACCAGGGTGATTGAGAAGCACTTAAATAGTGATTTGAGGGAAAACTGAAATATTTCACTAACAGCTGTAGCTGCCTACATAAATAAAGTGCATCTCTTCAATGTCTTGCCACTGCACATAAAAAGTTGCATTTGTGTGACATCTAACTGTCAAAAATGTTTCCATCATATCAAGTACTAAATTAAAGATATTTCAAAATCAGATGACACTAAGAAGGTAAATGATGTGTCAAAAAGTTCATCTCTTTAGGGCCTAGCTGTTTTGCACATAGAAAGTTGCATTGGTGTGATATTTAACTTTCCAAGTGGTTTCCTTTGATCGAAATACTAAATTCAGAGCCTTTTGAGAACAGAAAATACTACAAAAGCTACTATGTAAATGCCTCTGTGGTGATGGCTTGTTGTTGTAACTCTATAGATGACTGCTGCTGAAAAGGATCATCTTAAGCTGACTCAACTATAGAATGTCTCAAATATCAGCTGAAGTGCATAAGCATGATCGACAACTAAAGACACTGAGTAAATATGAACTGTTGTTTTCAACTGAGAGGAATAACTAGCAGAAGGACTCCACCAGCTGTCAGATTCGTCCACCTACAAACCCTGCCACAATGACACCATTCCAGAAACCCAGCAGGATCTCCGGTGTCTCCTCAAATCCTTAGACTCATCCCAGTGTCTCTGTCTCTCTCTCTCTCTCTCTCCTCAAATCTACTACTCCCTGCATTCCTACCTTCTATATGCTTCCTAAAGTCCATAAATCCAACCACTAAGGACACCCCATGTAGCTGGTTAATATGTCCCCACTGAGAAAATGTCTGCTCTCGTAGACCAACAGCTTCAGCCTATGGCCCACAACCCACCCTTCTATATAAAAGATACCAACCATTTCCTCCGCCAACTTTCCACAATTCCTGTTCCTTTACCACATGGTGCCCTGCTCATTAGTATTGATGCCACCTCCCTTTATACTAACACCCCTAATGCCCACGGTTTTGCCACTGTCGGACACTACCCTTTCCAAAGTCCTGTGGACTCCAAACCTACAACCTCCTTCCTGGCCACCACGACCAACTACATCCTCACCCACAATTACTTCTCCTTTGAAGGCATCACCCACAAAGATATCCGGCATACGGCAATGGGCACATGTATGGCACCATCCTATGCCAACCTATTCATGGATTCATGGGCCATCTACGGGAATCCTTCCTAACCACCCAGAATTCTAAGCCCTTCACCTGGTTTACATTAATTGATGACATCTTCATAACCTGGACTGAGAGTGAGGACATTCTATCCACATTCTTCCAGAACCACAACACCTTCTCCCCCATTCACTTCACCTAGTCCTCCTCAAACTAACAAGCCACCTTCCTTGATATTGACCTCCACCTCAAAGATGGCTACATCAGTACCTCCATTCATATCAAATCTACCAACCACCAGCAATACCTCCATTCCGACAGCTGCCATCCATTCCATATCAAGAGGTCCCTTCTATGCAGCCTAGCCACTCGTAGTCATCGCATCTGTAATGATGAGCAGCCCTCTCGAAATATACCAAGGATTTCACTGAGGCCTTCACAGACCATAATTAACCTCCTAACCTTGTACAGAAACAGATCTCCCATGCCTTCTCTCTCTAGTCAGGCACTCCTCCCAAAGTCCCACCATCCGTCCACGGAGGAGCATTCTCCTCATAACTCAGTACCACTCAGGACTGAAGCAACAGACTCACACTCTCTACCAGGGTTTCAACTACATCTCATGCCCTGAAATAAGGAATGTCCAATCCAATATCCTTCCAACCTCCCTCACAGTGGTATTCCGCTGCCCCCTGAACATACACAATATCCTCATCCATCCCTACACAACCCCTGCTCCCAACCTCCTGTCTCATGGCTCATATCCCTGAATGCAAGACATGTCCCACAAACCCTCCCACCGCCACCTAGTCCAGTCTGGTCACAAGCATCACCTACCTCATCAAAGGCCGGGCTACCTGCAAAAGCAGTCATGAGATCTACAAGCTAAGCTGCAACCACTGTACTTCATTCTACATGGACGCGACAGCCAACAAGCTGTCCATCCGCATGAATGGGCACCGACAAACTGTGGTCAAGAAACAGCTGAGCACACGGCCAAACACAACATTCTTCATTTCAAGGACTGTTTCACAGCCTGTGCCATCTGGATCCTTCCTACCAAAACCAGCTGTTCTGAATTGCGCAGGTGGGAACTCTCCCTGCCGTAGATCCTATGTTCCCCTAACCCTCCTGGCCTCAACCTTCATTAGTCACTGTCTTTGACCCAACTATTCCCTTCCCTGTTCTCCACAATCTACTATTCCACAGTCTTTTTACTGCCCTTCTTTTCTGCCCCCTCCTCACCGTTTAACATTCCAACCCTCTCTCCACCTTGTCCCTGCGTGCTCCCACAAACAGCACTGCTCTGTACACCCCTCCCTGCTCCACCTACCCCTACCACCCAAATTGCTTCTCCCATCATGTGCAGTTGCTTGCAGTCTAGCTCCAGCAGCCAGAGACAGTGGTCATGTGAATGTGAGCTCAGTTTTCGTGAATATCTGTGTGTGTGTGTGTGTGTGTGTTTTGTCTATTTTGAAGAAGGCCTTCTGGCTGAAAGCTTATGTGATCAGTAGTCTTTTTGTTGTGTTGCCTGTCTGAAACCCAACTTCTCCACTATATGGTGAGTAACGATTACAAACTAATAATTTTCAGAATGAAATTTTCACTCTGCAGAGGAGTGTGCGCTGATACGAAACTTTCTGGCAGATTAAAACTGTGTGCACAGACTGAGACTCGAACTCAGACCTTTGCCTTTCGTGGGCAAGTGCTCTACCAACTGAGCTGCCCAAGCACGACTCACAACCCACCCTCACAGTTTTACTTCCGCCAGTACCTCGTCTCCTACCTTCCAAACTTCACAGAAGCTCTCCAGCAGTTTTAATCTGCCAGGAAGTTTCAATAATTTTCAGATTTTTTCCTTTCCTTGGCAAATTTCACAATTGTACATCAATGGGAACAACCTTGTAGATTTTGATGAGTGAGTTTGTGAGTATCAAAATATGACATAAATGGCCGTATCTTTTGACTGAATTGACTTAGAAGCTAATGTTTATTATACCACCAAGGGACCATGGACCTTAGTATGTGATATATATTCCAACGTCCACCTGTTTCCAAAAAAGAGAGATCTTCACAGACAGATGGACAGACACACATTCTGATAACAAATAACTTTTTTTCGTGTGATAAAGTGCAAATTAACAATTTTTTTGATTTTTAATTTGGTTGTAGCACAAAACCTTGTTTCTTGGTAAATTTTATGGTTCTAGGTCAAAGGTCACTGTAGGTTTTCGTGAGTGAGTTTGAGGACATAAAATATGTGGCATGAATGGCCATATCTTTTGACTGCATTGACTTAGAAGCTCCAATTTTTTACATCACCAAAGGACCATAGATCTTAATATATGACAAAAATTTCAAATTGGTAAGTCTACCCAAACTTGAGAAAGATAGTTCTGATCAGTTGGATGCATGGATTGATAGATGGATGGACAAACAAGCAGACAGACAACAAAGTGATTTGTAAGGGTTCTGCTTTTACCTACTGAGATACGAAACTCTAAAAATGGTCAGACAACTAGTAAAATGATTTGCCTAAAAGTAAGAAACAAAACAGATTAGAGAAACATTTGACATGCCTTTGAATGATGATTGAATCATGCACAAAAAATGAGGTGCCAATTGAGAATTTAACAATTAATGTTTAACTTAGGGTCTTAGAATTTTAATGAAAAAGCATTGCAATTCTGGCCACAGGCAATCCAATAAGGACCAACCAAGTGCCACGTCATCCTCAAGTAATGACATCATCTGGATGCGGCACAGAGGGGTGGGGGGTCAACAAACTGCTCTCCCAGTCATCAGTTTAGCAGAACTGCTATTATTTCTCACTCAAGTAACTCCTCAATTAACATCACCAGGCTAAGTGGGTCCTCTTCAAATTCTACCATGAAAGAAAAATTGACAGCAGTACTGGGAATTGAACCCAGATTCTCCACATGGCATCGAGCCTCACCAACCACTCAGCTAAATATGTGGACAATCTTAAAGAATACTGGAGGATATTTGTCTGGGGGACTGTGTAGAGCTTGCAGTCTGCTGTTGTGTGACCTTGACATATTTCTATCACCTATGCCTGAAGGTGTGAAAAAAAGTTCCAAAAATTTTTCAGCCTCAAAAATTTTTCAACTGAGAATCCTTCAAATAACACGAATGAGAATGTGCATTCTGAATTGGCATCTCATTTGTGCCATTGCTGTACATTTTTTACATCATCATCCAAAGTCGTATCAAATGTTCCTCTTATCTGTTTTATTTCTTACTTTTAGACAAACATTCTAGCTGATTAATGACAATGTGTGTGTTGTCCTCTGGCAAGAAAAAGACTATTTGGTTTCAGTCTGCGCAAACTGAGAACTACACTGGCTATATGAGTCAGTATTTATAACAACCAAAATGCAGGAAAACCATATTAGATGTGTGGTGTCACTGCCAGACACCACACTTGCTAGGTGGTAGCCTTTAAATCGGCCGCGGTCCGTTAGTATACGTCGGACCCGCGTGTCGCCACTATCAGTGATTGCAGACCGAGCGCCGCCACACGGCAGGTCTAGAGAGACTTCCTAGCATTCGTCCCAGTTGTACAGCCGACTTTGCTAGCGATGGTTCACTGCCTACTTACGTTCTCATTTGCCGAGATGATAGTTTAACATAGCCTTCAGCTACGTCATTTGCTACGACCTAGCAAGGCGCCATTATCAGTTACTATTGATATTGTGAATCATGTACCGTCAAAACCGACGTTCATCATTAATGGATTAAAGTTAAGTATTCCACCAGCTACGTCCATTTTTCTAAATTCTAATTTCCTTGTCCTGTTCCAGACCTCATGCCAGCCTGCGTGAGCTAAAATGCATGCCTTTCGGCCTCCTCTAGTAACACGGTGTTGGCTCTCCTGCCAACCACAACAAGATGTTTCAGTAATATGGAATGTTAGAAGGTGAGGCAAGGCATTTCTTGCTTGTTTGTTTGGTTTGCTATGATTGTGGGTTATTGGAAGGAGAGAGAGAAGCAGATTTCTATTGCAAACTGCCATGTCTTTCATTTTTGCATACAAATCTGCATCCTCTCCTTGGCTAGAGAAAACCCTGCACACTGAACATGGTGAACATCCAAATTACCATGGGAAGAAATTTCTGTGTCAACAGATAAACAAAATTTTAAATGGGAAATGACATTACAAGGGAAGGAAGGGTAGAAACTGTGTTAAGTGGGAACTGCAGCAGACTAATTCATTCAGATAATTGTGCTGCTTTCGATCACCCAGTGAAAATAAATGAACATGCAAGACCCAATGAAATCAAAGTACCCTTCTGTATTAATAACAGTATCCTCCTCATTCACATAAATGTGCACTCTCTTAGAGGTAAAGTCAATGAACTGCAATACTGGCTTGATAAAATTGACTGCAGTGTTTTGTGTATCAATGAACACTGGGTGAAAGTGTCTGAAACAGATCTGCATTGTGCACAGATAATTATAAAACCTACAACCTGTTAATATGATATTTTTGTGTTAAAAATGTCAATAAAACATGTACTTTAGTATTGAAGAATAACTGTACAATGTGAAGACATTCTTTGCAACCTTGGAAATCCTATCTCATTAATGTTAAAAAGACTTGGTTCAAAGATCTAACACTAATTTGGCCTCTACTGTTGAAGAATTAAGTGGCTTAGCTGTTCTGACACACTAAGTACTTGATGTACATATTTTCTGTTACAATATATGGTAAAAAGTGAATTTCTCCTGTTCTTATTCAAAACGTCACCCTCCCTGGGGAAATAGCTATGTGACAATAATTATTTAAAGTGAGTTTTGTAGAAGATTGCTCATCTGACCTCTGTTTGTCGTAATGGTGCACAGGCAGCCATTATATGGAATTTAATTAAAATATTAAATACTAGGCTTCACCCTCAAGTTAACATAAAACATATTTTGAATACTGATAATAATTTTCAAGCATTAATATTTGCAAAATTCATTTTATCAAAATTGTTATAGAATTGCAACAAAGCTTAGGTTTACTTCACAATATCTTTGAGTTTGCAATTAAATTTATTTCTGTCAAGTAAATGCTTAACCAAACTGAAGCCAGTACAATATAAATGAAATTATTTATCGTGAGTACACTACACAGGTGGTTATATCGCCTCTCTCTTCGCAACAGTTAATTTACCGGCCAATAATAGTAATAGTTTTATGCTACTTCTGATTATCTTTGGGGTAGCCACGAGTTTGGATAATGTAATTAAACAATTAAAATCAAAATTGTACCAATTTTTACTAATATTTTTGCCTGCGTATCAACTCTGATTATCATCAGCGTATACGTAAGCCACACTTACAAGCATGCAGAATATATGCGATGCCAACAGTGTATTAAATAACCTTTACCTTTTTCCAAATGATCCCAACCACATTTTACATTAAAATCAAAACTCTTTAGTACCAAAGGAGAGAGAGAGAGAGAGAGAGAGAGAGAGAGAGAGAGAGAGAGAGAGAGAGAGAGAGAGACGATACAAGTTGTCTGAATATAAACAGCATAAAGTTTTAACTGTAGGTGATATTAATGTAGATATAAGGACAAAGAATTTGGAATATCATCAGATCATGCAGGTCTAAATTGAAAATTCACCTCTCAATACTGGAGAAAGAGAAGTGACATATAGACTAGTAAGAGAAACCAATGCAAACAATATGATAGACCAGTTAAAGGAAATGGTTTGGTCTCATGTAATGTATAATAACAAAAGTAACGACAAATGCTTTCCCAGTTTCCTGACAGAGATTAAGCATGTAATAGAAAAGACATGCCCCTCTGTAACAAACAGATATATAAGGGGCATTCAAATGAAACACGGTCAGTAATGTAAAGTAATGGTAATGATTTTATTAACTCAAAACTGTAGTTATACACAGTACACATACTCGAAAATAGTCACGAAAGCTGTTGGCACATTTATCCCATTGCGGCACTAGCCGGTCGATTCCATCCTTGAAGAATCTAGTAGGCTGCTATCAGATCCATGCCTGGACCCAGTCACACATTTCGTCATCCGTTGCAAATTGATGTCTGGGAATAGCTTGTTTTAGAGGTCCAAACACATGAAATTCACACAGTGAAAGATTGGGACTGTACAGTGGATGTTCCAGAGTTTCCCGCCAAAACTGCTGCAATGTCCTCTTCACCACACTGGCTGTGTGTGGGCACGCATTACCATGCAGGAGGATAACACCATTGGACAACATGGCTCAGCGTTTCAACTTGATGGCTCGTCTAAAGTTCTGTAAAGTGGCTTGACAATGTTGGGCACTGATGGTAGTTCCCCATTCCAGGAACTCAACAAGCAGTGGTCTCTAGAGGTCAAAATAGAAGGACATCATGACCTTAGCAGAACTGGTGTGCACGGCCTTTGATTTTTTTTGGAAGTGGTGACGTTGCATGTTTCCACTGCTTCATCTGATGCTTGCTTTCCGGTTCAAAATGGTGACACCATGTTTCATCACTTGTGACAATACGTGACAGAAAGCAATATTCCTGTTCATGATAATGTTGCACATGACTCAAAGACAGCGCCACTTGAGTACTGCACTGTTCGGCGGTCAGTTGGTGGGGAACCTTCTGCGCACAGATTTTTCAAAAGTTCAAGTGTTGATGCATTATGGTGTGGGCGGTGCCCATGCTAATACCCAGTAACCGATGGATCTTGTCCACGGTGATTCTGTGGTTGTCCAAGACTAAAGCATTCACTTCCGTGAACAAGTCCGGTATGATGACATGATGAGCCGGTCCAGGACAAGCATTGTCTTCCCGTGACTTGCGCCCCTCAAGGGATCATCTGTGCAATTCCACAACACTGTACTCGCTGTACACAGCCTTCATCCATCGATACATTTCACGGCCTCCAGCCCCCTCCGCCGCCAAAAATCGAATCCCTCCTCGTTGTTCCTGCTTACTTGCCTGCCTGTTCGGTAGTGGACGATAACGTGTCTGACCACCTCCTCTTTGGCATGAAACCACACTGGCGGTATGCAACATCAAACTGTGCACACACGTCAGTCTTTCTACCATCAATGGCGCCAACATATCCGCAGTTACTTGGTGCCACCTTATGTGTAAGGCAAAAATAGATACAATTACCAGGTTTGATTTGAATGAACCTCATAGAACTGATATGGCAGATAAGTAGCATCATACCAACAAGTGGTACACGCCACAACTGAACAAACCCAGATATTACTATTAATTCTAAACGATAAGTCTCATAAAAGTGATCAGGACAAGAAAAATTGCATAAATACAAGAAAATTCTGTAGATCCAAAATTTAAAAAATGCTAACTGCACTGCAAATGATGAGGACATTTTAAATTCCAAAAATAAATGTAAAGCTGCCAGGAATATCATCAAAAGGGAAATTAATAATATCAATGAAGAAAACAGTATCCCCATTGACAGTGAGACACACAATGAATGTTTTGCAGATATTGCCAGCACTACCACTCCACTCAATAATTCTACGTTAGGTGCGAAAGCTCATGCAAAACAAACAAGTGAGAGATTTATGTGGACCCTCAGTGTCATTCATAAATCAAAACAGAAGACTATTTTGCACTCAGTAATTTTATCATAAAGTGTTCAGCAAAGGAAATAAAAATGCCACTTCTTTCACTGTCTAACAGAGTACTAGATAAAGGAATTTACCCATAATGTCTTAAGTTTACAGTTATATGTATAAAAAAGGTGATAAAAACCGCCCAAGTAACTACAGATCCATTTTAATAGTACCAATCATATCCAAGACAATAAATACACATAAATATGAATATAATAGAGGGAAACATTCCACGTGGTAAAAATATATCTAAAAACAAATATGACGTAACTTACCAAACGAAAGCATTGGTATGTTGATAGACACACTAACACAAACACACACACAAAATTCAAGCTTTTGCAACCCACGGTTGCTTCATCAGGGAAGAGGGAAGTAGAGGGAAGGACGAAAGAATGTGGGTTTTAAGGGAGAGGGTAAGGAGTCATTCCAATCCCGGGAGCGGAAAGACTTACCTTTGGGGGAAAAAAGGACAGGTATACACTCGCGCACACACACACATATCCATCCACACATATATGTGTCTGTATATGTGCGGAAGGATATGTGTGTGTGTGTGTGTGTGTGTGTGTGTGTGTGTGTGAGAGAGAGAGAGAGAGAGAGTGTGAGTGTATACCAGTCCTTTTTTCCCCCAAAGGTAAGTCTTTCCGCTCCCGAGATTGGAATGACTCCTTACCCTCTCCCTTAAAACCCACATCCTTTCGTCTTTCCCTCCCCTTCCCTCTTTCCTGATAAAGCAACCGTGGGTTGCGAAAGCTTGAATTTTGTGTGTGTGTTTGTGTTAGTGTGTCTATCAACATACCAACACTTTCATTTGGTAAGTTACTTCATCTTTGTTTTTAGAAATATACATTAATAGATACATAGTTATCTTGAAAGCAACAAAACTTTAAATGAGCAACAGTTTGGATTCAAGTCTTATCTATCAACTGAAAAAGCAGTTATGCTTTTGTGAATAATGTTTATAAAGGGTATGAAAAAGGCTATTAATATCTGGAACACTTATTGATTTAAGCAAAGCATTTGACTCAGTATCATATGATATAATCATCAAAAATTTAGAACATTATAGCACAGAAAGTAAATCACTCACTTTACTCAAATTTTATTTAAGCAACAGCTTACAGCTTATTTATACAAATAAGCAGAGATCAGCAATACTCCCAATAAAAACCCAATAGAAAGAGGAATGCTCCAAGGCTCTGTTCCTGGACCTTTCCTTTTTATTTCCTACATTAATGACTTTTCACATGATATACCATGTAAGTATATACTATAAGCTGATGATATGACATTAACAACAACAGGCAAGAATTCACAACACCAGAGAAATGATGCAAATAACTAATGACTGGTGTCATGCCAATCAGCTGTGCATAAACCAAACAAAAACTAAAGAAATAATTTTTTGTCTATGGGGGAAAAAACTGAAATAAAACACTAAATCTACTTGGACGGCTCACAGACCAAAAGCTCTCTTGGGAAGAACACACAAATTATCTGTACAGCACCTTAGCTTACGTATTTTTTCATTGAAACCACTTCAAATGTCTCGGCAGAGAAAATCTGGAAAAGTTCAACATGAGAAATGATGCGCATGTACACAACACCATATAAAATTTGTCAATAAGGTACCACACTCAGCTCATAGGGTACCAGCATATTACAAACTTTGCTAAAATACAGTGAATTCTATTCAACTGAAGAATTCCTAGAAACCAATCCCCCCCCGAGTGATAAAGGAAATCTTTTAGTTCTTAAAGATGCTAGTAGCTATTTTCTATTTTATTTTCTATATGCGTAATTGATTATTGTGCATAACTTGACACCAATGTAAACTTTGACAAAGTCAATTGTATGAAAAATACTGAAAGACAAATAAAAAAAATCTGTTCTATTCTACTGATGATGAGTTAATGTCATCAATCAACAGGTCCATTGCACAAATAAACAAACATTTGCAGTTAGTTTACTTTGTTCCTGGCAGAGCATGAAGGTTACATTCCAAATGATGAGTTCGAGTTACAACTTCTTCAGGATAAAGGACAGTTGATTTTGTCAAAATATCAAATTCCGTTAGATAAAAGGCGTTGCAAAAGCCTTCTACCTCAGGCCAAACTGTCAATGTGGAAGTCCAGTTACAAGCATGCTCTTCATACACATATTTCTCTAATCATTTAAAATGCTTCAGTTATCTTTTGTATTTAGTAGTGTAAAATTTTTTCTGTAACATTTTTCAAATTTCTCCATCTGGTCTGATAAATACAGGTTAAAAGATAAAACACACACAACTTCTTGAACAACAATCATCTGAAACAGCCACTCTAATGAGGTATTGCAAGATATCTGAGGTTGAACGGTTAAATAGGACACTGATTCATACTCTTACACCCATGTAGCATGGGGAAAGAAAACTTAAATTAAAACTTGTTAACATATAATGTACGGAGGATATAAAGCAATATACAGGGTTTATACAATAATTATATACAACATACTAAAATGGTGTAGGTGAAGTTACGGTGGACAAATCAGTACAGGACACTTGTAGTCTATCTAGTCTATCAAGCCAGCAAACAGCTTCAAATTGGCCCATGAAAGTCACCTATGCTACAACAGATGTGTGCCACAAGAGATTTTGGCTAAAATCGTCATAGAATATTAAATATTCCTTGTTCTTACACTTACAAAATGTAAAATTGATGTTTGTGTAAATTTTACCTTGAAGTATTGTGAGTTTTAACAGCATAAAATTAACAATTAAATCTTTTGTTTGCTTTGACTTATTACTATGAAACAACTGTGCCTGTAAAAGTTAATCTTTGACCAAACTGTAAATTTAATTAGTTTTTGCATTAAGTTTACAAAAGACTTTTTTCCTTTCATTGCTCTCATGGAGTGTTTAAATTAATAATGTTAATGAAATGACGAACTAAGCCAGTGGCATAAGAAAGCGAGAGCATACTGATGATCATTTGATTTCATGCAAGTGCTGTAGTTTAGGTGGCTTTTGTAGGCCAATTTGAGGCTGCTTCCTGGCTTGATGGACCACAAATGTCCTAATAAAGTTTTTTATCTTGGTGTCCATTACACAAATGTGATACACCGTAAACAGTTGTTGTTTAACACACTGTATACTAAAGACTGTTCTTATACAAGTACTGATGAGAGAAATAAAGTACTAGGGAAGAATAAGGATTTCAGTAAGGATACCTACAGTATTTGATGCATGCATATTACACATGCCTTTAATAAGAGAATGAACATTTTTAAAATTAACTGCCAGATGTTAAAGATTAACTCCTTGCAGTACAGGAATAAGCGGCAAAAATTATATATCATAGCACAGGAATAAGCGGCAAAAATTATATATCATTTGGATGGAACTGCCTCAGGCAACTGAGATTAAAATATGAGAAAAGCTTCTGTTATACAGTGTGTTCAGAAATTTACATTAAAGACTTCTAATATTTGTAGAGGGGAGTGAGTAGATAATATTTTGAATTGGAACCCATGACAAAGAAACATACTATTTCCATGCTACAACCATTTGAAAACGCGACCAATTTTACAAGTAATTGAATAGGTATGACTCAGTACATCACTTGTTTTAAAGTTCCATTCATTATTAGCCAAACAAATTGCTCATGTACTTGTCAACAGGTTCTCCTCAACAAAATGCAGTACGGCCTCTTCCAATTCAGGTGTGCGACATCTCCTTGGAGCACCACAGTCACGTCTGCTGACAGGAAGATATTCTTCCTCAAAGCTGTTGATGAAAAGGGTAGGCGATGGAGTCCAACATTGCAGAGAATGATCTTGATAAAGGCAATGAGCAGCTCTTCCATTAGCAAGAGCTTTGCCATTTGGAAGGATCATGTCAGTGTATTCTGCAAATGTGTATTCAATAGTGTAACTATAACACTCACAGACACATAAATGGTGCTCGAACCAATTCAGAGAGGTAGGACAGATGTCAAATGACATCATCCAATTCGACACAAGCATCCCCAACCACAACTACCCAGTTGCATATCTACCCCGCACTCAAGTTTTCAAACAGCTGCAACATGGAAACAGTATGGTTCTGGACATGGGTTCCTATTCAAAATCTTATGTAGTCACTCCCCTCTACAAGCAGTAGAAGTTTGTAATGGGAGTTTCTGGATAACCTATAATTAGAAAATAATCACACATTATGCAGTTCTGTTAAGAGAAAAGCAAACACAAAAGAAAATTACCACATTCACAATATATATTTTTTTTAACTGTAGTACTTCTACAACATTTCCTCAAGTACATAGATAACTGACAATTTCATAAACCTGACAACGAAAAATAAACACATAATCAATTCCAAAACTTTTTTTTTGTTTTTTAGTGTATATTTAAAAAACTATTCAATATGATCAAAAATAGTGTACTGTATTGTTTGATTTTGTAGTTCTGTATGAGTTTATGAGAATTGCATAGGCACACAAGAATGGAAGGCCAATAACTCTTTCTTATGAGAAAACAAGAACATACAACACAATCAATTTAATTTAAAAATGCCCAGTTTATACATATACACTGAACTTCTACAGTACTCAAAAATAAGGACAGAAAGTTAATAAAGAACATATTAGATACATTCTACCATCACATCAATTAGAATGTTGTTTTTCATGGGCAGAATTTCTTTTCTTTTAACACATATTCAGAACCATGTAAATGCAATAAAAGTATAAAAATTTCAGCTTTATCTAACAGCCCACCTGATCAAAATAGTGGGCAGTGCCACTTCTGATTTCTCTGCGTTGCTTCAGATCAGCCTCTGTTGTGTCCCGAGAGAGAGCAACATATTCCAATTCACGAGATGTCATTTCAAGGTAACGCATCGCAAGCTGTCTACGGAGAGGACCTGGACGACCAATCAAAAATATATCTTGGCCCAAAAGATCCTTCTGCAGCATCCACCGGAGGTGTGCAAGCATGTCCTGTGGAACATTTTCCTCTACTGTGAAAGAAAGAAAATGAAATCAGTGCTCTGTCATCAGTTAAATGTGAATCACAGACCACAGATATAGTTGGGTGCTATTTTTAAATCAATACTGACTTCATATAGTTAATCAACACAAAGACTATCTATCATAGTCTTCTTCAGCAATACTACTGCGCTGATGCAGCCTTATAGCTTGAGGAGGGTGACTTGCTGTGTCCTATTCACAGGAGCCATCCTGCCATTTGCTTTCAGCAATTTGAGGATGATATTCTGAACTACTACTCTTCCATATACAAGTCCAGTGTGTTAACCACTGTGTCACCTCACTCATTCACAATCCTGAAACAGAACCTCATTTGATTCCATAAATAACGCATTAAGCAGCAAGAAATCAACTGGTCTTGGCCATCAATACATCTCTGTATCAGACCAAGGCCTTGTAAGGTTACTGAAATTCTAACTGCCTGCAACCACACTTCTTCTGCTCCAATGTACGAGGGCAGTTCAGAAAGTAACCTCCGATTGGTCACAGTGCGGGTTGTGGGGGGAGCAGCGACGCCATCTGTGCGTTCACGCACTCAACAGGTCAGTCGGCATCAAGCCGTGGTCGAGTGAACGTCGTACCTGCGCTAGTTTAGTTTTTGTGGCAGTTTGAAATGTGTGCTGCAATAGAAAACCCTGCCAAATGTGAAGTGCGTGCTGTCATAAGGTTTTTTACAGCCAAAGGATATTCTGCAGCAGCTATTCATCGTGAGCTTTGTGCCGTGTACGGACCAAGAGTTATGAGTGAAGGAGTTGTCCGTGAATGGGTACATTTATTTAAAAGTGGACGAGAAAACGTTCATGATGAAGAGAGGAGTGGTAGACCATCATTGGTGACTGACGAACTCGTTCAGACAGTTGATGCAAAAGTTCGTGAAAATCGACATTTCTCAATGTCGGAGTTATCTACTGGTTTTCCACAGATTTCTAAGACTCTCTTGTACGAGATAGTGACAGCAAGATTGGGTTACCGTAAGTTCTGTGCACGATGGGTGCCCAAAATTCTTACCGAGCACCACAAAACTCAAAGAATGGCCTCTGCATTAGACTTTCTGTCACGTTATGAGGACGAAGGAGAACCATTGTTAAACAGAATCGTGACCGGTGACGAAACCTGGATTAAGTACGTGAACCCTGAGACAAAAGAACAATCAAAGATGTGGGCACATTCAAATTCGCCTACCAAACCAAGAAAAGCCTCGCAAGATTTTTCTGCCAGAAAACTGATGGCAACGGTGTTTTGGGATGCCAAAGGGGTGTTGTTCGTTGAATTCATGGAACGTGGTACGACCATTAATCAAGACGTGTACTGTGAAACAATAAAAAAGTTACGACGGGCTATACAGAACAAACGCCGTGGTATGCTGACTTCCGGTATCGTTTTTTTGCACGATAACGCCCGTCCTCACTCTGCTCGCAGAACAACGGCCCTTCTTGAGTCCTTCAAGTGGGACGTTATCAACCATCCACCTTACAGCCCAGACCTGGCGCCAAGCGATTATCACCTCTTCATGCATTTGAAGAAATGGCTCGGGTCACAGCGGTTTGATGACGACGAAGAGCTCAAAGATGCGGTCACAGGCTGGCTCCAGGCACAAGCGGGTGATTTTTATGCAGAAGGAATTTCAAAGCTTGTGAAGAGATACGATAAGTGCCTCAATCGCTATGGAGACTATGTAGAAAAATAGTGCAAAGATGTAGTTGTAAGATGTATATATTAAAATATTTTTATTTAACTTGGTGTATTTTTTTAAATCAACCGGAGGTTACTTTCTGAACGGCCCTCGTACGTTCCTAAATAACAATAAATTATTCACAACTCAAAAAATAAATAATGGAATTTTAAAGACATAAAGAAATTTCACTGCTAAATCTATGGACATGTTCCCTTCTAGTGACAAATGACAAACTCCAGACGGCAATTTTTGAAACCAGACACAATTGTACAACTATTGTAGAACTGATCACACTTCTTCAGCCTGAAGTCAAAGACAATTTTCCTTAACCCAAAGATGGTTGTAGAGATTGCAGTGCTTTACTAGACATGATACTCCCAGATGATATACATTTTAGCTCACACCAAAATACCTAGGGACTGCACTCCCATATTACATTGTTTGTGGAGGTAAATATGTCTTTTATTTATCCACGTGTGCTACATATTGTGTTGTTTGTGGAGGCCAATGTGTCTTTTAATAATCCATAATTTGTGTCGTTTAAGGTGTTTCCAAAGCAGCAAACAACGTTCAGACTTTCAGGCACTGTGTAATATAGTGTCACCAAAGCTTTGAAACATTTTTAGATCTGCTCAGAATTTTCAGAGAAAGCTGCTGACTATCGGTGAACAAAACCAGCTGAGCACTAAATGAAATGCCAAGTGTAGGGGCATGAAACAACAGTAATTACACATGCAGCTCGCTATGCTTTGTTGGAACTATCCGTTATTTATAAGATTCTGTAGAAATGTATCAAACCCATATTGCTCATATTTGGAGCAGCGATGATATGAACTTCAACTACCATTCAGAGTGAAAAGCATCATCAAGCCAAGGAATTCAGCATAGTTATGAAGCAAGCTTCAAACTTACAGTTGTGTGTTATGACAAAACCACAACCAACAGAAAGGCAGGAAATAAGTATGGACTGGACAAATGTAACGTGCAACGTTGGATTGTTTCAGAAGAAAAATGGAAGACGGTAGTCTCAATGAGAAAATCGTTTAGGGGACCGAAATATGACAAGTATGTGGAACTTGAAGTAATCTTTCTTTCCCATGTGCAAGATAAGAGGAAAGATGGGATGCCCATCTCTTGATAAATTACACAACTGAAGGCCTTGGAAATTTCAAAAATCTTAAACACACCACAAGAAGAATTTTGGCCAAGTATTGATTGGTGTTGTTGGCTTATGCGGAAAAATGACCTCTCTGACGAAGTACCACACTAGCACAAAGAATGCCACCATATTTCAAGGAGAAGCAAGTCAACTTCCAGTGTTACATCACCCAGTTGCGAAAGTGTCACTCATACCCTTTTCATCATATTGGCAATGCTGACGAGACACCAGTATTTTTTTACATGTCAAGCAATACAACAGTAGACATGAAAGGGGCAAAAAGTATATCACTAAGGGAAAGTGGGAATGAAGAACAACTGTGATGTTAGCTGTTACACCTGATGGGGGAAAGTTAGTCCCTTATCTCATTCCAAAGAGAAACACCACACCCTAACAAAACTTTCCTATGGGATTAGTGATTCGCTACCAAGAAAAGGGCACGCAATAACACAGCTGATGGTTGACGGGTTGTCTACTCTTTGGAATCACACAGACCTGGAGCACTGCTTGCCAAGAGAGCCTTGTTAGTTTTGGATGCTTTTATGGAATATCTAACAGCTGAAGTAAAAGATGAACTTGTGTAAAAGACAGATCTTGTCACAGTACCTGGAGGAATGACTTCAAAACTGTAGGTACAAGATGTAGCCATAAATAAACTGTTCAATGACAACCTCCGAAAAATGTATTCAGATTAGCTCCTGGAAGAAAACCATGTCTTTACAGTGTAAGATTAAGAATCCACCAGTCACCTTTTTGTGCCAATGGATTCTTGCTTCATGGTCCTTTTAATATCATCAGAGTCCATCATTAAGGGGTCCAAAAAATGCTGCATATAAAATGCATTGGATAGCAGTGAGGATGACATACTGTGGGAAGAGAATGAAGGAAATGATAGAAGTGAGAGTGAAGTAATGAATAGTGGTACTGATGGTGCCGAGAGTAAGAAAGACAAAACATGTCGCCAATATATTGTATAAAATGACAGAAGAAATGTTTACAGTACATACCTACAACTTACATATAAATATAAATAAATTTCTGGTACTTTTTCTCCTCTCAGTCAATGTGCAGCTCATTTTTGTGCAAAATATTTTGTTTCTTTTATTTCTTCATCGAAATTTCAGGGTGCAGCTTAAATGCAGTGGTGGTGTATTTTTGGGCCAATACTGTATATTTTGGGTTATTATTACAAATTAAATCATCTACAGAAATGAAAACACACTTGCAAAAGTCAAATAACATGTTTGTGTTCAAACAACTGGATAGTGAAGTTAGACTGCAAATATGCCTCATGACTTGTGCTCTGCCAGTGTCAATTCTGTGACACTGCATAGTGTTCCACCTGCTTGTGTGCTTTAGGCCCAATGACCATCCACCAGAACCACCAGTAGCGTCATAATTTCAGGAAACAGTTACAGTTAATATGCCCAACAGTGACCTACAAAGCATAAACCCAAAATTCAGAAGTGTCTAGATAGCACATTTCACATAACAGAGGGCATAAATCATAAGGAATTAGCTATAATATCCATAGGCTTGTTAGTGACGCTACTGAACATGCATAAGATACCATAGGTGGTATTTCTAAATAATTTGACCAAACATCAGGCATATTCACACTCACAAATAAAAAAATAAAAATAAAACCTTGCAAAAAACTGGAAAATATAGAACGCAAACTTGTAGCCACTACTGTCTGATTCATTACAGAGTTCTTTTTGTAGGGCACCGCAAATATACATTTCCATTTTCACAAAATAAAGAAAAGTGCAACAGTTGTTGAACCAATACTATTCTGTTGTTAATGACCAGTTTTAGAATAACTTAATTTTATCTTCCTGCATACAATAAGATTTACAACAAATAAGGTTGTCTTCCACCTTACATTGTCTGCAGAACAAAAGTTCAGTGTCCCAGTTTATAAAATAGGGAACACAGGATTCCAATAGCAACCACCATCTTGCTCGTCTGGCCATATTAACAGGAAAAATCCTGTTAGTACAGTCAGACGAGCAACATAGTTGTTGCCATTGGGATCTTAGTTTATAAATGGGGACATGGAACTTCCATTCCACAGACAAAATAGGGTAGAAGACAGCCTTAGTTCTTTTGTGCTTTACTGTATGGCAGAAGATGTATTAGTGAAATCAAGCATCAAAGGTCGGTCAAAAATTGTAATTAGATGCTTTTATAGACGCCTGGGTCAGGAGCTGTAGTGATAGAGCACTCCAGAGAGAACTTGCAGAATATTGTTAGTAACTTTCCTGATCACGCTGTTGTAATAGAGAGTGACTTCAAACTTGCCAGGTACATACTGGGAGGGTCATGTTATCCAAATTGGTGCTAGAGACAGGGTTTCGTGTGACATTATTCTGAATGTCTCATCCAAAATTTACTTCGAGCAGATAATTAGAGAACCAAATCAAGAAGGAAATGTCATAGACCTCCTAGCTACCAACAGACCTGAACTTATCAAATCAGTTAATGAAAGGAAGGTATCAGAGATGATAAGGCACTGATATCAACTATCAGTACAGGTATTAACAAGGAATGTCAAGAAAGGTAGGAAAATATTCATGAATAGCAAGAGTGACAGGATACAAACTGCAAGGCATCTAAGTAGCCAGCAACAAATATTCAATGCTGAAGACAAAGATGTGGAGCATAAATGCAAAAATTTCAAAAGTATCATTCAACATGCCTCAGACAAGCATGTTCCAAGTAAGCCTTAAGGGATGTGAAAGGCCCACCTCAGTTTAATAGCTGTGTTTGAAAACTGCTATGGAAACAAAAAGAGCATCACTACAGGTTCAAGAAGTCAAAATGTAGCAGACAAACAAAAGGTGAACAAAGTGAAAATGAGCATAAGAAGATCAATGAGAGAACCAGTCAATGACTTTGAAAGTAAAATTCTGTCAACCAATCTGACTAAAAACCCAATAGGTTTTGGTCTTCCGTAAAATAAAGTAAGTGGGCTGAAATCATCTATTCAGTCACTCAATGACCATTAGGTACTGAAACAGAAGAAAACAGGCAGGTGGCCAAAATACTGAATTCGGTCTTCTGAAATTGTTTCACTGCAGAAAATCATTCATATGGTCTCTCCTTTCAATCATCATTTCTCATCTAATCTGTTCATGGATTAGAAAAGCAATTGCTATCACTTAATAATGGAAAGGCATCAGGACTATATGAGATACCTGTAAAAGATCATGTGAATGAACTTGTTCCCCTTCTAGCGGCACTTTATCATAGTACGCTGGGGCAACAAAGGGTACCTAGTGACTGAAAAAATTTGCAGGTCATTTCCGTTTTCAAGAAGGGTCATAGGACAGATGCACACAATTATAGGCCTATATCGTTGATGTCAGTCTGTTTTAGAATTATACATGTTTTATGCTCAATAAAATGAGTCATTTTTTGGAAACCAAAAATCTCCTCTATAAAAATAAAAATCAACATGGAGACCACAAATGAAGATCTTGCGAAACTCTGCTGCACTCTGTTCCCCCGCAAGATCCACAGCAATTTAAACAACAGTGCTGAGGGTGATACCATGTTCTTTGACTTCAGAAAGTCATCTGACATTGTCCAATACTGCTGTCTAGTGAAAAAACTATGAGTTTACTGAGTATCGAACCAGATTTGCAATTGGATTCAGGACTTCCTTGCAGAGAGAACTCAACACATCACTCTTAATAGAACAAAACTGACAGATGTAAAGGTAATTTCTTGAGTATCCCATGCAAGCGTGTTAGGGCCGTTATGGTTTACAGTATATATAAACGATCAACTAGAAAGTGTCAGAAGCTCTCTAAGACTATTCACAGATGGTGTGGTTGTCTACAAGAAAGTAGCACTGCCAGAAGACAATATCAATTAGCAAAATGACCTACAGATGATTGATGAATAGCGCAGTCCCAGCATTTGACCCTGATTGTAAGTAAATGTTACATATTGCCAATACACAGGAAATAAATCCACTACTTTACAACTACTCTACTGATGACAAATTGCACAAAAAAGTATATACCATAAAATATCTCTGAGTAAGTATCCAGAGCGACTTTAAGTGGAATCACCACATAAAACAAAGAGCAGGAAAAGCAGGTGCCAGACAAAGATTCATAGGAAGAATCTTGAAGAAATGTACGTCAAGCACGAAAGAAGTTGTTTACGAGCTATTTGTTTGATCGATTCTTAAGTACTGTTCATCAATCTGGGACTGTTACTAACAAGGGAACATCCCCATCGCACCCCCCTCAGATTTAGTTATAAGTTGGCACAGTGGATAGGCCTTGAAAAACTGAACACAGATCGATCGAGAAAACAGGAAGAAGTTGTGTGGAACTATGAAAAAATAAGCAAAATATACAAACTGGGTCGTCCATGTGTAATATAGGCAATATTAAGGGCAGTATGAGACTAGGAGCGCCGTGGTCCCGTGGTTAGTGTGAACAGCTGCAGAACGAGAGGTCTTCAGTTCAAATCTTCCCTCGACCGAAAATTTTAACTTTTTATTTTCAGTTTATGTGAGAAACTCTTATGTTTTCATCACTTTTTTTGGAGTGATTATTACATCCACAAGAAAACCTAAATCGGGCAAGGTAGAAGAATCTTTTCACCCATTCGCCAAGTGTACTAGTTAGGTGGGTCGACAACATATTCCTGTCATGTGACGCACATGCTGTCACCAGTGTCGTATACAAAATATCAGACGTGTTTTCCTGTGGAGGAATCGGTTGACCTATGACCTTGCGATCAAATGTTTTCGGTTCCCATTGGAGAGGCACGTCCTTTCGTCAACTAATCACACGGTTTTGCGGTGCGGTCGCAAAACACAGACACTAAACTTATTACAGTGAACAGAGATGTCAATGAACGAACGGACAGATCATAACTTTGTGAAAATAAAGAAAGCAAAATTTTCAGTCGAGGGCAGATTTGAACCAAGGACATCTCGTTCCGCAGCTGTTCACGCTAACCACGGGACCACGGCGCTCCTCGCCTCACATTGCCCTTAATGTTGCCTATCTTACGCATGGACGACCCAGTTTGTATATTTTGCTTATTTTTTCATAGTTCCACACAACTTCTTCCTGTTTTCTCGATTGATCTGTGTTCAGTTTTTCAAGGCCTATCCACTGTGCCACCTTATAACTAAATCTGAGGGGGGTGCGATGGGGATGTTCCCTTGTAAATAGAATTGACAGAAGAGATAGAGAAGATCCAATGAAGAGTAGTGGGTTTTGTCATGGAATTATTAGTCAATGTGAGGGTGAGTGTGAGTGTGTTAAGAGATGCTCAACAAACACCAGTGGCAGAAGCTACAAGACAGACATTGTGCACCACTGAGAGTTTTACTATTGAAATTTTGAGAGTGTACTTTCCAGGAACAGCTGAACAACATATTATTTCCTCCCACATAAATCTCTCGAAAAGACCAAGATGAATAAATTCCAGAAATTGGAAATAATACAGAGGCATACTGACAATCATTCTTTCCACATGCCATTCACAAGTGGAATAAAGAAAGAGACATCAGTTAGCAGCAACAGAAGTATCCTCCACCACACGCTGTCGGGTGGCATGTGGAGTATTGATGTAGGTGTAGAAGATGGAATTGCATTATTCTGAAACCGGCTGTAAATAATCAAACAGTACTGCCTCGGTAACTGTTGCAGTTTCTTCATTTTGTGAAAATGTTTGGCTCATTGCCGAGTTCAGTTGGAAGGTTGTTAATGACTCTGGCCACATCTATTGTATAGCCGTGCTTCACATCAATTTGTGTGCAAGTGGACATTGTTTTTATTGTCAGTTGACATCATTGCACAAGTCAGCTACATTCCATTCAATATGATGAGCATCATGAAGAATCCAAGTCTTGCTGGAAATGAGTAGCAAACTACTGAACAAAAAAAGGGCATTGTCATACATGTAAAAGTTTTGGCAGTGAATACACATATGGACTGCATGATACATTTCTTTTAAGTAACTTTCATTGTAACATGGAATCTTAGTTTTGCAGGGGAACAAAAAGTATACAAAAATTATAAACATAAAGAAAAAGTTAGTGGACTGGTGGAGGGGATCATGAGGTGGGGGGAGGGTTCCAATACGGATCTGGCCTAAGACACTGCTATCTGTAAATCTGTCCCTGCCAGCAGGGCACAAGTTTTCATGGAAATTCACAGTGTGGAATGGCAGTACACTGCAGTGTACTCTCTTGAAATGTAGACGAAGAAGAAAAAACAAGAGCATCATTTTCCGTGAATCTCCTGTCACCCACTTCACTGGTAGATACTCACCACCAAAAGAACATTTTTCCATGTTTCTACGCAAGTTATTTATAATTTAATCTGCCATTTTGTAATATTTACACAGAACCCATCTTCCTTATTGTCTATCAAACTGAGGAAAGAGTATCCTCTTTTGAAAACCTGACTTTTATTGCTTTCCCTCTGTAATGTTATAATGCCAATATAATTTTGTTACAATGCCAATATTAATATAGTTATAATGTACAGTTATGACACTTATGATTAAAACAGCATGAGTTTTCATCTCTGATCTTAACTTCCTAATTCTAATTATTTATAAATTAACATGTTGATTTTTGTCTATATTTTTTACTTCTTTCTAGCATACGAAAATATCTGTTTTTATGCTCACGCGGATATGTTTACTTTCAATTAATACTTACAGTATTTAACTGGAACATACTGCTTTAATTTTGCTGGCCTCAATGGCTTGGAGACATTGCCTATTTTGATATGAGCCACATCTGGAAAAAAGTGAATTTCATGAAAACTCTGCATGTTATATTTATCATAAAAAAATTAAAAATATTAATAAAGTTACATAACTGTCTTGAATATCATATACAAAGCCATAGTTAAAATTCAGAATATGCAAAAATGATAATGATAGTTATAATAATTTGTTCAGCAAGTGTGGACGTGCTGAACACGTTTACTATGTGATGAAAGACATTTAATTTGGAGATGCACATTTCAATTAGTGACACATTTTGCAACAGCTTTCTTTTATCAGTTATTAAAAATCTGAAATCAAAATTAAGCAGTCAGGCAAGAATGAAAAATTGTATTACTGAACAAAAAGCTTTCATTTCTTTATACAATAAATGCTTGATAGTCTTGATTTTCACATCCTTCATCTAACATGATGATGGTGCTGGTGGTGGTGGTGGTGGTGATGATAATGACAGTGTTCTGCCCATAAAGCAGGTAGTTAAAAGTACACATTTGGTCTTTACTGTTATTGTGTTGGTTTGCCAATTGGATAATAGTATACAGTAGAATCACTTAATCTCACAATTTCTTTCAGCATAAGATACAAATCGATTACATTTGTTTTTCATGTGGAGAGCAGAAAGAAAAGTGAATGTGCTTCGGAGAGACCAGTAACATAGTCAAGGCCTTGGTTTGGTTCGAATGTGATAGTTTGCTTGTGAGTTAGTTAAACCCAAAAAATCTCAATACAGAAATGCAATTGCTATAGTAGACTGAGATGTAGTGAAGCCCAAGATATACATTCTTGATTGCAGTGTCCGCCCTTGGTAGCTGAGTGGTCAGCGCAACGGAATGTCATACCTACCGGCCCAGGTTTGATTCCCAGCTGGGTCGGAGATTTTCTCCACTCAAGGACTGGGTGTTGTGTTGTCCTTATCATCATCATTTCATCCTCATCGACACGCAAGTCGCCGAAGTGGCATCAACTCGAAAGACTTGCACCAGGCGAATGGTCTACCCACCGGGAGGCCCTAGCCACACAGCTTTTCCATTGCAGTAACCTACTTCTATGTCCTGTTTCCAATTTTGGTGAAAATTCTAACCTAATATAACAAAATGTCAGCTAACTTTATTTAAGAACAACAGGAGATCAAGAACGAGCATTCTAACTGGCTACCAGCAACTGACTCATGATTCATCATATCCAGTTCCTATATTCATCATGCAGGTTGTCATCAACATCACCATGCAGTGCAATAGATGTGGACACTAGAAATGCACTTTTACCAAGAAGGTCCATTTTTGCAAATACAGCATTTTACAGTCCTCCCAGTTTCAACCATCAATGTGTCCTCATCCAATATCCCAGCAAAATTCATTTCCTCCTCTTAACTGTTTACATCTGTATTTTCTCATCCACCTTCATTCAGTTTTTCACAATTGATTGTGATCGCTTCTCAGTTTTGGTTATTGATAACTTGATACCAGTGTCTGATTTTAATGTGTACAGCACTGAAGATGATCACTATGTGATCAAAAAACGATTCTGCTATCAATAAAACATCAATATTACGACCAATGCTGACCTTCCTTTTAATTTAACATATATGGTAGTTGTGCACACAGCACTCCATCGAGTCGCCAATCAACAGTGAATATGGATTTGAGGAAAGAAGAAGTGCTGGGCCTCTGTTAAATTTATCAACTGCTTATAATGCAGTCAGCCACCAATTAGTATTTTGGAAAGTGTACGCACCAAGCAAAGATTATAACACGAGACAAATGATAGGAAATTTTCTCCAAAATAAAAGATTCTTTATCAATTTTCAGTGGCAAAGAAGCTGGTGGAGAACACAAAAGAATGGCTTCCTGGCTCTATTGTTTGTCAGTACTTATTTATACCAATGACCAGCCACTCCCAGAAGGCACTCAAAGTTTTATACATACAGATGACTGTGCCACTGCAGCCCATGCAAACAAGTTTGAGACCAATGGAAAGAAACTATCAGAAGCCCTTGAACAACTGGCTGTCTAATACAAGAAAAACAACCTCAAACCTAACCCCTCAAAGACCCAAACCCGTGTTTTTCACCTAAGGAACAAACAGCCATCAATAACACTACAAGTAGCAGAGATGGAATACTGCTACAGCATTGTGGTACCTCAAAACACTTGGGCGTCATAATAAATAAAGCAATTACTTACAGGAAACATTGTATGAACACAGTGCATAAAGTAGTTGCTAGAATCAACAACATGCACAAACTAGCAGGCACTACACGGGGTATTATTAATTTGCAATTTACCTAGATAATACAAGAGACCAAATGTTGCACATTAATTGGCATGAATATAGCACATAATATTTTAACATAATTTCAAATGTGTTAGAATAACTATACATTATGGTTTGGGAGGGGGGGGGGGGGGAGGACACACATTTTTAAAAATAATTTACAATAAAAGGGAAAATAAGAATTCTACTTACAATTCTTTGTCCATTGGCACACAGGTAAATTTAGTGCGGACATAAATGCGAGATGATTTTAATAGTTTCCACAATGAAACATTGTCTCAAAATACGGTAGTCTCAAAATATGGTAGAAAACTCAAAGAGATTCTGGTCGTATGCAAAGTAGATCAGTGGCAAAAAGGTCAATACTGTCACTGCGCAATAGCGATGGAAATGTTACCGATGATGGTGCCACTAAAGCAGAGTTACTAAATACAGTTTTCCGTAATTCCTTCAAGAAAGAAGATGAAGTAAATATTCCAGAGTTCGAAATCAGAATAGCTGTTAGCATGACTGACATAAAAGTAGATATCTTAGGTGTTGCGAAACAGCTCAGATCACTTAAGAAAGGCAAGTCTTCCAGTCCAGATGGTGTACCAATCAGGTTCCTTTCAGAGTGTGCAGATACAATAGTGCCTTATAGTGCCTTTCAAAGCAATCATATACAACCGCTCACTTGACGAAAGGTCTGTTCCTAAAGACTGGAAAGTAGCACAGGTCACACCAATATTCAAGAAAGGAAATAGGAGTAACCCATTGAATTACAGACCCATATCACTGACCTCAATTTGCAGTAGGATTTTGGAGCATATACGTACTTGAGCATTATGAATCATCTTGAAGTGAATGACTGATACATAACCAACACAGATTCAGAAAATATCATTCTTGTGCAACGCAGCTAGCTCTTTATTCCCATGAAGTAATGAATGCTGTCGACAAGGGATCTCAGATCGATTCCATATTCCTAGATTTCCAGAAGGCTTTTGATACCATTCCTCACAAGCAATGATTAATCAAACTGCGTGCATGTGGAGTATCGTCTCAGTTGTGTGACTGGATTCATGATTTCCTCTCACAGAGGTCACAGTTCGCAGTGATAGATGGTAAATCATTGAGTAGGATAGAAGTGATATCTGGCATTCCACAATGTACTGTCATAGGCCCTCTGCTGTTACTGATTTACATAAATAATCTCAGTGATAATCTGAGCAGCCCCCTTAGATTGTTTGCAGATGATGCTGTAATTTACCGTCTAGTAAAATCATCAGGCGATCAATTCCAATTACAAAATGATCTAGAGAGAATTTCTGTATGGTGCAAAAAACAAAGAAAAGTGTGAGGTCATCCACATGGGTACTAAAAGAAATCCGATAAATTTTGGGTATGTGATAAATCGCACAAATCTAAGGGTTGTCAATTCAACTAAATACCTAGGAATTACAATTACGAGCCACTTAAATTGGAAAAACCACATAGATAATATTGTGGTGAAGGGGGAAAAAAGACTGCTCTTTGTTGGCAGAACACTTAGAAGATGCGAGACAGGCTATATTACACCTGTCCGTCCTTTGCTGGAATATTGCTGTGCAGTGTGGGATCCTTACCAGGTGGGATTGACAGTCGACAACGAAAAAGTGTAAAGAAGGGCAGCTCTTTTTTTATTATTGTGTAATAGGGGTGAGGGTGTCACTGATATGAAATATGAGTTGGGGCGGCAGTCACTGAAACAAAGGCAGTTTTCTTTGGGGCGAGATATATTTACGAAATTTCAGTCACCAACTTTTGCTTCTGAATGTGAAAATATTTTGTTGACGCCCACCTACGTAGGGAAAAATGATCATCATAATAAAGTAAGAGAAATCAGAGCTCGAACGGAAAGATTTAGGTGTTCCTTTTTCCCATGCACCATTTGAGAGTGGAATGGTAGAGAAGTAGTATGAAAGTGGTTTGATGAACCCTTTACCAGGCATTTAAGTGTGAATTGCAGAGTAACCATGTAGATATAGATGTATACTTCCATCCAGAACCGAGAAAACAAATGCTACTCTACTAAACTGCACTGCAGAATCACAAATTGTATAATTTGTAATTCTGGACAACACTAAAATACAACACTACATTATACAGCGTTACACTAAACTACACAACACTACTGTACTTGGTACCACAACCAAGCTACATTTCTCATTTATCTCAATAGTCAGCCCCCAACACACTAAAGCACAACTCAGGTTTCACAGGGGATGTACTTCTGTGCAACCCAGGGGGTAGAAATTGGAAGATGGCTGTTAGGGTCTCAGGGAATCCTTTTGGTCCTCCCTGAGGCTTACTCCTCACTACTTCCAGAAGGTGGCTGTATGTGGATGATCTGCCATGATGGGTCTCGTTGTCATGATGTATTGCCTCTTCCTAGTTGTCTCTCAGCAATGAAGGCTTGCAGTTCATAAGCTGATATTTCAGCTATCAGTGAGTTCAGCTTATGTCACAGTTCCTCATTCCTTATTATGTTACAGACTGCTGTATTACCAAAGACATTCCTATCATGGTATGTTGGTCTGTAACATCTTGTCTACTGGAACAGCCTCAGATGATGTGTCCGAGGTGCGACTGTTTCACATTTACAACTGTTTATGGTGCGTTCTCATATTACCAGTAAGGAGCTCAGACAGGGATCAACCCCTGACAGCTAGAGTATTGGTCAGAAGGAAAGAACTGGTAAGTTCTCCTCCCTGTCTCTACCCACTCGCAGATTTCTTGCCATTCTTTATCAATACTTGCCATTATTTCCTTATTCAATGTGGCTCTTGTTCACAGCATTTTCTTTTACCTTTTCATACTCACCCCTTTTGAGCCAATACTGTGCACACCGCCAGCCGGAGTGGCCGAGCGGTTCTAGGCACTACAGTCTGGAACCACACGACCGCTACGGTTGCAGGTTGGAACCTTGCCTCGGGCATGGATGTGTGCGATGTCCTTAAGTTAGTTAGGTTTAAGACGTTCTAAGTTCTAGGGGACTGATGACCTCAGAGGTTAAGTCCCATAGTGCTCAGAGCCATTTGAACCATTTTGAACTGTGCACGCCTCTCTTATGGCTTATGTGCCTGTCAGGCATTGGAGTAAACTTCTCTGTGCTTGCCATAGAGCCCGTGCTGTCCTTATCTCCACGAGCCCAAACACTCAACCTCCAACCCAAAATAATAATTAAAGTTGTACCGTAGCACATTCTTGTTGCAGCTGAAAACTTCCATGGCCAGGTAGTAAGACAGAAGAGTTTCTCCTGTACTTTGCCTAGAGCATTTACCAAATAAATTGTCTGTAAGATTTTGGTTCTCTTAAGGCTTTCTCTTCCCCCTTTTTTTCGTACAATGATATGCAGATTTTCCAGATCCTGAGCACCCATCCCTGTAAGAAACATATGTTTAATAACTCTTTTATATATGGTACAACTAGGTCTAATATCCGGTGCAACACTTCTGCCATAATCTGTCAGGCCCTGGTGCTTCCTTCTTCTTTAACTTCATCACTGCCAGCCTCACTTCCTCCTGGGTAAGGAATCACAACACTATTATTCACATGCTGCTCTAGTAATTCAGATCGAAGATGCTGATGGTACTCCGTGTCTTCCATTGTCGTATCACCTGGCAACATAGTTCTGAGTAGATACTGAACTAATGTCTCCATTCTGTTGGCATACGATCATCTCAGGCTTGATGATATAGTGGGTGACTGAACCCTTTTTTACCATTTGATGCTGGATGTATGCCTCCCATTTTTCTGCTCGTGTTTGGTATAATAGTTTTGTCCGACTACATGGGGTGCACAACCTAGGACAGCAAGGACTACAGCTTTAGCCTTGCACTACTAAGCTGCATACACATATCCTGTGTGGTATAACTCCAATCATGCCAAACAAGTGGACATACTACTCAATGAGTCATGTTGCATCATTGTAGGCTGTTTTAGACCAACACCAACTGACAAGCATACTGCATTGCCGGTATCACTCCCACTAATGTCAGATGTGAAGAAGGAAAAAACTAAATCATTTACACTTATGGTCCACCCTCTTTTCTGACACCATTATAGGCTTAAATTGATGAGGAGTTTCCTGCACACACAGAAAATCTCAGCAATACATCCCAAGAAGCCAGAGCAGAAATGTGGCCAGAAAAAAATGCAAGAATGGTCAGTACCAAGGGAAGATATAAATGAGTGGGCTTGTGAAGATCTTTGAAAAGACTGCAAGAAACAAAAGTAAACCACTGCTATTGTGAACAAGCATCTTCACTGTTGAGGAGCTTGTGAAGGTTACCTCCAACTGTGCTAGATAAGTCCAGCTTTCGGTTAAAAATTTCTTAGCCCTATACGATATTATATGTTACATGTACATTGGTACACAATCTTAAGTTTTACAAATTTTATCTTTATGAATTTAATCCGCTATTTGTCTTTATATGCAGTATTTGATGCTTGTGGCATGATTAAAAAATCTCCTACAGCATTACTTACTTTTACTTACGTCATATATAGATTGCTTATTAGGCTCCTTTCTTTTCAGTTGACTCCAATCTGCTTCAGGAAAACCAAAAATTTAGTCTGAAAAATTCTCACAATGGTTTTTCCAAGTCAACAAAAGCTGTACAGATTCCCTGACCTTTTTCTAGGTATTTTGCCCCAATTATTTGTAACAATGTAATTGGATAGCTCATAATTTTGCACCTTCTGAAGTTGAACTGTTCTACACCCAGTTGTTTCTCAACTTTAGATTGCAAATATTTATTCGATATTCTTAGACAAATTTTTGTCAAATGAGTTAGTCAACTTATTGTAATATATTCCATACATTTAGTGATATTAGTTTTCTTTGGTATTGGCACCATCATCATTTCTGTGACACTATCTGGTCACTCACCTTTCTCATACATGTTGCTGCACAAATGCAGTCTTTTCACCTTTCCTTGGCTTAAAGTTATGATGAGTTCAATCAGAATCCCATCTCTGCCAGTTGCTTTTTCATTATTATTCCCTTAAAGACCATCTCTATGTCTTCCATAATTACTGGAGATTTTTTATCTCCATGCATAAAGTATCTGGATGACGTTTTGCCTCATAATTCTTCCACATACCCCTTCCACTCACTGATTTGCCTTGCTTTTCTGCTATTTCAGTAACACCTTCATCTTTTATCAACAACATAGTGTATGCCTTCCCCTTTCTTTTTCCAGAGTCAAAGTTATTTATTCTCCATACATCAAATCATATTTCCCCTTCCTTTGTAGTTCATCAAATTCCTGTTGAAGCCATGCCCCCCTACCTTTATCATTTTATCTTTGAAACTGATGACTTAGAACCTTACATCTTTTTCTTCCTACCTCTAAGGCAGAATTTTTATATTTTTTTCTTTCTTCCATCTTCTTGCATTTTCCTTTACCTGTTGTTTCTTAAAATTATTCTTCTCTTTAAGACAAACTGTTTCAGAATAATCCAATAGTTGTTATTGCTGTCTGACAAATAGTATGTATGCGTTCTTTTCACTACGATTTTTTTCAAATATATACTTACTTCTTCCTTTTTAAATATCTCCACATTAATTTTCCCTTCTCTATCAGAATGTTATATGAGAAAGGTTGTGTGAACTGGGTTTTGTTTTGGAAATGCATGCTGGTTGGCATAGTGGAGGTGAGTCTGTTCAAGATACCTCATTATGTTTCAGCTCAGAATACAGCTCAGTGTAACCTGTGCTTTCTTCCAACCACTGAGCACAGCTTTTCATTTGAGTAATTTACAGTATAGTATGAAACTTCGTGGCAGATGAAAACTGAGAGCCAGACTGAGACTCAGACCTGTGACCTTTACTTTTGGCAGGCAAGTCCTGAGCTATCCAAACACACATAGTACAGTATGGTTAATGAGGAGCTAAATGAGCCACAACTTCTACATAGAATTTAATAGGCATTCCATTAGTTTGGAGCTTCCTTCAATTTCACAAATTCAGCTGTTTCTCAATGCTGTTGACTCTAATACCTGTATCACACAGCTCCATAGTGGTGGAGGAAGGAACTGGGTCTTTACTACTGGATCTTCCTTTGTAAAGGAATATTTGAAAACAGAATTAAACTTTTCCACTTTTGCTTTCCTACCTTCAATTTCATCCACAAGTCTCTGTACACTAATTTTGGTGTCACTGATGACTTTACACATAAACACAATTTCTTTATGTTTTGTGAGAGGTCTTTCAATAAGATTTTGCTACAGTAGTCATTGAAGGTTTCATATATTGTGCTTCTGAGAATTAAATGCAATTCGTTTAGCATCTCTCTATTTACACATGCTGAGCAGTAGTCGCTGAGTCTTTAGAAGTTTTTTTTTATGAGATTGTGTTATCCCTCACATCATGAACTGATCTACCACATCTATATCTATTCATTGCTTGATCAACTATTCTCCTGAAACTGAACAACTGTTACCTACATGCTACTGCTCAGAGCTAAATGTTTCAATTTCTATATGAGATACTACAATGCTGCCTCTTCATCTAAACATGTCAATCTTCCTACTTCTTCCAATTGCCTTTCATACTTTGCTAATCATCATTCTGAAAATTGCCTTCTAGACACTGTTACCAGTTTCAGTGTGGATATCCTCAAAGGCAGGCCTATTTGTTTCCATCATATCCAATATATTTCCATAATGAGTGACTTTCTGAACTATCCATGCTACATATTTTTCAGAGAAGGCATTTAATACTATTTTGCAGTATCTATCTTAATGCCTTATTATTACTGAAGTGAATTATTGGATGAATGAAAGTTACCTCTAATGATGACAGTATGGCTGGGGAACAAATGCAGTAGCAATTTGAGGTTTTCTCTAAAGTTTCCAGTTACAACTGGAAGATGAGATTGGTAGTCAAAAGAGAACTCAATTACAAGTTTATGCCCAGCCTTGCAGTCTTTCTCACATGATCTAGCATGCAGCTTCAATTTTCCTCTCTGTGGATTTGAATTTCTTGTTCACTACAATAAACGCAACAGTAAATACACCACCTCTGTTTCCCAGTAGCCTATCCAGTTGATATGTACATATGATTTATTCAAAAAATCTCACTGGTGTCGAGTTCAGGTTTTAGCCAGCCTTCTGTACAAAGTATTGTGTAAGCACCATTACTTTAGAGTGCCCCAAACCCTGGAATTTAGTTGTGAATGCTGTGGGAGCTAATTACTAGTATTTTAATAGTCTCATCTGTTGGGGGGAGGGGGGGGGGAGGGGCATTACTTTGGATCTTACACTAATATCCTGTGGTCTCCTACAGCTCTCATTATCTGGGTGGGATGGAGAATCCCCTAATAAAAAAATAAAAATAAAAAAAGCACCACTGAATGATTTAGGAGGACAGCACAGTTTTCAGTCATATGGCTCCAATCTAAGAAGTGACAGTTTTGCAGCCTCCTACATATCGCTCCCGTACAAACTACCAAAACGAGATGAAACTACTTATGGTATGAACAGATGCTTTTAAGCATTCTTCATCCCTGCAGTCCATATCCGAACAGAATAGAAGAAGCAGTATAATGGAAAGAACCTTTTTCTATGTCCTTCACTGTGGTTTGCTCAGAATTGATGGAGATGGGGATGTAAAAATCTTTCCCCATCCTAACTGATCAAACTGAATTACTCGTTGCATAACAAATGGTATAAAATTGATGTCAAAAAATTCAAAACCTTATACATCCATTATGCAATGAATAACGACTACTCTACCATTTATATCTAGTCGAGAACCAAACTGGAGCATCTTCTTTCAGGTGATTGCATCATTTAGATAAAAATCTGCATTAAAATTGTTGTCATGTGATGAAATTTTATGCACACTGCTGGCCATTGATACTGAAACACTAGGAAGGATAGATAATGAAATTCTACTTATCACATGTAAACAGTGTAGTACAAAGATTACACGATTTAAATTTGGATGTGATATGGGGGTATAAACTGTGCAAAATTTAGAACACAGAGCTGTCACCTCTGGCAGCAATAATGGCTGTAACCTGGCTGGACAATGAGCTCATCTGAGCTTAAGAAATACTGTCCTGGACCAAGACTTGAACTCAAGTCCTTTGCCTTTCATGGCCAGTGAAGTGTTCTACCAAAGCACAGCTCACAACCTGCCACCAATAGCAATGAAGTTTGGAAGGTAGGAGACAGGGTATTGGCAGAAGTAAAGCTGTGAGGATGGGCCATGAGTTGTGCTTGGGTAGCTCAGTTGGTAGACCACTAGCCCACTGAAGGTAAAGGTCCCAAATTCAAGTCTCGGTCTGGCACACAGTTTTAATCTGCGAGGATGTTCCATATCAGTGTGCACTCTGCTGAAGAGTGAAAAATTCCTTCTGAGCTTGGATAGCACATACAGGTACATCATAGTGACTGGCAGCCTGCCAGTCTCTCAGAATGCCATGACCATGTGTTTCTCAATGGGTGACAGATCTGGATAATGTCCTGACCAGGGTAACAGCCTAACACTGTTGTATCAGGAACCATGCGCCTATGTGTTATCTCGCTGAAGAGTAATATCAGTGAGATGTCAAAGACAGGGCTCTGACACTAGCCTTAACACATCACTATATAACAACTTCTGTCCAAATTACCAGCTGTGTGAACCAAAGGTGATGTGTTGTGTAGCAACCCATACCATAAACCAGGTGCTGGCCCAGATGGTTGTGACAAATGCAATCGAGCAATGTTCCTTCTCCTTGAAGCTTCCACATACAGATATGTCCATTGTAATACTGTACACAGAACCAACACTTGTCTTAAATGACAACATTATGGTAACCCTACGTCCAGAGTTCTAGTTGTGTGTCCCATTATCTGCTCACCTTCATCAGATGTCTTGTCCAGAGAAGCCCCAACAATGATCACCGTGTTGACAGCTCATGGACTCCAGATATCATCACAGTGTCTTTGTCAATACTTGTCGCCTTACAAAGAATCCCATTTCCTGATCCCAGGCATAGGTGATAGGCTTTGCGATACTGAATGGCCGAGCAAATGCGTCTTTCCTTTCAGGTGGAAGTCCTGAAGGGCCATTGAGATCCTACATGGCATTGAGTAGGCCCTTCATCCCCCACCCACCCCCCCTCCCCTCTCCCTGAACCCATGAATATGTTATTTGCATGACAATGGTGGCGAGATTTCAACCAATGCAAGCACCAATATCACGTAACAATAACCTGCAGTCTCCATAGGCCATGATCCCACACTGCCAAATGCCAAGAGACACTGTTGGATGTTTCTACTTCTCACACAGGGCACAACATTATCTTCTCACAAATATATAACATTCAAATGTGATTCCTGATTGAGAAACCTAGTGCTCAATCTTTCCTAGCATACATAACGTAGATTCCATTACACCTACCTGTTTTGTGCGGTTGCACTAAAACGTTACCCTCTTTCATACAGTAGACATCATGACAATTCGATATTTGTGCAAGCCACCTTCACTGTCTTTCACTTTCAATGGCCACCAGTAAATTTAAAATCTAAACCTCTCTCAGCTAGAAACATGAAGTTAAATGCAGGAATTTTTCGGGGCTTCAAATATGATCATAATTAAATTATGAATATTCTGAATAGCCATTAAATCTACCACATAAATGCCACTGTCTCTCATGAAAATACGAAGAAGAAAATTACACTGTCACTGTTCTCTTGTGAAAATACAAATGAGAAAATTACACTGTTACTGCTTTTGATTCAAAGTTATGGACTGCTACAAGCAAATGTGAGCTCATTTTATGTATGAGGGAGTGCAGAAAAGTAATGTTTTATTCTGTTCTCAATATCGGTTGAGGTATTAAATGGTTAGCACATAACTCAGTCAACTTCCTGCTTCGATGACACAAGTGGCAACACTCTGCTGCTAGAGACCTCCGAACTGTAGCATGTAACATGGCAGAGTGTAGCATAACTATGTTGGTGTTTCAGAAACAGTGTGCTACAGGCAAGTTTCTAACCATAGAAAAGATGCCTCCAATTGAAATCTATAGAAGAATGAAAGCTATGTATGGAGATGAAGCTGGGCCCCACAGGAGCACTGCAACATCTGCAACAATCTGAAGTATTGAGTTCACTGTCTCTATCATCCTCGAATCCCAACTTGGCCTCATCCTATTTTAAGATGTTTCCCAAAGTATAAAGAACAACTTCGAGGACTTCACTTTGGAAGGGAAGAAATAGTGCAAGCAAAGGTGATGATGTGGCTCCATCAACAAAGTCAAACATACTACAGTGACGGTATCAACTAATCGAACTCTCATTGGAAGACATGTGTGCGTCACCAGGGTGACTAAGTTAAGAAATAAATATGTAGACATGAACATTAGAGATGTAGACTGTTAATAAAGTTTGCTTCATTTTAAAAGTTGTAAGAGTTCACATAAAATATTCGGAGGCATCCATTACTTTTCAGCCCACCCTTGTACTTCCATCTAAAAATTCTTGGAGCTATCTGTGACAGACATTAAACAATTTCTTCAGTAGATTTATAAACAAAAAAAACAGGAACAAAAGCACTTGAAGAATTCTGACATTTGCTGGATTGTAAAGAATGGCACAAATATACAAGAAAGAATGGAATAAGGAAAACAGGTAAATAAGGTAACAAGTTTCTGTCACACATCAAACACATGCCACAGTTCTTTTTCAAAATTCCATTTTACTGACAAGCTACTACAACAAAAGGTAGACTTGTATGCTGACAGCCATACAGTACAGTGAGGAAAATTTATATAAAGGCAATGAAGAGTGTGTTACATAATTTGTCTTGATCATATTCATATTCATCATTCTTGGACCTAATGTCTGAAGTAGACTAGCACACCTAAATGAAACACACTGTTTGGACAAATAAATTATAGATTCCATGGCAGCACATTTCAAAACTGATCATTGCACTGATTATAGCACTATCTGTAACAGTCTAATCCAACTTTAGTTAACTAGAACATTCCACAGTCAGTATCAACACACAAATGCTAAGACTCAATTAATGTGACTGTTCAGTAATAATCTTGAAAGTTTGAAAAGTGTTTATGAGACTGAAAGATCAAATGGACGTACTGCAAATTTGGTGCAGCTCTGCTAATTGTTCATTTCACTTGTGTTAAGTCCCATAGTGCTCAGAGCCATTTGAACCATTTCATTTCACTTGTACCTCTACAACAAAGCCATTAGGGTGAATAAACGACCAGAATAATACAGACATGACTTCATCCTCATGAGACGGTTCATAAAGAGAATTGGTCAGAGGTATGAATTTACTGCACAATTTCCGAGGAATCGGACTTACTTCCAATTCCATTTTATAAACCAAAAGATCCACATGTAACAATACTCACCACTTGACGAATTTCTACGAAGGTTGCTAGCGCTAACATTGTTTGGATGAGGCGGGCTTAGGATTCGACATAACACTCCAATTCTTCTTTGTGCGGGAGAAGATGCGAAAATGCGTGTACTCCTACCCATTTCTTTCAATGTTGGTCCTAATTTACATCTGTTCCAAGTGGCATACCTTAAAATACTCATGTGTCCCTGTAATTCATTTAAGTGTCATTAACATTTCTCAAATGTATTAACTCGGTCAGCTAGAAAACAAATCTGAAGCTGATGCCATATAAATTACATACTTTGCACCAGTACAGAACCAACATTAAATGAGCCTTGAAAAGGTACTTCAGTACTTTTCAACTAACCTTAGTTTGGTGTCGGGATTTTGCTTATGTATCTATGGATATGAAATGACAATTTCACTTATTGAATAGACCTACATTCCTTCGAAATACAATAATTAATCAGAACATCGCAGCTAATGCTGTCGACCTACATCAGTCGCATATTACAACTACCGGCACTCCTTTCTTAATGTTGGACAGATGGGTTAAAGGTCAATTTTGGTTACTCTCGGAAACACTGCGCTGTCACGTTCAAAACTGACAGCCAGACATGAAAAAGATACTTGATCAGGACTTTTTACTTCGAAATAGCCTCGCTCAAAAAACAAACTCGTTTCATCCTTCCGCTTCTTTGTTGCCAGCTTTCCGTCACGAACTCAATGTCTAAAAGACGCGCTAAATAATGAGGAACGAAATGCAGCAAAATTGCTGCTTGCGAAAACATAACAGGCATTTTATTTCTATTACATAAGTCATACGATTGCGGAGTCTGATTTTGTATTTAAACACTGCCTCTGGTCTTACAATAAAAAAAATGCCATTCTGTCTTTCATTTATGTCATTGACGGCAGAGACACTATCTCCTCTATATTACGAAATTTTTGCTACGTGATATTTCTCTTATTCTAATTCTGGCTACGATGTATTTAAAGTTCTCTTCGCCGTTTCTGTCGAAGCATAGACAGCGAACTTACATGTGGATCTTACTTAAAATTGAATACTGGGAACTTAGTGGTAATTTGCCATCAACTAACAGCAATTTTCTTTTTGAGATTCATTACTTTATTCCAATTTTCTGACTTCGTGTTCAATAACGCAAAAAAATTCTTTCGTCAATTGGTCGATGTTTCTGCTCATTTGGGATGCGTGCGTAATCATTGATTAAGCGTTTCAACGGCACTCGCGAATATAGCAAGTGAATGGTCCCTTTCACATTGGTGGCAGGTGCAAACTTGCCATATATGTACTGTTCATATGGCGCTACTTATTTTTCCATAATTCAGAAGCTTTAATGGTCAAGAGCGATTCATAAATGATGGAACGGAACGCCGAAAACAGTTAGTAGAACCTCTGGTTCGGTCCAGAGACTTACTCCAGGGAGCAATCCTTATTACTTTATTACTGGATCTGTGTCGTTTACCAACCATGACTGGACGGACTGCGTCAAGATTAATTACATATATACATTTAAAAAATATTCACAAAATTAAGACATTTATACTTAATAGAAACAATATTTGTTTGTCCATTCACTTTGGTCACTATTAAAGAATTCACCAATGGAGTACAATGGGCGTTCTTTCAGGTCCTGTGCTTCTCTCCTTCTGAATGTTCCTAGCGGCATGGGTTGCACTTCTTGAGGCAGTGAGTTGAACATCTTTAGGGCAACCACTGGAAAGCTGTATTGCGTTCACGTCAGTCGACACCTGGGTATTTCGATGCTCCTCTTGTTACGGGTATTGTGATTGTGTATATCTTGCCTCATGCTGAAGACTCCTTGGTTTTCTTTCACGCTGATGAGACATAAAAACACATACTGGCTGAAGACAGTCATAATTCCTAACTGTTTGAATATAGGCCTGCAGTGCGCCTGTCTTTTGCTTGATGTGATTATTCTGAGAGCTTTTTTCTGTAGAATTAGCACATCCTTACAACCTGCAGAATGTCCCCATAACATAGGCCATTATTGATGTGGCTATGGAATAGGGCATAATATACTGTTATGAGATATTGGTCACTTAATACACCTTTCAACCTCCTCAGAAGCTCTATTAACACGGGAGAGCTTGGAACACACGTACGCTCTGTGTTCGTTCATTGTTAGTTTCCTGTCTATTATGAAGCCCAACGGTTTGACAGCCTCTATATTATCATGGCATCCGATGTTGTTAAGGGTGCATATCAGATGTTGTGTTTTTTTTTCTTCATTCATTTTCATTTTATTTTTGATGAACCATTCTTTAATGTTTTGGAAGAGTACATCTGTTTTTTGGAGTGATTCTGCAGCAGTTATTCCTTTGGCAAAAATGGTGGTGTCATCAGAAATCTGTAACATATTGTTGTTATAACCCATATCATTGACATAAATAAGGAACAGGAGAGGCCCTATGACGGACCCTTGGGGTACTCCATGTCAGGATTTTGTTCTTGTGATGTTGCTCCATGAATTGATACCACTTGTCTCCGATTTTCCAGATAAGACTGAAAAGGTGCCAGAACAACACCTCCGACACCGTAACACTTCAATTTATTGTGCAGTATCTTGTGGGAAATGCAGTCAGATGCCTTGCTAAGATCACAGAGTGTCAGTGGCACACTTCCTCTGTCTTCGAATCCTTGCCTTATTGTTCTGGTTAAGTCTAGTGCTGCCGTAAACGTTGACTTTCTCTTGCGAAAGTCATGCTCTGTGTCCTGGAAGAGCTTATTTACTTCAAAATAACAGACTCCATAACTTTAGCTAGAATAGGAATGATAGAAATTGCTCTGTAGCTGGACACATCACACGGGTCACCTTTTTTGTAGATTGGTACTGTCTGTGCTAGTTTAAGAAATTTTGGGAAGACACCAGAGGATAAGCATTTGTTAATTGCTATAGATAATGGTTGAGCAAACTCTAGAATAATTTTCTTCAGCATTGTGCAAGACATACCATAGATATCCTCGCTCTCTGAGTTATTGTATGACTTAACTATTTTTACGATATCCTTAGGGTGCACTTCCTTCCAGTTTTCAAAAGTGCTACTGGTTATGTTTCTCATGTTACTTATGGGGACTAAGCCCGAGTCAGGTATTTCATTAATAGTATCTTTCACTATCCTAACAAAGTACTGATTGAAGGCGTCAGGGCTACCGGAATTTAAGGCTGAGGTGGGCTTTTTTCTGCACTCGTTTAGCAGATTCCAACCTGTCATTGTATCTATTTTTTGCCTTCTCCACTTGCTTTCTGTAAATTCGTTAGGCTCTTACATAGTTACAATGAAGCAGGTCTCTAGATGGGAGATCTCTATCTGCTTTCATACGGTCCCTGAAAATTAGCACAATGCATTTTAATTTGTTTAGCTCAGGGGTATACCACATCTCCCCTGTAGTATGTTTGTCCCTTCCTTTAGCTTTGCCTGTAGGATACTTCTTGTGCATTCCTGAAAATAAATCATCAAATTTAGCTTTTAATGATTGGAACAGACATTTGAATGAGGCACTGGCCCCCATTCCTGCAATTTTTTGCTGCCAGTTTACACTTGACAGGGCTATTTTAAGATCATTTAGTCTTTCTTCTTTTATGATCCTTTTACTAAATGTGTAACTCGAGTGCCATGAGCTTGGTTGCAGTTGACTCGAGCATTTCATACTTATTTCTATTACTAATGCACTATGGTCAGCAATCATTGGTTCAACTACACTGATATTATAGTCCCAGATATTGAGGTTAGTGATAACTGTGTAAAGGCAGGCATCGCCTTTTGTTGGCAGTCGCTTTGCAACAAACAGCCCATAGCTATTTATCAAAGTCATGAAGACCCTCTCTTTAGTGCTTCCACCACCTATTTGTATGTTGAAATCTACACACCATGCAATTTTAGACTTACGACGAGTTAGATAGGACAAACAGGTTTCCATTTGTGCAATAAAGTTTTAAAAATTACCATGTGGTGAGTGGTACACAGAGACAATAATAAGGTCAATATCTGTTAACATTAGTGAAGCTAATTCTAGATCTAGGTCTGTGGAAAAGTTTTTTAAGTATATTTCCTTTACACTAAGAGTCTTGCTTGCAAATACAGATACACCACCATGAATTGTAGTAGTTCGATACCATGAATTTACCATGTCCAAATATTCAATGGTTCTGTAATAGTCACCTTCTGCTTCATCTAACCCGTGTTCACAGATACATAAAAAATCTGGTTCGACTTCTTCTACAAAGAATGATAGTACGTCCACCTTGGTTCTTAAACACTGTATGTTAATAACTGCTATAACTATGGGCATATAATTATCATCTCTACTGTTACTTCTGTGAGATATTATGGGGCCTTGGGTCTTTATTTCAGGCACTATTTTACTGGGGCACTGGTCGATCTCCGGAATAAAAAACGCCTGACAACAATATTCTTTGGACATAATGTTGTGTCCAACACCTTCTCCTTCCACCAATCTTGAAGCTGCTGTTCACACCCTTTGTTTCCAGTTTTTCTACATGAAAGTTTCTATATCCTGGAAAGATTTTCTCAAGGAATTTGGTTACATTTTCAGTTGTTGTGCCGTTTTTCACTTTTCCTAAATGAAACCATGCTCTTTTCTCGTCATATAGCGTTCCTTGTTCTTCACCAATGTCTATTATCTGATTTTTTCTTTCTCTAGTACTTGAATTTCTGACTGATGCTATGGCAGATGCTTGAGGTCTTTCTTCGTCTACACTTTTCTTTAGTGCAGTTGCATACAGCATTTTTAGTTGTGCAGATGCATTCTGCTTCGCTTTGTGTATGTTGTTGTTTTCGTGTTATGAATGATACTTGCTGATCTGTAGATTGAAAAGTTCTTTTCCTACGCTGTACATCACCCCAATTTGTATCTGTATTGGGTGAAGGTTTCTCATCTGAAGGTCTGGCGAAGATGTAGGGACTGGTTTCATTTATACTGGCTCCAATTTTCGAATTGTTAAAAGAAGTATTGCGAACACATCGATCTTCTGTCGCTTCATGGACTGTAAGCTCTTTATTGATAGGCCTATTTGTTTCTTCCGATTTGGTAAATGCATCTGTCGTTGTTGGAATGTTTTCTTGTCCTATTTTTGTTGTGTAAGAGGAAATACTGGTAGTATTCACACAGAGATTCTGGTTTACACTGTGGGTTATTGATTTACTGTCGTTTATTTGTTCCAACTCGCCTATTGTGGTTAAATTTTTTTTTCGTTTGCACACTCACTTTGTTTTTCAAGTAATACAGGAGGTTGTGACGAACTTACATTTGAATTTCGAATAAATGGAGCAGAGCTGTGTGTTACAGGCTCAGTAGTCGACCCTAGATTTCCAATTAGACATTTAGTGTTGCTATGTTTAGCAATCAGTGTGATATTTTTTCGGGGTTTTCCACCTTTTTTGCGAGATGATATTGTCAGATGTGGTGCTAGCTTTCCTAATCTACAGTTTGTGGCGATCACTGTACTGAGTTGTATTCTCATTTTCGAACTGTCTTTTATTAGCTGATTTACTGTTTTTGTTAAACCTTCAACTGCACTGGTTAATCTCAGATGGTTTTTCGTATTATTTACATCACAAGCACTATTTTCTATTTCTAGCAGTTCAACTCCACGTCCTTTACAGGTTTGGTTTCGTGAGTTGTCTTGCAGATCAGAACTTTTGCATTCATCACTGACTGTTATATCGTCACCTACCTTCACTTTTTCATTGCTGCTATGACTGGTTCCAGTAACAAGCTGTTGATATTTTGCTGTAGATGCCATTTTCAAGGGTCCTTTGTGTAAACTAACTTCACATGCATAACAGCAGAACTTATTTTTTCCTTTTGAACTATTTACCAGGCGAACTTCACTGTTGGTAAGTTCAACACATTCATGGTGAAACAAGTTCCCACACCATAATCAACAAATCACACTTATGTCCGTTTGTTTTACTATTTTCTTACACTTTCCGCCATATTGAAAAGTATCAAATTACTCAAGCAGTCTCGATGAGATTTTTCCTCCAGGTGTACGCTAATGATATAACCTTATATTCGTCTGGTTCCATGGAGGATTCCGCAATCGACAAGCTAATAGAGGCAGTGATAAAAGTACATGATTGGTTACATGCAAATGCCTTCAAATTTCTTCTTCGAAGTCTTCAGTTATAATTTTTTGAAGACAACATGTACATCACAATGAAATGCACACAAGCAATTATTCATTCTAAATTAAACCATCAGCCTAATTCTTAGAGATGTCGTTCGATTCCAAGCTCAGATGGATTCTTCACATCAAGTCCATCATTAATTCCTGTCGCCAAATCATGAAAATCATAAGTTCTATAACCAGAATTTGGTGGGATGCAAACTATAAAGTTCTATTGACCATATATCAGGCGTTAATTAGGAGCAAGCCTGAGTGTGGTTGCATGGTACATGCTAATGCCAGCATCAAGTATATGTGTAAATTAGGTTGAATAATGATGCGGAAATGGATTAATAATTGCTTGAATAATTGGAAGAAATAGATCTGAAAGAATAGTTGAAAAAAATTTGAATATAATTTATGAATCCATGGACAATCTGGGGCGAACTTTAACTGATAACAGTAATATCATTACATTCAAGGTCAATAAACATAAATTGCATTATGTTCTGCTGCTTCCAGTAGTGTGTGGTACCAAATAATCAATGCAACCATTGAAGTTGTTGATCTGTCACAAGAAGCATAATATTTTAGTACAAGTAAACCATGTTCAATAAGTGCCTATCAAGTCTGAGTCATTACCTTCAGATTAGTTCTATTGTGTTTAGTCTTGAGTGTGACAATGTCGATGCAGAAATGCTCCTCCAGTTACTGTGAAAATTATTCTTGTCTACTCCGAACCTCTTGATGCAGGATCTCAGCGATGAGTGAAATGATGAACAAGTAGGATTTGAACTTCTAACCATGCAAATAAATATTCCTTTTATAATAACTTATTATAACACATTTAATGGATGGTCAAAATTCACATCTTTTAGCAATGGTGGTATGACGGATACAAGCATATGTCCATAGGCTACCACTTCCCGAAACAAAAGGGAAGATACATGAATTAATAAACTGAAGAGCGTTTTTATTACTTTGTTTCATACACATATTTAATGATGTATCGAAATATTATTCTTGCCACAAAACAACTCGTTAATTTACCTTTGCTTCATAGTTCATTCAGTTTACAAATGGTCTATGTATAAGAAAAGTAAGAAAAATAATATGATTCAGTGCAATTGACCCCCACTGTGCACTGACGTCGTATGGAGGTGCACAGTGGCTGAGCTTATTTCCCTTTTTGTGGTTTGATAATCCTGGACAGTACAGGCAGAGCCTTTATTTTCGGCCATCGCAGTTATCCTGAATAGTTATCAATTTATATGGCTGTAATTCAACCATGCCTAGATGTTCAATACCGCAGTTCGATCGCGTCCGCATTGTTACTTTGTGCCAGGAAGAGCTCTCAGCAAGGGAAGTGTCCAGGCGACTCGGAGTGAAGGAAAGTTGATCGGACATAGAGGACATATAGAGACACTAAACCGTCGATGACATGCCTTTCTCAGGCCGCCCAAGGGCTACTACTGCAGTGGATGAACGCTACCTACGGATTATGGCTCAGAGGAACTCTGAGCAACGCCACCATGTTGCATAATGCAACCACAGGACATCGTGTTACCACTCAAACTGTGAGCAATAGGCTGCATGATGCGCAACTACACTCCCGACGTCCATGGTGAGGTCCATATTTGCAACCATGAAAACATGCACCACAGTACAAATGGGCCCAACAACATACCAAATGGACCACTCAGGATTGGCATCAAGTTCTCTTCACCGACGAGTGTCTCATATGAGTTCAACCAGACAGACGTCAGAGCCATGTTTGGAGGCAATCTGGTCAGGCTGAACGCCTTAGACACACTATCCAGCAAGTGCAGCAAGATGGAGGTTCCCTGCTGTTTTGAGGTGGCATTATGTGGGGCTGACGTACACCGTTGGTGGTCATGGAATGCGTCGAAATGGCTGTACGATACGTGAATGCCATCCTCTGACCGACAGTGCAACCATATCGGCAGAATACTGGCGAGGCATTCGTCTTCATAAACGACGATTCACACCCTCTTCGTGCACATCATATGAATGTTCAAGATAACGACATCGCTCAACTAGAGTGGCCAGCATGTTCTCGAGACATGAACCCTAACGAAAATGCCTGTGATAGATTGAAAAGAACTGCTTATGAAAGGCGTGACCCACCAAGCATACTGTGGGTTCTACGCTGAATCGCCGCTAAGGAGTGGGAAAATCTAGACCAACAGTGGCTTTATGTACTTGTGGATAGATGCCACGACGAATACAGGCATGCTTCAATGCAAGAGGATGTGCTACTGGGTATTAGAGGTACCGGTGTTCACAGCAGTTTGGACCATCATCTCTGAAGGTCTCGCTGTATGGTGGTACAATATGCAATGTGTGGTTTTCATCGGCAATAAAAAAGGTAGAAATGATGTTTATGTTGATGTCTATTCCAATTTTCTATGCAGGTTCTGGAACTCTTGGAACAGAGGTGATGCAAAGCTTTTTTTGATGTGTGTGTATAAGGTTTATCTCCTAACAAAGTGCATGCTGTAACAGCATAGTTTCATTATTCTCAGTCAGCATCCATACAGTGTTTAGCTTGCTAAGTACACGCACGCCGCCACAGTTCGTGCTCACATGTCCAGTACAGTGCCAGAGTGTCCATGTCGTGTATTTACAGTGGCTTTCCCGGCACAAATTCGTGAAGCTCGTGTTCAGCGGCGTGATCCTCTGTGAAATTTTCGATGTGGTGACGACTGGTTTCCATATCAGCGGCCCGAGGAATTTATTTCACCTCATTGCTCTCATTTATTCAGTGGGAAGACCAGCTGTACATCTGACATCCGTCGACAAGGTAAGTTCCTAGCTGCTTTTACAACGTTGCCAAGCACAGAAAATTCATGTTACAAGAAGTATTACCATTTTTAGTTTACCACGTGCACACTGACATATTGTTTCAACACATATACATTTAAAACTTGGCAGCCAGGTTTCGTATGTTTTTGCGCTTTTGCTTTTGAGCATCTTTGAGACAGTTGCATTACATTTAGATTCTGTCGTGTCCTTTTCCACATACTGAACACATAAAATAATAAAATACAAATACAATTACGAAATAGACTTATCCTACTCATTCGCCGACATGCCATTATTGTCGCTATATGCATTATAGTCTGTAACTTATTCTCTCCCCTTTTTATATATAGGGTCATTACTTGTCATTTGGTTTTAGTACATTTTTTCAGATTTCATTTTCGTTACATTATTCGATTCCAATTATATGAGTACACATTTTACTCTCGTTTGGTTATACATGCTTCATTTAACATTTATACAACAGTAGATTCTGTGTTCAATTATAGCATAAATTGCGTATTTATCAATTCAAAAAGAATCAGAGAAGTAAACAATAGTCGTTATAATAGCTACTTCGCGCCACTCAGATAATTATGCATAGAATTAATAGACTTAACTGTGATCCCAAGAACAAAATAGTTTGTTGTTTCTAAGCACAATTCAAATATGATGATACCAATGGTATCAAATACTTATTCAGAGTTTGAAAGTGCAGCTCAATATTTACTTGTTATGTTATTTGTATAAAGGATAGCCATTTTATGTGCTGAGGTTTACAGAGTTGTATCATCAATACACTATGTTAAGTATAATGAGTGTAAAACAATGTTTACATTAGTAACAAATGGGATAAAAATTTCAATGTAATTCAGGTGCTTGACACTTTCATGGGTAGTTGATGCTCACAGTAGTAAGATTTTGGCCCCTTGATTATTTGGTAGAACTCAACCTTAGTGCAGCATCATGATATGTGACATACTGAAACTGTTTTCTTCTTCGCATACTTCCACACTACCACATTCATATGTATCATAAACTCACAACTGTATTTACTTGCGGTGCGGTCCTTTCTTACATTTATATGGTACCTAACACTACAAGCATTTATCTTCCTTCACTTTAGGATGCGTCATACCCTGGAAGAAAAACTTAATACTAACTTAAAACTAAATCTTCATAGATAAGTGTATGGTGGCCGGATGGTTACTAATAGTTTCTTCATAAATTCATTCACTTCAGTGTGCAGTCGTGTCAACACAGAACTTACTTTATGTCATGTGTGCATCTCTACTTACCTTATAAATGTGAAAGATAAAGTGTATTGGAGGTGTGGTGCGACTTCTTATTCAGTTCGGCACTTATACTGTACTGGCTTGTTTACATTTAGTAAGACTTTTCTCTTCTATCAAGTATGATTAGTGTGTGCGCTTTCAACACTTAAATCTGTAAATATTGTACATATATAGGTATAATGTATATAGTAGCATAACTTAAGTAAATATCTCGTAGTTTAACGTCCTTTTCCTGTGTATATAATCCATTAGTTTACCTTTGTATGTGTGTATTGTGTACATAGTCGAAGTTGTAGTATAGACTGTCCCTTGATTTTCTATGTCTCTGTTTACTTGATTTTTTACAAATGCTAGTGCAGGCTGTAGGTTATCAGGTTTTTTTTTTTTTGTTTTTTGTTTTTGGCGCTCCTACACTTCTAGCTGTGCCTGTCCGGCGCGCATGCACTTGCAGTTTGTTGACCAGCTTGTTTCCCAATGCACAAGCTCTGCGTTGCTCTTATATCACTTGTGTTGCAGCGAGTTGTGTATTGCATTGCACGCCACTTTGCGTTTCACAAGTTCATTTATTTGTTTAGAACTGGGCTATGTTCAAGGCGAAGCATTGTATTTAGAGTACATCGGCTCTACACACACAAAAGTAAAATTCTTGCTTGTTACAACCACTCATCTTAACGTTTACACATCTGACATATAAAAAATACAAACAAAATTTTCCTTAATAACTAACAGCGTAAATTCTGGGATGTGACTTTCCAGCAATCTAAATCTAATATTATTATACATATATACAACTTAGAGCGTATACAGCCCTTCTATCAATATATAAATGTTTTCAAGTCTTTGTGTGGGTAAAGGCCCTTGTTTTTTCCCATGTTCATGTGTACCAATCTGTATGCTCCCTGGTAGGGGATTTAGCAATTATGTATAGCCCGGAGTATAATAGTTGCCACTTATGACTCAGTTTTCCAATTTTTATGGATTTAGAATGTGTTCTAAGAAATACCTTTTGTCTTATATAAAATTGTGTTGTATGTTTCATCTTGCTGTCATAAATTCCTTTCCTGTATTTAGCCTAGGTTTCAAGGTTGAACCCTGCTTGTTTCATTTCATCCTCCAGTGATAATTCTTGTATCGGTATCTCGGGCAAAGATTTCTGCCACTCATCTACTTGTTTGCAATTGGACATCAGCTCATCTGGCGTAAATCCAGTTGATGTATGGGGAAGGTTGTTAACAACTTGAAAAAATACGAGGCATTATCTGTTAACATGACTTCTGGTTTTCCCACTGTTGCAAAATAATCCTGTTTGATTGGCCTTATAAGTGAACTGGCTGTAGAGCTCTGTACAACATACAATTTTATGTATTCAGTGAAAATATCATATAGATCTACTATAAACATTACACCGCCCTTACCTCTGGGATAGGGTCCATCCACATCCAAAGATATCTGTCAACAGGTTTTTTTAGCCACAATGGGATGTAGTTCAATGTGTTTGGAGATGTTAAATGTTTTGCTTTCTGGACGACATACGCTTTCTTACCACCTGTACTACCCTTCGTCTAATGTTGGGGAAATAACAATATTTAGGTATTTTGTCAGTGCCCTTTGGATGCCACAATGGCCCCAAGTGTTGTGTGTGTGTGCAAGATAAAATCATCCACATATCTCTCTGGCAAACACATGTGCCATTGTTCTGGTTTGAGATGGTCCCTATGGAACAGAACACCTTTGTGAATAGTGAAAAACCTTCTTAACTTTTCCTCACCATTTTGTATAAGTTTCGTTCTTACCTTCCTCCATCGTGTGTCTTTGTGCTGTAATTGCTCCATGTGTTTACACATGCTGACATAGTATGGTCAGGGTGTTTTATCTTCCATCAACATAGCTCTTATTTCACCTTCCTGCTCTAAAAGATCGTTAAATTCCTCTAAGCCTTGTGGTAATCAAGAAAGAGCATCAGGTTTTATGCTCTGGTTTCCTTTTATGTATACTATTTCAAAATCGAATTCTTGAAGATACATGCAACACCTGGCTAACCATTGGTGTAGCAATTTACAATTTGACAAAAACGTTAGGGATTGATAGCTACAGTATACTTTTGTGTGTTTACCCCAAAGGAAATATTCAAACTTTTTAAAGGACCAAATTACAGCCAAACCCTCCAATTCCACAACTGAATATGAACGTTCAGCTTCGGATGTGTGGCTGGCGAAACTAATTATTTTAGGGTTGAGTTTTACCTCTTCTTCTACTATTTGAAAAAGACATGAATCCAGAATCTGAGAAGATGTGTCGGTGCATAAGCAAATATCCTTCGTCATGTCTGGCTGAGATAGAATATTAGCATTTGATGAGATTTGCTTTATGTTCTCGAAATCGGTTTGACATTGCTTGTCCCATAACCAAGATCAAGAAGATTTAGCAAAGCATCACTGTTCATAAGTTGGTTACGGATAAATTTCCAGAAAAATGAGACTAGGCCTAAGTATGCGTTTAATTGACTCTTGTTTTGAGGAACAGGACACTTCCTAATGGTTTCAATTTTTTTAGGAGCTGACAGTGTGCCTTCTGAAGAGATTACGTGTCCTAAAAATTTTACCTTTTCTTTTCCGAAATTAGATTTCTTGTGATTTGCTGTTACTCTATGTCTGGAAAAGCAGTTCAATACTTGTTTAATTAATCTTAATTGTTCTACCCAAGTGGGTGTGGTGACTGAAAAGTCGTCCACATATACTGTTATCTGACTCAAACGTTTGGATCTTAGCACTATGTTTAGAGCAGAGATAACTACACCTGCACTTACATTCAATCCAAATAGCAATACTTGAAATTCGAAGCTCCTGCCCCCACATACGAAGACGGTATAAGACCGACTTTCTTCATGTAGTTTTATTTGCCATTAAGAGGACCAGAGATAGATTATAGTAAGAAATCTAGCATCATGTAATTTCATAAGCTGTTCCTCTAAATTATCTGGATATGTTCCTACTGGTTCAATAATCTTATTAATTATACGTGGATCAAGGAGCAACCATACCTGTTTACTCACAGCCAAAAAAGCACTACAATAAGGGGAAAATGATGATTGTATTATACCCCATTCAAGCATCCTGTTAATTTCTTCTCTTACTGCTTCCCTGTTTCTCCATGGGATAGGGTATGAAGTAGGACAAAAAGTTTGGTGAGGATATACTTCCATCTTGTACACAAAATCTTTATTGATACCTGGTATTTTTTCAAATAGACGTATATGAGCAAGTATCAGTTCCCTAAGTTCCACTTGCTGTTCTTGAGCTAAGCACTTTCACGTACCTCCGTGTTTATTGTGTCGACGTTTACCTCTTCTGCTACCAACTGTTCGTTGTTGTATGTGTAGATAAACATAGCTATGGGGTTTACCAATTGGACCTCAAAGTTATGAGCAACTTCAGTTTTACATATATCAGTACTTCCCCTGATTAGGTCTATTGCTAATAATTGGTTATTTACTGTGAAATGACATTGTCCCTTACCTATGTCAGTTTGTACTTGGTATGTCCTAAATGTATCCATACCAATTAAACAGTCAACTATTAATTTCTCTACTATCAAAAAATTTCATCCTACAGAAAACTGTCCTCATTGAACAGGAATTAAAGCTTGTATTTTGAATCCTTTCGATTTCTGACCAGTCGCGGTTTGTACCTTGCAATTTTGCACTGGAAGTGTAGGTATATGCCCACGTTTCTTCAGTTCTTGAAAGAACCCCTGTGACACCAAATTAGTCGTTATACCTGTGTCAAGCACAATGGGTACGTCAAAGTCAAATATTTAGGCTTTAACAGCAGTTTGTACCTTGCCCTCTTTCAACTATTCCTGTGGAACCTCATTACTTTGATACAGATCGTCTTTCACATCACTACCTTGGTCGTATCTGATGAACTAAGTGCCAATCAAGCTCGTGCCCAGTCACCTCTCAGGCGACAGAATGAGGGCCTACCATGACTGGTTTACATTGTCCGGCGTTGTGGTGGCATCCGTCTCTGGGTTAGGTGTAACTTCTACCATTTGGGCTATTGTTGTTTGATTACGCCAGTTAGTATCCTGTGAGGCTCTCAACTGAAATTCTCTTTGCCATTGCATGTTATATGGCATATGTGCGTTACTTTGCTGACTGAATTCGTCTGTCTGTGGATTGTTCAGCTGTCTGGTACTGTTTTGTGTTTGCCAAGCTACCGGCTGATTGTTGCCAGTAGCTTGCGTCTGTATATATTGTAGAGGCTTATCATACACTACTTGCCGATTGTAGTTGTTTCTGTTAAATTTTTACCCATTTCTTTTATATCCACCCTTTAATTTATGGCTTCCTCCATTGCCGTTGTGATTACCATTACCGTTACTATAGGTCTGGGTGTAGTACGAATCCGCGGTTCCCTTCTTGGTCCATAAATCTCTGTGGCACTATCTGCATATTAACAGGCTTGGGCTGTACTGGTCTCTCTTCATATATCAAATCTATTGAGTCCATTACAGATAGAAATTATTCAGTGTCAGGTTCCAGAATGGTAATGAGTTTTTCCCTAATGTGGGCAGGTAGATGGCTCTTTAAAAATGTCAGCACATCTACTTGAGATACCAGGTTCGTCCAGTATCTGTTTTTATTCACGTATTTTTCAAAATAGCTCCTTGAGCTTCCATGTTTGCTATTGAATGGAGCTGAGTCTCTCAGACAAATATTTATATAGAAAGGCTCTCTCAAACTGTTCATAGCAGTGGCAATGTTCCGCCATGTCCATACCATAGCCAATAGCAGGACGCCACCCTGTGTGAGTCCAGCAACAAATCAAATTTTCTGGGCTTTGGTCCAGGTATGAAGTAAAACATTTCGTAATGCTCTGATAAAGATCACCAAGTTTGCTCTTTTCCCTTCAGAGGTAAATATCGGAAATTGTTGATGAAATTTGAAATTTGTGGTAAGATCTTATTGGGCCGAACTACTAAGGTCAACAGACCATAAGTCTACGCACTACTTAATCTGACAAACTAACTTACTCTATGGAAAACTCATACACCCATGCCCAAGGGAGGACTGGAACCTCCAGCGGGGGGAGCCGCACAGACCGTGACAGGGTGCCTCAGATGACGTGGCTACTCTGTGCAGCATATTATAGATGCCTAAGTAATCCTTCATCTGCAAGTAATGTTGACAAACACGCCGTGCAATCAGTGACAGGCTTGTTTATGTTCGCTTGTGATGTAGTGCATGGCAACTGCGCTTGCTCGACAGTTACAGCTGCCAGCAAGTGTTGTTGCATTCTGAAACCTTCGCTATTTTCCTTCGACAGTCTAGCCACATAATGTGGGTAATCAGTGAAAGTATCTAACTCCTCTAAAAGCATAGGATTTTTCTGTCAAATGTTGTTTTGGAATGTTTGTAGTTTTAGCAATACTGCCACATAACATTTCCTCTGCTTCCTTTAAACCTGAATCTATTTTAGCTAGAAACGGACTTTCTTTCTCTTTTAGAACTTCATTTACTGTATCTACATAAATCTTGCACTCTGACACTAGATTTTCAGCAAGGGTGCTGTCCTTATCCAGCAACCCTGCTTGAGCTTTTTCAGTTATTTCCTTTACATCTGCACACATCTTATTTCTCTTTTTTTTGCCAAATTTTAACTCTAAACTTAACTGCTCCACTCTTTGACTTAACTTTTATGCTTTTTTGGTTAAGTTTTTGCACACATCATGCAGCTTGTTGACTGCATCCTGTCATGACACATTCCAACACAGAGACATACAATACTTTAAAGGCTACGCCAAAGATTAAATTGAGAGGCATGTAGATTATAATCTTTGTAATGCTCACATTGGATTGGCTTTTGTGTCATACTCCATGAAGGAGTTAAGAGACACTTTCGATTGTTGCCTTGTAGAAGATGGACGTAATTTTTGGTGTGTGCGGAAAGGAAGCCATATTTTTTTGGTATTTATGGTTTGTGTGACGAGCAGAGCAAGTCTTATTGTGTTGTGAATAAAGAAAATAGTGAGAGGTATCTAAGTGTTACGAGAGTTATTTAAAGCGACGTAGCATTGTATTCCTTGGTTTCCACCGTCTTCGTGAAGTGAACCGATGCCGACTCAGGAAGATACACATGGTCAACAAAGAGAAGAACATCGATGGCGACTAATGAATTAATATTGTGGCAGAAGGACTAATACTACATCTAAGGTGAGAACTCTGATAAAATCAACAATGTCGTAGAATTCAAAAATTTTATTAATCCAACTTGTAAATTATATTACAGGCAGATTTCATGCAGCACTGAATTTGTCCGCATTCAAGCCGGTCAATACAATCCGTAAAAAAAGCCTTTCAAAAATTCTAAAGTTACAGTTCCATGTCCTTAATTTTTCCTCTTTTCAAAAAACCAATAAATTTAAATTTTTTTATTTATTTCGCCACACTCTCCGTAACATTTTTTACCAACACATCAACTTGGGATTGCGTCTCCTGAATTTGAGAATATGCTTCACTAAGGTTTTGTAACTCACCTGCAAGTTGTTTCTGTTTAGCGTCTATGGATGATACTTTCTCTGTTAACGTAATTATATTGCGGGAGCTGCTGGTAATAATTTCTTCTTTCAGTTGTTTACCTAGCTATGTCATCTTCCCAGATTTCAAAAGCATTAAATAATAAAATAGCGGCGACTGCTATTTTCTATGACTTCTTTAAGGCATTCTTCTATATAAATTGACATTCAGTGTGTATAGTTTTCCTCACCTCACTGAACTGTTGACTAATACTATTCTCAAAATCACTAAATGCCTGATTTTGCTTTTTAAACTGTTGTCCTATATTTTCCTGATGTTTTGTGAACTGCTGTGTCATACCCTTAAGTTGTTGTGTTACACATTCCTGAAATTCCTGTTGATTTGTGAACTGTTGTGTTATTTGTTGCATGAGTTGTATCAAATCGTGTGTCTCATTAGTATTTACCTTGTTTTTATTAACAGTTTCCTGTTTTTGAGTTCGCGACGTAGTGAGCATGTATTCAAAAGAGTTTTTGCTGTCGTGCATTTCAGTTTCACTATCTGAAGAAATGTTTCCCGGTGAGAACTGACAAATTGTCTCATTGAGCATCATAAAAGTGCCATCATGATTTGTTATATTACCAGTGTCGTCATTTATTGGTAGTGGGACACTAAGCTCATTGTTTAGGTTGTCACTGGCTAGTTAACTAGTTGGCTCGTTACCTTCAATGGTTGCCAAGCTCGGATTTCCAACATCTTGGAATACTGCATTTTGTTATGAATTTTCAACAGTGGCCATTTTCTTTGACTCCATTGTGAATAGGTTTTAACAAAATTATGAATAAAATTGCTCAAAAATTAAATTTTGTCTGTATTGGTACCTTTCAATTAAAGTAGTGAATATTCACTAATGAACCCTGTTAGCCAGCTGGAGTGGCTGAGCGGTTCTAGGCTCTTCAGTCCAGAACCGCACAACTGCTACAGTCGCAGGTTCGAATCCTGCCTCAGGCATGGATGTGTGTGATGTCCTTAGGTTAGTTAGGTTTAAGTAGTTCTAAGTTCTAAGGGACTGATGGCCTCAGACGTTAAGTCCCATAGTGCTCAGAGCCATTTGAACCATTTTTGAACCTGGTTATTATCTGACACAGTCTTACAGAATTTGCTGCATGGTTTGGCCACGTGGTTTGAGGCATCCTGTCACGGACTGCACGCCCCACCCATCGGAGGTTTAAGTCCTTCCTCAGGTATGGGTGTGTGTGTGTGTGTGTGTGTGTGTGTGTGTGTTTGTGTGTGTTGTTCTTAGCATAAGTTAGTTTAAGTAGTGCGTAAGTCTAGGGTCTGATGACCTAAGCAGTTTGGTCCCTTAGGAATTCACATACATTTGAACATCTAATATAATTTAAAAGATTTATATTGTACTTTAATGATGACTTTGTACATATTTTCGTCTATTCTGTAGAAATGCACTTTCTGTTAAAGATATTAATTTGAAGGAAAAGATATAATCTACTGCCAGAGAGATGGCGCCAAGCGTAGCCACATAAACATTCAGCATAGCAGCTTCCTAGCTTTATTGGTGAAATCAGCATTTCCGGCACGTCTCGTTTGTAGGCAGAATTTAATTTTAATTTCCTCCTACGATGGTTTTATCATTCCCAGTCTTATGGACATGTAACAAATAAAACGAAAGTTTCACTAGTTCCTTGTCACAATAATGCGAATCATTTATCTCAAAAATTTTTATCTCAGCAATTGAAAGATTACTTCATATTTCGCTCAGCGTCGTCCTTTCAACGACCGTCATTGACTAGTGGTGTGGAAATAGAAATGAATTAATAATTGCTTGAATAATTGGAAAAATTGATTGGAAAGAATAGCTGAAAAAAATTTAAGGTAATTTATGAATCTGTGCACAATCTTGGGTGAACTTTAACTGATACTAGTACCAACAGACCTTTAATATCATTACATTCAAGGTCAATAAACATAAATTGCATTATGTACTGCTGCTTCCAGTAGTGTGTGGTACCAAATAATTACCACAACCATTGAAACTGTTGATCTGTCAAATGAAGCACAATATTTTTAGTATAAGTAAACCATGTTTTATCGATGCCTATTAAGTCTGAATCATTACCTTCACATTAATTCCAATGTGTTTAATCTGGAGTGTGACAGTGTTGATGCAGGAACACTCCTCCAGATATCGTGTGAATTATTCTTATCTGCACCACACCTCTTGGTGCAGGCTCTAGCCAGCGAGTGAAATGATGAAGAGACAGGATTTGAACTTATAACTGTGTGAATAAATATTACTTTTCTAATTACTTTTTATAATACTTTTAATGGATGGTTAAAATACACATTTTTAGCAATGGTAGTATAACGGGTCCAAGCATATGTCCATAAGCTACCACTTTCCGGAACAAAAGGGAAGATACATGAATTTAAAAAATGAAGAGCGTATTTCTTATTTTGTTTCATACAGATATTTAACAATGTATCACAATATTATCCTTGACACAAAACAACTAGTTAATTTACCTTTGGTTATTGCACATTCAGTTTACATATATATTTTATGTAAGAAAAGAAATGAAAAGAAAGAAAAGTAATATGATTCAGTACATTAGGTACTCTGTGACATAACTGTTCTCTCGACTTGTCTTGGGGCATTGACACAAACTGTTACAAATGCATTCTTAGTAGAGGCACTTAAATGCCTCTTCACTTTTGGCATCAACGGCTCTCTAGCAAATATAAATTGGAAAGGATAGTGCTCATTATCTTCCAGTAATTAACAAATGTGAAATGCTACACACTATCCTGGATAACAGAACATTATATCAACCTCCAGACTTTTTTATAAGTTTTCAGGCGCTGAAACATATATCTAAAATTATTGCAAGTCTTCCTGTGTCTCAATGGTCTTTTTGCCTGCACTTCCTCCACTCCAGAACATTTATTGGAATTTAGTGTATACTCTGACAGCAAACGTAATGTGATAGCCAACACAAACATCCTTGAAAACTGGAGCGAACCGTTCTATGCACATACACTGATGGCTCAAGAATCACATCAGTAGGTAACATCTGGTGTTCCACCTTAAGTCAAAGAATGGGTTACTTTGAACAGTATAAGCTTCCTTCGTCAGTCTCTTCTTATGTGGCAGAAGCAGTAACAATCACGAAAGCAATTAAGCACTATTTAAACTAGATATGAAAGGATTTTTATAATCTATGATTCAAAAAGGAGTCTTCGTGTTATAGAGAGCAGGAATTGAGAGAAAAACGACAGTAAACTTGTTATTGAGATAGATGATGAAATAACATAATGCTCTACATGTTTATTTACTTTGGATTAAAGCCCACAGAGATATTTGGTATAAAAAACTGTAGATCCGTTCGCCAATGAAGCTGCTATAACTGGATCCTTCTTAGATACATAGACCCCTCACTAACGTTTTATAACAACTAAAACTAGAACTCACATCCCAGTCGAAAGAGCAATAGGAAGCACAACTATAAATAAAGGAACATATTATATCTGGACACAATCCCACATACCCACATACCCATCTTACCTATACAACATACCTGTACACCACCGAGCTGTTTCTACAATCAAGAATAACATTTAATCATGACAGCTTTTCTTCTATACAATTCAGGAATTCTGACACCCGTGAATACAAAAAGTCAGATGTTTCGGATGTTAATCATTTAATCATTGCCTACCCGAAGCACAATGTAGAGAACAATTCATCGGAGAAGTTAGAAATCTTAGGATTCCATTCCCAACAAGCAGTATTAGTCTTCTAATAAAGGATGGCAGGGCAGTGCCTCGATGTCAGATAAGATTTTTTTTTTGGTGAGCAATTTTAAAATCTGACCACAGAACTACAGATAAGGTGCAATTATCATCAACTTAAGAAATCGTTTAAATCTTAAGGTATAGATATTTTAAAATTTTTCTTGGTGTGTACTCCACTGTTTAGAAGGGACCTCTATACTATAGAGATCACTAGTGTTTAATATTTAAGCTTTTCTTTGTTTGTCAAATAGTGAAGAAATTAATTTCGTTTCCAAGTTAAAGAAATTCCAGTTTTTTCAGCTGTTAATGGCTAAATAGTGTGCTCACGCTAAATGCAAAATAAATATTAAAAGTCCCCCAAATCAATTCTGATGGTGGCGTATTCTAAAATATTATCTCACCTTAGCAACAACAGTAACCTTAGCAATTCACAGTTTGGGTTCCAGAAGGGTTGCTCTACAGAGAATGCCACTTTCAAGTTCACTCACAGATTTCAAAAGCATTAAATAATAAAATAGCGGCGACTGCTATTTTCTGCGACTTCTCTAAGGCATTTGACTCTGTCAACCACAGTATTCTTCTAGATAAATTGACATTATATGGGATTGATGGTATACAGGACCAATGGATAATGTTATATCTAACCAAAAGAATGCAGACTGTCGTACTTAGTTATTCAAGCAATGTACTCCAATGACATAAATCTGACTGGAGATAAATCACATATGGGGTTCCCCAGGGTTCAATTTTAGGTCCACTGCTGTTCCTCATATATGTAAACGATCTACCATCTAGTATATAACGAGCAGAACTAGCTCTTTTTGTAGAGACATTAGTATCATAATCAGTCCAAGCATACATATTTGGTCTCACCCTCAGTTTTAAATAGACACGACATATTCTCTTCTGTTCATCTAGAGGTTCTACACCAATGATAAGTGTAACACATGGTGAGGAAATAATAAATAGGGTGAAGATTCCAAAGTTCTTCGGGATCCATATTGATAAGAATTTACATTGGAAAAAATACAGTTTGTTTTTTGTGAGTTTTCGTTTTGGTTTTTGAAATTGCATTGACATAATTTTTAAGCTAAAATTTTGACAGTAAAGCATGACATGTTCCCCATTCTTTCTGGTTCGTTTGTGTATTGTGTATGGGCCTGTGATTTGCTTGTACTTCTTCTCCTTGCCTAGATGTGCACTGAAGTCTCCTAATACAATTTTAACATGTCTTTCTGGTATTTTATTTGTTATTTCTTCAAAGTCTTGCGGTTTCTTTCTGTCGTGATCGTTTGTTGGTGCATGTGCATTGATGATGGTGAATCTTTTTTTTCCTGATTTGAAAGTTATTGTAGAGATTCTTCCTGATACTGAATTGAAATCTATGATGTTGTTGTCTATGACTAATTTGTGAATCGCAAATCCTGTGCAAAACATTGTCAATGTACCTCTTCTAACAGCAGGTTTTCCTCTGTATACTCTGTAGTTTTCTGTCTTCAAATGGTTTTCATCTGTGAAACACATCTGATGTATTGCAAGGATTTTGATATGAAATTTTTCCAGAACGTCTGTAAACTGTTTGAATTTGTCTGTCTTGGCCAGCATATTTGTGTTGAGCATGCCAGTATAGTGTTTGCTAATAGGTTTTTGGAAGCTCCAATTCAGCTCTTTCTCATGATGTTCCTCATCCATCACAATCCGATGACCAGGAGACACCAGTATATTTACTGGGGCCTGGCGTAGTGGATATTTTTCCTGTTGTTCCATAACGATTTTTTCAAGTTGAAGGTGGTTGTGGTGATCTCTTTTGGAGATCACAAATGTTAAAGACTTGATGATTGACATTAAGAAATGTTTGTAGTAGCTGTACCAAATTGGTGAACAGATGCTGACCACGAACCATTGGATGCCAGAACAAACACAATGGGTTTAGGCCTAAGTTATTATTTGTTCCACCCTAGATATTTCGTTTCCCAGTACCACCCACATCTCTGAGGCTTGTCTCATTACAAACAAATATTTCGGATGTTTTGGGTGTGAAACGTGTAGCAGCAAAACTTTTTCCGAAATTGTTGAATTTCGACCAAAAACATCATGTAGACACTTATGAGGAATTGCACAGGTATGGCGTCGAAACTAAAGTCCAATCGTCCCAATGGAAACTTCCTGAAGTGCCAAGACAAAAAAAATCAATAATTTCGATCACTGCTTTCTTCGATTACAATGTGACAATGCATCATAAGTTTCTGCCTATGGCCATGTGGTCAATTAGGAATACTACCTGGAATTTATGCGCCGTTTGCAAAAAGCAATCTGAAGAAAACGACGAGATTTGTGGCAAACCCGCCCATGAAAATAGTATCACCATAATACTCCTACTCGCATCTCAATGATTGTTTGTGATTTTTTGGCAAAAAGAAAACCGTTATGTTGCCTCAACCACTATAAACATGACACCCTCCGACTTCTTTCTATTCCCAAGGCTGAGGATAACCATGAAGGAGATAAAAACAGAATCCCTGACGGAGCCGAACATCATAACGATAACTGAGTTCCAGAAGTGCTTCCAGGCTCTGCGAAAAACGCCAGCATGATTTTTTTATATCTGAAGGTGATGAATAAATAATTTTTTTTTATAAATTCATTTACTTTTTGATCACACCTAGTATGCTGAATCAACCAGTCACAGACGCCCAATTGCTTCCAACAGGAGGCCTGTGAAAGGGGTCATGTGGTAGTTGCGGCCATGCCTTGGAGGCTAGAGGACAATAGAGTTGCTCTCTTACATTCCAGCTTTCAGACCGAGCAGGTGGCTTCTCTCCATCTGCCTCTGTCTTTGGTCTCCCTGAGAGAGCACTACCTACCTCGAATTTGAACCACCTCTCCCTCTTCCTAGTCCTGTGTTAAATTATCACCCATACTGGTTGACATGCCCTACATTCCTGCTTGGGCAAGCCCTTCTGTAACATAAAACGTCGGAATATAATCCAAGTTTACTTTATTTCATTCTTTTATTTCAAAACACTCCATTGTGATTCTCTTCTCTCCATCCTGACCAGAACACGTCCTCTTGCACAAATTGGTTTCAGAAGTTCGTGTACTGCACCATTCAGTTCTAAGGGAGTCTGCAAAACATTCGTTCATGTTCAGTTCTGTGTGACCAAGGTGAGAAAACATCACCACTGTTATGTCACTGTGTAGATGTAGCAGCACACTGGCAGTGCCGTTCAGAACATGCTGCATCTGCACATTCTACTGCCACAGGTGCCAAAGTCTGTTTCTGCAAAGTGTTGCCTGCCAGTCAGGACAAGCCGTGTCATGCCTTGATTTCAATGGGCTTTGCAGCGAGGCAGTGCGTTGTTCACATGGGCACTGTGTGTGAGTCAGCATTTCTCAGGGCCCATTCGACGGTCATGACCTGCCATCTCCCAGTGATACAGTCCACAAGCTGATGTCACTCACCTATCACTGTTGTAGCACACGAGCCATGTTGTCAGCCTCACAGTCGCACTGTCTGCCTGCAGACCAAGCTGTCAGCTGCTAAGTCACACTGCTCACAACGCCCAACATCGTATCTCCCTTGCCTTGGCAATAGTGTCTCACCACAACCTGTGGCTGTGCTGCCAATTCTACATTGTAGTCCCAAATAATGTGAAATAATTAACAGTTATTATGGTCCTAATAGAAATATTTTAATCTAAATGCATGTAGTTCAAGTTTAAAGATTGTAACTCACTAGAGCCCAGATTTTATGTAATTATGTTCTCTGTTCCTCCATATCTAGTTATATGAAAAACTAAAATGTTGACATATTACACAGAAAGGAGCCTTCCTTCTAAGTTTTAACTTACAATTTTTAAATATTTTAAGATATAATACATATTTCACACTATACAACATAATTTTACATAGTTTAAGATTATTGCTGAATTATTATACATTTCTCTGTGTCCCTTACATTTTCGTTACACTGTTAGAAAGGAAAAAAAAAGTTTTATTATTGTGTTTCTCATACTATCATCAATCCTGTTATGCTTAACGATTTCCTTTCTTGTGTAAATCACTTCACAATGTGTAAAATCAGCTGCATTTAAGTTAACCATAGCACTGGTTGTGTCTTCATTGTCATTAAAGCTGCAAACGTGGATTTCTGTACCAAGTATTTAACCACTGATGGAAAAAAGCCTTCTGGAAAACGTGATAAACATATAGGTTGTACAATGAAACATCAAACTAAATAACATTTACAAAGCAATCTGCATATTAGGAATAAACAACAGATTTCTTCAAAGAAACATGTTCTACTTACACAGTTGTAGAGACAGCCAGCATCATCTAATACTGAATTTTACAACGAACTGTGTTTTGCATTTGTTGCAGGGAGCATACCATGGAGCAAACTTCAGGTACTTGGATTTAAACATTTCGTAAAGAAATACTGCAACTCCAACATTGTTAACTAGTCCACTCTCAGGAAGAATTTCCTGGCTTCATGCCATGTGGATACGTTATAAAAAATCGGGGCTTGCATTGACAGATCACCTATATGGATTTCTGCTGATGAAATGATGAGTGCTGTAGACCATTTCTAAGTATGGGCAAGTTGAACTCTGAGGCTGCATCTAAACCCTATTTCAGTTATTGTAAAGCTTTGGAGGTAGCAAATAGTTCAACAGTTGCTAGATTCATTAATAATGGACTTAAGGGACTATGGCCAGATGGCATAAAAGAAGTTAAAGTCCTACTGATATACACAGATCCAGCTCCATAAATGTTGAAAGTGGGGATATCCCTTAATGTATTTTATTGAGGCTTAGTGCATGTTACATGTACAGCTCATACATTACAAAGAGTGGCATAGACAGTCATATATCAGTTCATAAATTCCCAGAAGTAAATACATTGAAACAACCAATGAAGAAGGTTTTCTTGAAATGTCCTTATCTTGTACACCGCTACAGCTGCAGCTATGTGATGTACCTCCGCCTTTGGGGCTAGTGATAACAAAATGGGTAACATGAACTGAAAAAAAAAATTTTATAGTAAGCACTTTGAAGCTGTGAAGTCAGTGCTGGAGAATTTTTCTTCTGGCCCTTCAGTGTCTGTGAGTGGATCCTCATCAGTAGTCAACAGTTCTAAAGTGCTCAATTCAATTTCATACATTGCAAGTATTTCATACTTCAGATGGATTCCAACAGTATCAAGAAACTGGAGATTCTTAAACAGTCCATGGGAATAATGGAAGATGCATTTTGGAAGGTCAGTGTTGTACTAGGTGAAATCGGTCATGTGGTTTCCAGTAAACTGCAATCTGTGCTGAATAAAGAACTCTGGGTACTTAATTCCTGTTATTTTGTGCCGCCGATGTGGCCGTGCGGTTCTGGGCGCATCAGTCTGGAACCGCGTGACCGCTACGGTCGCAGGTTCGAATCCTGCCTCGGGCATGGATGTCTGTGATGTCCTTAGATTAGTTAGGTTTAAGTAGTTCTAAGTTCTAGGGGACTGATGACCTCGATGTTAAGTCCCATAGTGCTCAGAGCCATTTGAACCATTTTTTTGTTCCAGAATGAGATTTTCACTCTGCAGCGGAGTGTGTGCTGATATGAAACTTCCTGGCATATTAAAACTGTGTGCTGGACCTTTGCCTTTCGCAGGCCGAAGTAAAGCTGTGAGGACGGGGCGTGAGTTGTGCTTGGGTAGCTCAGTTGGTAGAGCATTTGCCCGCGAAAGACAATGGTCCCGAGTTCGAGTCTCGGTCTGGCACACAGTTTTAATCTGCCAGGAAGTTTCATTTTTTTGTTATTTTGTCTCGCTTATTTAATAGTGAAATTGTAGAACCACAGAGGATATTATTCCTAGAACAATCTCTCTGCATAAATATCCAGTGTTGACTTCTTGCAAAGCTGTGCACTCTTTCTCTATTTATAAAAACATATTGTCAGGCAGACGACTGTGCATGGCAGCAGAACATTTGGAGAAGTTTATTTCAATTAATTGTGCACCCTGTACAACAGTGACTTAAATCCATCAATAGGAGACACTTGTAGTTCAGTACTTTGAGAATCATACAGTAAGTCACAAACAACAACACAGTCACAAGGAATCAAAGTTTATTCTTCTTCCACATGCAAGTAAACAACAGTTGAGAACATAGAAAAAAATCTAGATACAGATACTAGTAGTTGCTGACAATAAGTAGGATCACAATACAAGAGCGAGTGCCACCTGCACTGTGCTTATAAAGAGGAGGGCTCAGATAGACAGCTTGGTGGGTGCCATTCTGTGTCATGTGGCTGACCACAGGCGACCTCAAGTAGCCAGCCTACACAGATGCCACTGGTGGAATATGCAAAATGGAGGGAATTAGTGGCCTGTTGCTGCGGCATACATCCAACCATTACGTGCAGGCTTATAGCATCCATTCTCCTTTGGGAAAGGGCACTCCACTGATGCAGATGTTGGAGTGACTGTTGAAACATCCATGGCCTCTGCAGCAGATGCTGCAGGTGGTGACAACAGTGGTAGAAAGAGATTCCAGACCGGACCCAGCAAGTAGCAATGGAAGTGTCACGTCCATGGGGACACACAGCGGCAGCACCCTCGTGAAGTACTATAGAAGATGACCAGTGACAAGGGCACTGGTAGATCTTGACATCCAGTCCCTCAAAGTGGTGGAACTGTCCTGACAGAGATGGCACTGGCTATTCAGTCAGGGATGCTGGGCATGCCGGTGTTGAAGTAATCAAAGACACCAGCTCAGCCAGAGGCACAATTGCCTGTGGCAGTGAAGCAATGTGGGAAGGCCACACAGCAGGCGCTGGGGGACTGGACACCAAAGGAGAGGCCAGAGGCAGCGACATCCACAAGGAGGGTGGGTCTGACCCTGCAGCAGGGATGCCTGCTAAGGCTGGGACAGGCACTGAGGGAGAAGGCAGAAGTGGTGGCGGTGGCTCCATGGTCCTCGCTGTGGCATGTGGACACAGTTAGAAATGGTGGTGTGCAACCAGCTCACCACTGGCGCACACCATACAGAGGCGGTGGCCTCGGCAGCTGTGGACCTTGGCCAGGATCAACTTTAGTCATCTGCCAAAACCCCAAGCCCAGACCCTGGATCCAGGAGTGAACCACAACGAGGGCTGCGCCAACAGGCATTGGTGGGGTGGCATGAGGAGATGCAGGAGGGTGCGTGGCTGGCAACCATGGAGCATCTCAGTCAGACTCTGATCCCCCACTGGCGCAAACCTGTGGGAACTCAAGAAGCATTTCAAGACATCATAGTAAAGATTCCCACAACATACTTCTTTGTTTGAACCTTGACAAGCAGATGAAACGTTCCACCTCACCATTAGACTGGGGGTAAAAACGAGGAGCAATCATGTGGTGAATGCCTTGACAGGAGCAGAAATCGTGGAAGCCCTGAGACACAAAATATGGACCATTATCCAGTCTCAAGCACGCGAACCAATCCCTCAACAGAAACAGTTTTGGAGTGGGTAGCCATAGCTGACACCGAAGGACAGTGTATATCATATGGAAACTTAGAGAAAGGAGAAACCACAAATAGCTGGTAAGCTTTTAGTTAGCGCCCCACAAAATCAGCATGGATGCATGCAGGGCACAGAGAGAGCATTGCCCATAACACTGCCTCTTGGGTAGAACACTCAGAGCAGGCCATGACATGAAGACAATGTCACTATCGATGCAATGCTGAAACGTGTGCTGACAGACCAATAAGTTGGTACAAGATGCCCCCAAGTCTGATGTAGGAACTGAAACACATCCCACCATCGGGTGGCTGGGACCATAACAATAGGCGATAGCCTGTCTGTAGACAAGAGAACAACACCATAAAATACCAAAAGACGGTGAAAGTAGGTAAAATACACTCCTGGAAATGGAAAAAAGAACACATTGACACCGGTGTGTCAGACCCACCATACTTGCTCCGGACACTGCGAGAGGGCTGTACAAGCAATGATCACACGCACGGCACAGCAGACACACCAGGAACCGCGGTGTTGGCCGTCGAATGGCGCTAGCTGCGCAGCATTTGTGCACCGCCGCCGGCAGTGTCAGCCAGTTTGCCGTGGCATACGGAGCTCCATCGCAGTCTTTAACACTGGTAGCATACCGCGACAGCGTGGACGTGAACCGTATGTGCAGTTGACGGACTTTGAGCGAGGGCGTATAGTGGGCATGCGGGAGGCCGGGTGGACGTACCACCGAATTGCTCAACACGTGGGGCGTGAGGTCTCCACAGTACATCGATGTTGTCGCCAGTGGTCGGCGGAAGGTGCACGTGCCCGTCGACCTGGGACCGGACCGCAGCGACGCACGGATGCACGCCAAGACCGTAGGATCCTACACAGTGCCGTAGGGGACCGCACCGCCACTTCCCAGCAAATTAGGGACACTGTTGCTCCTGGGGTATCGGCGAGGACCATTCGCAACCGTCTCCATGAAGCTGGGCTACGGTCCCGCACACCGTTAGGCCGTCTTCCGCTCACGCCCCAACATCGTGCAGCCCGCCTCCAGTGGTGTCGCGACAGGCGTGAATGGAGGGACGAATGGAGACGTGTCGTCTTCAGCGATGAGAGTCGCTTCTGCCTTGGTGCCAATGATGGTCGTATGCGTGTTTGGCGCCGTGCAGGTGAGCGCCACAATCAGGGCTGCATACGACCGAGGCACACAGGGCCAACACCCGGCATCATGGTGTGGGGAGCGATCTCCTACACTGGTCGTACACCACTGGTGATCGTCGAGGGGACACTGAATAGTGCACAGTACATCCAAACCGTCATCGAACCCATCGTTCTACCATTCCTAGACCGGCAAGGGAACTTGCTGTTCCAACAGGACAATGCACGTCCGCATGTATCCCGTGCCACCCAACGTGCTCTAGAAGGTGTAAGTCAACTACCCTGGCCAGCAAGATCTCCGGATCTGTCCCCCATTGAGCATGTTTGGGACTGGATGAAGCGTCGTCTCACGCGGTCTGCACGTCCAGCACGAACGCTGGTCCAACTGAGGCGCCAGGTGGAAATGGCATGGCAAGCCGTTCCACAGGACTACATCCAGCATCTCTACGATCGTCTCCATGGGAGAATAGCAGCCTGCATTGCTGCGAAAGGTGGATATACACTGTACTAGTGCCGACATTGTGCATGCTCTGTTGCCTGTGTCTATGTGCCTGTGGTTCTGTCAGTGTGATCATGTGATGTATCTGACCCCAGGAATGTGTCAATAAAGTTTCCCCTTCCTGGGACAATGAATTCACGGTGTTCTTATTTCAATTTCCAGGAGTGTAGTTACCAGAAGATGAGAAGCCCTGCCTCAAGGCCTGTCTGGCCGACAGTGCTGAATGAGGTGAACAACATGATGCAAAACCAGATTGGCGGCGACAGCTGCTGTGATCCAGGAGGCTGTAATAGGATGCGCTTCCACTGTAAGTTACACATTAACATATAAGTGAAAACAAAAGAGTTCATCTTGATCAAAAGTAGCATCCAGCCCCATCAGAAGCATGGACAGTGCACTAGCGTTGACATGCTTCACTACAGGCCGAAACTGTTTTTCATACTTCTAGCAAGACAGATGCAAGGCCCAACTTTGGATAGAAAGTAGCCAAACAAGAAGCAGAATGTGATTTACATTTCAAAAGCGTGAACGTGCGCACACAGGCCAGCGTCCACTCAAAAGGAACGTTCTGGTGAAGCAACTCATGGAGGGGATGTTCCAATGTGACCACACCTGGAATAAATTTGTGATAGTAAAAAATTTTAGCAAAAATGCTTATAGTTCTTTGACATATGTAGGGCGAGGCAGGGCTGTGACCGTAGCGAACTGATGACATCCTGGGAAACCTCAAACCTGAAATACACAATGGATGAAAAAAGTGTGACTTGGCCAAGTTGCATTTCCACCCTGTAGTATGTAAGACGGTACACAAGGTGCATAAATTATGTAAATGTTCTTCTGTGGATGCACCCATCACAATGATGTCATTGAGACAATTGGTGCACCACAGAATGGTTCAAATGGCTCTCAGCACTATGGGACTCAACTGTTGAGGTCATTAGTCTCCTAGAACTTAGAACTAGTTAAACCTAACTAACCTAAGAACATCACACACATCCATGCCCGAAGCAGGATTCGAACCTGCGACCGTAGCGGTCTCGCGGTTCCAGACTGCAGCGCCAGAACCGCTCGGCCACTTCGGCCGGCGGTGCACCACAGAATGGACGTCACCAGTTGAGCGAAAACATGCTGGAAAATCGCTGGGGTGCTAGCCTATCCAAACTGGAGGTGCTAATATTGGTACACCCCAAAGGCCATGTCAATCACAAGGAGCTGTTTAGAGCCCTCATCCAACCGAAATAGGTTTAAGATAAATCAGTTTTGGAGAAAACTGGCCCCTTCCGAGTTTAGCCATTACCTCGTCTGGATGCAGCAAATGATAGGTGTCACTGATAGATTGAGCGTTAACTGAAATATAGTCACCAAAGAGCCAAAGGTGACCAGTTGGTTTTTTTAACAATCATGAGTGGGAACGTAGAAAACTCACTCAGTGTAATAGGCTGTATGACCTGCAACGACGTCAGCCTCACCCATTCCGATTCCACTTGATCACGCAAAGCCACTGGAATATGGCGTGCACGGAAAAAGTGCAGTTGCACCATAGGTTTCGGGGTAATGTGCGCCACAAAATTAGTGGCACAACCTAATCCATCAGAGAAAATAGACAATAAATCAGAACACAAGCAATCTAACTGCTGGTAAGGGACTCTGTCAGTGACAAGGCGCACATTATCTGAAATGCAGAAACCAAAAGCATTGAAAATATCCTCCCAAACATCATCCGCTACCAGAAAGTTAAGTAACGAACCACAGATTTATAAATAGTGGGAGCAATAAATAGCCCCAAAATTGAAATATGCTGCTTGTTGTAAATTACCAAATGTCGAGTACCAGTAGTCAACGCTGGAGACCTCAAGTCCAGGTAAGTTTACTGATTCAGTTAAATCATGGGTGCATCCTTGTCCACTTGTAGTCAGAGCACTTTGTACATCACTTGCACTTAGATAAATAGTTTGTTATGATTTGTAAGCACTGGAGACACACAATTAACAACCATACTCATGTCCACAGGAGGCTTCTGGAAATGACACACAGATGCAGTATGTCCTTATCCTACAGTTGTTATAGTCCCCAGCGATTAGGGCACACAGCACTCTCATTTCTTTGGGAGGACAACAGTTCAAACTCACGTCCAGTCATCCCGATTTGGGATTTTCATGATTTCCCTAAATCGCTTCAGGTACATGCCAGGATGGTCCCTAATCTGACAGGACTGATGACATTGCTGTTTGATCCCTTCTCTCAGTCCACCAACCAACCAATCTCTCATGTTGCAGAAAACTTTATGAGCAAGATGGGAAAACAGAGCACTGCCATGGCTACGATTGTTGTGGTTATTGTTGTTGTTTGATAAGTCACTGTCCAGTGAAGTGTGGGGGGGGGGGTGCTTTTGCACAGCTGCCAAGTCGTCCTCCCCCCCAAGAACTGACTGACTCCCAACAACCAGGAACAGGAGTCACCCAGTGATATCACATCATGCCTCAGTCTAAGCACTAGTAGCACAAGATACCTTGTGATACTGAACAACATTTAACATTTGAACCTAAGTTGGATCTTGCACTTTAGTTCATACTGGTGCACCTCCTTGTTAGGAACCAACCAAACGATGGCGAGACAGAATCAGCATAGGAACTATGATGAGCATTGGTAACAAACAAATTGACATTTGGGACTGAGGCTGTGGAGTTTGGCCACCCAAGCCAGTGTGACGTATAAATTTTCGGTGCTTACAGTGTCACGTCTTTCAGTGTCACACAATTTATTATTTTTAAAGGGGATCACTTAAGACTATTTCCATTGGTTCGCACCTCAAATTTCTCCCTCATATCACAAAATTGTCGTCTGATGTAGCACAAACTGAAAAATTAAATTCCTTTTAAAGCACAGTTTCGTTTATAATTTATATTCAAAACCTTACACCTGTGTCACAGAACAAATCCTACATCGAGAATACTTTACACAAGTTTAAGGGAAGAAATGCTTCTGATAATTATTACAGTATAAAGAACATCAAAATATGAACAGGCTGAAATGAACAAACAGTACATGAGACTTTGTCAATCAATTCAACTGTAAAAAGCTAAGGAGCATATTATTAGCAAAATGAGAAATACGCAAAAGTGAAATGCCAAAAAGGGCACTTCTCAATTGGGAGTAAATCAAAACATTCAGAATGGCTGAAAGAGAGCACAATAACATGGGCCATAAACGAATAACAGCTAAGCAACTAAGCAAATAAGAGAATAGGCAAAATGAGATTCCAGCAAAATGAGATGCCAAGAAAATGAGAGATGGCCAAATTCCGTCGGCACTCATATACGGTTGCGCTCGTGGCGGCACCCCGCGGCCCGTACGCAACACGCACGACTGCGATCTCAATGCACTCTTAGCGCTCGCGGCGGCGTCTAACGGCCCGTACGCAAGTTGTGCGATTGCTGTCACAGGTCGACCCTTAATCTATGATGTTACACCTGGTACGACTCGTGGGGCAGTTTATGCCACTGATAGGATTCTACATGCACTGCAATAAAATGTGTCTTTGCATTGAGCAGTTCTTCTTGTGCTATCTTGTGAGGAAGCTGGGCTATTTGTTTCGACATCCCATGTGATAATGACCCTTCCCACACGATGAGAAATGAGGGAAACTGTGGCTGGGTCACACTGCCAGCACATGCTGTGTCCATTGCAAAATAATTTTTACCAGTTGTTGGTCATGACGTAAATTAAGTCAACAGTGGGAAGATTATCAGAGATGACAGTATTTCACGCTATCTGTAGGATTTCTTCAGTTTGATTGTTCGTTTCACAATCTATAGCTCTTTTCAACTTTCAACTTGAACAGATTCGTTACTCCACACATGTGCACTGACAGGGTAAGTTTCTGCCCTAAGAGCATCTCCCTGTGAACAGTAGCGAGAGCTTGCGGTCTTGTGCAAAACATTTTGCTTAAGCACTGAGTCCAGCAAAAACCTAAAACGATTCGTGCTTTGGAATAAGGAACTTTGATGGGAGTGGGTTTTTGTTTCAATGCAAGACACAGACAGAATTTGCAAGAAAATTAGCGGACTATTAGATTCTAAAAATCCTGGTAGAGTTTATCAGGTTACCAGTGGGAGTAAGCGATTATATGCGTGCAGGGCCGCTCTACAGACTTTACAATACTCACTGTTTCACCCACTGTCGCCGTAACGGCTAGAACCCTGTGTCAAATATCGTATTGCAGTATGAAGTACTTTTTCCTTTTACTTTGCCTTCTTTATAACTGTATTTTCTTGTACACTAGGGGAATAAGGAATGTTTTTATTATAACTGCAACTCAGTGCTAACAGTTAGGGCCTTACGAAAGATGACATGGTTAATATGACATATAGATTGAATATTGTTACTTATATTCGACTATCATCTGTAGATCAGCGAGCTAAGTGGATGTTGTAGAGTGAAATTAATATGTGGATGTGAAGAAATAGGTGACACCCCTACCCCCCTCGTCCTGAGAAATAATGTGGAAGTGATGTGCATAAGTATTAGGATGCTTTGTGTTATTTGTACATTTTGCTGTTGCCTTCAGTGGGAGCAACAACACAATGGGAATAGCAGTGTAACAAATTATTGGTCGTTAACAAACGTTAAGTTACTTCTGGAACAGTCTTATTTCGCAACCTCTGTAACCTGTGAACAGAAGCAGGAGACTGCATGATGAGAACGGGTGGCTTTACACACAACTGTTCTGTTTGTGAGAAACTAGCCATGTAAAGACATGCTGCCACCACTATGTCCCCTGCTTTTCCACCACCATTCATACACAAACCATCAATGCATATGCTGTCATAAACTCTGCCTCCAACATATGGTTCGCCACTGTGGCATGCACCAGCTGAGTGCCTCGCAGCATTGTCTTAAGCCTCTCGTCGCGCCCCTCAGTGCAATAGAAGATATAATAAATGTGACTAATACAACAAATGAAAATCAGCTGAAATAAGCAACACCATTCATTGTGGAGATACATACTCATTCCATGACAAGATGTGATGAAGTTAAATACCAGTTCTGCCTTAAGCTGCTAACATGGAGCTCTCCATCAAATGCGAGAAAGTACGAAAAATGGGTGCTGGATGCGAACTAAAATAAAGCAGAATACGAACAATATACCTACAATGCATTTAAATCTGGCACTTCACAGATGGATCTGTAGGCAAGAACAAATAGCCACAGAGCAGTATCCTATGCAACAACTTTCTGTTTTACGTGAAACAAAGCTATGGAAACATTTACTCCACACACTATTACGGATGTGAGCAAAGATCAGGCGGGATACAAGCAACATATTCACAATGCAGTTGAAAATGTGGAATATACACAAGTAGCCGTAATCAGGAGTGTAATGCGATGAAAACAGCTCCACTTTACTACTAAATTAAGACAAATACGGAGAACTTTATATATGAAACCCCATATGGTGGACTGATAAACGTGAAGTGCTCCAAGCGACCTGGCATCGATCAAAAGTCGTATTACCGGAAGTCCCTACACGAGTTTCAGGCCCATGTTTGAAGTGAATATTTTGGTACTAACTGCCTTATTCCTGTTGATGAAGGTTTCTCGGGTCTCCAGCCCGGTGGTAGCGTTGATATTTCTCGTGACATTTCGGGAAGTGTCATACTACCCATCTTCTGGCGAAGTGCTGAGATTAGCGGAGAGCGGGCTATTTATATGTGTGGTCACCCTCCTCCACTACACCTCGGGAAGCTGCAGTGGACAGGTGGCGTGCGCGTGGTGGTGGGGATAGCGGTCGCCCCCGGCGGTCGCGTTCAATTCTCGGTGTAAGCATTCTGTCTGCGTCTGCAACGGAAGACGTTGACGGGCGCGCTCCCGACATATTGCCGCTAACGCAGGGTTCCATGCAACGTTGAGTTGGTATCCATCATCTCTTTTGACCAGATTGTCGTGGATCCTTACTTCTGTGGATCCTTTGATAACACTTTCCCAGAAGCCAGATGCTCGGTACAATACCTTTGTGTTTTCGAAGTTGAAGGTAATGTGCCGAGCCATGTAACCCTGCGATAGAGGCAATCCGTCGGGATCGCGCCCGTCAACGTCCTCCGTCGCGGACACAGACAGAATGCTTACACCGAGTACTGAACGCGGCCGCCAGGGGCGACCGCTATCCCCACCACCACGCGCACGCTGCCGGTCCAACGCAGCCACCCGATGTCTAGTGGGGGGGGGGGGGGGGGGGTGGGTGACCTCACATATAAGTAGCCCGCTCTCCGCAAATCTCGACGCGCCGCCAGTTCGAGTCTAGGATTCGATGCGAGAAGACATCTGTGCTCTCTGCTCTCCTGACTCAGCCTCCGTAGACTTGCCGCGCTCCGATTGGCCGGGCTACCCCCCACCACTCGGCGCTCACTCTACGCACCACGGTCCGCGCCCAGGGCGCAACCGACGGTACAAGTAGCGTGCCGCTCGCCGCTACAGCTCAGACGCTGACGAGAGGCCGAAGCAGCCACTTCGCTGGCAAGCTGCCTCCACCAGCTCTCATCTCCTCTTCGAAGAAGAACACCAAGAAGAAGAGGAAGACTTCGAAGAAGAGGACGGCGCTAAAGAACCTGCAGCATCTACCACACACCCTGTGTGGAAAAGCAAAATTGTCGTGAAAGAGTCTTTCGACTCGCAGGTCCTGCAGCTTGCTGCAACTTCTTCCTACATGACTGTAGATTGTCAGGACAATCTGCAGTACACTTAGCGCAGTTGACCTGGGAATTGTTCAGCAACAATTCGCAGTGCACCTAGGGAACGTTAGGGAACGACGTGCTCCAGGGCCCCCTTCGTGTGGGACCAGCCCGCGGTCACTAGGCCAGACAGACCTATCTTCTGTAGCCCCTACTTCCACACGCCACCATGGACACGGAAACACTAAAACCTGCCTCCCCCTCTCCTGATGACTACCTAGAAGATCAGAGAGAGCTCCTAAGTGTTCTACAGGAAGCTGCCGAGGCAGAAGAAGTGGAATCACCAAACTGCTTCAGGTACGCCCTGGGGATCTACCCCAACCTGGAGCTCACCCCAGGAGAAGAAGAAGCAGCAGCCGCAGAGTCCCGATCGGCGCAAGCCGACGACGGTACAACCACCGGCATGGACAAGCAGCCTGCAGCCGCCAACGCCATCGCCAGCCAGCCAGAGCCCACAGCAGCGACACCTATGGACTTCGAGAAGGAGTCACGAAAACGGAAGAAGAACGAGACTCCGCCCGCCGCCCCTACGTCAGAAGACAAACCAGTGGGCAGCCGCAAGAGAGCCAAGGGGACTACCGACTCCGAGGGTTTCACCAGGGCCACCAGAACGGCGTCACCCCGGCGCATCACGACCGCCGACCCGCCGCCGCTAAGTAACGTCTTCCAAGTACTGGACACAAGCGAGCAGACGAGCAGCAACACGCCGCCGGCTGCAAGCGCACCCGGCAAGTCCAGGAAGCCTCCCCCCATCACAATAAAGTACGACAAACCGTACATTGAGCTGCATGAGGCAATACAAGAAATCACAAACGAAACAATCCGGTTCAAGGTAGCAGGAAACGATATATATCGCCTCTATACCAAAACGCTTGACGACTTCACTCGGGTCTTAGGAGTACTGAAGGAGAAGAAACTAGAATACTACACATACTCCACCGAACCCGTGAAAACTATCAACCTAGTCATGAGAGGGCTCCCTTACAGGTTTACCATAGAAAACCTGCAAGCAGAGCTAAAGAAGCTGAATATCACGCCAAGATCGGTGACAAAAGTAAAGTCACCAAAAACGAAAAAAGACACCCCACTGTTCCAAATAATAGCGGCTGATACCCCTGAGAACAGAAGAATCAGGGAAATCACCGCTATTAGGGACGTGGACGTGGCTCTGGAAAAGCCCAGAGGAAAACGTGGTCCAAGGCTATGTTATAACTGCCAAGGAATAGACCACATAACAAGAAACTGCAAGATGCAGACCAAATGCGTGCGATGTGCAGGAAACCATCCCACGGAAAACTGCACAAAGGACGAAGACACGCCTCCCACGTGCGCCAGATGCTCACAGCAACACCCTGGGAATTACCTGGGATGTGAGGCTGTAAAGGCGTACAAGGCACGCCAACAGGCACCTGCAGCCAACCGCAACGCAGCAACAAGGCAAGAGTACACCTTTGCCAACGCTGCAGCCCACAACAGACGGAACGTCGGTCCCCAGCCAGCGGCAATCAGAACCACGGCAGCAGCAGCCGCCGTCAGACCGACAGCCGCCGCCAGACCGACAGCCGCCATCACGGAAGCCACGAAAGACGCCCCAACAACAACGCGGGCTACCGCCGCCATCACCACACCCATGGCAGCACCACCGTTGAAGCTGTCGGACAAGGACAACAACGCCATCAAGGACCAGGCATCACAAACGAACGCCAGCCACACTGCCATCATGAGGAGGCGCCCATCACTTGCAGTCCGAAGAAGATGGACACCTAATAAACCAGCACACCCTGCGCCAACCACTGCAACCAACCCGATGACCCAGGACAACGCAGCCGCTTTCCTGGAGGCTGTGCAAGTGGCTATGACAACCGCAATGGAGGCCATTGTGAAGTACATCCCGCAGCAGATAAGCGCTGCAATTCAAGCTGCCATGCAGGCATTCCCACCGACCAACCCAAGGAACCAACATGGGCACTAGGCCACAGGGATTAAGAGTTTGCCTGTGGAACGCCAACGGCATCCGCCAACAAGCGGGTGAATTCCGAGAATTCCTGCAAGAAGAAGGAATCGACGTCTGCCTGGTAACAGAGACTCACTTAAAACCGGGAGTCAATGTCAGGGCAGCGAATTACAAAAGCTACAGGAACGACCGACTAACAGCAGGAGGAGGTACAGCTGTCTACGTTCGTACACACCTCCAACACCACCAAATACAGCTACCCGCGCTGCAAACAATGGAAGCCACGGGGGTGGAGATAAAAACAAATAAAGGGCCACTAACGTTCGCAGCCTACTACCTGCACTTTCAAAGGTATTTGAAAGGATCTACGCAAAAAGACTACTGAGACACGTCAACGACGAGAGGATACTGCCGGATGAACAATTCGGTTTCCGCAGCAACCATTCCACCATGCATCAGCTACTCCGAGTCGTCGAAGAAGCACTGGACGCCGTAGAGCGACGAGAACACTTCGCTGCGATCTTCCTAGACGTCTCAAAAGCATTCGACTGCGCGTGGCATAGGGGCCTCCAGTTCAAACTATTTGATCTGGGGGTACCCGGGTCGCACGTTCGGCTGCTGCGGTCCTACCTCAATGGCAGAACATTCCACGTCCGACCACCAGATGGCAACTCGACCGTCAGAAGAATCAACGCCGGAGTCCCACAAGCAGCGTCCTCGGACCGCTGCTGTACATCTGATACACGTCAGACCTGCCGTCGGTGAACAGGGTACACCTCGCCCTGTACGCCGACGACACGGCCCTGTACTCCAGAAGCAGGAGCGCTACACACCTCCAAGAAAGGCTCCAAGGAGCTTGCAACGAGCTAACCGTGTGGGCAACAAAATGGCGCCTGTCCTTCAACGCCTCAAAGACACAGGCCCTCGCAATCTGCAGATGGCCCATACCGCCAAACTACCAAGAAGTCATCATACGAGGCACGCCTGTTCCCTGGACGCAGACGGCCAAGTACCTGGGAGTAACGCTAGACAGGCGCCTGACATGGCGCCCACACGTTGAAGACATCCGTACAAGGGCGTTAAACAGACTTCGAGCACTGTACCAGTGCTTAATCCAACATCTGCACTACCACCACTGCTGGGCGTCATCCTCTATCTCACCCTGGTGCGGCCAATCCTGGAGTACGCCGCGCCAGTGTGGGGTAACGCGGCCCAGAAACACATGAAGAGACTTCAGACGGTCCAGAACCGCGCCCTCAAGAGAGCGCTGCACCTGGACAACCGTTTCCCGACGGCGCAGCTTCACGAGATGGCAGACGTCGTCCCACTCCGAGGGCGATTCCAACAGGCGGCAGGGGCCTTCTATCGCAAAACAGAAGAGTCGCAGAACCCACTCATCCAACAACTGGGTCATCGTATTCATCGACTGGCCACCACCAGATGGCCTGACGTATTGCGTGTGTGAATGTGTGTGTGAATGTGTGTGGAAAAAAAAAAATTTACCGCTATGTAAAACAATAGCAGTCAAAGGATTCATTTTATTTTGCAGTTAAAAAATATAAGCCAATGTCTCGATTATGTCCATGTTTCTTTGTTTGTTACCATAAGTTTTAGTGAGGAGGCGAAGCAGAAATGCTAGTACTCCATACATCTCCGAGGACTGCCAAGAAGAGGTCCTCGCCATTGAACTGCACAGGCAAATCTCGACACTTCGCCAGGAGATGGGTAGTATGACACTTCCCGAAACGTCGCGAGATGTCAGCACTACCACCCAGCTGGAGATCTGAGAAACCTACATCAACAGTTGATGCCGGGAACGCCTAGTCACATATGCCTTATTCCTTTTCTACCAAAGCAATTACACGCGTTTTTAGTTTCTGCAAGTACTGTTTTTGGAGTACGTTTGGTAACACTGCATTCCATTATTCAAATATATCGCATGGATATTTGACTACGAAATCAACAGATACTATGTAGTTAACTAGAATGCAACAGAAGTCTTTATGATTTATCCCTGTATTAATTATACATTTTTATCCTGTTCAATACTCTTTCCTTCAACACGGGGGCTCCGTGAGAGACTGCACAGTGCACACGAATGGCCATCGCTAGAGCTACTTGCAAATGAACTCGATTTGTACTCGCCGTTCGATATATCGACATACACCGGAAACGCTCAGTATGCCATTTTGACGTCACATCCTCATCTTGTTTAGGCTGCAAACAAGCACTTGCGTCTAGGGGACGCCAAAGAATTGGCTTTGCTGATTGGCCACGTCGTGCCATGACGTCGTCTCCCACACCAGCCAATCCAGATCGTTGCTACTTTCTGAAACGCGCTGTTCTTTAAACGAGGCCATTCGTCTGTCGATACATTGTGTGGCTACTCGTTATAGTACTTCACTGTTGTGTGTTCTAGGCCTATGTTTATAATGGCAGATTCCAACACGTGTTTTGTGTGCGATAAAGCATTTCAGCTTCGAAAAACTTTATACCCGCACATCAGGAAAATGCACGATGTAGAACCAAATACAGAAGGTAAGATTAAGTGCCAACAAAACGACTGCAGTCATTCCTTCAATACATTGGCTAGTTTGAGAGCACATGTGGAGGAAATACCACATGGTTCGAACTGCGGATGAAAAGATTGCATTCCAGTCAATGGACGGTAAGAAACATCGCAAAATAATAAGTTTTTACTATTCAGTAGTAGGATCGTTTCTGGTAAAACTGTAGAATTTCGTTCTTTGTACATTCAGTAATGTGGTGCAATGTTGTACTGCAAAGTTTCTTTCAGTTCGCATGAAAGGATTATTTGTATTACCGGCCTCTTCTTAGAAGACATTTAAGTCACAATCATTGTAATCCACAATGGGTAATTAACAGACCTTATTTTTACTGCCCATAAATTGTGAAGAAACTGTTCTTTTTTTTCCGTATCGCTCAACGCATGGAACCCAGATTGGAATCCAGTTTCATGTGTAACAGATTTCTCTTAGCAAAAGGAACAATTTAGACATACTGGGAGATAGTGAGCAAATTCTGAAGCTGTGGGAAGAAATCGCTGTCACTTGTTAACTCTCGCTCCAAGAAAGGAGGTCAACACTGTGCCAGCAATGAGAAGATGCCAGTTCAACGAACATCTAACAAGCAGAACTTCAGTCCAAAAAGTGTCTTTGGTAAACCAACCCTGGCTGAAAAGTCAAATGTTGCTAGTTCTTTGGTGCAACCTGACAGTGAAGTGTTGAGTGTACATGTTGGCTTTGATCACACATACTCTAAGATTTAAATTTATCTGTCCTACAGTTGTGTGTGCATGTTTGGGTATCATGGTTTATAGGCCTACTGGGGAAACTCGCCATGTAAAAAAATGAGTAACGCATCATACTCGGTACCTCAGGGTGATGTGGAAATCCGAGTGTACTAAATAAAGAAAATGTCACTGTTTGTGTGTTTCTTTTGACTCGTTTATCCTATTGCATATAGTTAACAAAATGTAACTGAAATATCTACAAAACTGTAACATTAATTGGACTATGTACTTAGTCATTTCAAATGGTTTTGCTATTTTTCACAGGTAAAGTATGAGTATTCACCAGAATCCTACAGTACGAATGTTTTCCAGTTGACAACTGAATGAAGTCAAAAAGCAAAATTAGCTTGGACAAGCTGAAAATTGTTTATTCAGTTCCAGTTATTTTTTATATTAAAAGAGTTCCCGAGAATCTATTTTGCTGACTTTCTTTGTCTAATTTTCTATATTTAACATGTCGGTTATGACATGCTTGGTGATGGATGTTTTGTCACCAGGCATATGGCATCAGGTGTGTGGCTTTTAGTGACAATACTGCAGTTGATGTGTTAACAGCTTTTCGGGACCTTGAGCATAAAGTATATGCATCTAGAAGTCTTGTTTAAAAAGTGCAGCCAAAATTCTGTCTGTCTGAGGAATTTTCCTTTAATAGAATGTTTTTGCCCAATAATTCAGTTAATGTCTGGTAATTACTTAACGTGGTAAGTGCTATGAGGCCAACACCAGCCACAGCAGAGCTGTCTGCCATGGCTGCTGGCAACTTTGTGACATTGAAGGGATAGTATACAAAAGTGGGCTGTGCAAGAAATTCAAACTAGTTTTCTTTGGTTAAAGCAATTAAAATCAAACTTGTGAAGCATGTTGAAAATCACATACTCTTCACCATAATTTAGTGCATAATATATGGAAATGTTATATTTTCTTGAAACCTTAAGCACCAAACCTGTTGGTTGAATTAACATATGAGTAAACCCATCACAATAGCACTATGTTATGCATCAATTAGCTGTAGTTATAGGATAAGTAAACAAGGACAGTAAACTTTTCATACAAATTTTATTATAAAGCTTGCAAAGGTTATAGTAAAGATGGACAACAAGATAAACTTGTGTAGGCATCATTGTAAATACATTTTTACCTCAAGAAAGCTGAATCGGATAATAATCTCAAGATGCCTTAAATTGCATGACACATCACCAATCAAGTATTTTCTGTTGGAGAAATAGTCTGGTTTTTCAGAATTTTTTCATTTGTTCTTGTGAAAAACCTTGTATCAAACAGCTGTTTTTCTACGATCAATCCATTATTACATGCATGTAGTTTTGGTGACCCAATGGCAGCCATCTTAAGGCTGTATGCAAACCACCAGATAAACATGTCTACATAGTTGGTCTGCATTGTGCAGGTCCCAGCAGTTTTTATTAGATTCTGTGAATGTCTCCTTCAGCTCCATGTGGATGCCTCTGACATAAAAGTATTATGATAATTTTATTAAATGCTTTCTTGCTGTGTTGACCTATAGCAGTGGTGACAAGAAAATTTTTACTGGATCGGGATTTGAACCTGTCACTCCTGCTGTCAAAGCAGTTGCACTGACTACTTCACTACCCAGACACAGTGCCCATCACGACCTCACAGTGCCCATCATTACCTCAGCAAGTCTCCCATCTGACCCAAAATTCCATATGTCACTACTACTGCAGTAGTACCCTCACTACAGCAGTCCATCTCACTCGCCGTATCCATGAGATATTCCTGCAAATGGCTCTGAGTGTACGAGTGCATCTGAACTGAAGAAAGTTCCCCAATACCAAGCTAGGCTATGTATAGATACAATTGTATGCATGGTGACTGTTCTTTCGGCTGTCTGAAAGAATGGATACCATGCATATAATTGCAGAAATATAACTAGTTGTCTTATGACTGAGGTGTCCACATCAGTCTGAAGAAGTCCGTGGAATCTAGTAAAAAACCTGGCGGCATCTGCATAATGCAGACCAACTATGTGATATATTTATCTGGTGGTTTATGTATAGCCTTAAGATTAATGGGATGCCAAAACTAGTTGCATATAGTAAAGGATTTATAAAAAGTAAAACAGCTGTTTGGCACAAGGTTTTGCACAAGAATTTGAAGCCAGCTGCAGTCCTATATCCCACCTCTGATGGATTCACAAAAAGAAGAAAAAATCATTCATTGCCCTAAGAATTTCTCCAAAAATATTACCCATTACATGGAATGACCAGATGCTGCATTCAGAACAAGACTTTTGGAGATCTATGCAGGACCAATGCCTGGTAAGTGCTAGATGAAAATATGACCTCTTCATTTTCTACCTCGTTTTCATGTTCTTCATCTTCTTCACCTAACTCTGAATTACTGTCATGGCTGCTATATAATCCGGATAAAGGCCCAACCCAGCATTGTAGCTGGTTACTTACTGTAGAAGAGGGCAAAATGAAGACAGCAGTCCTAAATTTTGCATTTAAGAACTCATTCACACAGGGTGATCATATAGACACACTTGATTTTGCCCATCACACAGACTGGCATGTGATTGTATTTGAACGTGGCATCACAGTTCACTCCCCACAATTTACAAGAATTAGGGGACTTGTGTGCACAGATGTGGTGCCAACTCCCTCCAGCGACGTATCAAGGCTTCATTGATTCCGTGCAAATACGCATCACTGTTATCCGTGCCGAAGATAGACATACTGGCTATTAGGTAGATGGTCAAAAGGTTCTGGTTAATCAGTGTGTGTAGCTGTACTTAGTCAAGGATAGACTGCAGCCATTCATCGAGTTGATCACTTATTTTCATTTCTTTACGAGAATATAACATCGTTTCAATCTATAGGAACAGGAAACAGCTCGCTAGAGAAGTCCCACAAGCAGTATGGTGGGGTCAGTCTGGCTCCAAACTTACCTGCTCTGAACACAACCACTTGGTTTGGCAGTTCAGAGTGCAAAGTATGCACACCTAAAGCACTACAATTTTACAAGCATTCAATCTAAACACAAACAAAATTCCCTGGCATCCGTATTAACCCACCACACTGGTTATCGGTTAGATAGTCTACGCCAGATGATTTGGCAGACATTTGTAAAAGAAAGAAATGAAGGTAGTTAACTGAGGTGATGGAAAAAAAAGAGGCAAGTGAAAGTAAAGAGTAAGTATCATTGAGGTAAAGATGCACTAGAAAATTGCATAAAGGAACTAATTGGAAAATATTTCAAAATCTTGCAGCATACAGAAACAACTAACTTTCACTTTATTTAAATATTACTATTTGCCTAAATAAACACTTGCATAATATTGTACATACATTTTCAATAAAAAAAGTTTTGGTTGCCAGCAGCTTTTCAAATTCGTTCTACCAAATACAGTAATAAATTGTAAAGTGAAAGAGTTAAAATGATTGTTTCGATAGTTTTCTGTAAAGTGATCGGAATAATGGTGTTAACCCATTCTACAGAAATTCTGGAAGTGCTTCTTAGTATTTCAGCAGGTTATATGGTTTAATGTTTTATGGACTATTAAATTATTCATAATTTAAGTGAACACACTGAAAACAGAAAAAATTCTAATAATTCAATGAAAAATAAATAAAATAAATACAAGCTGAAACACTAGCAGGACCATGGAGGAAAAAAAAAATATGAATTTCCATGTACAATGTACCATTATATCTGTATAGGAAGTTACTTTTATTTTTAAAATAAATGCAAAAAGAAATAGTGTGTAAGGATTAAATAATTATGGGTAAATCACCAGAAAATGTTAAGCAAACAACAGTATGTTTTAGCCACTTTTGATGATTAATTAGTAATGCATTTCAGACATTGCCCATCATCAGAATATCTGTCCAGAAACATCACAAAATATGTATGGCACATTAAGCGTACTTAGATTCATAGGCAAATAAGTTAACATACCAGAGAAAAAAAACTTTACTTCAGAGTATCATGCCAAGTGTTATCTATCATAACTTCAGAGCTCTCAACTCGCAGCATTCTGCCGTCACATAATTAGCTGTTATAACATACCACTAATTGACTTGGTTGTAGAAGTGCTGAGTTCATTTGTCATATTTTGACAGATAATTAACAAAAATCAGCTGAAAAACCATAAAAACAGTACATCGTGCTAAATGATTTTTTATTCCTTTAGGAATAATCACAATTGAGAGTGCAAAGATCACATTGTAACAAAAGTACAGTATTAATACAGGTGGTATGGGCAAGAGACGGAGGGAAGGGAAGGGACAAGGGGGATGTGGTGAGAGGCTTCCAAATTAATCTCAGCTTATGTAAATGAGAACCAGCAATCTCTGGTATTAATAAACTTAAAATAGGGAATAGAGGCTTACTGTAAGTCTATTAGGTATTGCGTATACACATAATAAGTTGAAGGTGAAATTTCTTTAAAGCGCATGAACAGGTTATTGAATTATTCCAGCACTTAGATAAGAACACACAATATATTCAATATAATGTTATTCAAGTGGGGAGAAGCCATCTGCCTCTGTCAAACAGTAGTAAGTCACATATTTAGATTTTTTTGTTTGTTTTCATATTTTAATTCTTAAGTTAGAAATGGTAGGATGGATAGGGTGTGCGTTGGACACAATAGGAGTTGGCTGCAGTTCATGATTGGCTGAAGGTGCTTTTAACTATGGTCAGCTGTCTACAGGCTGCTGCATTCAGGTGTAATGGTGGTGGAGAAACTGGTGCATTGCTTGGAACAGCTCAGGTATTATTTGTTTCACCATAGGCTCTGCTGTTGAGGCACCTTCTAGTGTATCTGATGTGGTGGGTCTGCCCTGACCATAGGATGAGTGGCAGTCGGTAATACATTTGCATCACTTGAGGCAAAGGGTCAACATTGAGACAGATCATTGGGACAGGGGGAGTGGACTGCACATGGTAAAGTGAGCATTCATGATCAAGGAAAGATGTAAGCAGAACACGGATTAAAGGGTCAGTGGAAGGAGGGTTGGGGCATGGAGGTGTACAAAATAAGAGCAGAAGAGAGGAATATCTTTGTTTGATTGTGGAACTACACTCCAGAAAATACCCTCTATGTTTTGATGGCTATCAATGTCAACACTAATAGGTAAATTTGGATATCATCTTATAATGATTGATATTGGCAGTCATTAGGTGTAGTATGATGGTCTTTGTGATGTTTGAATTCTTTGCAGTATTAGGCATGTAATATATGTATTGGCTATCTATGCAAATTCCCAGTTGGAAGTAAGTTTGCTATTAATTCAGATAGAACACTACTGTATAAATTGGGATCGTGCCTATGACATGTAGTCCGTAGTCTTGTCATAATGCTGTGACATAATCTCTTCTGGATTTGTATTTATTACGACTCAAAACCACCCCCCTGCCACCACCATTTAGTCACTATTTATTTTACTTATACCCTTGACCATACCTCCTCATCTTCCCACTGCTCTTTCACAATCCCCCCTCCCTTCAAACAAACATTCTGTATATGAAATTAGGTCAATTCTGTTGAAGAAATCATCAGCCAAGTCATGAGGACAAAGACACAGCATGGCTTCCAATGTGTGGTGCAATGGGTAAGTTAGAGTGTAAACAGGCAAGGAATCAGATGAGTCTTTCTGTCACCAAGGAAAATTAAAGAAAGGTTGTGACCTGACAAACATACTCTCAGGCTCAGTGTACCCGGGATTTATAATATTCCTTGAGAGTATGGTACCAGTTATGTGGGACAGCCTCTACAAACTACTGCTAATTGCTGTGTTGATAATCATCTCAAGCATGAAAAAATGAAAATCAGCAGTTTCCGAGAACTGTTTAGAGAGTAAATGCAAGAAAGCCTTTAAGCAGATGAGGATCTGTCCCATATTTCTAGCTGTTGGGTCTCTGTAATTACGGAAGTAGCTGAAATTAGACTGTATGATCACAACAATATACACACTGGCTATGTAATTATCAGTTTATTTATTTGCTATCTTCTAATACAAGAACAGACCACATGTTGCACATGAGGTAGTATATATGAATATAACACAATATTTTCACACAATTTCAAATTAATTAGTATAATTAAGCAATGCATGGAAGCACGCACGTCGGAAAGAAAAATTACAGAGAAAAACTTCACATAGTTCACCACCTATTACAAGTGATGGCACTGCAAGCTATGCTGGACAGCTTGCAAAAATGTGACCTATAGATGCAGAGGGTGTTGCTTTAGCATATGCTTTCTCCATGATGTAATTTAGCCAACTGCATTGTGTCCACTGGGCATAAGTGTGAACCTCACTAATTTTATGACAGTCAGACTTGGCCCCTGACAATAGTGATGGAAGCAGTAGTCAAAAGCATGGGATTCTATTCAGATTTAATGTGGAATCTTATGAGAGAACTTTTTATCCACGTGAGTAAGATTATTGTGTAAAAGTGATAGTTTGACATCTTACAGAAGCCTCCTCATTGTCCTTGAGTTTTACACACTCATGTCAATATATTAACCCCCTAATTTTATTTGTTCATAAGAAGTGTGAATTTAGGATTGTTTGTGAAATTAAATGCCATAATACTTGCATAGTCTGTTTCTCTGCCTGGGATTCAGAATAGAAATTTACATTCTGGCGCAAAATCAGACTTTTATCCGTGATGGATGGTGCTGATCTCCATGACTGTTCCTTTATTTAACACCCTGTAGTCTAACAGGTTGCTGGCAGGCATCAGACAGAAAACTGGAAACCTCAGCTATTAAATAAATGTAATTACTTCTGAAACAGTGATTTACTGCCATATGGAGTTCTGCTCCACAAACAGCCACTGCCAATGGGTCTGAAGATGACCACATAAGTGGCCGAAACCAATGACCAAAAAATATTCAAATTGTGATCAAGAATGATTTAAAGTAAATTATCCAAAATAAATATAAAGTAAAAGAGTATCTCATTAGCCTCCCCTCCTATAATTAATCATAATGTTTGGACTCAAGGATGCATGTACTGGATAACAGTAATGTTCATATTAAAGAGAGAGTTAACTGTACAGTTATATGAACAGCTGATGGTGCTCTCTAAAAATTATAAAATGGTTTGTATGAACTATTAGAGGAAACAACAGTTGAGTAAAAAAACTATTTCTAACTTTCTGTACTCGTAGTTCCTTCCCCTGGGAAGATGAATACATTTGGGAAGACTGGGAATGAGGGGAGTGTGTCGCTCAGACGACAAGTTGAGAGAAACCCACCTGTATTGAACACTGATGCAATTCATTCTGGAGTACCACTTGAATTTTTGGGATCCCCACAAGGTCAGTTTAAGGAAGAAACCAAGCAGTTCAGAAGTGGGCTTCTAGATTTCTTACTGGTAGGCTCAATCAACATGCAAGTATTATGGAGATGCTTCATGAACTCAAATGAGAAAACCTTGGACAAACATGCTCTTTACATGGAAGACTATTGAGAGAATTTAGAGAAAAGTCATACAAGGTACACATCACAACATTCTGTATTGTAGCTAGCAGACTAGGCCCTATGTTTGTAATACAGAATACGGAAAAGAAGTATGAGTGAATGTCTAATACATTAAAACATACGGTATTACTCTGAAATTTGTGATTTATTTCAAATGTTTTGTTACACATTTCAGTGTAAATGATAAACCGTGATTACCAGTGACCTACATATATAACGGTCTCACAATTTGGAGATGTGAGTATTGTCTAGACCTGTTAATCTATTAACTATACAAACTACTGCTAATTGCTGTGTTGATCATCATCTCAAGCATGAAAAAATGAAAATCAGCAGTTTCCGAGAACTGTTTAGTGAGTAAATGCAAGAAAGCCCTTAAGCAGATGAGGATCTGTCCCATATTTCTAGCTGTTGGGTCTCTCTAATTACGGAAGTAGCTGAAATTAGACTGTATGATCACAACAATATACACACTGGCTATGTAATTATCAGTTTATTTATTTGCTATTTTCTAATACAAGAACAGACCACTTGTTGCACATGAGGCAGTATATATGAATATAACACAATATTTTCACACAATTTCAAATTAATTAGTATAATTAAGCAATGCATGGAAGCATGCATGTCAGAAAGAAAATTAAACTAATTCCTCATTCAGCATTGTTTATCACAATGCTGTATGAACATAACCCGGATACTGAAAAACTAGACAAGGTGTAGGAAGACGCAGTTCGAGCATAACACTGACATATAGTTCCTTGTTTACATAACAACGACCAAAATTGAAGCATAACACATACTTTGCCAGGAGCACAATTTTGGGACACCCACCCTGGAAATCTGTTCTATGGACTTCTCTATAATGTTGTCTGATGCCTAGGTTAGTTGAAGGGTGATAATTTCGCTAGTTGTGGAACTCGTAAAGATTGAGTGCGGGATAATTGTTGTGGCGACAAACGGACATATGGCGTTGCCTAATATTTACGTTTGAGTTATATTTGAAGGTACCATATTTATCCCACTTCTCTCAATAAAACCTAAAACAACAAGGTAAAATCGGAAAATATAGTTAATGAATAAGAATTCAAAGAATATTTTGATACATATTACGTACAATATCATACATAAACCGCAGAAAATGCAAGGAATATGTATGTAACTTTCACATATATTTGGTCCGCTTTTCCGCATTTGCCACAGCTGCAACCGGGTTAGTCTGTCACCGCATTATCGATTATTCGCATTCGAACCAGGTTTTTACATTTATTCCCATAGGTTAAGCTCCATTGAATAATCTGGTCTTATTTGACGTTGCAAAATGACAGCTGTGGGCAATCTATAAGTAATTTTTAAACAACAGGTGAGCGACGTCGCTATGTCAATAGAGCTCATTATAAGTCTTGTCACCAGGCGGCACTGCTACACACGTTGTCTCCCTGATGACGTCATGAGCCTCAACCAATCAGCAGACCCAATTCCCTGGCGTCCCCTAGACGCAAGTGCAAACAAGCTCTGCAATCAAACGTTATCCTGTCACCAACATAGCTGTTTGTATTGCGATACGTTTCCAATATTTTTTCCTCGGTAAAAAAAGACCAATACTTCATAGTTTGTTGTCATTGTAGAGTTGTGTGTGAGGAAAGGTGCGTTGTAGCAATGAAAAAACTGTTTTGTAGACATATTAGTGAAACTTATAAGGAAAGTTACGCGTTCTTCAATGTTTTTCAGATGGCTTTTTTTCCTTTTGTCGCTATGTCAACTGAATTTGACCGGGCGCCGAGCTTGCTGAGTGCTGACCTCGAGCCAACTATTCTTTCTGATGATGTATTTGTCCCACGATTGGCTGCTATGCCCTTACGATCGGGATATCTGCGTTCATGGCGTCATCAGCCGGCTCGTCGAAGCGGAAGATCACATATTAGGAACAAGAAAGAAGGATTTGAGGTTAACACTTCAATATTGATATTTTTTATGTTTATCCAGCAAAAAAAATATTTATCATATTGCAATTTAAAAGATTTATTGCGTAAATGTGTGCTTCTGTCGTACTACGTACTTTTATGCATTGTGTACCATTGTTAAAAGTTCGCTTGGTCAATGTCATTTGGCATGGGGGATCAGGGCGGCTTCGTTACTTATTAACTAAAATAACTAGTTTACTGTTATGTGGATTGTTTCCATGAAAGATTATCCTTCCTCAGTAATTTGGATCATATTGTCATTTCACAGGCTATTGTTAATGGATTAAATATAATTAGTTTTGTTAAGACCAGTCAGGATACTGCTGTTAAATTTTAATGGGAAAGACTGAAACGAATTGCATTTGATTTCGTGTAGGATAACATTAGGCCTATGTGTGGAGCAGATATACTCCTACTAAGACTTAGTTTCCCAAGTAATTGTTTTGTTGCATTGTCCCAGGTCATTTTTTGTCAGCCGCTGTCCTAGATGTGGTCTGAGAGACAGTTATATTTAAATAGTCATGAAAGTTGCATTCAGTACTTCCAGTGGAGTGGTTAGGTTTTTTATGTAAAAGGTTATCTTATTACTGCACGAAAATATATTCTTATAAATTTTTAAAATTTGTTTAGGAGAAAAACATTTAAATAGAAAACTGCACAAAATGAATGTAATATTACATGAAACTGTAATGCTGTGAATACTCAAATACCCTGTTCTGAAAATTTTACTCTTCCCAGATTTTGTTAATTAAACAATAGGCCTAACATAAAAACTTCCACAAAACATTTTAAAAAATCAAAATTGTGTAGTTTTTAAGTTTTGAGTCTCCTTCCCACTGGAAAGTTTTGTAGAGAATGCAAGCTAAATTGGTATCTCTGTCTGCTCTGCAAATCACAATTATGTGCGTGGCAGAGGCTTCATCGAACCACATTTTTTAAAAGTTATTTCCCTACCATTCCCACTTTTAAACAGTGTGTGACATACACACACACACACACACACACACACACACACACACACACACACACTCTTAAATTTTTCCATGCAAACTCTGATTTACAGTATTTTCTGATGACGACCATTTCTCCCTATGTGGGTGCCAACAAAATACTGTAACACTCTGAGGGGAAAGTTGGCGATTGCAATTTCATGAGAAGGGCTTGCTGCATCGAAATTCTTTGTTTTAATGACTGCCACTCCAATTCACGTATCATCCATGGCACTCTCTCCCCCTATTTCGCAATAATACAAATTGAGCTGCGCATCTTGCAACAGTGGCAAATAGAAGCATATTTCTCATCATTTTGGATCACAGGTGGAGCATGTTTTGCTTCTTTCCAGTCATTCTACTATGACTTCTGATAGTGGTTCTCCTACACCCAAAACACTGTGAACGGTTGCACGAAGTTCATGGGGCATGTAGCAGGTGTTGTCTCACTTCTTATCTGTAATGTTACCAATGAATTTCCAAGCTTTGTCAGAAAGTGAATACTCACTAGAATATTGTCTTTGTAGGAATTGTGAAGGACAAACACATTTATCTCTATTATGTCCAATATGCACAAAAATAATGCCATTGGGCATTGTTAAAAGAGCCTTTGACGATGAGTGATATTTTTTGTGATCATATATATTTCTAGCAGAATCTTTAGCTAAAGATTCAGTCTCTACACTTCCATTTCTGTCACTCTGATCGCTTTGTCTTCACATTTGCACTTTTCCTTTCCTGAATTATGTTCATTTTCAATTTCATTGCCCCTGTCTGAACGAAAATTCTTTCCTAAACTGTCCTCAGACAGTTTGAAAACAGTATCCACGAAGTCAGGGTGAGCAACATGAGCAGTAGACGAAGACCTGGTTACTGAATCCCTGAGCCAAAGACTTAGCACTAAGAAGGAGTAATGTTATAGGGCTATGTCACATTCAGGTGGTTACTGACAAAGGAAACCATGGTAGCTTTGGGAAACAACGACTAGACAACATTGTAATCTCTTACCCCAGCTATGTGTGAAAGGAACAGAGTAACAATATTATGTAAATTGAAGATGTGGAGGGGGTGAGGGAAGAAACTGAAGACATCAGCTTTATCTGGAAATGGTAGCTATGACTAAAAATGTATGCCCGACCGGAACTTGAACCCAAGATCTCTTGTGTACTAGGCAGTAGTGTTAACCACTACGCTGCCCAGGCACAGTGTTTATTGCAGGTGCCAGAACTGTCTTGGTGTGCTCCCTGGCTGGCCCACATTCCTGCCCAGTGCCAACTATGTGCAGTCCCTGTCTTTGTCCTCTTTGGTCACTAATTTTAGATTCCCCCTGTCCAAAAGAAAAATCACCCTGCATTCATATAATTGATTCACCTTTATTAGCAAAGGATACATAACCTTCAATCCCCCCTGTGTGCCCGGGGGTTGGAATAGGTCCGAGGTATTCCTGCCTGTCGTAAGAGGCGACTAAAAGGAGTCTCACACCTTTTGGCCTTTATGTAATGGTCCCCTGTAGGGTTTGCCCTTCATTTTTCAAAATTTTTCCCAAAGAGCGACCCGATTGTGGAAGGGCACCTTACATGCTGCATAATGTCCATCGTGCATTGAGATCTTTAGCCCACTTTCTGGTTGTGGCATTGCAGTCTCGCTCGTCCTCTACCTCTTGAGCGAGGACACCTTCCTGCGCCCACTATGCAGTGTCGTTTTCTGTGCCGATGATGACCATGGAATTCTTTGCACCTCATATCCAGAACTGTAGCCAGTCCGTTGTAGTAGGGCCGTCATGTACCCTGTTAGTTGAAGCCCCTGACTACACAGGGATCGCTCTGCTGATGCCTGCACTGTTAACTCCCCCCGTATGCCAATGAGTAGATGCCAGTCACCCTGGGGCATCGGGACTCTTGGCAATGGCCATCCTGCCAGGTGGCCTTTACTGCGGCTGGATGGCGCCCGTGGGGAGGACCCCTAGTCGGAGTGGGTGGCATCAGGGTGCATGGCACGCAATGAAGCGTACATCATCACTTGCTGGTGATCGAATGTGATCAGTCTCTAAGCGTTCCAAGTCTCAGTACAATGCACGGAAGTATGATCCTAAATCATTCCCCTCCCTGGTCACAGCATGGGAGGAACGCCAGGCTAATGATGGCAGTGAGCCTTATTCACCCCGGTACCTCGTATGTACGAGAGCTGATGGGGACTGCGTTGTCTCGATGAAGCTTCAGTTTTTTGTAGAGCATTTAGAGGACAAGTTTGGGGAGGCGGAGGGCTTGTCCAAAATGTGGTCAGGGTCAGTCTTGATAAAAACGGCATCCTCTGCCAAGTCACGGGCATTACTCGCTTGTAAAAAGCTGGGGGATGTTTCCCTTACCATCACACCTCATAAGACCTTAAATATGGTCCAGGGTATCATATTCCATACGGACCTTCTTTTGCAGTCTGACGACGAGCTGCGCGCCAACTTAGAGCGGCGAAGAGTTCATTTCGTCTCGCGCGTCTATCTGGGTCTGAGGGATAATCAGGTTGCGTTTGGTGCCTTCATCTTCGCCTTAGAGGGTGACACATTACCCGTGAAGTTCAAGGTCTACCGCTATGATGTCAAGCCATATATCCCTCCCCCAATGTGATGCTTTAAGTGCTGGAAGTTCGACCACATGTCTTCCTGCTGTAATTCCAGCATCACATTTCGAGATTGTGGATGTCTACCCCATCCCAATACTCCATGTTCCCCGCCTCCCGTCTGTGTCAACTGTGTCGAGCATCATTCCCCTTGCTCACCAGAGTGCATGATTTTACAGCAAGAAAGAAAAATCATGGAATACAAGACCCTGAACCGATTGACCTACACTGAGGCCAAGAGAAAATTTGAGTGCCTACATCCTGTGGCGATGACCTCTTATGCTGCCGCTACGAGAACAGATGCAGCCCCATCAGTTCTGCGAGTTCCAGTCAGTTCTCAGAGCTGGAAGTCTACACCTGCCCCCTTGACCGTGGGGGGCACTTCCCTCCCTGTTGCTCCCGCACCACCTATCTCAGGAGCACTGTTGCCCCAACCTTCTCCGACTTCTCAGCTGGAGAAGCGTAAGTCTTCTTCGGCTCCTCTCGCTAGGAAGGGGTCCCTTGGGTCACTCCCTTCCCAGGTTTCTGCTAGTGGCTGAAGTGCCCTAAAGCAGCTGGTCGTAGGTCTTCACGATCATCCTCAGTCCTGGAGACTGAATCAGTGAAGCCCTCCTAGCCAGAGAAACCCAAGGATCAGCGAGAGAAATCCAGAAAGAAGACCCCCAAGACCAAGGGAATTGCGGTGGCACCCACACCACCACTGCCTACAAGGTCTGCGTCTGATGATGAAGTGAAGATTCTGGCATCCGCTGAGGACCTAGATCTCGCCAGACCCTCAGACACAATGGTTATATCCTGTTCAGGAAATAAGTCTGTGGCAGCAGGTGTCACTGGGGCAAAGACTGCCTCATTCTGTGTTTCATGCCTTCCCAGTCTCACGATCACATCCTCCACCAGTGGAATTGCAGCGGTTTTTTCCACCACCTGGCTGAGCTAAGGCAGCTTTTAAGCTTTCACACCTGCTTTTTGCATTGCCCTTGAGGAAACCTGGTTCCCGGCAATGTGGGTCCCAGCCCTTTGCAGCTACAGGGGATATTACAAGAACCGTAGCAAATATAATAGTGTGTCAGGTGGAGTTTGCGTTAATGTATTGCACTTGGTATGTAGTGAACCTGTGCCCCATCAAATTCCTCTTGAAGTTGTGGGTGTCAGGATGCAGACGACACAGGAAATAACTGTCTGCAATGTATATCTCCCTCCAGATGGTGCGGTACCCCTGAACGTATTGGCTGCACTGATTGATCAACTCCCTAAACCTTTCCTACTTTTGGGAGATTAACGCCCATAACCCCTTGTGGAGTAGTGCCATGCTTACTGGCCATGGCAGAGATGTTGAAAATTTACTGTCCCAACTCGACCTCTGCCTCTTAAATTTTGGGGCCGCCACACATGTCATTGTGGCTCATGGTAGTTACTCAGCCAATGATTTATCAATTTGCAGCCCGGGACTTCTCCCATCTATCCACTGGGGAGCAAATGACGGCCTGTGTGGTAGCGACCCCTTCCCCGTCTTCCTGTCACTCCCCCGGCGTCATGCCCAGAGACATGTACCCCGATGGGCTTTAAATAAGGCAGACTGGGTAGCCTTCACCTCTGCTGTCACTGACGAATCTCCCCCACGTGGTGTTATCGATGTTGTGATTGAGCAGGGGTCTTTATAGCCATCATTTCTGCGGCAGAAAACACGATCCCTCGTTCTCTAAGTGCCCCCGGCAAAAGACAGTCCCTTGGTCATCACTGGAAGTAACTGAGGCAATTAAGGAGCATCAGCGAGTTCTACAGCGACATAAGTGGCAGCCTTCCCTAAGCACGTAATAGCCTTTAAGCAGCTCCATGCCTGTGTTTGCCTGCTTATAATACGACGGAAACAGGAGTGTTCTGAAAGGTGTATGTCGACCATTTGGTGCCATACATCACCTTCCCAAGTCTGGACGAAGATCAGACGTCTTTTTGGGTACCAGACCTCAGCAGGTGTCCCTGGTGTTAACATCAATGGCATGCTCTCTACCGACGCAATTGTGATTGCCGAGCACTTTGCTGAGCACTATGCTCGAGCCTCTGTGTCGGAGAACAACCCCCCCCCCCCCCCCCAGCCTTTCACACCCTCAAACAGAGCATGGAAAGGAAAACCCTCTCGGTCACTACATGCCACAGTGAACCCTATAATGCCCCATTTACAGGGTGGGAGCACCTCAGTGTCCTTACACATTGCCCCGACACAGCCCCTGGGCTGGATCGTATCTACAGTTGGATGATAAAACATCTCTCATCATCATCTTCAACCGGATCTGGTGTGATGGTGTCTTTCCATTGCAGTGGCGGGAGAGCACCATCATTCCACTGCTAAAACTCTGTAAAAATCTTGATGTAGATAGCTATCAGCCTCATCAACATTCTCTGTAATCTGCTGGAATGTGTGATGTGATGTGGTGTGGTGGCAGTTGGGTTGGGTCCTGGAGTCACATGGCCTACTGCTCCATGTCAGGACGGCTTCCGTCAAGGTCACTCTACCACTAATAATCTTGTGTCCCTTGAATCTGCCATCCGAACAGCCTTTTTCAGGCGCCAACACATGGTTGCCGTCTTTTTTGACTTGTCTAAAGGATACAACATGACCTGGTGACGCCACATCCTTGCAACATTGTATGAGCGGGGTCTCCGGGACCCGCTCCTGATTTTTATCCAAAACTTCCTGTCAGTTCATACTTTCAGTGTCCAAGTTGGTGCCTCCCATAGTTCACCCCGTATTCAGGAGAATGGCGTTCCACAGGGCTCTTTATTGAGTGTATCTCTCTATTTTTGGTGGCCATTAACGGCCTAGCAGCAGCAGTAGGGCTGTCCGTCTCCCCTTCTCTTTATGCGGATGACTTCTACATTTTGTATTGCTCCTCCAGTACTTGTGTTGCTGAGCGGCACCTACAGGGAGCAATTCACAAGGCACAGTCATGGGCTCTAGCCCACGGCTTCAAGTTTTCAGCTGCAAAGTTGTGTGTCACGCACTATTGTCGGCATCGAATCGTTCATCCGGAACCTGAACTTTATCTTGATGATCATCCACTCACTGCAATGGAGAGGTTTCAATTCTTAGGACTAGTTTTTGATGCCCAATTGACTTGGCTACCTCACCTTCATCAGCTTAAGCGGGAGTGTTGGCAGTACCTCAATGCTCTTCGTTGCCTGAGCAACACCAACTGGGGTGCAGATCACTCTATGCTGCTGCAGCTCTACAGAGCCCTTGTTCAATCCCGGCTTGACTATGCGTGTCTGGCTTATGGTTCGGCAGTGCCCTCAGCATTGCGTTTACTCAACCCATTGCACCACTGTGGCATTCACCTAGCGACGGGAGCTTTTAGAATGAGTCCGGTGACCAGTGTCCTGGCAGAGGCCTGTGTCCCTCCATTGTGGATCCGACGTTCCGATGTGCTCAACTGCCCTCCAGTTATGTCACACACATTCGTAATTCTCCTGAGCATCCAAATTACGATTTCCTTTTCCAGAAGGGTCCTCTTTCTCCATCTGCTGTGCAGAGCACGATGAAGTAGTTCTAATCGACATGAGAACTGGACATCACTCCGGGAAGATGCCGACATCCGGTTGCGCCACAGGTGGTTGATGAAATTGCTGTTGCTATGGCAGACAACACTGCGTGTAATTCATAATCGTCAGGCAGTGTGAGTGCTGTGTTACGACAGTCGAACATCCCATGGTCCACTGTACAGAAAGTGCTTCATACCATTCTCAAATGGTATACATACAAGATCAATTTCGTGCAGCAGCTTGTACCACGCAATGAGATGTTTCCTTCGATCTCCACTTTCTCGCAAGGGTTGAAGTTGACGTGTGCTGGGCCATTCTATGGACAGGCAAAACTTGTTTTTATTTGACGGGTGAGGTGAACACACAGAATTGCCGAGCGTGTGGATTTTTACCTCGAGTCACTGTGCTTAAAGTGCCTCCGTGGTGAACGCGTCACCTTATGCTGTGGTTCCAAGTCCACATGCATCATTAGCCCATTATTTTTTGAACAGGTTGATGCTCAAGGACCAAAGACATGCAGTGTGATTGGCCAGCGTCACTGTGGTATGCTTAGCCAGCGTATCATACTGGTTGTACAGGAGAGACACATTGAACTCGACAGTTTTCATGCAAGGTGGGCCCCAGAGCACATCGATCATGATCACCTACTTCTTCAAAACACATTTGGAAAAGTTCGAATTATCAGCCGACTGTTTCCAAATGCTTGGCTGGCACAATCACCTGACCTCACTCCCTGTGATTTCTGGTTGTGGGGCTACCTGAACTACTGGGTTTACCAGGGGAACATTCACACATTTGCTGTAGCCAGCATGCCAATGGACATGCTTCGTTCTGCTGTGCAGAAAGCAATCCTGTGCTTTCAAACTCTTCTGCACACTGATGGGCACCATATTGCGCCCCATTTGTTGCAGTAATGGTATGATGTACCGTAGCAGCACGTTAAAAGTATTTCAGTTTAATTGACTCTGCATTATTTCTCTTCCCTATGTCCTTAACATTAATGTTACTGAGTTTGGTACTCGTACGGTAATCAGTTTCCATATTATAACATGATAGTTAGGGAAAGTTTAATTACAACCACTCTGTACTTAAATATGTGATCAGTATGATCAACCAGGTAAAATACTTATGTATCCATTTCAATACACTACATCTTGGTAGAACCTATATTTAAAATAACTATTAGATTGGAATACTTTCAGTTTCGTGTGGCATTCATAAACTGGTATAGAGGATAATTTTGTAGCCATCTAATCATTATTTTTCATATTATAGCTTCTGTTTTGTTAATGTGGGTGGGTATTGTAAGTCTGAATCTAGGAGTGACAGTTAAACATAGTAAATATTAAAATGTTCTGTGTTAAGTGTAATTTTAAATGCTGTGTCCTATAAACAAAATTTTGGTGATTGAATTAGGTTGACTCATATGTGGAGTAAAATGTCAGCAGAAAAACTATAAGAAGTCAGTTGCAGATGCAGTCCCTTTGTGTGTATGAAACAGAATAGCATAAAATTTCTGTTGGGATTTTGTGTTGACTGTTGTTTCTTTCATAGGTAAATCTTGATGTCCAGCAATTCAAGCCTGATGAAGTATCAGTAAAAATGCAAGATGATTTTATTGTAGTTGAGGGAAAACATGAGGAACGTGAAGATGAGCATGGTTACATATCCAGAAATTTCGTCCGTCGTTACAAGTTGCCTAATAATATTGATATAGATGCTGTAACATCAAAGTTATCATCAGATGGTGTTCTGACGATTGCAGCTCCCAAAAAGGTAAGTATGCGTAACAATATAAGGTATTTTATGATAATGAAAATTATACTGTCCAAAATGAGCTACCAGTATTACAGTAGATAGTAAGGATCCTTTGACTTTGTTCTTGCAGCATGATGAGACCCCCTGCACATTCTATAGTGGGTGAACAAAAAGTTTCTGTTTGAAGGCTGTACAGTCCGAAATTGACATACCAATCAGGCAAAATTGCCATGAGCATTGAGACAATCACCCCATCGATGCACTAGGTTGAACATACCCAGTTTGGTAAACACCGTATTCTGCTATGTGAAGTGGTCGTTACTGTCTGCTGCACATCTAACAGGAGTCATTGACACTTCAAGGCCTGTTTTAAGGGACTGAAGGCATAATAATCACATGGGGAGACATCAGGACTACAGGCCAGGTGCTCTAGTGTCTATCACTTTAGTTGACGTATGGATGAGCCTGTCCTTCCTGTTTGAGCGGTGTCTTGTGTTGAATTAGGACCAAGAACAACCGGTGCACTGTTCCACAATGGTAGTTTTTGGCAGACATGCTTCTCCATACACATTCTTCATTCTCTGATGGATGTCTACGTTGCAGCAATGCTCTCAGACGGAAACTTTGATCACCTCTTATAGTTGCCTGATGACACATCTAAACCCACCATATCCAGATCGATGGATTGGTAGACACGGTTACGTTTACTTGACCACCGAGGTCCCGAGGTCTTTACCCCATTTTGTGTGCATTGGTTTGAAGACTGACCTAGACATCTTCATGTGGTGCTTGAAACAGTTGTCCTTTGTGTGCTTGCTGTTATAACTAGAGTACAGTCCTGCTGGAACAGGATTCAAGACACCTGCAGATTAGGTCAGTTATCAAAATATTGTTCACAAAAGGAAATTATCAACTCTACAAGAAACTTGAGAACATACCATAAATTGTGGAGATAACACATCAGAAATAACATTTCTGCATATTGCTTTGTTACAGGTTCCCTCAAAAGATACCAAGGAACGTGTAGTCCCTATTGTCCAAACAAATAAACCAGCTGTCGCTGGTGCAGCAGAGGAGAATCCAGATGATAAACAGGAGAAAGCAGAGACAAAATAAATTTCACAAAAATATTACTCACATGTGAAAGATTTAATTATACATAGTACAAAATCAGTTTCATTTTGTGAAAAGAAGCTGTAATGTATGTTCCTTTAATTACTTTTTATGTATTTCATCCACTGCAGTTGTAAGACTGGATTTAGCATTTTTTAAATTATATATTTTAAGTATTACTTTTTTTTACAAATAAAGAAAACAAAATTTATAAATGTTGTGGTTTCTTTCTCCTGATGCACTTATTGGTCATATCATGAAGCAGTTAGAGAGAGCTTAAAACTGAACTATATTTACCTAATGTAATAATATTGAGCTTTTGGACAAAGTCCTTCTTCAGAAGTAGGAAGCTTTTTCACACAAGCACAATGCAGCCTTACTTGCTTGTGTGAATGTGTGTTTTTGCTGCTTATGGAGGAGAACTCTGTCTGAGAGCTGAATATTTCTTTTCCTTGGGTCTGTTGGTGACTCAGTGCGTTATTGTGGTGAGTAGCAATATCTCCTTTCCATATTATTGATATTCCATCCTGGCCCTTTCAATTGTTTAATTTATACCTATTTTAAAAGCATTTATTGGCTTTTTGGAACAAGTTATTTTGCATGACTCATATCGAGAAAATTGCTGCCTGACCTATACTCAAGTGTGTTCTTTTTAACACAACATTGTGGCCCAAGCTGTGCTTGGGCTTGATCTCCAAAGCTTTAAGAACACATTTTTGATAACTTGCCAGGGAGTATACTGTTACGTATAGACCACAAGCTGCAAATAGACACGCCCGCATCTTGTGGTCGTGCGGTAGCGTTCTCGCTTCCCACGCCCGGGTTCCCGGGTTCGATTCCCGGCGGGGTCAGGGATTTTCTCTGCCTCGTGATGGCTGGGTGTTGTGTGATGTCCTTAGGTTAGTTAGGTTTAAGTAGGTCTAAGTTCTAGGGGACTGATGACCTAAGATCTTAAGTCCCATAGTGCTCAGAGCCATTTTTTTGCAAATAGACAATGTAGAAATATTTTTGAGAGGAATGCAGATTGTAGGAATCATAAAGACAGTAAAAAAGTGGAAACTCATTTTTACAGTGACAGAAATCTTCAGTTTAGGAAGTAGGATTGTGATTACGTTGTGAATGAGAACAAAAGTATACCAGCATAGTGTACAAGATACTGTAGTTAGAAGAGAACAAAATATTATTCTAAATTCACTACACTGAGACTTCAATGGCTTTTGTTATCGTGTACTTACAAAGTGCATTTTCCTTAATGGTTGGGAGTTCATTAGAAGTGATTTGTGCCCACTTGCTTCTTTGTTGAGAGTGTTGCTTCAGTTTGCTCTTACTTCACATCAGACATTTAAAATAAATTTCTCACAGTCAAATAAACATTTTACAGTGTTATTTTGTGGTCTTGCAACAGATGAAAGTACATGTGATAAGAGACTGAAGATCATGTACAGTGTGTAAACTTTTAGATGGCAGACCTCTCCCTAGTCCTGAATCGATACAAGTCAGTAAACGTCTGGAGGCTTTGGTAGGCACGCAGTTTCGACTGCTGCCAACATTACGTAGCTGACTGTGTTGTACGAGGTAGCCATTGTCGTCTGCTTCGTTATTGTTTTACGCTGTACTGTTCTGCATGTTTTTATTGTGCAGTGTGCTAAACATTATCAAAATGAGTGAATAGGCAGTTGCTGGCCCATCTCGGGAGTCGCCAACAACCCCTACTGGTAGGCCTACGGTTAGAAGGAAACCAGTATTACGTAGCGAAGCTCGCAAAATTATATTGTGTGTGATTGAATGCTGTGAAAGGGAAAGGGAGCAGAAAAAATTGCTTCACCCCATTTACAAATCTTCCGTGAGAGCTGCTACATACACAGGACAAAGCATGCGTAGCATTGGAAGATTCAAACAGTTTTCCAAGAATCACCCTGGCGTATCACCAAAAACGCCTGGCAAGAAAAGGTAAGTTTCCATTTCAGATATTTTGTTCGTGATCACTTTGAAGGAGCCCCCTATTTCGTCCGAATTACCTTATATTTCATTTTTCCTTGCTACCGTATTGCTTTGTATGGAAGCACCACTGGTTACTGTATTATTTCGAAACACGTTCATATTACAGTACATTTCCAAATGGTTTGTGAGCTCATAGTAGACAAACATACATACATTCATTTTTATACATATAGATTTTAATGTACATGACGATTTCAGTTTCGTTTACGAACAACATTTAAAGGGAGTTTTACTTCGAAGCCTTTCGTCTGCTTTCGTGTCAGCATGATGTGCAATTTGTAGTGTCAGCACTGCAACTGGTAGGTGTGCCTTGTGTGTGTGTCCGTCCCCCCCAACGGCTCCTCTCTCCTCTCCCCATGCTTGCTACCTCCTCTCCCCGCACTCCCCTCACAACTCTGCCATCTTACAGTTAACACACTGTAAAGTTTTAATGGCACTCCTGTATTGTTCATAACATAACATTACAATTTAAAATACAGAACCACCTTTGATGCAAGCCATTTGGAATGGTATTTTGTATAAATTAATGTAATGCATAAATTGTGCGATGGGGTAGCTGTTATTAATTTAAGCTAATTTAATGCGAGACTCATAATTTTTTTCTCTGTAGTATCTGGAATTCAAGTAAGTTCTTCAGTTGTAATAGATGTTATGGTTAAGAAGACACGTAAAATGTGCGGTTTTCCACAACCAACCTACATAGTGAGACTTGATTCCGAATTGCTGCGTAGAACGTGTGATCTTATAAGTGAATCAAGAAGAAGGAAGATATTTTCAATGATTAAACATGAAAATTACAAATTATGTTAGGCATCCTTTGTCCTCTTGATTGTTTCCCAGTATTGTCCATACTTGATATATATTCAAACTTGATTATTGTAGAGGGCAGGGAAGACTTGTTATTTAGTCCTCAAGCTCATCAAATCACTTACCATGGAAGACACAATCACTTAGTGAAAGCATTATGTGCTCCGTTGGGGAACATGGTCTTATTAAATGGTTTTGTGGGCTTTACTAGTTACCCTGCCTGTCAATGTGGGCACAGAACCCACTGTAAACAATATATCTGTACAAACGACCACAGAACTTGTCATGCATTATATTTGGATGCTTTCACAGTGTCCTGTGCATACTTTTCCAATTTTTTTTATTTTATATTTTTTTATAGATCACAGCAGTAAATAGTAAGAAAATGATCATGAACTTTTTGGAATTCTGTTTCTTTTCCTTCATTTTACAAAGTTGGTGGTTTTGAGTACTGTCTGATGCACTTAAGACTACCAATGAATGAATATTAGGAAGGCAACTATATAGTTTCTAAATTTAATTCAGCAAAAATAATATTATTTTTACAGTAGAAGAATACAACACAAAATAAACATTCTGAGTTTGATCTAGATAGTACCTCGACTACATACCTCACGTTCCTCGACCCATCAGTCTCTGAGCAATATTTCTCATAAACTCCTAAATGGGAATCTTTCCATACAGCTCAAAGTACTGTTTATAAGCACTGACAAAATCCTTTTTGGATCTTCTTTCCAGGCCATAGCCATACCTAAATCTGTCGGTATGGTTCACACCTCAAATATTGCAGTTGTATACTACAGTACGGCACTGAATGTTGAGTTTAGTGCTATTATTCTGCCTTCTGGACACACATCTTACTTGTGTTCTGTGGTAACTGGAAGCAAGATACACAGTTTTATTGTGTTTCCAGAGGATGTTGTCCCATAAATCAGTAATCTCTTTTCATACTCTTAGAAAGTGAAAGGCCCAATGGGAAAGCTTTCCTGTTTGTCATGATTACCCCACAAGCCATGTTTTCCCTGCTTTTTGCAAAAGGCAAAGTGAGTGATAAAGTTATCGAAGACAAGCGTCCTGTTTTGGTCCCAAAACTTCTTTGATAAACCTGAAACTACCCTTTCTCATAACACAGTGTTCAGATTCCCTCTCCAGAGATTCATTTCTCTCTCGATAAATATTAGAGGCAAGAGTGGTTTGCAGTACACCATAGTTGACTGCTTCTTTTGGTTATGTTGTTTAACTGAATTTTTACCAGAGAATAAAATGATTGAGTCATCTATGCTTCCTCCACTGATTTTGGTTTTGGCCTGTGCCACCTTTCTACTTTTGCAAGCATTTTCATGCAAGCAGCCATTTATATCTTGCGTTTCACATTTCTCGACAGTTTTAGGTACACTGATTTCGTGCTCCACTGGTGCCTATTCTGTCATCTCTCTTTCAAAAATTGTTTAAAAAGCTAAAGATTTTTTAAAAACCATTTCAAAACCTAAATCTGCAGGAGTCTTAGTGTCATTTGCATCATCATCAATCATCATCATCATCCACTACTTCCATATTATCACCATCTGACAAATGTTTCAGAACAGCTGCAACAATTTATTCATTGGTTAGTATTGTTGACGCATGAAAAGTGATACTTCTGTGAAACATTTATAACCACGAGAACCATACTAACACTAAAAGCAGCTTTACATTTATAGAACTAGATATTTATTTATTCATTCATTCCATTCCATTGTAGCCTGTTACCTATAATTTAAACAGAGGCTGTATTTTTCTTAGACGAGTTATGCAGCATACATTACTACCTACACAATAATTATTTCTATTAAATAAAAATAAATGGTCACAGTTAAATAAATACTACACCTACCATTGCATCTATGTCTACTACTATTACAATTGTTCATCAGTTCTTGGCTTGTCACATTCCACAATGAACTCCATTGCCCCATGGTTCACAGGCATTTGCTGCCAGTTCCTTGGGCACTGAGGAAGGTGTTGGGATTGCATCTGCCTCTTCCCTTGTTTGTTGGCTCCCTAGTTGCAGGGAACGATTCCCATGTTCAGAGGAAGTATTGTTGTTGCTGGTAAGGAGCATAGCCGCGTGCCAACCCACATCACCCTGGTTCTACTTCATTGGCTGCTGAGAAACTGCCCACAGCTGCCTTTCTCTAGGGTGTTGTTACGATAGCTGGGTATGAGATGTTGGCTGTTCTTCTGCCGCAGCTATTGACTTCAGCTGACTTCTCTGTATTGCTTCTCAATCTTCTGGTGCAACATCTTGTAGTGCAGTAGACTGGTGTTGATTTATAAGATAACGTACTATCCAAACCTTTCTTGAAGTAGCGTCAGCAATTTTGCCGAAGATGTGCCATTCTGCCTTGCATTGCAGTATCTCCTTGACATTGGCTCTTCCATGCTGATTCAGTTGCTGTCAGAATCAGGATATTGTTCTTTCTTCAGCCAATACATCGCGACTTTTTTCTGTTTCTGATTGAGTGGACATATTCCAAGTAACACGTAAACTGGCACAGTTCAAAAACCACTCCTAACCAAAGTAGAATTCCACATCGCACCATGTTAACTGTCCATGCTGGTTTTATGAGCAGAAGTCGTTACACCCAAGCTCTTGCACAGTATCCCATGGTCACAGTTAAAATAGCATTACGATATGTTCTTATGTTTGCATTTGCATTTTGTAATCTTAACTGGCGAGACTAATAATTTTGTTCATAATGTACCTGGTTTTGTTGCTCGTTTCTTCAATATGTGCAGTATAATTTTGTCTTTCATCCAAGAAGACTCCTAATTTTTTGGTGACAGGCTTTCTCCTTTGGATCTGTTGCTTAATTTCATGGTCAGGTCTGTTAAAAGATTCCCTTTTAAGAGCATGTATATGATCTTTCCAGGCACAACAGACAATTTTGACACCTTGGCACCATTGATGTAATTGTTGAAGGATTATGTTACATACATATTCCAGGTTGCTTCTGGAACTTCCGTTCAGAATGCTAATCAGGTTGTTGGCATACACCTGAAATACCGATTCAAGTACTAGATCCCAGAAAACAGTGCCTGTGATCAGCCTTTTGAAATTCCTTTCATTAGCGTCTCAGTTGTATAATGCTCATGAGCAGTCAAAGTCCATTATGTGGTCAAAAAGTGCTGGCCACTGTAAGTAATCGAACGCTCCAATGATGTTAACCATTATGACTACAACACACTGAAGCGCATCTTTTTTCACAAGTCTTATCGCCTCATTTACATCGTCCTCTGTTGTCTTCCCACTTCTGAAACCATAGTGTTGCGAGTTCATTCTGTGAAGTAGTCTTTTCTACTGTAGTCTACTGCATAGCAGCTTCTCCAGAACTTTCACTAAGATGTTGAGAAGGCAAATTGGTCTTTAGGGCTCGGAGCTAAGGAGTCCTTGTCTTCACCCTGTTTCAAGATAATCAAACACATTGTAGAGTTGGCATAAATATAAACTTAAATGCATATGAAGGGCTTGTAGAACTTTAGCTGGGGTGTCATGAGCACCAGGTGATTTCTTTCCTCATCTTCTCTTCGGAAAATGGACAAACTATCCTGTCTCTGCAGTATGCTTCCCAACTTTAGTTCTGCAATCCTGTGTCCGTCAAATACATTTTCTGCGATATCATCTGGAAAGTGTCCCATCAGTAACTGTGCAGATTGGTGCCAGTTTTTTCATGCTGTCGTCTGGGCATTTGGAGTTGATAACACACACACACAGATTTTATCTTTCGGCAGATGATTTTATATAACATGCCCCAAGGATTGACGTTATGTTCTGTGCCACAAACAGTTCCACCTCTCTGTTCATGTGTACCATAGGTGGCTTTTAAATTGGTGCTTCAGAGTGCTGTATCTGCCCAGTTTGCAAATTCTTTCTTCTGTAGTGCAACCTTTCTGGTAGAATCTCGTTGCCCCCTCTGGCTTCTGTTGTCAGTCTCTGGAGACCCACCTTCCATGGTACTTGTGAACTCCAGTCCATTTGTCTTATGACTGATATTGGTCCTTTTGTAGCATCTTGTATTACAGTGATGAGTTCTTGGGCTTCTGTGTCTGTTGCCATCTACTTCCACTGGGCCCGAACAGCGGAAAATACTCCACAAATGGTTCCAGTCTTTAATGTGTTTAATGCATCATCATTACAGTCAGCTGTGAAGTTTTCAATTTTGTGGTCACTCATGATGAGGCCTCTTTCAACTTTCCAGGTTCTGATCTTTCTGTCCACATGTTCATTAACTACTGTGTTGTCTATATTGGGCTGTGCACAAGCCCTCCCTTCATATGTGAGTGGATTTTTCACTTCTTTTTGCCACCTTCAAATTTAGTTCCAATATGGCTTCCTACAATGCCTCTTTCATTGTGCAGTGAGATGAACCATAACGGTGATTTAGTGTTCACATTCATAGTGTAGATGAGTGGTGAGTGGTGTCCTATGGCTAAGATGAATGATGTCTTTGACTGCTCTATATATTCATGTACGATGTCACTGAACTGAAAATAAATACAACTAGATAGACAAAGCTAGTAAAATATAAAACAAAGCAACAAACTACTCTAGTGTAATAATACACGAAAAATGCGCACATGCCCAGATGGTACTCTTAGAGTACTATGGTGTTCGGCTTATTTCTTAAATAAAAACTGCAGATGCATTAGATTGAAAATAGGACCTAAGCATCGTACCTGAGCTAGTAAACAAAAACTGCTAATGGTTGTACAGCAGTAAACATAATAAATATGAAGAGTTTGAGTTCAAGTCTCGGTCTGGCACACTGTTTTAATCTGCCAGGAAGTTTCACAATAAATATGATTTCTCCAAAGCAGATCTTCAGCTGTCACCAAAGGTTACACAAACATACTTCTTGAAGAGTACATGAGGTTTAGAAGGCAGTGGAATGTTTCCAGCTCAAAATACAGATGTACTGTATTTGTATGTACAATTACCCCAGGATGTGGGAAATATAAGTGCAGTTGGAATAGGTGGCACCTATTTGTGCCAGTGGCAATAAAAAGTAAACACACACTGTTGTAGGACGTACTGTGAAAGCTCATTAGTTGGATGACATTACATGTTTTGATTGCTCAATATTCCACTTTTCTGTTCCTTGATTTCATGCTGTTTACAGGTGTTTTGGTAATAGCAACTCCATCCTGACTGTTTGGTGTATTCAGTTGCCTTGACACATAATTGATACTGTTTGCTAGTACATTTTAAACCTTGAAAGTTACTTTCTATGCCAGTATTATTCTTTGTAAAGGCAACAGTCCTGTCATTTTGTCCCTTTTAGTAACTTCAGATTTTCTTCCACTGTTGTGTTTAGTCATAAGATGTTGTCATTATGTGCCGAATGTTACCACTAAATGGATACACTAGATCTGATGTGATGATTTGATGGTATCCCATGTATGCCAAATGCAAGCAAATAAATTTTAAAAAGTGATCAATAAAGATCACAGCCCTACAGGCAGCTCTGATTTTTTTCCAAAGATGAGATCGTACAAAGAGGAAACAACATATTGTCAGTACATAACTGATGTAGGTGTAGAAATGAATTGTTTGTACCAGACATTTCATATAATTTTGTCCAACTTGTGTGTTTCCAATAAATACCCCACATGTGTGTATATATATATATGAAAACAAAGATGATGTGACTTACCAAATGAAAGTGCTGGCAGGTCGACAGACACACAAACAAACACTAACATACACACAAAATTCAAGCTTTTGCAACAAACTGTTGCCTCATCAGGATGGATATGTGTGTGTGTGTGTGCGCGAGTGTATACCCGTCCTTTTTCCCCCCTAAGGTAAGTCTTTCCGCTCCCGGGATTGGAATGACTCCTTACCCTCTCCCTTAAAACCCAAATCCTTTCGTCTTCCCCTCTCCTTCCCTCTTTTCTGACGAGGCAACCGTTGGTTGCGAAAGCTAGAATTTTGTGTGTATGTTTGTGTTTGTTTGTGTGTCTATCGACGTGCCAGCGCTTTCGTTTGGTAAGTCACATCATCTTTGTTATATATATATATATATATATTTTCTGACAATATACTGAGTAGACTAACAGAAGCTTTTGAGCAGTAGTTAGTGTAAAAAATAAACTTAAATTTTTAAGGAGTGGGAAGCTATTATAAAATGTATTAGGCTGTTCTTGAAGTTACTCTAAGGCAAATGGATGTTGCTGCTCTTAGAAAATTGTCTGTCAAGATCGTGACCACCAACTAAATACAGGGGTGAAGAGGGGTTTGTCCACAGTGGTTCAGCAGTATAAATCTTGAAATGTCTTCTTAAAATGGTCTGATGTACAATTTAACAACTCAATAAAGTGACAGTATTAAAAGTGAAACACCTATTACTGGGAAGGGGGGAGGGAGGGGGGGGTAGACTGCACCAATCCTCTAAAGACATTGTAAAGCGGTGCTACACAACTCAAAAGTAGTCCGGGGCCAAATCAAAACTAGAATCCAAAGTGCGGGTCACTGTAGACTCTTGGTCAATTGTGTTGAATATAATCTTTTAAAATTAACAAAAATTAATCATTCCAGTTATTACTTTATTATATATTTTCATTGAACTGTGACATAGAAATAAGCGACGTACTGTGCAGATGTAGACTACGTAGCATAAACAGCAACCAGAAATATTAAACTTTGTAAAACTACAATAAAATTCTTTTTGAACTCTTGAGAATATATACTTGATCTACAAAATATTATTATTAAAAAAAAAAAACTTTTTTAAAGTCAGGGAGGAATGACAGTTTTAATAGCATACTTTTATGGCAAACCATTATTTATGAAAATAGCATAAAAAGATGGTAAACTGAAACAAAGGTGTAATGTGAGACATAGCATTGCATGCCAGCTATAAGTTTTTCAAAGTCTGGAATCATACTTGACATTGAAGTTCTTAACATGTGTTCTAAATGTTCATCAGTTAAACAAGTGTGAAATTTGCGTTTATTTAAGTTCATTCATACATGTAAATTCTGCCACACATGCTGAATGCTTTTATTGCTGTGTCTCTTAGGTTATTAAATTTATTTTTGTCGAAGCTTTTATAGAAAACAAGAAGACCACATTCTCTGTGCTTGGTTTTATAAATTGGAGAACACTGAATTTTTATGATCTCCACAGGTACCTCTTTTAGGATTACAGAAAAAGGATCTTCAACCCCCCTTGAACATGATGTCCTCCTCTTTTGACAGAGCAAATATGAGGTGGCGGGGTCGGCGCGTATATACGAACAGATCTCAAAGCGAAAGTCTTATGTACGTCAAATCCTGCTGAAGAAAAAGAGGCTGAATTCATGTTCATTGAGATAAATATACAAAGTCGGAAATTCTTGACTGGCGTCGTGTACAAACCGCCAAAAATAAGCTCAATGAGTTCCTTCCAGTCGGAATTACATTCACTTCAGTGTCAATACGAACATGTCATCGTAATGGGTGACTTGAACATAAGACCTGCTAAGAGACACTCCCTCCGCAATAAACCTAAGAAGACTGTTTAGTTTCAATAGCATGAACATTCTTCCATTACAACCTACACACCATACGGCGCACAGTCATACTCTTATAGACGTAATCGCAACGAAACAGACTGACAAAGTAAGAGATGTTGGTCAAACATCGGCCCCTGGCCTCTCAGCACATGATGTAATATTCCTGGCCTACTCTGTGCAGCCCCCAAGGATCAAATCGCGTTACATAACTTGTAGGAACATGAAACGTATTGACCTTGACGCTCTAACAGCCGATTGCTCAGAAATCTCATGGCATCAAATAATCAGAAAACCCACAATCGACGGCAAAATTAATGAACTTGGTGATAAACTCACTGCCCTCTATGACAAACATGCACCTGTGCGCACAATCCGTGTAAGAAAATCTCCTGCTCCATGGCTGACAGCTGAATTACGTCAAATGATGACTAATAGGGATGCTGCCCACAGGCGTTTCAAGGCAGATCCGAAACCCGAGCGTTTCGAAGAATATAGAAAGCTACGGAACAGAGTGAAACAATGCGTTCGCAATGCTAAAATCAGGCACGCTCGCTCCCTTGTATGCAGCGATCTGACGCCCACGACTCTATGGAAGAATCTCCGTAGCTTGGGGGTCGGAAAGGCAAAATCGGAAACTACTTTTCATGTGTCAGCTAACGAATTAAATGAATTCTTCTCTGCACCTCTGAATACCAGCACAGCTGATAATTACCGTCCACAAGAATCCCCAAACAGGATAACTAACAACGATACCTTCCATCTAAAACATGTAACAACAAATACGGCAAGAAAAGCAATAATGAGAATCTCTTCTGATGCAATAGGCAACGACAGTATCGGTATAACCATGATTAAGAATGTTGCCGATATCTTAGTGCCTGTCTTAACTGACATATTTAATTTTTCCCTCGTGAACGGAATATATCCCACTGCATGGAAAAGAAACCTAACTCGACCCATCCCTAAGATCGAAAACCCGCAACTGCCTAGTGATTACCGACCAATTAGCATACTGCCTGCTGTTTCCAAAGCACTTGAATATATTGTTCATGACCAAATCACTGAACACTTGCATGAATTCAGCCTATATGACAAATTTCAATCCGGTTTCCGTAAACATCACAGCACAAACACTGCTCTAATTAAAGTAACTGATGACCTGAAATATGCCATCGACAATCGAAAGGCAACAATATTGACGCTACTGGACTTCAGCAAAGCTTTTGACACTGTTAACTTTGACATATTGCTCAGAAAAATGCAACAGCTTAATTTCTCTGATAGTGCAATGAGATGGTTTGAAAGCTACTTAAAAGACAGACAGCAATGTGTTGTCTGCGTAAATGAAAAATCTTCCCGGAAACATGTTTCCTCGGGAGTGCCACAAGGATCAGTCTTAGGACCACTTTTGTTTTCTTTATATGTAAACGATATTTCGTCGGTTCTGTCCTCCTGTAAATATCATTTCTATGCCGACGACCTCCAGCTCTACCTAAGCGTCAGACCTGAAGATGTAAACACTGCAATCGCTCAGATGAATGATGATCTGTCTTCAGTAGTGACCTGGGCGAAAAACCTGGGGCTTAAACTAAATGCAAAAAAGACGCAAGTAATCTTAATAGCCCATCAGAAATTAATAAGTTCAGATTTCCGCGAACGGCTACCTCCTATTCTGCTCGACGGTACTCCAATACCATATCAGAAAACAGTGAAGAACTTGGGTGTAACTTTGGATGAGCATCTCAACTGGGCGGAGAATACAGTCGCAGTGTGCCGAAAGACGTCTGCTTGTCTCTTTGCTCTCAAAAAGTTTCGGAACATATTTCCACAGGACTTGAAACGCCAGCTCGTGCAAGCACTCGTTCTACCGAACCTCCACTATTGTGATGTGATTCAACAAGGCATGAGTAGTGAAAACAAAAGACGGCTAGAGCTAACCATGAATGCCTGTGTGCGTTACACCTGCAACATTCGCCGATACGATCATGTTAGTGCTTCATACTCCGAGCTAGGGTGGCTGCGGCCGGACAAATTGCGTGACTACCACACTCTATGTCTACTCCACCGACTCCTCGTCGCGCAAGCACCCCAGTACCTTGCTTCAGAGATTAAAAACCTGTCATGTCATCATAATCGAAACACGAGGTCACTCTTATTTGGTACCCTAACTGTGCCCACTCACAAAACAAAAACTTTTGCAAACTCCTTCTCAGTTGCCGCTGTCCGCCTCTGGAACAAACTGCCCCTTACCTTGCGCAAAATTCAATCTCCTGCTGCTTTTAAGAGGAAGTTGAAGCATTTCCTACTATCATCCTCATAAAGTTCTCCACAAAATTAATGTACAAGGGCAATCCCCTCATCTGTCAAATAGCAAAGCTAGTGTCTCCTATCTTGTTCCTGATATGCCTTCCTCTTCATCTATCTCTATTAGCCACGCAATCTTCTTTTCCTTTATATTTCCTTAATTATGTTTTCATCATGTCTCTCTATTCTTCTCCTCCCTTCACCATGAGTCTCCCTCATACTCCCTGCTGCCAGCACTCCTATCTCAAATCTGTCTGTTCAATAATGTCTAATTATAACAGTACTTGTGATCTAAGAATATAAACTCTATACGTATGTATTTTTCCAGGTGTACCTTTCAAATTGTTTATTTAACTTTTTGTACTAGATGTAGTTTAACATGCCTACTAAAACATATGAATGTAAAATAAGTAGAACGCCTGGTTAGATGTAAGAGAGGGCCTGATGGCCTTAATCTTGCCAGGTTAAATAAATCAATAAATCAAATCAAATCAAATCAAATATATTGTCGAATTCTTCAATTAATTTATCAATGTTGTGAGAAAATTTCCTCCCTAGCACAGCATGTTAATCTGAAGAAATTGTTTTGCTAGTAGGAAAATGGGTAATGTCTGCTTTCAACAATTGGGTTTGGAAGAGTGTAAGTTTCATTTTGAAAGCTTGTGCTGCAGCCAACAGATGAAAACATAAGTCATTGATTCAATCGTCATTTTTCGATAGGAAAGTCCTTTGGACAGTTTTTGATAAAGTTGATTATTTCCTTTCTTAGTGCAAAAAAGTGCTGCAATACTTTCCCACGACAGCCAATGAAGTTCTGTATGATACAATAAATCCCCAAATTTTGTGCCCAGTGGTTCTTCAAGAAATCCATGAAATGTTTGGTTTTAAGGCCCTCTTGATCAGGTGTAGTTGATAACAGAAACCATAGTTGACATATGGTCATCTCCCAGAACTTTGCTGCATAACACTTGTTGTTGAACCATAAAGTGGAATTTGCTTATTCTTTTCCGGCATATTCTTCCAGTAGTGATACTGCACCAATCATTTTTCTGCAGATAGAAGGTGCTCCGTTGGTGCATATGGCCACAATATTTTCAAAAGTCAAACCCAGTTTCTGTGTGACACATTCTTTCACTTCGTTAGAGATGTCTCCATCGGGTGCTCACCCTTTCATGGAACACAATACTACCAATTCTTCTATGATATTGAAATTGTTATCAACATCATGAGTGAAAACTAAACGCCGACCTGAATCATTTACGTTGGTATGTGTATTCTTCAGCATTCTTTTTTAACTGGTTTTGAAAGTTGGCAGTGATATGCACGCTTCTTTGACTTATATTCTGGACAAGCTTCTCAAAAACCCATTTATTTATTTATTTATTTTTTTTTTAAATATACTGATGAGCCAAAACATTATGACCACCAGCTTAATTGCATGTTGAGTCGAGCTGCCTTTGGATTGCAATACAGCAGCACTTCTACATGACATGCATTCAACAAATCCTTGGTAAGTTTCTGGAGATATGTAGCACCAGATGTCTATACACAGGTCATGCAATTCCTGTAAATTACAAACCAGTTTGTGGGAGAGAAACTGTTGCTTGATAGTATTTCAGTTGATTTCCATCAGGTACAGATCAGTCAAATTTATGGCCAAGGCATCAGCATGAGTTCACTATTATGCTCCTCAAACATTTTTGCATGATTCCGGCTTTGTGACATAGACATTTACCCGGCTGCAAGAGTCCATTGCTGTCAGGGAAGACATAAGCATGATTGTCCACAATATTGTTCACGTAGTCCACCACAGTCATTGTGCCTTCCATTACTACCATAGGTCCCATGGGCGACCAAGTGAATGTCCCCCGTAGCATAATTCTGTCCCCAGCTGCCTGTGGCATGTTGCAGGTTTCAAGCAGTCATTCACCTGGATCATAGCATATCCGGACACGATCCTCAACCTGGTGTAACAAGAAACATGATTCATCTGACCAAGTGGTATATGACCACTGATCCACAGTCCAATCTTGAATATCCTATGCTCACTGCAATCGTAATTGACGATTTTCTTAGGCCAACATGGCAGCATGTAGGAGTCGTATACTGGGGAGCCCAAACATTTTGCACTGAACAGTGGAGATCCAAATCTGTTAGATCTGTCACAGATCGCCGCCTATCCTGTTTTACAGAGCAAACAAACTGCCAATCTCCATGCCCTATGATGAGGTGTGGATGTCCACACCTGGTGGACTACTCGTTGTTTCACAGTCCTTCAGCCACTTACCCAAGGTGCTCGCAATGGTAGCACACAACTGCCGACCAGTTATGCCTTTTCCGAGATGCCTGTTCCCTGACGCCAGCCCATAACAATCTGCCCTTTCATCAGCATTGCTTACACTGATGGATTTCTCCATTTGCAGCTTATATCATCGCAAAAGCAATTCCCCATTCACCTCTGCTCTGTTTATATACTTTCATTTCTGAGTCATGCTCACAACGGCACCAGGTGGGTGGCATTCAGTCTCACGATGGGCAGTGGTCATAATGACTAGAAGTAGTTCTGATACAGCGATCATCATGCACATTATTAAGAAATTGCCTTTCATGAGAGGTTTTCCAGCAGCACCAGTTTCTTTAGAAATTAAGAAGCTTACTTTTGTTGCCACTTCATTCTATGTCATTCCTTTCTTGAAAAATTGGTGTTGACTAGACGAAGATTTTAGTTAATCTGACACCTTGATTTTCCTCTCGTTATCATCCAATTTCGCCAAATCAGCATATTTTGATTCAAAATGACATCAGATATTATATTCTTTTACAATGGCGATTGATTTGTGGCAAACCAAAGTATTTAACCATTGTACAGTATTAAAAAATACTTATTTGTCTATCTGCGTTAAATACTATGGATTCAGACACAATTTTTCACTCGTACTTGTTATCATCCATTCTTTTGTGGCCAGCTTGAAGTGAACATTAGTAATTAAAACTTGTACTTTATCATGCATGCATACATAAAAGCAGAGGGCTCATGGTAATTAACACAAGCTAAAGTAAAGTGGTTTGTCAGCAACATTAATTCCACAAGAGCGCAACAAACACAAAGGCATATGCATGACTCTTCTAATGGTAACATGTAAACATTTGTCAGAAATTAAATTGTGAGACAGCCGGCCGCAGTGACCATGCGGTTCTGGGCGCTGTAGTCCAGAACCGTGCTACTGCTAAGGTCGCAGGTTCGAATCCTGCCTCGGGCATGGATGTGTATGATGTCCTTAGGTTAGTTAGGTTTAAGTAGTTCTAAATTCTAGGGGACTGATGACCTCAGATGTTAAGTCCCATAGTGCTCAGAGCCATTTGAACTGTGAGACAACCTGACCACAGGACACAGAACTACAGTGCAGTAACCTGGAAGTGCGGAAAACACTTCACATGTCTCTTGAAAAAGCAACAGTCACAAGCAATGGTTACTAGTGTAGTCAGAAATACACTATGTGATCAAAAGTATCCGGTCACCTGGCTGAAAATGACTTAAAAGTTCGTGGCACCCTCTATTGGTAATGATGGAATTCAGTATGGTGTTGGCCCACACTTAGCCTTTATGACAGCTTCCACTCTTGCAGACATATGTTCAATCAGGTGTTGGAAGGTTTCTTGGGGAATGGCAACCCATTCTTCACAGAGTGCTGCATTGAGGAGAGGTATTGATGTCAGTCAGTGAGGTCTGGCACAAAGTTGGCGTTCAAAAACATCCCAAAAGTGTTCTATAGGATTCAGGTCAGGAAGTCTGTGCAGGTCAGTACATTACAGGGATATTATTGTCGTGTAACCACTCTGCCACAGGCCGTGCATTATGAACAGGTGCTCGATCATGTTGAAAGATGCATTCACCATCCCCGAATTGCTCTTCAACAGTGGGAAGCAAGAAGGTGCTTAAAACATCAATGTAGGCCTTTGCTGTGATAGTGCCATAAAAAACAACAAGGGATGCAAGCCCTCTCCGTGAAAAGCATGACCATACCATAACACCACCGCCTCCAAATTTTACTGTTGGCACTACACACACTGGCAGATGATGTCCACCGGGCATTCGCCATACCCACATTCTGCCATCAGATCGCCATGTAGTGTACCGTGATTTATCACTTCACACAACATATTTCCCCTGTTCAATCGTCCAATGTTTACACTCCTTACACGAAGTGAGGCATCGTTTGGCATTTACCGGTGTGATGTGTGGCTTATGAGCAGCCTCTCGACCATGGAATCCATGTTTACTCACCTCCCGCTTAACTGTCATAGTACTTGCAGTGGATCCTGATGCAATTTGGAATTCCTGTGTGATGGTCTGGATGGATGTCTGCCTATTACACATTATGGTCCTCTTCAACTGTCGGTGGTCTCTTGTCAGTCAACAGACGAGGTCGGCCTGTACGCTGGACCTAGGGGTATTTAGGAGTGTGTAAATCTCACTTACAGACGTATGATGCAAGTGACGCCCAATCACTTGACCACGATCGAAGTCCATGAGTCCTGCAGAGCGCCCCATTCTGCTCTCTCATGATCTCTAATGAATGGTGAGGTCGCTGATATGCAGTACCTGGCAGTAAGTGGCTGTACAATGCACCTAATATGAAAAACATATGTTTTTGGGGGGTGTCCGGATAGTTTTGATCACATGGTGTAACTAGCTTATACCCGTAACTTCGTCCACATGGGATAGCAGCTGATCAAGCAGCATCCCCCACCCTAAATCACCACCTGTGTGCCACTCACCAGGTGTGTGTACCACCTGTTAAGTGGAATGAATTAGCAATGCATTTTTATTCTAACTGCTGTTTAATGATAGTGTCACTGGAACCAAGCCCAAAACTATTATCTTGTCACAAACACTTCCATTACTAATAAGTTTTGTAACCTAAATGTATTTTAATCTAGTTATCACAGAGACTGCCATTAATTATAAGTCAAAGAATTTATTTGTGACAGTCTTTTTGTTGTGCCTATCTGTGACTCAGCACCTCCATTATATGGTTAGTGACAACTTTCCTTTTCCATAATATTGTTACATTCCATGCTGGATTTTGCATTGTTTAATATACAAAAGTCCACAGCTTACGAAACTTTATTAACAAGAGCAGTGATAAATCAGTAAGATAAGTGAGGTGTTTATCATCATGTTAAATAATTATCTTAAAACTTTCATAAAGGTAGGGATTGATAATGTATGCTAAAATTAAATACTCATTTAAGTCAAGTATGAAAATGTTTTTTATAAGGTCAAACTGACTGCTTTCTGCTGTTTAGGAATGTCAGGAACTCCACTGTCCTAGGTGTAAGGAAAGGGAAGATCTTTCTCACACCTTCTTCCAGAAAAGTGTGATGTTCCCTTGCAGTAGTTCTTGCAAGATACGTGCCTTGATGCTGAAGTCTGTTGTGAGTCGTTGGTAGTATGAGCACATTCTGAGAGAACTTCTCACATTGTGAATGTGCCTTGGAGTCAGGAAATCTATGATGGCATTTTTTTCTGTGGATCAGGACACAGTCCATCACCATTCACTAGATACTCCAATTGGGGGTATTGGGTAGTGGTTGTTTAGCTGAGGTTGATGTTTGATCAAAATGGAGAAATCTGAGAAGCTCTTAAAATCTATTCCTTTTCCTAACATCTTTGATGAAACTAGGCCCCCAAGAATGTGAACAAGGATCATCCAAAGACATATCTTTTGTACAAATGACACCATGAACATATATGTCAATACCAATTTTTCCAGTTTCTCAAGTGACACGGTCCAATCTTTTGTGTCGTCTCATTGTCACTGTAGGCTTGTACCGTGGGAATCCTCTTTCTATAACACAACTGCATGCATGTATTAACTGTGTTCTGTATTTATCAGAACAGAAAATTACTTATCTTGTTGTGGTACAAGCTCTCCGTAATGGTCCACGTTAGCTTCACTGCTGGTGAAGTACAAGTCCACAGTGTACACTACTCTGGTCGCTGTGTGCTGCCTGTCTGAGGTAGAGGCTGAGCTAACTGCGACTACAATTTTCTCGTATGATGACATGGTTGGAGACCGTGGCTGTTATTTGAAGACAAATGTTGATGGTGTTGAGACAGCAGTCAGCCACAAATTTATTTTCGGTTCCTTTATTCAAACGGTACTGTTACTGGTTTCGAATCATTACGATTCATCTTCAGATGGTTTTCATGCCTTCATTACAACATGTGGTGTGTTTTTTTACAGATTAATTGTCCTAAAATATAAATAATACATAATTATAAGCACGTCACACAGATGGTTGTGTTACAGATTTGCATCGGATGTGACTTATGTGAAATGTTCGTTTGGAGCGTTTGTTTTCATAGTTTTCATCCAACAGATGTGAATACATTCCCACTGCATTCTTATCATTGCACACGTAAATTTTTCTCACTGAACACTTTAGATTTGTCACAGAATTGATTTCTAATATGCACCACATGTTTTGATACATACACAGTGCTTACAAACATATGTGTGACTGCGACTCCCACTGGGCTGCAGCTGATGACTTGATTCGTTGACTCACTTTATGTCTGACTGGGCCCTCCAGTCCGTGGCGGCGATCTAAATACTGGTGGCCGAAAGGGCATTGGCGGCGCATTTCTTGCGAGTCTGTCATTGGCCTCTGTCAATCTTCTCACAACCTCTTTGCCACCCGGTGTGCTGGCGACAGCTTACGCCAGTACACAATCAGTACTTTCTGAGCATTTGATTTTGTGTATTTCTTCATGAGATGTAGCATTGCTTCATAAAAAATAAGAAGGAAAGCACTGATGACAGAGTCATCTACTTGTTGGCAAGCATAAGTTGCAACTTCCTGTCTCGTTTTGAAAATTAACAGCTGACCTTATTCCAGAAGATGGAACTTCGGCCATCTCCCACTCAATTCCATCACTAGTGACCTTCTTTGTAGAGGCATTCAAATGGGTCTGCTGTGTTGTATGAGATGAGGACTGACATAGCTCAACATCTGAACCCTCCTCCACTGACTTCTCCTTGCCCACAATGTCTTTATCTTCACTTGTCTCTGGTACAGAATCTGCCTCATCATCATCATCATCATCATCAGTGAAGTCACTTTCTGATTCAACATTGGAATTCTCTAAGAGATGTAAAATTTTTTCATCAGAAAGTCCACACTGATGAGACATGTTCGAAAACATCTTTTATGGCCAAAGAATATTACCCAAATGACATGATATACAAACTGTGGCAGATTGAAACATGTATGTGGCAAGACAGAACAATGAGCAGCAACAACTCTGCATGATTACTGATATGTGCTGCTTCGTTGTTGGATTATGTAGGTATATTCAGAAGAGAAATTGCAGTGGTGGCAGATTTACTCCTTCCACTGTTCTAGGTATATCGAATGAAATGTCCAACAAAATATCAATATTTTATAAATCCTCATACATCATTGTAAAGAGGAGAGAAAATTTAGGGAAAGCTATGTGATTTCATAAATGCAGTAAAAAGTTGGATATGAAACTGAAGAAAAAAGAATGACATAGGTAATTTAGTCCTCTTTCACTGTTCTAGTGTTAAGGAGGCACTAACATCTTCCCCAGGTTAGTATCACCACATGATGAGAATGCCAAGGCAGACCTTCACACCAATGCTAGCAGCTATGGAATAGCTGCAGTTCTAGACAAATCCAGGAAGATGTTGAAAAGGTCATAGCTTATACTACCAGGGTGTTTTCTAAGTCGCATTTGTTTGGGCCATCAACAGTTTCCAGCCATTTTTATTTGGCAAACCGTCCACCTTAGTTACAAACCATTATTTTCTGTGCTGGCTTGACTAGCCTGAAGGATCTGTCAGATCACCTGGTGAAATGGGTGCAGAGGATACAGGAGTATGATATCACAGTGGCATGTAAAAGCAGACACAAACATGACACCAACTGTGTTTCAATAGATACTTTGGCAGAATACAGGGGCATGGATGAAATCTCAGTCTCTGCTGCATTAAATAATATTGCTGCCAAACAGAGGGAAGAAGGGAAATAGCAAAGTTCATAATTTTCAACCATGGAGCACCCTCTGTGATGTGCTCTGATACTAGTATCAGAGGTAATTTCATGTTGCAACATCACCTGCAGTATGGCAAATGGACTCACAGAATGCCTGAATAATACTTTGGCAGATTTGCTCTTGATGTAGGTTCATGTCAGACACTGAGATGGGGAGATAATACTGCCCGCCATGACATTTTCCATACAACATTGCAAAGCAAGATACTACAGACTTCACACCATTGCTTCTGCTCCTTGGATGCAATACTGAAATGACAATAGATACACTGTTTCCTTTTCAACTGGATGATATTGTGGATGACTACTTGAAACACCTCATCACAAGGACGTAAGAAACAAGGCAGCTGGCTTGCTTATTGACCCTGGACACTCAGGAGGAAGACTGAGAGCACTGTAAACACCAGCCACTGAGATATGCCTGTGCAGAAAGAGGATTAATGGAAAAGCTACTAAAGTGCTACTTTGTGCTCTGTTGTCTTTGTTGGTTGTCGGATGTCACGTATGAAGTTGAGAATTATGAGCCTTCAACAGGAAGACTGAAGCACAGAGACATCATCCATGTCCTATGTGTATGAAGCCCTACTAGTGTCCAGAGGCACAGACTGATAGTGGGAGGTTCAAGGAAACTGAAGACCCACTTGCTGATGGCAAAGCTTTGATGGGAAGGGCTACCTTCAATGCTCATCATAATGGAGAGGATGTAACAACAAGAGCAAAACGTGATGATTCAACAGCTCGACCACACAGAGGACCATTGACAAGATCTAGATTGATGGTGCTGTAGTCACATCCAATGACAATTTCTGAAATAGGACACTGTTTCTCCAGGAGTGAATGACACAAGCTGTAGTGCAGTGTATCCTACAGCTTAGTGTTGCTGTCTGGCACCACCGATTTTTTGGTATTTATTACTTCTGGAAGGTTCTTGAAGTATCTTATGTTTATATGTTGAGAATATTTGATGTTTGTATAAAGCTGCACTCTTCATCCAGGAGGTCGGTTATGTTCTGGCTGTACATTTGTGTTTGTAACAAATGTGTTTTCAGTCCTAAGTATTGCATTTCAGTGGCAACCCTGCTTTCAGGTTTGGACTTGAGTGTGGTTATGATGTGATAGTATGTCAACTACAGTATTGGTACATTTTTATAAAAATAATATCACATATTGTTGTGGTTACTGCTGTGTTCTTTACAGTTTGGTGTTCAATCCATGTGTGTGGCAGAGGGAACTGTAACTGGTACATTTAATGAAAATTTAAGCTATTAAAATTCTAAAAATCTGTGTTCCTGATATTTTCTCTGAGGATAGAACAGCTTTATATCTTGAACTAAATGCTACAGTAAAAGCTCATTTGATACTGCAAATAGTATACATATAGTTTTATTCTTTAGCAGTGATGAACTTTTGTGCACCTTCAAACTATTTGCCAGAGCAGGATTCAGATTCAAATACCTTCTTTGCAGGTGGTGTATTGCCAGCTGTGTGAGCAGACTATGCTACATGATTCAGAGGCAAGAACACCTAGAAATGCATTAACTCTCACCCCTGTTTTGCAAAGAAGAGCTTCAAAAATCTATACAACAATAAAAGAATACCAAGGCAGTTGGCTTGGCTGACATTTGAATGGAGCAGATAAAGAAAATTGAACCAACAACGCTGAAAAAGTTTATGGAATCCTACAATAACTATTTAAAGCAGAACAGTATTCCAGAAATACAGAGGAAAACCAAGATGATTTCTGCCTTGAAACTGGGAAAAGAGCCTTCTGATACTCTGAGCTATTGGCCTATCTCTTTATTATTATGTCGTCTTTAAAGTATCTGGACAGATGTTACAGGGGACCTGTAATATAATGGGCATTCAATAAGCAATGGAACATGTTTTTTTTCTGAAAACAGGTTGGTTTTGTTCAGGACGCCAGTACAGCAAAACCCTATTTTTGAATGTAATCTCTGTTCAATGGGATGGCCTTATGCCAACTTATTGGGAGGGCCAGTATGCTCACATTGTACCACTCTACTAGTCAATGTCAGAACCAATGTTTTGCTGTCTTAATAACTTCTCCATCATCCGTATATTGCTTCCTGTGGAGTGCATCCTTCTTTGGGCCAAACAGATGGGAGTTGGAAGGTGTGAGATCCAGGCTGTGGGAGTCACAGCTGTATGCAGCTATCAGGCACATGAGATGTTGAACATGTTTGTGAAATCTTGTTGCAATGATGACAGACACCTCGCCCAACTATTTAGTATGCTTTTTTCACTGACAGGTCTCCACAGACATTCTGCAAATGCCTATGAATATCTGTGACATTCTGGTTTTCCGCCAAAAGAACTTAGATGCCAGCTTATTGTTTGGAATGCATCTCCATTAAAGATGCTGTTTCGTAGGCTGCATGTAGTGCTGCCACCCTCTGGAACTTCATGAAACTATAGGGCCTGAAGTAAGAATATTCCATGATGTCCCACAAGAAATTCTACATGTTTTCAACTCAAACTGGCTGACAAAAAAAGCTTTGAATTACTTATTGAACTCTCTTCCTCCTTGTAGTGTAACAAATTCTAATCAACTTCTAATCTTACCAAGTCGGATGTTAAGAGTTATTAAAGCTATTTCATTCAGCAAGCCTCACTGGTATCTTCTGTGATTTTTCTTGGAGGATATTTCATCAAATCTTGACAACAAGTAAGAGCACAAATTATAAATTGATTTTACTAAAAATGAGTCTGTTTTACTTAACTTCTCCTCATTGTCCATTCCATCCAGATGTCATTGTTGACACAGTTTTATTCTGAGATTTATGATAGCCCTGCTTACAAAATTGTTTACAGGTTTCAGAATTCTTTATGCATACCATTTAAATGAAACACTACTTGAACTTTTCCATTTTATTACGCTTCTATACAATTATTCTTACAGTAGAATCAGTTGTAACAAGGTCAATCATACAACTTTTTACAAGCACATCTGACATGTTACTCATTTTCCTGCAAGTGAATGACTTCAAAGATGTTGCATTAAAAAGTTATTCTATTGGCTTCAGTGTTAAATTTTTAAGATGAAATGTATTCACTTACAACAGATTTTAAATTTATTCATCTACATGATTACTCTGCAATTCACATTTAAGTGCTTGGCAGAGGGTTCATCGAACTACAATCATACTCTCTCCCTACCATTCCACTCCTGAATAGCGTGTGGGAAAAACGAACACCTAAACCTTTCTGTTCGAGCTCTGATTTCTCTCATTTTACTTTGATGATCATTCCTACCTATGTATGTTGGGATCAACAAAATATTTTCGCATTCGGAAGAGAAAGTTGGTGACTGAAATTTCATAAGTAGATCTCGCTGTGACGAAAGACGTCTTTGCTTTAATGACTTCCATCCCAACTCGCGTATCATATCTGCCACACTCTCTCCCCTATTACGTGATAATACAAAACGAGCTGCCCTTTTTTGCACCCTTTTGATGTCCTCCATTAATCCCACCTGGTAAGGATCCCACACCGCGCAGCAATATTCTAACAGAGGACAAACGAGTGTAGTGTAAGCTGCCTCTTTAGTGGACTTGTTGCATCTTCTAAGTGTCCTGCCAATGAAACACAACCTTTGGCTCGCCTTCCCCACAATATTATCTATGTGGTCTTTCCAACTGAAGTTGTTCGTAATTTTTACACCCAGGTACTTAGTTGAATTGGCAGCCTTGAGAATTGTACTATTTATTGAGTAATCGAATTTCAATGGGTTTCTTTTGGAACTCATGTGGATCACCTCACACTTTTCGTTATTTAGTATCAACTGCCACCTACCACACCATACAGCAATCTTTTCTAAATCACTTTGCAACTGATACTGGTCTTCGGATGACCTTACTAGACGGTAAATTACAGTATCATCTGTGAACAACCTAAGAGAACTGCTCAGATTGTCACCCAGGTCATTTATATAGATCAGGAACAGCAGAGGTCCCAGGACGCTTCCCTGGGGAACACCTGATATCACTTCAGTTTTATTTGATGATTTGCTGTCTATTACTACGAACTGTGACCTTCCTGACAGGAAATCATTGCAAAACTTTTCAGTAATCAATACTACTACTACTATAACTAATAATAATAAGTCAATGCATCCAGTCACACAAATACGTGAAATATGTATGGTACGGCAATTTTGAGATAATGTCTTTTGAGTAAAAATTGATTCATATGCAAATGTCATGTAAATAATATCCAAATGCACCCCTGAAGCACTGAGTATCAGAGAGCTTGGATGAAAGGAAGGTGAGTGGTTGCCAGACATTGTCCACACATTGTTATAGGACAGTCCTGATAGGTGTCTGGCTCACTCCCACCACTATTGCGAGTGGGGTACTATGGTGGAGTTGGGCCAAAAGGGCCACTTTTTGAGGTTCCATTTTGTTTTTTCAAAGCTCTCGATCATTGGCAGGGTACAAGGGACCAGTTTGTTGCCTTTGTTTTTATCACCACAGAGTGCTGTAGTAAGTGGCTCTTAGGTGGCAGTGGCATCCTCAAGGAGGTTATGGGAAAGCTGGTCAATCCAATGAAATGCCGGAGACCTTTGAAGGTAGTAGGGGGTGGAAAATCTGCTACTGCCTGTACTGTCTTGGGGAGGGGGTGGGAGCGGGAGCCGGTGGCAGAGACTAAGTGTCCAAGGAATTCAACCTTGCTCACCCCAAAATTTTATTTTGCTGTGTTGAGGATCACTCCAGCTTCCTATAGGTGGGAAAAAAATTTGCATAGGTGTCGGTGGTGTTCGGTAGGGCCCCGGAGTAGATGGCCAGTGAAGGCATGATTTAGGTTTCCTTCAATGCTCTTAGGGGGCCTACATGCCTATAGAGGTACACTAATTAATAAGAACAACAAATAATGGGATGTGCTGGAAGAGGTATGGGAGCTGGTTTGCAGATATTATTCCAAAAAGCTAAAAACTACAGTAAAGTTTAACAAGTTACTCCCTCTTAATCAAGGGATGTCCTCACCTGTGGTGGAGTCTCTGAACAGGGCAGACAATGAATGGTTCACAATACTTTGTTCAGCATCGTCTGCCAGCCTGGAGAAACTCAAGTCAATGGCACACTTGGCAGTGAAGGGGTGCAAAATGGCAGGAGACAGAATGGTAATAAGCCCTCCTGGTACTCCTGGCCCACTCTGCTCTTCACTGCACTATTTACACCATACTGCACACAGTATCCCAGGTGCTGATGCCAGGGGGATGAACCAGGCATATGGCATGAGGCTCGGTACAGCTGCAGTCAAGGGAAGCCCCTCGAGGGACCACGGTTCAGGAAGGCAGCACAGAAGGCACAGTAGCACTTCTCTGTTGACCCAACTATGACAAAACCCTGACACTGGATGTGAGTGTAATATCCTGCTGTCCGCACATACTCTGGTGATGTGTGGCAGATGATGACGTGAGCCACATGGCGTTGCATGAGAGCGATGTTAAGAGTGTGGCCAGGAGGTGTTGTCTCGTTGAAGCAGAAGAAGAGACTGCTCGAGTGATGGTTCTGTGTGCATGGTGTCCAGAAAGTGTTGCCATCTTAACTCTGCCTCCAGCGGAAGTGACCAGTGAGGGTGCTGGGGGAATGTGGTGGTATTTTGGCTGGCAGGCACTTTGCTGGCATGCACTTTGCTGATCACTCGTTTTTGGTCAGTGCAGACCATCATCTGCTGTTACAGGTGGAGGCAAACAGAAGGTGTCACTGCAGGCATACTCGCAAATGTATGTAAACAAAGTTACTATGTGAAAAGTTTCTAGAGCCAGCAAATTAAATTTACACTGCATTTAGCAGATAAGAACTACAGCAATGCAAAGATATGCTGTACTTAACTTGCTGGAAAGACAAAAACAACATTTAAATGAGATTTTTTGGAGTTTACTGTGCCAAAATGTAAACAAAAATATGACTGTAACCCTACTTTATAATCTTCTCATGTTTTCTGGAATAATGTGTGAAGAAGGCAAGAAAAACAGGCTAATACATGTATTTCATTAGTTATTAGTATTAATCTAAGTTTTATTTTAGTTTAAATCACTTATCTGTGTGAGAGCACAAAAGTCATGCATTTTGCATGGTGAAGGACTACCAAATAGAAACTGAAGCTGCATGTGAGATTAGTAGGATAAAACTCAGTATGAATTGTAGGCATAAACATATAGATGGCACTTTCTAGTGGTCACTGGATTCACCTCCAGATGTCATTGAAAACTTGACAGAAAACCTCAACTGACTAGTAAATAATTATGATCTCTAATCATACTGTCATCATCGTAGGAGATTTTAATCATTGAATAGTCAACTGGGGTAGTTACTGCTTTGTATGTGCCAGCCATAAAACATCCAGTGAAACAGTACTAAATGCTTTCTCTGGAAACTACCCAGAACGGAACAGTTTGGAAGCCCATGCATGATGGAAATATATTGGCTCTAATGGCAGACTTGACCTCTTGAGGATGTACACTTTGAAACTGGTATCAGTGGCCAAGTGTCTGTTTAGCAACAGTGATTACCAAAGCACAAAAGGCAACTCCCAGATAGCACAGTAAGCCGGTTTCAAACTTGTTTCCAGATGTAAAGTTCAAGTATATAAGCTTGATCAAAGCTGGAATATTCAAGCCTGTTAGTTGGATTCAAGCTTGAAACAAACATCAAAGTTGGCAGAGTTCAAGCTATATTTCGAGCTTGACTTATCAAGTTTGGCTCCAGCTGTATCTACACAAGTGGAACACACCCTGGTATTTACTGCTTGTTTTAAGCTATATAATTATTAATCTGAATTTATTGAACCTAATTAATTAAATAAATATCAGAATGGAAATGGTGTGAAAAAAGTTATCAAGACATGTATGTTTAAAATTTTTAATTTTCAAAGTGTTTAAAATTGTTTTATTTTAAAATTTAATTATTCTGAAGCCCCTCCGGCCCCAGCACACAGACCAGAGCAGGATCAAATATCGCTGACTTCTGCTGGTATAATGATCCTGTAACAGATAAAAGAAAATGTTAGCCATACCTAAACATAAAAAATGTAAAAAGTTGAAACTGATCAACCTAAATATAATTTATGCCCCAGATTAGCAAAATAACTTCAAACTCACTGATGTAGTAAAAATCATTAACTAGTATAAACGTCACTGAGTAAGCAGCTGCTTCTGGTGACTTCATTCCAAAGAGTTTTAAAATAATTTTAAATAACTTTTTGCTTGAAATTTTTAAAGTAAAGATGACATTTGGGTAATTTTGTGATGACTTCATGAAGAAGCCACACGTCACTATTTCTAACAGTTTCAGGGCCATTTAATCTGAATTATACAGAAACAATTATTTGAAATCATACACACCTCATACTGTAAGCTTATAAGGAAACTACTGTTTAGAAAAATGTAGACTTTTATTCTATCCACAATTATTTCTTGGTGAGTAAAACTGAATCAAAATGAAATAAAAGATGAAATCGAAATGAATTTAAGAAATTACCAATTCAGTGGAAGTGAAATGTAAAAGAACAAAAAAAGGCGAGATTTTAAAAAGGTAAAATAACATTAAATTTTAATTTATTAGTGCCATGTACTAGAGAGCTAGTTTAAAATGACCTCTTTTTGCTGAACAACTTGTAATATGTATTCTTAGCTGGTAATCAATTTCACTTTCATCCAGGCTCAATTTTTCTACGTAAAAGAATATGATATTTCTTTATGTTACGTAATAATATTTAACATTTGTAATATTAACATACCACTAGAGAAAAATGCACCAACATACCTCTAACACACTATATATCCTCTTCAGACCTGGTGTAGCAGTAAGGCAGGAGACGCCACACACTTACCGAACTATTTTCGAGTATAAAAAAAACTTCACAACAGTCAACAATCATTAACGCGCGTCACAAAGGTAAAATGGCCGTAAACCTAGCAGAGTAGTGCAAGGCTTATAAACGCTGGTGGCGCTTCCTGTGGACGTCTATGGAAGCTATGCTGCACGCTCATCTGCTGTACAGCCTTCCAGGGAAATTACAGTTTACTTCAAGCTTGGGAAAATTATTTTAATTCAAGCTAAATTTTTGCAGCTTGATGTAAACTGTGTAACAGGTTGATTTTTCAATCTTGAATTTTCAACAACCTAAACTCAATATCCACCTTGAAATAAGCTGTGTAACAGGTTGATTTTTCAATCTTGAATTTTCAACTGAACCTAAACTCAATATCCACCTTGAAATAAGCTTGAGTGCTAGCTGGGCTTAAACAAGTATGAAGATTTAGATGTTGAGTAATCTAGATGAGGAAGTATTTCAGTAGGGCATTTGGCTTAGTACAAGAGCATGCAGATGAACTGTAGCTCACGTTTAAGCAGACAGTTGACAGTGCACCAGATAGGTATGTACCTAGCAGTACAGTTCATAATGAGAGGGATCTCAGTACAAGAGCATGCAGTTAGCTTATGTTTAAGCAAACAGTTGACAGTGCACCGGATAGGTATGTACCTAGCAGTACAGTTCATAATGAGAGGGACCTCCATAGAACACTGCCATAGCAAAAATTAAAAATAATAAAAAGAACTGCTAAAGAAACAGCACCTTCTGCATAATAGATGTAAAACAAAGTGTAATATGCAAATATAAGAGGCTGAATGAAATGCATTTGGCTGTCAAGAGGGCAATGTGTGAAGCTTTGAATACCTGCTGTACTTGAACGTAATCAGGTCTCTCACAAAACCCAGAAACATCTAGTCTTATGGCTCTGAAATTAAGCATACAGACGTGGATAACAGAGTACTTGACATTGAGAAATACTGAACACTGTTTTCAAATGTCCCTTTACAAATGAAAAGCCAGCTGTATTACCAAAATGTAATTCTCATACCACTGCAAACATGAGTGATATAGCTATTAATGTCAGTAGTGTAGTGTAACAGCTGAAACTGCTAGAACTAAACAAAGCTCCAATGCCCATGAAAACCTCATCAATTTCTGTACAGAATATACTGTAGATCCCTCAAACAAAATACTGTGCTCAGTAGTTGGCAGAAGAATAGGCCACAACTGTCTACGAAAGTACAACAAAACTTGCATCCAGTACCATTGACATCCATCACTTTTAGAATCTCAGAATATATTCTGAGCTCAGATGTAATGCCAACAAGCATGGATTCTTAAAACAATGAGCATGAAAAACCCAACATGTGCTTTTCTCACATTTCATCTGAAAGCAATGTATCAGTATATTTGCATATGTAATGTATGCAATATATTTTTTACTTCCAAAAAGCATTTAACTAAGAATGACGCCTATGCCTACTACTGAAACTTCAGTCATATGGGGCATCAAGCAAAGCTTGAGACATGATTGAAGATTTATTGATAGACAGGAGACGGTACATTACCTTGGATGAAGAGTCATAAACAGAAATAGAAACAACTTCAGGTGCACTGCAGGAAAGTGTATCGGGATCCTTGCTGTTCATATTTTGTATTGATGACCTTGAAGCCAATAGTAAACTCAGACTATTTGCAGATACTTATAATGAAGTACAAACTGAAAAATAAGCTGTAAAAATGTTCAGTCAGGTCTTGATAAGATATCAAAGTGGTGGAAAGCTTTGCAGCTTGCTTCGAATGTTCCAAAATGTAAAATAGTGTCTACAGTATCAGTGGGCTACAACTGAAATCAGTTAACTCATACAAATTCCTGGGTGTAACATTTTGTAGGGATACAAAATGGCAGTGATCATATAGGTGCAGTAGTAGGTGAAGCAGGTGGAAGACTCTGTCTGGTTCATTAGTAGGATACTAAGAAAATGCAATCTCTCTGCAAAGGATATTGCTTACAAAACATTTGTTTGATCCATCTTAGAATATAATTTTGCTGAGGCCATATCAAATAGGACTTATAGGGGACATCAAGAGGGAGCTCCATCAAGGTGTTGAGAAAACTGATCTGGCAGATGCTTGAAGATACATGGAAACCATCTTCTGAAACCCTAATTACAAAATTTCAAGAACCAGCTTTAACTGAGGAATCTAGGAAAATACCACAACTCCCTATTTAACACTTCCTTATTTATCTTCATCATAATTCTTTTACTTGGTTGTCAACTCTCCCATAGCAGTCACAAAGACAAGATTAGACTGATTGCAGTGTTTAAGCACTCAATCTTCCTAAATTCCATATGTAAAGAGAATGGGAAGATCCATAATAACTTGTATGATGTGGAAATGCTTTAATAAACATGACCAACACATTCAATCTGATCCTCACAATACACTTTAAACAAAATCAACAGACTGTAGAAATTCCATCACATCCAATTGCAAATAAGTACTTGTTTTTCTGAACACAACATTGGAACATTTAATGTCTTACAAACTAGGGAAAATTGGGTGAAAATTTCCATTCAGGGCAATGTTGATAGCATGTTGCACTCTCAGAACATCTTCCATCACTGTTTTAATATAGCAATGCCTATTGAAAAAACAACATTAAAATCTAAGAACAATAACAAGTCTATATTACTAAACAGCCAAAAGGTCACAAATGACTTGTTGCAGGTTGCCTGTCTAATGGCTTCCAGGGGCAACAACATATCATTTCTGGTATTTCCTATAATTATTGACTGCATTTAAAAATTAAGAGGTATAGTCTACAACAACGGAACATCCAGGATGGAATAACAACAATATTTTGAAAAGGATAGACTGTTACACACCATATAGTGGAGATGTTGAGTAAAAAAAAAAAAAAAAGACTTTAAACATAAGGTTTTGGCCAGAAGGCATTCTTCTGAAATAGACAACATACACATTTACACAAACACAGCTCACACACAAATGACCACTGTCTTTGGCTGCCAAGGCCAGACTATGAGCAAATGTGCATGATGGGAGAAGCAATCTTCATGATGACAATAAGGAGGGGGATGCAGAGCAAGGTATGGGTGGGGGAAGGTAAAGTGCTGTTTCTGGAAGCACACAGGGATAAGGTGGAGAGAGGTTAGGGCAGCTAGGTGCAGTCAGGAGGTAAGATGGAGAGCAGATTAGGGGCAGAAAAGGAGGAAAGTAAACAGACTGCAGATGTGCTTGTGGAGTGGGAACAGGGTAAGGATAGGTGGGTGAAGGACAATGACTAACACACCATAAACCTGAGGCAAGGAGGGTTACAGGGATGTAGGATTCTCACCAGTGCTATTGAGAAAAGCTGGTTGGAAGGAAGGATCTAGATGGCAAAGACTGTGAAGCAGTCATTAAAATGAACATTGTGATAGGCAGTATGGTCAGCAACAAGGTGGTCCACCTATTTCTTGGCCCCAATTTTGCAGTAGTCATTCATCCAGAAGATAGCTTGTTGGTTGTCATACATGCCCAGCATGAAGCACAGCTTGTAGATGACATGACTCTTTTCACATGTAGCCCTACCTTTGATGGGATAGGTGGTCCTTGCGACTGGATCGGAGTAGGTGATGGTTGGAGGAGGATGTGTGGGATAGATCTTGCATCTAGATCCATTACAGGGATAAAAGCCATGAGACAAGGGGTTGGGTGTGCGGGTTGTGTAGGGATGGCTGAGGATATTGTGTGGCTTCAGTGGGCAGCGGAATACCACTGTGGGAGAGATTGGGAGGATAGTGGATAAGACATTCCTAATTTCAGGGCATGACAAGAGGAAGTCGAAACTATGGCGGAAAATGTGATTAAGTTGCTCCAGTCTTGGATGGTATTGAGCAATAATGGGTATGCTCCTCTATGACAGGACACTGGAACCTTGGAGGTAGTGGGTGTCTGGAGACATAAGGCATGGGAGATCTGTTTCTGTACAACTTTAGGAAGGTAATTATGGCATGTGAATGCCTAAGTGGGACCCTGGCCATGGTTGGCTAGACTGTATGGAAGGAATTTCTTGGTATGGAATGGGTGGCAGCTGTCGAAGTGGAGGTATTGCTGGTGGTTGATTGGTTTGATATGGACAGATGTACTGATGTAGTCATCTTTGAGGTGGAGGTCATCATCAAGGAAGGTGGCTTGTTGGGCTGTGGAGAACCAGGTAAAGTGAATGGGGGAGAAGGTGTTGAAGTTCTTGAGGAATGTGGATATGGTGTGCTTGCCTCCAATCCAGATCACAAAGATATCGTCAGTGAGTCTGAACCAGGTGCCATACGAACTTGTACCTCATGCTATCAACCCCTTCCCACACCCCACAATTTCTCCCCCCTTATTCAAACTTACACATACTAATCTCATCTGATCGACGACGGTTCAATCCCGTCTCCGGCCATCCTGATTTAGGTTTTCCGTGATTTCCCTAAATCGCTTCAGGCAAATGCCGGGATGGTTCCTTTGATAGTGCACGGCCGATTTCCTTCCCCATCCTTCCCTTGCCCGAGCTTGCGCTCCGTCTCTAATGACCTCGTTGTCGACGGGATGTTAAACACTAATCTCCTCCTCCTCCTCCTCTCATCTGATCAGATGTGTGTAACATCTGTTGTCCCCTCTCTTCATAAATATCTGCCCACAGACCTACAACCCACATTATATTTTTTTTCTTATTTTTATCTTTGATCTTGTTGTGTTTTCACCTCAATTTCAGTTCATTTTCAGTTTTCCCTATTGGCCTACTGCCTCGGTTTTCATCTTGTTTCCTCATACTTCATCCAAATCATCCTTTTTGTGATTTTTCCCATGTATTTTTGTTGTTTTTTGTGAATTTTTTCATATGTATTTCTACATGATTTATGTACTTTTACACGTTTTTATCCTCCAAAAAGGAACTTTGCTTCTTCCATCTGCACCAATACAAAAAAATTTTCTTATACCTAGCCAGAACCAACTCTCACATACCATTCCTGCATTGTTGTTGGCTCATGGAAGCCCCATAAATGGCTTACCTATCTCTGACTGCAACCCATCCTTCCACAATTATGTCCATCTGTTCATTTTTTGCCTGCCCTTAACCCTTTGCAACATAGTCCTGCAAAACCATGCCAACAAGTCCAGACCTCCTTGCAGTACCTCCTCTCCATCTGTGAAACTCTTCTGCTGTGCAGTCCCAATTTCCTGGATCCCATCTCACACATTGAAACTCTTGCCACATAGGAACTAGAGCAGTATGAACACCACCTCAAAAAACTCTCCAACCTGTTTCCTGCCTACTCCCACCTTACACTACAACTATCCAACACCTCTACAACAGCCTCCAGACTTCCTCCCACATTCCCTCACAGTTGACAAATCCTGCATTGCAGACCTACTACATTTACCCTACCCTCACATTGCAGAGCTACTACATTTATCCCACCCTCAAAAACTTCCTCCAACCATCATATAGGTTTCAGAACCTAAATATACCCGATACAAAGTCATGAACCTTTCTTTCAAAAGCCTTAGCCCCACAGAAATATCAGTCTTTTTCAAAGGCCTTACCTTTTGCTCCACTCCCAAATTCAGTCTTTCTGGACTTGTTAAAGGCCTTCTCTCCTTCACCCAGTCCCTACAGTGAAAATAGTTTTTCACCACCAACCCTGCCAATCTGTTTCAACATAAGACCAATGTTGAACCCTCCTTGACTTGGTTCACTCCTCCTCTGAACTTTGATCCATTCCTGCTGCCCCCTAATCACCCCCTGTTAACTTTCCAGAATTTCTTAACCCTAAAACTGGTCTCATCATTATTCCCCAAATCCCTCAACATGCAAACTAACCTTACTTAGTAGAAAGAACCACAATCCACCACCTAAGATCTGATCCTGACCTCATTATCCTACCTGCTGATAAAGGCTCCACCACTGTTGTTTTGAACTGCAAGGATTACCTGCCAGAGGGACTTCACCAGCTGTCAGATTTCTTCTCCTAAAAACCCTGCCACAATGACCCCATTTCAGAAATCCAGTATGATCTCCAGTCTTTTCTCAAATCCTTAGGCCAAGCCCAGGACTCCTGCCAGAGTCTGCCTCTCTCCTTACCTCTACCACTCCCTACACTTCTGTATTCTACATGCTTCATAAAGTCCATAATCCCAACCACCCAGCATGTCCCATTATGGCCGGTTACAGTGCCTTACTGAGAGAATCTTTGCTCCTGTAGACAAACACCTTCAACCTGTTATCTGCAATCTACTGTGCTGCATAAAAGATACCAACCATTTCCTCCACTGACTCTCCACATTTCCTGTGCCTTCACCACATGGTGCACTGCTCATCAATGTTGATGCCACTTCACTTTACGCTAACATCCCTAATGCCCTTTGCCTAGCCACTATTGAGCACCACCTTTCCCAATGCCCAAGGATTCCAAATCTAATACCTCCTCAGTGGTCACCATGACCCAACTACAGTCTCACCCACAATTATTTCTTTGAAGGCATCAGCTACAAACAAATCCGGTGTATGGCAATGGGCACCCACATGGCTCCATCCTATGCCAACTATTCATAGGGTATCTAGAGGAATCCTTTCTGAACAAGCAGAATCCCAAATCCCTCACCTTGCTCAGATTCATTGATGACATCTTCGTGATCTGAGTTGAGGATGAGGACGCTCTGACCACATCCCTCCAGAACCTCAACACCTTCTCCCCCATTCGCTTCACCTGGTCCTCCTCAACCAACAAGTCACCTTCCTCAGTGCTGACTTCCACCTCAAAGATGGCTACTTCAGTATCTCTGTCCATATAAAACCTACCAACCACCAGCAGTACCTCCACTTCAACAGATGCCACCCGGTCCATACCAAGAAATCTTGTACAGAAACAGATCTCCTGTGCCTTATCTCTTCAGATGACAACCACCTCCGAAAGTCCCAGAATCCTGCCACAGAGCAGCGTATCCCTTTTGATCTGGTACCATCCAGAACTACAGCAACTGAAAAATATTCTCCACCAGCTTTCTGACTACCTCTCCTCATGCCCTGAAATGAGGAGTGTCCTACCCACTATCCTCTCCACGCCACCCACAGTGCTATTCTGCAGCCCACTGAACATATGCAATATCCTTGTCTATACCTACACAACCCCAGCTTCTAACCCCTTGCCTCATTGCTCACATCCCAGTGATAGACACAGATGCAAGACATGTCCCATACAGTCCGGTCACATGCATCATCTACCCCACCAAAGACAGGGCTACCTGTGAAACCAGTCATGTGATCTACAAGCTAAGCTTCAACCATTGCACTTTGTTCTACATTGGCTTGACAACCAAAAAATTATTTGTCCTGATGAACGGCCACCAACAAACTGTGGCCAAGAAACAACTGGACCACCCAGCTTTCGAGCACTCTCCCTGCAATTTATCCTGACTGAAACTAGCTGCCCTACCCTGTCTCCATCTCATCCCTCATCCTTGCATGCTCTCACAAACAGCACTTTGCCATCTCCCACCCATACCCTGCTCTCCTCCCCCCCCCCCCTTCCCCCACACACACCACTCACTCCTCCTTAATCCCAGACTGGTTATTGCTTTTCTCACCATGCACAGTTCCTCGCAGTTTGGCCTCAGAAGCCAGAGACAGTGGTCATGTGTGTGTGTGTGTGTGTGTGTGTGTTGTCTATTTCAGAAGAGGCCTTCTGGCTGAAAGTTTACATATTTAGTATATTTTTGTTGTGCCTGTCTGTGACTCAACATCACTAATGTATGGTGAGTTGTAATCTGCCTTTTTCGTAATATTGAGGTATAGTCTTACTTTGTTTAACACAGTAAGGCCAATATTATGATTAGAAACTATGTATGTCTTGTGCCAATGTAATTCATGATGTGCAAATTACCCAGTATTTGAGACTGATTGTACTTAGCAAATTATGATGAACTTTACACATAATTTCAAAACTTTTAGAAAGTTTTGCTGTGATCAAGCTTAAAATAAATAGTTTGATACTATGCAGCATATTCTCCATAAAGTTCTTACAAGATCATATGAATGGGTTATCACCTTTTTAGTTTTGTTTTTGAGTTTTTTGTTATTCTGTGTGTGAATAATCTGAAACTAAGAATTTTGATATAATTAGGGTTTTGCATCTTCAGCCTAAAGGTTTTACATTCTTGATGTCAAATATTTAACACATTAATTATTTTGTAATGTAATCAGACATTAGAAACTATTTTCATATATGAGATAGATACTTCAAAGAACTGGGATGAGGGTAGAGGTTTACCATTGGGTAACTAAATGCATAAAAATTTCTAGTGTAAGAAACAGCTTTCTGCAGAAACTGATGTAAAGAAATTTAGGTCTACCCAAGAATTTGCAGATTATTTGAAAGCCTACAAAATAATCTATGGTAGAGCAGCCAGACAGATTAAAATTATGCAGAATGACAATATGATCAGAAACTCTTCAAACAAAATAAGATTCTTGCGGGCAGTTATAAAGAATTATGTTACTCAGCATCAAAATAAAGATTGTATCTTTAACACTAGAGGGCTAGGAAGTCAGACTAAAATCTACTGTGAAAAAATTCAGTGAATACTTCATTTCACTACCTGAGGACCTCATTCAAAAGAACTGCAAAGGATCAGTCCCATGTTTCTCCACTAAGTTGTGATCTCAGATGCCTCTATGTATGAAATCAATCCTGGTGAAATTATAAGTAGAACTAAATCATTAACCAATGACAAGTGGTGTTGGTGAATTATCTGACTTCAGATTAAAAGCATATGCTTACCACACACCTACACCATTAACAAAAAATTTCAACCTCTCTCTAGTAACTACTATCATTCCAGATGTTCTGAAAATACAAAGGTTTCACATCTGTTAAAAAAGGGAATATTGTTTTCCTCCCATCCATATTTACAACATGGATGAGACATGCCTTCACACTGTCTCTAATAAGCTCCCTAAACATGTTGCCCCAAAAGATAGAAATGGGGAAATCAGTGGCTGCAGAATGGGGGCAGAGAGTCAGTGTTGTCTGTTCCATGAGTGCCGTGGGACACCATGTCCTGACCTCCTTCATTTTTTCAGAGAAGTAACTTAATCCCTTATTCGTAAGTAGAGATCCAATGGGGTGTGATATGGCTGTATCCGATAAAGGCTAAATGACCACAATAATGTTTCTTATGTAGTATGCTCATTTCAAAAGTTTACAACTCCCACAGTCAACAAACCAGTTTTATTAATATCAGATAACCATCTCTCCAAGTTTGCCACCCCATAACAGCTATAAGACACAGCCACTTCACTGCAACTTTTTCAGGCATTTTACCATGTGGCTGCAGATTCATGGAATATGTCTGTCAAGACAGGTCTGAGCTAGTATAATGTGGCCAAACTGATGAAAGTGGCACTTGAAAAGGCAGCTACTATTGAAAATGCCACTGAAAGTTTCAGGGCCATGGGAATTTCTCCTCTTAATTGGAACACATTTTTGGATGCTGATTTTGTGCCATCAGAAGTGACCGATCAGCATTTTGATGATGATTCCCTCCAGCTCAGTGAACAACACATCATAGTCATTGTTGGAAATGAAGAAGTTGAATCAACAAGGCATGAGGAAATTACTGTATAAGACAGGGAGCATAATGGCAGGAATCATGTGGGGCAAGATCCACAGATTATTACTTCTGAACCAGGGCCTTCAACTGTTCCTCCCCAACATAAGCAAGTCAACTGCCAATCTTTCTTCTTCAGATGCTCTATCTGGAAGCAAATGAACCAACTCTTTCATTGTCTTCAATTGAATTGGAGAAAAGATGTCTCTGCATAAAAATAGCTCTGACCTGGAGATGAATTTTTCAGAGAATGAAGCTGATGTGTAATACAGTTCTTTTATAAAAACAGGAGAATTCACAGTTGTAAAAGTCCAGAGAAAAATTAAAACATTTTTTCGCTTTTACCTATTTAAAGTGATTCATTAATTCAGTCATGTCTACTGTAAAATTGCTGCTGGGAATGAAAGTAAATATAATTATTTAAAACTTTTAATTAGTAATGTTCAATTTGAAATCTCAAAATGTAGTCTCCCCCAAAAAATGAGTAATAAAAAAGATTCCTCCAACAGGTACAGAAAACAAAGTGCTTGTACCAAAATTTTAGACCAAAACTAATAGGAAAGAAAATGTCAATAAAGTTCTTGGGCAATGTAAACTTGGCAGCAGAATTTAATACTCAATGTTTAGATCTCCATATCTGCTTTGCTGCTGATGTCATGTTATCCTTAATATGTTGCTGTAAGAAACTGTAGCAGCCTTGCCATATTGTGGAAATTGTTAATGAAAGTTCAGGATTTGCAATGAATTCTTTTATTACTGCGTAAGTAGTGAGCATTATAAAACAGTTGGCATTACAAACTGACTACATCTTGACTCTCTAAAACTGGCTGCAGTCTGGGTAATAGCAGTGCTGTTTCATGTATATTTATACTTTTAGCAACAATCAATAGTACTGTTTACAATACAAAATTACAATAGCAAATTAATAAACAGAGATAAACTGTGAACAGTCTAATTTAGTTTCACTATTTACTGATGAGTATGTATTGGTAGCTTGTGAAATAAACAATTTACAAGTGTGAAACAAGATAATATACAGAAATTAACAGTGCACATTGCATTTGATTAATTTATAAGCAAATTATAAGTTGTGTCATTTTCCTAACATAAACTGGAGTTACAAATTGCATATGCTTTCATTTACCATAGTCACATAGTTCAAAATGATTGCTATGGCTGAAAATCAGTATCTGTTTACATTTTTAATGAAGGATTGTATAATTTCTCTTTAATTACAAACAATGTAGCAAGTACTTTACTGTGGTGACCTATTGTACTGCAAACTTTGATGAAATAATGCATACAATGCTAACAGCATATGAGGACAATATAAATTCTAGTGAGCATTGGTAGTCACTAAAGAATTCAGCTAATTTGTGGCTTCAATGTTAACAAAAAATATTCTTACCAATTACAGAGTCTGAATATTAAGGATACTTGAATCTGTTGTGGTCATGAGCTTTCTATTTGGTATCCAACCAGAACTTCTATATTGACTGCTCTGTAATTCACATAGCAATTACTATCAAACTGCAATATTTGAATGTTTGACACTGTTTTATATCGATATCTGAGGCTTAAATGGCTCTTCAGAGGGTGTTCTGTTACACTACAATGGAGTTTTTTTGCAAGCACCTCCTGAAAACATTGAGATTTCAGGAAAGAAGTGAGGAAGGTTAAGTCAAAATTAAAAGCATTTGTAAAAACCAATACTATTAGCTTTTCAGAAGATTTATCTCGCTTACTAATTTACTGAAAATATCATTAAAATGTAAGTATGAATAGGTAACCTCTATTCTTTCTACTTTCCTCATTTTCATTTAATCATATTAAAGTTTCTTAATTTCAAAATGGCTTTTTTCCTTTCAATTGTTCTATTGAGTAATTTGTATTTTTGATTCATTGTTATTATTAGTTACATCAACATCCAAAGCTTTGCCCAGTAACCTTTGCTAGTCAACTACTTTATAGTTTGTAAGACTGCTGTACAAAAAGCCTGTTATGAATTATAATCTAATATGTTCATGTGATATTTGTGATAAAATAAAGAGTTCCTAATTTGTTTTTCCATTTATTAATTTGTAATCCTTTTTATTTTCTTCAGTTGAAGGTAAAAGTATGCACTGCGTACTCTTGCCAAAGCCTGCATAATCTAATCTCACAGCATCTGGTAGGACTAAACAAAATTATTTTTTAGAAAATTTTTTATTACTCCTGTAATATTTAGTGGAAGACAATGACATTTTCACATGATGTTACCAAGGTGTCAAACTAGATGTTGCATGTGTACTTGATATAATAACACTGTAAGTTTTTAAAATATTTAGTGGACCATAAATGAGTACTTTTACTCTCACCTACTCTACTTTAAAATCTTTCAGTCAATGTAAAACAGTTGCAGGTATTTTCCCAGTGCTTCCAAAATCTTTGGTGTCCAGTATCGTAAAATCTCACTTGCAAAATTATAAAGATGAAGTGTAAGAGATGTATCACACACACACACACACACACACACACACACACACACACACACAAACACAAAAAAAACTACAGGCAGACGGTATCACTTCAGCACGAGTTCCACACACTGAACAAAACAAGAAACAACTCTTTCCTTTGCAGCAAATTACCAATAAAATACGGTTTACCTCAGCACCCAATCATAAGACCATTACTCTTCTTGATTTATCTGGATGACCTCACTGAATATATGAATCCCCACAAAACTATCCTATTTGCTGACAACACCAGCATATTGTTCAGTAGACGCAACCCAGAAACCTGGCAGTCAATAGCGCACTGTCTGGCCAAATGCCCATTGAAGCAAAATTAAAAAATGATCCTCTACAAAATGTAAATGTGACAAATCTTGTAGGTCTGTAACTTCAGCAGGACTTGATATGGGACACAGATGTAAATAACTTGTCAGAGAAACTCTTGTCCATGTGTTATGGTCTAAAAGTAGTAGATTCTGCAACAAGCAAAACAACAGCACTTCCAGCATACTGCGCACAGTTCCAACTACTGCTTCAATGTGGGATCAATTTTCTGGTGTTACTCAACACTTAGAATGGAAATTTTCAGAAAACAAAAAGGAGCTCTAAGACTAATTTGTGGATTTAAAGAAACTGATCTCGTAAACTTCACTTTACTGAGCTTGTGTTTTGAATGTCCCATGCTTATTCATTTATGAAACTTATCTTATTCAGTAGAGACTACCTCTTGAAACCATGTAAATTACTGGAGAAGAAGTATATACACAACTGCTGTACCAAAAGTCAATCAAATATCTAACAAACAAATTGCAAAATATCATTCTGGCCAGAGGAGCTTAATTAATACTGGTGTCATACTACGCAATGAAATACTAGAGGAAGTAAAAATTGCTACGCATCTAGTATTTAAAATAAAACTAAAGGCATTTCTAATAAAGCACTGTTCTTCTTGTAAAAGAATTTTTGAGTACTAAAAATAAATATTATTCAAACAATTACTGATAATCTTGTTGTTGTTGTTGTGGTCTTCAGTCCTGAGACTGGTTTGATGCAGCTCTCCATGCTACTCTATCCTGTGCAAGCTGCTTCATCTCCCAGTACCTACTGCTACCTACATCCTTCTGAATCTGCTTGGTGTATTCATCTCTTGGTCTCCCTCTACGATTTTTACCCTCCACGCTGCCCTCCAATACTAAATTTGTGATCCCTTGATGCCTCAGAACATGTCCTACCAACTGGTCCCTTCTTCTACTCAAGTTGTGCTACAAACTTCTCTTCTCCCCAATCCTATTCAACACCTCCTCATTAGTTATGTGATCTACCCATCTAATCTTCAGCATTTTTCCGTAGCACCACATTTCGAAAGCTTCTATTCTCTTCTTGTCTAAACTATTTATCGTTCATGTTTCACTTCCATACATGGCTACACTCCATACAAATACTTTCAGAAACGACTTCCTGACACTTAAATCTATACTTGATGTTAACAAATTTCTTTTCTTCAGAAACGCTTTCCTTCCCATTGCCAGTCTGCATTTTATATCCTCATTACTTCGACCATCATCAGTTATTTTGCTCCCCAAATAGCAAAACTCCTTTACCACTTTAAGTGTCTCATTTCCTAATCTAATTCCCTCAGCATCACCCGACTTAATTCAACTACATTCCGTTATCTTCGTTTTGCTTTTGTTGGTGTTCATCTTATATCCTCCTTTCAAGACACTGTCCATTCCATTCAACTGCTCTTCCAAGTCCTTTGCTGTCTCTGACAGAATTACAATGTCATCGGCGAACCTCAACATTTTTATTTCTTCTCCATGGATATTAATACTTACTCCGAATTTTTCTTTTGTTTCCTTTACTGCTTGCTCAATATACAGATTGAATAACATTGGGGAGAGGCTACAACCCTGTCTCACTCCTTTCCCAATCACTGCTTCCCTTTCATGCCCCTCGACTCTTATAACTGCCATCTGGTTTCTGTACAAATTGTAAATACCCTTTCGCTCCCTGTATTTTACCCCTGCCACCTTCAGAATTTGAAAGAGAGTATTCCAGTCAACATTGTCAAAAGCTTTCTCTAAGTCTACAAATGCTAGAATCGCAGGTTTGCCTTTCCTTAATCTAGCTTCTAAGATAAGCCGTAGGGTCAGTATTGCCTCACGTGTTCCAATGTTTCTACAGAATCCAAACTGATCTTCCCCAAGGTTGGCTTCTACTAGTTTTTCCATTCGTCTGTAAAGAATTCACGTTAGTATTTTGCGCTGGCCGCGGTGGTCTCGCGGTTCTAGGCGCTCAGTCTGGAGCCACGCGACTGCTACGGTTGCAGGTTTGAATCCTGCCTCGGGCATGGATGTGTGTGATGTCCTTAGGTTAGTTAGGTTTAAGTAGTTCTAAGTTCTAGGGGACTGATGACCACAGATGTTAAGTCCCATAGTGCTCAGAGCCATTTTTAGTATTTTGCAGCCGTGACTTATTAAACTGATAGTTCGGTAATTTTAACAGCTGTCAACACGTGCTTTCTTTGGGATTGGAATTATTATAGTCTTCTTGAAGTCTGAGGGTATTTCGCTTGTCTCATACATCTTGCTCACCAGATGGCAGAGTTTGGTCAGGACTGGCTCTCCCAAGGCCGTCAGTAGTTATAATGGAATGTTGTCTACTCCCGGGGCCTTGTTTTGACTCAGGTCTTTCAGTGCTCTGTCAAACTCTTCACACAGTATCATATCTCCCATTTCATGTTCATCTACATCCTCTTCCATTTCCATAATATTGTCCTCAAGTACATCACCCTTGTATAGACCCTCTATATACTCCTTCCACCTTTCTGCTTTCCCTTATTTGCTTAGAACTGGGTTTCCATCTGAGCTCTTGATATTCATACAAGTGGTTCTCTTTTCTCCAAAGGTCTCTTTAATTTTCCTGTAGGCAGTATCTATCTTACCCCTAGTGAGATGAGCCTCTACATCCATACATCTGTTCTCTAGCCATCCCTGCTTAGCCATTTTGCACTTCCTATTGATCTCATTTTTGAGACATTTTTATTCCTTTTTGCCTGCTTCATTTACTGCATTTTTATATTTTCTCCTTTCATTAATTAAATTCAATATTTCTTCTGTTACCCAAGGATTTCTACTAGCCCTTGTCTTTTTACCTACTTGATCTTCTGCTGCCTTCTCTACTTCCTCCCTCAGAGCTACCCATTCTTCTGCCACTCTGCCACTGTATTTCTGTCCCCCATTCCTGTCAATTGTTCCCTTATGCTCTCCCTGAAACTCTGTACAACCTCTGATTTAGTCAGTTTATCCAGGTCCCATCTCCTTAAATTCCCACCTTTTTGCAATTTCTTCAGTTTTAATCTACAGTTCATAACCAACAGATTGTGGTCAGAGTCCACATCTGCTCCTGGAAATGTCTCACAATTTAAAACCTGGTTCCTAAATCTCTGTCTTACAATTATATAATCTATCTGATACCTTCTAGTATCTCCGGGATTCTTCCATGTATACAACCTTCTTTTATGATTCTTGATCCAAGTGTTAGCTATGATTAAGTTGTGCTCTGTGCAAAATTCTACCACGTGGCTTCCTCTTTCATTTCTTACCCCCAATCCTTATTCACCTACTACGTTTCCTTCTCTTCCTTTTCCTATTACTGAATTCCAGTCACCCATGACTATTAAATTTTCGTCTCCCTTCACTATCTGAATAATTTCTTTTATTTCATCATACATTTCTTCAATTTCTTCGTCATCTGCAGAGCTAGTTGGCATATAAACTTGTACTACTGTAGTAGGCATGGGCTTCGTGTCTATCTTGGCCACAATAATGCGTTCACTATGCCGTTTGAAGTAGCTTACCCGCATTCCTATTTTTTAATTCATTATTAAACCTACTCCTGCATTACCCCTATTTGACTTTGTATTTATAACTCTGTATTCGCCTGACCAAAAGTCTTGTTCCTCCTGCCACTGAACTTCACTAATTTCCACTATATCTAACTTTAACCTATCCATTTCCCTTTTTAAATTTTCCAACCTACCTGCCCGATTAAGGGATCTGACATTCCACGCTCCGATCCGTAGAACGCCAGTTTTCTTTCTCCTGATAACAACGTCCTCCTGAGTAGTCCCTGCCCGGAGATCCGAATGGGGGACTATTTTACCTCCAGAATATTTTACCCGAGAGGACGTCATCATCATTTAACCATACAATAGAGCTGCATGCCCTCGGGAAAAATTACGGCTGTAGTTTCCCCTTGCTTTCAACCGTTCGCAGTACCAGCACAGGAAGGCCGTTATGGTTAGTGTTACAAGGCCAGATCAGTCAATCATCCAGACTGTTGCCCCTGCAACTACTGAAAAGGCTGCTGCCCCTCTTCAGGAACCACGCGTTTGTCTGGCCTCTCAACAGATACCCCTTCGTTGTGGTTGCACCTACGGTACGGCTATCTGTATTGCTGAGGCACGCAAGCCTCCCCACCAACGGCAAGGTCCATGGTTCATGGGAGGGCTGATAATCTTAGGTTGTAGGAATAAGCATGTAGTTTCAATTTGCCTACATTTTTCACTTTTGCTGTATATTAGTGTACCCTTATATTTAATTGCCCTCAGACAATTATGGATAAACTTCAGTTGTAAGAAAATGTACCTACTGACATTCACTTCCTTTTTTGCTAATACTAAACAGAATTGCATCCACATTTTGACAAGTCCCATATCACATATACAATTCATGCTACAAGATAAAATTGTACCAATAAAAAATCAGTCCATCAAAGTAAATTCGGTCATGCAATTCACAGTGATTTGTGGAGTGTAGCCAATAGACCACTAAGGAAAGTACATACACTGATGAGCTAACACATTATGAGTACCAGTCTAATATCATGTTGCTCCACCTTCAGAATGCAATATAACAGTAGTTTCACATGCCATGGATGAGACAACTCCTTGGTATGTTTCTAGAGGTATGTAGTACAAGATGTCTAGTTACTGGGAACACAATTCCCATAAATTATGGGATGGTGGCTTGTGGGTATGGAGCTGGCACCTGACAGCATCCTGGACATATTCTATCGGGTTCAGATCAGGTGAATTTGGTGGCCAAGACATCGACATGAGTTCACTATCATACTCCTCAAATCACTATAGCATGATTCTGACCTTGTGGCACAGACAGTTATCCTCCTGGTAAATGCCAGCACTGTAGTGGGGAAGACACTAAGCATAAAGGGATAGAGGTTGTCCACTATAATGTTCATGCAGTCCATAGCTATAATAGTGCGTTTGATTGCTTCCACAGGTCCCTTGAGAGTCCAGGTGAATGTTCCCCATAGCATAATACTGCCTCCACAGGCCTGAAACGGTGGTGTAGTACACACTTTGAGCAGATGTTCACCTGGATGATGGCTTATCTGGACACACGCATCAACCTGATATAACAAGAAGTGTGATTCATCTGACCAGACAACATGTGTCAACTGATCCAAAATCCAATGTTGAAAATCATGTGCCTACTGAAATTGTAACTGACAGTGTCATTGGAACAACACATAGGGGTCATCTGCTCTGCAGCCCTTTCTTCAAGAATGTGTTCTGAACAGTGCACTCCAAAACACTTATTCTCTCTCTCTCTTCTCTCTCAGCCATATGAGGCGATCCATGCTAATGACTACTGGGCTGATAAGAAGCAAAGTGAATTGATGTTGCTACAGTTTACTGCGTGTCATGTGAGCCATGTTTGCTTACATGTTAATAACATATTTACTTAGTGTATATTAACTTACAAATAGCCCACAAATTATTGACACAGATCACATCATACAACTGCAAGAATAAATACATATTGTTAGATTTATGGGATGACATAAAATCTAACACGGCCACTTGGCAACGGAAATAAATCCTAAAATGTGCATATGGCATAATTTGGCTGGGAGTCTCCTTTCAGGGATTTTGGCCATCTGGTGCAAGTGTCTTTATTTGACACCACTTCAGTGACTTGCATGTCAGTGGTGATGAAATGATTATGCCGGCCGCTGTGGCCAAGCAGTTCTAGGTGCTTAGGTCCGGCACCGCCCGGCTGCTACGGTCGCAGGTTCGAATCCTGCCTCGGGCATGGATGCGTGTGCTGTCCTTAGGTTAGTTAGGTTTAAGTAGTTCTAAGTCTAGGGGACTGATGACCTCAGATATTAAGTCCCATAGTGCTTAGAGCCATTTGAACCATTTGAAATGATTATGAGGACAACACAACATCTTGTTCCTGAGTGGAGGAAATCTCTGCTCTGGCCATGAATCAAATGTGGGTATTCAGCCACACTGATCACTCACCTACAGAGGCATATTGAAGTAGATCCTAATTTCATATCATTACATTCCGTCTTAGTATTACAGTGTTTTGCAGCTTACAACTCACTTACATGCATTAACAAATTTTGCTTTAGTACTAGGATGATAATGCACACCCGTTATGGATCTACTTCGATACTACATGGTATATCCTGTTAAGTTCCCTAACCATATTTTACTGGCCCCTTTCAACTAAATTTGAAGACTCTTGCCTCTGTAAATTTTATCATGGGATTATCTTTTCCTGTTAAATCTCAAAATTCTGATAACCCTTACAACATAGCTACAATGAGAATCTCTGTCCAGCCTAGCATTACAACAAATATGAACTGCCGCTTCTGGCCTATTGTACTACAGTATGCCTCATAATCTGATATTTTATTTGAGAGTGATTTGGTTATTCACAAACAAAGGTACTAATTTTAATTGCCCCAATATTAAATAATATAGCCTCAATTTTGTGACAGTCAAATTTAATAGTAATGTAACAACTGCTTCCAATACTAAACTTTATTTCCTATTACACACTTACTGTTTATGACAGCTTATTTTTTATGACTCACTATTATACTAGATAAATACAGTAACACTTTCACATATGTCATATAAATGTGTCGTCCTTGATTATGTCTTAATCGGGAACATTTATCCAGAAATTACCCATATACAGCTGACTGTTGTAAAACATTATATCCTAATCCCTAGCTAATAAATAACAACTAAATTAACAATCAGTGAATTATTTAGAAAACTATAGAAAATTTCTTCCCCTTAAAACTATAGCCAGTAAATTGCTTGCAAAAATACTAAAAATAATTATAATAATTATTATTAGTTAGAAATATTTTACAACAATCTCAGGTTTAAGCATTAAAGTTGTGGTAGCTTTCACTATTAGGTGTTCTCTGGACAGTGGCATTACTTGTGCTGTTTGTCCATGTGTTAATTTTTTTCTTTCTAATGTGGAACTCTTGGTACAAAGGAATACCCCCTTTTTTCTGACATGAAATACATGGAACCATCTTGAATTTTCTATTTTTTTCTGGACACGGAAAACATGATGTCTTAGTACACTCTTTTTCCTTACTTGAAATGATAGATACTAAAGTGCACACTTTGTCTTAGGTCTAATATAAGTTATTAAATATTTTTTTACACTATCTTTGTTTTTTCTATCACTGAATACTTGATATTTTCGTACATGCCTAAAGCATAACATGTACATTCTTTAGACTATTCCTCTCTAGACCAATATTTTTTCTTAAATCTTTTATAAAATCCCTGACAGTCAGTAAACTCATCCTTCTTCAGAACTTCCTATCTGAAGAATTCCCCACCTAGGTGTAAAATAACAGCGGAAAATACTACCTCCGATGTTCTTAAAAATATGATGGGATGTACACCATTACTGGTTTAAATACTTGGTCTCTATTAGATAGTCTGTCGTTACATGCAAAACATAGTGGAAAAGGAGAGGAGCAGGGAGGGAGAAAGACCGGCGGGTGCACTGGCAGAGGATGGCACACAAAGAGGGTGGGGATGTGTGAATAGGGATGATAGGACACAGGGGGCAGAAACTATTGGGAGGAGAGTGTGGAGACAGTAGGCTACCTTGGGTTGACACCAGGATATTTTCGGGAGCAGATTATGTGTTGTAAGACTAACTCCCATCTGCACATTTCAGAAAACCTGGTGATGGTAAGTGTAGTGGTAGGAGCTGGGAGGAAATGGTAAGATGCTGGACCAAAATTACATTGCACATTATTTTTAAAATAATTTATTACACAGAAATTCAACTTCAGTATTAAAACACAAAAACCTTGTTTTAACTTTCACAGGATGAATAACACATGCAGTGTACTTCTCATTACAATTTGTGATGACATTGTGCTAACAGAAATGACAGATTAACAATGTGATGGTGATCCACATGAAACCAAGCTGAAACCACTAATTTTACTCACTAACCAAAGTTCAGGAAAAGAAAGTTTCACAAGTGACATCAATTTCCTAGGCCTTAGGAAACAACTATACAAGTTAAAGCCTGAGTTAGAAACTTAGTTGCAGTTTCCTGAATTTTGACATAATTCAGTTCCAAAAGACTGAACTTACAGTTACTGTATACATTGTTGTTGTTGTTGTTGTCGTCTTCAGTCCTGAGACTGGTTTGATGCAGCTCTCCATGCTACTCTATCCTGTGCAAGCTTCTTCATCTCCCAGTACTTACTGCAACCTACATCCTTCTGAATCTGCTTAGTGTATTCATCTCTTGGTCTCCCTCTACGATTTTTACCCTCCACACTGCCCTCCAATGCTAAATTTATGATCCCTTGATGCCTCAGAGCATGTCCTACCAACCGGTCCCTTCTTCTTGTCAAGTTGTGCTACAAACTCCCCATCTCCCCAATTCTATTCAATACCTCCTCATTAGTTATGTGATCTATCCATCTAATCTTCAGCATTCTTCTGTAGCACCACATTTTGAAAGCTTCTATTCTCTTCTTGTCCAAACTATTGATCATCCATGTTTTACTTCCGTACATGGCTACACCCCATACAAATACTTTAAGAAACGACTTCCTGACACTTAAATCTATACTCGATGTTAACAAATTTCTCTTCTTCAGAAACGCTTTCCTTGCCATTGCCAGTCTACATTTTATATCCTCTCTACTTCGACCATCATCAGTTATTTTGCTCCCCAAATAGCAAAACTCCTTTACCACTTTAAGTGTCTCATTTCCTAATCTAATTCCCTCAGCATCACCCGACTTAATTCAACTACATTCCGTTATCTTCGTTTTGCTTTTGTTGGTGTTCATCTTATATCCTCCTTTCAAGACACTGTCCATTCCATTCAACTGCTCTTCCAAGTCCTTTGCTGTCTCTGACAGAATTACAATGTCATCGGCGAACCTCAACATTTTTATTTCTTCTCCATGGATATTAATACTTACTCCGAATTTTTCTTTTGTTTCCTTTACTGCTTGCTCAATATACAGATTGAATAACATCGGGGAGAGGCTACAACCCTGTCTCACTCCTTTCCCAACCACTGCTTCCCTTTCATGCCCCTCGACTCTTATAACTGCCATCTGGTTTCTGTACAAATTGTAAATAGCCTTTCGCTCCCTGTATTTTTACCCCTGCCACCTTCAGAATTTGAAAGAGAGTATTCCAGTCAACATTGTCAAAAGCATTCTCTAAGTCTACAAATGCTAGAATCGTAGGTTTGCCTTTCCTTAATCTAGCTTCTAAGATAAGCCGTAGGGTCAGTATTGCCTCACGTGTTCCAATATTTCTACAGAATCCAAACTGATCTTCCCCAAGGTCGGCTTCTATCAGTTTTTCCATTCGTCTGTAAAGAATCCGCGTTAGTATTTTGCAGCCGTGACTTATTAAACTGATAGTTCGGTAATTTTAACAGCTGTCAACACGTGCTTTCTTTGGGATTGGAGTTATTATATTCTTCTCTTTTCTCCAAAGGTCTCTTTAATTTTCCTGTAGGCAGTATCTATCTTACCCCTAGTGAGATAAGCCTCTACATCCATACATCTGTTCTCTAGCCATCCGTGCTTAGCCATTTTGCACTTCCTATTGATCTCATTTTTGAGACATTTTTATTCCTTTTTGCCTGCTTCATTTACTGCATTTTTATATTTTCTCCTTTCATTAATTAAATTCAATATTTCTTCTGTCACCCAAGGATTTCTACTAGTCCTTGTCTTTTTACCTACTTGATCTTCTGCTGCCTTCACTACTTCCTCCCTCAGAGCTACCCATTCTTCTGCCACTCTGCCACTGTATTTCTGTCCCCCATTCCTGTCAATTGTTCCCTTATGCTCTCCCTGAAACTCTGTACAACCTCTGGTTTAGCCAGTTTATCCAGGTCCCATCTCCTTAAATTCCCACCTTTTTGCAGTTTCTTCAGTTTTAATCTACAGTTCATAACCAATAGATTGTGGTCAGAGTCCACATCTGCTCCTGGAAATGTCTCACAATTTAAAACCTGGTTCCTAAATCTCTGTCTTACAATTATATAATCTATCTGATACCTTCTAGTATCTCCGGGATTCTTCCATGTATACAACCTTCTTTTATGATTCTTGAACCAAGTGTTAGCTATGATTAAGTTATGCTCTGTGCAAAATTCTACCAGACGATTTCCTCTTTCATTTCTCTCCCCCAATCCATATTCACCCACTATGTTTCCTTCTCTCCCTTTTCCTACTCTCGAATTCCAGTCACCCATGACTATTAAATTTTCGTCTCCCTTCACTACCTGAATAATTTCTTTTATCTCATCATACATTTCTTCCTCATCATCTGCAGAGCCAGTTGGCATATAAACTTGAACTACCGTAGTAGGCATGGGCTTTGTGTCTATCTTGGCCACAATAATGCATTCACTATGCTGTTTGTAGTAGCTTACCTGCACTCCTATTTTTTTATTCATTATTAAACCTACTCCTGCTCTACCCCTATTTGATTTTGTATTTATAACCCTGTATTCGCCTGACCAAAAGTCCTGTTCCTTCTGCCACCGAACTTCACTAATTCCCACTATATCTAACTTTAACCTTTACATTTCCCTTTTTAAAATTTCTAACCTACCTGCCCGATTAAGGGATCTGACATTCCACGTTCCGATCCGTAGAACGCCAATTTTCTTTCTCCTGATAACAATGTCCTCTTAAGTAGTTCCTGCCTGGCTATTTTACCTCTGGATATTTTACCCAAGAGGACGTCATCATCATTTAACCATACAGTAAAGCTGCATGCCCTCGGGAAAAATTACGGCTGTAGTTTCCTCTTGCTTTCAGCCATTTGCAGTACCAGCACAGCAAGACCGTTTTGGTTAGTGTTACAAGGCCAGATCAGTCAATCATCCAGACTGTTGCCCCTGCAACTACTGAAAAGGCTTCTGCTCCTCTTCAGGAACCACACGTTTGTCTGGCCTCTCAACAGATACCCCTCCGTTGTGGTTGCACCTACGGTACGGCCATCTGTATCGCTGAGGCACGAAAGCCTATCCACCAACGGCAAGGTCCATGGTTCATGGGGGTAGGAGTGTGTACATTACTGAAAATTATAAAAGGTGTTATAGCAAAGTTAGCTGAGGTGAACAAATTTTAAATTGAGCACCAATAATTACATAACTTCAGCTAGTGAACACCTCAAAATCTAAAGATTAAATACACAAATACCAAATAATGTAAATTTCTGGTACACAGCATTTTCACTCAGTATCTGCCTATAGGAGCTGATACATCTCATTAGAAACAGTGGTAGTTGCAAGAAAACAATAGTGGCTGCTTAGAATTAAATAGCAGTTTCCTGTAATAAAACCAAGTATTAATTACTGTTGACTAACTTACAGCATGACAAATGAAAACATTGACTAGTTTACAATATAACAAAGTAAAACCCAGATAACTGAAGAGCCTGGCTCCAAATAATAACCAAGTACAAGCCCCACTGTCAAATGTCTGCTTCCTGGGTTTTTAACAAAACATCAGTCATCAAGGTGGTCTCTACAAAGTGTTAACAAAGAAGAACATATGGATAGAAATACATGAAACATAGATTTGTTACCAAAATTAACCAACATAACTAAAACATAAGGGATGGCTCTTATACACTTGTTATGCTCAACAGCTATTGACTTGAGTGTTAACAAAACATAACCAACTTGAGGTCACAGCACTGTTCAAATGTCAACATGAGAATAAATATAACTTGGCTTTCAGATGTAACCAGGGCGAAGGAATGTACAGGTAGTACAAAAATTCTCACCACTTTCTGGAGATGTCAGTAGAAGGAAACCACTGGCGCATAGCTTAGCCTTCTAGACCAACTAGAATTAACTTGGTGACAACAGAATACCAGAGTAAGAACAACAGACAAGACTCCCACAACAGCCTGCCACAATGTCACCAATTCATTGCAGACTCCACAAGAGTGGTGTTGGCAAAGAGCAGAGCACAAAGAGGATGGAGGATATCACCTCCTACCAATTGAGGTCCCCCACCTTTATTGTGCTCTGCTCTCTGCCAATGCCAATGGTCTTTTCCCCCCTCTGCCGCTCTCCTCTTCTAGTTCCCTCCCCCCCCTCCTCTCCCCTCTCCATAGCCTCCTGCCACCACACCAGGCAGCTTTGTCCAGGCACCATGTAGTCCTTACATGCTCCATCAGGCAGCATTGACTCCTTTCCCCTCACCCATATCTTGCTATCCCTTCCCCTTCCCCGTTTTGCTCTGGATTGCTGCACTTGCTTGACATGGCACCATTGCATTCTGGCTGCAGCAGGTGGAGAAAGCAGTCATGTATGCATCAGATGTGCTTGCTTATGCGATTGTGCGTGTGTTTTCTTTTCTTTTCTGAAGAAGTCTTTGGCTGAAAGCTAAGTTTGTAATGATCTTTTCGTTGTGCCGGTCTGTAACTCAACGTGTCACCATTATGGTGAGTAACAATCTATTCTTTTCATAATATTGTTGATATTCCAAGCTGGACTTCCCATTGTTTAAGTTAATTTTGGTATTTTGTTGACGCCTGATAGCTAGAATGGATATTCCAGGTCCGGTGAAATTTTCACGGTTGGTAGAACCAAGGTTAAGTATGTTCTTATTACACCTGTATGACATACATTACATATATAAGGGAGAGGCCTCATGTCTTTCAGTAACCCCAAAAGGGATAATTATAACATACCATTGCTTACTTAATGATTATTTTTAACTGTTAATGGTTTGCCTGCTAAATAAAATAAAAATTTGAAGCAAATGGGGAAGTCTAAGTATTATGACAAAATTCAACTGAAATATCTAGGTTGCTACATTTTGGAGTTTCTCCAAGATTTAAAAAAAATACGCATTTAATTTCTTTTCTATTTACCCTGGTCTTCTACTGCTGCAGAAACATAACTGGTTGCATTATTCAACCAATGACTAAATTAATTAATAAATGTCTATCTTCTGGTGAATTCCCACACTTCTTAAAACTAGCATGCACTGTAACAGTTACAAAAAAGGAGACCTCAGTGAAATTTGATGCTACAGATCAATCCTCATACTCCCAGCACTGGCTAAGGTATGGAATCTACAATGAAAAGTCAACTTTTCATTTATTTTGAACACAATAACCTCTTTCATTATGCACAGTAAGGTTTTTGGAAGGACAAGTCCATGATAAAAGCAGTAGTGCACCTAATTACAGAGATTAATAAAGCTTTTGAAGAAAGATCAGAAGTCAGCTGGCATTTATGAGGTTCCTGTCTCTGTTCTGAAGGCATATAGCATACAAGCCCCAATAACAAACATAATAAATGAATCCTTTAGTTCAGGGTTAGCATTGCATGAGTGGTACCCTTGAAAACTACAGTCTAGTTTCACTACTGTCTTCATACTCAAAACTAATTGAATCAATCATGAAAGAGAGGCTAATGAGTAAATACTATCTTTTTAATGGAGCAAAGTTTGGTTTCTGAAGTGGGAGAAGTACAACATTAGCCATTACAAAGTTCACAAAAGTGGTACTTGAAGCTCTTGATAGGGATAACTGTGTTGCAGACATTTTCTTAGACTTGTCCAAGATTTTTGACACTGTTTACCATAAAATACAACTAAGCAAGCTAGATATGCTAAGTATAAGGGGAACGGTGAATGAATGGTTTCAGCTGTGAACGGAAAATAATGTGCAAATGGTGAAGATACTTCACACACCTGCTGATAGTAAATTTTTGATATAAAAGCTCTGAGATAAGAAAAATATAAACATATGTGTTACTAAGAGTAGAGTGTTGAGTCTAGTACTGTTCTTGATACATATATATTTTCTTTGTATTTCTATGTATCTTATACTGCCTGCAGGGTGAGTCATAAATGAGGAAAAATATGTCAAGGACCACATGCCGCTATGCTTAACACATGATGCACCATTGTTAATTTCCTTCTCCTCAGTGTACTATGTACGTAAAACAAAAACACCTGTTAACCATTGAACGAGATACCGACGTACCTCACGATCATGACATGTCAATCACCCATAGATACAACACATGACACACCAATGAGCTGATGTGTACTTGCCAGCGTTTGAAAGATACAAGAAACAACAAATTCCATCGTAATGTGTGTGAAATTGTATCAGAACTTGTGAATCACATGTTGCCAGTGGTAATGGAATGTACAGTCCCATGTTAGGGAATGTGTGTCCTGTAAGCAGAAAGAGAGGTCAACAGCGGAAGTAAAACCGCCATGTGCATGATGTGTTTACAACACCTCTGCGCTGCTCACTCTGCCCGATACTTGCCGTGTCGACAGCTGCTATGGCCGAATCGCAGTGTTACTACAGTACCATGGCAAGTTTCACAAACGAGGAATACACTGACATCCATCTCACCTATGGGCTTGCAGATGGAAGAGCTGATGTTGCAAGGCAACTGTATCATGAGAGGTTTGCTAGCTGGCGCCTTCCATCTGCAAAAACGTTTTACTCTGTGGACAGGCACTTGCATGTGTAGCACCTCCAGAACTTAGTGGTCGTGGCCGACCGTCGACGTACAGTGCGGACAATGAAGAAAAAGTGTTACAAACTGTTGCGGATGACTGAACAATAAGCACCAGGTCTCTCGGCACTGCAGTCGGAATGTCACAATCTACTGTTATGCGAGTACTCCATAGAAACCATTACCATCCATTTCGCATACAGAAGGTACAAGCATTATTGCCAGAAGACTGCCAGAGGAGGCTGGACTTTTGAAACTTTATCCTACGGTGCCAGACTCACGACCAGCATTTTCACAAGCAATACTGTTCACTGACAAAGCCTCTTTCATGAAGGAGGGTATAGTGAATTCACATAATTGGCACAAGCGGGCACAAAAAAACCCCCACAGGACAGTGATACGAGGGTACTAACAATGATGTGGTGTCAATATCTGGTGTGGTATTATTGATCACCATCTCATAGGGCCACATGTGCTACCACCAAGGCTTACAGGAGAGCGGTATCTGCATTTCCTGAGTGCTACATTAGCAGAATTATTGGAAGACGTTAGTTTGGACTCTCGTATGAACCTGTGGTACATGCATGATGGTGCTCCTGCTCACTTCAGCGGCACAGTGCTACACCACCTGGACAATGCCTTCCCTTTGAAATGGATCGATTGAGGAGGCCCTGTAGCATAGTCAGCAAGATCGCCAGACGTGAGTCCACTGGATTTCTTCTTGTGGGGCCATCTGAAATCTGTGATTTATGAAGGAAAGGTTGTTGATGTCAACACCCTTCAACGCAGAATACAACATGTCTGTGATATTATGCAAAGAGATACAGGCATGTTGGATTGTGTTCAGCAATCCTTCCTGCGAAGAGTTCAACTTTGCCACACACATCGTGGCCGTCATTTCGAACAGTACTTATAAACCGCCACTGCAGCTTCTGGTCTTGTGTTTCTATGTTAGTTTTGATTTGTACAGCTGTATTGTATTCATTTGTATTAACTGCCACATACCTGTGTAGTTGTATTTAGTATTCTGCATCTCTGTACTCGTTTCTTAAAACTAAGTATGGGACACAGAAACCAAATTATAAAATATGCATGTACAGTAGTGCAGCCTCTCCTCACATTCCTTTCCCTATGCCAACTAGCCATGTTACATAATACTGGCCAGCGTAACCGGTACGGGATAGATGTGGACACTGTCCTTGCTCGCAGTGTCATGCAGACCATCACTTGACGCCGCATGCCTCGCCTTCTCATGAGGGGCTAGACTACCTACAACACTTGCATGTTGTGCTCTGTTGCTGATCTGTCCCCTTGGCCAATGTCAGCGCACAGTAACACCCAAAAGTCCATTCCATATTTCCAGATTTTTACCATTCAATTGCATTGTCATTTATTGATGTAGGAACATGTGGAAAATGAATTTATGTTTGTAGCTTAGTGTGTGACAATTTGCACAACATATTTTTCCTCATTTATGACTCACCCTGTATATATATATATATATCAATGACTTTCCAGCCAGTAAAAGATACGTAGAAAAAATTCACTTTGTTGATGACAGAGCCTTGTAGTCACTGACAAAAAACCCAAATTTCTGTTACAGAAAAAAATGAAACCCTGAAGGATGTGAACAATTGGGCACTAAGTATTAAATTACTGTGAAACATAAGTAAAACAAACAGTATGCACTTCAGAATATTTGTGGAAGGTTATCTCAGTTACGAAAAAAAGGGGACAAAGAACTTCCCCAACGCTAAAGAGCAGTCTCAATTGTGCCAATATTTTCAAATATAGTTGAGGCACTGCTACACACACAAATAAGCAGCTACTTTGAAAAAGACAATCTCCTATGTAACAATGAGTTTGATTTTTGCAAGGGGAGAAATACAACAATGGATGTTTTGGAAGCTGTGCATCAAACACTGGACTTTTATGGGGTGTGTGGAAGAACATTAGCTACAATGAGCTCTCATTTAAGCAACAGAAAACAATTTGTCTTAATAAGAAATCTAAACTTCCCCTTAAGAAATTAGCACAGATGTTCCACAAGGATCTATTCTTGGATCCTTCCTCTTCATTACAGCAAACAATGATTTATCCAGTAATGTAGCTCACTCTGTCCTATCGAACAATGTAAAATTCAGGATGTAATAATGACAGTACAACAAGAAGGATAGACTGTTACTCATCGTATAGAGCAGATGCTATGTTGCAGACAGGCACACCAAAAAAACTGTTACACATGAGAGTTTTCAGCCAAAAGGCCTCATTCTAAAGTAGACAAAAGACACACACATTCATGCAAGCACAATTGACGAACATATGACTACTGACTCTGGCCACTGTGGCCAGACTGTGAGCAATTGTGCATGATGGGAGAATCAGTCTGGGTGGGGAGGGGGAGGGGTTCGAGGAGCCTGGAGCAGGGAGGGGGAGTGGTAGCAGGGTAGGGGAAAGCGACAGTAACAGGATATACTGATGTAGTCAGTATTTTTGGTGAAGGACAACACCATAGAAGGTGGGTGGCCTGTTGGGTTGGGGACATCAGGTGAAGCGAATGGGGGAGAAGGTGTTGAGTTTCTTGAGGAATGTGGGTAGGGTGTCTTCACTTGTGATCCAGATCACGAAGATCTCATCAATGAATCTGAACCAGATGAGGGGTTTGGGATTATGAGTGGTTAGAAAGTATTCCTCTAGAAGAATCATGAATAGGTTCGTGTAAGATAGTACCAAACGGGAGCCCTTTGCCATACTACAGATTTGTTTGTAGGTGATGCTTTTGGAGATGAAGTAACTGTGGGCAAGGATATAGTTGGTCATGGTGACCAGGAAGGAGGTTGCAGGTTTGAAATTAGTTGGATGTTGGGAAGGTAGTGTCAATAGCAGCAAGGCCAAGAGAATTAGAGATGTTAGTGTAAATGGAGGTGGCATTAACAGTGACGAGCGGGGCGCCATGTGGTAAAGGAACAGGAACTGTGGAGACTCAGTGGATGAAATGGTTGGCATCTATTACATAGGAGGGTAGGTTACAGGTAATACGCTGAAGGTGTTGGTATACAAGAGATTCGCTCATTGGGGGCACAGTAACTGGGCACAATGGGGCATCCTGGGTGGTTGGGTTTATGGACTTCAGGAATAAAGTAGGAGTTAGGGTTCCGTAGAGTGGTAGATGAGAGGAGAGAGATAGACTCAGGAAGAGCTTCTGGGATGGGCCTCAGGATTTGAAAAGAGACTGGAGATCCTGTTGTATTTCTGGGAAGTGGCACTGTGGCAGGGTTTGAAGGTGGATGAGTCTGACAGCTAGTAAAGTCCTTTCACTGGGTGACCCTTGTGATTCTAAACCACAGTGGTGGAGCCTTTGTCGGCAGATATGATTATAAGGTCAGGATCAATTTTTAGGTGGTGAATTGCAGTTATTTCTGTGGATGTAAGGTTAGCTTCCATGTTGAGGGATTTGGGGAATGATGGTGAAGTAACATGAAAATTCACAATTTTAGCAGTCTTTTTGGTGTGCCTGTCTGTGACTCAGCATCTCCTCTATATGGAGAGTGTCACTCTGTTATATATTACACTGATGATACAACACTACCTACCACACATAAGCGATTTTCGATCTGAATACAATAGCAAAAGAAACTCTTTATATGGCCTTGGACTGGTTTGCAGCTAATAAGCTCCTGTGTAAACCTGATAAAAATCAGAACTCTTATGGGTATGTCAAATAAAGTAAATCTGCTGGGAGGGACATATCAATCACACATGTGACAAGATGTCATATCTCATTTTGAAACTTAGGGATGTAGTGAACTTGGATGACCTTAGGGTGACATCCACTACTAGGCTATTCCAGTCACATATGATATATGGTCTGATTGTATAGGGACACTCCCCTCACATAAAGAATGTTTTAAAAATAAAAAAAATAAAAAAAAATTCTTACGCTTAATGTGTAAAGCAGGTCATATGGAGCACAGTTGTCCTCAGTTTTTTTCAGGCTCCAGATATTCACAATTACAAATTTATACATCTGTGTGTCCATGCTCTACACTATTAAAAATAATATTTCATAATTTGCTGCTAGGGGGATGGGGGGGGGGGGGAATTCACAAATAAAATACCAGATCTAAAGTTAATTTAAATTTACATGTTAGCAAGAACTGGAAATTCTCATAAAGTGAACCCACTCAGATTTTTCAGAAAATTAGCAACTTACACTTGGACTAAAGATCTAAAATTATTGAAATTAAGTGGTATAGCTGGCTGTCAGATCACCCATTTCAACATATTAAAGATTTCTTGAGAAACCTAAGATGATATTAGCATTTAACAAATCTTCCTACAATTTATTACATTATTATGTTCTGTGATTATGTTAAGTATAATTATGTCTTGTATACTCTATCCAGGTATTACATACAGGGTTTATACCATACTATATTATAGTGTAGCTTAGAAATTTTCCTGTAATATATTTCACTATTGCTGTGTTTAATATGTATACTACAGTTGAAAGTTCCTGGCTGAATAAAACTGTGTGCCGGACTGAGACTCGAACTCGGGACTTTTACCTTTCACGGGCAAGTGTACTACCATCTGAACTTCCCAAGCACGACTCATACCCTGTCCTCACAGCTTTACATCTGCCATTACCTCGTCTCCTACCTTCCAAACTTCACAGAAGCTCTCCTGCGAACTTGCAGAACTAGCACTCCTGGAAGAAAGGATATTGCAGGCATATGGCTTAGCCACATGGTATGCAGGAGAGCTTCTGTGAAGTTTGGAAGGTAGGAGATGAGGTACTGGGAGATGTAAAGCTGTGAGGATGGGGCGTGAGTTGTGCTTGGGTAGCTCAGATGGTAGAGCACTTTCCTGTGAAAGGCAAATGTCCCAAGTTCAAGTCTCGGTCCTGCACACAGTTTTAATTTGCCAGGAAGTTTCATATCAAAGCACACTCCACTGCATATTGAAAATCTCATTCTGTATACTACAGTCAACTGACATTAGATTATTTTATTACTATGTATGTATTACTACATCAAGAATTTTATTCACCATAGATCATTTTACAATGATATTGGCTTCATCATACAGGATAATAAAATAAACAAGTGTCAGTACATTATAGAATACATTTCAAGCATGGCAGTGTACCAAATTACACCAGGATAGCTTCTAAAAGTTAATGCAATAAGCTATACTATAATCTAATATAATGTAGTATTGTATTGTTTATTGTATACACTATGTAATTACACATGATTAACCACAGCACACAATATCTTTAATGACAGACAACTTTTAAATGCTAATATCCTCCTCAGGCATCTCAAAGAATTCTTTAATGTCATAGAATGGATGATCTGACAGCCAGCTGTACCACTTAATTTTAAAAAAATATAACCATAGACTGAACACGAATTGGCAGTTTATTGAACATTTTGAGTGGGTTTACTTTGTGGGAATTTCCTGTTCTTGCTAATCTGTGGTGTGACATGTCTAAATTACCCTTAGCCAATGTGTTGTGTTCATGTATTTCTCCTCTGGCAATAGATTCTGAAATACTATTTTAATATAGAGTACAGACACATAGATGCATAAATTTATAATTGTGAGTATTCTGAGTCTGGAAAAAAGAGGACGACCGTGCTCCCTATGACCTCTTTTACATATTATGCATAAGACTTTTTTTTGTTATTTCAAGATGTTCTTGATGCGAGGGGAGTGTCCCCATATAATCAGACCATATGAAATATGTGACTGGAATAGCCCAAAGTATGTCACCCTAATGTACTCCAAGCTCACTACCTCCCTTAGTTTCAAGATGAGGTATGCCACTCAAGATATTTTTTCACATACGTGATTGACATGTTCCTCCCAATGGAGTTTAGAGTCAATGTGAATACCTAAGAGTTTTACCGACTTATTGCCTACTTCATTTGATGTTCCCATTAAAAGTTGTTGGGTTTTATCAAGATTGCACAGGAACTTATTGGCTGCAAACCAGTCCAGGGTCTTATCAAGTGTTTCTTTTGTTAGTTTATTCAGCTCTGAAATGTTCAGATGTGTGGTAAGTAGTGTTGTATCGACAGCATAACACACGAGAGGGTGGGCTATGTTTTAAGGTAAATCATTAATAGCTACAATGAAGAAGAAGGGTCCAAGGATAGACCCTTGTGGTACATCTGTGCTGATTTCCATTATGCAATAATTTACATTTCTGACTGAAGCAAATTGTTTTGGTTACTTAAATAAGAATTTATTGCAGCTAAAGTGCTCCCTCTCACCCCATAAAACTCTAGTTTCCCCAGTACTATGTCAACAGAGATGCAACCGAAAGCTTTGCTTCAGTCACATAATACCAGTGACACCATGTTATTGTTTTCAAAAGCTGTTAAGGTTTGGTCAATGATTTCCAAGATAGCCCCTGTTGTTTTTCTGCCTTTACAAAAACCAAACTGACTGCTACATAGGATATTGTGTTTTTCAAAGAAGCTGCTTATTTGTGTGTGTCAGTGTCTCAAATATCTTTGAGTATATTGGAACAATGGAGAATGGTCTGTAGCTTTGTGGAAGATGTTTGTCCCCTTTTTTTAAAAACTGGGACAAATTTTGATACCTTAAGTGCATCTGTAAATACTCCAAATTCTACACATTTATTAAAAATAAAAGCTAATTGTTTGGCGACTGAGTGTATTCTATTTTTAATTACATTATTTGATAACCAGTAACAGTCCATACTTTTAGAACATGAAAATTTGGATACAGCTTTTACAACATCGGCAGGTGTGACAGTCCTCCATTGAAATACCAGGTTAACAGGCAGTGATGTTCCAACAAGGTCCATTGCAGATGAATTTGTTGCTTTAATACTGTTACTTATTTCTTTAACTGAGTTTAAAAAGTATTGATTTAATTCTTCAGGTTCTAGTAGAGCTGTTTCTGTGCATTTTGGTGTATTCTGTTGTTTTATTATTTGCCATGCTGCCTTGCATTTATTGGGAGCCCTTTTATATAGTTCTCCACTGTTTGATTTTTTGCTTTCCTTGCCATTGCTAGTCTACGTTTTATATCCTCTCTACTTCGACCATCATCAGTTATTTTGCAAGGAAAGCGTTTCTGAAGAAGAGAAATTTGTTAACATCGAGTATAGATTTAAGTGTCAGGAAGTCGTTTCTTAAAGTATTTGTATGGAGTGTAGCCATGTACGGAAGTAAAACATGGATGATAAATAGTTTGGACAAGAAGAGAATAGAAGCTTTCAAAATGTGGTGCTATAGAAGAATGCTGAAGATTAGATGGATAGATCACATAACTAATGAGGAGGTATTGAATAGAATTGGAGAGAAGAGGAGTTTGTGGCACAACTTGACAAGAAGAAGGGACCGGTTGGTAGGACATGTTCTGAAGCATCACGGGATCACAAATTTAGCATTGGAGGGCAGTGTGGAGGGTAAAAATTGTAGAGGGAGACCAAGAGATGAATACACTAAGCAGATTCAGAAGGATGTAGGTTGCAGTAAGTACTGGGAGATGAAGAAGCTTGCACAGGATTGAGTAGCATGGAGAGCTGCATCAAACCAGTCTCAGGACTGAAGACAACAACAACAACATGATGTTTTGCCAGAAGTAGTTTAGCTTTGTAGTATTTCTTGCATTTCAGATATGACCTTTGAATGTTCACGCTCTGTTCTGCTCCTTGGTTAGCGGCTTGCTTATGTATCTGGTACAGCATATGCATGTTTCCATTAATTTCTGCTAGCTCTTCTGTAAACCAATTCAGACTTTTCTTTTTCATTTCACTTGGATATCTAATTTTTTTTACTGATGAGCAAGAATACTATAAATCTGTGTACTTTTGAAAGAAGTTATCAAAGGTAATTTCAGCTTCCCTTTTTCCAGATTGACAGTTATATATAAAGTCCCAATCTGCACTTCCTAATCTATCAACAAATATTCTTATATCCAAAAACAAAGATGATGTGACTTACCAAATGAAAGTGCTGGCAGGTCGACAGACACACAAACATACACACAAAATTCAAGCTTTCGCAACAAACTGTTGCCGCATCAGGAAAGAGGGAAGGAGAGGGAAAGACGAGAGGATGTGGGTTTTAAGTGAGAGGGTAAGGAGTCATTCCAATCCCGGGAGCGGAAAGACTTACCTTAGGGGGAAAAAAGGACGGGTATACACTCGCGCGCGCACACACACACACATATCCATCCACACATATACAGACACAAGCAGACATGTCAGTTTCTGAGACCAGAGCCGCTACTTCTCAATCAAGTAGCTCCTCAGTTTGCCTCACAAGGGCTGAGTGCACCCCGCTTGCCAAAGCAGCGCTCAGCAGACTGGATGGTCATCCATCCGAGTGCTAGCCTAGCCCGACAATGCTTAATTTCGGTGATCTGACGGGAACCAGTGTTACCACTGCAGCAAGGCTGTTGGCCTGCTATGCCTTATTTCACAGTAACGTCTGCTATCATATTCTGCTATGAGGTCGCTCTGCAGAATGTGTGAACATATTGTTGCTACAGAAGGAACTAGTGAGAATAATTACATCTAGGAAAAAAATAATAATTTGACAACTGCAAACTTATCTTTGCTAGATATGCAGTTACGAATATTTACAGCCAATATGTGTTCAACTGCTTCATTCACATGAAGCTGAACATGATAAGTTTTTGTGTTTTGGTAGCTGATGACAACAACTGGTAACAGAAGTAATAAAACAGAAGAGTAAAAACTGCCCAGTGCTTTTTTAGTACAACAGTCAAATGACCCTAATTTGTTAAGATATTTATGTTTCTGGATTGCAAAGGTACTAACATATTGTAAACGAATGAACTGTAACTCTGCGGCATTTCTGGACGAGCAAGGCATACGCGCCAAACAACGACCATATTCATAAGTTATTGTAAGTATTTGTATAATAAGCAACTGATAGTCGCCAGTTACGTCCGCGACTGGGACTCCGAAATATTTGTGTCCCTTATAGTTCAGTTTTTTTTATTACAACCGCTCTCTTCTGCTTACTTCTTATTTTTAAATATTTACACACGCATTTGCGTAAAATAGTTTATACGCCAATAGTAAGCCTACTCTCAATACCGTACGAATGTATCTCAGTTGTTAAGAAGCACGGTCGAAAATCTCTCTCTCTACGGTATTTCGTTACTTTATATATTGTAATTGTCATTTGAGTTTACTGGGGCTGTTATTCGATTTATCTCTTTGCAGACATTTTAACTTAGTACTTTTTTTCATTTTCTAAGAGTTTGTGATCTATAGGAACAATAAGTTGTATGGTTTTTATCTTGCGCGATCTGCTTTCCAACTTTTAATAGCCCACCTTTAGAAAAATTACATACATTTTCCAGCAATCAAGTCGCAAATACACACATTAATTTTCGTGTCGTACAATCATTTTTATTTTGCCATTGTATTTTATATGTATTTATAAAATTAATAGCAATTGATTATTATTTAGTATCAGTCAAAGTAGTTTCGCAGCAGAAGGTATGTACTAATCGTGTAATTAATTTTGAAAAAAAAAATCAGAAATAACAAACAATTTTTGGTTCTCTGTTATATGAAATTACGAACACAGTCTTGCATTTGTTACAATACTCTGTATACATTGGTTTGAAATTCTGTGCTAGAAACATTCGCTACATGTTGATTATCGATTAGAGCCAGGAGAGTCACGAAAGTTCTCGACGCGGGAAGTTCGCCTATATAAACGCCAGTGTCACCTGAGATTGTGTCGTATACCTCTCGCTACTGTTGTTGTCAAGTTACGCTGGTTAATTTGTTGCCTTTTCATTCAAAGCAGTTGTCGTTGCTACAAACAGAAAAGGTAAGAGGAAACGTGTGTATACTATCAATTTTTGGAGTGTAGTTGCAAGTTGTTCTGTCTTGTATTTGTTACAAAATTGTGAAACAATTTAAAGTATTGATGTTTTTGGTATTCCGATATAGATGGCGACTTTACCTTTGGTTGTCAGACTCCTTGACGAGCTAAACCAGCCAGCTTCCCTATTCGATCAGAATTTCGGACTGGGAATGCTTGCGGACGATCTCATAGCTCCTCGTATTACTTCTGTACCATTGCTATCTGGCTATTATAGACCTTGGCGCCATCAGCCTACTAGCCGAAGTGGTACTTCCAACATCAAAAACAAGAAGGAAGGGTTTGAGGTAAGTGTTAAAATTATTTACGTTGTAAAGTGGTCCGTTTTATGCTTCAAAAAGGGGCTGTGGGGGTGAGGAACGTCCTAGACGCTAAAATTTCTAGACCCTTCTCCTCCCTTTTCCCCTTGTGCCCCCTATTCCCCCCCCCCGTCCTTTTAGTATTATGATGAATGCAAAGCTACGATTTAATGAAATTACTTTGGCGGCGGCGGGGTTTACCAGTTCAAGGTGTGTAATTTTAAACTCTCGTAAGTTAAAGGAAATTTTTCGGAGAATGAACACCGTATCTGAGGGTAAGGGTACTTCTAACAGCATAACAAAAAAATGCAAACCCCCCCCCCCCCCCCCCCCCGCGCCGCGTCCCTCGCAAAAGAAATTCCAGTAACTTCGCCAAGCAAGCGGGTAAGGCTGTGCATCTATTAATAGTGGTAAAGACGCCTTCACAAAGAACCAGTGAAGGCTAAAAAGGCGTCCACAACGAATCTCGCAGCCCACATGTTTTCTCATTTGACTGTTTATAGTGTGCACTCCTAATATATGATAGTTCAACTTATTGCAATACCTTAAAATATTTAGCCTACATATTAAGTGTAAAATGTAAGTTATTTACATAAATTGAATATTTTCAGTATGATTACAATACATACAACTGCATCAAACCGGTCTCTAAACTGAAGACGGCGACAAGAAGTTATCCTTAAGTTCAGTCCTTCCAATCGTAGTTCCTCAGGCACTAGGAAAGATTCTTCACAAAGAGTAGACCTGACCATTGAGAATTTCCAGCAGCTCTGGCTGACTTATCTTCCCAGCTGGCTGTTATTTCTTGGATTATGAATGGGCATAGGCTTTATTTTTTTTTCTTTCCATATCTAAATGTACAGAAATCAATTTTTTTTAGGTCATTGAAGGCAGTTTTTCATGAAACATTTTGTTTGTAGATGGTCCTAATGGCTTCATCAAAGTATCGTTCAAATTGAACGTGGTCTTGTTAGCACAGTGTGCAAGCTGTTTCATAAGTACTGTGTAATTTGCAACAAGCATTGTCTCAATATTCCCATTGAAGCTAGTCAACTATAATCCCCCAAAATTTTGTAGAAGTAGCTTCTTCCCATCTTGTTTAGTCTATGCATATATGTGAACTCGACTCTTCTCATGACCAATGTTTCTCATTCACTGTGGTGTTGTCAGCATACAGCAGTTCATAGTTCTCACTGAATTTAATATTGTTTACAAATAAGTGTAATAGATATTTGACATGTACAGATCGTTGTGGTGTTCCTTAAAATCACCTATTACAGACCTATGTCCAGGTTATGTTATCACATACTACTTTAGGGCATTTATCTATTGCATTGTATGTTACTGTATGCCATATTTCACATTTCTCAGTGCTGTATGGCTGATTGTCAAAAGGCATCAGACAAGATCGTGCAGAAACATAGCAGGTAGTTTTTGTCTAATGCGTCTATAACACTCTTTGGCTTGATATACTAGTTTGAGTAGATTCCCTTTCTGGAAACCATGTTGTACTGTAAGTTTAAAATTCTGTAAGAATGTGCTAAACTTACTACACACAAACACTTCTAATATAAACCAGCTAGATACTAGTCTCTAGTTATTTGGATTATTTCTCTCCATCCATCCAAAAGAGATTCAATTATTTCTTTAGTCACATGCTTTATTAGAGAAGATCGACATTTCAGCTCCTGATTTCGTGAATTCTAATTTCTGAATTATGTTAAGTTCTTTATTTGTTCCAGGAACATTGAGTGGGATGTTTGCTCCTAAGATGTTTAACCCCAGATTTTTTTAAATTAATTTTGAACAATATCTAAAATTGTTCATTATATTTTTGTTAACTTTCACTATTGTTCAGAGTTCTCATTGACTTTAAAATCTGTTGTTAAAACCTGTTGTTTAAAATCTTCTGGCTGAATCTGTATTTATTGTCCTAGTCCATTTTTAATTTCATGATTAGAATTTGCTGTGGCTCTATCAAACTGGGTTTTACTTCTCTTGATTGCCTGCACTTCTGCTGTTTCTTTCTCCATGCTCTGTTAGTTCACTGGAGTTCTGAGTTAAATAATATCTAATTATTTTCTTGAGGATCTATTGCTTACTGTAAACTTGCTTCTGACAGGCCATTTTGGAGACTATGAAAATCGTGCTTTAGTGTTGGCAAATGCATTTTACTTCTCACATGTGCTGCACATTTTCAAATTTTCTTCAGAATTATTTTAAAAACGTTGTTTTTTAACTTAGACTCCTGACACCTCACTTTGCTTTTTTGTATGCAAAAACATTAAACCATGATAGTTGGATTGCTATTTATCCAGAACTTTTGCTTCACATTCACTACTTAAATTGTTGTTAACATCAATAATGGTCTGAGTCTGATCAATTTTTTGTCAGTACATTTTTTTATATTAAACTGCAGTAGTGTTCTTTCAAATTTTTTAGGTTTTGATTCTCAGGATATTTTATCATGCTTAAAAACTTGATGCTAGGCTCCCCAGAGAGTAGGGTGTTGCTGACCACACTCACAATACCATCACTGTATATTTTTAAAAGCATTCTGTGTACAAGAGCACATATGAAAAATCTACGTACAAATGAGGACTGCCATAATTATAATACTAGAACTCGTAAGAATTTGTATGTAGAAAGGGTAAGGACAACACAAACCCAAAAGCATGTAAGTTATTTTGGAATAAAACTCTACAATGCTCTGCCAGTGTACGTGAAGGCAATAACAGATAAAGTAAAATTTAAGACTGAGCTTAAAAATTACCTTTTAAGCAAAACTTTCTATGATGTAGATGAGTACTTTGATTGTGTGTAAATTTATTGCCAAAAATTTTAATTTATATGTCTAAATTTGTACTTTTAAAAAATGCCTTGAAAGTGATGTTCCATTATTATGTCTGTAATACTTGTACTAGTATGATAACTTTGTTGTGACAATTCCTACATCATGTAAATGATATACAGGAAGATAATAAAATGAAATGAAATGAAAATGAAATGCCATTAGAGACATTGCCCATGAAATGCAAGTTTCCTAAAGGAAGTTTGGCTAGTATTCAGTTTTCAGTAAAACTGGAGTCACGAATGTCCCACATAAGAAAAAGTTTGACCACTTAGCTAGTATCAATAAATTGTAGTTGATCAGGTCTTACGCAAGACCATTACAAGATCTTAGAATATAAAATTTAGTTCTGCTTTCCAAAGCATTCGATCTTATAAATCCTAACCTATTGCTGTTAAAACTGTATAATTATGGTGTCCGTGGTATTTCCTACAAGTAGTTAGTCATAGTTAACTGAAAGGAAACAAGAGTACATATTGCTCAGGATGGAAATGTGTACCATTTTGAATATTAAAAAGTTAATTATGGGGTGCCCCAGGGCTCGGTATGTCAGTGAAATCTGGCCAGCAGTATAGTTTCCCTCATGACATTCTATTACAACAATTTAATGACACCTGTAAAAGAAGAAATTAAAGTAGCTTAATGTAAACATAAGGTTAGGATTTTAAGAGACCTCTTCTCACTTTGGCCTCTGACAGTTACAAAGATGGGATTTTTGTGGAAGAAAACCTCGTCAGGTATTGGAACCTGTAGTAAAAAAAAAAAAAAATTAACCTGTGACTGCTGTCACCCAAGTGTTAGGTGTCCCTCCAATAGTGATGCTGGCATTCTCACTTTAAAAGGAACCAGCAGAAACAAAGCCACGATTGATGATCATATCAACACACATAAAATTTTCATGTGTGCTCTGTTCCACATAAATAGCAAACAGAGTATGCTATACCTTAAACCAGAATTGAACTAGCACTTCAGTAGCATTACACAATATATATTAATAACTTTCCATAATTCAAAAAAGTTGGTAAGACTGCTGTGAACTTCTACAAAATGTACTCAATGTAGCAGTCTGGTATAAAACCTCCAGGCTATTTATACATTGTATGCAACAGATGTTACAACAATTTGTACCATGATAACTGCCTTCCTAATTGGTTAAAATATGAAGTTCATAACCAGTTTGATTCTGTAGGTATAGCATAAACACTGTAATAAGTCTTGAAAACACACTAAAGTTTTTTTTAATTAAGATTGTCTCACTTTCTAGGCATGAAGGCCTTAGATTGCCATTCCAGGGAGTACTAAATAACTGTAAGACATATCAGAAGATCTCTAATTTAGAGTACTACTGGAGTAATGGCCTATTCACAATGCACAAACAGTTTCTTACCTTGTATGCTTGTGTTGAAAAACAAAGCATTTTTAGAAAAATTAACTTTGCCTTAAATTTCCAAACTATTCGAAAGTGGTAGAATGAAATTTCATATTTGAAGACCTTGTATTGGCAAGTTCTTAAATGCCAGGGTTTCAGGTGTATCCCTCATTTACTTCTGGAGTCAATAAAAAGCTAAATTTCAAATTTTTAAAGTTTTTTTTTTTCCAAATGCAAATAACTCATAATTTTGTTTGAGAGCACAAACTAAAGAAAATGGCCCAGTTTTTCTTCTGAGGAAAGATTACTGGCGGTATTGTCTGAAAGTTGACAAAAACCCACAAGTGCAACTGATAGTTGCACTATGGGGTCAAATGACTATATCCCTTGAAGTAATGATAGTGAAACTTCACCTGTGCTCATGCAGAGCATGTGCAAATGTTCACAGAAAATTGCAGCAAAGATGTATGGATTGATGAGTGACTTGGCGAAATAATACTTTAGATTGCAAAGTAACTTTTCCTGCAGCTGTTCCAATATGTTGGATTCCTGCTTCCATCCTCACATAAAGTAGTCTTTCAAAAACTGTCTTATTGTTACCATAATTTGTGTGCCTTTCTTATATATTCTACTGTGTTTCTGTCAGGCCTTTCCTTATCCAGGCAATGAGGCCAAAAGTATTAACACTAGAATTGAAATTGGGTTAATGCTGTCTTCTCCATTTACTTTGTTTCAGAATTGAGGAGATTCTGCCAGTTTAATTGCATATTTTATGGTTTTGTGAAACAGCCTTCTTCCTTGGAGGCTGAGATAATTGTAGGTGTCATGCTCGTTCATAGCTGTACTTACATTTGTTAGTTGTATTGAACCAAGTAGCTTGGCTATCTTGCCCTTACAAGGACAGGTCCCCAGTGGTGTAATAAGACTTTGCCAAACTATCTACACAGTGACGTAAAAGTCCAAAGGGTGGCAGACTGCAGCCATTCACCCGGGGTGGCCCTCGTTTGCAAGTAATTGACAAAAAAGTCAGAATTTTGCGGCATTTAAACACGCACAAAATCCTTCCATTACCTAGTGTGGTTGGCCAGCTGCTGTGGCAGAGAGGTTCTAAGCACTTCAGTCTGGAACCGCACTGCTGCTACAGTTGCAGGTTCGAATCCTGCCTTGGGCATGGATGTGTGTGATGTCCTTAGGTTAGTTAGGTTTAAGTAGTTCTAAGTTCTAGGGGACTGATGACCTCAGATGTTAAGTCACATAGTGCTCAGAGAGCCCAGTGTGTTCATGCACAGCTTCCTGTGTATGAACTTGTCAGTTCAACCCTTGTCAGGTGCTTAACTATTTAGAATAGTTATCAAAATTACTTCACTTTTATTCTATTAATTAGTTTAATTGTAATTTATTTCTATTCCCTTGTCACATAATTTTAATCACTGTGAACTTTTTAATTTGTTTCACTTTTTTCTCTCTCTCTCTCTCTCTCTCTCTCTCTCTCTCTCTCTCTCTTTTTTTAAAAAATTGGAATTTTTGTGAAAATGAATATAAATACATTTATCTATAATACTGAATTGGTTGAGGATTCCAGTCTCAGTTAAAAAAAGGAACTGTGTTTGTGCAATTTTTTGCGTGGTAATTGTAATACACGCATAACATAACCTAAATAACTGTTGCACTATGAACAAAATAACTTTCATAAGTAAAACTAAATTCAAGAAAAATGAGAAATAGATATAATGAATGTAACTATGTAGACAGAACACAGGGCGTTAAAACAAAAGAAATTAAATTGAAATAAATACTTAAAATTGCACTTGAGCAAAGAGTTCAATAAAAATTACTATTGAAGTGATTTCAATAACAATTTAAAAAAATTGTACACCTAACTTGATTTGGCACTGACAACCTTGTGCATGTGAAGTTATCCTACCCATTCCATCATGCAACCAGACTGGACATAACTTTAATGCTACTGAGTGTCACACACAAATTCGAAGTTTTCTTTCCTCAGTTAATTGCAAATGAGGGCCCACTAGAGCCTACATCACTGTATAAATAGCTTCAAAAAGTAGACTGTATTGCTGGGATATCTTCTTGTTAGTTACTTCATTCTCTGTTATTTATTCACACCAAATAAGTTGCATTTCTAGAAAACATTTCCACTTCTTTTAGGAGGTGAGTCAGTTTTTGTCGAAGCATATCAGTGTAAATAAGATTGTTTAACATGTAGCCCTTGTTGCTTATTGTTAAACACTCCTTGGCACTAATACTTTAGTGGTTAGAGGGAATTTAATGACATAAAGCACATTAATATGAAGGTACAGTACTTAAAATGCTTCTAAGTCTTAGGGTAGGGTGAAATAATAAAATTACAGAAACAGCATTAAGAAGTTTTAAAGAATATTGCCAAACTGCAAAGCTGGTGCTAAGGACAAACTTATGGCTAGAAAATTGGCAGAATTCTCTGGAATTCCTTGTGACAAAATTCCTTAATGTGTATGGACAGAATGGTACAGAGAGACTGATTTATTTGAAATTGGCACCAGGAAGCAAAATTTGCTCAGAAGAGAGTGGAGGTAGGCGAATTTGAAGGTGGGGCATAGTTATAGCTCAACTTAGTTGGCAACATGAATTGGGCAGAAGTGGAATATACGTGAACGGTCGCTCAATTGTCACCATGCAGTGTGCATTCTGTATCTGTTTTAATATTGTGCCCTATGTTTGTTCCTAGCCAGCAGTAGTGTTCAAAAAAACTTCAGGTAAACTGGTGATGTGAAGAAAACTGTGGGCTTTCTGTTTTATAATCCACTCACTATTCTGCTTTGAAATTTGCAGCTGCTGTTGATTGTGTACTCATCCTGTGAGTGAGACCTTCATGAACTAAAATACCTGCAAATTGACTGGTGCAGGAACTTAATGCAATTTTGTTGGTTGAGAAAGTACATGTACAGTCCTTGTTTTCATGCCTGGTGACTTATTTTCCTTAAGTGATGAGGCTCACTTATTTGAAAATTGGCAGAATATACACAATTCGAGCCCTGATTACACCCCCTGCCTGCCCCCCCCCCCCCCCCCTCCTTTCCTCCTTTCCCCCTCGGAGACCACTTCCATTGACCCTACATTAACAGCAGGTAACAGTTTGAGGTAAACTACGTATTAGGAGCTAGAATAATTTAACTGAAGGAATAATTTTAACTGAACAAGCAGTTCCAGTGCCTCCTGACAGATAAGTCCACATATCAATGAAATGGGTGTATGAGGTGTATGGTTCCAACAGGATGGTGCCATGCTGCACATGCACACACAGCACATAGCAGTATTTTGTAACACAATTCCCAGGCTACATCATGACCTGGAAATCTGGTCAGATGGTTGATTGTCCCCTGTGAGGGGCTATCTAAAACCACTTGATCTGAGTGTTGTCAGTAGGTTAAAATTGATGTGGTCATTATTGGTGCCCTGGGATAAATACTACATAATAATAGCCAGGCTCCCAAGCTGTAGGAAGACAGTGAAGTAAAACAGTTACAAAATCCAGGTATCACAAAGAAATTAACTGAACTCACCTGGACTACTACGTGAACATTACCCAAGTAGTGTAATTGTTGTTGGTGATTAATTTGTTGAACAAATTTTGAAGGAAAAATTCAAAATGTTAAGCAATATGAATTGCAGCAGCTGCTGCTGCTTTTGCTGCCACCCCCTCCCCCAAAAGAGGCTATCAAATACTATCGTTAATTATTTTCTGTTGTAAGCTTCTAAGATGTAACAGCAAGGAAAGAAATCTGATCGGTAAGCAAATAACAGTAACACTACTAACCTGTAGTTGATGGTTGATCCATATCCACGTCGTGGAACAGGCTTCATCAGCTTTAGAGTTATTCCCCTTCCTTGATTTGATTTGCAGCAGCACTCCACACAGCACACACGTAAGATTGTGACAGGTAGAAATGGTTAAATTGGAGCATTAAGGGTTTGTGTGCATCGTACACAGCCTACAGCAAATTGATTGCCTCTTATTTTTTCGCAATCCTTTGAATTTTGCTGCTGGTTTTTTAAGGTAAGAGAATCCTAAGAATCATTTCTGGAAATGATGTGAAGCAAGATAAAGTTCATAATTGGGTAAGAACGTGTACCACTGAGGTAAAATAATGTTTAACAAGACAATAAAAATTTGTTAGGAAATGTTATTGCCTTAAAATAAATGTCATGATAGCATCATGTTTAAAATGGGAAACTTAATTTTTAAAAAATTTTTTAGGTCAGTCTTGATGTACAGCAATTCAAACCTGACGAGATATCTGTTAAGATGATGGATGACTTCATTGTTGTTGAGGGAAAACATGACGAGCGAAAGGATGAACATGGTTATATTTCTCGTCAGTTTACCCGGCGTTATAAGTTACCAGATGATGCAGAGCTTGAACAAGTGGTTTCAAAACTGTCATCTGATGGTGTGCTTACAATAACGGCACCAAAGAAGGTAGGTGTGGGTAAAGTATTCTAAAATTTTCATAAAGTAAGAATTGAAAAGGTGACAATATTCTACTAATATCTTAAAATTCTTTCAGGCATTGCCACCTTCAGAGTCAAAGGAGCGTATTGTTCCCATTGTACACACAAATCAACCAGCTGCTGCACAGAGTGCACCTCCCAAGGAAGCTGGAGATAATGAGAAACAGGAAAATATGGAGCAATAATTTGTGTCAATACATGACATAAAATTATTCGGTGTTAAAGTTTCTGTACTTGCTTAATATTCGTTATCAAATAATTTTTGATTTTTGTGCAGCATAGCTGCTTGTGTTTAAGACTGATTTCTAGTTAAAGGCAAATGCTTATGTTAAGACTGATATGTAGTTAAATTATAATAAATCTTATGTTGAATGAATTCTTCATGATTTTAATGCTCTCCCCACACAAAAAAGAACTTTGGACAATGAAAATTCGAGAATAACATTTGTGCTGAATAAAAGACAGAACATTGTCAGGATACAGTACGAGCAGCAAGTGTTTAAAGGCAATGTGTTCATGAAAACATCAAACGGTGGTGGAAGTTATTGAAGATTTGTTTTAATCTTCTGAAAATTTCAGTTCCACATGTTGAAATAAAGTATAACTTGATAAATGTGGAACTGTAAAATTAAGAAATCAGTCCAAACTATGCGAGTATTTCAATAGCAATGCATTTAGTAAACTTTTGTATGCTGGTTATTTTAAAGTGAAACAAGCCTAATACAGAAATTGAACACAAATTGTATTCATTGTGTAATGGGGGGGGAGGGGGGGGTAAGGAGCTTGCACAGTACTAATGTATTACATGTATGTACATTCACAACTCTGTGATTTTACTTTCAACACTGTGTGTGTGTGTGTGTGTGTGTGTGTGTGTGTGTGTGTGTGTGTGTGTGTGTTTGTAAATCAAACGAGGCTCGACTTACACCTGGTGTAAAATCGCTTATTTGTAAGCACTCAGTAGAAAATTATCTCTCTGATCATGCCATCTCTGCAGTCCTCTGGGTAATACAAAGTTGATGAAAACTTAGTGCGTACAGACACTCTTTCCTCACATTTGATCGACTAGTACTTACATCGAAGATTGTCAGGCTATGAAGTCAGCAGGATCCAACCATACATTCCAAACCTGATGTGTTGCTACCAGTGCCAATATTATAACCACTCACTTGGCCTGTCAAAACATGGCCAAATGTGTTGTGTTGTTGTTAGAGATGCTCATGACAGCAATTGCCTGCATCCTCCTTCCCACTGCATAAGTTGTAATGATGGCGGTGCCAACTCATCATTTGTATCTGTGATTGGGTGAAGGAAAAAGTTCCTTACCCTTTTGCTAGCAAGTTTTTGGGTAGTTGAAGGCTGTGCATTTTACCATCTGGCACTTAAAGTATCATTCTGGCTATACCTTGTTCTACGAAGGCCATGGCTATGCAAACTTGAGACCTCAGATTCAGTACTGCAGTTGGGAAGTCACCCAATATTGTGGTAGCATCCATGTCTTCTACAGTTGCACAGAAAGCCACCTAATTTTCACCCCGTGCAGCGAAATCACGTGCAACACTCCCATGAGTACAGGCTTTACATCCCTCCAGCCAACAAACATCTTAGTGTTCATCTGCCAACTGTAAAGGCTCTATGAAAATGAACAAAGGCAGTCGGTCGTCTTCCCTGATTTGGAGATCCTCTTCGGAGTCCACAGGCAGACACAAGGAAAATGCCAATGGCTCTATAGATTTCTTGGAACAGAATCCTACAGCCTCTGTGCTGTGTAGCAGTGAGTCTTGGAAGTCAACACTTGGCAGCTGCCAAGGTGATTGCCCTTAGTTTGTTCACTCTTCCCCATTCTTTGTTATGGTTCTCCATTGGAAAGTTTGTGGCAGTAGATAAAACAAGGGAGAATTGTGGCTGCTTCTTTAATTGCAGCAGCCCACACACCTCTTCCTGCCTTGGGATGGCATTAGATCTTGTGGGAAGTAGTGCTGGTCAGTTGGTAACCTCCCTTGCCTTAATTATTTATGTATTTACTTAATTTTTATTGTGCAAATATCTCCTTTGGTTCTCTTCGAGAACCTGTTGGAGATTCCCTCTTGGCTGACCTCAATCAACCCTACCTCATTTGTCTTAACACTGGAGCACCCACGTTCCTTTGAGTCCACGCACACCTAGTCCGATTTGGGCATCCCTGCTTGTCGTCAGAGTGGTCTGTTCCCTCGGACATTCACTTGAGTGATCATTTCCCATGCATTGTCAGTTTGCTGACTGCTACACCCCCCCCCCCCCCCCCCACCACCACCACCTGCCTGTAAACCCAACTAGCAGCATTTAAAGGCCAACTGGAGGCTTAACCCCTACCTGCCGTAGAATGTTCAGTATCTCAAACTACTACTTTACTGAGCTGCATCCTGGTCACCTGGTGAACTGAGGCATGCTGTGGTAAGATTAGTGTGCGGAGACGTACTATCCGCATTTTTAACCATCATCCTACAATGGTGAACTGTCTGTTATAAACAGTTGTGTGTGCAGTGTTGTTGCATTCTTTCAGATAGTATAAAACTATCTGGATTTCCTGTACTACTTCTTTAAACAGTTGCACTCCCTTTGTCATGTGGGGACAACCTCTGTCGGCCCCGAGACAAAGGTTGTTTCCCCGATTTCTGACCTGATTGTAGCAGATGTCATTGTGGACCCCATTGCTATCTCAAACACCTTGGGCCACTATTTTGTGGTGGTTTTGGAGCCCATTCAACTACAAGCCTGCCTTCCTCTGTTGGAGACAAGTGGAGGCCTGGATGGTATCTTTTTCCTCTCAGAATCATGAATGCTACAATGCTGCCTTTGCTGCGAGGGAGCTTGACCATGCTCTCACCTCATCCTGATCTTCCAAGATGGCTGGATGAATAACATTCAGATGTTACAGCACATGTCTATTGTGGGAAAGTTCTTTCTCCTTCATATGCACAATCACATTTCAGTAGATGGCATGTTTCCCAAGATGCTGGCACGAAGCCACTATCATAAACATACGAGGGTGGTTTGAAATGTTCTCGGAATCACCATGAGAGGTCAGCGCTATCGCAATGAATTGTTCGCGTGGTATTTGTTGGACAGTTGCCTGTAAACATGTGCCACGTCAGTGCACTACGAAGAGAGCTGTGGCGGTGATGTGGCTCTCTTGTTCCTGCATAGTGATTTGTGGAGATGGAAAAATCGAGATTCGAGCAGTGATTAAGTACTTCATAAAGGTATGAAAGCAAAGGACATTCATGCTGATTTCCAGAATACACTGGGGACTCTGCTCTTTCCTATTCAGCTCTTGCCAAGTGGACAAATGAATTTAAATTTGGTTGGGAGAGCTTGGATGATGATCCGCGCAGTGGTCGGCAAAGATGTCACTCCTCCAGAAATCATTGCAAAAGTGTGCAAAATGGTCATTGAGGATCACCAACTGAAAGTGTGTGGAACTGATGTTTGCCAGATGTCATCTGAAAGGGTAGATCACATTTTAACCAAAGAATTGACATGGGAAAGTTATCTGCAAGATGGGTGCCTTACATTGGATCAAAAACACACGAGAATGGGCATATCGGAACAATCTTTGGGCCGGTTTAGGAGAAATGAACAAGATTTTTTTTGTGCTTGTTTGTGACCACAGGTGATACTTGGGTTCACTACTATACCCTAGACACAAAGCAAAGCAGTGGAAACATGCTGATTCTCTGCCACCAAAGAAAGCAAAGAAGTTTCCTTCAGTGGGAAAGGACATGGCATCAGTGTTCTGGGTTGCGAAGGGGATTCTGTTTGTAGATTATCTACCCACTGGGCAAACAATTACTGGGGAATACTATGCTAACCACCTGGATAAATTGCAACAGAAGGTAAGGAAAAAAAGGGCACGTTTAGCAAGGAAGAAAGTACTTTTCCATCAAAACACTGCGCATCCACACACATGCTGTCGTCATGGCAAAATTACACAAACTAAGGTATGAATTGTTGCCACACCTGCGTTATTCACCTAATATGACTCAGACTTCCATCTCTTCCCAAAACTAAAAATTTTTCTTTGTGGATGAAGATTCACTTCAAACAAAGAATTGATAGCTGGAGTTGACACCTATTTTGCAGGCCTGGAGGAAAATGATTTTCAACATGGTATCAAGGCACTGGAACATCATTGGACCAATAGCATTAATCTACAAGGAGACAATGTAGTCTCCTTGTAGATTAGATTCAATGATGTAAATACTATTTTTCTATTGTGTTCTGAGAACTGTTCTAACCACCCTCGTACCTAAGTCAGGTTAAGGACAAACACCTTCCTCACAGCTACTGCCCCATTTCTCTCACCAGCTGTTTGCAAGATGATGGACAGTGAGATTCATGGCCAGCTGGTATATTGATAGTCTCGCCATCTACTAACCACTGGACGATTTGGATTTAGTGAGTGCCATTCCACAGTTGACCATCTCGTCACTTTGTTAACACATGTCGTAGAAAGTTCTCTGTGGAAATACCAGACTGTAGCTGTGTTTGATGCTTGGTTTTGTCAGACACCTTCATCCAGGAGAACAGGGTGCCTCTAGGCTCTGTCTTGAGTGTCGTCTTCTTTGTTAAAGACATTAACACTACTATGGAGTGTTTCCAGCTAGGCATCTCTGGCTCCCTTTTTGTTGACAACTTTGAGATCTATTGCAATTGTCCAGACTTGTCTACTTGATGTCTCAATCATCTTTACTTGTGGAGCGTCAACAGTGGTGTTCGTTTTTCCATTGACAAAACGGTTTGCATGAATTTCTGGCAGTGCAAGGGGTTCCTTCCACAATCTTTACCAGGCCTGTTGCTCTTCTGGTCACTGAAACTACAAAATTCCTGAGACTCGTGCTTGATAGAAAACTCTTGTGGTCCTCCCACATGTCTTACCTGGCCACATGCTATACCTGGGTCCCTAAGTGTCTGTGCCCTAAATGGTACTTCCTGGGGAGCAGATTGGACCATCCTCCGCCATTTATACTGATCCCTTATCAGTTTGAAACTAGACTATGGGTGTTTTGTTTATTCGTTGCATGTCCATCTTATGCTGTCTTAACACAATCCACCATCGTGGAATACATTTGGCCCCTGGTATCTTTTACATTCGCCCGATTGAGTCTCTATGCAGAATCTGCTGAACTAACATTATATCGATGTGATGTCCTCGGCGGAAATGCTCGCAGTTCGTCTTCCATGCCCGGCCACCCATTCTATGGCCCCTTTTTTTGATGACACTGTTGACTGCCAGTACGGGGCGCACCCTTCTTTCGCTTGCTGCTTCATGTTCCTGATGGGTATGAACCCTTCACGGCCTGGGCTTCACGTGGCGGCCCGTGTTCATCTTGGACTTCATTTTCTTCCCAAGGACACTATTCCAGATTCAGTCTGTTGCTGTAAGTTTCTCGACCTTTGTGCACGATTTCGTGGTACCACCTTTGTGTACACTGATAAATCTTAAGACCAACTGTGGTGTTGGATGTCGCTTCGTCATTTACACCGACTTTACTGTTCCAGAACACTACTCAATTTTTACAGTAGAGCTCTTCGCCCTCTATCAGGCCACTCAGTTCATCCGGCGATATCGACTTTATCATGTGCACAGATTCTCATGCCCTCCAGAGCGTCTGCGTGCTGTGTGCTGTCTCCTGGTCACGTCGGTCTGATGGGAAGTGAGGCTGCTGCTAAGACTGCAGTCCTACCTCAGTCTGCTAGCTCTTTTATTCCTTCGGATGATCTCCGTGTGCCGTCTGCAAATGGTGTCACTTTGGCATCGCCACTGGTCTTCCGTTCATGGGAACAAGCTCTGGGCAATTAAACCTCTCCCAATATCTTGGCCGATCTCCTCTCGGCCCTTTTGTGAGATCATTTTAGCTAGTTTGCCTATTGGGCACTGTCATGCTAGGCATCGCCATTTGTTGTGGTGATCCCTCACCACTTTGTACTGATTGTCATTAACCTTTGATGGTTCACAATTTCCTGACCCAGTACCAATTTTTTAACCACTTATGTTCCAGTGTTGGATTTCTGCTGTCTATGGTGTATTTTGTGAGTCTTTCTCCAAGGGGAAGTTCTACTTTTTAACTCTTTCTTTCTGTCGATTGGACTTTGCTGTAAACTTGTTTCGCTAACTCGTATTGTAAGGTCATGACACGGGCACGTATGACCTCAGATGGTTTTGCGCCTTCACACAAAACAAAAAAATTGGAACTCTTTTATTGTGCACTGCCTTCAATATCTCTAGCAATTAGAGGTGAAAAGTGCACTGGTAGAAGAATGTGCAAGGAAAGACTGTACTGCTGTGTGGAAACATGTTAGATAAAATGGGGAAGCCACAGGTGACTGGAAAAATGGCAGAAACCAGTGTTTCAAAAACACTGACATCAGTGAGCTTACAGTCACTTGTTGAAGCAATAAAAAGGTATTGATGGTGAGTGTTCTTATGAGAGAATGGCTGGGCTCTTTCAGTGCCAAAATGAAAAAGGAAAACTGCCAAGTTCTCCTTTTTGTAGGCAATGTGACCTGCCCCATAAGTGAAGTTACCAAATGTGAAATTGGTGAGAGTCAAGCCAGGTCAAACCACCCTCGCACAACCCATAGACTGGGGGTTATCTAAACATTCATATCCCACTGTAGGAGATGATTGATGCAGTCTCTTATTATTCTTAGTGCTACAGCCAAAACTGTGTTAGCTTTTGCATGGTGTGTTTCTGTCTTGGATGCTGTAAATTGGACTGGCTTGGCAGTAACGGAAATAAAGCTTGAAACTTTTACTAAGTGCTTTAACAAAGTGGGGTTTGGAGGTCAAGAACGCGAGGTTCTGCGGCCATCAAAACTCATGAAAATGAAGCAATAATTGCTGAATTAATTAAAATGAAACACATTTAATATAATGCAGATGACTGAATTCTAAGTGATGAATTTCTATCTACTCCCTCCACTTTCACTTCAGCAAAAAATTTGCAACACAGGTGATCAGGAAGAGGAGCAGCAAAATATGTCCCTGAAAAGATTGATCCTCCTGAAGAAGTTATTGCATGCATAAATGGTGATATGCAATTTGCAGCACACACATTTCTTTCAGACGGAACTGTGCAAAAAACTGTTAAGAAAAAAAAATTCGAGCAAGAAATTCAAACAGGTTTCCCTCCTTAATGTGGTGGAAAAAAGTGAAACATAAAGCAAATCAACACAGGAAGAATATATATGTACATACAACAATAAACAAATTTGGAGTAAAAATTCAGAGATGACATATTTAACACTTAATGTAACAGTCTAGTCTTCTGTTGTACAATATACAGTAAGTGAACATCTACTGTGCAGGAGTGAAGATACACAAGTATGTGCATGATCACAAATTTATACTTTTGTGGATGATACTTGTCAAATTTTATGTAACCTATTGTGTTTTGTATAATCTGGAAACTTGGCCAATTTGGAAAATTATTGTATTCCCATGTGATACCATTTTTAACAAGTTTTAGTGCGTTTAAAGACATCCTTTATACACTATGAGCTGCACTCAAAATGTTTAATTTGCCAAACTTGGTTTTTTGGTTTATAACCTGTCATCAGTGGTATCTGATAAAGAGGAACGAACAGCTGTAAGTGTTTAGATTTCTACAAAATAACTGTACATATATAGCAGTAATGTAAGTAAACTGTCAAATTTTAGGCAGTGACAATTCTTGATCATGTCTGACATAAACGGTAGCAATCAAATGACACAACGCACGTGATGAAGATTAATATTGATCATGGTTAGCCATAACAGGCAAGGAAAAACTGTGTACAGTGCTATAGAATATATTTCAGGCCATGATGAATTAACTGACAAGCATGTCATTGCTATAGAAGTGCTTAATGTTAAGTACACTAATATTACTGCTACATATGTACAATTATTTTGTAGAAATCAGTGCACATACAGTTGTTTGTTCCTCTGTATCAGATGCCACTGATGATGGGTTATGAACCTGAAACTGCTTTTGCCAAATAAAACATTTTTAGTGCAGTTCATGGCACATAGATGATGTTTTTTAATAAATATGTGACAGCTATGGAACACCAAGCATTCAGATTTTACTGTAGTGGACATGGACATGGACATGGACATGATCATGTTGGTATGGGCCCATGACAGCGAGATCTTTAGTACCTGCACAAAAACAGATTGAGATGAGTATCAGTAAAATACACAAAACAGGAAGATAAAACAGCACGTAAAACATAGATAACAAAAGTTGGAAAACTATGTGTGTCCCCACACAAAACCAGGGAACGAAGTATTGCATCAGTAGCAAAACATTAATGACACTAAGAAGAAAGTGGTATAGGAGCTACAACAATACAGCAGATGGATGTGGCTGCCTGAGCATGAGAACATAAAAAGGAGAAGCCAGCCACTCTACAACACACTAAAACCTCCAGCCTAAAAGTTTAGGCCAGAGTTCAGACACATCACAAAACTTTAAAAGTTTAGTCATACTCGTCTCACCATCAGCTAAAATAGAGGGCAGATCCCCACCAATATTTGCTTCTGCCCTTGCATCATGATGTAAAATGCACTCCGTTAAAATATGGTGGACAGAAATGTGCATCACAAAATGGGGGATCCTCTTGCTGTAGTAAAAAGCTATGTGTGAGGGTCACTGCATACTGCCTGAGCAACTGGCAGGAGGAATGCCATTTGTTGTTGTTGTGGTCTTCAGTCCTGAGACTGGTTTGATGCAGCTCTCCATGCTACTCTATCCTGTGCAAGCTTCTTCATCTCCCAGTACCTACTGCAACCTACATCCTTCTGAATCTGCTTAGTGTATTGATCTCTTGGTCTCCCTCTACGATTTTTACCCTCCACGCTGCCCTCCAATGCTAAAGTTGTGATCCCTTGATGCCTCAAAACATGTCCTACCAACCGATCCCTTCTTTTAGTCAAGTTGTGCCACAAACTTCTCTTCTCCCCAATCCTATTCAATACCTCCTCATTAGTTACGTGATCTACCCACCTTATCTTCAGCATTCTTCTGTAGCACCACATTTCGAAAGCTTCTATTCTCTTCTTGTCCAAACTAGTTATCGTCCATGTCTCACTTCCATACATGGCTACACTCCATACAAATACTTTCAGAAACGACTTCCTGACACTTAAATCTATACTCGATGTTAACAAATTTCTCTTCTTGAGAAACGCTTTCCTTGCCATTGCCAGTCTACATTTTATATCCTCTCTACTTCGACCATCATCGGTTATTTTACTCCCTAAATAGCAAAACTCCTTTACTACTTTAAGTGTCTCATTTCCTAATCTAATTCCCTCAGCATCACCCGACTTAATTTGACTACATTCCATTATCCTCGTTTTGCTTTTGTTGATGTTCATCTTATATCCTCCTTTCAAGACATTGTCCATTCCGTTCAACTGCTCTTCCAAGTCCTTTGCTGTCTCTGACAGAATTACAATGTCATCGGCGAACCTCAAAGTTTTTACTTCTTCTCCATGAATTTTAATACCTACTCCGAATTTTTCTTTTGTTTCCTTTACTGCTTGCTCAATATACAGATTGAATAACATCGGGGAGAGGCTACAACCCTGTCTCACTCCTTTCCCAACCACTGCTTCCCTTTCATGCCCCTCGACTCTTATAACTGCCATCTGGTTTCTGTACAAATTGTAAATAGCCTTTCGCTCCCTGTATTTTACCCCTGCCACCTTCAGAATTTGAAAGAGAGTATTCCAGTCAACATTGTCAAAAGCTTTCTCTAAGTCTACAAATGCTAGAAACGTAGGTTTGCCTTTTCTTAATCTTTCTTCCAAGATAAGTCGTAAGGTCAGTATTGCCTCACGTGTTCCAACATTTCTACGGAATCCAAACTGATCTTCCCCGACGTCGGCTTCTACCAGTTTTTCCATTCGTCTGTAAAGAATTCGCGTTAGTATTTTGCAGCTGTGACTTATTAAACTGATAGTTCGGTAATTTTCACATCTGTCAACACCTGCTTTCTTTGGGATTGGAATTATTATATTCTTCTTGAAGTCTGAGGGTATTTCACCTGTCTCATACATCGTGCTCACTAGATGGTAGAGTTTTGTCATGACTGGCTCTCCTGAGGCCATCAGTAGTTCTAGTGGAATGTTGTCTACTCCCGGGGCCTTGTTTCGACTCAGGTCTTTCAGTGCTCTGTCAAACTCTTCACGCAGTATCTTATCTCCCATTTCGTCTTCATCTACATCCTCTTCCATTTCCATAATATTGTCCTCGAGTACATCTCCCTTGTATAAACCCTCTATATACTCCTTCCACCTTTCTGCCTTCCCTTCTTTGCTTAGAACTGGGTTTCCATCTGAGCTCTTGATATTCATACAAGTGGTTCTCTTCTCTCCAAAGGTCTCTTTAATTTTCCTGTAGGCAGTATCTATCTTACCCCTAGTGAGACAAGCCTCTACATCCTTACATTTGTCCTCTAGCCATCCCTGCTTAGCCATTTTGCACTTCCTGTCGATTTCATTTTTGAGACGTTTGTATTCCTTTTTGTCTGCTTCATTTACTGCATTTTTATATTTTCTCCTTTCATCAATTAAATTCAATATTTCTTCTGTTACCCAAGGATTTCTATTAGCCCTCGTCTTTTTACCTACTTGATCGTCTGCTGCCTTCACCACTTCATCCCTCAGAGCTACCCATTCTTCTTCTACTGTATTTCTTTCCCCCATTCCTGTCAATTGTCCCCTTATGCTCTCCCTGAAACTCTCTACAACCTCTGGTTCTTTCAGTTTATCCAGGTCCCATCTCCTTAAATTCCCACCTTTTTGCAGTTTCTTCAGTTTCAATCTGCAGTTCATAACCAATAGATTGTGGTCAGAATCCACATCTGCCCCAGGAAATGTCTTACAATTTAAAACCTGGTTCCTAAATCTCTGTCTTACCATTATATAATCTATCTGAAACCTGTCAGTATCTCCTGGCTTCTTCCATGTATACAGCCTCCTTTCATGATTCTTGAACCAAGTGTTAGCTATGATTAAGTTATGCTCTGTGCAAAATTCTACAAGGCGGCTTCCTCTTTCATTCCTTCCCCCCAATCCATATTCACCTACTATGTTTCCTTCTCTCCCTTTTCCTACTGACGAATTCCAGTCACCCATGACTATTAAATTTTCGTCTCCCTTCACTACCTGAATAATTTCTTTTATCTCGTCATACATTTCATCTATTTCTTCATCATCTGCAGAGCTAGTTGGCATATAAACTTGTACTACTGTAGTAGGCATGGGCTTTGTGTCTATCTTGGCCACAATAATGCGTTCACTATGCTGTTTGTAGTAGCTAACCCGCACTCCTATTTTTTTATTCATTATTAAACCTACTCCTGCATTACCCCTATTTGATTTTGTATTTATAACCCTGTAATCACCTGACCAAAAGTCTTGTTCCTCCTGCCACCGAACTTCACTAATTCCCACTATATCTAACTTTAACCTATCCATTTCCCTTTTCAAATTTTCTAACCTACCTGCCCGATTAAGTGATCTGACATTCCACGCTCCGATCCGTAGAACGCCAGTTTTCTTTCTCCTGATAACGACGTCCTCTTGATTAGTCCCCGCCCGGAGATCCGAATGGGGGACTATTTTACCTCCGGAATATTTTACCCAAGAGGACGCCATCATCATTTAATCATACAGTAGAGCTGCATGTCCTCGGGAAAAATTACGGCTGTAGTTTCCCCTTGCTTTCAACCGTTCGCAGTACCAGCACAGCAAGGCCGTTTTGGTTAATGTTACAAGGCCAGATCAGTCGATCATCCAGACTGTTGCCCCTGCAACTACTGAAAAGGCTGCTGCCCCTCTTCAGGAACCACATGTTTGTCTGGCCTCTCAACAGATACCCCTCCGTTGTGGTTGCACCTACGGTACGGCCATCTGTATCGCTGAGGCACGCAAGCCTCCCCACCAACGGCAAGGTCCATGGTTCATGGGGGGAGGAATGCCATAATATATATAATTATGTGTTGGCTACAGGACTGGCCAGAGCATTGAGTTGCAGGCCAACATTCTCTTCAGCTTTGGCTTCCAGGTAAGCACACGTATATTCTTTCCTCTGTCTCCTAATAGCTCTTGAACTACTTGTGCTGCGAAAGGTCATCTTCTGTGACCATCTTGACTGTCTAGTGTGAGGGGAAGCAAGTGCCTGAGCTGCCTAGTTTCCACACAGCCCCAAGGTCAAACCAAGTGTAATCCTACTTGTTCTTATGGCAGACAGAACGTTATGCAACCATGTGACACAAAATTTTAATATTGTTACAATTATGTAATTTGCTAGTAGAATGGTGTAGACATGATGAGTACTGACTGAGTTTCCCTAAAAATTACTATTTTGCATCCAGCAGGGTGTAAAGCTACAAAGTTGAAATTTTAAGAATATGTGTATTTTGGTGTAAAAATATGACGTGGAAGGTTTCATAAAGTTACCATCAGTGATTTTCAAATTTTTAAAGAAACTAAATTTTGGATAAAAATTAAGAAAATTGTAGATTATTCTCTGTTTGGGTATAAGAGGAGTACAGAGATTACAGCATAATATTCTGCATAGGAAACAATTTTGATTTACCAAATTTCAGAACATTTAATTGATTTAACAAGGTACAGGGATGCAGAAGGGACAATTCAGATGGTAAAGACCACTTGAAGTTGCATTTAAAACATCATGCCAGCTATATAAGATATAAAAATCAAACTAAAGTGAAATGTTCTTTAAGCATGGATCTATGATAGGAAAAAAAGAGTTGATACAAACGCAATTGCGAAAGTTACTAGTAATTCAATGTGAAGAGAGGGCGCTTTCTGAGCATGGAGGCAGGGGCACAGGTGTTTTTGAAGCAATATCTCATTTCCACTGTCTGCTCCTGAGATAACTGAGAGTGTATAAGCAACCGGAAAAGTTGTCTCATGGGTTCATTCACTCAAAGTCTTTTGTCAACAGTTTGTGTCACCATCAAAAAATTCAGTGTCAAGCTTCGCAATGGGCATCTTTGTTTTACTATTGTCACTGGATTTGAATATCAATATGGAGACGAACACATCTGCATTAACTGTTCAAAGTTATTTGGTTTCACGGCCGCACTATGGGTTGTTGGATGCTGCATGAATTAGCAAGACCATCTGGCAGCATAGGCAATGGAGAAAGTGAGTGCATGTTCGTCAGCTGTTGTATTTATATATCTGAAGCTTTCCAGTTGCTGACATTACCATTCGTATACAGTGACAAGATCACTCATGCTTATTTCTCTTGGTTTTCTAATCAGGTGTTTTGTCTGTATGCTGTTGATGATTCTAGGTTTAATGTTTAAACATGGGGGGGGGGGGGGGGCGGCGTGATGACAATGACATTGTTTTCCAAAGACTGATTTGAAGATGCATTCTTGCAGTTACCTATAGATGCAGAGATGCAAATAATCCTATTAATAAATAGTCCCTTAAGAAATTGTAAATACAAATGATTGCCTTTTGGGATAGCCACAGCACCAGGAATTTTCAAAGATACACAGAGGAATTAATTATTGGTATTTCAAAGTACATAAAATATTTGGATGAGATCTGTATGATGTGTGCTACTAGGGAAGAGCACATACTTGCACTGTCCATGTGCTGTTTGGGGCATATGTTAAGCAGTAAAAGGATCATACCAATGACAGAGCATGATGATGCAATCAAGAAGGTACTGTGCCTGATAAACTTAATGGAATTGCAGTCTTTTCTGGGGAAAATGAACTACTACACTAACTTTATTCCTCAGGCAGCTCACCTCATACATTCTTTGAACTATCTGAGGAAGAAAGGCATTCCATTTGTTCTGTCTCCCAAATGCCACAAAACATTCTTTCAGTTGGAAACACACCTGAGGTCATCCCATGCTTAGTGACATTTACACCGGGCCATCTCCTGACCCTTGGAACCAACATGTCACAATATGAGATTGGGCATGCCCCGTCACATGAGAATGCCAATGGTAAAGAGCAACCAACAGCTTTTGTTTTTAAGTCACTCCCACAGTTGTTTCAAAATTTTTCACAAAATGGGAAGGAGACATTTGGCCATTGTGTATGGCCTTTAAAAATTCCACTTTTTCCTATATGGGAATAAATTCTCCCAGTTAGTTGACTATTGTGTGGTCTTCAGGGCCTAACTGTGGGGTTTCATTTTGTTTTACTTGCAGACCACAAATCACTCATTTCTGTCTTTAGTACATGTTCCCATCTTCCAGACAAAACGATGAGGTGTTTGCAATGCTGGCCTCTGTTTTTGAGCAGCTGCCATTATTTCTTTCGTTTTTGGCCCACTGGATAGCCAGCCTATGCTTTATCATGCCTCTCCATTGGCCACAATGTTGCGTTTGACCTTTTGGAAGCAGTGTGTTTTGCCATAGACAAGATTATGCAACACACCTTATGAGATTTCCCAATCACTGCTCACAAAATAGCACTGGCTGCTAAGCATCATCTCTGCTTGCATTTAGTTGTATCAGCAGTGCAAAGTGGTTGGGCAGAGAGTCCCCTGAAAGGGTCAGACTCAGAGTCACAAAATTATTTTGCTAGGAAACATACAATGCCTGATGTTCAAGGAGTAAAGGAGTAGTTTAGTTGCCTACAGATGATGCTGAATGTTGTGTCATTGTTCCCCCTCTACACTGTTGTCACATCCTTCAGCTGCTACATACAACCCATGGGGTGATGTGGAGGATCAAAGCTTTAGCTCGGTACCACATTCATTGGCCAGGTATAAACAGTGGCAAAGCCAAGCCTCACCAGCAAGAAGTTCTTCCCACGGCCCCATCCTGAGCGCCCTTGAGACAGAGCGCACATCGACTTTGCTGGCCCTTTTCAGGGTTGCTGCCAGTTGATAAACTCTAATTTTCCTTATGTGCCACACTTCTCTACTGTTACTGCGTACACTATGGTCAGAACACTCACTACCATTTTCATCTTAGAGAGAGCCCACCAGACATCAATGATTGACAGCAGACCTCAATCTCTTTCAGCAGAATTTAAGGCATTCTGCTAATGTAATGGCATATAGCACATGAGCACTGTCTCTCTTCACCCAGCATTGGACTCAGAAGTGGAGTGGTTGGTTAGAACCTTCAGTCACAATTGAGGAAGGCACTGGTGTCGATGCCCACTGATGAGGACTTAGCAGTGTTTCTTGTCACCTACCGGTCCACCGCAATTAACGTATGAAGTCCGGCTGAGGTAGTGCATAGATGCAGGCTGCACGTACTCCTGGATTTACTGCAGGCTCCCCTATGACCCGTGAGCCCCAGTTTCACACCCTGCTACCAGCACAGTGCCGCCATGTTGGCTCGTATGTAGGGCTGTAAGCTGGACTGGGAACTGGGCATCATTCTCAGCCACAAGGGGTGCCAAATGTTCCTCATTGCAGCTGGGCAGGAGCACCTGATCCATCTCCGATACCAGCTGCGGCTGCAATGTACTCGAGAGCCATCCCCACTCCTTGAGACAGTGCAGGGGCTTCCAGCCCCATTACCCTCAGTGAGCTGGTGCTGCTCAGTTCCTATTCTGTGCATGGCCACAGTACCATTACAACCTGTGCACACTTTATGATTACCACTAGTAGCAGCAGCATCAGCAGCTGATAACCAAACTGGCACAGCACTGGCAGCCCATGGCAGTTGAGCCACTTCCTCTGACAGGGCACTTGCTGATAGTCTCAGTGCCTCAGCAGCACTGCAACTTCAAGTGGACCATGCAGCAAATGACAAGATCCCACTGGGATGGAAACATTGGAAATTGAAATTTCCTGGCAGATTAAAACTGTGTGCCGGACCGAGACTCGAACTCGGGACCTTTGCCTTTCGCGGGCAAGTGCTCTACCAACTGAGCTACCCGAGCACGACTCGTGCCCCGTCCTCACAGCTTTACTTCTGCCAGTACCTTGTCTCCTACCTTCCAAACTTTACAGAAGCTCTCCTGCGAACCTTGCAGAACTAACACTCCTAAAAGAAAGGATATTGCGGAGACATGGCTTAGCCACAGCCTGGAGGATGTTTCTAGAATGAAATTTTCACTCTACAGCGGAGTGTGCGCTGATTTGAAACTTCCTGGCAGATTAAAACTGTGGAAGGTAGGAGACGAGGTACTGGCAGAAGTAAAGCTGTGAGGACGGGGTGTGAGTTGTGCTTGGGTAGCTTAGCTGGTAGAGCACTTGCCCGCGAAAGGCAAAGGTCCCGAGTTTGAGTCTCGGTCCGACACACAGTTTTAATCTGCCAGGAAGTTTCATATCAGCGCACACTCTGCTGTAGAGTGAAAAGTTCATTCTAGAAACATTGGAAATTGATATGCCGCTGGAGCCAATGGCAGCGCTTACCCACACAATGCTCCCCATTGCCCTGGCAGATGAAGCACAGTTCTGGTCATCCCCAATCCCATGCACCTTTAAAGGTGGGGAGGGGTGATTTAGTATCATCATTGAATTTGGATGTTGATACTGAGATGAATGCACCAGTGTTGGCTGTTCAGAGTTGTAGAGTTTCACAACTGCACCATGGACAGCATGGACACCACGTGAATTGGCAAGACCCTCTAGCAGTGTATGCAGTGAGGAATGTGAGAGCACATTCCTCGACCACTTGTGTTTATAAAGCTGATTGTTTCCATTCACTGCTTACTGTTTTCTCTGAAGCTGCCCAGCAGCACTCCCCCGCCTGTTTTGTGCGTTACTGAAGTTGTGATGTTAACCGTGACCAGGGATGTGAGCCTTGGATGGCTGTGTACAGACACCCTTCGAGTGATAAACTTTAAGATCACACTTTTATCAAACTGTTAGAAACTTCCTGGCAGATTAAAACTGTGTGCCCGACCGAGACTCGAACTCGGGACCTTTGCCTAGTCATTCATAAATATGTGGATGTCACGGCTGCTGGCATGTGGATTGTTGATAGCAGCAGGCCGTAGCTTGCTACTTCTTCCAGCTGCAGCTAGCTTTTAAGTTTAATTCATAGCAAAGCATGACTTGACAATTAGAGCCTCCCTTACAAACTGAAAGATGGAGAATCCTGCTTTTGACACGGATTATGCCTGGTGTCAGAAAAAACTTTCAGAATTTTTAGGATTGTGGGCATCCAAAGGGAGTGTCTTTTTGAATAAAAGAGGTATTTAAGATCATTTCAGTATATTCTGAAATTCTGGCATCCAAATGGGTGTGCCCAGTGTACAAAGACAGACCACTTATGGAGGCAAAGGTCCCGAGTTCGAGTCTCGGTCGGGCACACAGTTTTAATCTGCCAGGAAGTTTCATATCAGCGCACACTCCGCTGCAGAGTGAAAATCTCATTCTGGAAACTGTTAGAAATTGAACTTTTGTGTGCTTTGCAAACAATTAAAAACCGCTTTCATTTTGGTGTAGTGCATTTTGTGTCTCACATGGGTGACTGGAGTATTAAAACCTACCACTTTTAGGAAAGCAGAATTGTATTTCAAATTACTAGAAAAATTTGTTGCAGATGAGAATTTTATAGATAACATAGTTTTGAGGAGATTTAGGCTCTGCACTGTGCCAGGTGCTAATTAAAGTAGTAAAAATTATGTGCTTTAAGTCTGTGTGTGTAGGACAATAGGTTATTTTAATATCATCAGTGAACTTTGAATTTTTCAAACCTTCTGCTCTTCGTTACAAGCAGTGAGTAAGAATTTATTTTTGAGTCCTGAATCCCGGTGAGCTAAAATGTGGACAAGTGGATTGTAGATTACAAGTAACATGTTTCACACTATTTTCTGGTTGCTCAATTAAGTAATTTACAGACCCTTGAGGCGTGGTTGAAATATCCGTTTTTAGAACACTAAAAACCCATCACTCCATAAGTGGTCTGTCTTTGTACACTGGGCACACCCATTTGGATGCCAGAATTTCAGAATATACTGAAATGATCTTAAATACCTCTTTTATTCAAAAAGACACTCCCTTTGGATGCCCACAATCCTAAAAATTCTGAAAGTTTTTTCTGACACCAGGCATAAACCGTGTCAAAAGCAGGATTCTCCATCTTTCAGTTTGTAAGGGAGGCTCTAATTGTCAAGTCATGCTTTGCTATGAATTAAACTTAAAAGCTAGCTGCAGCTGGAAGAAGTAGCAAGCTACGGCCTGCTGCTATCAACAATCCACATGCCAGCAGCCGTGACATCCACATATTTATGAATGACTATGCCATAGACCCCATTGTTTAATCATGCAAGGGAATGGCTTCAATGCACTGCATTGTACAATCTATGGCTGACAGGATATACCTAAAGCTGTAAGATTCTTGCAAAGGTCCAACCAAATCCTGGTGTACATATTAAAAACGGCCTTTACATACTGTTAAGGTGCCTTGTGGCAGGAATGTGTGGCATCCTGTTTTGCTGCTCTGGCAAGGAAGGCAGTCACGTGATCACTTCCTGCAATCTGTCTCAACTCTCAGCCAGACACAATGCTCCATAACAATCCTTATGGTGGGGCACACCACAGGTGCTCGCCAGAATTTGTTGTCCAAATGTTGTATCTGCAATCTCATGTTTGGGTCATTCAAGAGTAGCCTTAGCTGTTTGTATTGATCCTGTGCTGTAGCTAAGTCTTCGAAATCAATCAGCACGCTAAGACCGTGAATGTGGGGCATGTAATCTGCCACAACATTCCCCCCTCCCCTGCATCCACATGTTGGATGCCAGTTGAAAATTGCACAATCAAGTCCAGATACCTGAAGTGGTGGGGGTTGAGATGGGGTGGGGGGAGGGGACACATCTCAACTTGGATTACAGTTACCATGGACCATTGGGCAGTGGTCCGTGAAAAGTGTTAGCAATTGACACTATGTTGTTGTTGTTGTTGTGGTCTTCAGTCCTGAGACTGGTTTGATGCAGCTCTCCATGCATACAGTAAAGCTGCATGCCCTCGGGAAAAATTACGGCCGTAGTTTCCCCTTGCTTTCAGCCGTTCGCAGTACCAGCACAGCAAGGCCGTTTTGGTTATTGTTACAAGGCCAGATCAGTCAATCATCCAGACTGTTGCCCTTGCAACTACTGAAAAGGCTGCTGCCCCTCTTCAGGAACCACACGTTTGTCTGGCCTCTCAACAGATACCCCTCCGTTGTGGTTGTACCTACGGTACGGCTATCTGTATCGCTGAGGCACGCGAGCCTCCCCACCAACGGCAAGGTCCATGGTTCATGGGGGGGATTGACACTATATATTTTCTTTAAAGTATTTCGCTACCTCCTACAGTGCCAGCAATTCAGTCATAAGCCAACCACAACTGTTGGGACCCTTTCAGTTTGTGAAGAGAAAAGATGTAGAGGTCACTGGATATCATCACCTTCATCACCTGCTGTAAAACTGCTCTGATAGCAGCATCACTTGTGTCAGCCCTGATAGAGAAAGGGGCCATAGGTGAGAGGTAAGCCAAAGTCACAGCATTCTGTAAGAATCATTTAATCAATTCGAAAGCTCATAACATCTCTATCAGCCATGGTACAGTTTGTTTCCCCTTTGTCCCAGTAAGGGCACTGGTCAGTAGCACCTGACTTTCTGCTGTCTATGGAATATGTCACGAATAGAAGTTTATCGTGTCTAAAAACTTTCTTCATCCTTGGTAAGTTGTAGGCCTAGGCATTAGGTGAATTACTTTCATCCTGTCTTTCATCAGTCTGATTTCCTCAGGTGACAAGGAATGACCAAAAATATTATAGGAATGTCCTCAATTGGCACTAGTATTTCCAAGTAAGCACTTGATAATAAAGGGAGGAGTCTTGTATATTTGGTACTGAATACCTACTGGGAAAGTTCCAAGTACATTCAAAATGTAATTTCTTTTTCAGAAACAAATTAATCAGTGAAGCTGATGTGCTGTTTGAAGAGCATATTACGGCCTTAGTTAACTACTTGTTTACAGCAGCTTCTGCGTTCTATAATTTGTCAGGGGAGAGGCGTTGTGCCCTGCAAAAAACCGGGTGATCCCTCTCTAGTTTCAATATCGTTCACTGTCTCGCCCTCGATTACCGTGGTGGATGATATGTTGGTAAGCACTAAACGCACTTGTGGGGAAGGCATGCCACGAACTACACTGTCACTAATCTGAAGGTGTGTTGTTGGCGCAGAAGGAAGTTTGTTGTGGAGGCTGGATGATGTTATGGAGGCTGGATGATGTTGACCGTGATGATTCCACTGAGAGATGCAGTGTTGGATGGTTAGCAAAGCTCCTCTTTGGGTACAGTGTATGCAGTCATTACATGGATGTCCAGTCCATACAAGTCCAGTGAAGCCTGAGTGAGCATCTGATCAATTATCTATACTCTTTTTCATTCCTGTGATTGTTAAGGAAGTTCTGCACTGTCATCTGTAGGTCCTTCACAGTCCACAAAATGCCCATGACGTTGGGTTCCTGTGGTGACTGAAGGTCAACATTGGCTTTGAATGATGAAAGCTGATGTTTAACCCCCCCACCACTTGTGTCCACTGATCACACAGTTTTGTGTAACGAAGAATTATCATTTTGTAGTGCAACTTTGTCCCTTTTGTTTTACAAATACAGTTTATTAGTTACAGCCAGCTGATTGTGAAGTGAGGAACACAACTGTTGGAGCCTATGTACAGGAGATGTGAACGCCTGCCCAGTACGTGAAACAGTCTATACCAAAGGCCTCCTGATCATACACGGCACACTGTTGCCCAGTGTCCTGTTGAAGGACATGCTTTCTCACAGGCCAGTGCACAAGTGGAAATTGTAGAGAAAATCTGCCCTTAACAAGGGTTCATCGCTTCTGATTGCATGAAAGGCCATGTGAAAGTTTGGCTGGTACCGAAGTCCAAGTTCCATATGGTAATTACATATGTTGTAACAATCAAACCAGTTGCTGCTTTGAGATGAGGTAAGAGACATTTACATATTGAGGGGTGGTGGTACTCAGTATCATGCTGATTTTGGATCCTCAGCCAACCAGGCAGCCATTGTTGCCAACTGCTGGAAGCAAACTAATTTGGTTCACACTTGTGGTTTTGGCATAATTCATAACATTGTGACCTCTGATGCCTAGTGAAGATTGCGAGTGGTGTTTGGGTGCTCATGACTGGGAGAGCACTTACATGGAGCCGTACCAAAGCACCCATGGAACCAGCACCACTGTGGGTTCTGCAGGCCAGTTTTAGTGGCCAGACCAGCGGTGGGTCTGGGTGGTTTGTTGTTGTCAGCTGATCTGTAGTGCATCTTGGTCATCAGAAGGCATTAGCCTGTGATGGGAGCATTGGGTGATGTCAGGCATGTTCAGTTCTGGTTTACTGTCTGCTGAGCAGGACCCCAAGATTGCTGCCACAACTTCTTAGGGGACACATCATGAAATAGTTGCCTGCTGTGCCACAGCACAATATGGGCACCGATTACACGCTCTGCTGGTGGCTGCTGGGTAGTATGAAAGGCCATCACGTAATGCAAAAATGTGGTCAGCCATCCATAACTTAACCTCTTGTACTACTACTTTGTTGCATATTAAAGATGCTTGAGTCTCATGAGGCAATTTACTTTCCTGTATGGCCCACAGTCTGTTGTCAAGAATTAACATGAGATCCACTAGAGCCCTTAAGTGGTGCCAAAACTGTGAAGGCATTTGTCCATTCAACTATTCCAAGAAAATAACTTACCGAATTTTCTGCTTAGGTGATGTGCACAGTCTTTGAAGCAATGCTGCCTTGGCTGCCTCAAATTTACTAAAAGCAGATTGTGATATGATAATTTCACTGATGATATAAGCCTGCTCTTCCAAGTGGCACAATAATGTGAAATATTTAAAAAATGTTGTGAGCAGAGAACATGAATTCAATAATGGTGAACCAAGTTTGTGGTTGTTCTGATAGAAACTGATGTAGTTTAGGTAACACCCACTGAACAATGGAAACATCGTTGGAAAACTTTCTGTGTGGCCTTAAGTGAGACAATCTGGGAGTATTGTCAGACATGAGCCCATTGATTGGCCACGATGTGATAGAAAACTCAATTTCCTTCTGGCGTGACCTGGCTGGCAAATTTCACCAAGGGGTAGGAGGGTAGGAACAGAGTCAACACTTCGAAAACTGACATGGAAGCACACAATGGATCAGATGAGGTAAGAATGCAATGTTGTCCCTGGGCACTAAAGTCCACTGTGGATACCATAGAACTTGCATGTATTAGTCTGTGCTGCACCTCATTTGAATGTAAGTCAATCAGATCTGCAAAAGGTAGCATGTAATGTTGTTGTATGGGACCAGCATATCAGTGTTTGCATGTGGAAGGAAGGTGGTAGTTGCTTTCAATAGCAGTTTTGGACTTGAGTGCTTCCAGACGTCCATTGTCTTGGTTGGAAGGCAGCACTGCACATGTGCAAAGTACATAGAATATGTACAGTTGTCATGGGCCACCAATGTGGAATGTTCGGGCGGTGTTCATGCTGAATAATACGTGGATACTGTTGCTACAAATTGCACCACTTTACTCATAAAATATACATACAATGATACAAGAACACTTCAGTCATGACCAGCAATGGAAGACAATAGCAAACAGAACAGACAAAGGCAGTAAAATTGTTGAAGATACACACTTACTCATTGTTGTAAATGTCAATCTCGGCAGTCTGTGCTGGCTTTGGCAATTGATGCAGCCACATTCTTTTTTTTTGTTTTGGCCATTACTATACTCATTTAACACACCTTAAGGCTGGCAAACTCCTATATACTTCCAATAGTTTCAAATGAATGTGTGTGATTTTGAAGCCATTTACACATCAAAACATAAGAAATAGTGCAAAATAAACAGTTTAGCATACTGTAATGCTGAGATCATTAAAACTGAACAGAGTTCCAGGCCCCAATGGAATCCCTGTCAGATTCTATACTGAATTTGAGGCTGAATTAGCCCATCTTCTAATTGTAATCTATCGTATATCCCTCACATGAAAAGCTGTGTCCAGTTCTTAGAAAAAGACACAGGTCACACCCGTTTACAAGAAGGGTAGTAGAAGTGATCCACAAAACTACCATCCACTATCCTTGACACCAATTTGTTGTAGAATTTTAGAACATATTTTGAGCTCAAAATTAATAAGGTGTGACCTCCTCAATAGCAACCAGCATGGATTTTGAAAACATTGATCATGTGAAACCCAACTCGCAGTTTTCTCACATGACATACTGAAAACTTTGGGTCAAGGCAACCAGGTAGATAAAGTGTTTCTTGATTTCTGAAAAACATTTGATTCAGTACCGCACCTATGTTTAATGTCAAAAGTACCATGATATGGGATATCAAGTGAAATTTGTGACTGGATAGAGGACTTTTTGGTAGGGAAGACACAGAATGTTATCTTGGATGGAGAGTGATCATCAGATGTAAGAGGTAACTTCGGGTGTGCCCCAGGGAACTGTTTTGGAACCCTTGAAGTTCATATTATATACTAATGACCTTACATATGATATTAATAGTAAAATCAGGCTTTTTTCCAGATGATGCAGTTACCTACACTACTGGCCATTAAAATTGCTACACCACAAAGATGACATGCTACAGACGCGAAATTTAACCAACAGGAAGAAGTTACTGTGATATGCAAATGATTAGCTTTTCAGAGCATTCACACAAGGTTGGCACTGGTGGCGACACCTACAACGTGCTGACATGAGGAAAGTTTCCAACCGATTTCTCATACACAAACAGCAGTTGACCAGCGTTGCCTGGTGAAACGTTGTTGTGATGCCTCGTGTAAGGAAGAGAAATGTGTACCTTCACGTTTCCAACTCTGATAAAGGTCAGATTTTAGCATATCACGATTGCAGTTTATTGTATGGTCGAGATCCAATGACTGTTAGCAGAATATGGAATTGGTGGGTTCAGGAGGGTAATACGGAACACCGTGCTGGATCCCAACAGCCTCGTATCACTAGCAGTCAAGATGAGAGAAATCTTATCCACATGACTGTAACGGATTGTGCAGCCACATCTTGATCCCTGAGTCAGCAGATGGGGACATTTGCAAGACAACAACCATCTACACGAATAGTTCGGCGATGTTTGCAGCAGAATGGACTATCAGCTCGGAGACTATGGCTTCAGTTACCCTTGACGCTACATCACAGACAGGAGTGCCTGTGATGGTGCACTCAACAACGAACCTGGGTGCACGAATGGCAAAACGTCATTTTTTTGGATGAATCCAGGTCCCGTGTACTGCATCATGATGGTCGCATCCATGTTTGGTGACATCGCGGTGAATGTACATTGGAAGCGTGTATTCATCATTGCCATACTGACATATCACCCGGTGTAATGGTATGGGGTGCCACTGGTTACACGTCTTGGTCACCTCTCGTTTGCATTGACGGCACTTTGAACAGTGGACGTTACATTTCAGATGTGTTATGACCTGTGGCTCTACCTTTGATCCCTGTGAAACCCTACATTTCAGCAGGATAATGCACGACCACATGTTGCAGCTCCTGTACGGGCCTTTGTGGATACAGAAAATGTTCGACTGCTGCCCTGGCCAGCACATTCTCCAGATCCCTCACCAATTGAAAATGTCTGGTCAGTGGTGGCCGAGCAACTGGCTCGTCACAATATGCCAGTCACTACTCTTGATGAACTGTGGTATCGTGTTGAAACTGCATGAGCAGCTGTACCTGTACGCGCCATCCAAGCTCTGTTTGACTCAATGCCCAGGCATATCAAGGCCGTTATTACTGTCAGAGGTGGTCGTTCTGGGTACTGATTTCTCTGGATCTATGCAACCAAATTGCGTGAAAATGTAATTACATGTCAGTTCTAGTATAATATATTTGTTCAATGAATACCTGTTTATCATCTGCATTTCTTCTTGGTGTAGCAATTTTAATGGCCAGTAGTGTATAATGAAGTACTATCTGAGAGAAGCAGCATAAATATCTTGATGAGATTTCACTGTGGTGCAGAGATTGGCAACTTGCTCTAAATGTTCAGAAATGTAAAATTTTGCACTTCACAAAACGAAAAAATGTATTGGTTGGTTGGTTGTTTTGGGGAAGGAGACCAGACAGCGTGGTCATCGGTCTCATCGGAGTAGGGAAGCATTGGGAAGGAAGTCGGCCGTGCCCTTTCAAAGGAACCATCCCGGCATTTGCCTGGAGTGATTTAGGGAAATCACGAAAAAATGTATTGTATGACTGTAATATCAATGAGTCACTGCTGGAATCAGCCAACTCATGCAAACACCTGGGTGTAACACTTTGTAGGGATATGAAATCGAATGATCATCATAGGTTCAGTCATGGGTGAATCAGGTGGTAGATTTCAGTTTATTGGTAGATTATTTACTGGTAGACTGCTGAGGAAGGCAATCATTCTACAAAAGAAGATAGTTTACAGATCATTTGTGTGACTGTTTCTAGAATGTTGCTCAAGTGTGTGAGACCCATATCAGATAGGACTAACAGAGGATATTCAACATATACAGAGGAGGGCAGCATGAATGGTCATAGGTTTGTTTAATCCATGGGAGAGTGCACAGAAACACTGAAGGAACTCAACTGGCACACCCTTGGAGGTAGGCACAAACTCTCCTGAGAAAGTCTATTAACAAAGTTTCAAGAACTGGCTTTAAATGATTACTCTAGGGATATATTACAAACCGCTACATATCACTCACATAAGGATTGTGAGGATAAGAGGCATGTACAGAGGCATTCAAAGAATCGTTCTTCCCACACTCGAAGTGTGAATGGAACAGGAAGAAACCCTAATAACTGGTACAATGGGACATAACCTCTGCCATGCACCTCATGGTGGTCTGAGGAGTAGAGATGTAGATGTAGATAATGAACGAGAATTACAGGGACATTTGAGATATAGTAGATTACAATACTAAGCTTGTTTACTGAAATTTGTGATACCATCCATTTTTCAGCTGTGTTTTACCTAAAATTGCAAGTCTAAAGTACAAAGGGGAGCCTATGGGATCGGTCTATTGTGTGAAAATATTTATTTTGCATTTCACAACTTTCCAAGTTTTTCTGTATTACTTTGGAACATCAATTTTATTTGTTTTTATTTTAAAAGAAGTTAATTATCATGTAACTTCAGTTTGTTTTATTTGACCAGAAATGGCATATATTTTGTAATTTACAGTATCTTGATTACATAATTTCTCATAACACTTTATTGCCCATTAAATCAAGAACTGTTATAATTTTTCAAAAGCAACCTCAATTTTTCATAAATAAACGGTCTTATGGACAAAAATACAAAACAAGTATTATTTTGGTGATGTGGCATGCCCTGTAATTTTTACAAAAATGTTATTTCAGTATTATGTAAAATAATATGTAACCTCAAAAGCATATTTTCTTTGTAATTGTTCACTCATGTATGCAGGAAAGTATGTGCAAAAGTTAATTTTGACCAATTACCAGTTCTGGAATGATCTAAAGCTTCATGCTGTAATATAACATTTGCCATACATGCCAAAAGTTAATTAGTCTTTATTTCGAGTGAGAGTGCAACAGTCATTGTTTAGCTGCAGAATTGTAAGTTAATATTTGTACTGTGGACAGAGTGTGTGCCATGTCTCACTTTTTATGTTGAAAACTGTGATTTACATTGCAAATGCATTTGAAATGTTTTACAAAATTGTTAACTGAGGACAGTTATCAGTATTAAATCTGTGTATGCTCACAAGAAGACTCTTTTTGTCAAAGTGCAGAAATCTGATGCATAAATTTCATTGTTTTCCATTTCTGGTTGAGAAATAAACCCAACTGTGACGAAAATGTGAATGAGTATATTCACTAATGTTTGACAAATCTGGATCTATTCATCATCCAATAGAGAAGACAACATTTGGAGCCACAAATACATCCACAAAATAAGATCAGTATTACAGCAGTTTTCTCATTACAAGAACCATTCTAGAATTGTATTATACAACTACACATTTACATAGCTATACGACTAGCTGAAGAAATGCAATTCATCATCATCAAATTTTATAACAATGACTTTTAAATGGACATAGAGAGCATTAAAATACGACACTGGGCTAACAAATGCAGTCCATACTGTGTTAGCCAGAGACTACACAGTCTAACCAGTTTGTGCAACAGGCTCTCAGGTAGATGCAATTTTCCTTGACTTCCAGAAGGCGTTTGATACAGTTCCGCACTGTCACCTGATAAACAAAGTAAGAGCCTACGGAATATCAGACCAGCTGTGTGGCTGGATTGAAGAGTTTTTAGCAAACAGAACACAGCATGTTGTTCTCAATGGAGAGACGTCTACAGACGTTAAAGTAACCTCTGGCATGCCACAGGGGAGTGTTATGGGACCACTGCTCTTCACAATATATATAAATGACCTAGTAGATAGTGTCGGAAGTTCCATGCAGCTTTTTGCGGATGATGCTGTAGTATACAGAGAAGTTGCAGCATTAGAAAATTGTAGCAAAATGCAGGAAGATCTGCAGTGGATAGGCACTTGGTGCAGGGAGTGGCAACTCACCCTTAACATAGACAAATGTAATGTATTGCAAATACATAGAAAGAAGGATCCTTTATTGTATGATTATATGATAGCAGAACAAACACTGGTAGCAGTTACTTCTGTAAATTATCTGGGAGTATGCGTGCAGAACGATTTGAAGTGGAATGATCATATAAAAGTAATTGTTGGTAAGGCGGGTGCCAGTTTGAGATTCATTGGCAGAGTCCTTAGAAAATGTGGTCCACCAACAAATGAGGTGGCTTACAAAACACTCATTCGACCTGTACTTGAGTATTGCTCATCAGTGTGGGATCCGTACCAGGTCGGGTTGACAGAGGAGATAGAGAAGATCCAAAGAAGAGCGACGTGTTTTGTCACAGGGTTATTTGGTAAGTGTGATAGCGTTATGGAGATGTTTAGCAAACTCAAGTGGCAGACTCTGCAAGAGAGGCGCTCTGTATCGCGGCGTAGCTTGCTGTCCAGGTTTTGAGAGGGTGCATTTCTGGATGAGGTATTGAATATATTGCTTCCCCCTACTTATACCTCTCGAGGAGATCACAAATGTAAAATTATAGAGATTCTAGCACGCACGGAGGATTTCCGGCAGTCGTCCTTCCCGCGAACCATATGCGACTGGAACAGGAAAGGGAGGTAATGACAGTGGCACGTAAAGTGCCCTCCGCCACACACCGTTGGGTGGCTTGCGGAGTATAAACGTAGATGTAGACCTAGTTTCGTTAGAGCCTTCAGTATATTACACAACATATTGCACAATATTCAATATTAACTACAGGAGGTCAATAATATTGTGTAATATGGAGTACTGCACAATTTTATTGATAATGTAGGGGCTGCTTAAGATATTAGTTATAAAGTGGGGGACAAGGTATGTGCACCAAGAGAGGACCTACTCCTGTGTTAAGGTATGGAATAGGTTGGAGGATATTGTATATGGGGATACCATCTCAGAAGACAAAAGAAGGAAAGTTGATTTGAAAGAGAGAAAGGATGTGTCTGAGGAACAAGCTAAAAGTAGTATAATTTAATTTCAATTGTAATAAAATATTTTTTTTTTTTTTAATTTTTGAGACTCACTCCAACATTGTGTAGAGTAAAACTATGTTGATTTGTAAAAGATTCTGGAAGTTAGACAAAAAGGAAAGTATTGAGGACATGAAAAGTGTCTGAAGTTGCATAGCTAAGATAAAACAGACCAAAAAACAAACAGAAAAACATAGAGGAAATATAGAAGTTATGAAAAAATTTCTGTTTAATTAAACAGAAAATAATTTCACCAAAATTAAGGTTAGGAAAAAAACCCTATTATGAAAATAATGAAATGGTGGCCAGAGTCTGTTGTACTGCACATGTGTGGTCAATGTTTTGAAGATTATTTCTCATAATTATAGCTTGTAAATATGATCAGTTCTAGTTGTAACTACCAATTATGTATGTGCACCGCTTCTTATTCTGTGCATAAAGTTGGTGCTTGGTTCATCCACTAGAGGCCATCCGTCTTGCTTATATGACAGAAGTTGCATATGCAGCCTGCTGACTGCATTGTCTGTTGGGACTAATGAATGTATAGCCCAGAGTGCAAGGCTCCGATGACCACTTGTGCATTGTTAATTGTATTGCACCTTGTCTCCCATGTGTGTGTACTGTTTGAGCAATAAATTACAGTGTTCTTTGATTAGAACACTTTTTGGCAACATATATGGTATTCAATTCCATGTGTTCCACTTCACTCATTAGTCCTCTGAGTTTAATTTTCCTGGAGGCAGTGCTTAAATCTCTTCTCAAGCAACAGCCAGTGCTGACAGTTGTTTATTTCCAGTTTAACTACTACATTGGCATAGCCTGCAGCCTTGCCTACAACATATCCTCTGCCATTCCATGTATAAGACAAAGCAGCAGAATCACTTACAAAAAATGTCTGCAGCAACATTTCCAGGCATCTGGGGTGACAGACTGAAACTTGTGCAAGGCCCTTTTTTTTGTTGGGGATTTCACCTCATGGGTATCAGTTATTGTGTCAGCTCACCCCCTTACAAGAACCTTCAAGTCTTTCTTCCCATCAGAAGTGTGAGTTACTTTCTACCCATCACCGTAAATGTAATCACATTATTGCTACTCGTGTGGAGTTTTACTGCTGCCAAATGTGGTCAAAATGGTCATATAGAGCATGGGCAGTAGAATTATGTGGATTTAGCCATCGTCGTAATTTTGTGACAAATGTTCATAGAGAATCCTATGCTGATCAGATGATTTGTGATGCAGTCGTATGTTTTGCTCCTGAGAGGAAAGTTCAAGAATGAGCAGATGCCTCAATGTCCTATAGATAATTGGCATCACAACAGTGACAGCCTTGTGCTCTGCTGCCTTCATGTGCACACTGCTTCATTCAACATGATTGGACTGTATGTCCTAAGCACTGGGAAAGATGTAATAGGTGCCATAAGAAAGGACACATTGCCTCTGTAGGTTACTACTCTCCAAACCTGAGTGAGGATGAAATGAACATGGATGTGAACAGTATGTCAGCAGTGATGGTGTCTCAAAGCAAGTTACACAATGAAGTGCATGTGTTTAACAAACCACTGAGAATGCTGGTGGACATAGGAGCAGCAGCAACATTGGTGAATTCTCAGACTTATGTGGACTTGGGTTTTCCCCCTCCGACTCCAGTATCACAGAGGCTGGTGAGTTATAGCAATCAACAGATTCTCATTCTTGGACAGTTTTCTGCACCTGTGACTTACAAGGCCATGGTTCATTCTTTAACATTCCTAGTTGTGGACAATGCTTACACTGAAAATCTGTTTGGTTTGGACGATTTTAAACTGTTTGGAATCTCCATTAGTGATGAAGTGCATTTGGCTTCTGATCAAGTTCCATATCAACAGTTAGATGCTCTCTGTGCTGAATTTTCCTCTCTGTTTTCTCCAGGACTGGTCTGTGTAACAGAATTTCAGAACCATATTACAATAAAACAGTCTGCCTGCCCCATTTTCTTCTGGCCTGCCCAGCAATGGTAACTTTACAGGATCAAGTAAACACAGAATTAGATCATCTTCAATCCCACAATGTTATTTGACTTCTTTCTTCCAGTGAATGGTCAGCACCACTGGTGATAGTTAAAAAACTTCTGTTAAATTATGCTATTATACTCCTGCACCAATTTAAAAAAAAATCTATTTCTACACAGTCAAACATTGATACCTATACTTTGCTGTGCCCTGATGAGCTGTTAGTAAAATTATCGAGGGACTATTATTTTTCAAAGATTGACTTGGCAGAGGCATATTTACAGCTACTGCTTGATGAGAGATCTAAACATCATCTTATTATCATAACCCCATTTGTGCTTTATCATTACCAGCATTTGCCTTTTAGAGCGGCAAGCACATCAGCTATTGTTTATTGCTTTTTAGAGCAACTTATTGTGTCAATTACAGGATGCAGCAACTATTTAGATGACTGATGCCTCTACTGAGGAACATTTGCAGAACCTTCATGCTCTATTTTCTATCTTACAGTCTGCATCAAACCAGTCTCAGGACTGAAGACCACAACAACAACAACAGTCTGCAGTGTTGAAGTCCAGTTTGGACAAGACATAGTTTTTTTTCAATTATCCATTATTTGTTTAGCTTTGAAGTGTCACATGCTAATGTTAAATGATTGTGCCATCATATTGATGCCATTGCTGTGTTGCCACACCCCACGTGCATCAAGGAATTAAAGGCATTTTTAGGCAGAATTGTGTGCTACCACAATTTCATCCCAGACACTGCTACTGTAGCACAACCACTCCGTGCAACATTACGTAAAGATGTTCCTTTCTGCAGGTCCCTGGCTTATGACTGAGCATTCAAGTTTTTTAAATTCAAGCTGTAGTTGCACCTTGTTTGGTCACTTTTCAGCCAGGCCAGCACCTGGTGTTAGTGACAGATGTTTCTCAGTTTGGCCTTGGTGCCATCCTTGCTCATAAGTATGTGGATGGTTCTGAACACCTTATTGCATATGCCTCTAAATCCTTAAATTCAGTACAACAGCCTTATTCCCAGATATGGAAAGAAGCTTTAGCAATTGTATCTGCTCTGAAAAAATTTCATGCTTTTCTAACCACAAACCCCTGGCGTCCCTTTTTAATCCTTCAATATCCTTGCCAGATAAAGCCACACATTGCTTACAGTTATGGGCTCTTTTCCTGTCACAATACAATTATGAGACTAATTTTTGACCTACAGCACAACATGCAAATGCTGACACATTATCGGATTTGATGATTGGTCTGGACCCAGAGTTTGATAAAGAGAAAATATGGAACAGGTTTTCAAATGTTCCTACCAGTCACAAAATTTGTTGACTACTAAATTATTTATTTAGTGACATGTTTGAGGTGATACCTCATCGTCAAGCTATAGTGACATTACAAAAACAATTAAAATAAGTATATACAGATATTAAAGTTTCTTTACATGACTGCTGTGATCATCCTGTGGAGAGAGAGAAAGAGAAGTTTAACCTAGTAAGAGGTGATGTCACTTTGTATGACAGACTAACAACAAATTTTTTGACTGAAAGCAGTATTTGACAACTTTTTCATATTTCTGAAAGTGTCTTGGTTGATTAATGGTCAATGTGGCTTCAAAAATGTTTTCATTTAGACATAGAAGTTCAAAATTTTGTTCATGGTTTTTGTGCTAGTGGACTAAAATTGCAGCTGCAGTAGCTGCAGATTCTGTTTGAAGTAAATTTGTACCTTCTGTGCAGTGCAGCTGGACAGACTAACCTTTAGGCTGTGCTTCTGCTCCATTGAGAAATTATTTTGCTTTGTATGACCATCTTTCTGTTTGGGACGGAGTGCTGCTGTTACCTACAGAGGACACAGCTCCTTGGGTTGCAGTTCCATCTGCTCTTCGGCGTGATGTCATGCGTTTATTACATGTGGGCCACTGAGATGTGTCACATACAAAACTGTTACAATGCAGACATGTTTTTTAGCTAGGCATTGATGGGGAAATGGTGTGAGTTGTCGCAGCCTGCCCACAATGCGCCACCCATCAGGTGCCTCCCTGGGCTTCTTTGTCACCATAGCCAGACCCACAGCAGCCTTGGAAATGAATTCATGCAGATTTTATGGGACCTTTATTGAATTTCTGCTGGCTTGTAATTAATGCTTATTCTAAGTTTCTGTATGTGGTGCATTGTCTGTCTACTTCTGTGGTGGCAACAATTTCTGCTTTGCCAAAAATTTTTGCAATGGAAGATCTTCCATATACATTAGTTACCGATGATGGGCTCCAGTTCATATCTCAGCAAGCTGAAAAATTTTGTAAAAAAATATGCTGTTTGCCCTCAATTGAGTGCAGAAACAGAATGACTAGTATGAACATTTAAGACTCAGATAAAAAAATACATTTTTAATGTGTTGCTAGAAGTAACTCTTGACCGGTTCCTAAGTTCTTATATGTTCGTTCCTGTTGGTGATAAGAGTCCAGCAGAATTGTCGCTCAGTCATCAGTTCTGGATTCTGCTACATCTGCTTTGGCTGATGCTAGGCCATCTGCTGGCACTGCAACGCATCCAGCCTGACAGCTGCTTGGGCTCGCGGGTTTGGCTGCCGGCCTAAATGAATGCCGGCAGTAGTCGAGAGTTCCCTTGGCCAATGCCTCTGTGTCGTCCACATGGCTGAGAGGCAGGTGTCGTGATACATTGACCAGCTATGACCTCACACGGGTGGCTGCACACCGGGTGCACCTCCGCCACCCCCACATCCTCCGTTTGCCTGGCCATCTCCTACATCACAGCTGGTGCCATCACCTTTGCTGCCAACACTGCTGACATTTTCACAACTGTCACCTCTACAGTGGTGCCCCCTTCAGCTGTCAGGAGGCACAGTGGGACCCCGGCTCCGATGCTATCACATCCAATGCCTCTGCCTTTGCTGCTTCCATTGCAGCCAGTGCTGCCTGTTCCACCAACTTCACCACTACCTTCTTCCACCAGTGGCAGCACGTCGCTCGACTCAACAACCTACATCAACCACTGAAGAAATTGATACGAGCACAGTGCTCAGTTCTTCACAGAGGAGTACTGTAACTACCAGTTTTGTGTGTGCACCACTTCATAGTTCACTCATGAAGTTTGTGCTTGGTTTGGCCACTAGAGGCCATCTGGCCTACTAATACGACAGTAGTTGCTTGTGTGCCTGCCGGCTGCACCCTCTGTTAGAACTAATGACTATATAGACCAGAAGGCAAGGCTCCACTGGACACTTGTACTGCTAATTGTGTTATACCTTGTCTTTCATGTGTGTGTACTGTTCGAGCAATAAATTACATTGTTCTTGGGTTAGAACACTTCTGTTGATTGAAGTTCCGTATTATAAGTTAGATGCCTATAAAATCCATTCAATTTTTAACCTATACTAATATGGCATCCCGGTTAATAAAACAGAAAGATTACCAGAATTGTTCATTATGATAAAGCAGTCTTATGTTCAGATGTGGAGCACATTACTCTCACAGTAATATATTTGTTGTTAATTTTCCAATGCAGGGTTCATAGAGATACCAGGTGGCTGTTACTGCAAGTATCATGTTCATAATGGTTATTTTATAGGTGAAGAAATGCATCAAAAGAGGTTATTACTCTCATCTGAAGATATCTCAATGGTGCAAACATTCCACAGTGTGCATAATATGTTGATATACGAGGGGGACCCAAAAGTACCCGGAATCGTAATGCTGCACATTGTGTACTTGTAGTAGCAGGTTGCGCCGCCAGAGGGTTGTAGTAGGAGCTCTGCTGAGTCATTCTGCCACATGACATCACCCAACAGTGAGAAGTGTGGTTTCTTTGGCAGTTCTTTGAGTGTGCGTACAGTGCAGACGTGACACGAGGAAATGGCTAATTCTTACGAACAATGTGCGGCAGTGAAGATTTGTTTGTTGTTCGGCAAGAACGCAGCAGAAACTGTTGTGATGATTCAGACAGCCTACAAAGACCATGCTCTTAGTAAAATTCAAGTGTACGAATGGTTTTCTCGGTTTAAAAAGGGAGAAATGGTGGCTGAAGATCAGCCCCGCTCTGGTCGACCTTCAACTGCTTGAAGCGAAGACAACATCAACAAAATCCGTGATCTCATCAGTGAAGATCGACGCAGGACAATCGACCCACTCAAGAATTTGTCCGGGTTGTCCTGGAGCTCAATTCAGCACATGTTGACCATCGATTTGGGGATGCAAACAGTGGCAGCAAAATTTGTGCTGAAGCTTCTTACTGGAGATCAAAGGGATCATCGCGTACAAGCCTGTCTCGAAATGAAGGATGCGTTCAAAGATGATCCTCATTTTTTCAACAAAATCATTACAAACTGCCTATTGGCTTCTGTCTCGGGTTCTTCGGCCGACGTTCATCTAATGATTTTTCTGACGTTTCGCCAGCACGAGTGGCTGGCATTGTCAAAGCTTCACCCTCCATTGCCGGTGGTGAACTGGAGCCGAGCTCGCGGGCGCAGACTATATGTACCTGGCGCGCCAACGTCCGAGGGCTTCTCCGCGGTCATTTCCGGTGCGGTTCTCCTCTTGCTACCTGCGACGGTCGTTCGCTGCAGTACGGGAAGCCAGGATCCGTTGACCTTAAGGCTTTCCTCTTTCTTGTTCAAACTGTTCGCGTGTTTTTGTATTTCTACAGCTTCTCTGAACAAGCGCGTGTGATAGTGGTTCTCTACAGCCAGAACTTCCGTGTCGGCGAATTTTATTACGTGGTCAGTCTCATTCAGTGCGTGTACTGCCACGGCCGATTTCTCCACCTGCCCCAACCTGCAATGTCGCTTATGCTCCTTGATCCTGGTGTTAATGGATCGTCCAGTCATCCCGACATAAACTTTTCCGCATGTGCATGGTATGCGGTATATTCCCGACATTGAAAGTGGGTCTCTTTTCTCCTTCGCCGATCTAAGACACTCTTTGATCTTCCTTGTCGGTTTGAAGATCGTCTTTACGCCATGTTTGCGCAATATACGGCCGATTCTGTCCGTCACTCTGGGAATGTATGGCAGAAAGGCCGTACCCGACATTTCTTTTTCTGGTTCCTTACTTCGCCGAGTGTTTGGCTCAGTTACACTTCTAATATAATTTGTGGAGTACCCATTGCTCCTCAGGACTGTTTCCAGGTGTTGCATTTCTCGTTTGAGGTGTTGCGGCTCACATATTCGTCCTGCTCTCGTTACGAGCGTACTAATCATGCCCCTGATTAGTACACTCGTAACGAGAGCAGGACGAATATGTGAGCCGCAACACCTCAAACGAGAAATGCAACACCTGGAAACAGTCCTGAGGAGCAATGGGTACTCCACAAATTATATTAGAAGTGTAACTGAGCCAAACACTCGGCGAAGTAAGGAACCAGAAAAAGAAATGTCGGGTACGGCCTTTCTGCCATACATTCCCAGAGTGACGGACAGAATCGGCCTTATATTGCGCAAACATGGCGTAAAGACGATCTTCAAACCGACAAGGAAGATCAAAGAGTGCCTTAGATCGGCGAAGGAGAAAAGAGACCCACTTTCAATGTCGGGAATATACCGCATACCATGCACATGCGGAAAAGTTTATGTCGGGATGACTGGACGATCCATTAACACCAGGATCAAGGAGCATAAGCGACATTGCAGGTTGGGGCAGGTGGAGAAATCGGCCGTGGCAGAACACGCACTGAATGAGACCGACCACGTAATAAAATTCGCCGACACGGAAGTTCTGGCTGTAGAGAACCACTATCACACGCGCTTGTTCAGAGAAGCTGTAGAAATACAAAAACACGCGAACAGTTTGAACAAGAAAGAGGAAAGCCTTAAGGTCAACGGATCCTGGCTTCCCGTACCGCACCGGAAATGACCGCGGAGAAGCCCTCGGACGTTGGCGCGCCAGGTACATATAGTCTGCGCCCGCGAGCTCGGCTCCAGTTCACCACCGGCAATGGAGGGTGAAGCTTTGACAATGCCAGCCACTCGTGCTGGCGAAACGTCAGAAAAATCATTAGATGAACGTCGGCCGAAGAAACCGAGACAGAAGCCAATAGGCAGTTTGTCAACAAGTGGCCACGAAAGCCTCAACAATTTTGTAAAATCATTACAGGTGATGAGTCATGGTACTATGGGTACAATCCAGAAAGTAAACAACAGTCATCACTATGGAAGTCACCTGGCTCACCTCGACCAATAAAAGCTCGACAAGTGAAATCGAATGTGAAAACGATGTTGATCTGTTTTTTTGACATCAAAGGGATTGTACACTCTGAATTTGTCCCTGAAAACCAGACAGTAAACCAACAATTCTATTTGGAGGTTATGAAATGGCTTTGCAGAAGTTTGTCACGAAAACGTCCGGCTTTGTGGGATTCTGGCGTGTGGTTCCTGCATCACGACAATGCTCCTGCACAGACAGCTTTCAGCATTCGCCAGTTTTTGGCCTCAACGGAGACAACTACCTTGACCCACGCACCCTATTCACTGGATTTAGCACCCTTGGACTTCTTCCTATTCCCGAGGGTGAAAAGAGACTTGAGAGGGAAGCATTTTGCGGATGTGGAAGATGTAAAACGCAATGTCATGAAAGTGCTAGCAGGTATCAAAGAGGACGAATTTGAAAGGTGCTTTGAACACTGGAATGAACGTTTGGACAGGTGTATTAATGCTAATGGAGAGTACTTCAAAGGAGATTAAGGTTGTATTTGAAAACAATAAAGTGTATGCTTTCTAGAAAGAAATTCCAGTTATTTTTGGGCTCCCCCTCGTATTTAGAGTGACATAATTATTCTAATTTGGGGAATATATGGTGATACGTACCACTCCAGAGAAGTGATGCAAATCACTACACCTTCTTACTAATGAATCATACTCACAACTACAAGTTATAAAATAACATGCCATGTAGAAATTTACAGATGTTGTTCAATAGTTTTTTTTATATTGCATGTGGTAAGCTATATTGAGGGACAATGTGCATTTCAGCAAGAGATTGTGACCACAGCTGCTTCCATGAGAGAAAGTACCTGCTTGGACATGGCCATTTGCATGGACCTGCTGACCTGCCCTGAAGATGCACAGTCTTCCAAAGCATGGTTATATTAACAGTATATGCATGTTTTGAGAGAAAAAAGATGAAATTTGAGGTCTATAATGGTTCTGTATATGGAACTATGAAGGGAGTCACTAAATGTAGTTTGTATTTGTGACAAGGAAGAGAATATGTGATTTGTTAATGCACAAGTAATTCGGTGAGATATTTATAAAAATGTGGCGTTGCAAAGATTTTGATTCTAGATTCAACAGTAAATACAGAAAATCAGGAAAAGAAGTCTTATAGGACAATGGTCACATTGAAAGTCACACAACAAAGCCAAGAAAATGCATGACTAACATCTGGGATCAAAACATCTTGTCCTAATAAGAGAGCTTTATTTAATGCAACAGACTAACTGTAAAGAAGTATGCTCTATAAGCAGTATTTCAAAACTCTTCAATGTGACATCAAAAAAGCACAAAAATTTAAAAATTCCAAACAAAAACACTATGACAATTTGGAGCATTATAAATCATGAATTGAATAAAAAAATAATAGTTACACTTTCTGCCACCAGGTGAAAATATTGCACTGAAAGCAGTCAGAATGTGAAATGTTTGATGTCAGTATTATGATTGTCACTTTGTGACACACGTTGATTTCTTTTGTGAAGTGACTGTTGGTGTAAAGAGTTAAGTAGGCCAAGGCTACTGAAAAGAAAGACTGTACGCTGCTGGTAAAGCTGTTTAATTTGAACAGCAGCAATAGCCGTGCTTCTTTGCAGGAATATTGCCAACAGAAACAGTTGCAAAGAGGCTCCATATTAATAAATGGACTAAAGAATATGATCAAGAAACTTGAAGAAACAGGTGAATTAGGTGGTGCAGCAGGGAGAGAGAGGCAGTTGTCAATAAAGTTAAATGATCTTCATAATACAATAAGGGAAATCAGAGCTCTCATGGAAAAAAATAGGTGTTCGTTTTTTTCTGTGCACTGCTAAAGAGCAGAATAATAGAGAATTATTGTGAAGGTGGTTCGATCAACTCTCTGCCAGGCACTTAAGTGTGCTTTGCAGAGTAGCCAAACTGATGTAACTGTAGATGTAGATGAATTTGTTGTAGCTATAGCCGAATGTGCAGCACATGTCTCAAATTCTGCTCGAACTGTATCATGGGAATTGTCTCTCCTCTAGTCAACAGTTCAAGGGATTGTGAAGCATATTTTATTCTGGTATCCCTAAAGGATTGAGAATCTGCACCAAATGGAGCCCTGCAGTAGGCTACAATGCTGTGACTTTGCCCTTCATATTTTGGCATGCTTAGAAATTTAATTACCATTAACATACATGAGTGTAATATGCATTTTAATGAAAGAGGGAGGTTGGCCCTCAGTTTTAAAGAATATAACATAAGATCTAATTTTGTGCTTAGTTTTATGTATGTAATTGATTTCCTAATTTATTTTGACTATTCCTAATTAATACTTTCATTATAGAGTGAAATCAGTGATTGTTTCATAACTTAAATTCTACAATACAATATTGTTAATGTATAAACAAATATAAATTCTGTACTAATTATAAACATTTGTAAGACAAAATACTAGTATTCTTAAAATATCTATTTGGCTCCATTCGAAAACATGTTAGCAAAGCCAGCCCTTAATTAATTCCAAAGTAATTAATAGTTTTGTCAAAATTATTGTTTGTGTAATTATATTAATTAATTTCATGATTTAAACAAATAATTTGGCTTAACCCTTGTAGTAGAAGAAACTGTTAAGAAGAACCAATTTTTCAATGTATTCAGTTAATTTAATGAGTTAAGTTTTAATTGTAATTTCTGTAAATTTATCTGTGAACAATATGTAGTTTCAGCACCTATTATTGTGAGGATATACAAGGGCCCAATTTTTGGTTCCGAGGCAGTCAGTCCATGGCCAAGTTTCAGACAAGAAACCTGTATTAGTTAGGTCAATAACAATGCATCCGTGAAATAAGTGTAACACAATTTTGCCATATGTTAAAACAATGACAGTGTCTGCTCCATGTGTACCTTTCTATTCTTTAAGAACTGACCTTTGTGGTTAGGCTTTTACTGCTTGTAGATGTTCAACAGGAAACTATTGTAGCAGAATGTGGATGTTCACTGCAACCTATTAATGAGGCTTATCAAAGGTTATGTACACCTGTCAGCTACATTATTTAAATTAGACAGTGTTGTACTTCCACACCCCTTTTTCACCCAGTATCACGACGCAGTACATCGACACTGAGGATAATAAACAATGAAATAAAGAATGCAAACTGTCACAGGTTGTGCTGTAGTGCTCTCTGTATCAGTAAAAGTGTATCACACTATATCATATTGGATAAATTAATACTGTGTCTCCTGATACCAGTTAGGCAAATGTACCACACTGGTGACACATGACTACCATGACAACCATGCTGATGGAACTTTTTGTTCCATTCTGACTTGCTATGCACTAACAATTTAGCCATCTTGCATTGTGTCTGTTACACCAACCACTTCCCATGACTACACCTCACAAGTGCATCATCAAGTGATGTGCATCTCCTGTGTTCCCAGTGTCTTGACCAACAGAAAGTTCTAAAAACTGAACTGTGTGCCATTACACATACTTCCTCACACAATTTTGTGTGCCCTGGCATGCCATAACAATGGCTGTCATTGACCAACCTACTATTAGACTTGGTGCAAAATTCAAATCAATGTACTTCAGTTCCAGATTTCAGTACTCAGCTCACATTCATTACAACCGATCCCGTGACAACTGTGATATCTGCATCATGACTGCTCTTTGACAATGTGACTGCCATGTGTGACGCACAATATGGACACCATTACAGAGTTAGCAGCCATGCTATGAGTGTCTTCTGACACTTTCTCTGTCATACCATTTTGCATGACTTCCATAGTACCACAACACTGGCCAGTACATTGTTTCAGAGGATTGCTCCACAACCCAAGTTACCACCATTTTGACTGGAACAACTGGCCCTGTATTTTGCAACAGTGAAATGTGTTTATTGTCATGGCTAGGAATTTTGTACTACAAGTCTAAGTTTGTGATGTTGATCTGCCACCTGGCCAAGCATGCTGCCATCATCAATGTCACGGGATCAGTTGTAATGGATGCGAACTGAATACTGGAATCTGGAATCAATGTACATGGATTTGAATTTTACACCAAGTCTAATAGTAGGTTGGTCAATGGTGGCCATTATTATGGCATGCCAGAGCACACAACAACGTGTGAGGAAGCATGTGTAATGTCACACGGTTCAGTTTTTAAAACTTTCTATTGGTCAAGGAACAACAAACATGCAATGGCCAAATCCACCTTGCTTCTATGTTTATTCGCACCCCAGGACAACAGCTTTGACAAGCAATCTATGATAAACAACTTGCTGATCAGACAGCATCTCAGCTGTGGTGTCAGATGCTAACATTACTGGACACAAATCTGATGCTGGACACCACTTTATGGATGCTCTGGATTGTCAGAGTTCCGCCTCAACTGCAGCTTGCTATGATAGCACATGAAGCAGTACCAGTCGACAAGAAGCTCAGCTTCATGGATAGCATATTAAATGTACAGCAACATAGGCAGTACGTTAATTACAAGGACACCACCTCCCTGTGGAGCATTACATCTCTGCCGCTCACGTCACAGTTGAGCCGAGCCAATGACAGAAAATGGTGACTGCACCACCTCCAATCCAGACACTGTTCTGTGGGCTGTACATGATATCAGTCTCTCAGCTGACAATATCAGCTGCCACCATCATTTCAAGGTCAAAATTTCACTGGTATCACTCCCTTTTTGGCAATGCTGTACAAAACTGCCAGTCTCCCTCCGGCTTCCCAAAATCCATAATTTGTACGCATACTTACTCATCCATGCAGGGTTAGATCTCAGCACAGTACCAAAGGACATGTTTGCACTGTTTCCTGACACAACCAGATTACAGCTCCATACTTTCATAATTCTTAAATCTCTGTGTACAGAACAGTACTGCGTTTTACAAATCAGCCTGGATTTGCAGCACCCGTGCACCTTCTTTATTACTGGCATCAGTGAACCTGTGATGGAGATTGATTTCCTCTGAAATTTCCATCCCTCTGCGGATTTGGAACACTCTGCATTTCTTCACTACAAAACTCATTGTCTCATCCCAGGGCTTTTTTCTCTTGACCCTGTCTTGTCCTGTGCACATGCTCCTCCATACTTCCTAGCCACAATCATAAAATGCATTCTGTCATCTTAAAAGAGTGCACTGCGACCGCAGATGCTATCATTTTGATGCACCAGCTTTTCCTGGACACACATAAACCATCAGATATGCTCTGCACTGAAAATGTAAGCCCATTCCAACAAATTAATGGCATATTTGATGCACTCACACATGTGTGTGAGCTGTATGAGAGAGACTCTCACTCGTAACTGATTTTACATCTATGCCTACAACACCCAGCCATGATGGCCATGCCCCATCACCTCCACCTCAACCAACTACATTGCCAGTGCTTTCAACCATATCACAGCACACATAGGTTAGTATGGTGCTTTCTGCTTCAGTATGCCGTACATTGATCATGTGTCCCAACCTATCCGCATTGTGGGTGAACTTTATCAGTGGACTATCCACAATGGCATGATGCACCACATTCTCATGACTCCCAACCCGTCAGTCTGCTACAAAGCACACCACCTGGCCCCAGCTCTTCTATAGGCAGCAAAAGTGGTGGCTGACACGAACTGCTATAGTTACGTGTAGTTCACCCCTCAGACAGCTCCTGGTCTCACCCACCAAACTAGCGCAAAAAGGGACAGTTCTGTTACACTCTTTTGTGATTGCAGAGCTCTCAATACTTGAAAAATACACAAGGGTTATCTAATTCCTTGCATTCAAGGCTGTATATATTCCCTCATGGGTCTGACCGTCTTTAGTGTTGCTGAATGCAGAAAGACCTACCTTCAAGTAACTATGCATCTGGACAGTGTCTCTAAGACTGCGATCATTACACATTTTGGTCTCTTTGAATTTCTTTTCATGCCCTGTGAATTGAAAAATGCAGCCCAAACCTGTCAGTGGTTTATTGATGGCATTCTCTTCAAATTGGGCTGTTGCTATGTGCATCTTTATGATACCCTAATATTTTCTGTCAACCCCAAGTACCATGAGCGGTGCCTTGAAGGGTAGTGAAAGTTAAGCTTAAACTAGCTCTTGCCACCCTTCAAAGCACATGCATGGATTTCTGGCACGCAAGCTGCAGTCAACCATGCCAAAAACTGCCTCATAAAAATGGCCACTCTGGCACACTCGATAATGGACACACAACTCACCATCACTATGGACGCTAGAGATTCAGCGATCAGGCAGGCCCTACAACAAGTTGTGGCAGATAAAATGCAATCATTGCACTTATTTTGTAGAATAATCTTGGCTTTGCAACTAAAATCGTCTGTGTTTGATTATGCGGTACTTGCTGTGTACAAAGCTGTTCAATATTTCAGGGAGGATGCAGAAGGCAGACATGCCATGATCTACACAGAACATAGACAATTGACCATTGCAGTATGTCATCCATCGAAGGATGTGAACCCTTGACACCTTGATCTCATAGTACAATACACAACTGATGTCCAATATTTACATGCAGCTGACATCATTGCTGACTACCTCTTGGGGATGGCGGTCATCACTGAAACAACTGGTTTTTGGTTGTACATTTTTTTTTTCAAAGGCCTGTTTAACCTGAGTGTTAAAACCACTCAAAATGACCAGTTTCTGAAACAAATGATTTTCGTTTTTTTATGCCTGTGAAAAATATTGACTCCCTGAGTTTCAAGATGCACAGAATCAAAATATGAAGTTAAATAGAGAAATAAAAAAACTTAGTCCATCAACCATTCACTGCTTTTTTCAAATACTGATAAGTGGTTGAATACTACAAAAAGTCACCAGTATTCTCATATTGATTCTAATTTTTAGAAACTCTGCTCTGAAATCATGTTGTAATGAAGGATCATACCACTATTTGGGCATTATAATAGTCAGTGCTAAAGTGTGAAAACTGAAACTGAGGAACTCTGTTTCTCATGTTAATTTGTTCATTTTCAAAAGCTGGCCTGCTGCTATGGCTAATTGATATTTAGGTTCTTTACCCAGTTATGAGGAAAAAATAAAAAAGACCTGTTATAACTGAGAACAAACAAATACCAAAAATACCAGTAATCCAGAACTAAAATACTGGTATCAGTTTGTGGCATCGATCCATAGATCGATAGGCCAGAACATCATATGTGTATTATGTCTTCGAGTTGATTTTTGTTTTGTATATTTCAGGGACCTCAGTTCCCACCTAGTCTTCGATCTGTACGTTTGTCGTGTAATAAAAGTATTGATGATTAGAAGAGAGAACTGTGGTCATTACCTTACCACCTTGATATCTCCTTCAGTGGTGACCCCGAAGTTCGAATAATCCATCGAACAGAGTACAAAGTGACTACTGCGTCAGCTTCCGCGTTCCGCGTGGACCTTTGTTCGCTACACAATGGCCTTCTACAACACGCCACCGCCACCCGGTTTTCACCAGCAACAGTAACTAAATTCAAGCACGCCAGCTGTAGTCGGTACCCGATGTGAATTTCCACACTCCTATAGCCTCGAGAACCCAGGGACCTCGTCAGGTGCAGTGGTTTTGAACATGACGCCAGCGATCTCCGACTTTGGCTTTGTTAGCCCCGAAGTGCTTCAGTTTTCGCCGCACAGCAGTACAAGAAAGCACTACACACTGATACCGAACTTTAATGCAAGTACTGTAAATAGTGGGGAGCATAGTTTTCATAATGTGCCACAACAGGACGCCTTATTGAATGTGCAAGCTCCACGTGCGTATCACTCCGCAATGGTTGCACACTACGTGAATGACATTCGCCAGCCTGTTACCCCGAGTGTTCATCAGTGCAGTAATTTGAGTGCGTCAGGTTCCACCAAGCTCATCAGTGACTATGTGATGGACAATTTTGCTGCAGATGTGGAGGACCAATTGCATAATAACCTGTCGAGCAACCGCTGTGACCACTTTGACCTTCCGCCGCAACAACCGGTCCCGCTTCGCTCCACGCCGGGCTTCCTGCTAACGGATTTCGCTTCCCCTCCAGCTACTATGAACACAGCCGCCATGTCTGCATCCTCTCTACTGCCCTCACGATGCAGAGTTAACTTTGACTTGCCTACTCCTGCATCCGTGAACGGTGGCCCGCATTCTTCGACTGCCAGTTCGTCGAACCTACCGAAACTTCCGGCATTCAGACCTGCTCACCCGAAATTCTGGTTCAACCTGGTCGAGCAAACTTTCAGTGTCTGTGCACTTCATGACAATGCCCATTTCACATGCCTCATGAACCACCTCCACGACTGTGTCGACTTACTTTATGACCTGGTTAAGTCACCTCCTCTGAACGAGAAGTACGCTACAGCTAAACAAGCAATACTGGAACGTGTCTCCAAGACAAGAAGAGAAAATGTTCGACAGCTCGTCTATGAAGTCGAGCACCTCGGCGACAGATCTCCGTCCCAGCTGTGGCGATGCCTTCAACTTCTCATCGGTGAATGCGACATGCCAGACGCCACACTCACTGAGATTTGGATGGAAAAGCTGCCCGTGTCTGTCCAAATGGCCATCTCCGCCTACGAAGATAGACCAAACAGCGAACAATTGTGCACTGCCAACCAAGCTTACTCCGCTCTAGTACGTGAACACCGTGCCCAGCAGTCTAGCAGCTATGCCAGTTTCCAACCACAACCAGGGCCCCAACGTGGACGCCCCACTAAACCTAAATCTGTCAAGCTCGCCGCACTACCGGCACCTTTATGTCCGCACAACAACAGCACATCTGACTACATGGAAGATTCTGACCACTCGCAAGAGCAGACGTCTGCCCATAAATACCGTTTCTTCCATGCAAAATTTGGGGAACAAGCACGCAATTGTAAACCGCCGTGCTCCTACCCAAACTTCAACCATAGGTAGGCAGCGGCGCCACCTCCTGCGACGTAACAACAGGCACCGTCCCACACTCCATTCTGTGTCCAACACTAACGCTTCGAATGGACGAGTCTATGTCCGCGACTTGAACTCTGGCACAAACTTTCTCATCGACACGGGTGCAGATGTTTACCTACTTCCATCTCGTCTTGCTACCGAAAAGATCCGACTACACAAAACCGTCCTATGTGCTGTAAACTCATCTAGTTTGTTGTGCTTCGGCTCTACTTCATATGCAGTGTCCCTCTCGCCTGAGTGCAACCTGAAGTGGTCCTTCCTGGTGGCTGACATCGACGATCCCATTTTGGGCATCGACTTTCTACGACACCACAAACTGTGGCCTGACCTCGCCAAGAATACAGTGTTTTACCACCCTACGCAGGAACACATCCCGTGTAATTCGTCGAGTGTCAATAGTACTGCTAAACAGGTCCACCTGGCTAGGAAGTGTAATAATCCCTCCTCCGAGCTCTCGCCATGGACCAATAAGTATCTCACGGAGCGTGTCGAGTCTACACGCCTGCGCTTGGAACAACTTGAGCTACGCCGTCGCTTCAATGACTTAAGTAAACAGTTATCTTTGGCACGGCAGCAGCTTGCAGCAGACGACGCCTTGGCAACACACAAGGTTAGTCGGTGCCACTACAGTGTTCTCGCGCCCGAGTGCATTTGTGACTGTGTGCCACATAAACTGTACAGTGTCCACGCTCCCGCCAGCTCTAACTGTGTTAATTCGAGCGCACATTCATCCCCCTCCTCGCCTGGGCAGCTAACATCCCAGCCGCAGGTTAATGTTTTTGATTTACTGCCATCAGCTGTTCATTCGCGCCAGCTACCGCCACCAAGCTCGACAGCGGCGCCTTCGGTCACTAACAAACAGTGTACCAATCTCGTTTCGCGTAGCTCACTTGTTTGTCACTCCCAGCCACCCAAGAGTTGGCACTTATGCAAACTTTCGCCGTCCGCACCACAAAGCAGCCTAGCGGCCGCCGCGCACACTACACCACAGACAGTCGCTTTGTGTACCGCGTCGCGCGTTTCCGTGGTTACAGACGGCACCGCCCACAAACTTCGCTTGCAAGACGGACCGTCCATCACTTGCCGATCACGCCGTCTCAAGCAAGAACTCATGAAAGTGGCTCGCGAACAAATAGACGATCTTTTAACAGCCGGCGTCATCGAACCATCTGCCCGACGCTGGGCTTCGTCTATCCACTTCGTCACAAAAAGCGACGGCACCTGGCGTATGGGTGGCGACTATACTACGTTGAACTCTGGTACTATCATAGACAAGTACCCGGCTCCTAACGTCGCGGATTTTAACCATGCTCTTGCAGGCGCCAAATATTTCTCGGTAGTGGACTGTAGGAGGGCCTATCATCAAATTCCGATGGCACCAGAGGATATTGAAAAGACAGCTGTTACAACGCCTTTTCGGCCTTTTTCAGTACCGGTTCATGCCCTTTGGCCTCCGCAACGCTGCATAAACTTGGCAGAGATTCATAAACAAGGTGTTGTTCATCTGGATTTTTGTTTTGTTTGCTTGGATGACGTTCTTATTTTCAGTCCTACTTTGCAAAAGAACAAGGAACATTTGCAGATTGTTAAAGACACTCTTACCGCTGCTGGTGTTGAACTGAATAATAAGAAGCTCCAGTTGCACCAGACTTCGGTAAGATTCTTAGGCTACATCGTGTCAGCTAAGGGCCTCACTCCTCCCGAGGATAAAATCAAACCTGTTTTGGATTTGCCACGTCCTCACTCGTTTAAGGAGCTGCGCAGGTTCATCGGAACAGTTAACTATTATAGGAAGCACTTGTCTGCCGCACCGAGGTTCAGGCTCCCCTAACAGATGCCCTTGCTGGCAAAAATACGACCGGTATCCGCCTGGTCCCCTGGATCCCTGCCATGGAACAAGCTTTTGACAAACTGAAGCACCTACTAGTAAACGCAGTGACTGTTGCCCGCCCGCATCCGGACGCTATATTTTTTATTACCGCGGACGCCAGTGATACCGCAGTAGGTGCTGTCCTCAGCCAAACCCTCGGAGATACTACCTCTCCTTTGTAGTTCTTTTCTAAGAAGCTCAACGGCGCTCAAAAACAGTGCTCAGCCTTTGATAGGGAGCTCTTGGCAGTTTACGAGACTGTGAAACACTTTCGCGCCGACGTTGAGGGTAGGGACTTCTACATTTTAACCGACCATAAACCTTTGGTTGCTGCTGTAAAGAACCCCCCGACTGACCCTCCACCTAGACGCTTTCGTCATTTGGACTTTATATTGCAATTTACCTCTGACATACGATACATCAAGGGTGCAGATAATGTGGTCGCAGATTTTTTGTCCTGTGTCGGCGCTCTCACAACTCTGATAGACCTCTCTAACTAGCCTCAGCTGCAGTCTGCTGAAAAAGGACACTACGGACCTTATTTCCGATCACAGCTCGTCACTCAAACCTGTGCAATCCACATTTCCCGGTGTCATAGGCGAGGTTTGGTGTGACGAATCAACTGGTACGCTGTGTCCCTTCATACCCAAACCTCTACAGAGACAAGTGTTCGACAAATTACAAAACCTAGCTCATCCAGGTGTGAGAGCCTCCAGACTTATTTCAGAGTGCTTCATCTGGCGCGACATGCATCGCAACTGCCAATCCTGGGCCCGTGCCTGCAAGTTTCGCGGCACACATCGCCCCCACTAGGCAGCTTCACCGCTCCTCCCAGTCGCTTCTAGCACATTCACATCGACTTGGTGGGCCCCCTTACCCCCTCTGAGGGTTCTACATCTACATCTACATCCATACTCCGCAAGCCACCTGACGGTGTGTGGCGGAGGGTACCCTGCGTACCTCTATCGGTTCTCCCTTCTATTCCAGTCTCGTATTGTTCATGGAAAGGATTGTCGGTATGCTTCTGTGTGGGCTCTAATCTCTCTGATTTTATCCTCATGGTCTCTTCGCGAGATATACGTAGGAGGGAGCAATATACTGCTTGACTCCTCGGTGAAGGTATGTTCTCGAAACTTTAACAAAAGCCCGTACCGAGCTACTGAGCGTCTCTCCCGCAGAGTCTTCCACTGGAGTTTATCTATCATCTCCATAACGCTTTCGCGATTACTAAATGATCCTGTAACGAAGCGCGCTGCTCTCCGTTGGATCTTCTCTATCTCTCCTATCAACCCTATCTGGTACGGATCCCACACTGGTGAGCAGTATTCAAGCAGTGGGTGAACAAGCATACTGTAACCTAATTCCTTTGTTTTCGGATTGCATTTCCTTAGGATTCATCCAATGAATCTCAGTCTGGCATCTGCTTTACCGACGATCAACTTTATATGATCATTCCATTTTAAATCACTCTTAATTCATACTCCCAGATAATTTATGGAATTAACTGCTTCTAGTTGCTGACCTGCTATTTTGTAGCTAAATGATAAGGGATCTATCTTTCTATGTATTTGCAGCACATTACACTTGTCTACATTGAGATTCAATTGCCATTACCTGCACCATGCGTCAATTCGCTGCAGATCCTCCTGCATTTCAGTACAATTTTCCATTGTTACAACCTCTCGATACACCACAGCATCATCTGCAAAAAGCTTCAGTGAACTTCCGATGTCATCCACCAGGTCATTTATGTATATTGTGAATAGCAACGGTCCTATGACACTACCCTGCGGCATACCTGAAATCACTCTTACTTCGGAAGACTTCTCTCCATTGAGAATGACATGCTGCGTTCTGTTATCTAGGAACTCCTCAATCCAATCACACAATTGGTCTGATACTCCATATGCTCTTACTTTGTTCATTAAACGACTGTGGGGAACTGTATCGAACGCCTTGCGGAAGTCAAGAAACACGGCATCTACCTGTGAACCCGTGTCTATGGCCCTCTGAGTCTCGTGGACAAATAGCGCGAGCTGGGTTTCACATGACCGTCTTTTTCGAAACCCATGCTGATTCCTACAGAGTAGATTTCTAGTCTCCAGGAAAGTCATTATACTCGAACATAATACGGGTTCCAAAATTCTACAACTGATCAACGTTAGAGATATAGGTCTATAGTTCTGCACATCTGTTCGACGTCCCTTCTTGAAAACGGGGATGACCTGTGCCCTTTTCCAATCCTACAGATACAGATACGTGCTATCTATTATAGACAGAACCTCTCGTTGGGTGGGAGCTGCCCTGCTACCCAATATTACATCCGAATCAGTGGCACGATCCTTCATAGACACTTGGATTTCACACTTTGGCTGCCCTGTTTACTTGACGACCGACCAAGGCCGTCAATTTGAGTCTGCCTTGTTTTCTGAACTATGTAGGCTGTGCGGCATCAAGAAAATTCATTCAACAGCATACCACCCCCAAAGCAACGGTCTCGTGGAACGTTGGCATAAGATGCTTAAGACGGCCCTATGTTGCCATGGCCTCCTTTGGACGGAAGCCCTACCATTCGTCTTACTTGGTTTGCGGACCACTTTCAAGGAAGACCTTAAAGGCTCAGTGGCCGTGTTCGTCTATGGCCAGTCCCTTACACTGCCAGGTGAACTTGTTGCTCTTACTCCAGTTGCCGAACCGTCCAAACTGCCGTCCTTGGTAGAAAGGGTGAGGTTACACTGTAACAAGCTTCAACCCCCATCCCCTTCCAGCCACACTCCGCCGCACACATATGTTCCCAAGACACTCGACACTTGCGAATTTGTGTTCCTTTGCGACGACACTGTGAAAGCCCCATTACAGCCCCCTTACACAGGCCTGTACAGAGTTGTCAAACGAACCAGTAACACAATGGACATCATAATGAAGGGCTCAGTAGCTACTGTCTCCCTCAACAGGGTTAAACCTTCTCGTGTCGAGTTTCCTCCTACCTCACCCACCATTGAAGAGACCACGCTCTCTGGCCACCCTCAGCCTTCTTCCTCTGCTCACGATTCGAGTAAACTCACGCCTACACCGGCCCCGTCAACTAGCGCACACTCATTCCGAGGTTTTCCGCCTCCTGGCTCCCATAGCAGAGGCCCCAGCTCCCAGGGCTCTAATATAACAGTTCCATCTTCGTGCGACAGCACACTGCACCACTCTTCTAAACGGTGCAGCCTGCAGGTTCCTGTCATACGCACTCAGACCTCACTGTCTGACACTAACCCCTCATCTCGCAGCACAACGCCCTCACCGTGCTACAGTTTCCCCAACCCACCGGCTCAGCATACCTCTCTGTTAGCAGGCGACAGTTACGAGCTCTCTACCCACGTTCATCGTAATGACATTTGTGGTTTATTTGTCATCATTAGTGGTGATACCGCATTAGTGCTGCTTGCGTGTGATGATTCATGTGACTCGTTAGGTGGTGTGTCACGTGTAGTGAAATGTTTCAAAATCTCTTGAAGTGCTACGTGTGGCATCCTACGTGCTTACATTAGGCCAAATGGAAAGGTGATCATTAGGTTCCCTGCCGATGGCACCCTTCCACACCAGCGCTCCCGCGCCGGCCGCCGACTACAACCGCTGACGTCGCTTCAAGACTTCAGCATCAGCATTCCAGGATTTGCTCCACGCTCTCCTCTCACACGCCCCATGCCGTTAGACGTGGAGAAACTCACTGTAACCCACTTAAACTCTCGCCCCCCCCCCCCCCCCACGTTCGGGTACGTACTCCATACTGCAGGGGGGGGGGGGCATGTGGCATCGATCCACGGATCGATAGACCAGAACATCATATGTGTATTATGTCTTAGAGTTGATCTTTGTTTTGTATACTTCCGGGGCCTCAGTTCCCGCCTAGTCTTCGACCTGTACGTTTGTCGTGTAATAAAAGTATTGACGATTAGAAGAGAGAACTGTGGTCATTACCCTACCACCTTGATATCTCCTTCAAGTTTTAACCAGTCAGCTTTTCACATCTCTACTACCTCTTGTGCATGTTATGTAGGCACAGGTAATGGATCAGCTACTTTCTATTTTTATTGTAAACTGTGAGTGAACTACAGAGTTTTAAGTTTCCTCCTTATGTGAAATCACAAGTTTGTTGTGACTCCTTAATCTTTGAAAGTAAATGTGGCATTGACTTCATTGATACTGCACTTAGTAACATATGAGTGCTTCCAGACTATGGATGGTACACACATACCAGCAGTATTGGCCACATGGTAACAGATACAAAATTGTCTCAGCAATGGTGTATCAATTTTTATCCAAGTGTCTTTTGCTCATTACTGTCAGCATCATTATTAAAATAGTACTGACTAATTCTCCCATTTTCTATAATAACACAATATTTCAAAGCAGCGGAAATTTTATGAATAAAAATTACTCTTTTTTTAAAAAAAGATTTATTTAAAAACCAAAAATTTTAGCACTGCTGCTATGGCCAGTTGATATTCAGGTTCTTTACCCAGTTAATAGTAAAAAAATTAAAAAAAACAATTATTATAACTGAGAACAAACAAATACCAAAAAATACCAGTAATTCAGAACTAAAATACTGGTGTCAGTTTTAACAAGCCAGCTTTTCACATCTCTGCTACCTCTTGTGTATCAATATTATTTCACCCAACCTTGATTACACCAAGTTGGTGGACAAACAAAACTACATTTCATCCCTCACAGACTTACTACAGAGTGATGCCTCAAACCTTCGCATTGAATGGTGAGCAATTTGTGGTACTGACACCTGCATCCTCTGACATGTCTCACAGATCAGAATTCAGCCTCAGTTTCAGAAGCTGGCTCGTCTGGGCATTCAACCAGTGGTACAGCTCATAACCAAATGATTCATTTGGTCAAATGTCTAACATGGCTGCCCCTCTTGGTTGCAGGCTTACTTGGCATACCAATGCAGCAAGGTTGGCCACTATACACAACCTCCTCTTAGTAATTTTAATATACGGCATGCACAATTCAACATCTACACCTTGACCTCATTGACCCCCTCCTAGAACCAGAAGGCGACAAATACCTTTTGTTAGTAACTGATTGAGGCTCACACTGGGTCGAAGCCATGCCTCCGAAAGACTTCACAGTGGATCCACTGCCTGAGCTTTCATCAACATGTGGATATCTCACTGCAACTGTACAGAAACAATTACTACAGACCAAGGGAGACAATTTGAATCCACTCTGTTCGAGGTATTCTACCACGTATGGAGCATTATCTGCAATTGTACAACTGTGTGCCACCCACAGAGTAATGAGCTCAATAGAGCTGTGGCATCATGCACTGAAGACTGCACTGTGGATGGAGTCCTTGTCATGGGTGCTGTTTCGTGACCATACAGCACTTAAAGAAGGATCAACGGGCTTCCTTTGCAGAAGTCCTCCTCAGCAAATTTCTTACATTTCTAATAGAGTTCGTTCTCCTGACACTAGCTCCCGACCCAGCAGACTTGTTGCCATTAGTGCTATAGGTGAAGCAACACATTCACAATTCTCAGGTGCTACCATATACTGCACACACTACCTGAAGATTCTTCATACACGAGGCACTGTCAAGATTGCGACTGTGTAATGTTACGTGATGACACGATCCAGCACTCACTACAACAGCTCTGTTCTGGCTCATTTCCTATTGTCAAGCATGGTCCACATGCCTTTGACATCTTGCACAATGGGAAAACATTGATGGTCTCTTTGCATGAGCTCAAACTGGCATGGGTCCCTCATGACCCCATTCTTCTGTACGACGAGGACTCAACATTATCCATAACGGCCATAGTCGTAGTATGAAAAACATTGTCCACAGGCAGTAAATTGCGTGGCACAATGGGAGGACGACGACAGCATTGTAGCTGTGCATAAGCTGGAAATGATGAAATTACGTGTGAAGACAGTCGTCCAGGGCCACCAGTATATTTCTACAGGGTATAGGCGATGACAATGGTGAATAATCACAAAATCTGGCTACACTCTAGAACACTTTAATTATTGCACAAAGTGTACGCAAGACAAGCGACTGAACACGTCAAAGCCATAAGCCAAACTGATTGTCAGAGTTTACGCCCGAGGTTCTGGTCGACCGCCAACAATGCTATTTGTCAGTGCTGTGTTCCCACAATCTATTCTGGAGCGCTGAACACCATAATCTGTCTCTTGATCTGTCTTCTGTACTTGAAGTGATGCTTTCCGGAGCATGCCAGCAGGGTTCTCTGTTTTACCAGCATTATGACAGCAAACCTTAATTGAGTGCATAGCTTTTTTCATGGTGAGGTGCAGAGCAACCACCTTGATTGAGGATAATAACTGTCAAATAAAAGTATCTTCCATGATAACCGCACGGTATTATACTAAGCCTTTTGTTTTAGAGTGAATTGAAATTAAATTAAACCAATTTACAAAATAAAATTAAATGGTGCTTACATATAGTTTACAATAATTTATTGTTGAGCTGCATCTGAAGTCGAACTTAATAAGTTCATCAGTGGAATCAGTTTGCTCTCTTGCATTGTAGGTCTCAGTCAACGTGTCATCTAATTCAGTAGCTGTGGTGGTCTTGGTTTCCTGATTACTGTCTTTATCACTACTTTCTGAACCAATATTTATTACCATTCTTTCAGTCGCTGAGTCCACAAAAGTGCCATGGTACTGGTGTTCTATGTCGATATATGAGGATCGTCCAAATATGTGAGTTTCCCTATTATATTTCTCTGCAAAGTAAACTGGCCCCATGTCAGGTGAGTACTGGCGAGTTTGACTGGTGTATGTTGTCAATGCTCACACCGGTTTACGATGCATACTGCAGTAATTTGTCAGTACATTGCCATCTAGCATGGAGTTGTCACTTCAAAGGGTGTCCGCTTGTGAGCTGTGCTCTGTCATTCGTTTTTTCGCAGCAAAACAACTATCTGTAGTGGAGAAAGATCTTTGCATTACCATTGACAACATCCTAATGCGATTACCTCCTAGGGCTGCAACTGGACGCTCTACTATCGCAAAGATCCTGACAGACCATCTTCACTATCGCAAAATCTGTGCAAGATAGGTGCCACATTTGCTGAGTGCTATCTACAAGCAGGAACAGATGCATTTGGCCAGAATGTTTCTCGAAATGCACCAGAGAGAGGGAGATCTACTCTTTCATGTATTAATATTATGATGAAAAAAGGAAGTTATGAGCAATAACGTAGAAAGGGATTTGTTAGATGTTTTTGTTGTAACCTGTGGTAACTGCGACCGGAACGGCCGCGGGGAGGCCAAGAAAGCGCGGCGGGACCAAACAGAGAGCGGCCCCTGAACAAACAAACGAACAGAAAGGACGGACACGAAACAATGACAGATGATGGAGAGAGACCTTAAGACGACAACATGCAAGAAGCAATGGAATAAGAGAGACAACCAAACGAATCCAAGACGTTCACTAGTAAGAAAACAAAGAACGGCAAACACGCTGTCTTGTTGAGGCGATGTGTCAAGACTTAAGGCCGGTTCCACTAGGGCTGCCGCGCGTCAAAACCGCGCGGTAGCGGCGTGGTTGCCATGGAAACGCCGCCAGCGGCACGGCGCGGCGGGCTCTGCGTCGCGGTTTGCCCATGTCGAACCGCTGCCGCTGCCGCGTGCCGCGCTCCAGGTGCGCGCCGCCAATCACAGAACGCGCTGGGCGTGACATCAGGTACGGAATCCCGGGCCACACGAACTTTCACCGAACCGCTGGTGCGGACGCGACGGCAGCTATGAAATACTTATCATCCGATTCCAAGGAAGCTATTCGGTAGAAAAATTTGATTCTTGGGCATTTTACAGCCTGATATCTTCTCTCGATAAAGGACCGAATTTATTTTCGTTATCCGTCGTGGTTACTTGCTGTATCGCATTTACGTAAACCTTTACACGAAATTTTAATGAGTGTGCAGAGGTAAAAACGCATTGCGTGGACTTTGCGTACAGTTCATTTTAGGTAATACATTATTGCGTATGAAATTTAGTCAATATATCGAAATCGTTTTTAAAGGTAAGAGCAGAACGATAGCTATCACCGTTCTCGAGATATTGAATGATATGTCAGCGGACGAGGTATGCGGTGACCGCGCGCAAATCGCTCGCGACGCGACCGATACTTCGTCTTGCTCGTCGTAAACCATGTGGTTGTATCAATTGCAAATTTCGTAAACGGTTCAGGAAATCGAAACGTGTTTTTTTTGCAAACGATAACTTGTAAAAAAGTCATGTATTTCGTCGCATGATAAATATCCGAAATCTGTTTATCTACCAAGATATGAAAGAAACTACAGTTTTTCGGAAGGGATAGATGAATTTTTTTAAACGGCATTTAATAGCATGTGGAAGGAGAAGTTAAACTGAGACAAATTTGCTGGTATGTCATAAGATGTAATTTGCTATGTATCTACAGCTACTGATTATTTCCTTTGGAAGTAACAAACGTTTTTTTCTTTATCCAGTGTACTTTATTGGTTCAAGACGCATTTTGCGTTTTACTTTAAAGCATCTTTGGAGGAATCTACAATGATTCAGTTTTGTTTTGATATGTGATACTTGCAGATCATAAAACAGTTCACATCTTTTTTTACGTGAATAACTGATTACTTACAGTGAATCGAGTTTTTGGCGGACATCTGCGTTTCCCCTCACCTGGTCACATGCTGGAGGTTGAACTACACTCCTGGAAATTGAAATAAGAACACCGTGAATTCATTGTCCCAGGAAGGGGAAACTTTATTGACACATTCCTGGGGTCAGATACATCACATGATCACACTGACAGAACCACAGGCACATAGACACAGGCAACAGAGCATGCACAATGTCGGCACTAGTACAGTGTATATCCACCTTTCGCAGCAATGCAGGCTGCTATTCTCCCATGGAGACGATCGTAGAGATGCTGGATGTAGTCCTGTGGAACGGCTTGCCATGCCATTTCCACCTGGCGCCTCAGTTGGACCAGCGTTCGTGCTGGACGTGCAGACCACGTGAGACGACGCTTCATCCAGTCCCAAACATGCTCAATGGGGGACAGATCCGGAGATCTTGCTGGCCAGGGTAGTTGACTTGCACCTTCTAGAGCACGTTGGGTGGCACGGGATACATGCGGACGTGCATTGTCCTGTTGGAACAGCAAGTTCCCTTGCCGGTCTAGGAATGGTAGAACGATGGGTTCAATGACGGTTTGGATGTACCGTGCACTATTCAGTGTCCCCTCGACGATCACCAGTGGTGTACGGCCAGTGTAGGAGATCGCTCCCCACACCATGATGCCAGGTGTTGGCCCTGTGTGCCTCGGTCGTATGCAGTCCTGATTGTGGCGCTCACCTGCACGGCGCCAAACACGCATACGACCATCATTGGCACCAAGGCAGAAGCGACTCTCATCGCTGAAGACGACACGTCTCCATTCGTCCCTCCATTCACGCCTGTCGCGACACCACTGGGGGCGGGCTGCACGATGTTGGGGCGTGAGCGGAAGACGGCCTAACGGTGTGCGGGACCGTAGCCCAGCTTCATGGAGACGGTTGCGAATGGTCCTCGCCGATACCCCAGGAGCAACAGTGTCCCTAATTTGCTGGGAAGTGGCGGTGCGGTCCCCTACGGCACTGTGTAGGATCCTACGGTCTTGGCGTGCATCCGTGCGTCGCTGCGGTCCGGTCCCAGGTCGACGGGCACGTACACCTTCCGCCGACCACTGGCGACAACATCGATGTACTGTGGAGACCTCACGCCCCACGTGTTGAGCAATTCGGCGGTACGTCCACCCGGCCTCCCGCATGCCTACTATACGCCCTCGCTCAAAGTCCGTCAACTGCACATACGGTTCACGTCCACGCTGTCGCGGCCTGCTACCAGTGTTAAAGACTGCGATGGAGCTCCGTATGCCACGGCAAACTGGCTGACACTGACGGCGGCGGTGCACAAATGCTGCGCAGCTAGCGCCATTCGACGGCCAACACCGCGGGTCCTGGTGTGTCCGCTGTGCCGTGCGTGTGATCATTGCTTGTACAGCCCTCTCGCAGTGTCCGGAGCAAGTATGGTGGGTCTGACACACCGGTGTCAATGTGTTCTTTTTTCCATTTCCAGGAGTGTAAAACTTAAGATTACGGAACATAAGCACATTTTCATGTTCGCTCTTTTTTCTTCTGTCACTAGCTGTAGACATTTTACCGAAAACACTGATTTGAAGTCTTAACTACAGTGTGTTCACCTCATGTCCCTTCCTGTATGGTTTGTTTATGTGCATGTTGCCAACCTAAAGAATTATATGCTGAAAACTAATGTTTGTTTATTTCTGTTCTCCTTATATCTGAATGTGTGTGTGGCTAGCCGGTGATAGTTATAGAAAGTTGAAAGTGAATGCAGTAGTTGTCAGACAGTGGTTGAAAGATGTGGTGTTCAGCTGATTTCAGTTTTGGTTTAAATGTTTTGTGGAGGAGTGCATGGAAGAGTAAATTCACTGCTTACATTAATAGATAAAACAGTAGAATAGCATTTCAACAGATGATTATTATCAGAATACTATCACCCAACCCCTTTGTCCTCACTCTTTGACGCCTCATAATATGTCCTGTCAACTTACCCCTCTTGTAGTCAAATTTGTGCCGTAATTTCCTCTTCCTCCTCTGTGTAATTCAGTACCCCTTCTTTAGTTACATGATCCTCATATCTAATCTTCAGCATTCTTATTGATCACCACGTTTTGAAAGCGTCCATTGTCTTCTTGACAGAACTGTTCATCGTCCACGTTTCACTTACATACAAGGCTGCACTCCACACAAATACCACACTCCACACAAATACCTTTGTAAAATAGTACCCAATCATTAGAATTCATATTCGATGTGAACAAATTTTCTCTTTCAGAACGCTTTTCTTGCTATTCACAGTCTTCATTTTATGTCCTCTCTACTTCTGCCTTCTCAGTTACTGCTTTGCTTTCAAGTCATTGAAGTCTTAGAAATGCAGCTTGGTTTCTGTAGAAGTTGTAGATAATCTTGCGGCCCTGTGTTTTATCGGTGACATCTCCAGAGCTTCAAAGAATGTTTTATTTATGATTGTCAAAACCTTTCTCTAAACATGCAAATGCTATAAACACAGTTCCGTAGTTGTTCAGTGCGTCTACTTAGCTAAATGGTAGGATCAGTATTTCCTTGCGTGTTCAGACATCTCACAGGAATCTAACATTGTGCTTATGTTAGTTTGTTGCAATTTTGGACTTTCTGTCAACGTCATGTTTAGACGTTTCTATTTCCCATGGTCTACTTTATTTGCTGCATTTTTATATTTTTCCCTCTTGTCAAATTTAATATATCACGTTTTATCTAACGATTTCTACTGTACTTTCTTCCTGTTCACATACTGTGCTGCATTCACCACTTCTTCTCTCAAAGATATACATTCGTATTCTAGCTGATTACTTCCTCTGTTTCAGTCAGTCGTTGCATTATGGTAACTTTAAGATTATCTAAAAACTGTGGGTCTTGACTTATTCAAGTTCCATTTTCTTAATTTGCTACCGTTTACTGTCTCTTTAGTTGTAAACTGCAGCTCGTAACCAATAAAGTATTGTAGGTTTGCGTCTGCACCGGGAAATGTCTTATAATATAAAATCTGGTTTCGAAAACTTTGTTCCAAACATGTATTATTCTTTCATGATTCTTAAGCAAGGTGCTGGCGATGATTACATTATGCTCTGTGCTGCAGGTGGCTTCCACTTTCATTCCTTCCCCAAGCCTTTGTGTTCTTACTGTTTTCCTGTACCTGCTACCGTATCACATTTGAAATTTTTGTCTCGCTTAACTGTCTGAATAATCTCTTTTGTCGTACATTGTTTCAATGTGTTAGGAGATAATGAACAATCGTGAACGGTAGTCATGAAATCTATTTATGGTGAAATGAGAAAACATGAATAATGAAATATGTGAAAGAGTACATTGTACAGAAAATGAAAAATTGGTATGTATTCACCCAACTTCGTCTTTCCTTCATGTAGGCGTAAGATATAGTTAATCAAACGCACCGGGCGTTTCAGTGGGTCCCGCCCCGTACCTCAGTGGCTGTCCGTCATTGGTTACCGCCAGCGTCTGCCGCTTCCAGATGGGAGCGCCAATTCCGCGAGCCGCCGCGTCAAAGTGGAAAACGCATGCAGCTGCCGTTGCCGCACGACGCGGTTGCCGCTGACGTTGCTGCACGACGCGCTGCTGCGCTCTAGTGGGAACCGGCCTTTACGCAACGGCTGGATGAGCTTTTTTTTTCTTTATTGTGATTTCATTCCCTTGCCCTATATGGGCAGGGGAGGGCTGTCAGCGGCACAATCCGCCGCTCTTCAGCCGAGTGACACTACAGCTAAAACAAGAGTAAAATGATACATATATAAGGAGATAAAAAAGGTGAACATAAAACAGAGTAAGGGGGAAAATGGAGGTAGAATATACAGTGACATGGGGACGTTCATGGGGGACAGTTAAAAAAGTCAACAGAAAGTTAAAAAAAAAACCACACAGTTGGCGATTCTTAAAACACAGAGAAGACACTGAATGCGCAGGCACAGGTTAAAAGTCGGCCACAGTAGTAAAAACACTCCGGAACAACATACTTAAAACCCACTTGGAGCACACACGACGAAGAATAAAACTGCCAGGTGGGACCCACCGAGGGAAAAGGTCAGAGAGGATGGAAAAGGAGGGGAGAGCATGGGGCACCTGGGGAAGCGGCGGGATGAAGAGAGGAGGGGCATCAGCAGGGTCACGAAGAGGCAGGAGACATGTGGGACAGGAGATGAAGAGGGAAGATAGGGCAGGAGGGAGCGCAGAGACACTGAAAGGAGGCACAAGAGATGGAGGGGGAGTAGGAGGGGGAAGCCGCTCAGGAGGAGGGAGGGGGAGGAGAGGGAGCCCTGAGGAGGAGGCAGGAAGATGGGGCTAGAGTTGGTAGGAAGGGTAGACGTCAGGGCGAAGCTCATCATCTGGGAGGGGTAGAAGGTGGAAGTTGTGTTGGGAAAGGAGATGGAGGGTGTGGAGATGGAGAGAGGGTGTGACACAACAGTAAAGCGCGGCAACTGGTTGGGGTTGGAGAGGATGGGAGAAACCAGGGGGTGAGGGGGATCAAGGTGGCGGACAATATATAGTGTGCGGATGTGTTCAAGGAAAAGGAGAAGGTGGGGGAAGGGGGAGGTCGTAGAGGATGCGCGTGGGGGACGGAAGGCGGATGCGGTAGGCGAGGCAGAGTGCATGGCGTTCGAGGATTTGGAGGGCTTCATAGAACCGGGGAGGGGTGGGAATCCAAGCGAAGCTGGCATAACAGTGGATGGGGCGGATCAAGGATTTGTAGGTGTGAAGGATGGTGGAAGGATGCAGACCCCACGTCCAGTCGGACAGGAGTTTCAGGAGGCGGAGGCGGTTGTGAGCTTTGTTTTGGATGGTAAGGAGATGGGGAGTCCAGGTGAGGTGGCGGTCGAGTGTGAGGCCAAGGTATTTGAGAGCAGGTGTGAGATGGATAGGACGGCCATAAATGGTGAGGTAGAAATCATGGAGGCGGAAGGAGCAGGTGGTGCGGCCTATGATGATCGCCTGGGTCTTGGAGGGATTAACACGGAGGAACCACTGGTTGCACCAAGCGGTGAATTGGTCAAGGTGGGTTTGGAGGGTACGTTGGAACCGTTGAATGGTAGGATAAAGGGCTAGGAAGGTGGTGTCATCAGCGAACTGGAGAAGATGAACAGGAGGGGCATATCAGCAGTGTACAGGAGATAGAGGAGAGGTGAAAGGACAGAAACTTGGGGCACGCCGGCAGAGGGGTAGAAAGTACGGGATTTGGAATTGTGGATAGTCACATAGGAGGGACGATGGGAGAGGAAGGATGCAACGAGACAGACGAAGTTGATGGGGAGAGCATAGGTCTGAAGTTTGAAGAGGAGCCCAGGATGCGGTCATAGGCGTTCTGGAGATCAAGGGAAACAAAGATAGTGGAGTGACGGGAGTTAAGTTGGAGGGAAAGAAGATTGGTAAGGTTAAGGAGCTGGTCGTCGGCGGAGAAGGAAGGCCGGAATCCACATTGGGTAAGAGGAACGAGGCGGTGCTGGTTAAGGTGGCGGTGAACACGGCGAGAGAGGATGGCCTTGAAGACCTTACTGAACACGGAGGTGAGGCAGATTGGACGATAGGAAGAGGTATGAGAGGGGGGTTTGTTAGGTTTAGGGAACAGCAGGACATAGGAAGTCTTCCACAGGTCGGGGTAAAATCCAGTGGAGAGGAGGACATTGTACAGGGTAGCAAGGACAGACAGGAAGGATGGAGGGGATTCCTTGAGGTGACGGTAGGTGACGCCATCATGACCAGGGTCGGTGTTGCGTTTGGAGCGGAGGACGAGTGTGATGTCTTGTGTGGTGATGGGAGTGTTGATGTCTGAGGGGGGTAACCGATCCAAATACTGGAAGCTATGGGCGAGCGGGGGGTTAGAGGTGTCAGTGCGGTCAAGGACAGTGGGGAAGAGGGAGTAATCAAAATGGGGATCGTCAGGAATGGAGAAGACCTCGGATAGGTGGGAAGCAAAATGGTTAGCCTTACTAAGGTTGTCAGGAAAGGGGCGATCGTCATGGAGGATGGGGTGCTGGATGAGCGAGAGGCAGGCGCTTAAATGCTCTATCCGGGCTATTGGTCGCTGGAACCACGTGTTCCACTGTGGCGCCCTCACACTAAATGTGTGCCAGGACACGTGCGCCGCCACAGCTTACGGTACGAAGGTACAGAGACCTCTAGGGGTCTTCGACATCCATAAAGTCTGGCGGGGATTCGAATTCCGCGGCGCGCAGTACCAGAGTTTTTCATGTAATTTGTCTCGTCATTGAGTCGTTTCGCTGCCTTTTGGTGCCTGTTTGAGACTGCAGCTAGCCTTGACGAAGGAAAAGTGTCTTAGTTTTATTTCTGTCCCCATATAGGAGTAAACGGCACCAGCTCTATTCACATGCAAGGGCGCTCATGCCATAGTTTGTAGGAGTGGGGTGGGGTAGGGGCTAGACCTGATGGTAAGGAGTATTTTTATATTTTCGAAGATGAATGGCAGTTTATAAGTAGCCATGAGAAAGTTCCAGTTCTGACCCTGTTAAATGCCTTCGTAACATCAACTTTTAAATAATTTTCGTGAAAGAAAAGCACCTGACCCCACTATATTTTTTTTTCTTTTCCCTGAGAGCAGGGGAGAGGAGGGGTCTTGGCCACCAGTATGGGCGTCCTTGTGTCTGTATAAAAATCCTGTGTCTGTGTGTGGAAGAGAATGGATGATACATTTGAGTGAAAGTTGTATCTCGTGGGTGACGAAAATTAATAGTCTGTTACATCAGATTACCAGTCTTTGGGGTGTAATAAAAACGCAGAGAAGTTTAACTGTGCCAGCAAGGCAGGTTGCTTTGGTCTAGCGGGTCCTGCAAAGTTGGTGAGGGTGCACAAATCCTCTCTGAGTAACTCCCCCCCCCCCCCCCCCCCATCCCACTACCACCTCCACTTCTTAAGGTAGGCATCAAGCAGTAATCTGTCGGACGGCACACTTCTTCCGGGTGTGAGGTATGGCAGATGTATTTGCAGTGCCCTCCGCAATTGTACACTGAAGGTATTGGCATATTATTTAAGTGAGTTAATATTCCGATTAACAATTTCTTTTCAGCGTTAGGATGGTAAAAACGACTTCAGCAGTCAGTTTGAGTACAACTCCACAGAGTGTGTATGTGAATTATTGGAATATCGGAGGGAGCCGCTTTTCGTGTAGGACAAGCTTAAACAATGTGCAGCTATAGTATGAAGGAACCATGTCTTGCTTAATTATGTTCAAAATAAATTCACTGTCATTGCACTCAAGAATTTCAAAGTGGATGTGCTTTTCACTTGAACAGTGTTAGAGAGAATGTTATATTTTCTTAAATCAGTAATAAGTGATCATATTTTTCGCGTCTGTCTATTGAGCATGTACATTTAGATCTATATAAATAAAAACGTAAATCTTTGTTAGTTCAAAACCGTAAATCTCCGAAAGTTCTTCACCCTTTTTCTTTCTTTTTTTTTTTGATGCTATGTTATATTTAAATATGTGCATGTTTTTATATTCATGTGGTGGCGCCACATGGTGCATAAATATATTTACATAATAAATAAAAATGTAGTAAATATATTTATTTATGTACCATATGGCGCTCCTTTAGGTGTATAAACACATGCGCGTTGTGTTAAAATTTCAAAGAAATCCTTCAGAGATTTAATATTTTGAACACACGAAGACATACATCTGTGTAAATCACAATGCCACAAACGTACCAACAACTTGTAGAATACATGCCATGCAGAATCGTGCTGTATAGCATTTCAGTGATGAACCAACACGACATTAAATAGTTGGTCATAGTGTTTTGGCTCGTCAACGTATTATATTGTAGTAGTATTACTGTGTTTGGTGATTAATAAACGTAATTACTTCAGTAGTTTCGAGTTTTATTTTGTAAGAAATTGTGGTTCGTTTCCTCCATCCCTCTCCTTTCCACGAAACTAATATGATTTGCTTTGCCCCATAAGATCCTAGGTAGCTCTTGTGTGCTAGTTTCATACGGTAGAATGCCTCCCATGAGAGTACAGTACGACTGACTATGTTGTACCAAATAGCCCAAGACGCCAAGCAGCGCTGGCTAGGGATTCCCGAAAAGGGCGCGCCGCAGTTCCAGACCTACCTCGCTGTCATTTCGCCACAGAGATGGAAGTATGCAGAGGCGTCTCAGTTGTCACGCATACATGGCTCCACTTCAGATAAACATCCAGAATAATCTCCCTTTTTGGCGTTGATACAGCAACCGTCTTGTTACGTATTTGTCTGGCGTGAAGTGGTTTTCATTAAGTAAATTATTGCCTTTCTTGATAAGCCTTGGCGGATAAACACAGTGTTTCACAGGTCGTAGTCAACCGTTGTCAGGCTATGGTCCTCACATTCTGAGCCCGGCCTGCCTGAACCAAAATTACAGGAGGAGGAGGAGGAGATTAGTGTTTAACGTCCCGTCGACAACGAGGTCATTAGAGACGGAGCGCAAGCTCGGGTTAGGGAAGGATGGGGAAGGAAATCGGCCGTGCCCTTTCAAAGGAACCATCCCGGCATTTGCCTGAAGCGATTTAGGGAAATCACGGAAAACCTAAATCAGGATGGCCGGAGACGGGATTGAACCGTCGTCCTCCCGAATGCGAGTCCAGTGTGCTAACCACTGCGCCACCTCGCTCGGTACCCAAAATTACAGTGTCACACACGTCGACAGTTAACGCACATTCCGCTAAACAGCTGATGTATCCAAGTTTATGTCCAGAATAATATACAGAATAAAGGAAAAATGAGGAATTGTTGCATAATTGCTAATAAATTAAAATTGTTTGCCAGACTTGGAGGCGAATCAAGATCTTTGCCTTTCGCCTCTTGCTGACATTTTCTTATCATTAATTTTTTTTACTATGACAGCATAAGAAGAATAAATCAATAAACTATAAATATGGGGAAAATATAAACATCAAATTTTTTTTAGGTACTACAGTATTTCTTGAATTATTACCTACACTAATCAGTTTCTTTTTCAAAAGAGATTCATTTGATTTACAATACAAATGTACACAGACACCTACTACTACAGAAATATTGTTCTCTTATTTAAAATATAGCGTAAAAGATTTTAAGACAAAGCTGTTTAGCACATAACGGTCCTAAAACTGAAAATATTTGCATGCAGGCGACGCATCCGTAAGCCGATACTTTGTAGATGCCTAGAGGTTGTCGACGTGTAATGAAGAGCCAATAGTTGTCGTTTTTCCACATTTGACGTGGTTTACAAACTGTTTACAGATGACTATAAATGATTTTCTGAGCTGTCAAAGCACACCTGGGGAACTAGTCTCATCTTTTCTATTCTGTCAGCATCTCTTCCCCATGTTCCAAACTTCAAGCTTCACAGAATCTCTTACACACTATCATAAAAAAAGAAACGATGCTCCACGAAGGACTTATCCGGACGGGACAAAAATGGGTAGATGTGATGTACAGACATACAAATGATTAGTTTCAGAAAAATTGGATGATTTATTCAAAAGAAAAAGATTCACAGATTGAGCAAGTCAATAACGCGTTGGTCCACTCTGCTCCTCACACAAGATGTTATTCGGCTTGGCGTTGATTAATTGAGTTGTTGGTGATCTCCTGAGGGACATCTTGTCAAATTCTGTCTAATTGGCGCGTTAGGTCGTCAAAATCCCGAGGTGGTTGCAGGATCCTGCCCACAATGCCCCAAACGTTCTCAACTGGGGAGACATCCGGCGACCGTGCTGGCGAAAGGAGGGTTTGGTAACACAAAGACAAATAGTAGAATTTCTCGACATGTGCGCACTGGAATTATCTTGCTGCAAAGCAAGCCCAGGATGGCTTGCCATGAAGGGTAACAAATCGGGGTGTAGAATGTTGTCCACGTACCACAGTGCTGAAAGGGTGCAGTGGATGACAGCCAAAGCGGCCGTGCTATGAAAAAACATGGCACCTGAGACCATCACTCCTGGTTGTTAGGCTGTATGGCAGGCGACAGTCTGGTTGGTACCCCACTTCTGCCTGGGGAGTCTCCAGGCACGCCTTTGCTGGTCATGGGGCTCACTTCGAAGTGGGGCTCATCACAGAAGACAATTCAACTCCAGTAAATGAGAGTCCAGCCCGAAGATGTGTCTGGAGACGCCCCACACGCCCTATCTCCCTTTTTAGCTAGATGTATTTTACTTGTATTTTAGGCAGGTTCGAATGTTACGATATTCACTCTCTCTACAAAGACCTTGTAATCACTAATCCCTGTATCTATCATTATGCTCCTATTTGTTCAGTATTATTTGCTGCTTTGAATGGGCTCCTGAGCTAATTGCTAAAAATAATTTTCAGAGGAAGGAAGTAGTATTTTGTAGGGCGAAGTTTTGTGCTTACCACAAGCTTTGAACATGTATCTACACCACTGGCCATTAAAATTGCTACACCAAGAAGAAATGCAGATGATAAACGGGTATTCATTGGACAAATATATTAAACTAGAATTGACATGTGATTAGATTTTCACGCAATTTGGGTGCATAGATCCTGAGAAATCAGTACCCACAACAACCACCTCTGGCCGTAATAACGGCCTTGATACACCTGGGCATTGAGTCAAACAGAGCTTGGATGGTGTATACAGGTACAGCTGCCTATGCAGCTTCAACACAATACCACAGTTCATCAAGAGTAGTGACTGGCGTATTGTGACGAGCCAGTTGCTCGGCCATCATTGACCAGAGATTTTCAGTTGGTGAGAGATCTGCAGAATGTGCTGGCCAGGGCAGCAGTCGAACATTTTCTGTATCCAGAAAGGCCCGTACAGGGCCTGCAACATGCGGTCGTGCATTATCCTGCTGAAATGTAGGGTTTCACAGGGATCGAATGAAGGTTAGAGCCACGGGTTGTAACACATCTGAAACGTAACGTCCACTGTTCAAAGTGTCGTTAATGCGAACAAGAGGTAACCGAGACGTGTAACCAATGGCACCCCATACCATCACGCCAGGTGATACACCAGTATGGCGATGACGAATACACGCTTCCAATGTGCATTCACCGAGATGTCGCCAAACATGGATGCGACCATCATGATGCTGTAAACAGAACCTGGATTCATCCGGAAACATGACGTTTTGCCATTCGTGCTCCCAGGTTCGTCGTTGAGTACACCATCGCAGGCTCTCCTGTCTGAGATGCAGCGTCAAGGGTAACCACAGCCACGGTCTCCGAGCTGGTAGTCCATGCTGCTGCAAACGTCGTCGAACTGTTCGTGCAGATAGTTGTTGTCTTGCAAACATCCCTATCTGTTGACTCAGGGATCGAGACGCGGCTGCAAGTTCCGTTACAGCCATGCGGATAAGATACATGTCATCTCGACTACTAGTTATACGAGGCCGTTGGGATCCAGCACGGCGTTCCGTATTATCCTCCTGAACCCTCCGATGCCATATTCTGCTAACAGTCATTAGATCTCGACCAACGCGAGCAGCAATGTCGCGATACGATAATTCGCAATCGCGATAGGCTACAATCCGACCTTTATCAAAGTCGGAAACGTGATGGTACGCATTTCTCCTCCGTACACGAGGCATCACAACAACGTTTCACCAGACAACACCGGTCAACTGCTGTTTGTGTATGAGAAATCGGTTGGAAACTTTCCTCATGTCAGCACGTTGTAGGTGTCGCCACTGCCGCCAACCTTGTGTGAATGCTCTGAAAAGCTACTCATTTGCATATCACAGCATCTTCTTCCTGTCGGTTAAACTTCACGTCTGTAGCACGTCATCTTCGTGGTGTAGCAATTTTAATGGCGAGTTGTGTATGTATTTTCCCCAACATATCACTGGTAGGTGGACGTCAGCACCTACTGTGACTGTATGAGTGGGGTACCTGTTTAAGATTATACTAAAGTTTTCTTCGGATCTTTCAACAACTGTATCATCTGGGTCAGGGGGTCAGAAAAAGGAACTATTTTCTTAAATTTTTCTTAAATTTATTCCGCTTGTCAAGTATAGCCTCTACCCCTTACTAACTTACAGGAACTACATAGATCAGTTTGAAACACAACAACACAGTGTCTAATAATGTTTTCGCATAATAAATTGTGTGACTGTAGTGTGACTGTGATGTAATTTCTGTCCTATGTATCTTTTATTATTTTATTTATGGTGTCATATAATTGAATGTCAAAGAATTAATTCCAATGAACTAAATAAAAATAGTATTGCAATTATTATCCAATGAATACGCTGGCCTAATCGTGGAGGTTTGCTATTGTGTAAAGCCAAACAAGTAAAGAGTACTGTCGCCGGGCGCGTAAGCGCGGAGTCGGGCAGACGCAGTCGGCGGTGAGAGTTGCTAGTGATAAGTGATCAAGTGCAGACGCGGTGCACGGGATTGCCAGGAATAGATTTTTTAAATATATGACCGAGTATACTATGTGGTTGCAAACAGGCACGGCACAGTCTATTTTCATCAAGAGGAATTAATATTCAAGAAGAGTACTATGGGCCCAAACTTGTTATGCGGAGCGATCAAGAAGAAGAGCCTGTTGCAATACATAGTCGACGAATAATGCCTTACATCACACCAGCAGCAACTCATCAAAGTAAGATCCGATCAATTTCGTCTTTAGACTGTACGAGGCAAGCCAGCGTAGTGGTTTTTCTTAATTGAATAACGGAGTATTTAGTGCAACAACTGTTACAGTGTAAATGAACTTTACCTCAGTAATTTACCTAATAGGGTCCGAAAGAATAGCAGAATATTGAAGGTGATGAGCTTATTTAATTTTGGTAATTAATATATAGAAATGCAACTTACAAAATTAAGAACCATCCAAAATTGTCATGTAACACCAGTGAATTTTGTTGCGTGGTAGAACAACCAGTTGAAGAAAAATGGCTTACAGTAAAAATAGTAAAAGCATAATTGAAATGAATGTTGACAAAATATTACTTCAGAGTAATACATTCCGTGTTTTGGTGTGCATTTCAAACTCTGCTCACATTTGCAAATTCCATAACAGTATAGTGTCTTATTCTTCGGGAGGACGACGGTTCAATCCCGCGTCCGGCCATCCTGATTTAGGTTTTCCGTGATTTCCCTAAATCACTCCAGGCAAATGCTGGGATGGTTCCTATTAGAGCTTGTGCTCCGGTTGTTTTCTTTACACAGCTACGAAAATTTACAACTATAATTCCTAAATGTTGTTAGGTCTGGCCTCATCCGGTGTTTGATTTGCACCCTTTGAGACTGATGCCTTTTCTGTTCTTTCTCGAGATCCTCTACACCCCCCCCCCACCCCCCACAAATAAAAAAAATACAGTACACTCCACTCTGCTACACGTTTAGCCGCCTCCTGCGTGTAGTGGACCCCTAACCTATTAAGTGGAACCCAAAAAACCAACACCCTACGGCGCAAGTCGAGGAATCTGCAGCCAACGCAGATCCAGAACTGCCAGAGCCTCTGGTTCCAGATCCATGTCTCGTCTCTGTATCAAAGGTCCGCAGTCAGTCCTGTCGATGATGTTACAGATGGTGGTCTCTGCCTCCATCTCGGAAGCAAGAGTGGCAGTCCACACCACTTTCGCTAGCCGCCAGAGAGAATGTCTTTCGATCCAAAGCGCCACACATTGTTAGTAGGAACATGAGTCACCACCTGCAATTGGCTGGAACCTCTGTTCTGCATGGTATCAGGAAACACCCGTTCCACAATTGGAATCACTCCTCCCAGTACCGAGCGAGGTGGCACAGTGGTTAGCACACTGGACTCGCATCTGGAGGACGACGGTTCAATCCCGCATCCGGCCATCCTGATTTAGGTTTTCTGTGATTTCTCTAAATTGGGTCAGGCAAATGCCAAAATGGTTCCTTTGAAAGGGCACAGCTGACTTCATTCCCCATCCTTCCCTATCCGATGAGACTGATGACCTCGCAGTTTGGTCTCCTCCCCCCAGATCAACCCAACTCCTCCCAGTATGCACACAGAGTCCATTCCTTATTCCTTCTCCTCCTAGGCAGCCACATTCCTAAGGAGGCCCGCTACACGTCTAACGTTGGAGCTCCTAACTACCAGTAATCCCACTCTCTGTGACTGCCCAGATCGTGCCTGAAACAGGGCAAACGACTGCATCTGGCACAGGGTGTTATCAGACACAGAGGACACACGAAATCTTTTCGTCAGTCTTTCTCTGCCTGCCGCACCTGGGAACAACCTCTCACTCGAGCATGGGTGAGGGAGTACCTCAGTGGGGGCAGTAAAAAATGTTCAAATGTGTGTGAAATCTTATGGGACTTAACTGCTGAGGTTATCAGTCCCTAAGCTTACACACTACTTAACTTAAATTATCCTAAGGACACACATACACACACACCCATACCCGAGGGAGGACTCGAACCACCGCCGAAACCAGCCGCACAGTACATGACTGCAGCGCCTTAGACCGCTGAGGAGGCAATAACCAGGGTGGCCACAACAGTGGACTGGTCAGAGGATACGTGGGACGTGCCGGATGTACCTTGGATCCCCACATCCCGGCTCCCACAGTGATGCCCATTGGCAAGAACCTCAAGCTGTGTGACCACATCCAGCGCCGCCTGCATCTGTGAGCGAAGAGTCACCCAATCGGCTTGCAAGTGAACAAAACAATCTCAGTCCCTATCCATACTAAAGACAGCTGAACTACACTCTAGACAGTTATCAAACCGCAGAACTTTGCCAGCAGATACACAAACATGCCATAAACTTGAGAATTAAACTATTAAGCACACAGATAAATGAAAATTAGTCGCTCCTAGTTGGAAGCTTGTAAAATAATTCACAAACGAATGATGTACTCTCCAGTGTTGCTACAGGAATGGACACTTCCGGATAGGTTCAAAATGGTTCAATTGGCTCTAGGCACTATGGGACTTAACACTGAGGTCATCAGTCCCCTAGACTTAGAACTACTTAAACCTAATTAACCTAAGGACATCATACACATCCATGCTCGAGGCAGGATTCGAACCTGCGACCATAGCAGCAGCGCGGGACCGGACTGAAGCGTCTAGAATCGCTCGGCCACAACGGCCGGCTTCCGAATAGGAAAAGATTCTTTATATGTGCTCCTACACAGGATAATTGATCATCGTAATAAAATAAGAGAAATCAGAACTCGTGCAGAAAGACTGAAATGTTCGTTTTTCCTGCGCGCAGTTGGAGAGTGGAACGAACGGTATAGAAATGCTGTGAGAGTGGTTCTATGAATCCTCTGCCAGGCACTTATGGTCAATCGCAGAGTAGTCATGTAGATATAGATGAACAGTTACAAAAGAAAATGGGACCTCAGTGAAATCTCATGCTCCAAATCTACAATCATATTCCCAGCACTGGCTAAGGTAATAGCGAAACGCCAAGCTCCAAGTTATTTTGAAGAGAGTAATCTCTTCCATGATGAACAGCACAATTTTTGGAAGGGCAAGTCCACGACAACAGGAGCACTGCACCTATCTACAAAGATTAATAAAGCTTCTGAAGAAAGATAGTCTACAGCATTGGTACCCCGCGATCTTCGTGAGGACTTCAGTTGCATGCGATATCTGACCTTGCTTGCTCATTTAAAATCCTACACTATTCATGGTAGGTATCTAGCAGACGACAAGTGATATCAGTACAAGGAACAGTCTCGTGTGAAAAGAAATATTTACTAGGTCTTCTCTGTTGTTTCTGACTTTTTGTTAATGATATAAGCTCAAATGAAAAAATTCCATGTGTAGACTAAAGACTAAGCAACTCTGTAGTGTTTTTGACTGGCTGTTCACCCAGAAGGGCACTGATGAATATTCACGATACTGACGTGCTTTTACCGAAGACGACATGGGTTCTAATATCGTTCACTAGGGGGAAAGAGTAACATGCAAGGATCTGCAACATACATGTTATTTTCAATGAAGTTTCTTCCACGACAGTAAATTAACTTGTGAAGAGAACGCTGTACATGTGTCAAGCTTACACGATTCCTCTATCTTCTGTGGAAACTGATAAGCTTGAACATATTGTTGCTCCAGAAGAAGATAGTGAGAATCATTACTTCTAGCAAAAGGATGGATCATTGTAATCCAATCTTTGTTAAACTAGGAGTTATGATTTTACAGCCAATATGTGTTCAACTGTCTCACCCAGACGGAAATGTACAACAGTTTTTGTATTTTGGGTAGCTGATGACAATTAGTGATAGCAGAAGAAATAAACTGTAAAGTAAAAAGTGCCTGGTATTCTTCTAGTAAAACGGAGCTAAACGAAAGGCCTAATCTCAAATGCAGAGCCTTCCCATGTGTCAAACCAGGCTAAACAGACGTTTCTACAAGGACATTTTAATACGTCAGTAGCTGTATTCCAGAAAAAATGACTTAAAAACATTAACTGGCAACATTAAGCTACGCATTAACATCTACACTAGAGTATCCACCTGTTGCCCTCAGAACAGCTGCACAAACTCTTTGCATTCTGGAGATTAGATTTTGTAGCGTATTTACAGATATTGCAGTCAAACACATTTGTAAATTACTCCATACACGTTCAACATTAGATAACCTCCGTTTTCTGACTTTCCTGTCAAGTTGATCCCATAAGAGTTCAGTGGGATTTAAGTCAGATGACTGATATGGCCAGATCAGCTTCTTCACTTCCTCACCTTTCTCTTTTGTGTGTCACACCCTGTGCCCAATTTAGAAGCAGGTTTGGGATCACTGTCCTGCCACAGAACAAACCCATGACCAAAAGTCTCTTGCCTTATGCGAGTGCATAGTTTATCAGTACCCTGTGATGTCGTTCCATCGTTAATGTTCCATTAATTCTCACTAGGCCAGCGACTGCACCAACCACAAAACACTCCCACACCATGACCGACTTTCCACCATGCTTTACTGTTGACGTCACACACTACTCTTCATTCACTACTGGCCATTAAAACTGCTACACCAAGAAGAAATGCAGATGATAAACGGGTATTCATTGGACAAATATATTATACTAGAACTGGCATGTGATTACATTTTCACGCAATTTGCATGCATAGAACCGGAGAAATCAGTACCCACAACAACCACCTCTGGCCGTAATAACGGCCTTGATAAGCCTGGACATTGAGTCAAACAGAGCTCGGATGGTGTGTACAGGTACAGCTGCCCATGCAGCTTCAACACGATACCACAGTTCATCAAGAGTAGTGACTGGCGTATTGTGACGAGCCAGTTGCTCGGCCACCATTGACCAGACGTTTTCTGTTGGTGAGAGATCTGGAGAATGTGCTGGCCAGGGCAGCAGTCGAACATTTTCTGTATCCAGGAAGGCCCGTACAGGACTTGCAACATGCTGTCGTGCATTATCCTGCTGAAATGTAGGGATCGAATGAAGGGTAGAGCCACGAGTCGTAACACATCTGAAATGTAACGTCCACTGTTCAAAGTGCCGTCAATGCGAACAAGAGATGACCGTGACGTGTAACCAATAGCACCCCATACCATCACGCCAGGTGATACGCCAGTATGGCGATGACGAATACACGCTTCCAATGTGCGTTCACCGCGATGTCGCCAAACATGGATGCGACCATCATGATGCTGTAAACAGAACCTGGATTCATCCGAAAACATGACGTTTTGCCATTCGTGCACCCAGGTTCGTCGTTGAGTACACCATCGCAGGCGCGTCGTTGAGTACACCATCACAGGTGCTCCTGTCTGTGATGCAGCGTCAAGGGTAACCGCAGATGTGGTCTCCGAGCTGATAGTCCATGCTGCTGCAAACGTCGTCGAACCGTTCGTGCAGACGGTTGTTGTCTTGCAAACGTCCCTATCTGTTGACTCAGGGATCGAACCGTGGCTGCAAGTTCCGTTACAGCCATTCGGATAAGACACCTGTCATCTCGTCTGCTAGTGATACGAGGCCGTTGGGATCGAGCACGGCGTTCCATATTACCCTCCTGAAGCCACCGATTCCATATTCTGCTAACGGTCATTGGATCTCGACCAACGCGAGCAGCCCTGTCGTGATACGATAAACCGCAATCGCGATAGGCTACAATCCGACCTTTATCGAAGTCGGAAACGTGATAGTACGCATTTGTTCTCCTTACACGAGGCATCACAACAACGTTTCACCGGGCAACGCCGGTCAACTGCTGTTTGTGTATGAGAAATCGGTTGGTAACTTTCCTCATGTCAGCACGTTGTAGGTGTCGCCACCGGCGCCAACTTTGTGTGAATGCTCTGAAAAGCTAATCATTTGCATATCACAGCATCTTCTTCCTGTCGGTTAAATTTTGCGTCTGTAGCACTCATCTTCGTGATGTAGCAATTTTAATGGCCAGTAGTGTACATTCTCTACTAAGTCGACGAACAAACATTCGGCGATGGCTTCTAAATACTTCAAACATGGATTCGCCCGTGAATAACACCTTGGACCATTGCTGCGTGATCCAATTTTTATGTTTTGTGTCGATTGCTATAGGTTCACCTTACTTTGTTTGCGTAATAAAGGTTTTTGCCGTTATATACCTCTTTAAATCTTGTTCACGGAGACGACGTTGCACTATTGAGACAGGAGCTGCTCGCATACTACTCGCTTCCTCGCGAAGTTCATGAGCAGTATGAGTCCTCTGGCGTTTAATCTGTTCACACATGAACAGTTCTTCCATGTATGATTTCCTCGAGGTCTTCCAGATCGCGACTCACTTGAATTGGCACAGCACCACTGTACGTACATTGGGCTACGCCATTGCTATTGTCTTACTAGAACAGCCTTCTTGATGCAGAGCTATAATTACAGCACGTTTTACAATTCCAATCTCCTGCATCCGTTCCATTATGATGTAGTATGGTATGACTCTGATTAGGTATGCAAACACACGTCTAGATATACACAATGTACTATAAAGTGATTGCTACACGTACACAGACTGCAGAAGGAATGAGGCATTGGAACCGTCTTAGGGAAAGGTACCACCCCCGCCCCCTCCTCCCCCCCCCCCCCCCGGACCCATTGCGGGGACGACCGCATTGCCACCCCTGCCGTCCCCGCCAGTCAGCACGCACGCTATTCATTCGTTTCTTTCGTCAGTCGACTCAACTGAACCGATTTATCGAGTAGTTGTACTTTCCTATGTAGCACGCGCGTCCGCATCATCGTATTTTATACGTTTCTGTCTGGCACATAGATAGCTAACATATACCTACGGGAAAAGTCGCGGACATTCTAATAATCTCGATACGTTATTCTGTCTGGCATTTGTTCGAGAAAAGCCACGAATATTCTACCGTTTTCTTGTACAGAGAAACTTCGACACGTAGCGTTATAAATACGGACTACTCGCCGAATATGAAGCTAGTTTACATTCAGAAGCAAAAATATTAAGACTGAAGAACGAATAAGTAAAAAGTCCTAGTTGTAGTAAGTGCAAGTGTGAAGATTAGTCAAGAGCGAGAGTGATCAATTGATTGTGATGTATTAATACAAGCAAACGAGCATAAACGCCCTTAATGATCGTGATTCTGTTACGCAAGCGTTGTCTGTTTGTCCTAATCTGACTATCCTACTTTGCACACGATGTGCAAAATATTTGCTTGTCCACCTGCATCTATTGCTACAGTAGAAAGAAATTTTTCAACATTGTGGCGTACAAAGACATGGCTGAGGTCGACAATAAAGGAGGATCGACTTAATGGCTTAGCTCTGTTGAACATTCACCCTGACATTGATTGTCCTATTGTCGATGTAATTAACCAGTTTGCCAGGATGAATAGGCGCATAGAATTCATCATTTAAGGAAGAGAAATACAATTGTAACTTTTTTATATCATAAGAGGGCATTGTGTTGCATATGTGTATGATCAGTTTAAATAAAACTTTCTTAAACTTTACATGTGACTTGATTATGTTTTGATCAATTGGTTGTGATGTATTAATACAAGCGAACGAGCATAAACGCCCTTAATGATCGTGATTCTGTTACGCAAGCGTTGTCTGTTTGTCCTAGATCTGACTATCCTACTTTGCACACACTGTACAAAATATTTGCTTGTCTACCTGCATCTTTTGCTACAGTAGAAAGAAATTTTTCAACATTGTGGCGTACAAAGAGATGGTTGAGGTCGACAATGAAGGAGGCTCGACTTAATGGCTTAGCTCTGTTGAACACTCACCCTGACATTGATAGTCCTATTGTCGATGTAATTAACTAATTTTCCAGGATGAATAGGCGCATATAATTCATCATTTAAGCAAGAGAAACACAATTGTAACTTTTTTATATCATAAGATGGCATTGTCTTGCATATGTATATAATCAGTTTAAATAAAACTTTCTTAAACTTTACATGTGACTTGATTATTTCTTTATTGCGGTAAAAGTAAAGGTAGCTCAAGGTATCTTTAGCGCCCCCTTGAGGTTTTTCTGTATCCCTCACTGCGTCAGTGTGGTTGTGACTATTCGTCAGTGCCCCTCTAGGTGAACAACCAGTAAAATAAACAATAGAGGGGTTTAGTCTCTTTACATGTTTATACTTGTTTTATTATCGGAATGGGGATATGACAGAACATTAACATCTAAATCTACGTTCTAACCACGAATCCATAGTTTTGGCAGGTATCGAAAATTTTTGACTGGCAGTGCAATTCGGTAAAAACATTTTTTTTATGTTTCTGGTTTATAAAGTTGTATCGAAAGAATTGGAAACCTGTAGCATTCTTGGGCAAGCAAGGCATACGCGACAATGAACACTCGTATTCATAAGTTATTAATAAAATTTTGTAAAATATGAGTCTGAAGGTTGCAAGTTATGCCCTTGACTGGCTTCCGAAATATTTCTGAATTCGTTATGTCATTCGCATGAAATTCGTTTCTGGGCACGTACCGGCATATTTTTCGCATAGAGTTTTGCCGTTTTTATTAATATCACTCTCTTCTGCTTACTTATTATTTTTAAATATTTATTCACGCAATTGTGTAACATAATTTTTATGTCATAGTACCATTCTAATGTATCACAGTTGTTGGAAAGCACGGTCGGACGTTTCTACATGTAGCGTGTTGTTTTATGTTTGCCAGTTGTCATTTGAGATTCCTGGGGCCGTTTTTCGGTTTACCACTCTGTATACCTCATGAATTAGTAGCTGTTTCCATTTTCTACGAGTTTTTGAGCTGCGGGTTCAATAAATGTATTGTTTCTCATCTGCCGTTTCGACCACTTTCATTAATACTGTGTATTTTCTTACGTCATCTGATTTCCAATTATAGATACAATTAAAAAACCATACAAACTTTTTCAACATCAAGTCAACACACTAATTTTACACTCGTACAAGTATTTTTATTTTATCATTATATTTTAAGGATGTGAATAATCTGTAGCACAGTGATTATTATTTATCGTCGGTGTAAGAAGTTTTGCAGACAGTCGTATATTATTTGTGTCATTAATTTTGAAAAAAAAAGAAAAATCAGAAATAAAATAGTTTTAAGTTCTCTACAATATAAAATTACGATACTATATTTTATACGATACTCTGTTTCCATTAGTTTTAAGCTCTTTGCTGCAAACATTCGCCACATGTTGTTTACCGATTAGAATCTTTGGAATCGCGCAAGTTCTCGTCGTGAAAATTTTGCCTAAATAAATGTGTATCATCCACGAGGCTGTACGCAAGTGTTCTTGACAAATTAAGCTCGTTTGTTTGCCTAGTGTCGTTAGTAGCAACTGTCGTTGCTTAAAACAGAGAAGGTAAGAGTTAACATCTGTGTATAAAATAATTTTTGCATTATACGTGCATATTATTTTTGCTAATGAATTGTGTACATATTAAGTTATTCACTTTATTTTCAATGTCTGGAGTAGATGGCGGCTTTACCGCTGGTGTATAGAATCCTTGAAGAATTAAACCAGCCAACGTCCCAATACGATCAAGGTTTCGGCCTTGGAATGCTTGCAGCTTTACTTTCTCGGCCGTTGCGTTATCAGCCTATTTGTCTAAGTGCAGCTCCCAACATAATACGTAAGGAAGGGTTTGAGGTAAGTGGAAAAAATTGTTATATGCCTTCTCATTAGAGTACACAAAACTGTTCTACTAACGGGAGGAAAGTTCTTAGACGCCAAACTTTCTGGGCTCTTCTCACCCCGCCTCCCCTCTCTTCATCCTACACACACGCGCGCGCACGTATTCGCACACACGTATATTTCAATAAAATTACTTTGTGAGCTTTACGGCTTGGAAGTTAAGGCATCGCAGTTCGAACACACAGTGTTTAAAATGGACTAGCTGATAGGCATATCATGAACGTATGATCATGCAAAATACCGACGTGGAAAGTTAAGAGCATGTTTTCTGGGAGATGGGAGGTTTCACCCCATATCTATTGCCAAGTTAAGGACAACGAGGATTAGCTTGCTTGGAGCCGCTCACAGAGCAATGCATACCTCCCTCTCTCCACGACAAATGTAATTTTCTGCTGGGTTCCAGGGCACATAGGGATTCCTGGAAATGAACTTGCAGACGCGGCTGCCAAGGAGGCTTGCTCCATCCCACCTCCTGCTCGCTGTTCCGTCCCCCTGCAGGCAATAACATCATTCGTGACTCGGAAGGTGGGAGGCTCAGTGGCTTTAAGTGAGGGATAATAAGTTGCGAGCGGTGAAGGATTCTGTCCGACTGTGGCTTACCTCCTTCCGACCACGACGAGCTTAGGAAGTAGCCCTTACACGGCTTCGAATAGGACATTGTCCTTTGACACATGGTTTTCTGTTAAGTCGTGAGTAGCCACCAACGTGTCAGACATGTGGGACACAGCTGTCGATACGACATATTTTAACTGAGTGTGTTTTATATGCGGGTTTGAGGGAAGATTTAAGTTTCCCACCAGACCTACCCTCTATTTTAACTAATAATGAGGCTGTGGCTAGAGTTTTACGTTTTTGTGTGATGTCTGGACTTCTTCCCAAAATATTGGGATTGAGATCTTAATGTGTTGTAAACTGGTGTGGTCACCCATTATTTGTAGGTGGTCACCCAGCCACAGTCAATTATTTTTACCTGTTTTGTACTGTTATTTTATTTTTAGTTTTATCTATCGCCGGCCGCTGGTGGCCGAGCGGTTCTGACGCTACAGTCTGGAACCGCGCGACCGCTACGGTCGCAGGTTCGAATCCTGCCTCGGGCATGGATGTGTGTGTTGTGCTTAGGTTAGTTAGGTTTAAGTAGTTCTAAGTTCTAGGGGACTTATGACCTCAGCAGTTGAGTCCCATAGTGCTCAGAGCCATTTGAACCATTTTTTATCTATCTGTTTTGATGTGCTGTGTCCAATCTTGAAATTTGAGCATTTTCAACTCTCGCAAACCTCGGCTTTGAATTGATCCTTGTTTAAAGGATCTTGGCTGCACTCGTCAGCATTTATTTTGGGAACGGGCGCTGATAACCTCGTTGTTGTGCGCCCTAAAACACTAATCATCATCATCATCATCATCTCCACGACAAAAAATCCATTTCAGGAGGACTATAAAAAGAATGATCGCTTCCGCATTTCGTATCGCAAAGGCCTTGGCTAGAGAATTCTCCAGTTCCGTGTTTTCTTTTTTTTCTTTGTCTCATACTTTCACTCGAATGTTTTTTATTGGAGCCCCCCCTCCCCCTCCGAAATCTTGGTTGTCACGATAGACTGATCTGTAAAGGCGCCTGACGTCTATATTAGGATGAAAAGTGATAATTTAATTACGAGATGGCCAACTCAACCAATGTGAACGCCAAATAAAAGTTGTGGTAACAGTTTGGTCTGCTGCGTAGGCTAAAGCGGCCCCTAGACGGCCAATAATACTGCACAATAATGCTGTGCGAATGTTATTGACGTTCTCCCTACACTGCTCAATAAAATTGTACAATAATCTTGAGTCGCAATGTTGACGACAAAGACGCTGCTACTGTGATAAGTGCTCTACTTTGTTGCAAGCAGAAAGAAAGGTGAATCAAAAATTGGGTCAGGGAGCGTCAAAAATAATTCACGAAAACTAGAGAGCATTGACGTTGACGTTTTGTGTGTTGGTCCAACATCTGCTACATTGCTGGTTATAGTGGTCAAGATAAAAAGGCGTTGCTCGTTCAGCCAAATGTAGCACCATGGGGCTGGTCGCAGTGATACAATATTATGGCTTTGATACTTGCTGTATAATAGTTTGTTTTAATACTGTACCGGGAACAAAGTAGTTTACGTGTGACACACATTGACTGGATAACCGATTGTTCTCTGGGACATATCTTTTGTTACTCACAAAATTACTGAGACGTGACAAGTCTCAAAACTGACCAATTCATTTATATCAAAAATGGAAATGATAGTGTCCTAACCCCCCTCCCCCGCGGACGCTTAATCCCGATGATCTGCATGCTAAATTACCATGCAACCGGCGATTCTTTCGAAGAAAGGCCGCTGGACCAGTTCGATTTTACATAGAGTACGCGAAGGGACTTGCCCCCCTTCTTGCAGCGGTGTACCGTAGGTCTCTAGAAGAGCGTAGCGCTCCAAAGGATTGGAAAAGGGCACAGGTCATCCCCGTTTTCAAGAAGGGACGTCGAACAGATGTGCAGAACTATAGACCTATATCTCTAACGTCTATCAGTTGTAGAATTTTGGAACATGTATTTTGTTCGAGTATAATGACTTTTCTGGAGACTAGAAATCTACTCTGTAGGAATCAGCATGGGTTTCGAAAAAGACGGTCATGTGAAACCCAGCTCGCGCTATTTTTCCACGAGACTCAGAGGGCCATAGACACGGGTTCACAGGTAGATGCCATGTTTCTTGACTTCCGCAAGGCGTTCGATACAGTTCCCCACAGTCGTTTAATGAACAAAGTAAGAGCATATGGAGTATCAGACCAATTGTGTGATTGGATTGAGGAGTTCCTAGATAACAGAACGCAGCATGTCATTCTCAACGGAGAGAAGTCTTCCGAAGTAAGAGTGATTTCAGGTGTGCCGCAGGGGAGTGTCCTAGGACCGTTGCTATTCGCAATATACATAAATGACCTGGTGGATGACATCGGAAGTTCACTGAAGCTTTTTGCAGATGATGCTGTGGTGTATCGAGAGGTTGTAACAATGGAAAATTGTACTGAAATGCAGGAGGATCTGCAGCGAACTGACGCATGGTGCAGGGAATGGCAATTGAATCTCAATGTAGACAAGTGTAATGTGCTGCGAATACATAGAAAGATAGATCCCTTATCATTTAGCTACAAAATAGCAGGTCAGCAACTGGAAGCAGTTAATTCCATAAATTATCTGGGAGTATGCATTAGGAGTGATTTAAAATGGAATGATCATATAAAGTTGATCGTCGGTAAAGCAGATGCCAGACTGAGATTCATTGGATGAATCCTAAGGAAATGCAATCCGAAAACAAAGGACGTAGGTTGCAGTACACTTGTTCGCCCACTGCTTGAATATTGCTCACCAGTGTGGGATCCGTACCAGATAGGGTTGATAGAAGAGATAGAGAAGATCCAACGGAGAGCGGCGCGCTTCGTTACAGGATCATTTAGTAATCGCGAAAGCGTTACGGAGATGATAGATAAACTCCAGTGGAAGACTCTGCAGGAGAGACGTTCAGTAGCTCGGTACGGGCTTTTGTTGAAGTTTCGAGAACATACCTTCATCGAGGAGTCAAGCAGTATATTGCTCCCTCCTACGTATATCTCGCGAAGAGACCATGAGGATAAAATCAGAGAGATTAGAGCCCACACAGAAGCATACCGACAATCTTTCTTTCCACGAACAATGCGAGACTGGAATAGAAGGAGAACCGATAGAGGTACTCAAGGTACCCTCCGCCACACACCGTCAGGTGGCTTGCAGAGTATGGATGTAGATGTAGATGTAGATGTAAACTTCGAATTTGCAAGTGCAGTTTTATCTTAAAGTGTGACAGTTACGGAAACATGCCATGAAGTAATACGTGCACTAAATGAATATATTCTATTACGCAATGTATATACACACACAAATATTCGTATGCTTTTATTCATAATCCTACATTAATTATTTTTTAATAACATCGTCCTTTATGGCCTTTCCCCCTACTTTCTGAGCAATAAATCACAAGATTCGTTCTTAGCCTTTCTGTTTTTGTACTCGTCTGCTCTGACAGGCCAATGCCGACAATTTCTCATACATTTCGATGCACGGTTCTGATCATAACGTTCTTTCGTTTGGTTTTGAACTCATTGTCGACACCAAAACAACGAATCATGTATATATTGATATCCAGTCTGTAGCACGTGAGAGACTGGAGTGGTTATTGTCAATACTGCCCACAGACGGCACAATATTTCCGCTAAATATTGAAAAAGTTTATGTTGTCAATATCACTGCACAACTTTTCTGTGTCACCCATAGACAGTCAATATTTTTGCTCCTCAGAAAATAATGTACTGTATTATCGACCGTCTGGGGCACGTTTAATGTGTATGTTCGCGCCATATTTAAGCTACTTTTCATCATAAAAACTAAAACTGCAAGATAAATTAAGAAAACGTTATTAGATAACAAATTTGCGACAAGTATTTTGATGCGTATTTGCTACTACTGGCCGAGGCAGAGATGTCAAAACTTTACTGTCTCAGTTCGACCTCTGCCTCTTAAATACTGGGGCCACCACACATTTCAGTGTGGCTCATGGTAGTTACTCGGCCATTGATTTATGAATCTGCAGCCCAGGACGTCTCCCGTCTATCCACTGGAGAGCACATGACGACCTGTGTGGTAGTGACCACTTCCCCATCTTCCTGTCACTGCCCCGGCGTCAGGCCCACGGACGCTTGACCAGATGGGCTTAAGACAAGGCGGACTGGGAAACTTTCATCTCTGCTATCACCGTTGAATCTCCCCCACACGGTAACATCTATGTGATGGTTGAGCAGGTGACTACAACAATCGTTTCTGCGGCAGAAAACCGACCCCTCACTCTTTAGGGTGGCCCCAGCGAAAGGCAGTCCCTAGGTGGTCGCTGGAAGTCGCTGAGGCAATTAAAGAGCGTCGGCGAGCACCTCATAGCCTTCAAACGGCTCCGTGCACGCATTCGCTAACTTAACAAACGACGGAAGCAGGAGCGTTGGGAGAGATACGTCTCGACCATTGGGTGCAATACGTCACCTTCCCAAGTCTGGGCAAAGATCAAATGTGTTTTCGGGCACCAGACCCCAACAGCTGGTCGCAGTGTTCACATAAAAGGTGTGTTATCGACCGACGTAAACGCGATTGCCGAGCAATTTGCTGAGCACTATGCTCGAGCCTCTGCATCAGAGAACTACCCCCCAGCCTTCCGCACTCTCAAACGGCGGCTGGAAGAGAAAGTCCTCTCGTTCACTACACGCCACAGTGAATCCGATAATACCCCATTTACAGAGTGGGAGCTCCTCAGTGCCCTTGCACATTGTCCCAACACAGCTCCTGGGCCAGATCGGATCCATAGTCAGGTGATTAAACATCTCTCATCTGACTACAAGCGACATCTCATCGTCATCTTCGACCGCATCTGGTGCGATGGTGTCTTTCCCTCGCAATGGCGGGAGACCACCATCATTCCGGTGTTCAAACCCGGTAAAAACCCGCTGAATGTGATTAGCTATCGGCCCATCAGCCTCACCAACGTTCTTTGTAAGCTGCTGGAACTTATGGTGTGTCGGCGGTTGGGGTGGGTCCTGGAGTCAGGTGGCCTACTGGCTCCATGTCAGGGCGGCTTCCGCCAGGGTCGCAATAGCACTGATAATCTTGTGTCCCTCGAGTCTGCCATCCGAACAGACTTTACCAGACGCCAACACCTGGTTGTCATCTTTTTTGATTTACGAAAAGCTTATGACACGATCTGGCGACATCATATGCTTGCCACATTATATGAGTGGGGTCTCCTGGGCCCACTCCTGATTTTTATCCAAAATTTCCTATCACTCCGTGCTTCCCATGTCCAAGTTGGTGCCTCCCGTAGTTCCCCCAATATCCAGGAGAATGGGGTCCCGCACGGCTCTGTATTGAGTGTATCTTTATTTTTAGTGACCCTTTAATGGTCTAACAGCAGCTGTAGGGCCGTCCATCTTACCTTCACTGTATGCAGACGACGTCTGCATTTCATACTGCTCCACCAGTACTGGTGTTGCTGAGCAGCGCCTACAGGGAGCCATCCACAAGGCGCAGTCATGGGGTCTAGCCCACAGTTTCCAGTTTTCGGCCGCAAAGTCTTGTGTTATCCACTTCTGTCGGCGTCGTACCATCATACAGAAGAAGAACTTCACCTTAACTACGATCCACTCACTGTAGTGGAGACGTAATCGATTCTTAGGACTGGTTTCCGACTCCCAATTGACTTGGCTCCTTCATCTTCGTCAGCTTAAGCAGAAGTGCTGGTAGCACCTAAATGCCCTCCATTGCCTGAGCGACACCAACTGGGGTGCAGATCGCCCTACGCTGCTGCTGCTCTGCAGAGCCCTTGTTCAATACCGCCTTGACTATGCAGGTTAGGCGTGCACAACTGCTGGCCAGTTACGTACCACACGTTCATAGTTCTCCTGCACATCCGAGTTACTGTCTCCTTTTTTCCCCCCACGTCGGTTCATCTCCCGCATTGGCGGCCCTGTCAGGGCTTCCAATTGCAGTTCGTGTCCAATCCCTTCTTTCCGAACTGGAGTCCTTGCCTTTACCGCCTGTTCAAATGGTTCAAATGGCTCTGAGCACTATGGGACTCAACTTCTGAGGTCATTAGTCCCCTAGAACTTAGAACTAGTTAAACCTAACTAACCTACGGACATCACAAACATCCATGCCCGAGGCAGGATTCGAACCTGCGACCGTAGCGGTCTTGCGGTTCCAGACTGCAGCGCCTTTAACCGCACGGCCACTTCGGCCGGCTTTACCGCCTGTACTTGAGGTCCATTCATGTGCACCTCCATGGTGTTAACCTAGGCCGCGGCTTTGCCTGGACCTTTCACATGGTCCAAAGGACTCAGTTTACCCCGCGGCTCTCTGCTGCCACTTCCTCTCGATTCTTCATATGTACCGAGGCCAATAAGTTGTTTACACCGACAGCTCGATGGTTGACGGTCACGTCGGCTTCGCGTATAATTCTTTGCCCACTGGCTGCAGTGTTTTCATTGGTGAGCTGGTGGCTGTATCTTGTGCTCTTGAACACTTCTGTTGAGGCCCTGGGGAGTTGTTTCTTCTGCGTACTGACTCCTCGAGCAGCCTACAAGCTATCGACCCGTGCTACCCTCGTCATCCTTTGGTAGCGACCATTCAGGAGTCCATCTATGCCTTGGAACGGTCCAGTCGTTCAGTGGTGTTTGTCTGGACCCCAGGTCTCGTCGGCATCCCAGGCAACGAACTTGCCGACAGGTTGGCCAAACAGGCTACACCGAAACCGCTTATGGAGATCAACTTCTCTGCAGCTGACCTGCGTTCAGTACTACGCCGCAAGGTTTTACGGCTTTGGGAGACAGAATGGCATAACCTCAGTATGCACAACAAACTGCTGCCATTAAGGAGATCTGCACGCGGGCCTCTCGCAGGGACTCTGTGGTTCTCTGCCGGCTCCGCATTGGCCACGCTTGGGTGACACACGGCTACCTCCTGCGCCGTGATAACCCACCCCAGTGTCGGTGCGGCGCCCGGCTGACAGTGGCCCATATCTTGGTGAACTGTCCTTCTATGGCTGCCCTGCGACGGACTCTCCAGTTACCGGACTCGTTGTCATTAATTTTAGCTGACAACGCCTCATCGGCTAATTTACTTTTACGTTTTATACGTGACGGTGGATTTTATCAATCTACACTCCTGGAAATTGAAATAAGAACACCGTGAATTCATTGTCCCAGGAAGGGGAAACTTTATTGACACATTCCTGGGGTCAGATACATCACATGATCACACTGACAGAACCACAGGCACATAGACACAGGCAACAGAGCATGCACAATGTCGGCACTAGTACAGTGTATATCCACCTTTCGCAGCAATGCAGGCTGCTATTCTCCCATGGAGACGATCGTAGAGATGCTGGATGTAGTCCTGTGGAACGGCTTGCCATGCCATTTCCACCTGGCGCCTCAGTTGGACCAGCGTTCGTGCTGGACGTGCAGACCGCGTGAGACGACGCTTCATCCAGTCCCAAACATGCTCAATGGGGGACAGATCCGGAGATCTTGCTGGCCAGGGTAGTTGACTTACACCTTCTAGAGCACGTTGGGTGGCACGGGATACATGGGGACGTGCATTGTCCTGTTGGAACAGCAAGTTCCCTTGCCGGTCTAGGAATGGTAGAACGATGGGTTCGATGACGGTTTGGATGTACCGTGCACTATTCAGTGTCCCCTCGACGATCACCAGTGGTGTACGGCCAGTGTAGGAGATCGCTCCCCACACCATGATGCCGGGTGTTGGCCCTGTGTGCCTCGGTCGTATGCAGTCCTGATTGTGGCGCTCACCTGCACGGCGCCAAACACGCATACGACCATCATTGGCACCAAGGCAGAAGCGACTCTCATCGCTGAAGACGACACGTCTCCATTCGTCCCTCCATTCACGCCTGTCGCGACACCACTGGAGGCGGGCTGCACGATGTTGGGGCGTGAGCGGAAGACGGCCTAACGGTGTGCGGGACCGTAGCCCAGCTTCATGGAGACGGTTGCGAATGGTCCTCGCCGATACCCCAGGAGCAACAGTGTCCCTAATTTGCTGGGAAGTGGCGGTGCGGTCCCCTACGGCACTACGTAGGATCCTACGGTCTTGGCGTGCATCCGTGCGTCGCTGCGGTCCGGTCCCAGGTCGACGGGCACGTGCACCTTAGCCGACCACTGGCGACAACATCGATGTACTGTGGAGACCTCACGCCCCACGTGTTGAGCAATTCGGCGGTACGTCCACCCGGCCTCCCGCATGCCCACTATACGCCCTCGCTCAAAGTCCGTCAACTGCACATACGGTTCACGTCCACGCTGTCGCGGCATGCTACCAGTGTTAAAGACTGCGATGGAGCTCCGTATGCCACGGCAAACTGGCTGACACTGACGGCGGCGGTGCACAAATGCTGCGCAGCTAGCGCCATTCGACGGCCAACACAGTGGTTCCTGGTGTGTCCGCTGTGCCGTGCGTGTGATCATTGCTTGTACAGCCCTCTCGCAGTGTCCGGAGCAAGTATGGTGGGTCTGACACACCGGTGTCAATATGTTCTTTTTTCCATTTCCAGGAGTGTATATAAGTTTTCGCGCATGTCCTTTGTCCCTTTTTCTTTTAGGCTAGATGTTTTAATGTGTCGCAGAGTGGCTGGCTTTTCCTTTTATTCTCGTGGTCGGCAAGCCACGGTCATCTTCTCTCTTGTTTTTATCCCTTCTACCTGTTTCTTGCTCCTCTCGCACTCGGGAGGACGACGGTTACAAACCCGTCTCCGGCCATCCTGATTCAGGTTTTCCGTGATTTCCCTACATCGTTTCAGGCAAATGTCGGGATGGTTCCTTTGAAAGGGCACGGCCGATTTCCTTCCCAATCCTTCCCTAATCAGAGCTTGTGCTCCAATGACCTCGTTGTCGACGGGACTTTAAACGCTAATTTCCTCCTTCTCCTCTTGCTTCTTTCTGTGGTTTTCTTTTCTTGTTTTGTCCGTATTAGTGTCGGTTGTCCTTCTGTCGTTCTTCTGGTTCTTCCTTTCTCCTGTTATTGTGCTGTACATCTCCTTTTTCTTCTTTCCCTTGTGTACTTCTTTTACCGGGAACAAGGGATCGATGACCTCGCAGTTTGGTCCCTTCCCCCCCTCTTTTCAATTAAGCAACCAACCAACACATTTTCGATTGACAAATCAGGTGATCTGGCGGCCAAGGGCAAAAGACTGGCATCCTGTGGTACCAAGAAGGCACGTATTTGTGCAGCAACATGTGGTTGTGCACTGTCTTGCAGAAAAATGGCTTTTGGGATGTTGTGCAGAAAGGGTGTGGCTGCTGGCCACAGGATGTAATTCACTTGGGTCACAGTGGTCTTAGTGCCTTGGATTAAAAAAAAAATGTTCAAATGTGTGTGAAATCTTATGGGACTTAACTGCTAAGGTCATCAGTCCCTAAGCTTACACACTACTTAACCTAAATTATCCTAAGGACAAACACACACACCCATGGCCGAGGGAGGACTCGAACCTCCGCCGGGACGTGCCGCACAGTCTGACTGCAGCGCCTTAGACCGCTCGTGCCTTGGATACGCACGAACCGTGATTTGTCGCCAGCCGCGGTGGCCGAGCGGTTCTAGGCGCTTCAGTCCGGAACCGCGCGACTGCTACGGTCGCAGGTTCGAATCCTGCCTCGGGCATGGATGTGTGTGATGTCCTTAGGTTAGTTAGGTATATTAGTTCTAAGTTCTTGGGGACTGATGACCTCAGATGTTAAGTCCCGTAGTGCTTAGACCCATTTGAACATTTTTTTTTGTCCGGCTAGCACCCCACCACGCACGACTTGCAGCACATAAGACATTCAGAGCTTTGTCTGTTTTCGCAACAGTATGAATAATGTGTTCTTACAATGAAATGAATACCCCTACCTGCATACAGGCGTTGATATAAGCCAACGGCGACAGTTGAAAATGTGTGCCCCGACCAGGACTCGAACCCGGCATCTCCTGCTTACATGGTAGACGCTGTATTCACCTGAGCCACTGAGGGTACAGATGATAGTGCGACTGCAGGGAATTATCTCTGGCACGCCTCCCGTAAGACCCACATTCCCAACTTATTATCCCATAGTGCTCAGAGCCATTTTTTGTGATTTCTCGTACCCAGTAACACCCCACGCTATAAGGCTTTGAGCTGGCGCTGTATGTTTTGTGTGAAGTCACTGTGATACCGCCCCCCCCCCCCTCCCTGTCTGCAACGAACCAAAATGTGGCCATCATTTTCAAACAAAAATAACCTGGATTCGTCCGAAGATACTACCTGATGCCATTACTGTCCACAGTGACGCCGTTCCGTACACGACTGTCGACTCGCATGTTACTGCACATCCGTCAAAGGTAGGGGAGAAGTGGACTACGCGCACGTAACTCATGCCGTAATAATTGGCGACGGACTGTCACCCCTGATAGTGTGCGATGTGTTACACTGTTCCACTGTTGCGCCAGAGCCGAGGCCCCGATCTACGATGATTTCATTGTCATCAGTACATATATATTGGTAAATATTGTCAACAATTTGGGTATCACGTCTGAAACAACGTGGAAGCAAACCAATAATAGGAGGCAGACAAAATATCCTCAAATTCTGTAACACTGTCAGCAAAACGAAACACATTGACATAAAACGTCATTCTACAAATGAATTAAGTGAAATCATGTTGGACACTGTTAAGTTTTTACGTGCGACGTACACCATTCTCCGAGGGAATGAAAGAAAGTGTGGATTCTGGCCCGTGGAGCAACAGAACACATATTAGAAATTCGTCACTTTGACCGAACGCGAAGAGTCAGCAAAAGTAGCTAGTGGTGGATGTTTGCAAAGTATCGGTTTCGGTATAGGGCGCTTATACTAGTCAGAAGACTCTGGAGAGCAACGATTTACACAATACTTTGCAAATTCCAGACATCACGTGTAATCTGATACGTCTGTCAGGCGACCGATAAAGAAGTGATTGTACCGTTAACGTGAGATGAAATTAGAATCATGAAACAAAGCGGGGAAATGGTCGCGAAGCTTCAAAACAATTTGTAATACATTGGTAAAGACAATCCAGTATTTCAATGCATGGACGTGGCTCTGTTGCAAATCTTAACAGCTAGTCGGCAAACAGTTTTATGGCACCGAAGGCGAGGCCACATTCACGTTGATAAAACTAAGAAATAGATCAAATGTAGTGGAACAACACTCTAAGCTTCAGATGACCGGATAAGTCGGTTGAACAGTATGTGTAGTGAAGGCGATATGAAACCCAAGTCTGGCCCACAGACGGCGGAGCGACCTCTGTTGTCACATTCATTAATCATTACTCGAGATACGCTGCAATATATTTACTAAAAGTCAGAAGTGTTTGTCATTCAACGAATACAAAGCGTGTGCGGAAAATTTCCAACAGAAAAGAAAGAGAATGCCATGTCCGGACAATAACGGTGAATACACGATTAAATAATTCGAAGGATATCCGCGAAGAGACGGCATTTGGATGCAGTTGTCCATCCCTGGCACACCTCAACAAAACGGTGTTGCAGGACAGTTCAACCAAACCCTTTCAAACACTGCGATGTATGCTTTTGGAAAGTAGAATTTCACGACGTTTCTGGAGCGAAGCAACAGCAACTGCAAATTACTTGAGCAATAATGTTCGACTACAGCAAATGATTGAGGAAGTCCAGACAAACGATGGCTTGGGTGAGAACCGAACAGTAATCACAGCGATTGTTCGGCTAATTTGAACCAAAAGGACAACCTCATGTAATGTTTTGACATTCAGAAATCATAAAATCCTTGTGGAATCCGGAAACAGCATAACAATTGCCAGAAAAAGATGTTCAGATGTGTGTGAAATCTTACGGGACTTAACTGCTAAAGTCATAAGTCCCTAAACTTACACACTACTTAACTTAAATTATCCTAAGGACAAACACACACACACACCCATGCCCGAGGGAGGACTCGAACCTCCGCCGGGTCAGCCGCCCAGTCCATGACTGCAGCGCATGAGACCGCTCGGCTAATCCCGCGCGGATAACGATTGCCAGAGATTTCGTATTCGATTTCTGCAAAATTGAAAAAAAAAGAATACAAAATGGAGTGGGGATGAGAGTACTGAGAGAGATTATTTTCAACAGCTGGTAACTGTGAACCTTCAATAAACGAAAACTACATGAAAACGTGTGTGTAGTTGAAAAGAAATCCACAAAGCGTACAGGACGCTATGTCAGCCGACGATGAAAACGAATGTCAAGAAACAATGCCAGAATAACTGGAAAACCTAATAAGAAACCAAACCTGGACACTTGTACCACATACTGACAACACAAAGACGATACGAACGAAAAGGTTTTTCAGGTGGAACTATGGTAAAAATGGAAGGATTGCCAGACATAAAGAGGTTTGGTAATGAAGAAAAAGGACTCATTCTCCAGGTTTCTATTGAAAAAACTTACACAGCTGAAATGTTGTCCTCTTCAATGTGGGCCTCTCCCCGATCCTTGCGAATTTGCCACTACTGGATGCAGTGATGCAAGTGTCTTTCTATTATGCTGTTGAGGAAGCTCGTCGCTTTTTCTTCACTGCATCCACGGACTCGAACCTGGTTCCTTTGAGCGCGGACTTCAGTTTTTGGAAGACAAGAAGTCACATGCTCAGAGGTCATCAAATGTTTCATCACTGGGGTCGACAGAAGCGTCCGATCCCACGCGTCGGCTTTGACCCGTGACGTAAGGGTGTTGTCGTGTGTGACGTCATGACGGCGCGGAGTTTGGTTTGAGTGTGGCTGTCTCCAGTTCTGTTTTATCTTATTTTATTTACTTTTCTGATCTGTTCGTTCTATCTCGTGAATTTTTTTTAAATTTAAAAACACTTATTACTTATTTTAATTATCTGTTTCCTCCCATTTCTGTTTTAGTTTATTATATTTATCTTTCTGATCTGTTCGTTCTATCCCGTGAGATTTTTTTTTTATAAGACAAAAAACACTAATCAGCTACTGAAGCATCTTTATCTTCTATGGGTTGCAGGGGTTACGACCCCTGGGGAGGTGGGTGGGTATTCATGCATGGCTGTCTTCACTTACACGTTGTAGCTACGCAAGGCGTCTAAATTTGTTTATATTTAGTTTGCCCCCCACCCAAAACACCCCATTTCCCACGCTTGTCCCGTTAGTGTCATTAGGCTTCTTGTGGAAAGTGTGTGTGTTTGTTTTTGTTTCCGCCATATTTGTGACGTCATGGGTCAAAGGAGACGGGCGGGATCGGACGCTTCCGTATTTCCCATCACTGGAATGTTTTTTGCCAAAAATTTCTTCACAGACATCGCCTATACGCGCGCTTTGTCCTAACGAAGAATCCATGAGCGATTCTCGCACAAATCTGGCCTCCTTCGTCACACACGTTCACGGGGGTCTTCATAACGGCTACATAATGAGCTCGGTTGACAGTCTGACCTTCAGGCAACCAGTCAATGTAGACAGCCCCTCGTATATGGAATAAAACAATCATCATTGCTTTGAATTTTGATTTGCTCAAGCGCGCCTTCTTCTTTCTAGGGGACTGAGGGCTCTTCCGATTCATGGATTGTCGTTTAGTGTCTGGGTTGTTTTGGAATATCCATGTTTCATCACACGTAATTACTTAGCTGAGCTAATCACGGTCATTTTCAATGTTCTCAAGAGCATCAGCACAGCAGTCCACTCGATGTTGCATTTGCTCTTTTGTGAGGATTCTTGACACCAATTTAGTACAAACCTTTGTCATGCCCAGATCGTCGTCCAAAATCTGTTTCCTCGTTGATGCAGGAAAGTTCTGAAACTGCCCGAATGCTCAGGCGGCGGTCTTCTTGAACAGTTCTACTGACCTTCTCCACATTCTCTTCAATTTTCGAAGTGGAAGGATGGTCCGATTTCGGATCATCTTCGACGTCTTCCAGACCACCCTTCAACCTCTTAATCCACTCGTAAACTTGCTTACGAGGTACACTGATCACCATAAACTTGTTTCAGCAAATAGTATGTGGCGGATTTTCCAAGTTATGTGGGGAATTTTGTTAACACGTTGTGCCAATTTCGAAAGTAGCATAATACTGATGGAGCTCAGATACACGACCCGTTTCTAAGAAGGCTCACAGCCAATACGAACCACCACAACGGCGTGATACTTTGTTCGCGTGTCACGGAGAATCCCAAGGTTCAAATAATTTACGGGTTTGCTGCCGGGTGACGTCGTCAACCACCGCCGATATTTCGGCAGGAGCGCACCCTGCCATTCTCAAGGCACAACTGTAAGGAGGAAGCAACGTGCAAGGGAATTTAATACCTCGGTTCACAGAGGACAAACAAGGAAGATACCACACAGAACAAGTAACCGCAAAGTCAACACACAGTCAAAGATAACCAACATCAAAAATATCGATAGTGACTATTAATCAACAGGTGAGGTAGCCCTAATTCTGTCCCTCTGTTTTTTGATGAGAGACAGAGCCGGATTCCAAGCAGCATTTAGACAAAATCCACCATCTCTGTTTATAAGGTAGCTTGGTAGTTTGATTTCATTAGCTTCCTTAATGACACTATCCCAATAGCTGGACGTGCAAGCCAGAATCTCGGTGTTGTTGTATTCCATAGGATGATCGGTGTCAAGGCAATGTTCTGCAATAGCGGAGTTGCTCGGCTGTTGTAAGCGTGTGTGACGCTTATGTTCAATACACCGGTCTTCGACAGTCCTGATTGACCAATATATGACATGCCACAACTGCAAGGAATACGATAGACACCAGCCTTGCGCTATCAGTCTTCTGTGCAGCGGATGAGTGACGATAGCAACGAAGTGGCACCTAAGTCTACGGCATTTTTGCCTTACGCAGGATTGGCCGTATTTTGCGGAAATATGATGTTAAACGTGTTTTTCGACCACCTTCTAAGATTAAGGCCCTGTTGGCGTCCGTAATAGATGATCTTGGTTGCGTAAGGCTGGTGTCTATCGTATTCCTTGCAGTTGTGGCATGTCATATATTGGTCAATCAGGACTGTGGAAGTCCGGTGTATTGAACATAAGCGCCACACACGCTTACAACAGCCGAGCAACTCCGCTATTGCAGAACATTGCCTTGTCACCGGTCATCCTATGGAATACAACAACACCGAGATTCTGGCTTGCACGTCCAGCTATTGGGATAGTGTCATTAAGGAAGCTAATAAAATCAAACTATCAAGCAACCTTATAAACAGAGATGGTGGATTCTGTCTATATGCTGCTTGGAATCCGGCTCTATCTCTCATCAAAAAACAGAGCGACAGAATTAGGGCTACCTCACCTGTTGATTAATAGTCACTATCGATATTTTTGGTGTTGGTTATCTTTGGTTGTGTGTTGACTTTGCGGTTACTTATTCTGTGTGGTATCTTCCTTGTTTCTCCCTTGCACATTGCTACCTCCTTGCAGTTGTGCCTTGAGAATGGCAGGGTGTGCTCCTGCCGAAATATCGGCGGTGGTTGACGACGTCACCCGGCAGCAAACCCGTAAATTATTTGAACATTCAATTCGCCGGGAAAAGTTAAGGTCTCAAATGCCAAGGTTATTCCCCCACTTTACTCTTTATCATCGACGAAGCCGGAAATGCGCACAACCAGTACCAGTCCGGTTTCTTTATTGCCACACCTCGTAGAGCACGAGTGGTAGCTGTAAGTAAAGAGCAAAAACCACGAATTGATTTTGACAACCGTTACAGCCAAGTTGTGGAAATGAAAACCATGCAACTACCTGTGGGAATAGCAGTTGAAAGAGAATGGGAAAGTCACAGTTTAGATGTTGTTGCAGCATTTGATGTTGGAAGAAAATGAAGTCTATGTGGGACCTCCCAATGGTTTCACAGATGCCACTAACAAATGGCACTGAGCACTATGGGACTCAACTGCTGTGGTCATTAGTCGATGCCAATAACAGACTACAAAGAAAATTCAGGGGCATACCAGATAAAGAGGAACTGAACAATGCGAGTGAACCGGCAGAAAAGTGCATCTATGGGTTGCATCAATCCGGCAGAGGAAGAAATGAAACATTCAGTGAGTTCCTGTTCAAACAAAGGATCCCGTGATAAGAAACTGACCTATGTTTTTACTGTGACCTATAGCGTGAACTCACAGTAACTGCGTATGTGGTTCATAAAATGTTGTATGGGGGCGAAAAGTGAAATAAAGAAACTGAAAAATATCTTAAGCACTGACTTTAAAGTACAGTCAGTTAAGAAGATGGAACCCACATTTTAGGCCAAACAGCATATCCAAATGGAACCTTAAAGGAATTATAAATGGAAGACTGTAAATCTGTGAAAACTCCGCTCATTAGGAATGTAAAGCTACACATTACGACAGATGAAGACAATCTCAACGAACAGTATGCATAAAAATAAAAGACCAAAGTGGGCGTCTTTTACACTCGACAACGGGTACGTGCCCAGATTTATCATAGTCAACGACTTTAAGCCAGTTCAGCAGCATTCAGAGTGAGACGCAATGCCCTACTGTCAAGCGTAAACTATGTTATTTGCGAGGTGTAATAAATGATGCCTTCGGTTACCGAAGCACTGGTAATAAAATGGAAATGTACACTCTTAAGACAAAAAAAGACGCACCACGAAGCAATTATCCAAATAGGAAGCAATTATCCAAATGGGGCGGAAAGTGTTAGAGATGTGATGTACAGGTACACACAAACAAATGAGTAAAATTAAAAAAAAATTGATGATCTATTAAAGATAAGACTTCACGAATTGACCAAGACAAAGCATTGGTCCAACTCTAGTCCTTACGCAAGCAATTATTCGGCATGGCACTGATTGAAAAAGAGTTGTTGGCTGTCCTCCTGAAGGATAACGTGCCAGATTCTGTCCAGTTTTCGTGTTCGGCCTGGAATATCATTGGCTGGAACAGAATTGTCTTCAGTGATAAGTCCTCCTGCGAAGTGAACCCGATGGCCAGTGAAGACGTGTCTGGAGGCGCCCTGGGCATCAGTGGGGTACCAAACTGACTGTCGCTCGCTATACGGCCCGTCATCCAGCACTCATGATCTAGGTTGCCAATTCATTTTGCAGCAGATCAACTTTGGTTGTCATCTGTGGCGTGCTTACAACGGAACGGTACGTCTCGGTACGCTGAGAGTTTCTATTGTTTGTCTGCGTTGTTGTCAAACACTATTTTGCCCAGCAACGTCGCCGGATCTCTCCCCAGTTGAGAACGTTTGGAGAATTATGGACAGGGCCCTCCAACCATCTCGGGATTTTGCCGATCTAACACGTCAAATGGATATTATTTGGCACGATATCCTTCAGGAGGACATCAAACAACTGCATCAGTGAATACCAAGCCGGGTAGCTGCTTGCTTAGGGGCCAGAGGTGGACCAACGCGTTATGTGCTTACTCAATTTGAGCAGCTATCTTGGATAAATCATCCAGTTTTTCTGAAACTGTTATTTGTTTGTACATATACATCACATCTCCCAATTTCTGTCCCATTCGGATAATTCCTTCGTGGTGCGAAATTTTTTTTCTTAGTGTACATCGATGCAGACTGGGGAGCTAATCTAAGTCGCTCTGAACCCTCTCATGGATATCTCACAGTTTTTGAGAGTCTTCGGAAAGAACAAAGCATGTGAATCTAAAGATTTTCTTCGTACAAGACGAGATGGAAGCGAAAGACCCAAGTTTGGAATATACACTGACGAGCCAAAGGAAATGGTACACCTGACTAATATCGTGTAAGGCCCACACGAGAACGCAGAGGCATGACGTGGCATGGTCTCGACGAATGTCTGAAGTAGTTCTGGAGGGAACTGACACCATGAATCCTGCAGGGCTGTCCATAAATCCGTAAGAGTACGAGGGGGTGGAGATCTCTTCTGAATAGCACGTTGCAAGGCATCCCATATATGCTCAAAAACTATCGTGTCTAGGGAGACTGGTGGCCAGCGGAAGTGTTTAAACTCAGAAGAGTGTTCCTGGAGTCACTCTGTAGCAATTCTGGACGTGTGGGATGTCGCATTGTCCTGCTGGAATTGCCGAAGTCCATTGGAATGCACAGTGGACTTGAAAGGATTGAGGTGATCAGACAGGATGCTTACGCACGTGTCACCTGTTAGAGTCGTATCTAGACTTATCAGGGTCCCATATCACTCCAACTGCACACGCCCCACACCACTGTAGAGTCGCCATCAGCTTCAATAGTCCCCTGATAACCTGCAGGGTTCATGGATTCATGAGGTTCTCTCCATACCCGTACACGTGCATCACCTCGATACAATTTGAAACGAGAGTCATCCGACTAGGAAACATGTTTCCAGTCATCAACAGTCCAAAGTCGGTGTTGATTCAGGCAAGGTGTAAAGCTTTGTGTCGTGCAGTCATCAAGGGTACACGAGTGGACCTTCGGCTCCGAAAGCTCACATCGATGATGTTTTACTGAATGGTTCGTAGGCTGATACTTGTTCACGGCCCAGCATTGAAATCTGCAGCAATTTGTGGAAGGGTTGCACTTCTGTCACGTTGAACGATTCTCTTCAGTCATCGTCGGTCCCGTTCTTGCAGGATCTTTTTCCGGTCGCCATGAGGTCGAAGATTTGATGTTTTACCAGATTCCTGATGTTTACGGTACACTCGGGAAATGATCGTACCGGATAATCCCCACTTCATCCCTACCTCGGAGATGCTGTGTCCCATCGCTCGTGCGCCAACTATAACACCACGTTCAAACTCACTTAAACCTTGATAACCTCCCATCGTAGCAGCAGTAACCGATCTAAGAACTGCGCCAAACACTTATTGTCTTATAAAGGCGTTGCCGACCGCAACGCTGTATTCTGCCTGTTTACATATCGCTGTATTTGAATACGCATGTCTATACCAGTTTCTTTGGCGCTTCAGTGTATTTGCAAGTGAGAAGTGTCACTGATTGGGGCAAGAACCCTGCGGTGGAGAGGGTCGGTGATGTGTGGTTCGTTGATATGGAATGTCTTTTTTGTTGTGAATTCTGAAGTATCTTTTGTTGTCTCCTCGTTATGGTGTATTGTAAAAGGCGATCTGCAAATATGTCAGGTGTAAGTGGGTTATTTCATTTGCGATCTGTTGTGCGTTTGTGTGCGTTCTCTGCCGTTTTTAGAAAGAAGATTCACACTTCTATTCGTTATCTTTCGTGATAAACTTCCAGTATTCCCTCGTCCGAATGACCGGATCCTTACAATAAATTAATAAAATAATACAAAGATTGATGGACAGTTATATATATATATATATATATATATATATATATATATATATATATATATATATATATATGGAAATTATGTATTATTAATTAAAATGTTAATTTTTATTAATAACACATTATTTTGAAAAGCACTGTATTTTAGTTCGTTGACGCAGTTACACAGTCCATCGTCTGTAAATGTTTTACCATTTAATTTCTTGTCATCCTTGTAAGGTCTATTACATAGCTGCTCCTTTCAACAACTGTTCCCGTGTTAACCGTAATGGAGGCAAGTCGGACACAATCTTTTCTTGGTTCAGAACTGGCTTGCATTGATAAGGAACTCGATAGCTAGTTAATTCTGACATTGTGATTATTGGTTGTGGTACTGTTGGCTAAGAGTTTCTTAAGAAATACGTAGGTTGGAACTTAAATAGTGGCAACACTATGCACTGTGCAATGGAATCTACTATTGTCGCTGGTAGCACACGTTGTTGACATACCTGCCTTACCTCCGAGCAAATGGACTCGACCGTCCCACGTCACTGGCGCGCGCACAATCAAGGGAAACACAGTCACTTGTGAGCGGGCGGTCTAATGTAAAGGTGTCACTATGTTTCCGAAAGAGGAACAACGGAGTTGGATCAAGATTGAACGTGCCAGAGGTCGTACAGCACGACAGTGTCATCGAGGTCTTCAAGAGGCATGCAGGGAATCGACATTGCCTTACAGAACGGTGGCACGTTGGGTAAAAGCCTTCAACGAAGGTCGGCAAACTGTGGCAGACATGCATCGGGCAGGTCGTCCGAGCATATCTGAAGATGTGTATGCTGTTGCTGCGTTAGTGGACGCTGCTCAGACGAACTTGGAGCACTATGAGCGCGAAGGAGAGGCTTTCTTATGCCGTATAGTAACACTGGATGAGACATGGGCCACATCGTACGAGCCAAAACTGAAACGCCAATCCAATGAATGGCGTCATTATGGGTCGCCGCGAAAGTCGAAGTTGCGTCAGAGCCCCAGTATGGTGAAAATCCTAACGCATTACGTTCCTCCGCGGCAGACCGTCAATGCTCAGTATTACTTTTCGTTTTTGGAGCATCACCTGCGACCTGCTTTGCGAAAGAAGCGGAGACACTTTCTGCGCACCCACCCATCATTTTGCATGACAATGCGCGGGCGCATACAGCTCAAGCTGTGGCTGCTATGTTCGGTCGATGGGACTGGGAAATACTGTACCATCCACCATACTACCCGGGCTTAAGTCCTTGTGACTTTGATTTGATTCCGAAGATGAAGGAACCACTTCGTGGCATTCGCTTCAGAGCTGTTCCAGAGATTAGACAGGCAGTAGACCGCTCCATTTGCACCATCAACAGAACAGGCTCTGCTAACTGGATACTACGCCTTCCACATCGCTGGCAACTTGGTTTGCACAACGCTGGTGACTACTTTGAAGCACAGTAACAGGTGCAAACATGTAACTGTATCGGTTGTGAATAAATAGTTGCCACTATTTAAGTTCCAACCCTCGTAATAGTATTTGATATTGCTTGAAACTTTAATGTGATACAGTGTAAAGATCATATTTGTGCAAGAAGACCTTAGTGGCACTGAGGTAAAAAAGGTTAAGCTTAGATTTAAAAAATACTGTTAAATGGACAGATAATGTAATTACATCCCCTTAAAACATCCCTTTATAGCATGATTACATCATGCATAAAATGAAGAATTTTAAATTATTTTAGGTCAGTCTTGATGTGCAACAATTCAGACCTGATGAGATATCTGTGAAAAAGATTGATGACTTCGTCGTTGTCGAGGGAAAACATGACGAGCGAAAGGATGGACATGGTTACGTTTCTCGTCAGTTTACCCGGCGTTACAGGTTACCAGACGATATAGAAGTTGACCAAATGGTGTCAAAACTGTCGTCAGATGGTGTGCTTACAATAACAGCACCGAAGAAGGTAAGTCTGGATAAAGAATTCTATAATTACTTTCCGACTTATGAATGAAAAGGTGCCAATATTTTATTATTCTTTTCTAATTTTTCAAGACATTGCCGCCTTCTGAATCAAGGGAGCGTATTGTTCCCATCGTACACACAAATCAGCCAGCTGTTTCACAGAATGCTCCTTCTAGAGAATCTGGAGATAATGAGATACAAGAAACCATCGTGCAATAATTCCGTAATGTTGATTCCTAACATGAAATTAGTGGGTATTAAAGTTTCTTTATCTGCTTAGTATTTGTTACCACATAATTTTTCTTTTTTTGGCATCGCTGTTTGTTTTAAGATTAATCTGTAGTTTAGTGCAAATGCTTGTGTTAAGAGATGCTAATAAATCTTGGTACGTTGAAATGGTTCCTTATGAACTTACAACAAAACTTTTGACAATATTGAAAATAAATGAATTCAGCGAAATTACGCAGAATAAAATGGGTATCATTGTTAGGAAAAAAGTGGTTAAAACATGGTTTAAAGACAGTGTGTTACTGTAACCATTCATCCGTGATAATAGTTCACGAAAAATTCACCAGTCTTCATGGGATGGAAATGTCAGTTGCACATCTTGGAATGTAGTTTATGTACATTGATGTTTGGCTTAAGAGAATAGGATCAGCGTTGTCTCACTAAAGTATCCTTTCACGATTCCCTTAAAGACTTAACTTTAGCATACGTTTAAAACACAATATTGTTTTTGTATCTAAGGTTGTGCCGAAAAATGATTTTCCTATTTCTGGAAAGTATTGTCTTCAAAAATTCTGTGCCACGTGGACTTCTACATATAAAAAAGTATAACACGTTAAAGAATGTCATGACCAAGGAAAGCAGCAGCTGCTTCAATAAAAAATGTTGGTCGGGCAGTTAAGATAACACAGATCAGGTTCTTGGATAACAATGGAAGAGCATGAACGATATTTAATTAACTTGATTAATAAAGCAAGCAAAATGTGATAAATCTAGCATACCAATTGCATTAGTTTATTTTCACTAACAAAGTTAGACGTTGAAACTTCCTGGCAGATTAAAACTGTGTGCCCGACCGAGACTCGAACTCGGGACCTTTGCCTTTCACAGGCAAGTGCTCTACCATCTGAGCTACCGAAGCACGACTCACGCCCGGTCCTCACAGCTGTACTTCTGCCAGTATCTCGTCTGCCACCTTCCAAACTTTACAGAAGCTCTCCTGCAGAACTAGCACTCCTGAAAGAATGGATACTGCGGAGACATGGCTTAGCCACAGCCTGGGGGATGCTTCCAGAATGAGATTTTCACTCTGCAGCGGAGTGTGCGCTGATATGAAACTTCCTGGCAGTTTAAAACTGTGTGCCCGACCGAGACTCGAACACGGGACCTTTGCCTTTCGCGGGCAAGTGCTCTACCATCTGAGCTACCGAAGCACGACTCACGCCCGGTCCTCACAGCTTTACTTCTGCCAGTATCTCGTCTCCTACCTCCCAAACTTTGGAAGGTAGGAGACGAGTGTTTCGGTAGCTCAGATGGTAGAGCACTTGCCCGCGAAAGGCAAAGGTCCCGAGTTCGAGTCTCGGTCGGGCACACAGTTTTAATCTGCCAGGAAGTTTCATATCAGCGCACACTCCGCTGCAGAGTGAAAATCTCATTCAAGTTAGACGTTGTTCATGCTGATGAATCTGTGTGATCAAAACTGAGAGTGAAGGAAACTTTATTCAGATAATAGCTTAGTTCGATGATAGTTACCTTGAAATATTTACTTCAGGTCACCATCTGTATACAATTTACACTAAACCAGTAAAGTACACGCACATTAACACCAAATCAATTCACTTTGGCCACAAAAGGGTGCCTGACACTAGTCTTGAAAGAACTGTGACAGAAGCCTGAACAACAGGGGACTGACGTATCAGAACATGCATTGATACTACGAAGTGGTGCACTGATAATGGCTAGCCACTAGCCGAAATATGGATTTGCCGAATAAAACCTGGAAGTAAAGGACAACTGATTGCTGTGTTCTATCATCTGAAATAACTTTAGGGTATTATATTTGATGTGGTTTTTAAGTGTGATGTGGTTGTAATTCTAGATTACCTCGCACATTTCATGCAGTCTAAAGTGCTACTGGAGCAAACTGGTGCGTCAGTATGGCGACCTATTCCCACCTTGCTTACAAGGGAACGGTTCAATCCGTCATGTTAAATACCGTCCTGAAACTTTTTTACATGAAGAACACAACGAAACCAACACTGTCAAAATTTTAGCTGCTAAGAGACAGTGTCTTGAAAGGAGGATATAAGATGAACATCAACAAAAGCAAAACGAGGATAATGGAATGTAGTCAAATTAAATCGGGTGATGCTGAGGGAATTAGATTAGGAAATGAGACACTTAAAGTAGTAAAGGAGTTTTGCTATTTGGGGAGAAAAATAACTGATGATGGTCGAAGTAGAGAGGATATAAAATGTAGACTGGCAATGGCAAGGAAATCGTTTCTGAAGAAGAGAAATTTGTTAACATCGAGTATAGATTTAAGTTTCAGGAAGTCGTTTCTGAAAGTATTTGTATGGAGTGTAGCCATGTATGGAAGTAAACATGGACGATAACTAGTTTGGACAAGAAGAGAATAGAAGCTTTCGAAATGTGGTGCTACGGAAGAATGCTGAAGATAAGGTGGGTAGATCACGTAACTAATGAGGAGGTATTGAATAGGATTGGGGAGAAGAAAAGTTTGTGGCACAACTTGACTAAAAGAAGGGATCGGTTGGTAGGACATGTTTTGAGGCATCAAGGGATCACCTATTTAACATTGGAGGGCAGCGTGGAGGGTAAAAATCGTAGAGGGAGACCAAGAGATGAATACACTAAGCAGATTCAGAAGGATGTAGGTTGCAGTAAGTACTGGGAGATGAAGAAGCTTGCACAGGATAGAGTAGCATGGAGAGCTGCATCAAACCAGTCTCAGGACTGAAGACCACAACAACAAGAGACATTGCACGTATTTTTTTAAATGTTGAAAATTGCCAAAACCGTAGCTCGCCCACTGGACGAATGGACGATCCTACCGTAGCTGTAGATAAATTCCAGTGGAATACTCTGCAGGAGAGACGCTCAGTAGCTCGGTACGGGCTTTTGTTGAAGTTTCGAGAACATACCTTCACCGAGCAGTCAAGCAGTATATTGCTCCCTGCTACGTACATCTCGCGAAGAGACCATGAGGATAAAATCAGAGAGATTAGAGCCCACACAGAGGCATACCGACAATCCTTCTTTCCACGAACAATACGAGACTGGAATAGAAGGGAGAACCGATAGAGGTACTCAAGGTACCCTCCGCTACACACCGTCAGGTGGCTTGCGGAGTATGGATATAGATGTATATGTAGCTGCCAGCGTACACACAACACATTAGGCACATATTCTTGATTGGCGGTGTATCAGTAAACAGATAACAGGGCACAACGCGATCGAATTTTAGTTTTTGTTGATAGTTTCTCTGACACAATTTTCCAGTTGCTATTAGCTCGAGTTTGGAACTCGTTTAGTATCCATAATAATTAGCAGTTGCCTTAACGATATTGCTAACTGCTAACAATGGAGATAAAACTGAATTAATTTTGTGTTTTCTTCGTAGACGCTTGCTGATTGGATCTGTCTTTTGTGCTGGTTCGAGTTTCACGGTAATGGGGAATCCAATTAATGTTTTCGACCTTGCAAACGTGAAATGAGGGTGGTATACAATTGAAATTTTTTAATTCTCTGAACAGCCACATATATGGTATTTACTAGTTAATTTCTGGGACATTCATTCAAATAATGTCGACATTCCTTTAGAAATTGTTGAAACATTAGAAGAAACAGGAAATAACTGACAATTCCGTGAATTGTGGCTCGAACGGTGATTGTTGTGCTGATTACAGTTTGCAACAAAAATACGATACCATCCAAGGACCAAGGTAACATTACAGTAATAACTTTCAGTGCCAAAAAGAGGCTGTAAACTTTTTGTTTAGATGAAGGCGAAAGGAAACACAATTACGCAGTGTGGAAGGCCAGTTTGAAACGTCCCCTTAGAAAAATTATAAATGACAGTGCTTAAACTGACACACAATATTTTTAGCGCAACGCAATCTGACTTTCAATAATCCCTACAAAAGAATGGCCCTGACTAACAATAACCTATACCTTTCATGAATCACTTACCTCACAAAAACCTTCGTTACTCAAACTACTGCAATACAGCGTGCGCCAATACTGCCAGCTGAATAAAAGATTTTAACTACTGAAGGCACTAACTACTGATAGGCATAGTTAGCAAAAGAAAGATTTTGATAGAGAACAAACAATGTATTTACCTTAATAGTGTTCAAAAGTCATGATATACAGTATTGCAAATTTACTCTTTCTGGCGGACACACGTCCAGATCGTCCGCTCTTAAAATTCTGCAATCTCTCTCCCCACATCCACCAATGCTGGCGACTCACCTCCAACTGCGCAACGCTATGCGCTGTTCACATCCAACTGCCCACCACTACAATAGCGAATATTTCAACAATGCCAACCAGCCACAGACTGCACACAGCACAGTCAGTGATTTTCATACAGAGCGCTACGTGGCGTTACCAACATAAAAACCTAAACAGCCTACTTACTAGTTCCGTTTCGTGAAATCTGAACGTATATTGTATAAATGGAAGTTCAAAATATGCGCCTAAATGAAACTCGCGAAACTGTGAAAGATGGATTTAGAACTGCTCTTGAGTCAGTGCACCGTTCCTGGGGAGACGTAAAAGTTTGGGCCCTCTATATTGCAAGTGAGATGAACATTACTGATTTCCAGGAAATTATACGGAAAAGGACATCGCAATATTAAGTGCAAAATACTGCGTATATAACCACCCAGCCAGCTTTCGTGAAACTACTGCGTGCAAAGCGCACTGTATCATTTCGAGCAAAAAACACAGTCGCATTTCAATCGATGATGATACACTCGTATACAACGATGCCTGTAACAAGTATCAGTGGATTTTTGTTACCGCAACTTTATATCTTGCTTAAAGAACCAAAGAGAAAATTAGGCCCAAAAATTTAACAAATGACTGTTTAGTTGCAAAAATCTTGTAATCGACACAGCAAAATCTGGAAATATGGGAGAGAATGTTCAATACATCCAAAAAGTCCTCTTACCAGTTGCTAATTCACTGCTGTCGTTAGACTCACGGCCTCGACACAATGCTCCAGTCTTTAGGAGGATGACGAAAAGACTGTTAATATAATTCGGATTTCGCCCAGAACTAATAATGTGATTCAACCTTTCGATGAAAAAAAAAAAAAATTTACAGTGTAGAAAATTTTTCAGATCAGACAATATAACTTCCGATAGTTCTTTCTCATTTCAGATTTATCATGAGGTCGGTATTGTTAAACTTCAGATATTTGTGCATTGCCAGTTTGCATCACCATGTATCTACGAATTTGATCAAGTATTCCTGGTACGCAGCATAATATACACAACAGTCACGACCATTTCTCCCTACTTCCAAATTTTGTCTGAATAAAACTAGTAATTACTGCGACGTGCCTGAATGCATTTATTTTTATCAGGTGTGCTTGGTGTAAGGAAAAATGTTTTCGTCATCCAATACACACTTTGCATTTTTGTGACGACTGTAGGGAATAAACAAGGAACTTTTATTATTAGTAGAATATGCATTACTCAAAAATAAGAGCTGTGCTACAGGAATTATAATAAAATATTTCAAGTCTGCAAATTAAAGTAGGTACTCATTGTCAGAAGCCGGCTGTAATGTAACATGGTACATTGCCTTGATTTTCTTTCCTCTGCAAGTCACTTGTGTAACGATTACATCTGCAACAGTTTAGCTGTCGATATGAACTGCATGTTATTCAAAACCTTAATGATTTGAGGCATTTTTGGTATGCTTAAAGCGTTTAAAACTTGCGCGTATGTACTTTGGACTTGGCGCTATATTCTCTTCTGACGGCTGCGTCTGCTAGTTCGCCGACTCGCACGGTCGGCAGGAAAGACTGTAAAAAACGCTGTTAAAAGCGGCTCTTCGTGCAGTAAATATGGGTAGCTTTATCATTAAAAAATAGTTGCAGAGCTCCATAGCAGTTACAGTTTTGACAATGATTTTTTTTCGGTGTATTCCTCCTGTGAGAAAAATTTCAGGGTAGGTTTAGACGTGCCGGATTGGACCATCCCCTTGTCAGTACAAATATACCGGGTATTTTTCTCATATGGGTCGTCAAACGTATTTTCTGTAGATATTTGCAATTTGGTTTTTGCAACGCGTAGCTCGAGTCAGCCGAAACGAATCCTCCTTGCAATGTCTCACATGCGACGTCCAGCATCGACAGAATACGTCGGTTGTTTTCCATTACAAAAAAGATTTTTAAATCGTGATTGTTGCTTGCCTATTCGATAGAGCGGTCCAAAACTAATCTAGTAAGTTATTCATTTTATCGTTACGTGTTAACAGGAACAATAAAATACGGAGAATAACCAGTACTCCAGCAGCGTCTGAGCAGCGCTTCTGGTGGTAGCAGTGCGGGCCAGTACTGGTTAGTCTTTGTGTTCTACTGTTCTTGTCAAAACATGTCGATAAAACGAATAACACACAGACTGATCTGGTACAGCTCTGTCGAATGGGCACATAAAATACCACTTCAAAAATAATTTTATTTGAAGCTTCCTGGAAGATTAAAACTGTGTCCCGGACCGAGACTGGAACTCAGGACTTTTGCCTTTTACGGGTAAGCGCTCTACCAACGGACGATTCAGGGCCCGTCCTCACAGCTTCAACTTTGCCAGTACCTCGTCTCCCACCATACAAACTTCACAGAAGCTCTCCTGCGAACCGTGCAGGACTAGCACCCCTGCAAGAATTTCATTCTGGGATCAGTTTGTTTGTAACGACAAACGAACCTTTGCTTTCCATCGGACGCAAGGCACGGCATGGAAGATGTGATGAGCAGTGTTGTTTGGGCTGGCTCATACGTTGCAAAACCCAGACTGCAAATATCTGCTGAAAAATCAGAAAATGCACCTGATGACTCTTAGGAGACAAAGCCTGTACATGATAACACAGTGGACAGGCTTGTACAATGAACAATAAACCAACTTTAATTGTTCAGTTTGAATGTGTTTACTGAATCTTTGCTTCCATGAAATCTTGAAACAATGTAATATTTCTGTGAAAATGGTTCACTCACGTGTACCTGGTATCCAGTTAAAATTGTCAGCAAGTTCCATTTTGATAGAAGATACAAAAACTTTGAGGCTTGCCAATAACGTGATAAGAGTATCATAGACAGAAAATAGGTTGGGAGAGTAGATGAATGGGATGGACAGTATCTTGAAAGTAAGGTTTAACATGAACAACAAAATTTTAAAAAAGGTTATGCATCATAGTTGAATTAAATCAGGTGATGCTGAGGAAATTAGATTAGGAAATGACATAAGATGAGTTTTGGTATTTGGGCATCAATATAACTGATGGTTGACGTAGGCAGGATATAAAACACCGAATGGTTATAGCAACAAAAGCATTTTTGAAAAAGAGAAATTGACCTTGTAATGCAAATTTAATCCAACAGTTTAAAAAAGAGAAGAGATGCTTTTAAAATGGGATACTGCGGAAGAACATCGAAGATTATATGGATTGCATAACTAATGAGGTAGAGAAATGATTGGAAGCGGAGAAATTTGTGGCACAACTTGGCTGAAAGAAGAGATAGCTGGATAGAACACTTTATGAAACATCAAAGAACCATCAGTTTAGTATGGAGGGAAGTGTGGGCGGTAAAAATTGTAGAGGAAGACCAAGAGATGAACGCAATAAGCGGGTTCAAATGGGTGTACGTGGCGGTAGCACACAGGTTGGGCAGGCATGGAGAGCTGCATCAAACTAGTCTTCAGACAGAAATCGTCATCGTAGCCACCAAGAATTTCTAAATTTGCAGCTCCCCTGGTACTTGTTTATGCAATACCTAAACTCACAGAATATGGTTTATCTATTAATAACTTCACATGATCTTAATATTACTTACCATAGCATCAAAAAATGTCCTATAAATTAAACAAAGGAAGTTCATCACAGTAATGTGCATCTTCATACAGATGTATTCATAACGTCTTCTCAAAGGCACACTACTCAAAACATACTTCAGCGGACTTTCAAATTGTATGCTTTTACAATATTCCAAGAATTGAAAAATGTTGCACAAAAAGTGGAAATTTCCTTTAGAAGCACTGAACTTTTACTAAGTATGTTCTACATAAAATTTTATTGGTTATGTTATCAATCGGTTTCAAAAAGCATTAATTTACTTTCTAATTTGGAACAGATTTTTATTACTAACTTTTGTAAACTTAGATTGATGTGGAAGATGGGTCATATTAGCAGTCACCTGCAAAATATGTGTTTGTATGTGTCCTGTGTAATGGGATGTAAATCAGTCCTGGGACTGATAATGATATAACATTGTTTCCTGATTTGCTACATTACACACACTACTTAAAGACTGGCGCTTTTAGTTGAAAAGTGTTAACTCACCAAAAATAGATGTTCTTGTTTTTTCATATGTTGGTATTAAAATTCATGCACATCACTTGTTCAGAGTTCTTGCGTGTAAATATATTATATACAAGACTTGCATAATGGCACACATAGTAACTAAATATAATGAAGTACTGGTGGTAGTACTGTAGATGTACATGTACCTATATGAAGTAGGTGTGAACCAAAGTTTGACAGAAATATAGAATACATCAATAGAACAGTAAATGACAATATGCATACAACTATATACAGATGCATCAATTTGGAGATCAGTTCCTCTTTGGATCCCAAAACTCAAAACAAAATAATTAAATCACAGATAACTGCATAAGTAATTCCTTCTTAAATGTAAACAGTTTAACTGGTATGTTTGAAATCAGCATAAGCTTCAGCTAGGCTGCTTCTAATATACAAAGATTGCTCTACCGTTTTCAGCCAGGATTCTCTACATTCCCTTCAGTTACAGGTTAGCAGCAATAAATTATGGCTATAATAAATATTTCTACGTAATTCAGTATGTTTTTTACTACAGATGTCATTTACAGTTAAGCTGCTGTACTATAAGCAGATACAATGACCTAACAATTACACTTCAGGTCACTTGTTTTTGCTCAAAATTTGACATGGCATTTCAAATATGTCAATACATCGACTTACCTTCACTTCAGGCAATTCTATTTTTGCAAAGTATTAACGTTTTAACAGTTTCATGATTTCACAAATATAGATTACATTTTAAAACAGCACTACCCTAATTGTAACTTCATTCTCTCATTCCACATAATTCTAATGAGTCACAGTATTTCATCTTAAACATCACTCACATAATTGCTTCAGCAGTGTGAATATTCATTACATCGTAGTTCAACAACATATATTCAGTACTCCATTACCAAATTATCTCTCAACAACTTTGCCCACATATAGTCTGCTCTTACTTCATACAAATCCACTCCAACCTGTCATAAACATTGTTTCCCAAAGACAGTGAAAAACATAGCTAATGTACTACTATTGCAGATAGTAATATTACGGTTCAAATACTCAAATTCAACTTCTCTATCCACATATTTTCCATTACCACAATAGGTTTGTTGCTCATGATAAGTTAATTCACAACAGAATCCCACACTGAAGGTGCGGTCAACACAGTTACCACATGACATATTCCCTAATTAGCAACAGCAAATACACTGTACTATCAAGTGAGTCTGTACGGTTATTTACAGTAATAAAAGTGGACATAATACATAAAAGGGAAAAAAATTCAATTGATGTACCAGAATTCACTTTGTACTTCCAAAATTTTATTTCTTTCTCCAACTTTCTTTATTGACTGTAAAATTCATTACAGGAAATAGTTATGCTAAACTTCACAGTTAGTAAGAAAGACAAAATAATAGATCATGTGATTATAAGTGAGACAATGTAAATAATTATTACTAATAGCGTAATGCTTTCATAACTGCGCGTGTGGGCTTTGGTGGAGCTTCTTCCAGGGCTTCCTCTTTGAAATCGTCCATGAATAAGTTAACCACTAGCACAGTGTCGTTCAGTCACATGCAGTTACATCATTGACCGACAGCTACTTAAGCGCCTGATGGGGCCAGCAACTGCTCTAAGTGACTGGAGTTATCACTCAGCATCCAGTGATCATGCCCGTCCTAGAATCCTATCTGGTAAGACAGGCAGTCGGGTGGTGGAGGAAAGTGCGGGGATGTTCATTTTACAGGTGTAAGTTGAAAATGATGGCCAGGTATGCTGTCACAGTATTTTGATTCGTGAACGCCTGCTCCCTGCCATGTATTTGATTCGCTGGAAAACCTTAATTTCACACATCTGATCAGTTATTTATATATCGTGGTCATGAGAAAATACATGTTCCTTATTATTGTGATAACAATGCTTTGAAGATGTATTTCAGTTTTAAGCTGTAGCCAGAAACACATCGAATTATTTGTGCAGTGGTGGCAAAGAAGAAATTTCGTAATAACTGACATCCGTAAAGGGTTCAGTTGGTGCCTTTTCCAAGTCACGAGCGTACATCGTTTAACGAAGTTCAGTTCAAGTAGTAAAAAGGTTTGCTTTGGGAGGTAGCACATATCATTGCCTACGAATCCACAGAATTCTACACTCCTGGAAATGGAAAAAAGAACACATTGACACCGGTGTGTCAGACCCACCATACTTGCTCCGGACACTGCGAGAGGGCTGTACAAGCAATGATCACACGCACGGCGCAGCGGACACACCAGGAACCGCGGTGTTGGCCGTCGAATGGCGCTAGCTGCGCAGCATTTGTGCACCGCCGCCGTCAGTGTCAGCCAGTTTGCCGTGGCATACGGAGCTCCATCGCAGTCTTTAACACTGGTAGCATGCCGCGACAGCGTGGACGTGAACCGTATGTGCAGTTGACGGACTTTGAGCGAGGGCATATAGTGGGCATGCGGGAGGCCGGGTGGACGTACCGCCGAATTGCTCAACACGTGGGGCGTGAGGTCTCCACAGGACATCGATGTTGTCGCCTGTGGTCGGCGGAAGGTGCACGTGCCCGTCGACCTGGGACCGGACCGCAGCGACGCACGGATGCACGCCAAGACCGTAGGATCCTACGCAGTGCCGTAGGGGACTGCACCGCCACTTCCCAGCAAATTAGGGACACTGTTGCTCCTGGGGTATCGGCGAGGACCATTCGCAACCGTCTCCATGAAGCTGGGCTACGGTCCCGCACACCGTTAGGCCGTCTTCCGCTCACGCCCCAACATCGTGCAGCCCGCCTCCAGTGGTGTCGCGACAGGCGTGAATGGAGGGACGAATGGAGACGTGTCGTCTTCAGCGATGAGAGTCGCTTCTGCCTTGGTGCCAATGATGGTCGTATGCGTGTTTGGCGCCGTGCAGGTGAGCGCCACAATCAGGACTGCATACGACCGAGGCACACAGGGCCAACACCCGGCATCATGGTGTGGGGAGCGATCTCCTACACTGGCCGTACACCACTGGTGATCGTCGAGGGGACACTGAATAGTGCACGGTACATCCAAACCGTCATCGAACCCATCGTTCTACCATTCCTAGACCGGCAAGGGAACTTGCTGTTCCAACAGGACAATGCACGTCCGCATGTATCCCGTGCCACCCAACGTGCTCTAGAAGGTGTAAGTCAACTACCCTGGCCAGCAAGATCTCCGGATCTGTCCCCCATTGAGCATGTTTGGGACTGGATGAAGCGTCGTCTCACGCGGTCTGCACGTCCAGCACGAACGCTGGTCCAACTGAGGCGCCAGGTGGAAATGGCATGGCAAGCCGTTCCACAGGACTACATCCAGCATCTCTACGATCGTCTCCATGGGAGAATAGCAGCCTGCATTGCTGCGAAAGGTGGATATACACTGTACTAGTGCCGACATTGTGCATGCTCTGTTGCCTGTGTCTATGTGCCTGTGGTTCTGTCAGTGTGATCATGTGATGTATCTGACCCCAGGAATGTGTCAATAAAGTTTCCCCTTCCTGGGACAATGAATTCACGGTGTTCTTATTTCAATTTCCAGGAGTGTATATTGTACACGACTATTTCCATACAGAAATTATACTGACGAGCCAAATCATTATGACCACCTGCTTAATAGCTTGTTTGTCCATAATTGGAACGAAATACATAATTCATTCTGCGTACCAGGGATCTGACAGTTTGTGGGTTGGTTCCTGGAGGTATGTGGCCTTACATGTTTACACACAGGTTATATAGGATTTACATGACACGAATTGGAGACATGGGCAGTTGCACTGCCGAAAGATGACACTGTCTTCGGTGAAGACATAAAACATGAAGGGATGCAGCTGGATTCGCAGCTGTCAGTGTGTCTTCAATTATGACCACAGGTCCCACGCAAGCACAGGAGAACGTCTCCCATGGCATAATACTGCTCTCCCCTGCCTGTGTCCGTATCGCCCTGCAGGTTTCGAGCCACCATGCACCTCGATGACACGTTCCCATTGATCGACGGTCGAAAACCGATGGTCCCGTGCCTACTACAATCGTAATTGACGATGTCGTTGGGTCAACATGTGAACTCGTAGGGGTGGTCTGCTGCGGATCTCCATTTTCAACTATGTATAACGAATGATGTGCTCCAAAACACTTCTGCGTGCACCTGCATTGTGCTCTTTCGGCAGAGACACCACAGAGCAACATATATCCTACTTCACAGAGCAGACAAGCCTCGGAACCCCACGTTCTGTGAAGAGTCGTGGACGTCCAACCATTTAGCGCCTACTGGTAGTTTCACTGTCCTACCTCTCTATAGATTCTCGCGATAGTATCATGTGAACATTCGACCAGCTTCGCCGTTTTCGAGATACTCGTTCACAGGCTCTGCGTATGAAAATCTGCTCTTTGTCAAAGTCATTTATCTCAATGGATTTCCTCATTTGCAGCTCATATCTTCCATAGGGTGGTCCCCCTTCCCTGTCTGCTCCACTTACATACTTCTGTTACCGCGTCACGTGTCTGCAACACCAACAGGCGGCATCCAACGTCACGGTGAGCAGTGGTCATAATGTTCTGGTTTATCAATGCATAATTGAATGACAACAGTTGTACGGTGGCAAATAAATGGTCAGATTCGCACCTTACATGATACCTTTATACATCACAACGAGAAGGTGAAGATACGTAACGTAATTTGGCGGTTATAAGAATATTTGCCTACCAGTATGGAATGCAAAAAGGGATGCCAGCCAATCGATGGTAATTGATAAACCGTTCCTATATAATCCATTTCTTTGAGTGGAATGTGGAACAGGCCACGCGAGTCGCTATTAGTTTTCAAAAGCCAGCTGTACAATGGCGTAGCGAAGGTGCGCTGTTGGGGTTACGACGGAAAACACTTAAAGGGGTGGGAGGAGGAAGGTCAGCGACCCCGGGCCAGGTGATTTGGGCTGGAGGACCGCGTGTAGCGGCACATCTGCACAAGGGACAGAGAAAAAGCTTTAGAAAGCTGCATTTCGGAATTCCAACGGGATACAAACAAGAGCCAGTGACGCATTTCGTCCAGCGAGTGCAACACACAGAAAGATCAATGTACTTTAGGCATCTAGAACGGGCACGAAACGTCTGATTGGCGGAAACGCACTAGGAAGAAGAAAAATACTGAAGTTTCGATGAAGTTTGATTGAAGGGACATTGTGACTGGTAGAGAGAGTTCCTACAAAATGAGAGGAACATTCCTATTGGTCGAAAAGGGCCGTGACGTGGAAAACGAATCAACCCAAGTGAAGGGAGGCAATTCTGCCATGAGTAGGAAAAGAGAGAAATTTTGTGGGACTCTTCTCTAAACTGGCATCAAGTGCAGAACGGAGTGCTTAATGCTCAGTACGACACAGAGAAGAAATTTGTGCGGACACTGCGTTCACAGCGGCTGCACTTCAGCTAGAAAATTAATTGTAGCAAAGTTTAGCTGCAACTGTGGAGAAACGAACCAGTCAAATTAATTAATTGTTCTTGGGAGAACTGAGAGGGCACTATAATATGCATGCTGCTCCAACCATTCGCATGTATATCGCCACATAATAAGACTAGGGCTGAGTACATGTTTTCTCACATATCGAGAACATAGGGAAAGTTTCTGCTGGAAAGTTCAGCAAAGGTCAGATTAGTTTTGTAGGAATTTCAGTGGGAGAGAGCGGCCTTGCAGTCGGCAGCACATCGCAGCTTAAGGCAAATACCGCATGCAGGGGCATAAACTTTGTTGGTTCACCAGCTTGCGTCCACTGTAAACTCGAGCGGCCTTGAATAATCTTGTGCTCAAATTTGTCACTTAACTAACCATCCACTGTAGACTTGATTGTCATCCTAAATAGTACCGAACTTTGAACCAGAATCAGACGATTTTCGTAGTACTGACCAACATCATAACGTATGTGTAGGAGCAATTTCGTAATGAAACTTCCAATTACACTTTCATAATATTGTGTTAAGGATTAATGTTGTTTCAGAGGGTTAATATTTAACATTGTTGTGTATAAAATTGTTTCACTTTTTGATGTCGGCAAGAAGTGTTATCCATTGCGGTGTTTTTATGTTGTCGAGTCGATAACTGTGTAAAAGTATGTAATTTAGTGAGAAAAATTGCGACATTAAACTTGTCATTTCACGTTACACAGTTCTCAATTCTAGAATAAGCAAAACTGCACCTTACACAGTGAAAAAATGTGCCAGACTGTGATTTGAACCCAGATTTCCCACTAATTGCGAGTGGTCACCATAACATTAGGCTACCTGAGTAAGCTCCATGACCAGACACAGACTTCTATATGTTCAATTATGTATCTACAACCTGCATTCGTTCATTCACTTTGTATTTAGTCGTAAATAGGACATATTTTTAATGCGTGCAAGTCCAAAGGAGCATAGCATTGTAATTCTGAACAACACAAGCACTGCAAATTATTAGTGAGACACAATTACAGCCAGTCAACTCATAAAAATTACTGGGTGTAACAATATACAGATATGTGAAATGGAATAGTCACATAAAATTAGCCGGCCGATGTGGCTGAGTGGTTCTAGGCGATTTAGTCTGGAACTGCTCTGCCGCTACGGTCGCAGGTTCGAATCCTGCCTTGGGCATGGATGTCTGTGATGTCCTTAGGTTAGTTAGGTTTAAGTAGTTCTAAGTTCTAGGGGACTGATGACCTCAGATGTTAAGTCCCATAGTGCTCAGAGCCATTTGAACCATTTTTTGAAGTCTTTGATACCTAGTTGGGATACTAGGAAAATTTTATCAGTCTACAAAGTAATTTGATTACAAGAAACTCTTGCGGCCCATCTTTGAATATTGCTCAAGTGTGTCGAATCTGTACCATGTAGGACTCATGGTATACTGAATATGTTTAAAGAAGGTAGAGCAAATAGTCACAGGTTTGTTGTACACATGGGAGAACGTCACAGAAGTGCGCACAGAATAACGTGGTCGGTAGATGCCCAATCAGCAGGGAATGTGTGGGGAGAGTGGTAGTGATGTGGGTCGCAGGCAAGCGCTGTAGGGGAAATTCCCATTACTGGAGCAATGCCGTTCTAAATTGAAGCCTACGCTCGTACCTTTTGTTAATATTAAGTGGATCTCCTCCATGCTGTGCCGTTCAAGCGACAATTGTGTCGTAAAGACATTTAAAATAAAAAAAAAAAACTTGGAACGAGAAGTGAATTTTGCGACGGAATAAATGCACACGAACCGTACTGTTTCACCGAGCACATAGGCGGCGTAAAATATCCATGTTTTATAGTGAACATTAAAATTTAATCGTAGAGTCAAAGAGTAAAGTATTTATGTAATAACTTCTATGAAATTGATAAGGGAGAAGAACGTTCCTAGATTATTCTTCTCCTCCCTCTTTCTTCACTTGTTTCTGGTGTTGAGAAGCAGACAACTTGTTACACGAAAGTAATGTAAGCATTTATGCTGTTAACCTTGGTAATATAGTTCGTTAAAGTATATGTGTGTTATTTCGATGTACAGTGAGCCCTCTGTCATGTTCCTTGCATTGGTATAATTTTTCTTAAGACGTTTACAGCTCCACAATTTTAGCGGCCGCTGCTTCAACGGATGCCATTACGCGTCGATCTAAAAAGCGAAATCATAGTGGAAGCGCAGAGACCGCCCGCTTTAACATTTAACAAACATTTTTTCACAGCGATGAGCAGCAGCACAGAGCACCATTAGTTTTAAGATTTTACTTTTCAGCTTACGCCGAGAGCCAGGATTCGACTACCACAGCCTGAATAAGATGGTAACAGGAGTATTCTTAGAGTGTTGTGTGGGTTCACAATAACTTCTATATTTGAGTCCATGCTCTTTTAAAGTGCGAATACGCCTAGGCTAATTATCTTACTGTTACATTTTCATTCTCACGTAATATTCTTGGAAGTAAAAATCAGTTAACAATTTTTGCATGTTGGACCACACAATTAAATTTACGCGTGCTTTTAACAACGCCGAACAAATAAATAAATAAATATACTCGTCTAGAACAGCCACTTCAATGCCCACACTTGCATCGCGACCATTCAAAAAGATCTACTGCCACCTCTGCTTTGGTTAGTATCTAAAAAGAATTCCGCTGAAAATGCAACAAAAGCTGCGATTTATTTTCGCCTGGCTTGTTAACCATTTGTAACTTTCCAGAAAAGCGTTATGGGTGGCGAATTGTGAATAAAAACCTACATTTCTCTTGTTGGCATGTTAAAAATTGCTTCTTTTGCTAAGACACAGCAGAGTTTTCACTATGTCACCTCACTAACATGTTGTGCAGAAGCAATTGTGAGAGTATTCTAAAACAGCAGTTTATTAAGTTTATAAAGTGAGGAACTGAGGAAAAGTAAGATCAATAGCTTATGAAAAAGAACACCCACGGTAAAAAATATGTGAAAGTTCATTGTTAAACTTCTAAATTTGTGTTTGCAAGTGTCAGGTTGGTATCTGAGAAATGTATTGAACTTATACGAAATACGTAAATCTGAGTACAGGGCAACAGAACTGAGTCAATTTTCAATTGACATATGTGAAGCTCACGCTATACGATGCGAAATACAGACTAGCCGGTATGTCTCACAACTCGTCTGCGAGAAAGCAATCCGTTTTCAGAGAAATTTACATATATTTGACTGCAAAACAAACGATTCAAATTAAAATGTTGGCCCTGAATATTGGTAATCTTTATCTTAGTCTCGTAAACAATCACTGTACCAGAACTGTTGTTGTAATCACAGAGCAAATTGAACATAAAAATTTACCCATTTGATTTTCTGATAAAACTGCTTGAAACTTTGCAAGATAGCACTTCACTGAAACCTTTTAGTGGTATTAAGCCTCAAAACAGATACTGATATTTTCACAAAACACTCTGACAATCGCTGTGCCTTACAATGGACATGAGCTTTGATAGTAAATAAATTTATTGGCATACTTGTGCACACGGAACCCTCGTCTGCTCTGCATCATGTCACTATTAGGGTTATTGATGTGACTGTCCAAAACCAAATTTCATTTGCCGTACTTCCGATGTGGAATGTAAGACGGTATCTTATCAGTTTGCACAAAAATACTTCTAAGTACAAAACTCGCGATGTGCAATAGGAGTGTGCAAACACAGTTATGAAAGTAAATGAAAATCAGGAACTAATCTTAAAGACTGATAAAAGAGAATAAGACTACAGGTTTAACTATTCTTTATCAAGCCATGACAATAATACACGTTTTCATCAAGTTCTCACAGCTAGACCAGTTAGCAAACTATTTCTTGTGTACAATTGCATTCCCTGACACTTGTTTCAACTATCATACAAATCCATGGGCTTCACGCGAACTGTAATCATACACAAGGTTCTAACAGTAAGGAACTACACAGTTACAAATATAAGAAGACTGGAGTACCTTAAAATTTGGCTTTGTCATTCCTGCATTCACATCATCTCTTCACATTTTTGCCACGAAACTTATTATTATAAAAACCTTTTAAAAATGCTGCCTCCACTTCATGCCGGGATACCTATCTTTTTCAAACCAAGCACATAGCGAGACTGTCTCTCACACACACACAATGCTACTCTCTTCGAAAGTAGTAACCTCTCTGACCAACATCTGTGGTCTCAAGAAAAGACTAACAAAGAATATCTTTTATATCGGTACTACAGAGGTTGGCCGGCCGAAGTGGCCGTGCGGTTAAAGGCGCTGCAGTCTGGAACCGCAAGACCGCTACGGTCGCAGGTTCGAATCCCGCCTCGGGCATGGATGTTTGTGATGTCCTTAGGTTAGTTAGGTTTAACTAGTTCTAAGTTCTAGGGGACTAATGACCTCAGCAGTTGAGTCCCATAGTGCTCAGAGCCATTTACTACAGAGGTTGAGTACATTTATCAAATTTGAAATTTCCTTTACAGTTATGGTCAAAACATCTTGATAATCCTTCAGGCAAGTAGGACAGCTGCCTTTCACATGTAATGTCTTCACTTATCTTGCTCCAAAACCCACAGCATTTCTCATTCAACCAGCTATCGGTGGCCCTTAAGAATTACATTCTTTCATCAAAAAAGTCAATTCTTAGTGGAATAAGACGGTAGACAATGAAGTTTTGAATAATAATCACATGATATAATACTCTCTTCTTTGCATGCTAGTTGAATGAGACCTGCTGTGGGTTTTGGAGCAAGATAAGTGAAGACATTACACGTGAAAGGCAACTGTCCTATTTGTCTAGAGAATTGTCAAGTAGTTTTGACCATAACTGTAAAGGAATTTTCCCAAAATCTCATTTCGGTATGTCAAACCGTTTATGAAATATGACTGTTTATGAAATATGAGTGTTTATGAGATATGAGGGATGTTGTGTATATTTCATCCTGGTTTTAATGCTGACGCACACGATCGTAAATGAGTGTGCTACATCGTATATTTTCTCGAGACTGGTGACCTCCAGCAAGTCTAAAGAATGTTCTATATGTTAGCTCGATTCATTCACTGCAGCACGTAGCCGACCAGCCAAAAGGGGGCACACAGTGTCATACTCTCCTTCCACACAAACGAACGAACTCGCCAGTGCTTTGGACGAAAACTGGTCACTGTACATAGGCCACTATATCCTGCGTGGAGTTCTACTGAAACACTGGAGCCAGTGGATGCTGCGAAATACAAAATCTATCCCATGTATGCATAGTAGTTAAAAAGTTTCTAAGACCAGCTTTAAGTGATCTGCATATCATACATCCTGTGGGTTGGATTCCCACACCTTCTAAGCTGGAAGATTTTTGCTGCCTGGGCTACCCTTAAGGGTAAAATCGATGCTTTGGAAGCTCCATCTTTCGCCATCGCCGCCGCCCACGTCGGCGCCGTTTGTCCCCGTTTCCTTGTTGACGCCATCTTCGTTCTCTATTCCTATCTCGGCGACATGTGTCATAGGTAGGTCGCACACACCACCATGGACACCCCCACCACACAATCATTTACGCCTCGCCTTCCCTTGCACTCCTGAAGTGCCTCCTCCTGAGCTTCCCCTCTATGCTCCACTTCCCCTCCTCACAGTCTCCTCCCCTTCCATCCTCTTCCCTACACTTTATCCCCACCTGTATACTGCTGCTGCTTCTCCGCCTTCACCTCCTTCTCCTCCTGCTCATGCTCCTGCCCCCACCCCCGCCGCTACCACCCACTGGAACGACTTTCCCCTACTCCACACTCTCCTAGCTAAGACTGCATCTGTTTCCCCTGCCCGAGTCACCGCCTGCCACGCCACAGTCGCCACCGTAGAGCAACCACCCTCCCTTAAAAGTGCCTCCGCCTCACATGAGCGACCTCACCTCAAGCGTATCACTGTCCAGCCACAACCGCTGCTCAGTGACCCGACCGAACATCTCATCTTCAGAGTCGTTTTACCCTCACTCTCCGTCACCTGTGCCACAGTCTATATTTGTCCAGCAGCTCCTCTCTACTATGACTTCATCTCAAATGTTGACAGCACCTTCTCCACCTATGTGATTCCTGCAGACCTCAACATCCACAACCACAATGTTGCCACCCTTGGTGGTGGCATCAGTTCCTCACTACCCTCCAAGGTGACCTTGTTCCTCTCCCACAGTACACCCACCCCAAAAGTGACTCCACCCCTGATGTCATCCTCACTTCCCCCAACCTCCTTGGTCATATTGCTGTGGATGTCCTAGATCCTATTGGTAATGATCACCTCCCAGTCCTTCTCACTATCTCCTCAGCCCATCGCCAACTCCTGCCGCCCTTCCCTGCTGCCCCTCTGAATTTCGTCAATGACTACTGCCGAGCCAACTGGGGATGCCTACTGGGAATCCATTGCCACCCAGGTTGAAAGCTACCCACTTACCTTTCAACTTCCCACTGACATCACCCATGCCTTGTCCTTCCTCCAGAAGACCATCACTGATGCCATGGAGGCCCACGTTTCTACCAAACTTATCCACTCTCACTGCCCTACTCTTCCTCCACAGGCTGTCCTTCTCCACAAATCCGGCAGGTTCTACCCCACTCCTTCACTGCATCCATGACCGGGATACACTCCTCTGCCACTGCCAATTACAACGGCAGATATGCAACCTCTTAGCACGCTGGGACTGGCGTCAGCCATGTTCACAACTCAACACCACCCTCACTGTCAACTCCTCCAAGTACTGGTCTGCCTTTCAAGACGTTACTCATAGTCATCCCGTCCCGTATTAGCCCCTTTTCCATGATGACAGCCCTTTCCTTGACAAACTCAGTAAGACTAACCATTTTGCTTCCCACCTCTCCAAGGTCTTCTACAATTCCAACAAGCCTCACTTTGATTACTCCCTCTTCCCCATTGTCCTTGAAAACACTGTTACCTCCATTCCACTACCCACCCCAGTTTCCAATACTTGGATCAGTTACCCTCTTCAGATTTAAACACTTCCACTACAGCACACAACATCAAACTCATTCCCCACTCCAAACACAACACATCCCCTGATCACGACTGTGTCACCTACTGCCATCTTAAGGATCCCCCCCCCCCTCCTTTCTGGTTGTCCTTGCTATCTTGTATAACGTTATCCTCTCCACTGACTTTTACCCTGACCTGTGGAAGACTTCCCACACCCTGCTGTTCCTTAAACCCAACAAACCCCCCTTGACACCTATTCCTATTGTCCCATCTGCATCAAATCCATGTTCAGTAAGGTCTTAGAATCCATCCTGTACCGATGTATTTATCATCACGTCAACCAGCACCACCTCCTTCCCCTTACCCAGAGTTGCTCCCATCCCTCCTTCTCTGCCAACAACCAGCTCATTAATCTTACCAACCTTCTTTCAACCCAACTTAACTCCCATTGTTCCGCTATCTTTGTTTCTCTCGACCTCCAGAACGCCTATGACCATGTATGGTATCCCAGGCTCCTCTTTAAACTCCTTTGTATCAATTTCGCCCATCTTGTTGCCTCTGTCCTCTCTCGTCATCTCTCCTATATAAGTATACACGATACAACTCCTGTACATTTCATCCCACTGCAGGGATGCCCTAAGGCTTTGTCCTTTCCCCTCTCCTCTATCTCCTGTATACTGCATATATGCCCAAACCTACCCTAGCTGATCACCTTCTCCAATTTTCTACTGACACCGCCTTCCTGATCGTCTGTCCTACTCTTCAAGAGTCCCAATGTACCACTCAAACCCAACTCGACCAGTTTACCGCTTGGTGCAACCAGTGGCTTTTTCACATCAACCCTACCAAAACACAGGCAATTATCAAACGATGTACCACCCCTCCTTCCAGCTTCACAAATTTTACCTTGCCATTTATGGTCATTCTAACCTGCCACATTAGCCAAGAGCACTAATGCACTGCTTCCTGGACTTGGGTAGGCGCGCCAGCTCTGGATCGAATCCACCTGGCCGATTAATGACGAGGGCTGGTGTGCTGGTCAGCCTGGATGTGGTTTTTAGGCTGTTTTCCACATCCCACTAAGAGAATACCGGGCTGGCCTCCCCATCCCACCTCAGTTACACACCTCACAGGCATCTGAAAAACGTTCGCACTGTTTCATGGTTTACACTAGACACAGACAGCTGGGGTACACTCATTCCTTCCCAGGGGGTAAGGGGTGGTGGAAGAAAGGGCATTTGGCCACCCCTTAAAATTAACCTCTCCAAATTCGCCCTTAACCATGCCAGCTCCACGTCCAATGTGGGACAAAGGCACTAGCAAAAGAAGAAGAAGAAGAAGAAGAAGAAGAAGAAGAAAATTTATGGTTGTTCTATCCAACTCACTCCTACCCTGAAATACCTTGACCTCACACTTGACCATCACCTCACCTAGACTCTCCATCGCCTTACAATCCAATACAAAGACCACAACAGACTCCTGAAATTCCTGTCTGGCTGCACATGGGGACTGCATCCTTCCACCATCCTTTACACCTTCAAATCCTTGATCCATCTTTGCTATGTCAGCGTCACCTGGATTTCCACCCCACCGAGATTCTATAAAACCCTCCAAGTCCTCGAACACCATGCACTCTGCCTCACTTTCCATATCTGTCTCCTGTCCTACACACAGATCCTATAAGATCTCATCCCCTTCCCACATCTTCTCTTTTTCCTTGGACACATCCAAACCCTGTACATCATCTGCAGATTCCATCCCCCCATCCCCTGTTGTCTTCCATCCTCTCTAGCATCTGCCCATTGCTGTGAGTTTTTTTTGTGTCCTGCCCTCTCTCCATCTCTACACTCTCCATCTCCTTTACCAATGCACCTTCCAGCGCCTACCCCTCCTGGATGATGAGCTTTCCCTGATATCTACCCCTCTTATCAACTCTAACCCCACCTTCCCCCCCCCCCCCTCAGGGCTCCCTCTCACATCCTTTCCCCTTTCCTGAGCGGTTTTTTCCTCCCTCCTATGCCCCCTACCTTTCCAGCAAACCCCTTCACATCTGCGCTTCCTCCTGACTTGCTTTCCCTCCCCCACCCCGCCCGTTTCCTGCCCCTTGGTGCGCCACCCGATCCCATTTTTTCATCCCATCCTCTCAAGCGCCCCACTCCTCCGGTTCCCCCTCCTCACCCCTCCTTCCGTCCTCTCAGGCCTCCCCTCCCTCACCAGATCCCTCCTGGAAGTTTTGACTCTTTCTTGTGTGTGCATCGGCTCTTGCAATGGTTTTAAACTGCCATCACTCTGGTGGGGATTTTCAATACTGTGGCCAGCTTTTATGTTGTGCTTGTGACTTTGATGTAGTTTATGTGCTATGCACATCGCCAAGTATGTTTTTATCTTTATGTGAATCTTTTTTTAACTGTCTCATAAATAATGTCTCTGTGTAAGCATATAGTTTAATTCCCATTGTCTCCCCCCTTATGCTCCCTTTGTTATCGCCTTTTTATATGTTTTGTTTCATCTTTTTAATAACCATATTGTCTCTCGGCTGAAGAGCGACGGATTATGCCGCTGGCAGCCCTCCCCTAGCTAAATGGGGCCGGGGAATGAAATTACAACAAAGAAAAAAGACTATGTATCGTATCATTCCGGCAGTGAACTAATTACAGCGCACTCAGAAGCGTTTAAGCAACCATTTCTTCCGCGCTCCATACATGAATGGAGCGGGCAGAAGCCCTACGAGCTGGTAAACTAGAATGTACCCTCTGCCAAGCACTTAAGTGATTCATAGTGCACGGATTTGGATGTACAATTACCCAAAAAAGTATTCCTCTAGCACATGAGTTTACGTTTGAGATTGTATGGATCGTCGAAGATTGTCAGGATGAAATACAGCAGGTACATGGACTTGTTTATAAATCAATGAGAAAGAGAAAACAATAAACAAACACAGATTTATATTTACAAGAAGATAGTTAGACATTCAAAAGTAAAGATAGGCAATTTATGATGCAAAATAAGTATTCTTTGTCAACACTGAAATTACACACTGTACATAGGACGTTATGGTCAGTACTTATAATTAGCCGGCCCTCCTTTCCTCTTTAAAATGTCTTGCATTCTCCTTGGCTGGATTTCACAAGAGATTCTGTTGTTTGTACTGCTATGTTACGTCATTCTTCTAGCAGAGCGTTTTTTAGAACATTTCTGTTGGATATCTGATGAGTCTTCATTTTTGTCGAGTACATTCCACAAATTCTCTGCCGGATTAATTGTAACGTTCTGATATGTTTTCTGTCATTGTAAATAATTCACCTTTACTGTACCGGGACAGAGCGCACTGCCTGAGTAGTGAGTAAGATTATTGACTGTGTGTTTAGTTCTGTCTGTGTCTGACTTGCTAGTCAGTCAGTTGGGTTGGAGCATTCTTGTTTGAGGCATAGTAGGGAGCAGTTGAATTTTTCAGAGAAAGAGATCTGTTATTTGTGGATCTTGGAGAAACCTTCTGGTGCACTTTAATATGGAGATGAAAATACATTTATAATACTTTCTTGTTCTTGTTGTTTGATGAAGATTTTGGAAGAGTTTTAAAAGGTATGTTCTTATTTTCTTTATAACGAGAGAAATTTGTAATTGTTAGTCTTATTTTGTGCAGTCTTTTTGTCAATAATCAGTTTGATTTCTCAAGAACGAATTTCTTTAGAGTACAACCCACCTCCATTATTCATAGTAAAGTGTGAAGATTTTGTTTTCTGTAATGCACCTTACGACACATGTAGTCACAGACTGTTTCTAGCAAACAAAAAAATTTAGAGTAAGTTATTTACCTTTCGCTGCTGCATCTGCTGATTTGTATTAGTTTTCGATAACCTCAGTACTCCAGACACGAAAACAGCAAGCTGAGCAAGGGGTAAGTCACTTTATTTCGGGCAGATCTCACCTTGCATTCTTGAGCAAACTGTGCATAGTCGGGTTTTTCAGGTGTCGTGTTAGGAAGCAGATTAATTTTCAGTGTACAACATTGGTAATTTCAAGCAGTTATTTTGTTTCGTATTCCAAGCCTAACATTGCACTTCATATCACGCAACGTTCATAATGTACTTCGGTATTGAGTTGTAGTTATAGTTTTCACTGAGCACAAAATTAGTTTCTTTTGGCATTTAATTAGATTCTTTTTCTTCATTTCAAAATGGTTCAAATGGCTCTGAGCACTATGGGACTTAACATCTGAGGTCACCAGTCCCCTAGAACTTAGAATTACTTAAACCCAACTAACCTGAGGACATCACACACATCCATGCCCAAGGCAGGATTCGAACCTGCGACCGTAGCGGTCGCGCGGTTCCGGACTGAAGCGCCTAGAACCGCTCGGCCACAACGCTGGCTTCATTTCAAATTTTTCTTTTTATGAAGTTTAAAATGTTATTTCACCATACTATTCACATTGGCAACACAGTCAGTTTTGCTCAGCAAATGAATATGATATCTAAAATCCACTTTACATGAGGAGAAAGTGTTTGAAATTTACATACATTCAGTTTTCTCACATACAATTTCTTATAGAAAGTTTACATAAAGCTTGGGGATTGTGGTGGTATCGGCATCTAGTGGGGAGTGTTATATGTACAACAGCCATACCCTTGCATCTCTACAGCTGGAATCTTTCGATCATAGTCTTCCGTGAAAATTTTGTTGTTGTGGTCTTCGGTCCAGGTACTGGTTTGATGCAGCTCTCCATGCTACTCTATCCTGTGCAAGCTTCTTCAGCTCACAGTACCTACTGCAACCTACATCCTTCTGAATCTGTTTAGTGTTTGCATCTCTTGGTCTCTCTCTACGATTTTTACCCTACACGCTACCCTCCAATGCTAAATTTGTGATCCCTTGATGCCTCAGAATATGTCCTACCAACCGATCCCTTCTTCTAGTCAAGTTGTGTCACAAATTTCTCTTCTCCCCAATTCTATTCAATACCTACTCATTAGTGATATGATCTACCCATCTAATCTTCAGCATTCTTCTGTAGCACCACATTTCGAAAGCTTCTATTCTCTTCTCGTCTAAACTATTTATCGTCCACGTTTCACTTCCATACATGGCTACACTCCATACAAATACTTTCAGAAACGATTTCCTGACACTTAAATCTATACTCGATGTTAACAAATTTCTCTTCTTCAATAACGCTTTACTTGCCATTGTCAATCTACAAATTATATTCTCTCTACTTCGATCATCATTAGTTATTTTGCTCCCCAAATAGCAAAACTCTTTACTACTTTTACCACGTGAAAATATAATCCCCTAAAAGACCCACATTACTCACACGTCTGGATAGGTAAGTTCTTAGGAAGTTTATGTAAACCTTGTGGTCCATAATTTTATCAATAAAACGCAAATCTCCCACGCCATTTGCACATATGCAGCCCGGACAGTTTCCGAACCTTCTCCATGTTTAACTGAAGCTGTTATATTTCCCTTTTCAAGCCCTCTCTTCAAGCCCACAATTATTTTTTCTCCCCACTGTTACTCTCCAGTTCAACATAAACAGTTCAAATCGACTCTCGTCAGTAAACAGACATCAAACTCTTCGGATTTATGTTCTCTTGCAAAGGCCACTCGCTTCCTTCTGTTGAGTTTACTGATGTATGGTTTCCTTGGGACTCTTTGCGTTCCATACTTAGCTTCATAAAGCACATTTCTTAGAGTGTACGCTAAAACAGACTTTCCTATAGGCGTTTGTAGTGCAGTAGTAAGTTTTGGAGCGCTTAATTTTGGATTTTTCTTGACTTCTCGAAGTAGCTGACGTTTTACCATCTCGGACGGAATTGCAGAACGACCGCTCCGTGATTTGTTTTACCACGTTTTCTTCTGATTAAACCTGGATATAATAGCGTTCACTGTACTAGTAGGTCTGTCAATGGTTTCTCCGATTTCTTGAAAATACTGTCCTTTTCGAAACCACCTGATGTAAATTTCTCTCTCTTCTTTTGTAGCCGGTCGGGGTGGCTGAGCGGTTTCTAGTATGATAAAAGAAAAAAAACAAAGCAGTTAAATATACACTCCTGGAAATGGAAAAAAGAACACATTGACACCGGTGTGTCAGACCCACCATACTTGCTCCGGACACTGCGAGAGGGCTGTACAAGCAATGATCACACGCACGGCACAGCGGACACACCAGGAACCGCGGTGTTGGCCGTCGAATGGCGCTAGCTGCGCAGCATTTGTGCACCGCCGCCGTCAGTGTCAGCCAGTTTGCCGTGGCATACGGAGCTCCATCGCAGTCTTTAACACTGGTAGCATGCCGCGACAGCGTGGACGTGAACCGTATGTGCAGTTGACGGACTTTGAGCGAGGGCGTATAGTGGGCATGCGGGAGGCCGGGTGGACGTACCGCCGAATTGCTCAACACGTGGGGCGTGAGGTCTCCACAGTACATCGATGTTGTCGCCAGTGGTCGGCGGAAGGTGCACGTGCCCGTCGACCTGGGACCGGACCGCAGCGACGCACGGATGCACGCCAAGACCGTAGGATCCTACGCAGTGCCGTAGGGGACTGCACCGCCACTTCCCAGCAAATTAGGGACACTGTTGCTCCTGGGGTATCGGCGAGGACCATTCGCAACCGTCTCCATGAAGCTGGGCTACGGTCCCGCACACCGTTAGGCCGTCTTCCGCTCACGCCCCAACATCGTGCAGCCCGCCTCCAGTGGTGTCGCGACAGGCGTGAATGGAGGGACGAATGGAGACGTGTCGTCTACAGCGATGAGAGTCGCTTCTGCCTTGGTGCCAATGATGGTCGTATGCGTGTTTGGCGCCGTGCAGGTGAGCGCCACAATCAGGACTGCATACGACCGAGGCACACAGGGCCAACACCCGGCATCATGGTGTGGGGAGCGATCTCCTACACTGGCCGTACACCACTGGTGATCGTCGAGGGGACACTGAATAGTGCACGGTACATCCAAACCGTCATCGAACCCATCGTTCTACCATTCGAATGGCCCTGAGCACTATGGGACTCAACTGCTGTGGTCATAAGTCCCCTAGAACTTAGAACTACTTAAACCTAACTAACCTAAGGACATCACACACATCCATGCCCGAGGCAGGATTCGAACCTGCGACCGCAGCGGTCGTGCGGTTCCAGACTGTAGCGCCTTTAACCGCTCGGCCAACCCGGCCGGCGTTCTACCATTCCTAGACCGGCAAGGGAACTTGCTGTTCCAACAGGACAATGCACGTCCGCATGTATCCCGTGCCACCCAACGTGCTCTAGAAGGTGTAAGTCAACTACCCTGGCCAGCAAGATCTCCGGATCTGTCCCCCATTGAGCATGTTTGGGACTGGATGAAGCGTCGTCTCACGCGGTCTGCACGTTCAGCACGAACGCTGGTCCAACTGAGGCGCCAGGTGGAAATGGCATGGCAAGCCGTTCCACAGGACTACATCCAGCATCTCTACGATCGTCTCCATGGGAGAATAGCAGCCTGCATTGCTGCGAAAGGTGGATATACACTGTACTAGTGCCGACATTGTGCATGCTCTGTTGCCTGTGTCTATGTGCCTGTGGTTCTGTCAGTGTGATCATGTGATGTATCTGACCCCAGGAATGTGTCAATAAAGTTTCCCCTTCCTGGGACAATGAATTCACGGTGTTCTTATTTCAATTTCCAGGAGTGTATTTCAATTATTTTTCAATTTTAATCTGATAATTATATATATATATATATATATATATATATATATATATATATATATATATATATATATAAATATTTGCCACAGGAAACACGTAAGCGGTCGAAGACGTCCGTCTTCTGGTTGGCTCCTGATCGTTGTCAGGAGGAGGCTAGTTTTTGATTACGCAAAGGCTACTATTATTTGGAAAAGAACAACGCGGATTTCTTTACGTAGTCAGTATGAATTTTATAATTACCTAAGGGACCTTTAACAATGAACAATAAAAAAATTGCATTTGCAAATGAAATCAATAATAAATGGGGCAGCTATGAGTTGTATAGAAGACAAGGAACGGCCTTCTGTCTACGATCAGGATGCCGCAGTATTCTCTGCTGTATTAAAGGCTGTTTGATATTTACAAAAATAACATGGAGGTAAAAGAAATATAAAGGAAAAGAATAGAATAAGAAATTTGGTAAACAATAAATATATTCAAACAATTCTCACAAGCAATTAGGGCTTATTTATAAACAGTATAACTTACATAAGTAATTTTCTAACTGTATGTTGCGATCAGATTTCAGCCTGTCCTGTGTTAGCTCCTTGGTTCACGTTTATGTCACAAATTACAGTCATTACTTTTCTCCTTCCTTCAAGACAATTCTTGCACCGTTCAACACATTAATAGCAATAACTTGCCGGTTTACAGTATCGAACATAAATTACTCGAATTTTATTAATTAATAATGTTGTCTGCACGCTGGTAAGACCGCTCACTTTTATGGCTTCAAGACGACAGTCTTTACGCTTTCACATTACAAGCAGAAGTACGATAAAATCTGAAGATCTACAAACGTTTTTACTGTCATCTTTTATTTAGATCGAAGCGGAACGTTCAGTTCAGCTTCTGTTGAAATGTTTCTTTGACCGCGCAATCGATGTATTAGCGTCCGCGCTAGATGCGCATCTTTACAGTTACGCAAATTATATAAAACAAATATCTTGCAAAGAATAGATCTCATCTCATAAGTTGATCATTTAATACACAGCTAGGTGAATGCCTTTCCAAGGGTACTCACAGCTTTCATACGACGGAAATCCCAATAATATTACAGGTTCTTGGCGCTACAGTCTGGAACCGCGCGACGGCTACCGTCGCAGGTTCGAATCCTGCCTCGGACATGGATGTGTGTGATGTCCTTAGGTTAGTTAGGTTTAAGTAGCTCTACGTTCTAGGGGACTGATGACCTCAGCAGTTAAGTCCCATAGTGCTCAGAGCCATTTGAACCATTTTCTTTTGTAGTTTCGTGACGGTTTCGACCCATATTGCTTTAATATCACTAACTGGCTTTGAAAAGAGAGAGGGAATTATCCATTACAGTATATGAAACAACAGCACAAGGAAAGGGAGAGGGATGTGCGTCAGTGCACCACACATGGGACCTTGCATCTACACGAAAACTTGTTTGACATCAACTGTCGCATGATTGCAAAAAAGAAAAAAAAAAAAAAAAAAAAAAAAAAAAAAAAAAAAAAAACATGGTTCAAATTGCTCTGAGCACTATGGGACTTAACTTCTGAGGTCATCAGTCCCCTAGAACGTAGAACCACTTAAACTTAACTAACCCAAGGACATCGCACACATCCATGCCCGAGGCAGGATTCGAACCTGCGACCGTAGCGGTCGCGCAGTTCCAGACTGAAGCGCCTAGAACCGCTCGGCCACTCCGGCCGGCGGCATGATTGCAAATAGCGTTGATTCGCTCAAAAATTAAGCAAAATATAAAACTAAACAGCGTTTAATATCTAAATGTAGATATTAACCGATTTAATTAAATTGTTATTGTTCGTTTCTTAGCTCTATTTTTATGGCTTTGTTTGTTATAATATATGCGCTGTGGTCGGACGAATACTTTTTGGGGTCACTGTATCTATAGATAAATATTTGTGAAAAATGTACGACAACACTACGGGTGAACTATCAGTGGAGAGCAATGCAACGAGCTGCTTTCCCTGGCTGTTGGTGTGTATCCGGCGCTGGCCACGTGAAACACGAGACTCTGCTGTTGCGAGCGCCGTGTTTTCCCCGCCAGACGACCAGTGCCGCTACGCGCCGCTCGCTTTTGCTTTGCGTGGAAAGCCATTTCACGTTGCAGGTGTAAATATGTTTACCACGCAAGCCAATCACCAACGCCGGTCCAACACTTCGCACCGTTCAGGAACTCCCATTGAGGCAAGCACGTGGTCTCATTGTGAATGTGTTTACCACTCGAGTCGGTCCAGGGTGAGCATTGATGATTTAAACAAAATTTCGTTTTCCCATTGTGAACAGCAGGAACTGGACGCATGAATGGCCTCACACATCACGCCCGAAACTTCTGAAAAGACTATACTGACTGGGAGCTATCCCCGTAGTTCAGTTGAAAGCTGCACATCTCCAAACGCGTTGAAATAACTGAGACGGCTAATTGTGTTAACACATGCTGAGATTTACACGTAGCGAGAATGAGGTCGTTACGAACGATTATGTACATGGAGTTTAGTTTGACCATGTAATGCTACGTGCACACTACAACTTCTTTAGTTATTTGATGATTTGCAAGTTCGTCTCTTCTGAGATAGCAAAAGGGAAAAAGGTCGATACTTCTGGTTTACATTTCTGCCTGAAGCCATTGTAATTTAGTTGCTAATTGTCTGCGTTTTTGAGACAATCAAGGATAATATTTATTTTTAATTTTTTTTAATTTTTTGGCTTTTTGCAGGAAACAATATAGCTATTAAAATAGCTTTGGCTAGCGACTACAATTCAGATTTTAAAATACACAGCTATTTTAACACTTAAAAAATTACAAATTCATTATTTGGTGTGTCAGAGTTTCTTGTAGGTAACACGCTAATAAACCGTTAATTTTGACGCTGTTCTCACAATCAAGAAGCCGGCCGGTGTGGCCGTGCGGTTAAAGGCGCTGCAGTCTGGAACCGCGTGACCGCTACGGTCGCAGGTTCGAATCCTGCCTAGGGCATGGATGTGTGTGGTGTCCTTAGGTTAGTTAGGTTTAATTAGTTCTAAGTTTTAGGCGACTGATGACCTCAGAAGTTGAGTCGCATAGTGCTCAGAGCCATTTGAACCACAATCAAGGTTTTAATATTTGTTGGAAAGGATATCTTCATTTTTGTGGGGTTTTCCCAGAATTTACACTACTGGTCATTAAAATTGCTACACCACGAAGATGACGTGCTACAGGCGCGAAATTTAACCGACAGGAACAAGATGCTGTGATATGCAAACGATTAGCATTTCAGAGCATTCACACAAGGTTGGCGCCGGTGGCGACACCTACAACGTGCTGACATGAGGAAAGTTTCCAACCGATTTCTCATACAAAAACAGCAGTTGACCGGCGTTGCCTGGTGAAACGTTGTTGTGATGCCTGGTGTAAGGACGAGAAATGCGTTTTGCAGCCTATCGCGGTTGAGGTTTATGGTATCGCGACATTGCTGCTCGCGTCGGTCGAGATCCAATGACTCTTAGCAGAATATGAAATCGGTGGGTTCATGAGGGTAATACGGATCGCCATGCGGAATCCCAATGGCCTCGTATCACTATCAGTCGAGATGACAGGTATCTCATCCGCATGGCTGTAACGGATCGTGCAGCCACGTCTCGATCCCTGAGTCAACAGATGGGGACATTTGCAAGACAATAACCATCTGCAAGAACAGTTCGACGATGTTTGCAGCAGCATGGACTATCAGCTCGGAGACCATGACTGCGGTTACCCTCGACGCTGCATCGCAGACAGGAGCTCCTGCGATGGTGTACTCAACGACGAACCTGGGTGCACGAATGGCAAAACGTCATTTTTTCGGACGAATCCAAGTTCTGTTTCAGCATCATGATGGTCGCATCCGTGTTTGGCGACATCGCGGTGAACGCACATTGGAAATGTGTATTCCTCATCGCCATAACTGGCGTATCATCCGGCGTGATGGTGTGGCGTGCCATTGGTTACACGTCTCGGTCACCTCTTGTTCGCATTGACGACACTTTGAACAGTGGACGTTACATTTCAGATGTGTTACGACCCGTGGCTCTACCCTTCATTCGATCCCTGCGAAACCCTACATTTCGGCAGGATAATGCACGACCGCGTGTTGCAGGTCCTGTACAGGCCTTTCTGGATACAGAAAATGTTCGACTGCTGCCCTGGCCAGCACATTCTCCAGATCTCTCAGCAACTGAAAGCGTCTGGTCAATGGTGGCCGAGCAACTAGCTCGTCACAATACGCCAGTCACTACTCTTGATGAACTGTGGTATCGTGTTGAAGCTGCATGGGCAGTTGTACCTGTACACGCCATCCAAGCGCTGTTTGACTCAATGCCCAGGCGTATCAAGGCCGTTATTACGGCCCGAGGTGGTGGTTCTGGGTACTGATTTCTCAGGATCTATGCACCCGAATTGCATGAAAATGTAATCACATGTCAGTTCTAGTATAATATATTTGTCCAATGTATACCCGTTTATCATCTGCATTTCTTTGTAGCAATTTTAATGGCCAGTAGTGTATATGGCTATGGAGCACATATAGGCATTCCAAAGTGATATGATTGAGCTCTCAGTCGTCTTCTAAATGCTTACTGCGTGTGGGAGAATCCATCACTCCAATCCTGTAGAGGTATGCAGGGAAACGTGAAGGTCCCAAACTTGTTCTAATGTACTGCTCCTGTCTCATATCTCCTTGGGAGATTTTTCAGGGTGTACCACAGTTTCGGACTAAAGCCTACGAAAAACCCCCTTTCTGCTGCAATATTGGCCACCACTGTTCCCATTAATCGTATGCCTCTTTTCTTGAAACATGGAGAAACAATACGGAAGCTGTATATATATATATATATATAAAGGGGCTGCTTCTTTGAAGCTATTTTTGCCATACCATCTACTACTACATTATGCCGAATACCTGAATGTCCCTTAACCAACGTTAGATCAGCGAGTTTATTTTCATAGTCTTATTTCTTTCTGTGGTGGAATTCTTAATTTCACCACATCATAAACATAACTTTTCTACTATCGATGCTCTAATTGCTCCAAACAATCAGTGAGAATTATTATTTCGTTCCCTTTTTCAATACCAAATTTGTCTCTTTAAATGCGGTTACTTATGCTGTATAAGTGCTACTTAATGGTGGCAATGATAACTTTTTAGTTATCTGCAACCTAAGGCAATAATATGCACAACCAATGTCGGTATATATAATCCGGCTATTCCAGGTAATGTATTACGTCAGTATTATCTCTAAACTTCTGGTACATTCTGACTGGTGGATAAAAGACTTCAGGCCGACAAACTGTCGTTTTATATTATTTTCTTAACACTAGCAATATTCGGTTCCTCTGTGTCAAAGGAAACTTGATTCTAAGACATCGGAAACCTTTTACTAGCAATGATGTACGTTTGCTTTCTTCTAGGCGTTCTCTTCCTGCCAATCAGTTAGTTTGAACTATGACACGGTAATTATTTTTTACGGATCATTGAAGCAGAAACTTTTTAGCGCGTAGTTCTCTACGGCTGTCAAGAGGCATTTCCTTGGCTCCTATTAGATGGGCATCAGTTAGTGACTACTTCGTTGCTCCTAGGCGCCGCATATAGCCCGAAATTGAATCATACTTAGTAGTGTGGTGCCTATTGTGAAGCATTTCCAAACAGAAAACTCTCCATTAGAGAGCTTATTAGTCCATAGTAGAAGGTGGTAGTGATGTCCTGTTTGCACCCCATTATACACGACTTACAGCGCATAAGACATTCAGAGCTTCGTCTGTTTTCGTAAAAGTATGAATAATGTATTCTGTCTAGGATAGTTTGCTGTCCTGAAGAAGCCCCAACATCTTTCCTGATGTCCCTAAACAAAACCTAAAGGGCCCAGGCGTATCACATTCGTTTCGGCGATTTCTTGTAAAGAAAACCACAGAAGAGTATGATCACTCGTTCATCTTCGCTACTGTGAAATACATGTCTTCTATCACTGCTACATCTCTTCTACCGAACAAGTCCTCATCGCTCTGAAGGTATGCAGTTTAGAGCCCATGTTAACTATACTTTTTGGCTTCGATTGATCCATTCCTGTCATATCCCTGTAAACAGCTTTGTCCTGTGTGCTAAGACTGTGAATCACCAACGTAGACTTTCTCCCGAGGGAAATGACCTCTGAATCAGGCTGCTTACCATAGTTTTAACATAACATTTGGTAATGACAAGTGGCAGTTCCAGAACAGCTATACTGACGGTGGGCCAACGACCTTACCGCAACGGTAACACCAGTTCCCTTCAGATCACGGAAGATAAGCGCTGTCGGGCTGGGCTAAAACTTGGATGGATGACCATCCGGTCTGCCGAGTGCTGTTGGCAAGCGGGGTGTCCTCAGCCCTTGTGAGGCAAACTGAGGAGCTACTTGATTGAGAAGTAGCGGCTCCGGTCTCGTAAATTGACATACGGCAGGGAGAGCGGTGTGCTGACCACATGCCACTCCATCTCCGGATCCAGTGACGGCTGTCATCTGAGGATGACACGGCGACCGGTCGGTACCGTTGGGCCTTCCAAGGCCTGTTCGGACGGAGTTATACTGACGGTCGTATTGTAGATATGCTCTCAGTTGAATTCTATGTTACGCATCAGTCCTGCTGCACGACTAACTATTCGTTGTGTGCAGATTACATTTCGAAATCAGGATAGGCATATACACCATTAATCGAATTAATGGCGAGTAATAAGTATAGAGGGTGGTCAGAAACAGTCTGATGAGCTTTTAAGAATGTTGCAGGGTAAGTTGCGCTTAGAAATAATTGTTGACAAAAAAATTTGATCGTTGCGCCGTTGCCGAATTAATTGGCAATGAAATAGCCAATCGGGCCGTTGCGTTCGCAAATTCAAGTGGACCGTCAGCGACGGTGTCGCGAAAGTGTTCTTCGTTTGGTTTCCTCAAAACGTACGACAGCGATACAAAGATTGGACATGGAACGAGCCCTAGCCAAAGGCTGAAGATTCTCGTGTTCTGTCATCTATACCATGAGAGCAACTGACACTAATTGTATCTGCATACAATCAGGAGGCTTCCCTTTTCACTGGCGCACTGATACATACACTATGTGATCAAAAGTATCCGGACACCTGGCTTAAAATGACCTACAAGTTCATGGCGCCCTCCATCGGTAATGCTGGAATTCAGTAGGTGTTGGCTCACCCTTAGCCTTCATGACAGCTTCCACTCTCGCAGGCATATGTTAAATCAGGTGCTGGAAGTTTTCTTGGGGAATTGCAGCCCATTCTTCACGAAATACTGCACTGAGGATAGGTATCGATGTCGGTCGGTAAGGCCTGGCACGAAGTCGGCGTTCCAAAACATCCCAAAGGTGTTCTATAGGATTCATAGCAGGACTCTGTGCAGGCCACTCCATTACAGGGATGTTATTGTCGTGCAACCACTCCGGGACAGGCCGTGCATTATGAACAGGTGCTCTATCGTGTTGAAAGATGCATTCGGCATCCCCGAATTGCCAGATGGTGCTTAAAACATAAATGTCGTCCTGTACTGCGATAGTGCCACGCTAAATAACAAAGGGTGCAACCCCCTCCATGAAAAACACGACCACACCATAACACCATCGCCTCCGAATTTTACTGTTGACACTACACACGCTGGCAGATGACGTTCACCGGGCATTCGCCTTACCCACACCCTGGCATCGGATCGCCACATTGTGTACCGTGATTCGTCACTCCACACAACGGTTTTCCACTGTTCAGTCGTCCAGTGTTTACGCTCCTTACACCAAGCGAGGCGTCGTTTGTCATTTACAGGCGTGATGTGTGGCTTATGAGCTGCTGCTGGACCATGAAATCCAAGTTTTCTCACCTCCCAACTAACTGTCATAGTACTTGCAGTGGAACCTGATGTGATTTAGAATTCCTGTGTGATGGTCTGGATAGATGTGTGCCTATTACACATTACGAACCTCTTCAATTGTCGGCGGTCTCTGTTAGTCAACAGAAGAGGTCGGCCTGTACGCTTTTGTGCTGTACGTGTCCCTTTACGTTTCCACTTCACTATCACATCGGAAACAATGGAACTAGGGATGTTTAGAAGTGTAGAAATCTCGCGTACAGACGTATGGCACAAGTGATATCCAATCACCTTACCACGTTCGAAGTCCGTGAATTCCGCGGAGCGCCCCATTCTGCTCTCTCACGTTGTCTAATGACTACTAGAGGTCGCTGATATGGAGTACTTGGCAGTAGGTGGCAGCACAGTGCACCTAATATGAAAAACGTATGTTTTTTGGGTGTCTGGATACTTTTGATCACATAGTGTAGCAATAATAAGCAGTAAATTATCACTGATGCTGCCGGCCGTAGTGACCGAGCGGTTCTAGGCGCTACAATCTGGAACCGCACGACCGCTACCGTCGCAGGTTCAAATCCTGCTTCGGGCATGGGTGTGAGTGATGTCCTTGCGTTAGTTAAGTTTAAGTAGTTCTAAGTTCTAGGGGACTGATGACCTCAGAAGTTAAGTCCCATAGTGCTCAGAGCCATTTGCAGCCATCACTGATTCTCTGACAACCTATCGTTTAATACATTCTTCGCAGTGGTAGTGAATGTGTTAAGCTGTGATTGTTAACTCTTGCCCTCCGTTGTCATACTAGTAACAACACATCGCACAACCTTACACATACATACTCTCCACATCCTACACCAACGAAACGTTAACCGATTCCCCCAGTCTGACCACGAAATCCGCTACGAGATCCGCCTACCCTTCCAGAATGCTCCCTTCCTCTCCACGTCACAGCCCCCTCCCTCCACCACTCAAATTTCTCCCGCTCTTTCTAAATGCTTGGCTCGGACTCATCACCCTCCTCCTTTCCAAAATATTCTTCCTCCATAACACTTCTCACCTGTTGCTCATTTCCTGTAGCTGCAGTGAAATATAATGCTCTGTTGTATAATGAGAATTGACTGAGTGTATTAAAAAAATGTTTTATATAAATTCTTCCGTGTACAGTAGCCAATTTTAATCACCTTAAAAACACGTGCATTTTGTATTGTTGGCCTTTTTAGAAACTTACGTTTCAGCTAAACAGCAACAATAAACAAGAAAAGCGCTTGTATGGCAGTGTTTACCATCGCAAATTTCAATAATCAGCAAATGTATTTAGGTACTGGAAAATGGTCCGAGCTAAGGCTGAAAATGTACAGTTTTGCAGAAAATGAACCATTGGTAGTTATTTGCTTCTAGTGCTTTGTTTTCGATCTCATAATGCAATTCAGATGGATTATTCCACGTCTGGATGGATTTAGGATTGCCAACTATCCCGTATATCCCTGGTAATACCGTATTTGGTCGAAAATCCCGGGTCCCATATTTTTCAGCAAATATCCCGTATTTTCAGAACTTCCACATTCATTCTTTTAAATTAGATGTTGATTGCTTTGATGCTCTTTGTCATCTCCTTTCCTTTATAGATGATTTGAGCACGCCAATATGACTTCTCGTTTGCTTCGGCTCGATACATCTCGACGCGTAACGAGGTATAACTGTTTCACTACCGCTCAATCGTTTAGTTAGGACAATGTGTACTAGCATTCAATTACAGGGTGTTTCAAAAAGGACTTTACAACTTTGAAATTCCATATAAATTAATTCATAGTACCTACGGTGGTGATTGTAGTGTCAATTTGTAGGGAAATACAAGTTTTGTCTCGCGCAGTTTGCTAGTGCCGAATCACGCCCTAAGGAGCGCTAGCGGCAGTTGCGTTTAAGATAGCTACTAACACTGGACCCGAGCGTGTGCCAGCTGTAGGTTTGGGTTTGAAGAATCGAAGTCGGCGATAACAGCTCAGCGTAATTTCCGTGCCAAGTACGCTTAAGATCCTCGTAGTAGGCCTACAATTTATGAGTGGCATAAATGTTTAGCAGAAACAGGTTGCTCGGTAAGACATGGGAAATCATTTGGTCGTTCCAAGCGCATCTGACGACGTTGTTGAGCGAGATTTTTGATACCACACATCGATGAGGATGACCAAGAACGAAATGTTTACTTCATGCAAGATGGTGCGCCACCCCACTATCTGGCTGATTTCCGGGATTTTCTCAGTGACCGCTTTCCAGGTCAATGAATTAGCTGTGATTCGCCAATTGCATTGTCCCCATGTCCCCCAGACCTGACACAACTCGATTTTTTTTCTTAATGGGGATTCATCAAGGATATCGTGATTTTACCTCCTGTGCCAGCTTCTCTACCTGAACTTGGAGCAAGAATTAACGCCGCCACTGAGCAAGTTACACCTGCAATGCGACAGCGAGTTTGGGAAGAAACTGACTTCCGATGGGATGTGTGCAGGATAACCAACGGAAGTCACAAAATGGTTCAAATGGCCCTGAGCACTATGGGACTCAACTGCTGAGGTCATTAGTCCCCTAGAACTTAGAACTAGTTAAACCTAACTAACCTAAGGACATCACAAACATCCATGCCCGAGGCAGGATTCGAACCTGCGACCGTAGCGGTCTTGCGGTTCCAGACTGCAGCGCCTTTAACCGCACGGCCACTGCGGCCGGCAACGGAAGTCACATACAGCATCTTTAGTTTGATGTGTTTCCCTACAAAATAACACTAAATGCAGCTCTATATCTTCTTTTAATAAATTTATATAAATTTTTAAAGTTGTAATGTCCTTTTTGAAACACCGTGTATTTTATAAAGAGTTTAAGATGAGCGTTCCTGGTGTGTACAGTGGAAAAGAAAATTCACCAAGGAAGAAAATAAAAAAGTTAAGTGTGTATCTCTTGGAAACGTACTCATGGACTGCACATGTAAAGAATAGTTGTCGTAAAGCACATAGTTCTTTCTGCAAGAAGGCTTTTAGTACTGTGCATGGTGGCAACACACTGTCTTCAGTGTTCGCAGAACTTGGATAAGTAATGTGATTTATAGTCTTATAGTCATTATTTATTTTATGCTACTCATTTCGTAATATAGGAAATGCAGCTGTGATTGCTTAGTTATGTTTATGTCTTGGTAGGTCACAAGGAGAGAGAGGGAAAGGGTAGTCAAGCAGAGAAACAAGATTAACTTCTTCAAAAAGAATGAAGCAGTACTACTGCAGGAAAACTGGCATTTGTATATCTCAATGTAAAACATAACCTCTGTTATAATAGCGTGAATTGCAACGTGAAAGTAGCTAAAGAAGTGATCAGTGATTCGTGTATTTCAGATAAAAAATTCAGTGTGGTCGAATTAAATCTGAATGTCCCGTGGAAGAAGTGGTGGCCCCCAGAAGTGTATCAGATTTTACTGAAATTTTGAAAGACTCATCCAAGTCGGGTTTATTTTTCTCTATTTGTACTGATGCGTCTAACCACAAAACAGGAAAATGTTCTCAGTACGGTATGTTGATTCAGCCTACCCCCATGAACCATGGACCTTGCCGTTGGTGGGGAGGCTTGCGTGCCTCAGCGATACAGATGGCCGTACCGTAGGTGCAACCACAACGGAGGGGTATCTGTTGAGAGGCCAGACAAACGTGTGGTTCCTGAAGAGGGGCAGCAGCCTTTTCAGTAGTTGCAGGGGCAACAGTCTGGATGATTGACTGATCTGGCCTTGTAACATTAACCAACACGGCCTTGCTGTGCTGGTACTGCGAACGGCTGAAAGCAAGGGGAAACTACAGCCGTAATTTTTCCCGAGGGCATGCAGCTTTACTGTATGGTTAAATTATGATGGCGTCCTCTTGGGTAAAATATTCCGGAGGTAAAATAGTCCCCCATTCGGATCTCCGGGCGGGGACTACTCAAGAGGACGTCGTTATCAGGAGAAAGAAAACTGGCGTTCTACGGATCGGAGCGTGGAATGTCAGATCCCTTAATCGGGCAGGTAGGTTAGAAAATTTAAAAAGGGAAATGGATAGGTTGAAGCTAGATATAGTGCGAATTAGTGAAGTTCGGTGGCAGGAAGAACAAGACTTTTGGTCAGGTGAATACAGGGGTATAAATACAAAATCAAATAGGGGTTATGCAGGAGTAGGTTTAATAATGAATAAAAAAATAGGAGTGCGGGTAAGCTACTACCAACAGAATAGTGAACGCATTATTGTGGCCAAGATAGACACGAAGCCCATGCCTACTACAGTATTATAAGTTTATATGCCAACTAGCTCTGCAGATGATGAAGAAACTGATGAAATGTATGATGAGATAAAAGAAATTATTCAGGTAGTGAAGGGAGACGAAAATTTAATAGTCATGGGTGACTGGAATTCGAGAGTAGGAAAAGAGAGAGAGGGAAACATAGTGGGTGAATATGGATTGGGGGAGAGAAATGAAAGAGAAGGCCATCTGGTAGAATTTTGCACAGAGCATAACTTAATCATAGCTAACACTTGGTTCAAGTATCATAAAAGAAGGTTGTATACATGGAAGAATCCTGGAGATACTAGAAGGTATCAGATAGATTATATAATGGTAAGACAGAGATTTAGGAACCAGGTTTTAAATTGTAAGACATTTCCAGGGGCAGATGTTGACTCTGACCACAATCTATTGGTTATGAACAGTAGATTAAAACTGAAGAAACTGCATAAAGGTGGGAATTTAAGGATATGGGACCTGGATAAACTGACTAAACCAGAGGTTGTACAGAGTTTCAGGGAAAGCATAAGGGAACAATTGACAGGAATGGGGAAAAGAAATACAGTAGAAGAAGAATGGGTAGCTCTGAGGGATGAAGCAGTGAAGGCAGCAGAGGATCAAGTAGGTAAAAAGACGAGGGCTCTTAGAAATCCTTGGGTAACAGAAGAAATATTGAATTTAATGGATGAAAGGAGAAAATATAAAAACGCAGTAAATGAAGCAGGCAAAAGGGAATACAAACATCTCAAAAATTAGATCGACAGGAAGTGCAAAATGGCTAAGCAGGGACGGCTAGAGGACAAATGTAAGGATGTATAGGCTTATCTCACTAGGGTAAGATAGATACTGCCTACAGGAAAATTAAAGAGACCTTTGGAGAAAAGAGAGCCACTTGTATGAATATCAAGAGCTCAGATGGAAACCCAGTTCTATGCAAAGAAGGGAAAGCAGAAAAGTGGAAGGAGTATATAGAGGGTCTATACAAGGGCGATGTACTTGAGGACAATATTACGGAAATGGAAGAGGATGTAGATGCAGATGAAATGGGAGATACGATATTGCGTGAAGAGTTTGACAGAGCACTGAAAGACCTGAGTCGAAACAAGGCCCTGGGAGTAGAGAACATTCCATTGGAACTACTGACGGCCTTGGGAGAGCCAGTCCTGACAAAACTCTACCATCTGGTGAGCAAGATGTATGAGACAGGCGAAATACCCTCAGACTTCAAGAAGAATATAATAATTCCAATCCCAAAGAAAGCGGGTGTTGACAGATGTGAAAATTAACGAACTATCAGTTTAATAAGTCACAGCTGCAAAATACTAACACGAATTCTTTACAGACGAATGGAAAAACTGGTAGAAGCCGACCTCGGCGAAGATCAGTTTGGATTCCGTAGAAATGTTGGAACACGTGAGGCAATACTGACCCTACGACTTATCTTAGAAAATAGATTAGGGAAGGCAAACCTACATTTCTAGCATTTGTAGACTTAGAGAAAGCTTTTGACAATGTTGACTGGAATACTCTCTTTCAAATTCTAAAGGTGGCAGTGGTAAAATACAGGGAGCGAAAGGCTATTTACAATTTGTACAGAAACCAGATGGCAGTTATAAGAGTCGAGGGCATGAAAGGGAAGCAGCGGTTGGGAAGGGAGTGAGACAGGGTTGTATCCTGTCCCCAATGTTATTCAATCTGTATATTGAGCAAGCAGTGAAGGAAACAAAAGAAAAATTCGGAGTAGATATTGAAGTCCATGGAGAAGAAATAAAAAGGTTGAGGTTCGCCGATGACGTAATTCTGTCAGAGACCGCAAAGGACTTGGAAGAGCAGTTGAACGGAATGGACAGTGTCTTGAAAGGAAGATATAAAATGAACATCAACAAAAGCAAAACGAGGATAATGGAATGTAGTCGAATTAAGTCGCGTGATGCTGAGGGAATTAGATTAGGAAATGAGACACTTAAAGTAGTAAAGGAGTTTTGCTATTTGGGGAGCAAAATAACTGATGATGGTCGAAGTAGAGAGGATATAAAATGTAAACTGGCAATGGCAAGGAAAGCGTTTCTGAAGAAGAGAAATTTGTTAACATCGAGTATGGATTTAAGTGTCAGGAAGTCGTTTCTGAAAGTATTTGTATGGAGTGTAGCCATGTATGGAAGTGAAACATGGACGATAAATAGTTTGGACAAGAAGAGAATAGAAGCTTTCGAAGTGTGGTGCTACAGAAGAATGCTGAAGATTAGATGGGTAGATCACATAACTAATGTGGAGGTATTGAATAGAATTGGGGAGAAGAGGAGTTTGTGGCACAACTTGACAAGAAGAAGGGACCGGTTGGCAGGACATGTTTTGAGGCATTAAGGGATCACAAATTTAGCATTGGAGGGCAGCGTGGAGGATAAAAATCGTAGAGGGACACCAAGAGATGAATACACTAAGCAGATTCAGAAGGATGTAGGTTGCAGTAAGTACTGGGAGATGAAAAAGCTTGCACAGGATAGAGTAGCGTGGAGAGCTGCATCAAACCAGTCTCAGGACTGAAGACAACAACAACAACAACAACATGTTGATTCAGATTTTGGAATACAGCATAAGCTTTTAGACTTTGTAGAACAAAGGGATGAATCGGCCATGGGCATTCACAACTTGCTGAAAACTTCCCTTGTGTCTCACTATTTAGATGTTTCCAGCTGTATTACAGAAATATTTTAAAGGCTCATTGTTCGAATCATGTTTTACATAATGCTGTAAAACTTCATGAGATATTTTAAGCGTCGATGTAGAAAAATGTAGTTTTAAAATTATATGACCATTTTTGCTTTTCTGCAAGGAGGAAGGATTCTCTATTTTTTCACTGAGTACAAATGAGTGAAATCCTCAGGCACGTTCCTACCATGTGGTTAACACTAACTCCTGCTGTTGAAAGGATAATTTAAAATTGGGAACTCATAAGAAGTTATTTTGAAAGTAGTAATGATTGTCATAAAGCTGAAGTTAATAATACAGTAGTATTTACTATTTTGTTCTCATAATAGTAACTTAAAATGGAATACAAAGAAACCAGAATGTGCTGACAAAAGTATAATGGATACTCTTGAAAGAGTAAAAACTGTAATTAGTAAATTCAATCAAAGAATAGCTGACAATTTTTTTGCTATTGCTACACACTAAATGTTAAATGAATTGACGTATTCCAGGACAGTTACGGAGACAGACTTTCTAGATTTCTATTCCACATTGCTTGAATATCTAAACCAGCATTTAAAATTTGATGAAACTTTTTCAATAGAATATTGGATACCATTTAGTTTAGTATCTGAACTTAAATTTAAGCACATTCAGAAATGTCTGATATATCTTTGGATCGAAGTTAATGAAGATGCTTTGTATGAGGAATTTACCAATTCCTATGACGTTTTAAAAGATGCCATGCCTCAGGAAGGAAATGCATGTAAAAATGGGTTTAGGTTTCCACTTCTTTAATCTTTTAAAGGTAGCTGGATTTGTTTTCCGTGTGCCTGGATCAAATGCAGGTACAGAAATGATTTCTTTACTGAATAGTTAATGGGAGTAATGCACGAAACAAGAGTAGTGTAGATCTAATGAAAAGAGTACTTCAGGTTGGTGTAAATCTTGAATGTAGTTGTAAGGAATTTATCTCTTTTGTAAAAAGTGACACACGTTTACAGAAAGGAGCACGATCTGTTTCCAAATATCAGAATTCCATCAATAATTAAAATATAAGGTTTTAAATCACCGCAAGCATAATCTTTCAAATGTTGCACCTCCGTTCTGGTGTGTTTTTTCTTTCATTTTTGTATTGCTGGAATGTATGTAATTTGTGTTGTTAATATATATATTAATAAAGCGTAATAATACAATACGATTATATCCCATTTCTTAGTCTGTACGAGCAGTCTACTTTAGGTCCCATATTCTTTTCATTTGTTCCTTATTTTCTGATTTGTTATACATTATTATCGCATATCTACGCTTTAAAGACTTGGGAACTGCTTGTGGAGTGTTGTTATCGATTGTACGCTTGAACACGGAGAGCATATAGTGTACTGCTTTTAAGTGCTGGCAAATGCCAGAAAGAGTTGAAATTGGTCAATCGGACAACAAATAAAGGACAACTATACAGCTTACTTTGCAGAACTTTTTCTTTCATAAAAAACAGGGAGTTACAGGAGGCATGGGGACATCCAAACAATCAGTTAAGTATCATTCTGGAGAATGATAGAACATGTTAACGGATTCTAACTAGTAGTGGTGGGCAGGAAATCGCGTATCTGTTAGAAATCGCAGTGACTGAGAAGTCACAGATATCACAGTAGCAACTTTACAGAATCTAACTGCGATTTCAGTCACAGTTAGCAGTCGCAAGTAGTATTTCACATTCAAAGACGTGAGCCATCTATTGGTCGAATTTAGCACTGCTTTCTGCGATTTCAGTGACAAGTCGCAACTAAGAGTCGCAAGTAGCAACTAAAAAGCGCAGTTAACAGTGGCTCCTGTTGGCCGAAGTTCGTACTACGTCCATCTCTGCTGTACGCTATGGAGTCTAACTGCGATTTCCGTGACAAGTCGCAACTAAGAGTCGCAAGTAGCAACTAAAAAGCGCGGTTAACAGTGGCATCTGTTGGCCAAAGTTCGTACTACGTCCATCTCTGCGGTACGCTATGGAGTCTAACTGCGATTTCCGTGACAAGTCGCAACTAAGAGTCGCAAGTAGCAACTAGAAAGCGCGGTTAACAGTGCCATCTGTGGGTCAAAGTTCGTACTACGCCCATCTCTGCGGTACGCTATGGAGTCTAACTGCGATTTCCGTGACAAGTCGCAACTAAGAGTCGCAAGTAGCAACTAAAAAGCGCAGTTAGCACTGCCATCTGTTGAGCAAAGTTCAAACTACGCTATTCGCTACCGAGTCAAACTGCGATTTCTGTGACAAATCGCAACTAAGAGTCGCAAGTAGCAACTAAAAAGCGCAGTTAACATACTTTTCCTAGTGTCATCTGTTGACCGACGTACGTACTTCGTTATGAGAGCCTTGTGCCTCACGAGATCGATGTGCTGTGTGTGCATATGAAGGACTTATTTCAATAGTGGTACAAGTCCATTTTTGTTAATTTTGAGATATAGAGTCGTAAAGTTAAATGAGCGCTGAAAAATCTGCAGTTGAGATACCAGAAATATTCAAGCATATGGCTTCTTGCTAGAGATGAAACTTTATTTATGTATGTTTGGATCACTAATTTCAGAAGCATTATAGACAGAAAAGTGTAGGTAATGGACTTGTACCACTATTGAAATAAGCTCTTCATATTATATGACGACATGCACATTCAGCATCAGTTATGGTTGGTCAAATACTGCTGTGACTCTGAATGTATTATATTAATAAGAAGCAACATTGCCTTTTTCTCCTGAAAATATCAAGTAACGTAACAAATGTGTTTGATTCTGCTTCCAATATGACAGTTTTGGTTAATACTCCACATGCCTACAGGACTTTGCAATGTTAACACAGCAGAACTCAGACATCTGTATACGTGTAGAGAAATGAAAACAGTCATATGAATGCCTCACTTTTGTTCAGACACAGTTCAAGACACGGAAGAAAAGTTTTACACCTGGTGTTCTACATGGCAACTTCACACACAAGAACTTTTTGCCGACACTACTACCACCTACATAAGTAAGCTTTTCCTGTGTCACTTTCAAGTAATGCACTTAAGCTATTCCTGATTTAACTGGAAGATCTGTACTTCCCACTTTCATATCAACAGCCTCAAAATGAATATTGTAGACTTCGGGATATGTTACAGGTCAGTGTCACACCAAGATTGTGGAGAAAGGGGGGGGGGGGGCACGTCGGTATCCAACAAGTGTTTACCAATAAATAAGTGGCGGAAAATTACGGGTATAGGACGGCTTAACATGTGGAAAATGAGATTTTTATTATTCACTCAATGTATTTAACATTTATTAGTCCTTTAAAATCGCACAACAACTTCAATAAAACACTTTAATCAGTCACACACTTATTTCATAATTATTTCACTTTTAAACTGCAAATCCTCTAAGAGCTGTCTTGAATCTTCACGAGTCTCTCTCAACAGCCTTGATGTGGATAGATATGTACAGTAACCAGTAATCAGTCACAACTGCGTCTGCAAAAACACAAGGATTATTAAACAATTTTTGCTGTCACTAATTACTAGCAATATAATTGACAGAGTAGATTGCTAATATTTGCTATATCACATTTGCTAATATTTGCTATATCACATTCGCAAGAACGATCTCACTGAAGTAATTAAGTCCATGAAAACGCTTAGCAACTAACCTCTCGTCTGACGAAAACGGTCTAAAGACTGGCAATTTCTTCAGATCTGTTGACAATGATATTTTGAATTATCACTTTACTGAGTGACTGAAATGTAGTTCAGGTACCTATGAACATAACAATATGTTAGAATTCATTTTCTAAACACGAACTATTACGGTACTGTGCGGCTACTTACATATTAATTACACTATTAATATTTTCACAGTTGTTTCTTTAATACAAAATTAAAGCCAACGGAAGAATAAACGTAAAACATACTTACCAATGACAGGTTTGTTGAGATGCAATTTTCTGTGTGGACAGATGTAACTTTTTCATACGGTGGTACGTCGCAGAAATCGCAGGAGTCACAGAAATCGCAGAAGTAGCAGAAGTCACAGAAATCGCAGAAATAGCAGAAGTAGCAGAAGTCGCAGAAGTAGCAGAAGTCGCAGAAGTAGCAGAAGTCGCAGAAGTAGCAGAAGTCGCAGAAGTCGCAGAAGTAGCAGAAGTCGCAGAAGTAGCAGAAGTCGCAGAAGTAGCAGAAGTCGCAGAAGTAGCAGAAGTAGCAGAAGTCGCAGAAGTAGCAGAAGTCGCAGAAATCGCGGAAGTAGCAGAAATAGCAGTGGCGGAGGGATACGCGACTTAGGTTCCTTAACTGCGACTCTTAACTGCGACAAATCACAGTTAAGAATAACAGATACTGAAAAGTAGCATTCACAGAAATCACTGATATCGGAAAATCGCAGTTTAGCCCATCACTACTAACTAGTGACATAGCGACTTAAGAGACATCTGTCGTAAAATCTCAAAACTATTTCGCCTTTCGTCACCCTTCTTACAGCTGAAAATACCAGATGGGTCTGGGCTCTAATAGCCTACACCAGCATTGAATCCATGATTATACTTTCGATTTGCCACTTTATTCTCTTGTGAACAGACAATATCAAAAGGTTAAAGACAGAAGGTATTTGCACGTACCTCTACGATACCTGCCGTACAGCAAAACAATGTCTTGGCAGAGTGGAGGAACTGTTATCGGCTTTTGTTAACGTTCGACGCCTGATGCTTGGACTCCGTAATTTGATACCTTAACTTGCTTGTGTTGAAAGTACGACGTTTCAAGGCAATGGCACAATGAAGATTTATAACAACACATCATTCTTGGTAGTATTTCTTATAACTAACCTACTGGCCGTTAAAGCCTTCATGAGATCTGAGTTACAGTACAAAAGGCAGGATATCGTTCATTCACCATCGTGTAGTGATAATTACCGTTGAGTTACAGAGTGTAATGTAGCTGTATAGCAAGTTCGCCTTCTGCCGAACCTGAAAATTTATTTTTCACTTTTACGTTTCTACAAGGTTCTGGGACTACCTTATTAAGTTAGAAGTATGTTCCGTAATATTCGATGTTACATAAATATAAGAGTGCTGTCCCTCCCTCCCTCCCTCCCCCCTCCATCTCACTCTCTCTCTCTCTCTCTCTCTCTCTCTCTCTCTCTCTCTCCCTAGTAATTTACAAATTAAGCATGAAACAAGCAAATACCAATAAATATTCAAAATACCTGGTAAAACAAACTACCACAAAGCATAGAAAAAGCGACACATTTGAAAAAGAATTAGAAGACAAATTAGTCTCAGCCATATAAAAAAGAATAAGAGAATAATAAAAGAAAATTTGAGAACTAGTTCTTTTAGGACACTTCTTTGCCAAACAAAAATGTCTTCAGCTGAAGTACATCTTTAACCACCAATATGACGTTTTTCGTGATTCTACTACAGAAAATTTTACCAGGACTGGCGCGTGTTCGAGAGATTCACAGTGTTTTGAGACCATTTATTCATTGGCCGTAAGACTGTTGAATGGCTACCTATCCATTCTACGCTGAGGTGACAAAGGTCATGGGATACCTCTTAATATCACGTTAGACTTTCTTTTGCTGGCATAGTGCAACTACTCCACGTGGCGTGGACTTAACAAGACGTCAAAGTCCCCTGCAGAAATACTGTGCCATGCTGCCTCTAAAGCCGTCCATAATTGCGTAAGTGTTGCCGGTGCAGGATTTTGTGCAGGAACTGAACTCTCGATTACGTTCCATGAATGTTCGATGGGATTCACGTTGGGCGATCTGAGTGGCCAAATTATTCGCTCGAACTGTCAGAATGTTCTTCAAACCAGTCACGAACAATTGTGGCCCGGTGTCATGGCGTACTATCATCCATAAAAATGAAGTCCATGAATAGGCTGTAAATGCTCTCCAAGTAACTGAACATAACCGTTTCCAGTCAATATTCGGTTCAGTTGGACAAGAAGATCCAGTCTGTGTTGTTGTTGTGGTCTTCAGTCCTGAGGCTGGTTTGATGCAGCTCTCCACGCTACTCTATCCTGTGCAAGCTTCTTCATCTCCCAGTACCTACTGCAACCTACATCCTTCTGAATCTGCTTAGTGTATTGATCTCTTGGTCTCCCTCTACGATTTTTACCCTCCACGCTGCCCTCCAATGCTAAATTTGTGATCCCTTGATGCCTCAAAACATGTCCTACCAACCGATCCCTTCTTCTAGTCAAGTTGTGCCACAAACTTCCCTTCTCCCCAATCCTATTCAGTACCTCCTCATTAGTTATGTGATCTACCCATCTAATCTTCAGCATTCTTCTGTAGCACCACATTTCGAAAGCTTCTATTCTCTTCTTGTCCAAACTGGTTATCGTCCATGTTTCACTTCCATACATGGCTACACTCCATACAAATACTTTCAGAAACGACTTCCTGACACTTAAATCTATACTAGATGTTAACAAATTTCTCTTCTTCAGAAACGATTTCCTTGCCATTGCCAGTCTACATTTTATATCCTCTCTACTTCGACCATCATCAGTTATTTTACTCCCTAAATAGCAAAACTCCTTTACTACTTTCAGTGTCTCATTTCCTAATCTAATCCCCTCAGCATCACCCGATTTAATTTGACTACATTCCATTATCCTCGTTTTGCTTTTTTTGATGTTCATCTTATACCCTCCTTTCAAGACACTGTCCATTCCGTTCAACTGCTCTTCCAAGTCCTTTGCTGTCTGTGACAGAATTACAACGTCATCGGCGAACCTCAATGTTTTTACTTCTTCTCCATGAATTTTAATACCTACTCCGAATTTTCTTTTGTTTCCTTTACTGCTTGCTCAATATACAGATTGAATAACATCGGGGAGAGGCTACAACCCTGTCTCACTCCTTTCCCAACCACTGCTTCCCTTTCATGCCCCTCGACTCTAATAACTGCCATCTGGTTTCTGTACAAATTGTAAATAGCCTTTCGCTCCTTGTATTTTACCCCTGCCACCTGCAGAATTTGAAAGAGAGTATTCCAGTTAACGTTGTCAAAAGCTTTCTCTAAGTCTACAAATGCTAGAAACGTAGGTTTGCCTTTTCTTAATCTTTCTTCTAAGATAAGTCGTAAGGTTAGTATTGCCTCACGTGTTCCAACATTTCTACGGAATCCAAACTGATCTTCCCCGAGGTCTACCAGTTTTTCCATTCGTCTGTAAAGAATTCGCGTTAGTATTTTGCAGCTGTGACTTATTAAACTGATAGTTCGGTAATTTTCACATCTGTCAACACCTGCTTTCTTTGGGATTGGAATTATTATATTTTTCTTGAAGTCTGTGGGTATTTCGCCTGTCTTATACATCTTGCTCACCAGATGGTAGAGTTTTGTCATGACTGGCTCTGCCAAGGCCATCAGTAGTTCTAATGGAATGTTGTCTACTCCCGGGGCCTTGTTTCGACTCAGGTCTTTCAGTGCTCCGTCAAACTCCTCACGCAGTATCGTATCTCCCATTTCATCTTCATCCACATCCTCTTCCATTTCCATAATATTGTCCTCAAGTACATCGCCCTTGTATAAACCCTCTATACACTCCTTCCACCTTTGTGCCTTCCCTTCTTTGCTTAGATCCAGTCTACTCCATGCAATCACAGCCCACACCATTGTGGAGCCACCGCCAGCTTGCACAGTGCCTTGTTGACAACTTGGGCGCATGGCTTCGTGAGGTCTGCACCACACTCGAACCCTACCATTAGCTCTTAGCAATTGACATCGGGACTCAACTGACCGGGCCTGTTTTCCAGTCGTATAGCACCCAACCGATATGGCCAGGAGCCCAGGAGAGGCGCTGCAGGTGATATGCTACACTATTGGCCATTAAAATTGCTACACCAAGAAGAAATGCAGATGATAAACGGGTATTCATTGGAAAAATATATTGTACTAGAACTGACATGTGATTACATTTTCACGCAATTTTGGTACATAGATCCTGAGAAATCCGTACCCAGAACAACCAACTCTGACCGTAATGACGGCCTTGATACGCCTGGACATTGAGTCAAACAGAGCTGGGATGGTATGTACAGGTACAGTTGCCCATGCAGCTTCAACACGATACTACAGTTCATCAAGAGTAGTGACTGGCGTATTGTGACAAGTCAGTTGCTCGGCCACCATTGACCAGACGTTTTCAATTGGTGAGAGGTCTGGAGAATGTGCTGGCCAGGGCAGCAGTCGAACATTTTCTGTATCCAGAAAGGCCCTTACAGGACCAGCAACATGCGGTCGTGCACTATCCTGCTGAAATGTAGGGTTTCGCAGGGATCGAATGAAGCGTAGAGCCACGGGTCGTAACAGATCTGAAATGTAACGTGCACTGTTCAAAGTGTCGTCAACGCGAGCAAGAGGTGACCAAGACGTGTAACCAATGGCACCCCATACCATCACGCCGGGTGATACGCCAATATGGCGATGACGAATACACGCTTCCAATGTGCGTTCACCGCGATGTAGCCAAACACGGATGCGACCATCATGATGCTGTAAACAGAACGTGGATTCATCCGAAAAAATGACGTTTTGCCATTCGTGCTCCCAGGTTCGTCGTTGAGTACACCATCGCAGGCGCTCCTGTCTGTGATGCTGTGTCAAGGGTAACCGCAACCATGGTCTCCGAGCTGATAGTCCATGCTACTGCAAACGTCGTCGAACTGTTCGTACAGATGGTTGTTGTCTTGCAAACGTCCCCATCTGTTGACTCAGGGACCGAGACGTGGCTGCACGATCCGTTACAGCCATCCGGATAAGATTCCTGTCATCTCGACTGCTAGTGATATGAGGCCGTTGGGATCCAGCACGGCGTTCCGTATTACCCTCCTGAACCCACCGATTCCATATTCTGCTAACAGTCATTGGATCTCGACCAACGCGAGCAGCAATGTCGCGATACGATAAACAGCAATCGCGATAGGGTACAATCTGACCTTAATCGAAGTCAAAAACGTGATGGTACGCATTTCTCCTCCTTACACGAGGCATCACAACGTTTCACCAGGCAACGGCGGTCAACTGCTGTTTGTGTATGAGAAATCGGTTGGAAACTCTCCTCATGTCAGCACGTTGTAGGTGTCGCCACCGGCGCCATCCTTGAGTGAATGCTCTGAAAAGCTAATCATTTGCATATCACAGCATCTTCTTTCTGTCGGTTAAATTTCGCGTCTGTAGCATGTCATCTTCGTGGTGTAGCAATTTTAATGGCCAGTAGTGTATTAACAAAGACACTTGTGTCGGTCGTTGTTGGCAGGCAAATTTCGCTGCACTGTCCTAACGGATACCTTCGTCGTACGTAACACATTGATTTCTGCGATAATTTCACTTGGTGTTGTGTGATAGCACTGACAACTCTACGCGAACCCCGCTGCTCTCGGTCGTTAAGTGAAGACCATCGGCCACTGCGTTGTACGTGATGAGAGGCCTGAAATCTGGTATTCTCGGCATACTCTTAGCGCTGTGAATCTCGGAATGTTGAATTCCCTAACGATTTCCGAAATGGAGTGTCCCATGCGTCTAGCTCCAAATACCATTCCGCGTTTAAAGTCTGTTAATTCATGTCGTGCGGCCATAATCTCGTCGGAATCCTTTCCACATTAATCACCTGAGTACAAATGACAGCTCCGCCAATGCACTGCCCTTTCATACCTTGCGTACGCGGTACTATCTCGATCTGTGTATGTGCAGCCGCTATTGCATGATTTATGACGCTTCTGTGTAATTACAGGCCAACTCCTGAAACCAGTTGTCATAGTTTCTAAAAATAAACTTATGTTGTTGAGACACTTTAACGAACACTCTTGAATATGTATGTTAGTAGATTCGATGCTGATTACCCTCAGCTGTTTTTTTTCCTTCTTCTTAAAAAACAGTAAGTCGTCTCGCTTTTGGGGTTGATGAAGGCATATGTGTTAAAACAGTAGAACTCTTTCAGTAAGTTTCGGAGTTAATTCTTGCTAATATTGTAATGTCTCCCTTATGCACAGCCCAGTCCACACGAATTTTACATATTTATAAACGACGTAACTTCGAGGTTAACGTACTCTGCAGTAAAGGAAACACGACACCCCTCAGTTCTCCCTATTTGGAGTGGATGTTATTGTTTTGAACGTCTTGTTCCTCTCGCATGTGTCTCGAACTATCACGAAAGTCAATAGACAGCTATTTTCGTTTTCGATATAGCGTATGACGTCAAAATAACGTCACGTCATTATGAACTGTGGGTTACCCTGTATCGATAGAAGCCAGGGACGGTGTATGACGTCAGACTGGTATTCACTTGTTTTCGGTCGCTACCGACTGTAGCTTTCAGTACTCCGTGCAGACAGTATCTTCATTGAACACTTCAGTAAATTTAGACATTCAACCATTTCAAACTCACTTTCATACAAAATTTGTGTGACCCTTAACTTGTCTGCTTTCGTTTACATATACATAGAACAATGACATAATTTCATCTGTCAGGCCGGCCGATGTGACCGAGTGGTTCTAGGAGCTTCAGTCTGGAACGGCGCTGCTCCTACGGTCGCAGGTTCGAATCCTGCCTAGGGCATGGACGTGTGTGATGTCCTTAGGTTAGTTAGGTTTACGAAGTTCTAAGTTTAGGGGATTGAAGACCTCAGTAGAACTACCTCAACTCCCATAGTGCTTAGAGCCATTTGAACCATCATCTGTCAGATCGGCTGCGCCGAGTAAGCCATTCCACCTGGGTAGCTGTATCGATAAAAGTCAGCCACCAAGCTGAGAGTCTTCTCAGAGTGAGCAATTAGTTCAATGTACTCTCTCAGTTAAGCACATCGTAGGTAGTAGGTACTTACATTATCACTGCTGCCCAAAGCAAGACCGAATACGGCTCGGTGGTGCTGTGGTTGGATGACCTCGACAAACATGAAAATTGAACGACAGGTATAGCTTATCGCACCCCAGACGCCTGGGGTGGGACTACGGTGTTTGGACGAATGCCCTCTACGACATAGGCTCACCAGGTGTACTTCGTATGCGCAAACGACCATCACTTGTGTGCAGGCAGAATCTGCTGTCATTGCTGGAGACCATGGCGCACCATTCCATTTATTATACAGCACTTAAATATGTACGACGATATGGGCAACAAATGGCGAAATCCTTTGACCTAAGCGACTCTGACAAAGGACAGATTTTTAAGGCCCGGCATGTGGGAAAAGACGAAGCTGAGGGGCAGTTCACGCACTGGTGTTGTGAGAATCGATGGAGAGTGGTTGAAGGACAGTGGAACAACGAGTAGGCGACAAAGTGTTGGACGTCCGTGGCGCATCACAGAACGTGCAGTTCGGAGGATTGACCACTTTGTAGGAGGAAGGTTTCTGGCAGATCTGAGGATGGAGAACAGTGTTGGTGCAGGCACAAGTGGTTCAGAGCACACCGCTGAGTGCATATTGTTGAACATGAGGCTCAAGAGCAGACGACCCCTATGTTTTCCCATGTTGACCCAACGACACTGTCAGTTACTAATGCATCAGTGGAAACATATCACCCGGCCAGATGAAATATCTTGTTATGTCACGTCGATGCTCGTGTCTGGATATGCAGTCATCCACGTGAACGGCTACTCGAAACATGCACCAGCCCACAGACCTTAATGTCAGTGCGGACCAAGTGCCTCCTTTCATGCTTGATGTCTTTCCCAACAGCGATGGAATCTTTCAGTTGGATAACTGTCCTTTTCACAAGGCGAGAATAGTGCTACAGTAGTTTTATGTGAGTGATAATGAACGGTCGTTGATGCCTTGTAAGACCAAATTCGCATGATCCGAACCAGATGTAACACGAGTCAGATGCTATCGGGTGCCTCTGGCCCGTTATTTATGAGAATTGTGTAACCTGTGCGTAGACATGTGATCCCACACAATTCCAGAAACCTACCAAGGACTTGTCAAACCCACGCAGAATCGCTGCTGGAAAACTTTTCGGGGTATAAGTTCATGGTCAACGAAACTCTTCTGTTCTTGAAGTTTAGTCTAGAACTGTGCTGGACATCTTCAGAGCCGTTGCTCCTCCATTGATTCTTGCCGACTCAATGGAGGAGCAACGCCTCTGTAGATGTCCAGCGCAGTTCTGGACGAAGCATAGGAAAACAGAAGAGTTTCGTGGACCATGACCTTATAGCCCAAAAGGTTTACCAGCTGCAATGTCATCTGGTCGTGAAAGCCGTCATTCTATCACCACATAGAATCGCTGCTATACTGCCGTATGTTGACCAACACGCTCTTCAACACGTCTTCATAACATTTAACCATCATACTAGCACGATATTTTGTCTTACTGAGTACCTCTGGGGTCATGTAGACCCCAACTGATTTACGCTGCATATAATGGTTCAAAAATGGTTCAAATGGCTCTGAGCACTATGGGACTCAACATCTTAGGTCATAAGTCCCCTAGAACTTAGAACTACTTAAACCTAACTAACCTAAGGACATCACACACACCCATGCCCGAGGCAGGATTCGAACCTGCGACCGTAGCAGTCCCGCGGTTCCGGACTGCAGCGCCAGAACCGCTAGACCACCGCGGCCGGCGGATATAATGGTATTTCTAATGAACTAACATATGAATGTAGATTAGTGTTGTTCAGTGTAACAGTGATGATTCTATTTTCACAAGCATTAGCTTCATGAAACAAAAAGAAATTTACATTGCGGTCATTTTGAACCCAGTGGTACTCAGTGCAAAAACCTTGAGTAAATTTTAATGTGTTGCAAACATAAAACTAAATAAAACATCATTGAATAAAATTGATTCAGCGAGAGGAATTAAAATATTTTGCAAAGAAAATAGCTTTGAAAACAAGGTAGATATCATTTTCCAATGTACTTATAGGGTCATATTGGCCCCAGTGGTACAGCTGATCCGAGAAACCCTAACAATGGGAACAAAAATAAATAGGAAATAATATTTCCATTGCCGCAGTGTTTCGTATAATACCTGTTGAACATAATATTCTTCACTGTATTTTCATAAATGTTACATTCAAGGAACAAACAAACAATTTAAGTTGGGGTCATTTTGACCTCAGTTGTAACCAGTGCAAAAAACCATGAATAAATTTTAATGCGTTATACGAGGGGCGTTTGAAAGGTCTGTGTAAAAATAAAAACAACTTGCGTGTTTGGGGTAAACCTTTTTTATTTTCGACATAATCTCCTTGTAGACTTATACACTTCATCTAACGCTGTTCTAATTTGTTGATCCATTCTGAATAATAGCAGTTGTCCATGTCTGCAAAACAGCTATTAGCTTCTGCATTCATCTCCTCGTTTGAATAAAATCTTTGTCCCACCAGCCATTTGTTCAAATTGGGGAGCAAATAGTAGTCTGGGGGAGCCAAGTTTGGAGAACAGGGGGGATGTAAAACGAGTTGGAATCCTATTTCCATAAATTTTGCGACCACAACTACTGAGGTGTGTGTGCTGGTGCATTTTCGTGATGGAAAAGGAATTTTTTACAATCCAATCGCCAGCGTTTTTCTTACAGCTCGGTTTTCAAACGGTCCAATAACGATGAGTAATATGCACCTGTAATAGTGTTACCCTTTACCAGATAGTCGATGAGGATTATCCGTTGCGAATCCCAAAAGACAGTCGTCATAACCTTTCTGGCCAAAGGAATGGTCTTTGTCTTTTTTGGTGCAGATTCTCCCTTGGTAGCCCATTGTTTAGATTGTTGTTTGATCTCAGGAGTATAGTAATGTATCCATGTTTCATCCAAAGTGACGAAACGACGCTTAAAGTCCTGCAGATTCTTCCTGAACAGCTGCAAACCATCCTTGCAACACTTCACACGATTCCGTTTTCGGTCAAGCGTTAGCAATCGCAGAACCCATCTTGCGGATAGCTTTCCATGTCCAAATGTTTATGCAAAATATTATGTACCCGTTCATTCGAGATGCCCACAGTTCTAGCAGTCTCACGCACCTTAACTCTTCTGTCATCCATCGCCATATCATGGATTTTATGAATGATTTCTGGAGTCGTAATGTTTATCAAGTTTCTCTTTAGTCTCCTGGGGCGTTTTGCCTTTCATAAAGTAATGTTTAATTACCACACGAAATTCTTTTTCGTCCATTTTTTGACAATCAGTCGACTTCCTTGATTCACACGAATGCCAAACACAAAGAAATAGACCAATATGGCTGAAACTTGGTGTGCGTTCTTTCCAAAGATGCTACTAACTAAACATGACCTCGATACGCGCCGGTGGTGCCATCTCTCGGACTTTGCACAACCTTTTCAAACGCCCCTCGTAAATATAAAAATGTGCGAAACATCATTGGATATAATTGACTCAGAGGGAGAAAGTCATATATTTTGAAAATAATAGTTTTGAAAACAAGGCAGATTATATATTTCCAATGTGCTTATACCCTCATATTTACCCAGTGATGCTAGGAGGGCAGAGTGTCGTCATTGTGTTATTAAGTAGTAGCAATAGTATCTTTGACGATTAATTAGTTATTTCAAAAGTTTCTAGTTTTATTTTGTGAGAAATAGTACTTCGTTTATTCGATCTCTTCTCTTTGCACGAAACTGATATGATTCGCTCTGCCCGCATCAGTTGCTGGGCTCCTTGTTCTGCACTAGGCTGATACAGTACGCCTTCCGCGTGCGTACGGTGCGACTGACCACGTCGTAACAAATGGTCAGACAGACGAAGCCTGGCAGGCTAGGGATTCCCTAATTGGGCTCTCAGCACTTCAAGACGCACGTCGCTGTCACTTCGCCGCAGAGACTGAAGCAAACAGAGGCAACTCAGCTGTCACGTACGCACGGGCGGCTCCCTCAGATAAACACACAGCATAAGGCCCCCTCTCCCTTCCCCTCCCTGTGTTGACACTGCTTTTCGGCTTGCCACGCACTGGCGTGCAGTGGTTTCTATTAAGTAAATTATTGCCTCTCGTGATAATCCTTAGCACGTAAACAGCGTTTCAGAGGTCGCAGTCAACAATCGTCAGGCTGTGGTCCCCACATTCTGTGGCCAGCCAGCCTGATCCAAAAGTTATGTGACACACACGTCGGGAATTAATGCACAGTCAGCTTGACACCTCATGAGTTTTTTGCCCAGACCTGCATACAGAATAATGAAAAGCTGGGGAACTGTTGCATACTCCGTGACAGATTCAAATTGTGTTCTGGCAGGGAGTCGAACCCAGATCCTCACCTTTCGTGGGCAGTGCTCTTGCTGACATTCTTTGTACCACGGAACTTGGAAAATTATTATGCACAAGAAGATACAAAACAATGAACTATGACTATGAAAAAAACTATGAACAGAAAATAGTTTCTGTAAAAGAAGTACTGCATTTATTCAATAAGTAGCTACACTGTGTCAGTTTCTTTCCCAGAAGAGCTTCATTTTATTTATGACACAAATACACACAGACGAATACTACTATAGAAATATGCACCTCTTATTTAATACATAGCATTGACAACCATCGAGAGGGGAGCCAAAATTGACTTCACATTTCTAACTTCCTGGCAGATTAAAACTGTGTGCCCGACCGAGACTCGAACTCGGCAGAAGTAAAGCTGCGAGTACAGGGCGTGAGTCGTGCTTCGGTAGCTCAGATGGTAGAGCGCTTGCCCGCGAAAGGCAAATGGTCCCGAGTTCGAGTCTCGGTCGGGCACACAGTTTTAATCTGCCAGGAAGTTTCATATCAGCGCACACTCCGCTGCAGAGTGAAAATCTCATTCTGTTCACATTTCTAGATTCCCAGAAGGCATTTAACAACGTTTATCACAAGAGAATTCTAGTCAAATTGCATGCCTGTGAAGTATAGTCTCAGTTATGCGACTGGATTACTGACTCCCTGTCAAAAAGGTGACAGTTCGTAGTAACTGATGGAAAGTCATCGAGTAAACCAGACGTGACATCTGGCGTTCCCAATGACATTTTATTGGTTCTTTGGTGTTCCTAATCTATATAAGTATTTTAGGAGACAATCTGAGCAGCTTTCTTAAATTGCTTACAGGCGATGCTGTCATTTACCGTTTTATAAATGTCATCAGATGATCGAAACCAACTGAAAAATGATTTAGATAAGGGATCTGTATGGTGCAAAAAGTGGCATTTGACTCTAAACAAGTAAAAATATAACGGCATCCACATGAGTACTAAAAGGATCAGTTAAATTTCGGATACACGACAAATCAGACAAATCTAAAGCCTGTAAATTCAACTAAATACTTAGGGATTGCAATCGAGAATAACTTAAACTGGAACGATCACATCGATAAAGATGTGTGGAAAGCGGACCAAAGACAATGTTTTATTGACAGAACACGTAGAACATGCAACAGGTCTACTAAAGATACTGTCTACACAATGCTTTTCGTCCTTCTCTGGAGTACTGCTGCGCGGTATTGGATCCGCATCAGGTAGGACTGAAGGAGTACACCGAAAAGTTCAAGGAAGGGAGCTCTTTTTGTATTTTCGCGAGACAGGGGAGATAGTGTCACGGATATGATACGCGATTTGAGGCGGCAATCATTAAAATAAGACTTTTTCGTTGCGGCAGGATCTTACGAAATTTCAATCACGAACTTTCTCCTCAGAATACGATATTACACTACTGTCCATTAAAATTGCTACACCACGAAGATGACGTGCTACAGACGCGAAAGTTAACCGATGCGAAGAAGATGCTGTTTTATGCAAATGATTAGCTTTTCAGAGCATTCACACAAGGTTGGCGCCGGTGGCGACACCTACAACGTGCTGACATGAGGAAAGTTTCCAACCGACTTCTCATACACAAACAGCAGTTGATCGGCGTTGCCTGGTGAAACGTTGTTGTGATGCCTCGTGTAAGGAGGAGAAATGCGTACCATCACGTTTCCGACTTTGATAAAGGTCGGATAGTAGCCTATCGCGATTGCGGTTTATCGTATCGCGACATTGCTGCTCACGTTGGTCGAGATCCAATGACTGTTAGCAGAATGTGGAATCGGTGGGTTCAGGAGGGTAATACGGAACGCCGTGCTGGATCCCAAGGGCCTCGTATCACTAGCAGTCGAGAAGACAGGCATCTTCAGAAATATTGACGCACGTTCAATATATCTCGATATTACGCAATAATATCGTATCGTGTGAGGGTAGTATTGCGCAATACACGTCAGTCCCTGCCGAGACCTTGAGAAATTAAATTCGCTCCAAACGAATTTCCGCAATGAATAAAAAAAAAAAATGAAAAAGATTAGAAAGTGGACAGGAAGACGTATATGAAAGCACCATTATGAAAAACTTTCGTCATTGATTAGGAAACGTCAGTAAAACTGAAGATCTTGGTGTCACGACAGATTTGGTGAATAAGATCTGGTCAGCTATTCAATGAGCATATATATTTATTTTTCTAACATCTGTTGAAAGCTCTCGTGTAAGGTGTCAGCAGCGTACTTGCTTGTTTCGCTCGTTCTCCCTGGTTTATGGTTGTTTTTTGCAAGGCACGTAACATTCAACGGTTGTTACAGTGGAGAAATAAACAGAAAACTTCACATGTGCATGAAAAATTATACAATTCACTTATTTCATTTGTAATTAGTTGTTTCCCTGACTTGCAAATCTACGCTGCTAAGAAAGCTTCTGCCGGCCCCAGTGGCCGAGCGGTTCTAGGCGCTACAGTCTGGAACCGTGCGACCGTACGGTCGCAGGTTCGAATCCTGTCTCGGGCATGGATGTGTGTGATGTCCTTAGGTTAGTTAGGTTTAAGTAGTTCTACGTTCTAGGGGACTAATGACCTCAGAAGTTAAGTCCCATAGTGCTCAGAGCCATTTGAACCATTTAAGAAAGCTTCTCGGGCTTGTTTCGCTCGTTCTCCCTGGTTTATGGTTGTTTTTTGCAAGGCACGTAACTCAGCCGGCATACATATCAACATCGTTTAGCAGCGGCATGTACAATAAATATGAAGGCAGAGTTTTAACTGACATGCACAAACATGAATGTTGCACAACAATACGGTGTTGTGACGTTCTTGGCCTCGCATTTCGGGCAATATGTTGCCGAAATATTATTGTTTCAATAACACTGAGCGTGTGAGGACTGTTTAAAGAGCACATGCTTATCACACAACTGAAACTATTTGCATGCAAACGATACATCTGAAAGCCTGTAGGTTGTGGATGCAGCTAATGAAGAGCCAACATTTTTTGTTTCTCGCCATTTGACCTGGTTTACAAATTCCGTACTGATAACTGTAAATAATTTTCTGAGAGGGCAAGGGACGACTCATGACCTCTCCACACAGGTCCACTCCTATAACTGGGCTAGATGGGGCAGTGGTTAACAGACGGTACTCGCATTCGGGAGGACGTCGGTTCAAATCCCAGTCCGACCATCCAGGTTCAGACTTTTTCTGATTTCCCTAAATCGCTTCAGGCAAATGCCGGGATAGTTCCTTTCGAGAGGACACGGACGATCTCCTTCCCCAGCCTTTCGTAATCCGAGGTTGTGTTCCGTTTCTAATTATCGCGTTGTCGACGGGACGTTAAGCTCTAATCTTCCTTCCTTCCTTTTCACTTCTGTCAGCAACTATTTCCCACTTTTTCCAAACTGCACAAAAACTCTCATACGTACCACGCTGGTCTGTCACTCATAGAGGAAAGGATTTTGGAGAGAAATGGCACAGCTAGAGTATTGTTTTCAAAGCAGCAGGAGGTGCAGTGTTTTGAAATTTCTTGGCGGAGAAGGTAGAACAGGAATGCTGACAGAAGTTGCGAAGGCAGGTCATGAGTCGCGGCTTGGCAGTTGACGCGGGAAGAGCGTTGCCGTGAAATGGAGGGTCCTCGGATCGAATCCGGCATCGGCGTACAATTCTAATACGTTATAAAGTTTCACAGCAGCGCCCATTGCACTTGAGAGTAAAAGACGCATTCTGAATCTGTTGTATGACGATCAGTTTTGGTTTAGGAAAAGTAAAGGCGTTATGGAGGCAATTATTACGCTGCTTTTGGTCGTGGAAATATAAAAAAAACCAAAACAGCTTCACAGGGTTTTCGACCTGGAAAAATCGTTCGATAATGTGCATGGGTGCAAGACGTTTGAAGCCATTAGAAAAATAAGTACATGGTATAGGGATTCATGGGTAATATAGGAAGGGATGCAGTTTCTCTCGTCTACTACAGAGGGGTCCAAGAAAATGTATCCACTGTTTAAAAGTCCATAACTTGCAAACTAATTGACGGAGTTGTATCATTTTTGGTGAAAGTGTAGCGTAAAGTCCAACTTAACATCCACACACAAACGATGCCGCCGAACTGCAGCACGAACTACTGACTGCAACGTGTTCAGTTGGATATTTGCACATGAATGTACGATGGATTCTCGAAGTTCATCCAATGTGCGTGGCTTTTGTCGATAAACGACGTCCTTTAGTGATTTGAAGACAACAGAGTGGAAGTGCTACATCCTACGATTGCTACACGAAATGAACGAGGACGACCCAGATCGTAGAATGGAGTACTGCGAGTGGTTTACTAACATGGTGGGCAACGATGAAGAGTTTGCAGAGATGATTGTGTGGTCTGATGAGGCACAGTTCAAACTCAATGGTACAGTCAATCGCCACAATTGCATCTACTGGGCAGCCGAAAATCCGAACGTTCATGTAGACAAAGCCGTGAATTTGCCAGGAGTAAATGTGTGGAGTGGGTTGTCTTACCGGGGATTGATTGGGCCATTCTTCTTTGACAGCACAGTTACCGGTTAGGTGTACCTTCAGAAGCTTCAGACATCCATTTTACCTGCCATCCGAGACTTGCATGGAGACGGAAGTGTTTACTTTCAACAAGATGGTGCCACAGCCAACTACCAAACTCGTGTTAGGGCGTACCTCGACGAAAATCTACCAGGAAGTGGGATAGGCCGTAGAGGTGCTGTGGAGTATCCACCACGTTCCCCAGACCTAGCTGCTGTGGACTTTTACCTGTGCAGATCACTAAAGGACGTCGTTCATCGACAAAAGCCATGCACATTGGATGAACTTCGAGAATCCATCGTACTGTCATGTGTAAATATGCAACTGAACACGTTGCAGTCAGTACGTGCTGCAGTTCGGCGGCATATTTTGTGTGTGGATGTTAATGGTGACCATTTCGAACACATACAGTGATATCTTTAAGTTGGACTTTAAGCTACACTTTCACCAAAAATGAGACAACTCCGCCAATTAGTTTGCAAGTTATGGACTTTTAAACAGTGGATACATTTCCTTGGACCCCTCTGTATATCTCTATGTACAAGCAGCGGAAGAAATAAAGTTGCAGAAGTTGGAGTGAAACTCAGGACGCGAGGATATAAATAATGAAATGTGAAATGATGTAACATATTGTCTGTTAAATTTAATCTTCTTCCAGAAGACAGTATCGATTTGCAGAATGACCTGCAGAGCACTGATGAATGGTCCAGGCTCTGAACATAAATAAACGTAACATATTGCCCATACATAGGAAAATAAATCCACGACTGCACAACTACACTATTGATTATAAATTGGTAGGAACAGTACCTACCGTAAAATATCTAGGAGTAACTATCCACAGTGACCTTAAGTGGAATGATCACATAAAGGCAGAGACCAGATTGATATTCATAGGAAGGATCTTAAGGAAATGTAACTTATCCACAAAGGAAGCGGCATACATTGCGCTTTTTCAACCGGCTCTTAAGCGTTTTTCATCTATCTTGGATCCTTACCAGGTACTATATTTTACGTACTTGAAGACGCAGTTTTTTCTTCGAAAAATTGCCTCCAAAATTCAAGTGCCTCTTATACTCGAAATTAATACAAACATGTCCAGTGTTTCCAGAATGAGATTTTCACTCTGCAGCGGAGTGTGCGCTGATATGAAACTTCCTGGCAGATTAAAACTGTGTGCCCGACCGAGACTCGAACTCGTGACCCTTGCCTTTCGCGGGCAAGTGCTCTACCAACTGAGCCACCGAAGCACGACTCACGCCCGGTCTCACAGCTTTACTTCTGCCAGTATCTCGTCTCCTACCTTCCAAACTTTACAGAAGCTCTCCTGCAAACCTAGCAGAACTAGCACTCCTGAAAGAAAGGATATTGCGGAGACATGGCTTAGCCACAGCCTGGGGAATGTTTCCAGAATGAGATTTTCACTCTGCAGCGGAGTGTGCGCTGATATGAAACTTCCTGGCAGATTAAAACTGTGTGCCCGACCGAGACTCGAACTCGGGACCCTTGCCTTTCGCGGGCAAGTGCTCTACCAACTGAGCCACCGAAGCACGACTCACGCCCGGTCTCACAGCTTTACTTCTGCCAGTATCTCGTCTCCTACCTTCCAAACTTTACAGAAGCTCTCCTGCAAACCGAGCAGAACTAGCACTCCTGAAAGAAAGGATATTGCGGAGACATGGCTTAGCCACAGCCTGGGGGATGTTTCCAGAATGAGATTTTCACTCTGCAGCGGAGTGTGCGCTGATATGAAACTTCCTGGCAGATTAAAACTGTGTGCCCGACCGAGACTCGAACTCGGGACCCTTGCCTTTCGCGGGCAAGTGCTCTACCAACTGAGCCACCGAAGCACGACTCACGCCCGGTCTCACAGCTTTACTTCTGCCAGTATCTCGTCTCCTACCTTCCAAACTTTACAGAAGCTCTCCTGCAAACCTAGCAGAACTAGCACTCCTGAAAGAAAGGATATTGCGGAGACATGGCTTAGCCACAGCCTGGGGGATGTTTCCAGAATGAGTTTTAATCTGCCAGGAAGTTTCATATCAGCGCACACTCCGCTGCAGAGTGAAAATCTCATTCTGGAAACATCCCCCAGGCTGTGGCTAAGCCATGTCTCCGCAACATCCTTTCTTTCAGGAGTGCTAGTTCTGCTAGGTTTGCAGGAGAGCTTCCGTAAAGTTTGGAAGGTAGGAGACGAGATACTGGCAGAAGTAAAGCTGTGAGACCGGGCGTGAGTCGTGCTTCGGTGGCTCAGTTGGTAGAGCACTTGCCCGCGAAAGGCAAGGGTCCCGAGTTCGAGTCTCGGTCGGGCACACAGTTTTAATCTGCCAGGAAGTTTCATGTCCAGTGTTTGATTTAAAATTCCCGCCAGTCTTAAAAATGGCCTTATATTCGATGCCGCGGTACACCTACGTATCTGTATCTGGTAACATTGGATTCAACTGACAGCAGCAATGTACTGATGCGACGAACATGAGTTGAGGGGATTCTCAAGCTTGCTAACGCTGTCGCCCTCATGCCCCGCCAGCCCAAACCCAGAACACTACCTAGATTAGAGATTAGATTAGATTAGTTTTTCGTTCCATAGATCCGTGCTGAGGAAATCCTCATGGATGTGGAACACGTCAATTTTTTTTTAGCTGAAATAACAATACTAATAGTATGAGTATATATATCATTTGTTTCTATTAAAAAATTCGTCAATGGAGTAGGAGTTGACCACTACTAAGTCTTTCAGGCTCCTTTTAAACTGATCTTTATTTGTAACTAAATTTTTATGTTTGCTTACAAATTATTGAAGATGAGTGTTCCTGAGTAGTGGACCCCTTTTTGAACTAAAGTAAATGCTTTTAAGTCCTTGTGCAGATCATTTTTGTTCCTTGTATTGTATGTATGAACTGAGCTGTTTGTTGGAAAAAGAGATATATTATTTAGGACAAATTTCATTAAGGAGTAAATATACTGAAAGGCAGTAGTTAGTATACCCAGTTCTTTTGAAGAGGTTTCTACAGGACGTCCGTGAATTTACTCCACAAATAATACGTATTACACGCTTTTGGACTCTGAAAACTATTGTTTGACTTGAAGAGTTACCCCAAAATATTATACCATATGGCATTATGGAATGAAAGTAGGCAAAGTATGCAAGCTTTTTCATTTTTATGTCGCCTATGTCTGCTAACACTCGAATTGCAAATGCAGATTTGTTAAGGCGTTTCTGCAGTTCTGTGGTGTGCTCCTCCCAACTGAATTTGTTATCAAGTTGTAATCCCAGGAATTTAAGATTGTAAACCTCTTCTATCTGCTCATCTTCATACTTTATGCATATGCTGGGTGGAAACCTCTTACAGGTTCTGAATTGCATATAGTGAGTCTTTTCGAAGTTTAATGTCAGTGAGTTGGCTTTAAACCATTTATTAATATCTATGAAAATATCATTAGCAGATCTTTCTAGAACTACACTCGACATACTATTTATTGCAATACTTGTGTCATCTGCAAACAAAACGAACTCTGCTTCTGGCAGTGTAACTGATGAGAGATCATTAATGTACACAAGAAAAAGCAATGGCCCTAAGATGGATCCTTGTGGGACACCACATGTAATTTCTTCCCATTCTGATGATGACTGATGACTTAATTCACTAGTCCCTTGCACTGACACCCTTTGTTTCCTGTTAGTGAGGTATGACTTGAACCATTTTGCAGCATTGCCTGTGACACTATAAAATTCTAATTTATTTAAAAGGATGTTGTGGTTCACACAATCAAATGCCTTTGACAACTCACAGAAAATACCTAGCCTATGATGCCTCACTGCAGTAGACGATGCCAATGGACTTGAACAGAAAGTCATTTGTGTTATTGGTAACAATGCAATATTTTTGTTAGTAGCTAGCTTCGTAATGGAAAAAAATAACAGATATTCATATGATACGCGCTATAAATTGAAAGCAATGACATACGCAGAAGAACATGGAAACAGAGCGGCATTTCTGTCCTCCACCAACAGAAAAGCTATTCGCAGTTGGCGGGGTAGTAAACAAGAACTAAAAAAATGAGGAAGACTAAATGTGCAAGTAGAAGACTGAATTCAAAATGGCCAAAACTACAAGATGACGTACTGAAATGAAGGATACCGTCCAAATGGCACTGGAATTAATACAAAAATGATTCAAATAAACGCTCATAAACTAGTGCTACAGTGCAACTTAACTGACTTTAAGAGTGGAGGCCGTTAGTGCTACAGGTTGATGAAACGTCACGGACTTAGCATGCGAAAATATCTCAGAAAATGCCACAAGAGTATGAAGAGAAAGTGGTATCCATTTAGAAGAGAAAAAGTATGCACAAATTTTAAACAACTGATCCTTTGATGTGGCTTGAAATGGACGCTTCAAGGAATTTAATTTTTGACACACATAATCACTCATAGCGCTTGTTATCACACACTTTGCGTAACTATTTGACTTACGATCTAAATCAAACTGTTCCTTGTGCTTTTTGACTTGTATTTCTACAGCACCCTTTTCCAGTGACTGGGGCTTCACTAATCTGTGGTCAATAACATCCAACGCATCTTCATCGTAGTCCTGCAAGTCTCTTACTTTCCTTTTCCAGACTGGCCAGCCACTTTCCTCAATTTATGGTTTAAATACGATATTCTATGGTTTATTCATTTTTGGAGAACTTTACCTGAGCATATCATATGAGAAACAACATATAACATATATGGTTTAAATACGATATTCTATGGTTTATTCATTTTTGGAGAACTTTACCTGATCATATCATATGAGAAACAACATATAACATATAACAGAAAAGATTGTGACCATAGACGTAAATTAAAGGAAACTGATTAAATTATAGTTCGAAGATTAACTGTTTTGCACTGAGCTTCTTTTCTCATTCATTAATTGTAATAAAAACAGTTGAACACAATATATGGAGATGCTTAATAAATGGAAATGCGTTTCTTAGCAGTAACTACTACCAACCTTCCTCAATATTTAGTTGAATACAAATACATTTATAACTGCAACATCGTATGTTTGTTCGAAAGGAGTCAGTCGTCTGTAAGTAGCGCACGAAAATGCATGTTTAGCTTTTAGGTGATATGTATAACTATACCGCTGAAGTTCATAAATTTCTATTACGACTGAGTACGTATGAATATATCAACATCAACTGATTACTGCCTTCACTCCTATTTAATCTAGTCGTAAAATGTTACGAACAATTCTCAGCTAGCTGAGATTACAAGAAGTAAACTGGTTTTACTGCATAAAGTAAATAAGAGCTCCAAAATTATATCTGAGTTTCCTAGACAACTGATATAGAGATACCATTAATTTTGACGTTTACATCGATTTGAACAACTGTGCATTTTCTTCTACACATGGGATGAACATGTGTCCAACTATTATCTTCAGCTCAAAATCGAGGGTGAGTAGTAATTTTTGTTTTACGACACGTCGTGAATATAAAATCAATCACTGCTCGTCGTGCAAGAAAGAAGATATCATCGGACAAATAAATAATAAAATTAGCTGACTGTTTTCCTGCTTGCGCCTATTAGAAAAGTGCGGATGACGCCATTCGGCGCAACTGCAAGGAAATTTCCCTAGGCGTGGCTGCAGTGACAGCTTCGTGCGTGGAATGTTAGCTACCAAACGCGTGAATCATCAGTTCTGCGTCATCTACTCGACACACGCTTTAGTAAGCAACAAAAGATAAAACTTCCTCGTCGTCCTGTTACTGCGCCACAACCGTTTCAACCAAGCGTTTCTCTCTGTGAACTGTCGGCCAGTTAGTCGAAGGGTACAGTACACTGTTCCATTACTACACACGATCATTTCGATCCACTTCTGAAAGAACTGTGGAGAATAAAATGCGTGATCTAAAGTTTCCACATGCCTACCAGGAAATGCTCTGGAAAACTGCCCTGTTCAGTTTCACGTAGTGGCGCCTTTATTACCCTAAGAGCGCAAACCAAAGTCGGTGTCACGACATAACTGCCAAAGCAAAAGTAGCACTAAAATGTCCTCAGGATTCGCGACAACGATAGCCTGACAGCAAAGGCATTTTTGCAGCTCTCTTCTTCATTAGGTAGTGCAAATGATTTCAAATCAGACGCAAAAGCTTTTGCAGAAAAGTTTCATTGTGCCCGCACTGTACCCTGGACGAGTTCGTCCGGCTGTGGTGTTGTATTGCAAACTTGTTCCCCGTAGGACTAATACACTACTGGCCATTAAAATTGCTACACCAAGAAGAAATGCAGATGATAAACGTGTATTCATTGGACAAATATGTTATACTAGAACTGACATGTGATTACATTTTCAAACAGTTTGGGTGCATAGATCCTGATAAATCAGTACCCAGAACAACCACCTCTGGCCGTAATAACGGCCTTGATACGCCTGGGCATTGAGTCAAACAGAGCTTGGATGACGTGTACAGGTATAGCTGCCCATGCAGCTTCAACACGATACCACAGTTCATCAAAAGTAGTGACTGGCGTATTGTGGCATGCCAGTTGCTCGGCTTCCATTGACCAGACGTTTTCAATTGAGGAGAGATCTGGAGAATGTGCTGGCCAGGGCAGCAGTCGAACATTTTCTGTATCCAGAAAGGCCCGTACAGGACCTGCAACATGCGGTCGTGCAATATCCTGCTGAAATGTAGGGTTTCGCAGGGATCGAATGAAGGGTAGAGACACGGGTCGTAACACATCTGAAATGTAACGCCCACTGTTCAAAGTGTCGTCAATGCGAACAAGAGGTGACCGAGACCTGTAACCAATGGCACCCCATACCATCACGCAGGGTGATACGCCAGTATGGTGATGACGAATACACGCTTCCAATGTGCGTTCACCGCGGTGTCGGCAAACACGGATGCGACCGTCATGATGCTGGAAACAGTACCTGGATTCATCCGAAAAAATGACGTTTTGCCATTCGTGCACCCAGGTTCGTCGTCGAGTACACCATCGCAGGCGCTCCTGTCTGTGATGCAGCATCAAGAGTAACCGCAGCCACGGTCTCCGAGCTGATAGTCCGTGCTGCTACCAACGTCGTCGAACTGTTCGTGCAGATAGTTGTTGTCTTGCAAACGTCCCTATCTGTTGACTCAGGGATCGAGACGCGCCTGCACGATCCGTTACAGCCATGCGGATAAGATACATGTCATCTCGACTGCTAGTGATACTAGGCCGTTGAGATCCAGCACGGCGTTCCGTATTACCCTCCTGAACCCACCGATTCCATATTCTGCTAACAGTCATTAGATCTCGACCAACGCGAGCAGCAATGTCGCGATACGATAAACCGCAATCGTGATAGGCTACAATCCGACCTTTATCAAAGTCGGAAACGTGACGGTACGCATTTCTCCTCCTTACACGTGGCATCACAACAACGTTTCACCAGGCAACGGCGGTCAACTGCTGTTTGTGTATGAGAAATCAAAAATGGCTCTGAGCACTATGGGACTTAACATCTGTGGTCATCAGTCCCCTAGAACTTAGAACTACTTAAACCTAATTAACCTAAGGACATCACACACATCCATGCCCGAGGCAGCATTCGAACCTGCGACCGTAGCAGTCTCGCGGTTCCGGACTGAGCGCCTAGAACCGCTAGACCACCGCGGCCGGCGTGTATGAGAAATCGGTTGGAAACTTTCCTCATGTCATCACGTTGTAGGTGTCGCCACCGGCACCAACCTTATGTTAATGCTCTGAAAAGCTATTCATTTGCATATCACAGCATCTTCTTCCTATCGGTTAAACTTCGCGTCTGTATCACGTCATCTTCGTGGTGTAGCAATTTTAATGGCCAGTAGTGTATAAGGGGCAATCAAAAACTTTCCATTTGAGGGCTTTGCTGCAGCGTATATGCAACGTAGCGCGACTCCGATGTATATATATGAACACCAATATGTAGACAAGTGATTAATATGGAATTCGTGTCTGTACAACATGTGTGTGGTAGGTGCGGAAACGTGAACTATGGCGACGTAATTACCAAATGCGTCCAAACAGTAAAAATGTGCTGTTATTCTTTTCTTGGTTGCGAAAGGAAAAACACCGGTATGTATCCATCGAAGAATTGAGAGTGGGTATGGGACATGCCTCTCGAAAACCACTGTTGTGGAATGGTGCGCAAAGTTCTCTGCATCGTACGTCCGCACGTCGAAAATGCTATAACGTAGAAGATAACACCAACTTCAGTGGGAGACACTCGAGAACTTTCCTTGTAGTCCTGATGTCTTCCCATGGGATTATCACGGCTTCGTTCCCTTAGAAAAGTCTTTAAAGAGTCGATGAGTCGTGAGGATATGCAGCATGCAGCTACAGACTTCTACAAGCAGTAGGGTACGACGTTTTACCAAACCTGTGCGACAGTGGGATGATTCCCTCAGTGCTCAGAACGATTTTGCCTGATTGGCCCACCGATTCTGGGCTGTACGGCCTTCGAACAGAAACTTTTTAATCCCTCCCTTATATCTACAAATTGCTTATTTATTTTATTTCAGATGGCTTCGTATTAGACTTATAAAGCCAACTACAAGATTCGGAGGCATAAGCAAAATTGAATTGAGTTTATTTTGTACACGGAACATTGATGGTAAAATGTCACCTCAACTACCTTGTTAACAATATACAAAACATTAGAATTTACGCGTTTGAAAGGTCGAGCCTACGTGCTTGGAATACGAGGGACGTTTGAAAAACCCGCGCAAAGTCCGAGAGATGGCACCACCGGCGCGTAACGAGGTCATGTTTAGTTACTAGCATCTTTGGAAAGACCGCACACCAAGTTTCAGCGATATTGGTCTATTTCTTTGTGTTCGGCATTCGTGTGAATCAAGGAAGTCGAATGGTTGTCAAAAAATCAGCCGAAAAAGAATTTCGTGTGGGGATTAAACATTACTTTATGAAAGGCAAAACGCCTCAGGAGACTAAAGAGAAGCTTGACAAACATTACGGTGACTCTGCACATTCGATTAGAACAGTTTATAAGTGGTTTCAAAATTTTCGGAGTGGCCTTATGGGCACAAGTGATGCTGAACGTTCCGGACGCTCTGTGGAGGTTACGACTCCAGAAATCATTGATAAAATAAATGATATGGTGATGGATGACAGAAGCGTTAAGGTGCGTGAAATTGTGAAATTGCTAGTGCTGTGGGCATCTCGAATGAACGGATAACTTATATTTTGCATAAACATTTGGACATGAGAAAGCTATCCGCAAGTTGGGTTCCGCGATTGCTCACGCTTGACCAAAAACGGAATGGTATAAAGTGTTGCAAGGATGGTTTGCAGCTGTTCAGGAAGAATCCGCAGGACTTTAAGTGTCGTTTCGTCACTTTGGATGAAACATGAATACACTACTATACTCCTGAGACCAAACAACAATCTAAGCACCAAAAAAGGCGAAGACCATTCCTTCGGCCGGAAAGTTTATGGCGACTGTCTTTTGGGATTCGCAAGGGATAATCCTCATCGACTATCTGGAAAAGGGTAAAACTATGACAGGCGCATATTATTCATCGTTATTTGACCGTTTGAAAACTGAGCTGCAAGAAAAACGGCGGTGATTGGACCGCAAAAATGTCCTTTTCCATCACGACAATGCACCAGCACACAGCTCAGCAGTTGTGGTCGTGAAATTAATGGAAATAGGATTCCAACTCGTTTCACATCCCCCCTATTCTCCAGACTTGGCTCCCTCGGACTACTATTTGTTCCCCAATTTGAAGAAATGGCTAGCAGGAAAGAGATTTTATTCAAATGAGGAGGTAATTGCAGCAACTAATAGCTATTTTGCAGATTTGGAGAGTTCCTATTATTCGGAAGGGATCAACAAATTAGAACAGCATTGGACGAAGAGTTTAAGTCTAAAAGGATACTATGTCGAAAAATAAAAAATGTTTGCCCCAAACACATAAGTAGTTTTTATTTTTGCAAGGGCTTTTCAAGCGCCCCTCTTAACTGTACAAAACTCTCTAAAAGTGACTAATACAAAATACAAAAGAGAACAACAAAAAATAAATAGTATTATTACAAAAATAATGACATATCATTAATAAAATATATTATTATTTTTATTGTTGTCGTTTATGTTGTATACTGATCACTTTTAGAGAGTCCTGTACAGTTGTTCTGAGGATGAAGGCTTGAACTTCGAAATATGTAAATTTTAGTTTTTTCTACACAGTAAATAGATGGCAGAGCCAACATTTTAACACTGATTTTTACAAAGACGACCTCATATCCATTATGGATAAAGTCATAAATCTGTAATTAAAAATTAAGCTTTTCTATAAACTAACAAATTAAGGAACCGACCAGGTGCTCACCACACAAGAAAATAACAGGACTGAGAAATGAGTCCCTCTACGTAGTTACTGATTTAATTTTCGGTCCCAGTATTCTTCCAGTAATTTAAATTTTCTGTTCGCCATCTTTCGAGCACCTTCGCGGAAATACGTTTCATTTGAAACTATGCAATTACTAGAGCATACGTCAGCAATGCTAATACCATTATTAGAAAGAGGAACGTAGAAAGTTAAAATATTATGGTTTCTATCAAAGCTGAATAAGCGACTTTTGTGTAGTTAAGCCCATGTTAGAGGAGAGTGACTTGTCGCTCTATACGCTTTAGGATAAGGCCAGTTTGCTTCGCCTATCTGGCATTAGTTTACAGATAGGACGGGGCCTACAGAAGAGAATGAATATTCTTCCGTCTACTGACAGAGGGTGCTGAGCATTCTGGCAAAATGGAGAATACGAAAACTACACGAAACAATTATTGTGCGTAGTTTCCGTTGGTAAGTGCTGCTTCGTTGCATCTGTCACTTTTTCAACAATTGCTGTTCCAAAGCTTAAGTTTTCTCGTAATGTGTTACCACCGAAAGCACATCTTGATGGCAAAAGAAATCTGGTCCCAGTGAGGCAGAGCTCTAGCTGTAGGGATTGTTTAAAACGTAGGGTATCGAAGAAAATGGACGACTGAGCAGAGGGCTCTACTTTTCATAGCCAACCCAACTGTTCATTGGCAGAGTTATCTTAGGTTAGCGGGAACTGGGTTCTTCTAATGGCCAGAATCGTTTCTGTGGCGCCTCTCTGTTGTATTCACTACGAAGAGCTTTTTTTCAACAGAAACCGCCATCTCGGCGAAATTTACTAACTTCGAAATAAATTAAAATCACGACCAGAAATATTTATAGACGATACCTCTACGTCGGTGTATCGCTATTGTCTATTTGACAGGTGAAAGCGTTGTACCCGGAGGATAATGTACCTAGGAACACATGATGTCTCCTGGTCAATGTTTGAATCTAGTTACTGGTATATGAAAGAACGTGCACTAGAGACCACCATAGGGAGTTTCCATTCTTTTCTGCTTTTTTGTTGTTGCGAGGCGTCATGTGGTATTTCGTGCAGTATTCATACACTACTGGCCATTAAAATTTCTACACCAACAAGAAATGCAGATGATAAACGGGTATTCATTGGACAAATATATTATACTAGAACTGACATGTGATTATATTTTCACGCAGTTTGGGTGCATAGATCCTGATAAATCAGTACCCAAAACAACCACCTCTGGCAGTAATAACGGTCTTGATTCGCCTGGGCATTGAGTCAAACAGAGCTTGGATGGTGTGTACAGGTACAGCTGCCCATGCAGCTTCAACACGATACCACAGTTCATCAAGAGTAGTGACTGAGGTATTGTGACGAACCAGTTGCTCGGTCACCATTGACCTGACGTTTTCAATTGGTGAGAGATCCGGAGAATGTGCTCGCCAGGGCAGCAGTTGAACATTTCCTGTATCTAAAAAGGCCCATACAGGACCTGTAACATGCGGTCGTGCATTATCCTGCTGAAATTTAGGGTTTCGCAGGGATCGAATGAAGGGTAGAGACACGGGTCGCAACACATCTGAAATGTAACGTCCACTGTTCAAAGTGCCGTCAATGCGAACAAGAGGTGACCGAGACGTGTAACCAATGGCACCCCATACCATCACGCCGGGTGATACGCCAGTATGGTGATGACGAATACACGCTTCCAGTGTGCATTCACCGAGATGTCGCCAAACACGGATGCGACCATCATGATGCTGTAAACAGAACCTGGATTCATCCGAAAAAACGAGTTTTTGCCATTCGTGCACTCAGGCTCGTCGTTGAGTACACCATCGCAGGCGCTCCTGTCTGTGATGCAGCGTCAAGGGTAACCGCAGCCATGGTCTCCGAGCTGATAGTCCATGTTGCTGCAAACGTCGTCGAACTGTTCGTTCAGATGGTTGTTGTCTTGCAAACGTCCCCATCTGTTGACTCAGGGGTCGAGACGTGGCTGCACGATCCGTTACAGCCATGCGGATAAGATGCCTGTCATCTCGACTGCTAGTGATACGAGGCCGTTGGGATCCAGCACGGCGTTCCGTATTACCCTCCTGAACCCACCGATTCCATATTCTGCTAACAGTCATTAGATCTCGACCAACGCGAGCAGCAATGTCGCGATACGATAAACCGGAATCATGATAGGCTACAATCCGACCTTTATCAAAGTCGGAAACTTGATGGTACGCATTTCTCCTCCTTACACGAGGCATCACAACAACGTTTCACCAGGCAACGCCGGTAAATTGCTGTTTGTGTATGAGAAATCGGTTGGAAACTCCTCATGTCAGCACGTTGTAGGTGTCTCCACTGGCGCCATCCTTGTGTGAATGCTCTGAAAAGCTAATCATTTGCATATCACAGCATCTTCTTCCTGTCGGTTAAATGTCGCGTCTGTAGCACATCATCTTCATGGTGTAGCAATTTTAATGGCCAGTAGTGTAAATGTTTTAGTTCTACACATTTAAGTGGTATATAATATACGAGGAAGTGCTGAAAAGTAATGCCTCGTAACCTTTTATGTGAAAACTCGTTAAGATTTTTAAATAAAACAAAGGATATTAACAGTCTGCAAATTTATTCTTCATGTCCATATATTTATTTCTCAACCTAGTCACCCTGGTGACGGGCACATTTCTTTCAACGAGAGACCAGTTTGTTTATGCCGTAACTGTAGAGTTTTGACTTTGTTGATGGAACCAAACTCACGTCTGCTTTTATCACTTCATCACTACTGAGGCGAAGTCCTCGAAGGTGTTCTTTAAGTTTTGGAAACATATGAAAAACGGATGGGGCCTGCCGCGTGGGATTAGCTGAGCGGTCTAAGGCGCTGCAGTAATGGACTGTGCGGCTGGTCCCGGCGGAGGTTCGAGTCCTCCCTTGGGCATGGGTGTGTGTGCTTGTCCTTAGGATAATTTAGGTTAAGTAGTGTGTAAGCTTAGGGACTGTCAGCACGTTGTAGGTGTCTCCAATTAGCAGTTAAGTCCCATAAGATTTCACACACATTTGAACATTTTTTGAAAGGATTGGGCAAAGTCGGGACCGTATGGAATATGATCAGTTACAGTGAATCCAAGGGGTCGGATTGTTGAAGATACCTCAGAGCTCGTATGTGGTGTGACATTGTCATGATGAAAGAAAGGTAGCTCCATGTGTGGGCGAATTCTTCGAATTCGAAACTCGATTACAGCTTGTTGCTGGGTCATCACTGTGAAGGACAGGCCTGTATCCATGCGAGGCAGCTTTATCAGCACCTGACAGAGTTTGGAAGAGGGCCTCATAGTCGTTCTCCGTTTGGCCGGATGGTCGAATCGTGCAGTATCCACGTTTCGGGTGCATTCTGGTGTGACAGAGGCCCAACGTTGGACTGTACAGGAACATGACAGCAGGCATACTCGTCATCATGGTTCTGGTCAACCACATGTGGCTACCGCAAGGGAGGATCGCTGTGCTGTGCACCAGGCACATCGTAACTCCTTCACATCTGTCTCTTCCATCAAACAACAAACAATGGACTCTTCATCTACATCTACTACATGCATACTCCGCAATCCACCATACGGTGCGTGGTGGAGGGTACCTCGTACCACAACTAGCATCTTCTCTCCATGTTCCACTCCCAAACAGAACGAGGGAAAAATGACTGCCTATATGCCTCTGTACGAGCCCTAATCTCTCTTATCTTATCTTTGTGGTCTTTCCACGAAATGTAAGTTGGCGGCAGTAAAATTGTACTGCAGTCAGCCTCGAATGCTGGTTCTCTAAATTTCCTCAGTAGCGATTCACGAAAAGAACGCCTCCTTTCCTATAGAGACTCCCACCCGAGTTCCTGAAGCATTTCCGTAACACTCGCATGATGATCACCTACCAGTAACAAATCTAGCAGCCCCCCTCTGAACTGCTTCTATGTCCTCCCTCAATACGACCTGATAGGGATCCCAAACGCTCGAGCAGTACTCAAGAATAGGTCGTATTAATGTTTTATAAGCGGTCTCCTTTACAGATGAACCACATCTTCCCAAAATTCTGCCAATGAACCGAAGACGACTATCTGCCTTCTCCACAACTGCCATTACATGCTTGTCCCACTTCATATCGCTCTGCAATGTTACGCCCAAATATTTAATCGACGTGACTGTGGCAAGCGCTACACTACTAATGGAGTATTCAAACATTACAGGATTCTTTTTCCTATTCATCTGCATTAATTTACATTTATCTATATTTAGAGTTAGCTGCCATTCTTTACACCAATCACAAATCCTGTCCAAGTCATCTTGTATCATCCTACAGTCACTCAACGACGACACCTTCCCGTACACCACAGCATCATCAACAAACAGCCGCACATTGCTATCCACCCTATCCAAAAGAGCATTTATGTAGGTAGAAAATAACAGCGGACCTACCACACTTCCCTGGGGCACTCCGGATGATACCCTCACCTCCGATGAACACTCACCATTGAGGACAACGTTCTGGGTTCTATTACTTAAGAAGTCTTCGAGCCACTCACATATTTGGGAACCAATCCCATATGCTCGTACCTTAGTTAGGAGTCTGCAGTGGGGCACCGAGTCAAACGCTTTCCGGAAGTCTAGGAATATGGATGCATGGATAGCAACTTCTCTGTCTTAAGGAAATTCATTATATTCGAACTGAGAATATGTTCGAGAATCCTGCAACAAACCGATGTTAAGGATATTGGTCTGTAATTTTGAGGATCCGTCCTTCTACCCTTCTCATATACAGGCGTCACTCTTCGCAACGTTCTGTCATCCCACACCACTGTCTGGAGAGTAGTAGCACCTGGACTAAGTAGTTATCATCCTATACGTGGGCTGCTAACACCACAACACAAATGGCTGCGTTTGGAGTGACGCTCTGACCTGGAAGCGTGGGCTGCTGGTGAATGGCGTCACATCGTGTTCAGCCCCGAATGAACATCGTCAGTGACCTGAGAACGTCTCTTTCCTCCACGCATGGTGTTGTTCCTCCTGGTGTCATAGTGTGTGGGCTTCAATTCAAGACTTGTGCTGGTTAAGGGATCTCTGACGGCTCAACAGTGCGGCACTGACACCCTGCATCCTTACGTGTTACCTCTCATGTCATTTTTCAACAGGACAAGGCTCGTCCACGTGTCTCTATAAAGTGTTTGTGTGATGCTGAGATACTCCCCATGGCCAGTAAGATCCCCAGATCGGTCCCCGATAGAACATGTGAGGGGCCAGCTCGGACGTCAACTACGTCGCGGAATCATTCCGCTGTGAGCTCTGTCTGCAACAGCATTGAAGCACTATGCTTCGTCGACGTGTGTATCGCCAACGCCGCTACCGCATGCCTGTCTACAAACATATTATTAGCCTCGAGATAAACTTGGGCAAACTGGAACAGCCCAAGCAGCTATATGAAATGGACCTATATTCTTTCGTGGCTGCAGTGTTAATTTTACTCTCGACCTCGCTACTGGAAGTTCCGGTAGTGGTTGGTTTACCCTAGCAATCGTTCGTTGTGGAAACGCCTCCCTTCCTGGACTTGAATCTTTCGCCGATCGAGATGTTATCGCCTACAAGACGTGGCATTGTGGTATTGATCCGAAGACCCAAAGTAGACCTAGTTATGTTTATAGTAACATGCCATTTACGTTGTATACACGCTCTTGTAGAAAAGTTAGTTGTTGTGGATTGGCAGGAGCCAACCCACGGGGTTTGGAGGAAGCCGAAAGGCACGCGTTTAAGCTCACGCAGGCTGGCGTGAGGTCTGGAACAGGACAAGGTAGTTAGACTAGAAAAAAAAGGATGTAGCTGGTGGAATACTTAACTTTAATCCATTAATGTTGAACGTAGCTCTTGTCTGTACATTCTTTACAATATCAATAGCAAGTGATAATGGCGCCTTGCTAGGTCGTAGTAAATGACGTAGCTGAAGGCTATGCTAACTATCGTCTCGGCAAATGAGAGCGTATTTTGTCAGTGAACCATCGCTAGCAAAGTCGGCTGTACAACTGGGGCGAGTGCTAGGAAGTCTCTCTAGGCCTGCCGTGTGGCGGCGCTCGGTCTGCAATCTCTGATAGTGGCGACACGCGGGTCCGACGTATACTAACGGACCGCGGCCGATTTAAAGGCTACCACCTAGCAAGTGTGGTGTCTGGCGGTGACACCACATTAGTAATGATGATAAAATTCACGTATAGATGAAAGGACTTGGTGTACTTGCAGATAATGTAACTGTAACTGGAGACATTACTTTGTACTATAATTATTAATAAAGTGTTATCCCTTACTTAGCAACCGGGAGCATACATTGCGAACCGGCGGCTCAAGGATGCAACAGTTTGAAAAAATTCGAAAGCATAGTGCCGCACTGCCCGCTGAGCGCCTAGCGAGTCGGTGACGCAACCAGCATTCAGGTTATTAATGCCAGAAGCAACTGTTGTGGGCCAGCTTGCCTCAGGAGAGGATAAAACGTCCTTATAACGGCCTTCTCAGCCGAATCAGTGCATGCGTCCAGGTCAAAGTGCTATACCGTCATACGGATAAGTGGGCTCATACTGCCAAGTGCCAAGTTATTTGTGAATATTTCTCGATTTTGAAGTCACTGGGATAAAATCAGATACCATCTCAACCGGTGGAGTTTCATTTCGTTTCCTTCTCCCCTTCTGGATGATTAACTTTTTATAAACTGCGCTTTTCTCCACTGTTTTTCTGTATTTTCAGAAAAGATATCTGTTGTTGTTGTTGTCGTTGTTGTTGTTGTGGTCTCCAGTCCAGAGACTGGTTTGATGCAGCTCTCCAAGCTACTCTCCCCTGCCCAAGCTTCTTCATCTCCAAGTAACTGCTGCAGCCGACACCCTTCTGTATCTGCTTAGTGTATTCACCTCTTGGTCTCCCTCTACGGTTTTTACCCTCCACGCTGCCCTCCAATACTAAATTGGTGATCCCTTGATGCATCAGAACGTGTGCTACCAACCGATCCCTTCTTCCAATCAAGTTGTGCCATAAATTCCTCTTCTCCCCAATTCTATTCAATACTCCTTATTAGTTACGTGATGTATCCATCTAATCTTCAGCATTCTTGTGTAGCGCCACAGTTCGAAATCTTCTATTCTCGTCTTATCATCCATGTTTAACTTCCATACATGGCTACACTCCATACAAATACTTTCAGAAAAGACTTCCTGGCACTTAAATCTAGACTCGACGTTAACAAATTTCTCTTCTTCAGAAACGCTTTCCTTACCATTGCCAGTCTACATTTTATATCCTCTCTACTTCGACCATCATCAGTTATTTTGCTTCCCAAATAGCAAAACTCCTTTACTACTTTAAGTGTCTCATTTCCTAATCTAATTCCCTCAGCCTCACCTGGTTTTATCCTACTGCATTCCATTATCGTCATTTTGCTTTTCTTGTTGTTCTTCTTATATCCTCCTTTTAAGACACTGTCCATTCCGTTCAATTGCTCCTCCAGGTCTTTTGCTGTCTCTGACAGAATTACAATGTTGCCAGCAAACCTCAAAGTTTTTATTTCTTCTCCATGGATTTTAATTCCTACTCCAAATTTTTCTTTTGTTTCCTTTACCGCTTGCTCAATATACAAGTTGAATATCGTCGGGGATAGGCTACAGACCTGTCTCACTCCCTTCTCAACCACTGCTTCCCTTTCATGCACCTCGACTCTTATAACTGTCATCTGGTTTCTGTACAAATTGTAAATAGGCTTTTGCTCCGTGTATTTTACCCCTGCCTCGTTCAGAATTTGAAAGAGAATATTCCAGTCAACGTTGTCAAAAGATTTCTCCAAGTCTACACATGGTAGAATCGTTGGTTTGCCTTCCCTTAATCTATCTTCTAAGATAATTCGTAGGGTCAGTATTGCCTCACGTGTTCCAGCATTTCTACGGAATCCAAACCGATGTTCCCCGAGGTCGGCTTCTACCAGTTTTTCCATTTCCCTGTAAAGAATAGTTGTTAGTATTTTGCAGCCGTGACTTATTACACTGATAGTTCGGTAATTTTCTCACCTGTAAACAGCTGCTTTCTTAGGGACTGGAATTATTATATTCTTCTTGAAGTCTGAGGGTATTTCGCCTGTCTCATACATCTTACTCACCAGATGGTAGAGTTTTGTCAGGGCTGGCTCTCCCAAGGCTGTCAGTAGATCTAGTGGAATGTTGTCTACTCCCGGGGCCTTGTTTCGACTTAGGTCTTTCAGTGCTCTGTCAAATTCTTCACGCAGCATCATATCTCCAATTTCATCTTCATCTATGTCTTCTTCCATTTCCATAATATGGCCCTCAAGGAGATCATCCTTGTATAGACCCTCTACTTACTCCTTCCACTTTTCTGCTTTCCCTTCTTTGCTTAGGAATAGTTTTGCACCTCAGCTGTTGATATTCATACATGTTTGTCTTTTTAATTTTCCTGTAGTCAGTGCCCATCTTACCCCTAGTGATATATGCCTCTACATCCTTACATTTGTCCTCTAGCCATCCCTGCTTAGCCGTTTTGCACTTCCTGTCGATCTCATTTTTGAGACGTTTGTATTCCTTTTTGCCTCCTTCATTTGCTGCATTTTTTGCATTTTCTCCTCTCATCAATTAAATACATTATATCTTCTGTTACCCAAATATTTCTACTAGTCCTCCTATTTTTACCTACTTGATCCTCTGCTGCATTCACTATTTCATCTCTCAAAGCTACCCACTCTTCTTCTACTGTATTTCTTTCCCACGTTCTTGTCAATCGTTCTCTAATGCTATCTCTGAAACTCTTTACAACCTCTGATTCTTTCAGTTTATCCAGTTCCCATCCCCTTAAATTCCCACGTTTTTGCAGTTTCTTCCGTTTTAGTCTACAGTTCATAACCAGTAGAGTGTGGTCGGAGTCCGCATCCGCTCCTGGAAATGTCTTAAGTTTAAAACCTGGTTCCTAAATCTCTGTCTCACCGTTATATAATCTATCTGAAACCTTCCAGTGTCTCCAAGCCTCTTCCACGTATATAACCTTCTTTCATGATTCATAAACCAAGTGTTAGCTATGATTAAGTCATTCTCTGTGCAAAATTCTACCTGGCGGTTTCCTCTTTCATTCCTTACCCCCTTCTCTTCCTTTTCCTACTATCGAATTCCAGTCCCACATTACTATTAAAATTTTGTCTCCCTTCACTATCTGAATAATTTCTTTTATCTCATCATAAATTTCTTCAATATCTTTGTCATCTGCGGAGCTAGTTGGCATATAAACTTGTACTACTGTGGTAGGCGTAGGCTCGTGTCTAGTTTGGTTACAATAATGCGTTCACTATGTTGTTCGTTGGACCTTACCGGGGCACCAGAGATCTGAATGTTGTCAAAACTGGGAATTGACTCTTAACATTGAAAATTGTGACGTCATCCACATGAGTGCTAAGAGGAATCCGTACACGATAAATCAGTCAAATCTAACGACTGTAAATTCAACTATGTACATAGGTATTACAATTACTAACAATTTAAATTGGAAAGAACACATAGAAAACGTTGTGCAGAAGGCGAGGCAAAGACCGAATTTTATTGTCAGAGCACTTAGAAGATGCAGGAGAGCTATTGAAGAGAGTGCCTACACTACGATTGCCCGTCCTCTCTTGGAGTACTACTGCGCGGTGTGGGATCCTTCCCGGATACGATTAATGGAGCACGTCGAGAAAGCGGGTGATGGTATGCTTTTAAAATACGAGGGTTGGAATTTTAATAGTGGCAACTATTTATTTACAGCTCGTACAAAGTAGATACGCATTTCAAAGTTTTACTGACGTTCGAAGTAGTCACCAGCACTGTGTATAACCCGTTGCCAGCTATGTGGAAGTCGTAGGATACTCTTAGCGGTGCCAGTTGTGTTGACAGCTCGAGCGGCGCGGTATATTGCCCGACGAATTTAGTTCTGAAACGAATGCCGTGAAGTGTTTCCTTAGTTTAGAAATCGAGTTGAACTTACGAGGGCTTAAGTCAGGGGAGTGCAGTAGGTGGTATAGCACTTAGCAGCCCCATCAGTCAAACAAATCAGTAACAGCTTGCACTATACGTGCTTGAGCATTGTCCTGCAAAATGATGGTCAGGTCCTGCAAAAGTGTCATCACTTCTGTCTCTATGCTGTTCATTTTTGGAACACAACCTACGACCAGCTTAGAGACAGAAGTGATGACACTTTCTGCAGGATCTAACCATCATTTTGCTGGACAATGCTCAAGAACGTACAGTGCAAGCTGTTACTGATTTGTTTGATTGATGGGGTTGCTAAGTGCTATACCACCTACTGCACTGCCCTGACTTAAGCCCTCGTAAGTTCAACTCGATTTCTAAACTGAAGGAAACACTTCACGGCATTCGCTTCAGAACTGCTACAAATTCGTCAGACAATAGACGGCACTGCTCGAACTGTCAAAAAAACTGGCGCTGCTGAGAGTATCCACGACTTCCACATCGCTGGCAACAGGTTATGCACAATGCTGGTGACTACTTTGAAGGTCAGTAAAACTTTGAAACATTTATCTATTTTGTACGAGCTGTAAATACACAGTTTCCACTATTAAAGTCCCAACCCTCGTATATTCCTTGGTGATGGTAGGGACCGCTGGCGTGGAGCAGGCCCGTCCGTGCTGACAGTATTCTCCACGCCAGCGATTCCTGTTATCACCAAGGAATGTAGATGAGATGATGATCTCTGTAGTAGATCGGAACCGATCATCTAAAAATAAAAAGTAACAACATGTATGCAACCATGACTGTTTACTAAATAAATTATACGATTATTAGATCGCTGTTTTCGTGGCACGATTTCCAAAAGTAAATTAAAAATTGTTATTTCTGGAATACGCCAAAGAAGCGTGATAGGACTGTTATTGTTTACAATGTGTATAAATGATCTAGTAGAATGCTTCGGAAGGTCTTTGCGGCTGTTCGAAGATGACGCATTTGTCTACAAGAAGCAGCCCCAGAAGACAGTATCGATTTGCCGAATGACCTGCGGTGTACTGATGAATGGTGCAGGTTCTGGCATTGACCCTGAACGTAAATAAATGGAACATATTGCGCTTACATAGGAAAAGAAATCCTCTACTCCACAACTACAGTACTAATGACAAATTGCTGGAAACAGTATCTACCGTAAAATATCTATGAATCACTATCCAGGGAGATCTTAAGTGAAAGCACCACATGAAACAAACAGCAGGAAAAGCAGATGTCAGACAGATTCATAGGAAGAATCTTAAGGAAATGTAACTCATCCAGGAAGGAGGTGCCTTACGAGGATCTTGTTCCACCGGTTTTTCCGTACTGTTCATCATTCTGGATCCTTATTCTTACAAAGTATGACTAATAGAAGAAATAGAGAAAATCTATCGAAGAGCGGCGCGTTTCGTCATGAGTTGGTTTAGTCAGCGCGAGAGCGTTACAGAGATGCTCATCTAGCTCTAATGACAGACGTTACAAGAGCGGCGTAGTGCATCACGGACAGTTTTACTATTGAAATTTAGAGTAAGCACTTTCCGGGAAGATTCGGACAACATATTACTTCCTCCCTCCCACATACATCTCACGAAATGACCAAGACAATAAAATCCGAGAGCTAACAGAGATGCTTACCGAAAATCATTCTTCCCACGCGACATTCGCGAATGGAAAGGGAAGGGGTATTACTTGGTGGTATCAGAAGTACCCTCTGCCACACACCGTTAAGTCACTTGATGAAGATGTAGATGCAGTACTGTAACCCATATTAAATGTAAGTATTTTTATAACATGTGTCGTTAGGAACATAATGCAAAATGCGTAGTAGAATGCCTAATACTGGAAGGATAAATAAATAAATTTTGCTACTAAAGGAAGTTCCTCGGTCGTCTTCTAAGACTTCGTCGATTGAAACAACCTTCTCATATTGTTCTAAGCAACAATGCAGAGTCATTCTTTACCCTGAACGTTACACAGGAAATTGGAAGGTTTTCTACAGACATATACAGCCAAGAATTAGACGCGCCAGATTTTAATTATTTTATAATTTGATCCATTATAAATGGTTCTGAAAGCCTGCGACTGTGAAAATAATAGGTTTGTTTATAAATAACTCATCTGCTACCAGTCAAGATTTTCTTTATTTTATTTTTCGCACGACGTGTTTCAGGAAATGATTCCCATTTTCAAGTGCGTTTTTTGTGTTTGTTATGTCATTCCTATGTGATGTTGTCGATGTGTGAGATTCTGCTTCATTTCGTTGACTTTACTGAAATATATAAGAAAACACGCGATTTTTAGTTGGTTGTCGATCTTTTTGTGAAGTTAGTAGCGAAATTTAGAATTATTTGTACTTACAGTTTCCTTATGGTCCATTTGTGAGTGTGTGTGAGACTCTGCACAAATGGACCATAAGGAAACTGTAAGTACAAATTCTTCTAAATTTCGCCACTAACTTCTCAAAAAGATTGACAGCCAACTAAAAACCACTTTTTTTCTTATATGTTGCAGTAAAGTCAACGAAATGAAGCAGAATCTCACACATCGACAACATCACATAGGAATGACATAACAAACACAACAAAACGCACTTGAAAATGGGAATCATTTCCTGAAACGCATCGTGAGAAAAATAAAGTAAATAAAATCGTGACTGGTAGCAGATGAGTTATTTATAAACAAATCTGTCATTATTTTAGCACCTGACTGAGGGTTTCGTAGATATTTTTCAGAATGAGGAGATGGTGAAAGACGGTGAAAGTGTCTGTGGGAGTTGGTGAGGACTTTTTATTGTGGCGTGATGGATTATCTGTTCAACGGCAAAGGAGAAATTGTGGAAATATAGGTCGTTAACTAGTGGTACAAAACGTTTAAAAAGTTTGTCACCATTTCCTAGTGAAAAAGTAGTCTAGTTTTTCTGTAAAATAAATATGATAAAAGTAGTAATTTCTGAAATACACAAGCAAAATGAATTGTTTGGTTGACAAAACACTTTCCAAGGTAGTCCCAGTGTTACTCCTATTTATAAATGACATTTTTATGTTATCGGTTATGGAAACGGAATGATATTGCGCAGTTTCATAGTTATAACGTTATTAGGTACGGTTGGTATAAGACAACACTTTTATGAGACGCTGTCAAGATTTAGGTTTCCGCGGTTTTGCTAAAACACTAGAGGTCAGTGCCAGGATTATTTCTTCTGCCGATCCACGCTGACTCCCTACCTGTCTATATCTAATCAAAACTTGAACTTCATCTAAAATACCGGGAGCATATTTCGGAAGAAATAAGAACTGTTTTCAGACAGGAGGGACCCTACAGATGGACAAGACGTGGGATAGAATGTTTGGTAATCGCTTCCTTCAGAGCTTGTGTTTATCTACTGCTAATTTGATAGTATGACTTTTATTGGAAACATCAGAGCCTTCATAACCACTCTTTCGTACAGCATCTTTATTTTGTGTATAATTCTTTACCCCTTAGGGCGTGGCATACTGCTTTATAAGTGTATTCTCTGCAAGATGGGATATGAGTCCCATTCCAGAAGGTCGCAGCCACCAGCCGCTGTTGTGCAAGGCCTCAAAATCGGTGCGACGCAGGCAAACTCGCTGTCAGCTTGTCGTTATCTCCTGTCCTACACCCTGAAAACAAGGCGCGCTGACGAAACACGTCGCTTTGTGCGC